>NC_080038.1:43676555-45121899 GCF_030020395.1 Manis pentadactyla
CGTCGTGAATTTTCCTTTCCCATTTCTGATTCTGTTGATGTGTGCAGATATGCTTTTCTCTTAATACATCTGGCCAAGGGTTTTCAATTTTGTTTAATTTCTCAAAGAACCAGCTATTGGTTTCATTGATTTTTTTCAATTGTTTTATTCTTCTCAGTTTTATTTATTTCTTCTCTGATCTTTATTATGTCCCTCCTTTTGCTGACTTTAGGCCTCATTTGTCCTTTAATTTTCAATTTAGATAATTATGTCTGAGGCTATTCATTTGGGATTGTTCTAGCTTCTTTAAATATGCCTGGATTGCTATATACTTTCCTCTTACAACTGCTTTTGGCTGTGTCCCAAAGAAGCTGGGTCTTTGTGTTGAAGTTGTGATTTGTTTCCATATATTGCTTGATCTCTATTTTGATTTGGTGGTTGATCCATTGTTTATTTAGGAACATGTTAAGCCTCCTTGTGTCTGTGAGCCTTTTTGGGTTCTTAGTACAATTTATTTCTAGTTTTATACGTTGTGGTCTGAGAAGGTGGTTGGTAGAATTTCAATGTTTTTGAATTTACTGAGGCTCTTTTTGTGGCCTAGTATGTGATCTATTTTGGAGAACGTTCCATGTGCCCTTGAGAAGAATGTGTATCCTGTTGCTTTTGGGTGTACAGTTCTATAGATGTGTATTAGGTCCATCTGTTCTTGTGTGTTGTCCAGTACCTCTGTGTCCATACTTATTTTCTGTCTGGTGTATCTGTCCTTTGGAGTGAGTGGTGTGCTGAAGTCTCCGAAAATAAATGCAATACATTCTATTTCTTCCTTTAATTCTGTTAGTATTGTTTCACATGTGTTGGTGCTCCTGTATTGGGTGCATATATATGCATAATGGTTATATCCTCTTTTTGGATTGACCCATTTATCATTATATACTGTCCTTCTTTATCTCTTGTCACTTTCTTTGTTTTGAAGTCTGTTTTGTCTAATACTAGTACTGCAACACCTGCTTTTTTCCCCTTGCTGTTTGTATGAAATATCTTTTTCCATTCCATGACTTTTAGTCTATGCATGTCTTTGGGTTTGAGGTGAGTCTCTTGCAAGCAGCATATAGATGGATCTTGCTTTTTTATCCATTCTACTACTCTGGGTCTTTCGATTGGTGCACTCAGTCCATTGACATTTAGGGTGATTATTGAGAGATATGTACTTATTGCCATTGCAGGCTTTAGGTTCGTGGTTATGAAACGTTCAAGGATAGCTTCTTTGGTATCTTTCTGTCTAACTGAACTCTCTTATTGAACTATGATAAACACAGTCTGATGATTCTTTATTTCTCTCCCTTCTCATTCCTCCTCCTCCTCTCTTTGTATGTTAGGTGTTTATTTATTTATTTATTTATTTATTGTGCTCTTTTGTGTTTCCTTTGACTGCTTTTGTGGGTGGTTGATTTTATTTTTTACCTTTAGTTAGTATTTGATTGTTCCGCTTTCTTTGCTGTAATTTTATTTTCTCTGGTGACATCTGTTTAGCCTTGGGAGTGCTTCCATCTAGAGCAGTCCCTCTAAAATACCCTGTAGAGGTGGTGTGTGGGAGGAAGATTCCCTCAACTTTTGCTTGCTGGGAATTGTTTAATCCGTCCTTCATATTTAAATGATAACCGTGTTGGATACAGTATCCTTGGTTCAAGGCCCTTCTGTTTCATTGCATTAAATATATCATGACATGCTCTTCTGGCCTGTAAGGTTTCTGTTGAGAAGTCTGATGATAACCTGAATGGTTTTCCTTTGTAGGTGACGTTTTTTCTCTCTCTGGCTGCATTTAATACTCTCTCCTTGTCTTTGATCTTCGCTGTTTTCATTATTATGTTGTCCAAGAGATTTTTGCCTATATGCTTTCTAAGAGTTTTATGGTTTCACGGCTTATGTTCAGGTCTTTGATCCACTTCGAGCTTACTTTTGCGTATGGTGTTAGACAATGATCCAGTTTCATTCTCTTACATGTAGCTATCCAGTTTTGCCAAGAGCAGCTGTTGAAGAGGCTGTCATTTCCTCGTTTTATGTCCATGGCTCCTTTGTCATATATTAATTGACCATATATGTTTGCGTTAGTGTCTGGAGTCTCTATTCTGTTCCACTGGTCTGTGGCACAGTTCTTGCACCAGTACCAAACTGTCTTGATTAGTGTGGCTTTGTAGTGGAGCTTGAAGTTGGGGAGCGAGATACCCCCTCCCCACTTTATTCTTCCTTTTCAGGATTGCTGTGGCTATTCGGGGTCTTCTGTGGTTCCGTATGAATCTTAGAACTATTTGTTCCAGTTCATCGAAGAATGCTGGTGGTAGTTTGATAGGGGTTGCATTGAATCTGTAGATTCCTTTGGGCAGGATGGCCATTATGACAATATTAATTCTTCCTAGCCAAGAGCATGGGATGAGTTTCCATTTGTTAGTGTCCTTTTAATTTCTCTTAAGAGTGTCCTGTAGTTTTCAGTGTAAAGTTCTTTCAGTTCCTTGGTTAGGTTTATCCCTAGGTATCCTATTCTTTTTGATGCAATTGTGAATGGAATTGTTTTCCTGATTTCTCTTTCAATTAGTTCATTGTTAGTGTATAGGAAAGCCTCAGATTTCTGTGTATTAATTTTGTATCCTGCAATGTTGCTGTATTCCAATATTAGTTCTAGTAGTTTTGGAGTGGATCCTGTAGGGTACAATATCATGTCATCTGCAAATAGTGACAGTTTGACTTCTTCTTTAGTGATCTGGATTCCTTGTATTTCATTGTTTTGTCTAATTGCCGTGGCTAGCACCTCCAGTACAATGTTGAATAACAGTGGGGACAGTGGGCAACCCTGTCTTGTTCCCGATCATAGAGGAACAGTTTTCGGCTTTTCACTGTTAAGTATGATGTTGGCTGTGGGCTTATCATATATGGCCTTTATTATGTTGAGGTTCTTGCCCTCTATACCCATTTTATTGAGAGTTTTTATCATGAATGCATGTTGAATTTTGTCGAATGCTTTTTCAACGTCTATGGAGATGATCATGTGATTTTTGTCCTTCTTTTGGTTTATGTGGTGGATGATGTTGATGGATTTTCGAATGTTGTACCATCCTTTCATCCCTGAGGTGAATCCCACTTGGTCATGGTGTATGATCCTCTTGATGTATTTTTGAATTCAGTTTGCTAATATTTTGTTGAGTATTTTTGCATCTATGTTCATCAGGGATATTGGTCTCTAATTTTCTATTGTGGTGGGGTCTTTGCCTGGTTTTGGTATTAGGGTGATTCTGGCTTCACAGAAGGCATCTGGAAGTATTCCCTCCTCTTCTATTTTTTTGGAAAACTTTAAGGAGAATGGGTATTATGTGTTCTCTGTATGTCTGATAAAACTCCGCGGTAAATCCATCTGGCCCGGGCGTTTGACCCTTGGGTAGCTTTTTGATTACTGCTTCAATTTAGTTGCTGGTAATTCTTCTGTTTATATTTTCTGTTTCTTCCTTGGTCAGACTTGGAAGGTTGTATTTTCCTAGGAGGGTGTACATTTCTTCTGGGTTTTCCAGCTTGTTAGCATATAGATTTTTGCAGTATTGTCACAGAATTCATTGTATTCCTGTGGGGTCCGTCGTGATTTTTTCCTTTCTCATTTCTGATTCTGTTGACGTGTGTAGATTCTGTTTTTCTCTTAATATGTCTGGCCAAGTGCTTATCTATTTTGTTTATTTGCTCAAAGAACCAGCTCTTGATTTTGTTGATTTCTTCAATGGCTTTATTTTTCTCGGTTTTATATATTTCTTCTCTGATCTTTATTATGTCCCTCCTTTTGCTGACTTTAGGCCTCATTTGTTCTTCTATTTTCAAATTCGGTAATTGTGTCTCAGGCTATTCATTTGGGATTGTTCTTCGTTCTTTAAATATGCCTGGGTCGCTATAAGCTTTCCTCTTACAACTGCCTTTGCTGTGTCCCACAGAAGTTGGGGCTTTGGTTGAAGTTGTGATTTGTTTCCATATATTGCTTGATCGCTACTTTGATTTGGTCGTTGATCCATTGTTTATTTAGGAGCATTTTGTTAAGCCTCCTTGTGTCTGTGAGCCTTTTTGCTTTCTTAGTAAAATTTATTTCTAGTTTTATACTTTGTGGTCTGAGAAGGTGGTTGGTAGAATTTCAATGTTTTTGAATTTACTGAGGATCTTTTTTGTGGCCTAGTACGTGATCTATTTGGGAGAAAGTACCATGTGCCCTTGAGAAGAATGTGTATCCTGTTGCTTTTGGGTGTACAGTTCTATAGATGTGTATTAGGTCCATCTGTTCTTGTGTGTTGTCCAGTACCTCTGTGTCCATACTTATTTTCTGTCTGGTGTATCTGTCCTTTGGAGTGAGTGGTGTGCTGAAGTCTCCGAAAATAAATGCAATACATTCTATTTCTTCCTTTAATTCTGTTAGTATTGTTTCACATGTGTTGGTGCTCCTGTATTGGGTGCATATATATGCATAATGGTTATATCCTCTTTTTGGATTGACCCCTTTATCATTATATACTGTCCTTCTTTATCTCTTGTCACTTTCTTTGTTTTGAAGTCTGTTTTGTCTGATACTAGTACTGCAACACCTGCTTTTTTCCCCTTGCTGTTTGTATGAAATATCTTTTTCCATTCCATGACTTTTAGTCTATGCATGTCTTTGGGTTTGAGGTGAGTCTCTTGCAAGCAGCATATAGATGGATCTTGCTTTTTTATCCATTCTACTACTCTGGGTCTTTCGATTGGTGCACTCAGTCCATTGACATTTAGGGTGATTATTGAGAGATATGTACTTATTGCCATTGCAGGCTTTAGGTTCGTGGTTATGAAACGTTCAAGGATAGCTTCTTTGGTATCTTTCTGTCTAACTGAACTCTCTTATTGAACTATGATAAACACAGTCTGATGATTTTTTATCTCTCTCCCTTCTCATTCCTCCTCCTCCTCTCTTTGTATGTGGTTCGTGGTTACAAAACATTCAAGGATAGCTTCTTTAGTATCTTGCTGTCTAACTGAACTCGCTTATTGAGCTATGATAAACACAGTCTGATGATTCTTCATTTCTCTCCCTTCTCGTTCCTCCTCCTCTCTTTGAATGTTAGGTGTTTATTTATTTATTTATTTTTTGTGCTCTTTTGTGTTTCCTTTGACTGCTTTTGTGGGTAGTTGATTTTATTTTTTACCTTTAGTTATTATTTGATTGTTCCGCTTTCTTTGCTGTGATTTTTTCTCTGGTGACATCTGTTTAGCCTTGGGAGTGCTTCCATCTAGAGCAGTCCCTCTAAAATACCTTGTAGAGGTGGTGTGTGGGAGGAAGATTCCCTCAACTTTTGCTTGCTGGGAATTGTTTAATCTCTCCTTCATGTTTATATGATAACCGTTCTGGATACAGTATCCTTGGTTCAAGGCCCTTCTGTTTCATTGCATTAAATATATCATGACATGCTCTTCTGGCCTGTAAGGTTTCTGTTGAGAAGTCTGATGATAACCTGAATGGTTTTCCTTTGTAGGTGATGTTTGTTCTCTCTCTGGCTGCATTTAGTACTCTCTCCTTGTCTTTGATCTTCGCTGTTTTCATTATTATGTTGTCCAAGAGATTTTTGCCTATGTGTTTTCTAAGAGTTTTATGTTTTCACGGATTATGTTCAGGTCTTTGATCTACTTCGAATTTACTTTTGCTTATGGTGTTAGACAATCATCGAGTTTCATTCTCTTACATGTAGCTGTCCAGTTTTGCCAAGAGCGGCTGTTGAAGAGGCTGTCATTTCCCCATTTTATTTCCATGGCTCCTTTGTCATATATTAATTGACCATATATGTTTGCGTTAGTGTCTGGAGTCTCTATTCTGTTCCACTGGTCTGTGGCACAGTTCTTGCACCAGTACCAAACTGTCTTGATTAGTGTGGCTTTGTAGTGGAGCTTGAAGTTGGGGAGCGAGATACCCCCTCCCCACTTTATTCTTCCTTCTCAGGATTGCTTTGGTTATTCGGGGTCTTCTGTGGTTCCGTATGAATCTTAGAACTAGTTGTTCCAGTTCATTGAAGAATGCTGGTGGCAGTTTGATAGGGGTTGCATTGAATCTGTAGATTCCTTTGGGCAGGATGACCATTATGACAATATTAATTCTTCCTAGCCAAGAGCATGGGATGAGTTTCCATTTGTTAGTGTCCTTTAAATTTCTCTTAAGAGTATCCTGTAATTTTCAGGGTAAAGTTCTTTCAGTCCTTGGTTAGGTTTATCCCTATGTATCCTATACTTTTTGATGCAATTGTGAATGGAATTGTCTTCCTGATTTCCCTTTCAATTAGTTCATTGTTAGTGTATAGGAAAGCCTCAGATTTCTGTGTATTAATTTTGTATCCTGCAACGTTGCCATATTCCAATATCAGTTCTAGTAATTTTGGAGTGGATCCTCTAGGGTTTTTTTAATGTACAATATCATGTCATCTGCAAATAGTGACAGTTTGACTTCTTCTTTAGTGATCTGGATTCCTTGTATTTCATTGTTTTGTCTAATTGCCGTGGCTAGCACCTCCAGTACAATGTTGAATAACAGTGGGGACAGAGGGCATCCCTGTATTGTTCCCGATCATGGAGGAGCAGTTTTCAGCTTCTCACTGTTAAGTATGATGTCGGCTGTGTGCTTATCATATATGGCCTTTATTATGTTGAGGTTCTTGTCCTCTATACCCATTTTGTTGAGAGTTTTTATCATGAATGCATGTTGAATTTTGTCAAATGCTTTTTCAGCATCTATGGAGATGATCATGTGATTTTTGTCCTTCTTTTGGTTTATGTGGTGGATGATGTTGATGGATTTTCGAATGTTGTACCATCCTTTCATCCCTGAGGTGAATCCCACTTGGTCATGGTGTATGATCCTCTTGATGTATTTTTGAATTCAGTTTGCTAATATTTTGTTGAGTATTTTTGCATCTATGTTCATCAGGGATATTGGTCTCTAATTTTCTATTGTGGTGGGGTCTTTGCCTGGTTTTGGTATTAGGGTGATTCTGGCTTCACAGAAGGCATCTGGAAGTATTCCCTCCTCTTCTATTTTTTTGGAAAACTTTAAGGAGAATGGGTATTATGTGTTCTCTGTATGTCTGATAAAACTCCGCGGTAAATCCATCTGGCCCGGGCGTTTGACCCTTGGGTAGCTTTTTGATTACTGCTTCAATTTAGTTGCTGGTAATTCTTCTGTTTATATTTTCTGTTTCTTCCTTGGTCAGACTTGGAAGGTTGTATTTTCCTAGGAGGGTGTACATTTCTTCTGGGTTTTCCAGCTTGTTAGCATATAGATTTTTGCAGTATTGTCACAGAATTCATTGTATTCCTGTGGGGTCCGTCGTGATTTTTTCCTTTCTCATTTCTGATTCTGTTGACGTGTGTAGATTCTGTTTTTCTCTTAATATGTCTGGCCAAGTGCTTATCTATTTTGTTTATTTGCTCAAAGAACCAGCTCTTGATTTTGTTGATTTCTTCAATGGCTTTATTTTTCTCGGTTTTATATATTTCTTCTCTGATCTTTATTATGTCCCTCCTTTTGCTGACTTTAGGCCTCATTTGTTCTTCTATTTTCAAATTCGGTAATTGTGTCTCAGGCTATTCATTTGGGATTGTTCTTCGTTCTTTAAATATGCCTGGGTCGCTATAAGCTTTCCTCTTACAACTGCCTTTGCTGTGTCCCACAGAAGTTGGGGCTTTGGTTGAAGTTGTGATTTGTTTCCATATATTGCTTGATCGCTACTTTGATTTGGTCGTTGATCCATTGTTTATTTAGGAGCATTTTGTTAAGCCTCCTTGTGTCTGTGAGCCTTTTTGCTTTCTTAGTAAAATTTATTTCTAGTTTTATACTTTGTGGTCTGAGAAGGTGGTTGGTAGAATTTCAATGTTTTTGAATTTACTGAGGATCTTTTTTGTGGCCTAGTACGTGATCTATTTGGGAGAAAGTACCATGTGCCCTTGAGAAGAATGTGTATCCTGTTGCTTTTGGGTGTACAGTTCTATAGATGTGTATTAGGTCCATCTGTTCTTGTGTGTTGTCCAGTACCTCTGTGTCCATACTTATTTTCTGTCTGGTGTATCTGTCCTTTGGAGTGAGTGGTGTGCTGAAGTCTCCGAAAATAAATGCAATACATTCTATTTCTTCCTTTAATTCTGTTAGTATTGTTTCACATGTGTTGGTGCTCCTGTATTGGGTGCATATATATGCATAATGGTTATATCCTCTTTTTGGATTGACCCCTTTATCATTATATACTGTCCTTCTTTATCTCTTGTCACTTTCTTTGTTTTGAAGTCTGTTTTGTCTGATACTAGTACTGCAACACCTGCTTTTTTCCCCTTGCTGTTTGTATGAAATATCTTTTTCCATTCCATGACTTTTAGTCTATGCATGTCTTTGGGTTTGAGGTGAGTCTCTTGCAAGCAGCATATAGATGGATCTTGCTTTTTTATCCATTCTACTACTCTGGGTCTTTCGATTGGTGCACTCAGTCCATTGACATTTAGGGTGATTATTGAGAGATATGTACTTATTGCCATTGCAGGCTTTAGGTTCGTGGTTATGAAACGTTCAAGGATAGCTTCTTTGGTATCTTTCTGTCTAACTGAACTCTCTTATTGAACTATGATAAACACAGTCTGATGATTTTTTATCTCTCTCCCTTCTCATTCCTCCTCCTCCTCTCTTTGTATGTGGTTCGTGGTTACAAAACATTCAAGGATAGCTTCTTTAGTATCTTGCTGTCTAACTGAACTCGCTTATTGAGCTATGATAAACACAGTCTGATGATTCTTCATTTCTCTCCCTTCTCGTTCCTCCTCCTCTCTTTGAATGTTAGGTGTTTATTTATTTATTTATTTTTTGTGCTCTTTTGTGTTTCCTTTGACTGCTTTTGTGGGTAGTTGATTTTATTTTTTACCTTTAGTTATTATTTGATTGTTCCGCTTTCTTTGCTGTGATTTTTTCTCTGGTGACATCTGTTTAGCCTTGGGAGTGCTTCCATCTAGAGCAGTCCCTCTAAAATACCTTGTAGAGGTGGTGTGTGGGAGGAAGATTCCCTCAACTTTTGCTTGCTGGGAATTGTTTAATCTCTCCTTCATGTTTATATGATAACCGTTCTGGATACAGTATCCTTGGTTCAAGGCCCTTCTGTTTCATTGCATTAAATATATCATGACATGCTCTTCTGGCCTGTAAGGTTTCTGTTGAGAAGTCTGATGATAACCTGAATGGTTTTCCTTTGTAGGTGATGTTTGTTCTCTCTCTGGCTGCATTTAGTACTCTCTCCTTGTCTTTGATCTTCGCTGTTTTCATTATTATGTTGTCCAAGAGATTTTTGCCTATGTGTTTTCTAAGAGTTTTATGTTTTCACGGATTATGTTCAGGTCTTTGATCTACTTCGAATTTACTTTTGCTTATGGTGTTAGACAATCATCGAGTTTCATTCTCTTACATGTAGCTGTCCAGTTTTGCCAAGAGCGGCTGTTGAAGAGGCTGTCATTTCCCCATTTTATTTCCATGGCTCCTTTGTCATATATTAATTGACCATATATGTTTGCGTTAGTGTCTGGAGTCTCTATTCTGTTCCACTGGTCTGTGGCACAGTTCTTGCACCAGTACCAAACTGTCTTGATTAGTGTGGCTTTGTAGTGGAGCTTGAAGTTGGGGAGCGAGATACCCCCTCCCCACTTTATTCTTCCTTCTCAGGATTGCTTTGGTTATTCGGGGTCTTCTGTGGTTCCGTATGAATCTTAGAACTAGTTGTTCCAGTTCATTGAAGAATGCTGGTGGCAGTTTGATAGGGGTTGCATTGAATCTGTAGATTCCTTTGGGCAGGATGACCATTATGACAATATTAATTCTTCCTAGCCAAGAGCATGGGATGAGTTTCCATTTGTTAGTGTCCTTTAAATTTCTCTTAAGAGTATCCTGTAATTTTCAGGGTAAAGTTCTTTCAGTCCTTGGTTAGGTTTATCCCTATGTATCCTATACTTTTTGATGCAATTGTGAATGGAATTGTCTTCCTGATTTCCCTTTCAATTAGTTCATTGTTAGTGTATAGGAAAGCCTCAGATTTCTGTGTATTAATTTTGTATCCTGCAACGTTGCCATATTCCAATATCAGTTCTAGTAATTTTGGAGTGGATCCTCTAGGGTTTTTTTAATGTACAATATCATGTCATCTGCAAATAGTGACAGTTTGACTTCTTCTTTAGTGATCTGGATTCCTTGTATTTCATTGTTTTGTCTAATTGCCGTGGCTAGCACCTCCAGTACAATGTTGAATAACAGTGGGGACAGAGGGCATCCCTGTATTGTTCCCGATCATGGAGGAGCAGTTTTCAGCTTCTCACTGTTAAGTATGATGTCGGCTGTGTGCTTATCATATATGGCCTTTATTATGTTGAGGTTCTTGTCCTCTATACCCATTTTGTTGAGAGTTTTTATCATGAATGCATGTTGAATTTTGTCAAATGCTTTTTCAGCATCTATGGAGATGATCATGTGATTTTTGTCCTTCTTTTGGTTTATGTGGTGGATGATGTTGATGGATTTTCGAATGTTGTACCATCCTTTCATCCCTGAGGTGAATCCCACTTGGTCATGGTGTATGATCCTCTTGATGTATTTTTGAATTCAGTTTGCTAATATTTTGTTGAGTATTTTTGCATCTATGTTCATCAGGGATATTGGTCTCTAATTTTCTATTGTGGTGGGGTCTTTGCCTGGTTTTGGTATTAGGGTGATTCTGGCTTCACAGAAGGCATCTGGAAGTATTCCCTCCTCTTCTATTTTTTTGGAAAACTTTAAGGAGAATGGGTATTATGTGTTCTTTGTATGTCTGATGAAACTCTGCGGTAAATCCATCCGGCCCGGGCGTTTTGCTCTTGGGTAGTTTTTTGATTACTGCTTCAATTTAGTTGCTGGTAATTCTTCTGTTTATATTTTCTGTTTCTTCCTTGGTCAGACTTGGAAGGTTGTATTTTCCTAGGAGGGTGTACATTTCTTCTGGGTTTTCCAGCTTGTTAGCATATAGATTTTTGCAGTATTGTCACAGAATTCATTGTATTCCTGTGGGGTCCGTCGTGATTTTTTCCTTTCTCATTTCTGGTTCTGTTGACGTGTGTAGATTCTGTTTTTCTCTTAATATGTCTGGCCAAGTGCTTATCTATTTTGTTTATTTGCTCAAAGAACCAGCTCTTGATTTTGTTGATTTCTTCAATGGTTTTATTCTTCTCAGTTTCTTTTATTTCTTCTGTGATCTTTATTATATCCCTCCTTCTTCTGGCTTAAGCCTCATTTGTTCTTCTATTTTCAATTTCGATAATTGTGTCTTAGGCTATTCATTTGGGATTGCTTTTCGTTCTTTAAATATGCCTGGATTGCTATAAACTTTCCTCTTACAACTGCTTTTGCTGTGTCCCACGGAAGTTGGGGCTTTGTGTTGAAGTTGTGATTTGTTTCCATGTATTGCTTGATCTTTACTTTGATTTGGTCGTTGATCCATTGTTTATTTAGGAGCATTTTGTTAAGCCTCCTTGTGTCTGTGAGTCTTTTTGCTTTCTTAGTAAAATTTATTTCTAGTTTTATACTTTGTGGTCTGAGAAGGTGGTTGGTAGAATTTCAATGTTTTTGAATTTACTGAGGATCTTTTTTGTGGCCTAGTACGTGATCTATTTGGGAGAAAGTACCATGTGCCCTTGAGAAGAATGTGTATCCTGTTGCTTTTGGGTGTACTGTTCTATAGATGTGCATTAGGTCCATCTGTTCTAGTGTGTTGTTCAGTGCCTCTGTGTCCTTACTTATTTTCTCTCTGGTGGATCTGTCCTTTGGAGTGAGTGGTGTGCTGAAGTCTCTGAATATAAATGCAATGCATTCTATTTCCTCCTTTAATTCTGTTAGTGTTGGTTTCACATATGTTGGTGCTCATGTATTGGGTGCATATATATTTATAATGGTTATATCTTCTTGTTTTTTTGACCCTTTTATCATTATATAATATTCTTCTTTATGTTTGGAACTTTCTTTGTTTTGAGGTCTATTTTGTCTGATACTAGTAGTGCAGCACCTGCTTTTTTCTCCTTGTTGTTTGCATGAAATATCTTTTTCCATTCCTTGACTTTTAGTGTGTGCATTTCTTTGGATTTGAGGTGAGTCTCTTGTAAGCAGCATATATGTGGGTCTTCCTTTTTTATCCATTCTCTTACTGTGTTTCTTTTGATTGGTGCATTCTGTCCATTGTCATTAGGGTCATTATTGAGAGATATGTGCTTATTGCCATTCCAGGCTTTAGGTTCGTGGCTATGAAGTGTTCAATGTTAGCTTGTTTAGTATCTCATTGTCTAGCTGAACTCGCTTTTTAGCTATGATAAACACAGTTTGATTATTCTTTATTTCTCTCCCTTCTTATTCCTGCTCTTCCATCCTCTGTACGTTAGGTGTTTTTTTTTTTTGTTTGTTTATCTTTCGTGTTTCCTTTGAGTGTTTTTGTTGGTATTTTATTTTATTTTTTTCCTTTTGTTTTTATTTGATTGTTCCCCTTTCTTTGTTGTGATTTTATTTTCTCTGGTGAAATCTGTTTCGCCTTCAGCATTCTTCCGTCTAGAGCAGTCTGTCTAAAATACTCTGTAGGGGTGTTTTTTGGGAGGCAAATTCCCTCAACTTTTGCTTGTCTGTGAATTGTTTAACCTCTCCTTCATATTTAAATGATAATCGTGCTGGATACAGCATCCTTTGTTCAAGGCCCTAGTGTTTCATTGCATTAACTATATCATGCCATTTGTTCTGTCATGTCAGGTTTCTTTTTGGAATTCTGTTGATAGCGTAGTTGGTTTTCCCTTGTAGGTGACCTTTTTTCTCTCTCTGGCTGTCTTAATTACTCTGTCCTTGTCTTTGATATTTGCCATTTTAAGTTTCTTGGTGTTGTCCTCCTTGGATTCCTTGTATTTGGACTTCTCTGTGCTTCCGTGGTTTGAATGAGTTTTTCCTCCCGAGTTTGGGGAAGTTTTCAGTAATTATTTCTTCAAATACATTTTCTGACCCTTTTTCTCTCTCTTCTTCTTCTTGTACTCCTATAGTGCTAATATTGTTCTGTTTTGATTGGTCACACAGTTCTCTTAATATTCTTTCATTTCTGGATGTCCTTTTATATCTCTCTGTGTCAGTTTCTCTGTGTTACTGTTCTCTGATTTCTATTCCACTAATGGCCTCTTGTATCTCATCCATTCTGCTTTTAAGTCCTTCCAGATATTGTTTTACTTCTGTATTCTCCCTCCGTAGCTCTTGCATATTTCTCTGCAAGTCCATCAGCATGGTTATGACCTTTATTTTGAATTCTTTTTCAGGAAGATTGATTGTGTCTATCTCCCCAGGTTCCCTCTCAGGGGAGTATGTCTGTATGATTCTGGTCTGTATCAAATTTTTCTGCTTTTTCAAGGCAATAGAAGTAGTTGTGGGCAGTTGGCGCATGTGTCAGCTGTGAGAACCAAATCCCTTCCCGGTTATTCCTCACCTTCCTCTCCTGGGAGAATGGCGACCCCTAGCGGCTTGTGCTGGGCAGCTGCACACAGACGGGTTCTCTGATTCTTGCCTGGTCCACTGTGGAGGAAGTTCTGTGCGGCTGCTTTGGGCATGGCCAGTCTCAGGTTTCTGCTCTGCTATTGCAGGACTGCGCTGTATGGGGAATGGGCGGGAGGCTTTTTATCGCTGTGAGGGGCCTCAGAGCTGCACTGCTTCTTAGGGGGTTAGGGTGCCCGGATTTCCCCAGGATTCCCAGCTGCTGTGCTGAGTGTGCTGGGATGCTTCCGTCCAGCTGTGAGGCTCCTGTTCCTTTAAGACTTTCAAAAAGCACTTGCTTTTCTTTTGTCCCAGGTGCACCGGCTGTTGGAATCTGTTTGCAGGTTTTACTGTTCCATTTCCCTAGTATCCAGCACACCACACACTGTGTTTCTATGTTCCCAGTGTGGATGACTAGGGCTAGGTATTTAGCAGCCCTGGGCTTCCTCTTCTCCTGCCGGGAGCTGGGGTGAGGGGCGCTCGGGTCCCACTGGGTCATGGCTTTTACTTTACCCCCTTCGTGAGGCACTGGGTTCTCACAGATGTAGATGTAGCCTGGCTGTTGTCCTGAATCTTCTGGTCTCTCTTTTAAAAATAGTTGTATCTTTTGTATTTTCAAAAATATGTATGGTTTTGGGAGGAGATTTCCGCTGCCCTACTCATTCCTCCATCTTGGCTCCACCCTCTCTTTTCCTAGTTTTTAAAAGATTTTTGCATCATTGATCATTAGTGAGATTTACCCATAGTTACTTTTTGTGTAACTTTCCATGTTAGACTTTGATATCAAAGTTATTCTGGCTTCATAAAATGAGGTATGTGTCTTTTTCTGTCTTTTGGTAGAGTTAATCTAACATTGGAATTTGTTCTTAAATGTTTGATAGAATATTTCAGTGAAGCCATCTGGGTGTGTGTTCTCTCTTTAGGAAAGTTTTAAATTAATGATTCAGTGTTTCTAGTCTTCTGTCAGTTTGTGTAAGTTTTATTTATTTATTTATTATTTTATTTTGGTATCATTAATCTACAATTACATGAGGAATATTATGTTTACTAGACAACCCCCATCACCAAGTCTCCCCCACATACCCAATTACAGTCACTGTCCATCACTGTAGTAAGATGCTATAGAATCATTACTTGTCTTCTCTGTATATACTGCCTTTCCTGTGTCCCCTCACCCCTGCTATATTATGTGTGCTAATCGTAATGCTCCCTTTTTCCTCTTATCCATCCCTTCCCACCCATTCTCCCCAGTCCCTTTTCCTTTGGTAAATGTTAGTTCATTTTTGTGTTCTGTGAATCTCCTGCTGTTTTGTTCCTTCAGTTGTTGCTTTGTTCTTATACTCCACTGATGAGTGAAATCATTTGGTACTTGTCTTTCTCCACCTGGCTTATTTCACTGAGCATAATACCCTCTAGCTCCATCCATGTTGTTGCAAATGGTAGGATTTGTTTTCTTCTTATGTCTGATTAATATTCCATTGTGTATATGTACCACATCTTCTTTATCCATTCATCTACTGATGGACATTTAGGTTGCTTCCATTTCTTGGTTATTGTAAATGGTGCTGCGATAAACAGAGGGGTTCATATGTCTTTTTCAAACTGGTCTGCTGCATTCTTAAGGTAAATTTGTAGGAGTAGAATTCCTGGGTCAAATGGTATTTCTATTTTGAGTTTTTTGAGGAACCTCCATACTGCTTTCCACAATGGTTGAACTAATTTACATTCCCGTAAGGTTTATTTTTTTAGGACTTGTCTATGTTATCTAAATTTTCATTTAGATAACTGCTTAGATACCAACTCAGTTGACAACTCAAAACTTAGATCTTTTGTTTAAAAAAAACTCCTCTTTAAGTTTTCAAACTTCCATTAATCTTGTCTTTATATAGACTAGGCTAGCACGGTGAGGTGATGTATTTTATCTTCTTCTCTAAACTGTGGGGTTGTTTACTGTCCTGTTGTCAGTAGGCATTTGCAGAGAATGAATTAAGGAGAGAGGTATACATTTCAGATTAATTAAAGGTGTATATAGCATTTGTAGCCGTGGTTCCACAGGAACACACCTGGAGAGGGCTTATATAGAAGAGAGCCACAGGTAAGAGCCCTGGAGCACTCTATAAATAAAGGAAGGACTCATAGAGGCTTAAGAAAAAGGACTGTCAGAGAGATAGGAAGAAACTAGATGAGTGTGGTATGAAGAAAACCTAAAGGAAAAGTGTTGAAAGGTATAATAAACAGTCAGTTTCAAATGCTGGTGAGAGATCATGCAAGATGGAAATTGGCTGTTAGTTTGGCAAGATCTATGTCACCAGAGACCTTGATAAGAGCCATTTTAAAGGTAGTTATGGAGAGGAAAGCCTGATTAAAGAGGGTTAAGGTAAGAATAGGGGGTAAATAGGTGGAGATGATGATTACAGAAATGTATTCTGAGGAGTTTTGCTGTGAAGAAGGAAATGGAAATTTAGCCAGGAGGCTGGCATGAGGTCAAGGATGGGATTTTTTTTTTAATTGATATTAAGGCATATTGGTGTACTGGTGAGAATGGTCCAGCAGAGGATGGAAGACCTTGATAAGGCCATAGGGATGGGTTGCAAGCACAAGTGGAGGGGTTGGCCTTGGATAGGGACACGGACAACTTTCCACAGTATCATGGCAAGGTTAATACTGGAGGACTCAAGGAGCAATTCATATCTCTGAGTAGAGGAATGGGTAAGATTAGAAAGCAAACAGGAAGACCTACTTTTTATACCCTTCCATGGTTTTTGAATTTTGATCATGATGCTATTTGTTTTTCTAATATAATAAAGATCTGTTATTAAATTGAAAAGTATTTTGGGAGAGAAGCTTGTGATCACTTTGCAGCCTTCTTGTGTTCATAGGTGCACATGAACCCTTATCAGGAGAAGCAGTGTGTCTCATTTGATTCTCTTGGCCTGGGAGTAGCCAGGCCTGAGGAACAGAAAAGGACACATTCTGCCAGGGGCACATTAGGACCCTTAGAGGCTCTGACTCTTGAAAAGATTATTGAATACCCTCTTTCCCTCTTGCCGTATATATTTTGTGATAAAACTGGATGGCCAGAGTTTTGTATTTTTCCTGTGATGTCGATTTTGCTGTTTCTTTGAATATCAAATTCAAGCATCAAAATGTTGTAATGACTTCTTTCTTATTGCTGGGAGTGCCTTTGCTGCTGATGACCTAAGCCCTGATTTGGGTGTTCACTAGGGTAACCAGCACAGACTTCCGTTCTTCCTTCAGGCTTTACTCCTCTCTGTCCATCACCAGGTCCTGGATTGCTGCGGAGGTAAGGCGATCTGGTACAGCCTGAACACCTTGCTCAGTTTCCACACCTGTCACTTGGAGGCAGGGGTGAAGTGCCAGTTGGATGGGAAGGGTGTCTTAAACTAGGGGTTTCATGCCAGCAGGGAACCAATTTGAATGTTTCACTGCAGTCCACAAAGGGCAGACATTTATTGGAAGGGTGCCAGGGTGCTTCAGGGAATTGAAGCAAGGGTTGGCATAAGAAGAGGGGCACCAGGGTAGCTCTGGGACCTCAGTGGTAGTGTTCTGCCCCTCCTGCCATCATCCTTGGAATGTGGAATGAAACCACACAGCATGGAGGACACTGTGCCCTCTGTCTGTCTATTTCATCAGAGGGGCATTAACCCTCCCCGCACCCTGGGAGAACCAGCAGAGAGGCAACCCGATGGGAACCAGGCATCCTGTCCTTAGGACTCCTGGTTCCTGACAACCAACTCCTGCTGCTAATCCCAGGAGGCCCAGGCACGCACCCCTCCCTAGAGGAAGGGGCCGGGTGGAGGGGTGGTGTCCGGTGCTAACTGAGGAGAGTTCTGCTAGGGCATAATCACGCAGCACAGCCCCGCCAGCCGGGCAGCGTGTACTGGCCATGGCCAGCCATCACCAGGACTCGGGGACAGACTCTTCCTGCAGCACTCTCTCTGGTCCTGGAGCAGTGGCTATTTACTTTTTCTGAGCCTGTTCTGACTCCCTGGGACCGGCACCTGTGGCAGCTTCCCACTGCCAGCAGCTCTGAGCGCTGGAGCTCCAGAGCCCCTCAGACCCAGGCCCGCAACTCTCCCCGCAGGCAGCTCCCAGACCCAAGCTGCTTCCCCCCCACTCCCACCTGCTGCCTGTCCCGGGACCCTGCTAGGGCGTGAGGGTCTCCAGACGGTGTCCTGTAGTTCAGGCCCCTCTCTCAGCTGTAGGGGGGAGGGACCAGCAGCAGGCATGACCTTGCTGTGCCTTGTCCCTCCTGCTGTCCCCGGGGCTGCTCCGTGTCTGCTGGGCCAGTGGGCCAGCGGCTAAACCCTCAACCCACCCGCAGCCTCGGGAGCCCAAGGAGAAAGTGAGGAGCAGGCACAGATTCTGTGGAGCATTGGTAAGATGGGCAGACGGACATGCCCCTTCAGGCCCAGAGGCCTTGGGCGCTCAGCCCCTCAGGACCTGGGGTCCAGGCCTGCCCCAGAATGGAACTGGGTCTTCATCCTTATCGGGCAGGGCAGCCCCTGGGGTGGGAGGGGAGCCTGGGACCGGGCAGGGGGCAGGCTCAGTCGCAGGGATGATGGCCTATCCCAGCCTCTGACTGGGCTCCTCAGGAGCTGGCCTCTGAGGGATATTTCACAGCCCTAGAGACATTTCTGGAGTCAGCTACACCTCTTCGCCTGGCCCTGCAGTGCTGGGGGAAGCTGCATAGATGAAGGGAAGGATGGGGAAGATCAGGGTTATACAGGGAGTGCAAAGTCTGTACTCCAGGAATACTGCATGGTATACAAGATACTCTGTGCCCAGCGGCCTTGCTGGAGTGGAGTGAATGGTGCCCTGGAAGAGAATTGAAAGGACTGAGTTGGTTCCTGGTTCTATTTCTTAAAAGCTATGTGTCTACCTTTAACATATAGATGGTCCTTTTGGAGTCTTAGCTTCATTGCCTGTAAAATGGAGATAATTTAGCCCCACAGGGAGTCCACACAGATTAAATGAGCTAAAAAAAAATGGTATTGTGCCAAGGGAAGAGCTAGGCCTGTCCTAAAGGCATTGTGAATGCTGGCTGTATCCAAATCTAAATTTCTCTGGGCCCAGGGTTAGAGGCCAGAATACACCAGAGGTGAGGGACAGCCCTACTGGAGAATCACCCCCTGACTTACCTCATACGCCTGTCCCCTGATTGTCAACAACCTTCTTCTCCAATACTCACCAATATACCAGACCAGACCACACCGCTTGCTGTCTAGTACACAGGTGGGTGCAGCCAGTGTCATACCCGAGGCCTATAAATTAGGCCCTCCCAATCTGCAGTGATGTCCAAGATGAAATGCTAAGCAGAGAGGCATGCTGTAGAATGGTGTGTGTGGGGTGGGCCCGTCTGTGTAGGATATACATATAAGATATGCTTGCATATACATTTTATGTGAATATAGAAGAGTACTCAGTTTTCATGGCTTTGCAAATTAATGAAGAGTACACAAGCAACTGTTAACAGTGGTTATCAGTAGGCAGTAGAACTGGGATGATGGGCAGGGAGGAGAGGGGAGTGTTTTATCTTTACCAATCATTATCACTTAAATATTTTTACCATGAGCATGTGTCAATTATATAATAAAGAAAACTTTAAATCAAAAGATATGAATGAGAAATTGATATGTAGATATGAATGGTAGAAAATGGTCATAGATAAATGATACATAGATGAGTTAGAGACAGACACAGATATCTCCATGCCTCAGCTTCCTCTCATATGAAATGGTACCTAGTTTATAGGATTATTGTGAGGATTAAATAAAGTGTTCAAGCTCTTGGAATAGTTACTGGTACACAGTAAGTGCTCAATAAGTGTTCTCTTTAGTGTAAAGGTGTGAAGACGTGTTGGCTTGATGTGATAATCTCTTTTGCCATCTTGTGGTCAGTGTGTGCCATGCAGGAATGGCAATGCCAACAAGAAGCATATTTTCAAACCTCTTTGTAGTGGGGTGGCTGACTTTTAAAATTGAAAAAGAGTTTAAATAAGTAAACAACTTTATAAGTAGGTAGCTAGATGAGACTTAGAGTCTTCTACTTTTTAATCATTGCTCGCAGATCTGGATCCCCAGCCCTGAAAGTGTCAAGGAGAAACAGCATGTTGACTGGTTCTTGTTTGTTCTTGTGTATCTCTTTATCCATCAGGTTTTTTAGTGGCAAACAACAGAGACCATTCTAACTTTTTTAAGCAGAAAAAGAATTTTTTAAAAATGGTTACTAAGTAAAGCTCAAGGAAATCTTCAACAGGTAAAAGAATCTGGCTTGGGGGCTAGGAAGCCAGGAGTTGGTGCAGTCCCACCTCCTCTGGGGACAGGCACTGCTGAGATGAACCCAGGACTGTGCCATCAGGACATCTATGACAACTGCCCATGAAAACTCAGTATCTCTTGGCCATGCTCTATCATTTTCACCAGGCATGGATTGCACTGGAAAATTGTCTCCTCACTTGTTTCTCCTGACCCAAAGTCTTGATGGGGAACATTTGATTGGTGGAGCCCAGGGCTCACAACCCTCCCCTAGTCTGAATTCTGCTTTCCAGTTTAGGAGACAAGACTGTAAACCGCGAATTTAAAAAGGCTATTAAGAAGAGGCTGGATAGTGCAGGGGGTGATAATCTGTTCCTTGGAGGAGGGTATTGAGTGTGTCCTTCAGAAGCCAATGTCCCTTCCTGAGTAGTAGTAGGCTCTAGATATGGTCCAGGTGCTGCTGGGAATCTAGGTCTGTCTAATTCTGTGGTCAGATTCCACACAGTGTATCCAGGGGCAGACCATGGCAATACCAGAAGGGAGAGTTCTTTTAGGCTGGACACTCTGTGGGAGCAGGGACCATGTCTGTCTGGTTTACCAGTATATTCCCCAGTGCCTCAATACATGAATAAAGGAATGATGGGATGAACCAACAAATTAATCTGGCCATTTTCCTTATGCAGTTGTAAATTTTCGCTGACACTTAGGGCCTCTAATCTCAGGAGAAGTCTAACAGGTGCTGTGTTGGGGAGCTCTTCCTAAATAAGGAGATCAGGAAAGGTATATTCACTTATAACAAACTACTTCATATAGGGTTTCTGACTCCCCTCCGTGGGGGTTCTGCTTGAGCAGACACATTCAATATCTCCACTCAGAGGGAAAGGACAATCAAGTGTGTATCATCAGATTTTACTGTCCAACCAGATAGTTTCTTGAAAAATTCTGTGCTCAGGACATATTTCCAGGAGGAATTCATGCAATATCCTGACAGCTGAAGGCCTATTGGAATTGAATTTTTGCATCTAGCGGTAGGCTCAGTCCACAGCTTCAAATGGGATTTGTCCTACATATCCAAGTGGCACATCCCTATCTCTGGCTGTGACTATTGGAAGGCACAGACCACCAGAGGGAGCATGTGTGCTTCTACTGTAGTTGATCTTGACACTTCCCATTTGGATCTCTCCTCAAACCCCTGCTCTGGAAACAGCACTGTTGCTAAACAACAGGGAAGCCAGTTATGCAGGATCCCTGCCTCTACCAGTCACCAATCCTAAATGAGAATTGGAATGTAAAGGCCTGCCTTCAGATCACATCTACTGTAGCATTTTGGAACTTACTGGGCTGTTGAAATGTGTTCTGTAATCCTTCATCATTTTGGGGGTCCCTAAGACCACCACACATTAAATGAATTCTCTAGAAGGCCTAAAAGGACTCAGTATACAAATGTACTCATGACTAAGGTTTATTAGAGCAACAGGATATACAATAAGACCAGCAATGAAAAAAGACACAGGTGGGGTCTGAAAGAAACCACGCACAGGCTTCCTTATGCTCTCTCCTTCCTGTGAGGGGCACACCAAGCACATTCTGCCCCAGGAGTGGAAATGCACAACATATGGGTAAATGTTTTTGCCCACGAATGCTCACTCAGTGTCCAAGAGATATTTTTTTATCGGAGTATGGTCATTAGGCACCCTCTGCTTAGAATGTGGCCAAATTCCAGACTCCTAGAAAGGAAGAAGGTATTCAGCATAAGTGATATTATTTGTACAAATAGGATAGGTACAGCAAACCACTCATCTATTAGGGAATAGTTCAAGAGATAAATTAATTTTCCATTGCTGGTATGACAAATTATCACAAACTTGGAGGCTTAAGCTCTATAAATTTATTATCTTAGAGTTGTGTAGGTCAGAAGTCCGGCACAGGTCTCACCAGGCTAAACTCCAGGGGTGGCAGGGCTGCATTCCTTTCTGGAGGCTCCAGGGAAGGATCTGTTTCCTGCTCTTTCAGGCTGCTGGCAGAATTCAGTTCAGAAGTCCCTGTTTTCTTGCTGGTTATAAACTGAGGGACATTCCCACCTTCTAGAGGCTACCACATTCCTTGGCCTGTGGCCCCCTTCCTCAATCTTCAATGACAGAACAGAGTTGAATCTTTCTCAAGTCACATCTTTCTGGCTCCTCTCCCACCATCTCATCTCTGTGGCAACAACTGGGACTGGTACTCCACTTTTAAGGACTCATATAAATTACATCAGGCCCACCCAGATAATCCAGGATAATCTCCCCATGCCAAAGCCCTTAACCTTAATCACATTTGCAAAATCCTTTTTGCCATGTAAAGTGACATATTGATTGGTTCCAGGGATTAGGACATGGACATCTTTAGGCAGCCAGCATTCTGCCTATGAGTGCCAAGTACCCAAATGCTAGCCAAGGGCCAACCTTGAAAGCAGGCCTTTCTAAGGACAACTGTCTCAGGTCTGCTATATGAACTATTTTCTGCACATCCATGCATACCTAAAAGGAAGGCAACATCATGAGTGATAGGTGATGCCACATTCCAATAGCATGTGGTCCCTGTCATGCTTGTAATGTCTTGGACTTCATAGACAGCTGGATCCAGGGCCCAGCCCAAAAAGGAGCCTTTATGCTCCAGATACACTCTAACCTCAGGGCTGCACAGGGCTGTCTCCCCACCTTCAACCCTGATAGGAGCCAAGGTCAAAGAACTGTTAGGTCACGGTGATGATTAGCACTGGGCTTGGCAGAAAATAGATTCCAGCTTAAATGCATAGTTGTGTACCAAGAGTAAATTATTTATTCTTTCTGATTCTCATTTCCTCATCTGATTATAGGTATAACACTACTGTCTTTCAGCTTTCAATGAGAGAATGCATGTGACACATGTATAAGACAATACCTTCCAGGTCATAATGGCTATTGTGTTAGGAGATGGAACATCCAGTGGGAGCAAAAACAAAATTAAAATCTCCTATTTCCACATAAAGCTTCCTCTTGGGGGAGAAATAAGAAGAGATAGAGTCTCGCTTTTAGGATCTGCCTTAGTCTTTTTTCCTCTTGAACCCTTATTTCTTTATTAACAAATTTATTTATCTTTCATTCTGTGAAAGTGTGACATTGTAAATTATTAAACTTTGTTTTTCACCCCCAGTTCCATCTTACTCTTGTATTCCTGTCCCTGCCTCAGAAAGGCAGGTACAAGGCTTCTGCCCAAGGGAAGAATTATTTTAGCAGGAATGCAGATAGAATCAAAGAGCCTAAGAAGAGCTTTTGGGTTTCAGAGGAGACTTCAGAAAATTTACACAGACAAAATAGGACTGAAAGAAAGGCTTTTTGTGTTGTAGGATCTTAGGTCATTTGAATATCAAGAGATAAGGACTAGGTTATGTCCAGGCATAGAAGAATATGTGGTCTATCTGAAGGACTTCAGTCATCCCAGACAAGATAAAGATCCCACAGACTGAAGGAAGGGCTGAGGAGACAGGGAGATACTGATGACAATTCAAGGCCAGGGGACTCTCACTCCCTTTCAGACTCCATTGAAGGAGAAACATTGTTCTTTTTCTTTCTCTTTCTCAATTTGGGTTCCCTCTCATGTCACAAATATCACAGTGGTATGACCCAGAAGACTAGAAAGGCCACTCAATTAGCTTTTAGTCTGGGCTTTAGGATTGAGAGAGAAGAGTCTGTGGTACTCATAGGAAGTCCAGCACCAACTCTCAGGGTAGGAGGGGTTTGCAGCCAAAGGCCTGTATTTTATATTAAAGACTTAGGAGTTTGCCTGGTGTGGGTCCTCAGCAAGCCACTTTAGGCCCTCGAGAAAAAAGACACTTCCCTACTGGTTTGGTAGTCACTATCAGGTTAAGACCCCATTCCTCCTATTACCAGAACAGCCATGAGATTACCTGACAGCAAGGTGACAATGTCCAGGTCACAACAAGTGAACACAACACACCTAGACAAAGACAGAACCACTTGCTCTGGGGTAATTTGTTCACTGGGAGATGTCAGGTTCCCCCATTTCTGGTGGATGTGTGCCTGGCAGAGGCATTAAGCAAAGGATGATATCAGGAAGGAATTTTGAGGGACAAAAATTGGGACAGGGTGAAATTAACTCAGTGATGTCTAATACCTGTGCCTGTAACAACTAACGCTCCATGGATTCTAGCTTAACAACCCTCTGATTTTGGTGAGGCTTCATGTAACCTCCAAAGAAAAGAAATAAGAATGCCCTGAAAGCAATGTGTATCATGGTTAAAAACAAATGAAAATTGTTCCTCCAGCTGGGCTTCATGGGTATACATCAGGGGGAACCATGAGTACTGCCAAATTACTGGTAAACTGTCATGTGCAAGTTGATTTTTGTGCATTTTTTTGTGGGGAGGGGCTGTAGATTCTCAGGGGGGGTCCAAGACTTACAACATTTTTGCAGGAGGGTGTCCTGGATCTGTGTCTGTACTTTATTAACTATGCACCCTATGAAAACTCATTTACAATCCCCACGTGATGGTTTTCCTGCCTGTGGAGTGGGAAAAACAATACTGAGTATATAGAATTATTGTGAGGAATTAATTAGGAGGTGCTTTGTAAGTAAATTGATTTTTAAATGAGGGTATTCATGTGTTAGCCCTCCTTACCACCCAGAAATGAATAACTATTAAATAAAGGGTGATTGGTTAAGATTTTGGATATCAAAGCTACATGATTTTCAAAAACGGATGTGTATACAGTTTATATACAATGTAATGATGCATTCAGTCATGTATTTTTTTCAAGGAATCATTTTCATAGATTATTTGTAATTGTGTGCTTTAAAAATAATGATAATGATGATAATAATAATTCCCTGTACTTGTGTAGCCAGGAGCCTTCTCATTTATCTCACTGGTTGTTGACGAAGCTTTCCTTTTACTTTTGTAAATGAAATGAGGCTATTGTTGGGTCCGCAGTGTTTGGTTGCCATGGTTTGAGTTCATCGCATAAGCTGTTGCTTGGCAATCCCACACGTCAGCTGCCTCTTTTTCCTCCTTACTCACACCACACACGCTGTCTGAAGTAAAATGAGACTGAGGCTGGGCAAAGGAGGATGGCAGTTCCCAAGCACGTTCTATCTCCCCAACAGCACTGTTACCATGACACCTGATAAGTGTGTCAAGAGCAGAGCAATAAAGTGGTCATGAACATGGGGTTTCGAGTCGTGTAGACCTGGGTTCAAATTCTGAATCAGGATTTGACTCAGTGTGTCTTTTAGAAGGCTCTTTGAGTCTTAGTGTCCCCATGGTTGGAGTGTGGGATGGTAATACCCAGCTCCTAGAGTGGTTCCAAGGATTGAGGGAGAAAATTCATTTAATGCACCTGCACACAGTGGGTGCTCAGTACCTGTAATCTATACTAATTAGGGTGATGGGAGGTAGCAGAATTATAACTTTCCTTGTTCTGCAGTAAAATGCTCTGATGTAGCTGTCAGTTTAGATTTAATTTGTAGTTATGTCCTACTTTTCTTTATACACAGAATAGGTGGGCCCACTGTGAGTCTATGGAGTAGAACAGGAATTCATAAATAACCAGGACCAAGGTAGACAACAGAGAGCATTATTACCAAAAGGAAGACAAGAAAGGATGCAGCAGAAAGAAAATATCAATAAAAGCTGTCCACTCCAGGTAGTTGGTAGGTAGGCACTATGCATTCGAAGATGCTTGCATGGGGGAAGCCTGTCTCTTCCCCAGACAAACACATACCCACAGATAGTGCTGTGCTGGTAAAACAGCTCTCAGGGAGAAAAACCCTGATTTGTGGCATTTGCTTATTTCCATGGTGTAAGTACTACTCTGGCTGATTTCAAGCTACCAACATAATATCTTTGGAAGGTATGTGGAATTGGAAAGAGATGCCCCCAGTCTGCTCTCAGTAGCCCATTGAGCCTACTCTAGCACAGAACTGATCCCTTCCCCAGGGGTGGCTTTATTGTGGTTTTTTTTTTACTTTAAAATTAGGTTAGTATTTTTTTTTTATTTTTGTATCATTAATCTACAATTACATGAAGAACATTATGTTTACTAGGCTCCCCCCTTCACCAAGTCCCCCTCACATACCCCTTAACAGTCACTGTCCATCAGCATAGTAAGATGCTGTAAAATCACTACTTGTCTTCAATAGCCAAGATATGGAAGCGACCTAAATGTCCATCAGTCAATGAATGTATAAAGAAGATGTGGTGCATATACACAATGGAATATTACTCAGCCATAAGAAAAAAACAGATCCTACCATTTGCAACAACATGGATGGAGCTAGAGGGTATTAAGCTCAGTGAAATAAGCCAGGCGGAGAAAGAGAAGTACCAAATGATTTCACTCATATGTGGAGTATAAGAACAAAGGAAAACTGAAGGAACAAAAGAGCAGCAGAATCAAAGAACCCAAGAATGGACTAATAGTTAATTGTGCTTTTTTTTTTTCTCATTGGTGGTCATTCCCACAAGCTCCTGTCTGTTTTTATAACAGTTTAGGGAGGTCAGTTCTCAAGATTGCTCTTCTGGTCTTCAATTTTTCCAGAATGGAAGGATGTAGCTGAGGAAATCTCTGTTGTGCAGTCTCAGCTCACACCTTTATAGGCTGACTCCTCTGCCCTTTCTGCCCCAGGACCAGGACTCCATGGCCTTTGAGGTTCCAGGGGAGCCTCACTTAGGTGGGAATCACTTAGGTGAATGTCCTGTTTGAGGCAGTGTCTTCTTTCAAAGTTGTCATCTTTTATCTTTTTTTTTACATAACCCAACTCAGTCATGCTGTCCTTACCATAATCTCTCATGTTCTTAATCAGTTCTACAATGTATACTATATTAGTATTTTTCTATTAGTCATCAACCAGTTTTAAAATCAGTCATTTAAAAATAATCTTTGCCACGGAACAACTTCTTCATCTAATAGAACTTCAGTACAGTTATCTGATTCAGATAGCTGGAATGGACAAACAACTGTGAGGGTCTGAATCCCCTTATGGACTGATTGGTTTCACATGTTAGTAATTTTCATTCACAAAAGTAGGCACATTGACTAGTGTTTGGTGAAAATATGTTGTATGTGTTTTACATTTTACTTGGTCCACAATTTGCATTTCCTTTCTACTTAATATCTATGTGCAGTTGAATGGCTTCTGTAGTACAGTAACCCAAATCATTGTGTTTCCCCTACAAATCAGCTGGAAAACACCAGAATCTTTATGTTGTACAGGTAGCAAAAGAGAAAATTAGATATAATACCCCACAGCTTCCTAAGGAGAGTAGGCCCCATTCATGGAAGATTTTGGGTGTGTGTGTGGTGAGGCTAGGTACAAAGTCACAAACCTCAATGTAATTAATGGTCTGTCACAGATCTGAGGGGAGTTTTTAGTAGTGCGTGGAGGGTACAAATTTGGAGGGAGAAGCTAGAAGAGACTTATATTTCTCAAAAAGAGTAAGAGGAGAAATCAAGAGGATCTAGACAAGATCCTGTAGGAAGAATGAAGCTAGGGAAAAATGGAAGGCTTTTTGGGAGATGTTGCAGGTTGGGGGGTAGTGGGTATCTGACTGCTGGAGACTGAAGAGAAAGATTTGAGAGAAAAAAATAATGTCTAATGGGGACTTTCTAGTTAAATTTTGTGGGGACAGCTCCCTTAACATATCTCCCCCCAGGAAATCTTCATTTAGTTCTGCAATGCTTGCTGTTTGATGGGATGGATTTTCTATGGTGAATATGAACCTCTGGTTTCAAGATTTAGTGTGGAGAAAAACTGAGCCCGTGGGTCAGGGAAAAAGATGTGTGGCTTATGTACACTTTTGTATGAATGAAAGGATATATTTTCATGAAAAGACCCAGTGTTCACCACTCACTGGTTAGGCTGGGGTGGAGGGTGTTTACTGTTTATAGCTGGGGGACCACAGGCTAGAGAGGCATGGGGAGGACATGCCTACAGCCTCCTGCCACTCCTCCTGGAGCTGACTGCCCAGAAGTAGGCCTGAACTTCATGTTCCCCAAAGATGCTGACCAGGAGAGGCAGATCCCAGCTGGGGAGAGTCATGCCACATCTGGAAGAGAAGCTTATTAGCAGGAATAAGCACACATTCTGATAAAAAAACAACTGACAAAGAGTCAACAATTATTTCATTACCAATGTTCTTTATTTGAAAATATATAAACCAAGGAAGAGCTTGGACACCGTACTCTTTTTTTTTTTGAGTACATCTCTCTCTTTTTTTTTTTGGGTATCATTAATCTACAATTACAGAAAGAACATTATGTTTACTAGGTTCCCCCCTTCACCAAGTCCCCCCCCACATACCCCTTCACAGTCACTGGATACCTTACTCTTAATCATAAATTAACCTTTCAACTTTTGTGCCCAATTATTTAAATGTTGGTGAACAGTGAGGATCCTCTTTTATGCACCATGAAAAAGACTTAAAAATTTTCAAGTCTACTTTTACATTTTGGGCCAATTTTCAGATACAAAGAGGATTTATTTCTCATTTATTTTTGGGAAATTTTGCCTCACTGCCTTTTTATAAAATAAATATTTTATCTCTAGCTGGGATTTATTTAGGAGTTGTTTGAGAAGAATAAGGAGAGGGTACCAGAATGGCCACCTAAGATTAATGCTCTTACCATGGCATGGAATTGTGACTAGGAGCAGCTGCCCAGTTGGGGATTACAGTTCTGTCTTCTACCCTACCCCCAGCCTCATCTCAGTGATTAGTATTTGCTAGTGGAATATGAGAGTTATTCCATGGTCAAATAAGGGGCTATGCCTTCTCCATAGTCCCTTTCCTCATCTGCTAGGTAAATGGAGGGAACCCTGGGGCCCTAGAGGAAAGATGTCACAAGATAGGAGGAGACCACCACCAGGTAAGAACATCATTGCTGGGTTTATGGAGCAAGAGTTAAACTTCTATTGTCTTAAGCTACTGAAATCATTTCAGGGTTTATCTGATTTAGTAGCCAGCATCACTTTAACCAACAGAGAAGGGTATCAGGGATTTCTCCAGTCAGTCATCAATTTTATACATGGAGCATAACTTTGGAATATACTCTGCTTTTCTAAACCCTCCAACTTTGAAATACATTTTGGAAAACCATGCAAAAATAATGCCTGGAATGATGGTGGGGTATTCTTTAGTAAGCCCTTAGTCTGAGCTGGGTCAAGTCTCATCAGGGTTGCCTTTCAGAAAAGGACCCAGTATTGGGCCCCACAGGGGGGCATTTAAGAATTTATCAGTTGAAAAAAGATAGAATGTAACAGGCAGGTTAACCTAGGAAATGCAGCCAAAAGATAGAAAACTCAGAGTAAAAGTTAAACGGGCATTTCAGTCTGGACAAGTGAAGCTTAAAAAGACAAGAAAGGTAGGTAACAAACATCTGGGGATGATAGGAATGAAGAGGTTAGGGAGGGCTGTCAGGACCTGATTTGGTGGAATGACAATTTGTGTAGTTGTCTGAATAGCTTAGCACCTTCTGTGTATTTTCCTTTAGACTGCCCAGAGCCCTCCCAAGCTACTGGGCCTTTAGCTAACATCTGGATACATTGCATATACACATTTTCTACATAGGGGTGTACCCTGCTCTTTCTCAGATTGGTGGGACACACTCTGGGGGCATGAGGATACAAGGCAGGCAGGGAGAAGGGCTGGTGAGCAGGCTGCCTTGGTCACCTGGAAGGGGTTCAGCAGGGTGATTCTTTGGAGCTTGGTGCAGCTGCAGGTGGCCCCAGTGAGGGGGGGCAGAGCCTGCCTGCCCAGCTCCCACATCTGGAATCCTTGAAGCTTGCAATTCTTGACCTTTTTCTCTTGATGGCCTGCTAAAGCTGATCTGTAGATCCTACTACTCTCCTTTCATCTCTAACCTTTTGGGACCTAAGCATCTGGTGTGAGGGTCCTGGGCAAAGAATACTGAGACATTTCCTAAATAAGTTCATTTATTCTGAGAGGGGAGACACAGTAACTAAAAGCGAATTCCACTCCAATTAGATAAGGAGTTCTAATTGCCCAGGGGAAGGAGTTCCTCCACCAACATATCATAGATTCCTTTCATCTGGTCACTAGTCTGGGATTTGTGGGAGAGGAAAGAGGCTCTGTATCTGACAAGCCTTAATGAGGGCTCCTAAAAATAAGAATAAGTTGTTGGGAGTAGTTGTCTGAAGGGACACTAGTCTTGGTATCCCTAGTAGAGAGTGTTTTTATAGGAAGAACTTCATTTTGATGAGCATGTAGGTTAGTCAAAGTTCAGTCACTTTTAACAGAAATCACTCCTCTAGTTATTTTAATAGGATATGGACTTAACATAGGGAATAAGGTGCTTACAAAAATCTTCAGAAGGGCTGAAGGAGCAACCTCTAGACTGGGCTGCCATGAAAGATTATTAAAACAACGAAATGGACTGTCCCACCAGGATGACTCTGCCATGCTCAGGAAGCTGGGGAATCAGTAAGTTCCTTTCCCAACAGCTGGACTCAGATAACACCACCTTAGCCACAATTCTGGGTTCAGTAAACTGCTGCCACTGCCATTGGGTCTGAGCTGTGCTCCTGAGATCAGGAAGTTGCCATCCTATCTGTTGTTCCAGAGCTTACCATGCCTGCTGGATTCACAGCAACAAAACAGAGGCCTCTCATATTGCCAACTTTCTCCCCAATTTTCTCAATTTTCAAGGATAATTTTCACATGAGTATACCTGATCGGCAGAACTGAAATTACATCCATTTCCTTGTTTCAAAAGAGTAAGAAAATAGAGCTTTTAGCTTTCCAGCCTCTGTCATAAAGGAAAGTGCACTAGAGAGGGGTTAGAAGAGGTGTCCAGTAAGCCAGTCTACATAGTTCACTACGGGTCATTCCCTGCCAGCTCTGGGAACTGACCTTTCATGGTATGAAACAGGCCCATTTATATAAAAGCTTCAATTCTGAAAGGAAAACAAATAGTAGCAAAATAATGACACCGGGCTGAAGAACATTATGTTGAGTAAAACCTCCATTGACATAAATAATACAGATAGTCACAAATATAACAAGACCAGATCTATGAAGTGAATATTAGTGTCTGGAAAAGAAACTAGAACTTGAAAAATGATTTTTAAGAAAAAATGCATTAAAAAGTTGTGATGTCAAGCAACACTGAAAGAATTTTAAAGACACAAGCAGTTTTATTGAGAGATAATTAACACATCACTGTGTAAGTTTCAAGTGTTCAGCATGGTGGTTTGATTTACATACATTGGGAAATGATTACTACAATAAGTTTAGTCAAGACAAACTTTACATTTAGAGTGTCTACTGTGGAGAGAGGGGAATGAGAGTAGGGATTTGGGGTAAAGGACAAAAAATAATTAAATTAAAAAAATAGTAGTCTCTAATGACTGATGACAGAAGTGTGTCATAAGTGGGGTGGTATGAATAGTTCAACTCCTGATTTTGTAACATCTAAATAGGATACATAAAAGTTACCAAAAATGTGAACTGGTGGCTGGAGACATGTATTTTAAATGAATTTGCAACTGAAAAATTCATGAAAACATTGCCAAACAGAGCAGGAATAATTTACTTAAGTAAATTAGATTTAAAATGCAGAAATTTCAACCTACAGAATGGGGGAGAAATATTTAAGAAGTATATATCAGATAAGGGGTCAATACCGAGAATACGTAAAGAACTCATACAACTCAATAACAAGAAAACAATCTGACTAAAAAAATGGGTGGAGGAACTAAATAGGAATTTTTCCAAAGAATACATCCAAATCGCCAACAGGTACATGAAAGGTGTCCCACATCACTAATCATCAGGGAAATGCAAATCTAAACCACAATGAGCTATCACATCATACCTGTTACAATAGTGGTTAGCATTAAGATGACAAGAGATAACAAGTGCTGGTGAGGACATGGAGAAAAGGTAAGCCTTGTGCACTGTTGGTGGGAATGTAAATTGGTGCAGCCACTGTGGAAGGCAGTATAGAGATTCCTCAAAAATTAAAAATAGAACTATCATATGATCTAGCATTTCCACTTCTGGGTATATATAAACCAGTAAGACCTTGCTCACTATCAAGAAAGTTTCCCTTATCTTCCACTCCTTACTGAAGAGTGGGAACTGGATTGGGACCTGGCAATGTGCTATGACCAATTCTCAATTATTTTAGGATCTTCTCTTTGACCTGAGTAGAGTTCTGGACTGGACTTCACACTCTGCCTTACAGCTTATTGATTTAAAATTTAAAACAAAGGATGAACTGTTGTAACTCTTTGCCAGACTGTGTTTTACCTTTGACTCCCAGTCTTGAACTTTTAGTATATTAAGATCTCCACAAAAAGTTGGTGTTGGTAGGCAGGCCTTAATATGTATGGTTTTTGCTTCCTTAGGATCATCAACCTAAAGGGAAGGGCTTCAGGGCTCAATTAGACCCTAAGACATTGCAGCCTTTAGGCAGTTCAACCTTTAATTAGACCTGATTCATTTTATAATGTCCACAAGGTTGGGGATGTGAGATATATGTAACAGCCCATCCATTTCTGTGAAGTTTGTTATTTACCAGGTCATTTCTTAGTTGACAAAACCCCCCTTCCATTAGCAGTAAATTATCTTAATTGAATGGTTTCCAGAGGTGGGGCATTCTCCCTCATAGTTGGAATGGCCTCAACTCAACAAGAGTAGCTGTGAAACACCACCAAGAAAAATCAAACTTGAGCAGTGTTTCACAAAGTTTACCTAAAGTTATGCCCCAATTAGAGGTCCTCTGAAAGGAATTGTTAGAGAAGCTGGTTTGGCACCATCATGGTAAGCATTCTAGGCAAGTAGAAAACTGGTCCTACCCTTCAGTGTTTTACTACTTCCCACCATCCAGTGTGTGACAGCATCATGATTTCAGACATATACTAAAATGTCTATTGTCTTAGATCCTGTCATGGGCTGAATTGTGTTTCCAAAAAGATGTGTTGAAGTCTTAATCCCAACATCTGTGAATGTAACCTTATTTGGAAATAGATCTGAATACATCTTCGCAGATATAATCAAATAAAGATGCAGACCTTAGGGTGGGCCCTTAATCCAATGTGACTTGTCTCTTTTTAAGAGGAGAAGAGACATAGAGAGAGAGACACATAGGGAGAAAGCCATATGACAACAGAGGCAGAGATTGGTATGTGTGTCTGCAAGCCCAGGAATGCCAAGGATTGCCTGCAACACCAGAAGCTAAGAGAAAGGCATGGAAAATATTTTCCTCTGGAGACTCAGAGAGACCATGGCACTGCTAGTACCTTGATTTTATACATCTAATCTCCAGAACTGTGAGAAAATAAAGTTCTGTTGTTTAAAACTACCCAGTTTGTGGTAATTTATCATGGTAGTTGTAGGAATGTAATACAGATCCCTATACTGACTTTAGTTAGTTATGGCAGGAGTTTCCAGAACTATAAAAGGGAAAGTTGGGACCTACCTATCAGAAGGGTGTGTGCAATACTTTAGTGTTCCTGACCATCTTCTTAGTTGTACTGTCCAGGAACAAAAATGCAGAGAAGAAGATCCAGCTCAGGTCTCTGGTTCTGAAGTCTTAATGGTTAAGAGCCTCACTGCACACTTTGGCTTAAGAATCTAACGTTCCCAATTCTTATTTCTCTACCACTTTTATGCTTTGGTTCCCTGAAAATGAAAATAGTAATATTACTAGATAATACTGATAAGAGCTCTTGCTTGTTCTGAGGGCTTTTACATATATAAAGTCACCATTCACAACAATGTTAAAATGTAGTAATTGTTATTACCATATCTATTTTGGCAGATGAAGAAACTGAAACACAGGAATGTAAAATAATCTGCCAAAGGTAAATAGCTGGGAAATGGTAGAGGTAAGATTTGAACAATGGCTCTAGAGGCTGTGCTTTTAATTGGTATGCCAAACTGCCTCCTTTTCTAATAGGAAGTATGGCAGAGGTGGTGTCAAATAGAGTTCACCAAGTACCGGATGTGTCCCCTTAGTCCAACAACCTACTGACTAGCAGAAATAAATAGGCTGATTTTGTTACCATGGTGTCTGGACATACTCAAAATGGATTGCTCTTTTGGAAGCACAAAGCCACAATTTCAACCTCCTGGACCCAATTCCATTTTCCAAGGTAGTTTATTTAGAGTCCAGGCCCCTGGATTCCTAGTGCTGCTACTCTGTTCATTTTTGAGTCATTCTATTTTGTTTTGTTTTTATATTCCACAAATAAGTGAAATCACTTATTCTCTGCCTGGCTTATTTCACTTAGCATAATACCTTCTAGGTCCATCCACGTTGACACAATGACAGGATTTCTTTCTTGTTTATGGCTGCATTATATTCCATTGTGTATATGTACCACTTCTTTATTCATTCATCTGTTGATGGGCACTTTGGTTTCTTCCATATCTTTGCTATTTAAATAATGCAGCAATAAACAAAAGAATGCATATATGTTTTTTTATTTAACTTTTTATTTTGCTATCATTAATGTACAATTACATGAACAGCATTATGGTTACTAGACTCCTCTATTATCAAGTTCCCACCATATACCCCATTAGAGTCACTGTCCATCAGTGTAGTAAGATGCTATAGAATCACTACTTGTCTTCTCTGTGTTATAATGCCTTCCCTGTGTCTGTCCCCACTACATTATACATGCTAATCATAATGCCCCTTTTCCCCCCATATCCCTCCCTTCCCACCCATCCTCCCCAATCCCTTACACTTTGGTAACTGTTAGTCAATTCTTGGGTTCTGTGAGTCTGCCGCTGTTTTGTTCCTTCAGTTTTTGCTTTGTTCTTATACTCCACAGATGAGTGAAATCATTTGATACTTGTCTTTCTCCACCTCACTTATTTCACTGAGCATAATACCCTCTAGCTCCATTCATGTTGTTGCAAATGGTAGGATTTGTTTTCTTCTTATGGCTGAATAATATTCCATTGTGTATATGTACCACATCTAATTTATCCATTCATCTACTGATGGACACTTAGGTTGCTTCCATTTCTTGGCTATTGTAAATAGTGCTGCAATAAACATAGGGCCACATATATCTTTTACAAACTGGAGTGTTACATTCTTAGGGTAAATTCTTAGGAGTGGAATTCCTGGGTCAAATGGTATTTCTATTTTGAGTTTTTTGAGGAATCTCCATACTGATTTCCACAATGGTTGAACTAGTTTACATTCTCACCAGCAGTGTAGGAGGGTTCCCCTTTCTCCACATCCTCGTCAACATTTGTTGTTGTTTTGTCTTTTGGATGTTGGCCATCCTAACTGGTGTGAGGGGATATCTCATTGTGGTTTTAATTTGCATTTCTCTGATGATTAGCGATGTGGAGCATCTTTTCATGCATCTGTTGGCCATCTGAATTTCTTCTTTGGAGAAGTGTCTGTTTAGCTCCTCTGCCCATTTTTTAATTGGCTTATTTGCTTTTTGTTTGTTGGGGTGCATGAGCACTTTATATAATTTGGATGTCACCCCCTATCGGATATGTCATTTATGAATATATTCTCCCATACTGTAGGATGCCTTTTTGTTCTACTGATGGTGTCCTTTGCTGTACAGAAGCTTTTCAGTTTCCTATAGTCCCACTTGTTCAATTTTGCTTTTGTTTCCCTTGTCCACGGAGATATGTTCATGAAGAAGTTGCTCATGCTTCTGTCCAAGAGATTTTTGCCTATGTTTTTTTCTAAGAGTTTTATGATTTTATGGCATATTCATGTCTTTGATCCATTTTGAGTTTACTTGTGTATGGGGTTAGACAGTGATCCAGTTTCATTCTCTTACATGTACCTGTCCAGTTTTGCCAGCACCATCTGTTGAAGAGACTGTCATTTCCCCATTGTATGTTCATGGCTCCTTTATCGTATATTAATTGACCGTATATGGTTGGGTTTATATCAGGGCTCTTTATTCTGTTCCATTGTTCTGTGGCTCTGTTCTTGTGCCAGTACCAAATTGTCTTGATTACTGTGGCTTTGTAGTAAAGGTTGAAGTCAGGGAGCATAATCCCCCCTGCTTTATTCTTCCTTTTCAACATTGCTTTGGCTATTCGGTGTCTTTTGTGGTTTCATATGAATTTTAGAACTATTTGCTGTAGCTCACTGAAGAATGCTGCTGGTATTTTGATATGGATTGCATTGAATCTGTAGATTGCTTTAGGCAGGATGGCCATTTTGACAATATTAATTCTTCCTACCAAAGAGCATGGGATGAATTTCAATTTGTTAGTGTCCTCTTTAATTTCTCTTAAGAGTGTCTTGTAGTTTTCAGGGTATAGGTCTTTCACTTCCTTGGTTAGATTTATTCCTAGGTATTTTATTCTTTTTGATGCAATTGTGAATGGAATTGTTTTGCTGATTTCTCTTTCTGCTAGTTCATCATTAGTGTATAGGAAAGCAACATATTTCTGTGTATTGATTTTGTATCCCACAGCTTTTCTGAATTCAGATCTAGGTCTAGTAGTTTTGGAGTATAATCTTTAGGGTTTTTTATACACAATATCATGTCATCTGTAAACAGGGAGAGTTTGACTTATTCCTTACCAATCGGGATGCCTTTTATTTCTTTGCATTGTCTGATTGCCATGGTAGGACCTCCAAAAGTATGTTGAATAAAAGTGGGGAGAGTGGGCATCCTTGTCTTTTTCCCGATCTTAAAGGAAAAGCTTTCAGCTTCTTGCTGTTAAGTATAATGTTGGCTGTGGGTTTGTCATATATGGCCTTTATTATGTTCAGGTACTTGCCCTCTGTACCCATTTTGTTGAGAATTTTTATGCATTTATTCCTGGGCTCTCTAATTTGTTTTATTGGTCTATGGGTCTATTCTTGTGCCAGTACCAAATTGTCCTGATTACTGTGGCGTTATAGTAAACTTGAAGTCAGGGAGTGTAATGCCCACCACTTTATTCTTCCTTCTAAGGATTGCTTTGGCTATTCGGTGTCTTTTGTGGTTTCATATGAATTTTAGAACTATTTGCTGTAGCTCACTGAAGAATGCTGCTGGTATTTTGATATGGATTGCATTGAATCTGTAGATTGCTTTAGGCAGGATGGCCATTTTGACAATATTAATTCTTCCTAGCCAAGAGCATGGGATGAATTTCCATTTGTTAGTGTCCTCTTTAATTTCTCTTAAGAGTGTCTTGTAGTTTTCAGGGTATAGGTCTTTCACTTCCTTGGTTAGATTTATTCCTAGGTATTTTATTCTTTTTGATGCAATTGTGAATGGAATTGTTTTGCTGATTTCTCTTTCTGCTAGTTCATCATTAGTGTATAGGAAAGCAACATATTTCTGTGTATTGATTTTGTATCCCACAGCTTTTCTGAATTCAGATCTAGGTCTAGTAGTTTTGGAGTATAATCTTTAGGGTTTTTTATACACAATATCATGTCATCTGTAAACAGGGAGAGTTTGACTTATTCCTTACCAATCGGGATGCCTTTTATTTCTTTGCATTGTCTGATTGCCATGGTAGGACCTCCAAAAGTATGTTGAATAAAAGTGGGGAGAGTGGGCATCCTTGTCTTTTTCCCGATCTTAAAGGAAAAGCTTTCAGCTTCTTGCTGTTAAGTATAATGTTGGCTGTGGGTTTGTCATATATGGCCTTTATTATGTTCAGGTACTTGCCCTCTGTACCCATTTTGTTGAGAATTTTTATGCATTTATTCCTGGGCTCTCTAATTTGTTTTATTGGTCTATGGGTCTATTCTTGTGCCAGTACCAAATTGTCCTGATTACTGTGGCGTTATAGTAAACTTGAAGTCAGGGAGTGTAATGCCCACCACTTTATTCTTCCTTCTAAGGATTGCTTTGGCTATTCGGTGTCTTTTGTGGTTTCATATGAATTTTAGAACTATTTGCTGTAGCTCACTGAAGAATGCTGCTGGTATTTTGATATGGATTGCATTGAATCTGTAGATTGCTTTAGGCAGGATGGCCATTTTGACAATATTAATTCTTCCTAGCCAAGAGCATGGGATGAATTTCCATTTGTTAGTGTCCTCTTTAATTTCTCTTAAGAGTGTCTTGTAGTTTTCAGGGTATAGGTCTTTCAGTTCCTTGGTTAGATTTATTCCTAGTATTTTATTCTTTTTGATGTAATTGTGAATGGAATTGTTTTCCTGATTTCTCCTTCTGCTAGTTCATCATTAGTGTATAGGAAAGGAACAGATTTCTGTGTATTAATTTTGTATCCCGCTGCTTTGCTGAATTCAGATATTAGATCCAGTAGGTTTGGAGTAGATTCTCTGGGGTTTTTTATATACAGTATCATGTAATCTGCAAACAGGGACAGTTTGACTTCTTCTTTACCAATCTGGATGCCTTTCATTTCTTTGTGTTGTCTGATTGCCGTGGCTAGGACCTCCAGAAGTATGTTGAATAAAAGAAGAGTGGGCATCCTTGCCTTGTTCCCGATCTTAAAGGAAAAGCTTTCAACTTCTTGCTTTTAAGTATAATTTTGGCTGTGGTTTTGTCATATATAGCCTTTATTATGTTCAGGGACTTTCCCTGTATACCCATTTTTTTCCTCTATACCCATTTTGTTGAGAACTTTTATCATCAATGGATGTTGAATTTTGTCAAGTGTTTTTTTAGCATCTATGTAGGTAATCATGTGGTTTTTGTCCTTCTATTTGTTGATGTGGTGGATGATGTGGATGGAATTTCAAATATTGTACCATCCTTGCATCCCTGGGATGAATCCCATTTGATCATGATGGATGATCTTTTTGATGCATTTTTGCATTCAGTTTGCTACTATGTTGTTGAATATTTTTGCGTCTATTTTCATCAGGGATATTGGTCTGTAATTTTCTTTTTTTGTGGTGTCTTTGCCTTGTTTTGGTATTAGAGTGATGTTGGCCTCATAGAATGAGTTTGGGAGTATTCCATCCTCTTCTACTTTTTGGAAAACTTTAAGGAGGACGGGTATTAGGTCTTCACTAAATGTTTGATAAAAGTCAGCAGTGAAATCATCTGGTCCAGGGGTTTTGTTCTTAGGTAGTTTTTTGATTACCAGTTCAATTTCCTTGCTGGTAATTGGTCTATTCAGATTTTCTGTTTCTTCCTGGGTCAGCCTTGGAAGGTTGTATTTTTCTAGAAAGTTGTCCATTTATTTAGGTTATCCAGTTTGTTACAATATAATTTTTCATAGTATTCTCTCATAATTCTTTGTATTTCTGTGGTGTCCATAATGACTTTTCCTTTCTCATTTCTGATTCTGTTTATATGTGTAGACTCTTATTTTTTTTGGTAAGTCTGGCTAGGGGATTATCTATTTTGTTTATTTTCTCAAAGAACCAGCTCCTGCTTTCATTGATTCTTTCTATTGTTTTATTCTCAATTTGATTTATTTCTGCTCTAATTTTTATTATGTCCCTCCTTGTACTGACTTTGGGCCTCATTTATTCTTCCTTTTCTAGTTTTGTTATTTGTGAGTTTAGACTGTTCATTTGGGATTGTTCTTCTTTCCTGAGGTAGGCTTGTGTTGCAGTATACTTCCCTCTTAGCATGGCCTTTGCTGTATCCCACAGATTTTGCGGTGTTGAATAATTGTTGTCATTTGTCTCCATACATTGATTGATCTCTTTTTTTTATTTGGTCATTGATCCATTGATTATTTAGGAGCATGTTATTAAGCCTCCATGTGTTTGTGGGCTTTTTCATTTTCTTTGTGTAATTTATTTCTATTTTCATACCTTTTTGATCTGAGAAGCTGTTTGGTACAATTTCAATCTTTTTGAATTTACTGAGGGTCTTTTTGTGGCCTAGTATATGATCTATTCTTGAAAATGTTCCATGTACAGTTGAGAAGAATGTGTATCCTGTTGCTTTTGGATGAAGTGTTCAATAGATGTCCATAAGGTTTTTCTGTTCTAATGCATTGTTCAGTGCCTCTATCTCTTTATTTATTTTCTGTCTGGTTGATCTGTCCTTTGGAGTGAGGGATGTGCTGAAGTCTCCTAAAATAAATGTATTGCATTCTATTTCCTCCTTTAGTTCTGTTAGTATTTGTTTCACATATGTTGGTGCTCCTGTGTTGGGTGCATATATATTTATAATGGTTATATCCTCTTCTTGGACTGACCCCTTTATCATTATGTAATGTCCTTCTATGTCTCTTGTTACTTTCTTTATTTTGAAGTCTATTTTGTCTGCTACAAGTACTGCAACACCTAATTTTTTCTCCCCATTAGTTGCATGAAATATCTTTTACCATCCCTTTGCTTTCAGTCTGTGTATGTCTTTGGGTTTGAAGTGAGTCTCTTGTAGGCAGCATATGAATGGGTCTCGTTTTTGTATCCATTCAGTGTCTCTACATCTTTTGATTGGTGCATTCAAATCATTTACATTTAGGGTGATTATCGATAGGTATGTACTTAATGCCATTGCAGGCTTTAGATTCGTGGTTACCAAAGGTTCAAGGGTAATTTCCTTACTATCTAACAGTCTCACTTAAGTCAATTCATATGCCATTACAAACACAACCTAAAGGTTCTTTTTTTTTACCATCCTTTTTCTTCATCCTCCATTCTTTATACATTAGGTATCATATTCTGTACTCTTTGTCTATCCCTTGATTGACTTTGGGGATAGTTGATTTGATTTTGCATCTGTTTAGTAATCAATTGCTGTGGTTTTATTTCCCCTCTGGTTTTATTTCCCATGGTGACATCTATTTAGCTTTAGGAAAACTTCCATCTCTAGCAGTCCCTCCAAAATGCACTATAGAGGTGGTTTGTGGGAGGTAAATTCTCCAAGGTTTTGCTTATCTGAAAATTGTTTAATCCCTCCTTCAAATTTAAATGATAACCTTTCTGGGTAGAGTATTCTTGTTTCGAGGCCCTTCTGCTTCATTGCATTAAATATATCATGCCACTCCATTCTGGCCTATAAGTTTTCTGCTGAGAAATCTGATGATAGGCTGATGGGTTTTCCTTTGTATGTGATCTTTTTTCTCCCTCTAGCTGCTTTTAAAGGTCTGTCTTTATCCTTGATCTTTGCCATTTTAATTATTATATGTCTTGATGTTGTCTTCCTAGGGTCCTTTGTGTTGGGAGATCTGTGCACCTCCATGGCATGAGAGACTATCTCCTTCCCCAGATTGGAGAAGTTTTCAGCAATTACCTCCTCAATGACACTTTCTATCCCTTTTTGTCTCTCTTCTTCTTCTGGTACCCCTATAATGTGGGTATTGCTTCATTTGTGTTGGTCTCACAGGTCTCTCAATATTTTTTCATTCTTAGAGAACCTTTTTTTCTATCTGTGCCTCAGCTTCTTTGTATTCCTCTTCTCTAATGTCTATTCCACTTACCATCTCTTCTACTATATCTTATCTGCTTTTAAATCCCTCCATTGTATGTTTCATATCAGATATGGAATTTTTAAATGTTTGAATCTCCTTCTTAAATTCGTCCCTGAGTTCTTGAATATTTTTTTGTACCTCCATGAGCATGTTTATGATTTTTATTTTAAACTCTCTTTCAGGAAGATTTGTGAGTTCTGTTTCATTTGGGTCTTTTCCTGTGATTTGTGAGATTTTGGTCTAAACCAGGTTCCTCTGAAGTTTCATAATTCTATGTGGTGTCCTCTAGTTCCCCAAAGCTCCAGTCTCTGGAGCTGCTCAGCCCCTAGAGCGATGTTGAGGGTGGTAGGGGAGCAGCACTGGTGCCTGGGGGTAGGGAAGATCTATTTCCTGATGCCCGGCTGCAGTGCCTGTCTCCAGTATCAGAGCCAGTGGGCCGAGTACACAGGTGTAAACCTCTGTGCTTGGCATCTCTAGCTGTTGTAGGTGGGGCATCCCTCTGTCTGGCCTGATGCCAGCACAGTGACTGCTGCTTTGCAAACAGGTGTCAGCAGGCCAGGAAGAAGGCGCAGCAGACTGCATGTCACAGTGTGGGGCCTTGGAGCTGAATAGGCAGCCAGGGGGATGGAGCACCTGAAGCTCCTCAAAGTTCCTAGCCTGCTGGGCAGAGTGTGCCAACACAACTTTGTCCACCTATCCTTAATCCCTCTTGCTGCTAGGAAGCCTCTCAGACTGCCTGCCTTTCTTTTGTCCCAGAGGGGCTGGACGTGGATCCCATCCTCCACAAATGGCTGGAACTCAGTCTCTCAAGCACTGTGCCTGTCCCAGCTCCTCAACCCCACCAACTTCCAGAGCACCACACAATGTAGGTTTGTGTTCCAAAGCAGACCTCCAGGGCTGGGTGTTCAGCAGTTCTAGGCTTCCACTCCCTCCCCACTCCATTTCTCTTCCTCCTGCTAGTGAGCTGGGGTAGGGCAAGGGCTTGGATCCCACCAGATCAAGGCTTTTGTATGTTACCCTGTTTTGTGAGGTCTGCTCTATTCATGAGGTCTGTATGCAGTCTGGTGCAGCCTTCTTTCTTGTTGCTGTTCCAGGCCTAGTTGTAGTAACTATATTTTTACACTATATGTGCTTTTGGGAGGAATTTTCTGCCTCACCTCTCATGCCGCCATCTTGAGTCCTCCATCGCATATATCTTTTTGAATCAGAAATTTTGTTTTCTTCAGATATATACTCCAGAAGCGGAATTATTGGGCCATATGTTATTACTATTTTTAGTTTTTTGAGGGACCTCCATACTACTTTCCACTGTGGCTGCATCACTTTACATTACCACCAAGATTGTAGGAGGGTTCCCTTTTCTCCACATACTCACTAACACTTGTTGTTTCTTGTCTTTTGGATAGTATTCATTTTGAATGGTCTGAAGGGATATCTTATTGTGGTTTTGATTTGCATTTACCTGATGATTAGTGATGTGGAGAACCTTTTCATGTGCTTGCTGGTCATCTGCATGTATTTAGAAAAATGTCTTTTCAAATCCTCTGCCCATTTTTAAATTGGGTTGCGTTTTTTTCATTTTTTCGTATTGAATCGTATGTTTTTTAAAGATATATTTTGGATATTAGCCTCTTATTGGATATGTCATTTGTAAAAAAATTTTCTCCCCTTATAGTAGGTGGCCGTTTCATTTTGTTAATGGTTTCCTTTTCTGTACAGAAGCTTTTTAGTTTGATGGAATCACACTTATTGATGTTTGCTTTTGTTTCCCTTGCTTGGGGAGACATATCCAGAAAAAAATTAATAATGCTGATGTTCAAGAGATTCTTGCCTATGTTTTCTTCTTTGAGTTTTATGGTTTCATGCCTTATATTTAGGTCTTTAATTCATTTTTATTTAAAAATCCAGTTTACTTTTATTTATGGTGTTAGACAGTGATATAGTTTTATTCTCATCCAAGCAGCTCTCCAGTTTTCCCAACACCAATTATTGAAGAGACTGTTTTATCCCCATTGTATTTTTACATCCTTTCTCATATATTAATTGACCACATAGTTGTGGGCTTCCTTGGGCTCTCTATTCTATCTAATTAATGTAGGTGTCTGTTCTTGTGCTAGTACCACACTATTTTAATCACTGTAGCTTTATAGTATAACTTGAAATCAGAGAGTGTGATACCCCCAACTTTCTTATTCTTTCTCAAGATTGTTTTGGATACTGGGGGTCCTTTGTGGTGTCATATGAATTTTAGGATTATTTGCTCTAGTTCATTGAAAAATGCCACTGGTATTTTTTTATTTTGGTATCATCAGTCTACAATTACATGAGGAACATTATGTTTACTAGATTCCCCCCATCACCAAGTTACCCCCACATATCCCACTACAGTCATTGTCCATCAGCGTAGTAAGATGTTGTAGAATCACTACTTGTCTGTGTTGCACAGCCCTCCCTGTGACCCCACACATTATACATGATAATCATAATGCCCCCTTTTCCCCCCCTTATCCCTCCCTTCCCACCGATCCTCCCCACTCCCTTTCCCTTTTGTAACTGTTAGTCCATTCTTGGGTTCTGTGAGTCTTCTGCTGTTTTGCTCCTTTAGTTTTTTCTTTGTTCTTATACTCCACATGTGAGTGAAATCATTTGATACTTGTCTTTCTCTGCCTGGCTTATTTCATTGAGCATAATACCCTCTAGCTCCATCCATGTTGTTGTAAATGGTAGGATTTGTTTTCTTCTTATGGCTGAATAATATTTCATTGTGTATATGTACCACATCTTCTTTATCCATTCATTTACTGATGGACACTTAGGTTGCTTCCATTTCTTGGCTATTGTGAATAGTGCTGTGATAAACATAGGGGTGCATATGTCTTTTTCAAACTGGGCTGCTGTATTATGGTAAATTCCAAGGAGTGGAATTCTGGGGTGAAATGGTATTTCTATTTTGAGTTTTTTGAGGAACCTCCATACTGCTTTCCACAATGGTTGAACTAATTTACATTTCCACCAGCAGTGTAGGAGGGTTCCCCTTTCTCCACATCCTTTCCAACATTTGTTGTTTGTCTTTTGGGTGGTGGTGATCCTTACTGGTGTGAGGTGATATCTCATTGTGGTTTTAATTTTCATTTCTCTGATGAATAGTGATGTGGAGCATCTTTTCATGTGTATGTTGGCCATCTGAACTTCTTTAGAGTACTGTCTGTTCAGCTTCCCTTCCCATTTATTGATTGGATTATTTGCTTTTTGTTTGCTGAGTTGCATGAGCTCTTTATATATCTGGATACCAACCCTTTATCGGATCTGTCATTTATGAATATATTCTCCCATACTGTAGGATGTCTTTTTGTTCTAATGGTCATATCCTTTGCTGTGTAGAAGCTTTTCAGTTTGATGTAGACCCACTTGTTCATTTTTGCTTTTGTTTACAGTGCCTGGGGAGATATGTTCATGAAGAAGTCACTCATGTTTCTGTCTAAGAAATTATTGCCTATGCTTTTTTCTAAGAGATTTATGGTTTCATGACTTACATTTAGGTCTTTGATCCATTTCAAATTTACTTTTGTGTATGGTGTTGGACAATGATCCAGTTTCATTCTCTTACATGTACCTTTTTAGTTTCGCCAACAGCAGCTGTTGAAGAGGCTGTCATTTCCCCATTGTATGTCCATGGCTCCTTTATCATATATTAATTGACCATATATGTGTGGGTTAATATCTGGAGTCTCTATTCTGTTCCACTGGTCTGTGTGTCTGTTCTTGTGCCAGTACCTAATTGTCTTCATTACTGTGGCTTTGTAGTAGAGCTTGAAGCTAGGAAGCAAGATCTCCCCTGCTTTATTCTTCTTTCTCAGGACTGCTTTGGCTACTCAGGGTCTTTGGTGGTTCCATATGAAATTTAAAACTATTTGTTCCAGTTCATCGAAGAACGCTGGTGGTAATTTGATAGGGACTGCATTGAATCTGTAGGTTCCTTTAGGCAGGATGGCCATTTTGACAATATTAATTCTTCCTAGCCAAGAGCACGGGGTGAGTTTCCATTTGTTAGTGTCATCTTTAATTTCTCTTAAGACTGTCTTGTAGATTTCAGGGTATAGGTCTTTCACGTCCTTGGTTACATTTATTCCTAGGTATTTTATTCTTTTTGATGCAATTGTGAGTGGAATTGTTTTCCCGATTTCTCTCTCTGCTAGTTCATCATTAGTTTATAGGAAATCAACAGACTTCTGTGTATTTATTTTGGATCCTGCAACTTTGCTGAATTCAGATATTAGTTCTAGTAGTTTTGGAATGGAGTCTTTAGGGTTTTTTGTGTACAATATCTTGTCATCTGCAAATAGTGACAGTTTGACTTCTTCTTTACCTATCTGGATGCCTTGTATTTCTTTGTTTTGTCTGCTTGCCATTGCCAGGCCCTCCAGTACTATGTTGAATAAAAGTGGGGAGAGTCAGCATGGCATCCCTGTATTGTTCCCGATCATTGCGGAAAAGCTTTCAGATTCTTGCTGTTAAGTATAATGTTGGCTGTGGGTTTGTCACATATGGCCTTTACTATGTTGAGGTACTTGCTCTCTCTAACCATTTTGTTGAGAGTTTTTATCATGAATGGATGTTTAATTTTTTGAATGCTTTTTCATCATCTATGGAGATGATCATGTGGTTTTTGTCTGTCTTTTTGTTGATGGATTTTTGAATGTTGTACCATCCTTGCATCTCTGTGATGAATCCCACTTGATCATGGTGTATGATCTTCTTGACGTATTTTTAATTTAGGTTTTCTAATATTTTGTTTACTCTTTTTTCATCTATGTTCATCAGGGATATCAGTCTGTAATTTTCTATTTTGGTGGGGTCTTTGCCTTGTTTTGGTATTAGAATGATGCTGGCTTCATAGAAGGAGTTTGGAAGTATTGCCTCCTCTTCTATTTTTTGGAAAACTTTAAGGAGAATGGGTATTATGTCTTCTCTATATGTCTGATAAAATTCAGCGGTGAATCCGTCTAGCCTAGGGGTTTTGTTCTTGGGTAGTTTTTTGATTATGAATTCAATTTCTTTGCTTGCAATTGGTCTGTCTAGATTTTCTGTTTCTTCCTTGGTCAGTCTTGGAAGGTTGTATTTTTCTAGGAAGTGGTCCATTTCTTTTAGGTTTTCCAGCTTGTTAACATATACATTTTAATAGTTTTCTCTAATAATTTTTTGTATTTCTGTGGGGTCCCTTGTGATTTTTTCCTTTCTCATTTCTGATTCTGTCAATGTGTGTAGGTTCCTTTTTTCTCTTAAAAGTCTAGCTAGGGGCTTATCTATTTTGTTTATTTTCTCAAAGAACCAGCTCTTGGTTCCATTGATTTTTTTCTATTGTTTAATTCTCAGTTTTATTTATTTCTTCTCTGATCTTTATTATGTCCCTCCTTCTGCTGACTTTGGGCCTCATTTGTTCTTCTTTATCCAGTTCCAATAATTGGGACTTTAGACTGTTCATTTGGGATTGTTCTTTCTTCTTTAAATACGCCTCAATTGGTATATACTTTCCTCTTAGAACTGCTTCTACTGTGTCCCACAGAAGTTGGGGCTTTGTGCTGTTTTTGTCATTTGTCTCCATATATTGCTTGATCTCCATTTTAATTTGTTCCCTGATCCATTTATTTAGGAGCATGTTGTTAAGTCTCCATGTGTTTATGAGCCTTTTTGTTTACTTTGTACAATTTATTCCTAGTTTTATGCCTTTGTGGTCTGAGAAGTTGGTTGGTAGAATTTCAATATTTTTGAATTTACTGAGGCTCTTTTTGTGGTCTAGTATGTGGTCCATTCTGGAAAATGTTCCATGTGTACTTGAGAAGAATGTGTTTCCTGCTTCTTTTGGGTGTAGAGTTCTGTTAGATATATGTTAAGTCTGTCTGTTCTACGTGTGTTGTTCAGTGCCTCTGTATCCTTACTTATTTTCTGTCTGGTGGATCTGTCCTTTGGAGTGAGTGGTGTGTTAAAGTCTCCCAAAATGAATGCATTGCATTCTATTTCCTCCTTTAATTCTGTTAGTATTTGTTTCACATATGTTGGTGCTCTTGTATTGGGTGCATATATATTTATAATGGTTATATCCTCTTGTTGGACTGATCCCTTTATCATTATGTAATGTCCTTCTTTATCTCTTGATACTTTGTTTTTAAGTCTATTTTGTCTGATACTAGTTCTGCAACACCTGCTTTTTTCTCCGTGTTGTTTGCATGAAATATCTTTTTCGCTCCCTTGACTTTTAGTCTGTGCATATCTTTGGGTTTGAGTTGAGTCTCTTGTAAGCAGCATATAGATGGATCTTGCTTTTTAACCATTGTATTGCTGTGTGTATTTTGATTGGTGCATTCAGTCCATTTACATTTAGGGTGATTATTGAGAGATATGTATTTATTGCCATTCCAGGCTTTAGATTCATGGTTACCAAAGGTTCAAGGTTAATTTCCTTACTATCTAAGAGTCTAAGTTAACTCACTTAGTATGCTGTTATAAACACAATCTAAAGGTTCTTTTCTGTTTCTCCTCCTTTTCTTCCTCTTCCATTCTTTATATATTAGGTATCATATTCTGTACTTTTTGTCTATCCCTTGATTGAATTTGGGGATAGTTAATTTAATTTTGCATTTGTTTAGTAATTAGCTGTTCTACTTTGTTTACTGTGGTTTTATTACCTCTGGTGACAGCTATTCAACCTTAGGAACACTTCCATCTATAGGAGTCTCTCCAAAGTAGACTGTAGAGATGGTTTGTGGGAGGTAAATTCTCTCAGCTTTTGCTTATCTGGAAATTATTTAATCCCTCCTTCAAATTTAAATGATAATCTTGCTGGATAAAGTAATCTTGGTTCCAGGCCCTTCTGCTTCATGGCATCAAATACATCATGCAACTCTCTTCTGGCCTGTAAGGTTTCTGCGGAGAAGTCTGATGTTGGCCTGATGGGCTTTCCTTTGTATGTGACCTTATTTCTGTCTGTGGCTGCTTTTCACAGTCTGTCCTTATCCTTGATCTTTTCCATTTTAATTACTGTGTGTTTTGGTGTTGTCTTCCTTGGGTCCCTTGTGTTGGGAGATCTGTGCATCTCCAAGGCCTGAGAGACTATCTCCTTCCCCAGATTGGGGAAGTTTCCAGCAACTACCTCCTCAAAGACACTTTCTATTCCTTTCTCTCTCTTCTTCTGCTGGTGTCCCTATAATGCAAATATTGTTCCATTTGGATTGGTCACACAGTTCTCTGAATATTCTTACATTCTTAGAGATCCTTTTTTCTTTCTGTGCGTCAGCTTCTTTGTATTCCTCTTCTCTAGTTTCTATTGCATTTATCATCTCCTCCACCTTATCCAACCTGCTTTTAATACCCTCTATCGTGCTCTTCCATGACAAGATCTCTGACCTGAATTCATTCCTGAGTTCTTGGATGTCTTTCCATACCTCCATTATCATGTTGATGATTTTTGTTTTGAACTCCCTTTCAGGAAGAGTCACGATGTCCATATCATTTAAATCTTTCTCAGGAGTTGTATTAATAATTTTACTCTGGACAAGGTTCCTTTGGTGCTTCATGTTTGTATATGGTGCCCTCTAGTACCTAGAAGCTCTATTCTGGAGATGCTCAGCCCCTGAAGCAATCTTGGGGGTCGCAGGGGAGTGGTATTGGTGCCTGGGGGGAGGAAAGAGCTGTTGCCCAGTTCCCGGCTGCTGTGCCTGTCTCCACTGCCTGAACAAGTGGGCTGAGCAAACATATATAAGCTTTAGACCCAGAGCAGCCGGATATGGATAGCTGCTTTCCAGAAGCGGCCAGAATCCCAGTCTCCCCAGGAACTCCATCTGTCCCAACTTTACAATCCCTAATCAGAAGAGTATGATGAAAGCACCATGAAATGTAGGTTTGTGCTCCCAGCGCCGATCTCTGGAGCTAGGTATCCAGTAGTCCCAAGCCTTCCACTCCCTGCCTTCTCAGTTTTGCTTCCTCCCGCCAGTGAGCTGGGGTGGGGGAAGAGCTCGGGTCCCGCCGAGCCACAGCTCTGGTATGTTACCCCGTTTGGTGAGGTCTGCTCTTTTCTCCAGCTGTATGCAGTCTGGCGCCGTCCTCTTTCCTGTTGTTCTCTCAGGATTAGTTGCACCAACTATATTTTCTAATTGTATCTAGTTTTAGGAGAAAGCTTCTGTCTCCCCTCTTACGCCACCATGTTTAATCCTCTCGTCATTGATTTTTTTCTATTGCTTTGTTCTTCTCAATTTTATTTGTTTCTTCTCTCATCTTTAGTATGCCCCTCCTTCTGCTGACTTTAGGCCTCATTTGTTCTTCTTTTTCCAATTTCGATAATTTTGACTTTAGACTACTCATTTGGGATTGTTCTTCCTTCTTTAGATATGCCTGGATTGCAATATACTTTCCTCTTAAAACTGCTTTCGCTGTGTCCCACAGAAGTTGGGGGTTTGTGTTGTTGTCATTTGTTTCCATATATTGCTTGTTCTCTATTTTAATTTGGTCATTGATTCATTGATTATTTAGGAGCATCTTGTTAAGCCTCCATGTGTTTGTGAGCCTTTTTGTTTTTGTTGTACAATTTATTTCTAGTTTTACACCTTTTTGGTCTGAGAAGTTAGTTGGTAGAATTTTAATCTTTTTGAATTTACTGAGGCTCTTTTTGTGGCCTAGTAGGTGCTCTATTCTGGAGAAGGTTCCATGTGCACTTGAGAAGAATGTGTATCCCGTTGCTTCTGGATGTAGAGTTCTGTAGATGTCTATTAGGTCCATCTGTTCTAGTGTGTTGTTTAGTGCCTCTGTGTCCTTACTTATTTTCTGTCTGATGGATCAATTCTTTGGAGTGAGTGGTGTGTTGAATTCTCCTAAAATGAATGCATTGCATTCTATTTCCTCCTTTAATTCTGTTGTCATTTGTTTCACATTTGTTGGTGCTCCTGTATTGGGTGCATATATACTTATAATGGTTATAGCCTCTTGTTGGATTGACCCCTTTACCATTATATAATATCCTTCTTTATCTCTTGTGACTTTCTTTGTTTTGAGGCCTATTTTGTCTGATACTAGCACTGCAACACCTGATTTTTTCTCCCTGTTGTTCTCATGAAATATCTTTTTCCATCCCTTGACTTTTAGTCTGTGCATGTCCTTGAGTTTGAGGTGCGTATCTTGTAAGCAGCATATAGATGGGTATTGCTTTTTTATCCACTCTAATACTCTGTATCTTTTGATGGGTGGATTCAGTCGGTTTACATTTAGGGTGATCCTCTGCCCAATTTTTAATTGGATTATTTGCTTTTTGTTTGTTGAGGTGTGTGAGCTCTTTATATATTTTGGATGTCAACCCTTTATCGGATCTGTCATTTATCAGGATATTCTCCCATACTGTAGGATACCTTTTTGTTCTATTGATGGTGTCCTTTGCTGTACAGAAGCTTTTCAGCTTGATATAGTTCCACTTGTTCATTTTTGCTTTTGTTTCGCTTGCCCAGGGAGATACGCTCATGAAGAAGTCACTCATGTTTATGTCCAAGAGGTCTTTGCCTATGTTTTTTTCTAAGAGTTTTATGTTTTCATGACTTACATTCAGGTCTTTGATCCATTTCGAATTTAGTTTTGTGTATGGGAATAGTCAATGATCCAGTTTCATTCTGTTATATGTAGCTTTCCAGTTTTGCCAGCACCAACTGTTGATGAGTCTGTCATTTCCCCATTGTATGTCCATGGCTCCTTTATCATATATTAATTGACCATATATATTTGGGTTAATGTCTGGAGACTCTATTCTGTTCCACTGGTCTGTGACTCTGTTCTTGTGCCAGTACCAAATTGTCTTGATTACTGTGGGTTTGTAGTAGAGCTTGATGTTGTGGAGCAAGATCCCCCCCCACTTTATTCTTCCTTCTCAGGATTGTTTTGACTATTTGGGGTCTTTAGTGGTTCCATATGAATTTTAGAACTATTTGCTTCTGTTCATTGAAGAAGGCTGGTGGTAATTTGATAGGGATTGCATCGAATCTGTATATTGCTTTGGGCACGATGGCCATTTTGACAATATTAATTCTTCCTAGCCAAGAGCATGGGATGAGTTTCAATTTGTTAGTCTCCTGTTTAATTTCTCTTAAGAGTCTCTTGTAGTTTTCGGGGTATAGGTCTTTCACTTCCTCAGTTAGGTTTTTTCCTAGGTATTTTATTCTTTTTGATGCAATTGTGAATGGAATTGTTTTCCTGATTTCTCTTTCTATTAGTTCATTAATATTGTGTAGGAAAGCTTCAGATTTCTGTGTATTAATCTTGTATCCTGCAACTTTGCTGAATTCTGATATTAGTTCTAGGAGTTTTGGAGTGGAGTCTTTAGGGTTTTGCATGTACAATACTGTGTCATCTGCAAATAGTGACTGTTTGACTTCTATACTGATCTGCATTCCTTGTATTTCTTTGTTTTGTGTAATTGCCATGGCTAGGACCTTCAGTACTATGTTGAATAACAGTGGGGAGAGTGGGCATCCCTGTCTTGTTCCCGATCTTAGAGGAAAAGCTTTCAGCTTCTTGCTGTTCTGTATGATGTTGGCTGTGGGCTTTTCATATATGGCCTTTGTTATGTTGAGGTCCTTGCCCTCTATATCCATTTTATTGAGAGTTTTTATCATGAATGCATGTTGAGTTTTGTCAAATGCTTTTTCAACATCTATGCAGATGATCACGTGATTTTTGTCCTTCTTTTTGTTTATGTGGGGGATGATGTTGATAGATTTTCGAATGTTCTACCAACCTTGCATCCCTGAGATAAATCCCATTTGGTCATGGTATATGATCCTCATGATGTATTTTTTGAATTCACTTTGCTAATATTTTGTTGAATCTTTTTGAATCTATGTTCATCAGGGATATTGGTCTGTAATTTTCCTTTTTGGTGGGGACTTTGCCTGGTTTTGGTATTAGGGTGATGCTGGCTTCATAGAATCAGTCTGCCAGTATGTCCACCTCTTCTATTTTTTGGAAAAGTTTAAGGAGAATGGGTGTTATGTCTTCTCTGTATGTTTGATAAAACTCCACAGTAAATCCATCTTGCCTGGGAGTTTTGCTCTTGGGTATATTTTTATTGCTGCTTTCATTTCGTTGCTGGTAATTGGTCTGTTTAGATTTTCTGTTCCTTCCTTGGTCAGTCTTGGAAGTTGTATTTTTCTAGGAAGTTGTCCATTTCTTCTAGGTTTTCTAGCATGTTAGCATATAGTTTTTTGTAGTATTGTCTAACAATTCTTTGTATTTCTGTGGGACCAATCGTGAATTTTACTTTCTCATTTCTGATTCTGTTGATGTGTGTAAATTCTGCTTTTCTCTTAATAAGTTTGGCTAGGGGCTTATCTATTTTGTTCATTTTCTCTAAGAACCAGCTCTTGGTTTCATTGATTTTTTTCAATTGTTTTATTCTTTTCAATTTTATTTATTTCTTCTCTAATTTTTATTATGTCACTCCTTCTGCTGACTTTGGGCCTCATTTGTTCTTCTTTTTCCAATTTCAATAATTTTGAATTTAGACAATTCATTTGGGGTTGTTCTTTCTTCTTTAAATATGTCTGTATTGCTATATACTTTACTCTTAAAACTGCTTTTCCTGGGTCCCACAGTAGTTGGCACTTTGTGTTGTTGTTGTCATTTGTTTCCATATATTACTTGATCTCTATTTTGATTTGGTCATTGAGCCATTGATTAATTAGGAGCATGTTGTTAAGCCTCCATTTGTTTGTTAGCCTTTTTGTTTTCTTTGTACAACTTATTTCTAGTTTTATTCCTTTGCAGTCTGAGAAGGTGGTTGGTAGAATCTCAATCTTTTTGAATTTACTGAGGCTCTTGTTGTGGTCTAGTATGTGGTATACTTTGGAGAATGTTGCATGTACACTTGAGAAGAATGTGTATCCTGTTGCTTTTGGGTGTAGAGTTCTATAGATGCCTATTAGGTCCATGTGTTCTACTGTGTTGTTCAGTGCCTCTGTGTCCTTATTTATTTTCTGTCTGGTGGATCTGTCCGTTGGAGTGAGTGGTGTGTTGAAGTTTCCTAATATAAATGCATTGCATTCTATTTCCTCTTTAATTCTGTTAGTATTTGTTTCACATATGTTGGTGCTCCTCTATTGTGTGCATATGTATTTATAATGGTTAGATCCTCTTGCTGGATTGAACCCTTTATCATTATGTAATGTCCTTCTTTATCTCTTGTTACTTTCTTTATTTTGAAGTCTATTTTGTCTGATAGTAGTACTGCAACACCTCCTTTTTTCTCTCTGTTGTTTGCATGAAATATCTTTTTCTATCCCTTGACTTTTAGTCTGTGCATGTCTTTGGGTTTGTGGTGAGTCTCTTGTCAGCAGCTTATAGATGGTCTTGTTTTTTTGTCCATTCTATTACTCTGTGTCTTTTGATTGGTGCATTCAGTCCATTTGCCTTTATGGTGATTATTGAAAGGTATATGCTTATTGCCATTGCAGGCTTCAGGTTAGTGGTTACCAAAGAATCAAGGTTAGCTTCTTTACTATCTTACTGTCTAACTTAACTCACTTATTGAGCTTTTATAAACACAGTCTCATGATTCTTTATTTCTCTCCATTCTTATTCCTCCTTCTCCATTCTTTATATGTTAGATGTTTTATTTTGTGCTCATTTGTGTTTCCTTTGACTGCTTTTCTGGGTAGTTTATTTTATTTTTTGCCTTTAGTTAGTATTTCATTGTTCTGCATTCTTTGCTGTGATTTTACTTTTTCTGGTGACATTTATTTGTGTTTGGGAGTGCTTCCATCTAGAGCAGTCCTTCTAAAATACCCTGTAGAGGTGATTTGTGTGCGGCAAATTCCCTCAACTTTTGCTTCTCTGGGAATTGTTTAATCCCTCCTTTATATTTAAATGATAATCATGCTGGGTGAAGTATTCTTAGTTCAAGGCTGTTCTGTTTCATTGCATTAAATATACCATGCCATTCTCTTCTGGCCTGTAAGGTTGCTGTTGAGAAGTCTGATGATAGCCTGATGGATTTTCTTTTGTAGGTGACCTTTTTTTCCTCTCTGGCTGCCTTTAATACTCTGTCCTTGTCCTTGATCTTTTCCTATGTAATTATTATGTGTCTTGATTTTGTGCTTCTTGGGTCCCTTGTGTTAGAAGTTCTGTGTGCTTCCGTGGGTTGAGCAACTATTTCCTCCCCCAGTTTGGGGAAGTTTTTAGCAATTCTTTCTTCAAAGACACTTTCTATCCATTTTTCTCTCTCTTCTTCTTCTGGTACCCCTATAATGTGAATATTGTTCCGTTTGGATTTGTCACACAGTTCACTTAATATTCTTTCATTCCTGGAGTTCCTTTTATGTCTCTCTGCATCAGCTTCTCTGTATTCCTGTTCTGTGATTTCTATTCCATTAATGGCCTCTTGCACCTCGTACATTCTGCTTTTAAGTCCTTCCAGAGATTGTTTTATTTCTGTATTCTCACTCCTTTGTTCTTGCATATTTCTCTGTAATTCCATCAGCTTGATTATGACCTTTATTTTGAGTTCTTTTTCAGGAAGATTGGTTAAGTCTATCTCCCCAAGTTCTCTCTCAGGGGAGGACGTCTGTGTGATTCTGTTCTGTCTCATATTCTTCTGTTTTTTCAAGGCGATAGAGGTAGTCGTGGGCAGTTGGCATGTGTGTCATCTGGGAGAATAGAGTCCCTTCCCTCTTGCTCCTCACCTTCCTCTCCTGGGAGAATGGTGACTCCTTGCATCTTGTGCTGGGCAGCTGTGCCCAGACGGGGTCTCTGATTCTAGCCCAGGCCCCTGTGGCGGAAGGTCTGCATGGCTGTTTTGCACGTGGTTGGTCTCAGGTTACTGCTCTGTTATGGCAGGACCCTGCCAGAAGGGGAACGAGTGGGAGGCTGTTTATTGCCATGAGGGGTCTCAGAGCTGCACTGCTGCCCAGGACATTAGGTCACCCCAATTTCCCCGGGATTCCCAGCTGCTGGGCTGAGTGTGCCGGGACACTTCTGTACAGCTGTATGTCTCCTGTCTCTTTAAGACTTTCAAAAAGCACTCGCTTTTCTTTTGTCCCAGGGGTACCAGCTGTGGGAACCCACTCACAGGATTTACTGTTCTGTTTCCCTAGTATCCAGCACACCATGCACTGTTTGTCTGTGCTCCCAGTGCAGATGACTAGGGCTGGGTATTTAGCAGTCGTGGGCTCCACTCCCTCCCCGCTCTGACTCCTCTCCTCTCACCAGGGAGCTGGGGTGAGGGGTGTGCTTCATTCCCACCGGGTGGCGGCTTGTATCTTACCCCATTCGTGAGGCGCTGGGTTCTCGCAGGTGTAGACGTAGCTTGGCTGTTGTCCTGAATCTTCTCGTCTCTCTTTTAAGAATATTTGTATTTGTTGTATTTTCAAAAATATATATGGTTTTGGGAGGATATTTCTGCTGCCCTACTCACACTGCCATCTTGGCTCTGCCCCTCCTCTGCCTTTTTATGTAAGTTTTAGAATAACCTTGGCTACAAAAGTTTGGATAAAATAACGTTGACTGTAAAAAATCTTGCTGGGATTTTCATAGAATTGCATTAAAATTGTACATACATGTTGGGGGAAATTGATATATTTATATGTTGAGTCTTCCAACTCATGAACACAGTATGTTTCTCCATTTTTTGGATCTTATTTGATTTGTTTTGCTAGATATATGCCTTGGCACTTCATTTTTAAAAGCAATTATAAATGGTACTGTGCTTAAATTTTGGTTTACACATATTTGTTGGTAATAGAAACATGATTGACATTTTTGTCTTGATCTTGTATCCTTCAAATTTACTGAATTCAGTCAAATAATATGTGATAAGTGAGCAATGTATATACAATGGGGAAAAGAAAGTCTTTTCAATAACTAGTGTTGGCAAAACTAGACAGCTACATGCAAGAGAATGAAACTGGATTACTGTCTACCTCTATATATAAAAGTAAACTTGAAATGGATTAAAGACCTAAATGTAAGACATGAAACCATAAAATTCTTAGAAGAAAACATAGACAAAAATCTCTTGAATATAAGCATAAGCAATTTTTTCCTGGACACATCTCCTCAGGCCAGGGAAACAAAATAAAAGATGAAGAAGTGGGACTACATTAAACTAAAAAAGCTTCTGTTCAGTAAAGGACACCATCAACAGAACAAACAGGCAACCTACAGAATGGGAGAATATATTCATAAATAATTTATCTGATAAGGGGTTAACATCTAAAATCTATTAAAAAACTCATATGACTCAACACCAAAAAAAAAAATAACCTTATTAACAAATGAGTGGAGAATCTAAACAGACATTTCTCCAAAGAAGAAATACGGATGGCCAACAGACACATGGAAATATGCTCCACATTGCTAATGATCAGGGATAGGCAAATTCAAGTTACAAGGAGAAATCATGTCACACCAGTTCGAATGGCCACTATCCAAAAGACACGCAATAACAAATGTTGGTGAGGATGTGGAGAAACGGGAACACTCCTACACTGTTGGTGGGAATGTAAATTGGTGCATGCATTATGAAAAGCAGTATGGAGGTTCCTCAAAATATTAGAAATACCATTTGACTTAGTAATTCCACTTGTAGGAATTTATCTGAAGAAAACAAAATCCCTGATTTGAAAAGATATATGCATCCCTACGTTTATTACCACATTATTTACAATAAGCAAGATATGGAAGCAAGCAGTGTCCATCAATAAATGAATAGATAAAGAAGAAGTGGTATATATACACAATAGAGTATTATTCAGCTATAAAAAAAGAAAGAAATCCATTTGTGACAACATAGATGGACCTAGAGGGCCTTATACTAAGTGAAATAAGCCAGGCAGAGAAAGACAAATACTGTATGATTTCACTTATTTGTGGAATATAAGAGCAAAACAAAACCTAATGAATAAAATAGCAGTAGACCCATAGACACTGAAAAGAATGGTGGTTACTGTGGGGGAGGGGTTAGGGTGGGTGGATCGGGAGTGTGAGGGGGATAAAAGGGCACAGAATTCTCAATCATAATATAAGTTGGTCATGGGGATAGTAGGAGAGCATGGAGAATATAGCTAATGATTCTGTAACATCTTTCTGTGTTGACAGATAGTAACTGCACTAGTTGAGGTGAGAATTTAATAATATGTGTGACTGCTGAACCTCTGTGTTGTATACTTGAAACTAACATAAGATTGTATATCAACTATATACTTCATTTAAAAAAAAGAACAGTGGTTTTCAGGTGTTTGAGGATGGGTAGAGGGACAGAGGAAGAATAAGCGGAGTATAGTGGATTTTTAGGGCAGTGAAACTACTATATATGATATAAATGTCCAATTGTCAAAACTCAGAATGTATAATATTATACATTAGTCAAAACCTGTAGGCTGTACAACATGAAATGTGAACCCTAATGTAAACTGTGGACTTTAGTTAATAATAACATATCAATGTTGGCTCATCAATTGTAACAAATGTACCACATTAATGGAAGATTATTGCAAGATGTTAATTATAGGAGAAACCATAGGTGGGGAAGTGGGGGATATATGGGAACTCTGTATATTCTACTCAATTCTTCTATAAACCTAAAACTGCTCTAAAAAGTTGTCTATTATTTTTTAAAGAAAAAATAAAAATAATGTGAACATTAAAAAACTTGCTGAACTCACTTATTAGCTCTAGGAACTTGTTTTAGTAGACTCCTTGGGATTTTCTATATAGATAATCATGTCATCTGGAAATAGAGACAGTTTTATTTATTCTTTCTGATTTCTATTCCTTTTATTTTGTTTCTTACTTTATTGCTAGAACTTCTAGTACTATGTTGAATGGCAGTGATGAGAAAGAACATCCCTGCCTTGTTCCCAATCTTAGGGGGAAAACATTCAGTCTTTTACCATTAATTATGTTACCTATAGGTTTTTTTGTAGATGTTCTTAACAAAGTTTAGGAAGTTCTGTATTCCTCATTTTCTAAGAATTTTTTTTTTATGAATGGGTGTTGAATTTTGTTGAATACTTTTCCTTGTCAATTTATATGACATGTGATTTTTATTCTTGTGTTTGTTGATGTGGTAGTTTTTACATTGTTTGATTTTCAAATTTTGAAGCAGCCTTGTATTCCTGAATTAAACTCTACTTGGTCATTTTATATATTGCTGAATTTTGTTTTCTAATATGTTAAGGAGTTTTGTGTCTATATTCATGAAGTATATTGGTTTATCATTTTCTTTTTGGACTGTCTTTGGTTGGTTTTGATAACAGTAACAGTCCTCATAGGTTTGCCAATTTTATTGATCTTTTCAAATAACCAGTTTTTTGTTTCATTGATTTCTTTATCCTATTGTTTTCCCATTTTCAATTTTATTGATCTCTGCTCTTTATCATTTTCTTCCTTTGCTTGCTAGTCTTTAGTTTCTTGGTAAAGGAGCTTAGATTATTGATTTGAGATTTTTTTCTACTGTAAGCATTTAGTGCTATAAATTTCTTTCTCAACAGGACTTTATCCATGTCCTACAAATTTTGATTTTTTTAAATTTAGTTATATGTATTTGTAAAAAATTCTTCTTGAACTTCCTGTTTGACCCTCAGGTTACTTAGAAGTGTGTTCTTAAGTTTCCAAGTGTTTGGAAATTTTCCTACTCTCTTTCTGTTACTTATTTCAGTTTGATTTCATTGTGATTAAAGAACACAGTTTGTAAGATTTTAGTTATTTTAAATTTTTTGAGGTTTTTTTAATGGCTCAGGATATGGTCTATCTTGGTAACTGTTCTGTGGATGCTTGCAAAGAATGTATATTCTGCTGTTGTTGTGTGGAGTGTTGTATAAATGTCAATTAGATTATGTTGTTTGATAGTGTTTTAGAGTTCTTCCTATATCCCTTTGTTGATTTTTCTGTGTAGTTGTTCTATCAGTTGTTGAGAGTGGTACACTGAAGTCCCCAACTCTAATTATGGATTTGTCTATTTCTTCTTTCAGTTCTCTTAATTTTTGCTTCATGAACTTTGCAGCTCTGCTGTTTGGTTTATATACATTTATGATTGCTCTGTTTTTTCTAGTACATTCACACTTTCATTACTATGTAATGTCCCTGCTATAATTTTTATTAATAGATTTAATTTTTTGGAACAGTTGTAGATTTACAAAAAATTGAGCAGATAATGTAGAGAATTCCCACATACCCTTGCATACAGTTTCCCATTATTGACATATTACATTAATATGGTACATTTGTTATAATTAATGTACCCTATTGATACACTGTTACTAACTAAAGTCCATACTTTATTCAATTTCCTTAGCTTTTACCTAATGTCCTTTTTCTGTCCCAGGATTTGATCCAGGATAATACATTTGGTCATTGTGTCTCCTTAAGCTCCTCTTGGTTGTGACAGATTCTCAAACTTTCCTTGTTTTTGGTAATTTTGACAGTTTTGTGAGTACCAGACAGGTATATTGTAGGATGCTCCTCTATTGGAATTTGGCTGATGTTTTTCTCATGATTAGACTGAGATTATGGGCTTTAGGGAGGAAGACCAGAGAAGTAAAGTGTCATTCTCACCACATCACATCAAGATTACAACTATTAACTCATGATGCTGACTTTGATCTCCTGGCTGAAATAGTGTTTGTTAGGTTTCGCCACTGTTCTACACTTTTATTCTTTCCATACTATACTTTCAAAGGAAGTTACTATGTGTAACCCACAGTTGACAGGAGATAGCTCAACCTCTTTGAGAGCAGCGTACCTACATAAATTATTTGTAATTCTTTTGCAAGGGACATTTGTTTCTTTCCCCACTTACTAATTCATTCAAGCATTTACTTATATCAGTATGAATTCATGGATATTTGGTCCTGGTAATTTTCTTTGCTACGAAGTCTATTTAGTGTGATATTTTAGCATAGCCACTCCTGTTTTATTTTTATTAATATTTGTGTGGCATGTTATGACATCCTTTTACTTTCAAACTACTTATGTTGCTATATTTGAAGTGAGTTTCTTGTAGACAGCATATAGTTGGGTCATGTTTTTATCCACTCTACCATTCTATTAATTAATGATATTTCAACCTTTTTGATCATTACATTATACTTTAATGTAGCAATTGATGTTAGGGCTTAAGCCTAACATTTATTTTTTGTTTTGTTTGATCCGGTTCTTGTTTTTCTGTATTCTTTTTTCCTGCTTTCCTGTGGGTTACTTGAACTTTTTTTAAGAAATGAATTTTTATTTACCTACAGTGTTCTGAAGTGTATCTCTTTAAAAATTTTTGTACTACATTATATGTATATGGCCAATGACTATATATATATGTATATATATATATATATATATATATATATATATATATATATATATATATAGAGAGAGAGAGAGAGAGAGAGAGAGAGAGAGAGAATGAATGAGAGAGATTTTCCCCCAGGTATTACAGTATATACACATACATACCTTGATAACTTGTCACAGTTTACTGGTGTCAACATTTTACCAGTTTGGGTTAAATGCAGAAAAATTATGTCCCTTTACTCTTCTTCATTTATAATATGTTTTATATATTTCCACTGTATACATTAAGAACCATATGAGATAGTTACAATTTTTGCTTCAACCATTAAACATAATTTAGAAAACTCAAGAGGAGAAGGAAAATGTATTCTGTTTACCCATAATTTTACTCTGTTATACTTTTTCTACTTTCTGATGTTTCAGTATTCCTTCTTTCTAATTTCCTTTCTGTTTAGAGAACTTACTTTAGTCACTCTTTCAGGGTAGGTTTGCTGGTGGCAAATTCTCTTAGTATTCCTTTATCTGAGAAAGTCTTGATTTCCCCTTCATTCTCAAGGATATTTTCTTTGGACATAGAATTCTGGATTGAGTTATTTCCTTTGGCACTTAAAAAATGTTGTGTCAGTTTCTTCTGGGCTCCATATTTTTTTGATGAGAAATCCTCTGTGATTCAAATAGTTTTCCCCCTTGTCTTACCAATGTGTTTCAGCCCCGGGCAAGTTCACTATGGATTCAATGTGACCAAAGAAATGACAGTAGAATGTTCTTGGGGTGAAAGGGTTTATACCCAACTTTATTCCCATGGTGGCAGGTCAATCACTAGAATCCCATCCACTCAGAGCGAGTCTGCATGCAGCAAGTCAGTCTCTGTCTCTGGGCCTCTCTAACCCTGCAGCCTTCTCAGTCTCTGTCCTGAGTGATGCCTCCACTCCAGTCTCTGCTCTGCTGTCCTGCAGCCTTGCAGCCGTACCACCTTCTCGCGCGCAGAGCACTGCGCGGAGCTCTTTATATAGAGTCAACAGCAATGTATTGCCCACAGGGGTGCAGCGAGCTAGTCAACTAGCGCCAGGTGAGAGTCCTGGCCACAGGAACTCTCATTTTATCCACACCCCTATAGGCAAGATGTCATTTCTCTCTTTCTGCATTTTTATTTTGTCCTCTGTTTTCAGAAGTATGGTGGGACTTGGCATGGATTTCTTTATATAGTTTGGGGTTTGTTCAGCCTCTTGAATCTGTAGGTTTATGTTCTTTGGGACATTTTTAACCATTATTTCTCTGAATGCTTTTTCAGCTCCACATCTTTTCTTCTCTCCTTCCCTAACTTTCATGACAGAGGTGTTTAATCTTTTCTTATGGTCCCACACATTCTTTAGGATCTGTTCACTCCCCCTGCCACCAGCCCCATTTATTTTCTTCCTGTTTTTACAGTGGACAATTTCTATTGTTACATCTTTAAGTTCACTAGTTCTTTCCTCTGTCTCTGTTGAGCCCATATATTAACTAAAAAGGTTTGTTATTGAAATTTATATTAAAAAAAATTCCATTTAGTTCTTTGTAGTAACTTCTATTTTTTGGATGAGTCTTTTTTTCCCCATTTGTTTCTATTGTGTTTGTAACTGCTTGTTGAAGCATCTCTATGAACATCTGTGTAATTTTGTTGTTGGTGTCTTTTGGTTCTCTTTTCTCCTTCAAATGGAGATGTTTCTTGTTTTTGATATGATTGATTTTTTATTAAAACCGGGACATTTTGGATATTATGATATGAGTCTCCGGATATTATTTAAATCTGTTTTTATCATACTTCTTCTGACACTGCTCTGGCAGGGGACAGGAAATGTCACTTCACTGCTACCAGGTGGAGTGGAAATCCAGGTTCCTTATTCAGCCCTCATTGATATCTGGGTGGGGGAGGGTCTCCTCATTACTGCTTGGCATGGTGGGAGTTCAAGCTCTACCCTACGTCTATGCCGACTCTACCCTGGCTTAGAGGAGCAGGGATGACTTGTTATAGTGTCTCTCATGACCTCCACTTGACACCACAGTGATGGGGAAATGCTTGTTACTGCTGGATGGTAATGAAAGCTCTCATTCTCCAATGGGACTCCTCTGACACCACCCCAGTGGGTAAAAGAGGAGGGACTCCTTGTTATCAACAGGTGGGCATGAAGTCCAGACTTCCCATGTAGTATCCCCTGACACTGCATCAGAGGGGCTTGTTACTGTCCAGTAAGAATGAAAGTTCTGGCTCTCAACTTGCCCTTCTCAGACAACATCCCAGTAGGGGGCTTGTCACCCTATTACAACCTACCAATGATGGAAGTCTAATTTCTCCTCTTGGTCTTTGTTGGCATGGCTGGTGCTGCAATTTTTTCTGTTGGTGTTTGGTTGGAATAGAGTGGTTATTAACTGAACTTTTCTGTCTTGCAAGGTTGTCCCTTTCCTGGTCCGTTGCCTAGAAAGAGCAGACTTCTCTTGAGCCTTTTTTTTCTGTCTATACCCATTGATGTTTCCAGGTTTTCAGTTCTCCAGCACTCAACTTAGGATAAATGAGGCAAAACAAAACAAAACCTCAGGGAACTCACTGCTGTGTCATTCCTTCTGTTCTGAAGTCTATAGCCAGTCTGCCTTCTTCTATCTACTTTTCAGAGTCATCTTGTATTTGTTTTATATACAACATCTAGGGTTTTTAACTGTTAGCAGGAGGAATAGAGAGAAGTACACCTACTACATCTTTTCAAAAGCATAAGTCTCACTTGCTTTGTTTTTAAATTTAATTTTATTATGGAAATATTTAAACTTACACAGAAGTATAGAGATTAGTAGAATGAATCATCTTTACTCAGTTTCAATAATTTTAAACATTTTGCCAATCCTGTTTCACTTATTCTTCCTTCTCCAAGATTTATTGGAGCCCTTAAACTCAAATCCTACAAAATTATCTCACTCAATGTGAGCATGCACCTCTAACAGAAAAAATACCTTCTTTTACATAACCACAATGTCATGATCACAATTTACTAAGTAACAGTAATTCCTTAATGTAATTAAATACTAATTTATACTCAAATGTCCCTGGTTTTGTTTCAAGGGAGTATTTTTAAAATTGATTAAAAAAAATAGGATCCAAACCAAATGTAACACTGTATTTGGTTGTTATCTTTCCTAAGTCTACATTAAAAATCTATCAATTTCTTAAGCCAGACACAAGAGACACAAATATTGCATGAGGTCAGTTATATGTGGACTCTAAAAAAGTCCAAATCATAGAAGAAGAGAGGAGAATGGTAATTTTCAGGGGCTTGAGGGTAGGGGAAATGGGGACATGTTGGCCAAAAGGTATCAAATTTCAGGTATGCAGAATGAATAAGTCCTGGAGATCTAATGTACAGCACAGGAACTATGGTTAATATTTTACTGTATACTTGAAATTTGTTAAGAGAGATCTTAACTGTTCTTACCATAAAAGTAACTGTGAGGTGATGAATATGTTAATTACCATGATTGTGGTAATGATTTCACAATGTATATATATATCAAAATATCACATTGTACACCTTATATACAATTTTTATTTTCAATTATACCTTGATAAAGCTAGAAAATAGCTGTAAGCTTCTCATCTTTCTTACCCTTGTCCCCCTTTAAATCTCATTTACCATTGAAGAAACCAGATCATTTTTCCTATAAAATATTCCACATTGTGGATTTGGTTGATTATTCCTTAGTGGTGACACTGAATGTGTTCTTCTATCTCTTATATTCACCATAAACCAGGAGTTAGAGCTAGAGACTTGATTAGATTTAGGTTCAATTTTTATTTTTTGTATCAATATGTCATAGGCAGACCTGTATACTTCCTACTGCATCACAGCAGGAGGCACATAGTACCTAGGTGTCCCACTCTTAGTGATGCTAAAGTCAACCAGTGGGTTCAGGTGATATTAATCTGATCGCTCTATTGTAAATCCCTATCATTTTGCCTTTTCTTAAATCTGTTCATGATCATTTCCCTAGATTAGTAGTTCTCAACCAGAGATGATTTTGTCCCACAGGGGACATTTGAGAATGTCTGAAGACATTTTTTTTGTCATGACTTGGGTGTGTGTGTGTATGCTAATAGCATCTGCTAAAAGGACTGCAATGCATAGGAGAGCCTCCAAATAAACAATTATCTGGTCCTAAATGTCAGTATTGCTGGGGTAGAGAAAGCTTGGCCTAGATTTATTATTTCATTAGGGATTGTAAATGGTGATACACTAATTCTATCATTGCTTTTACCTTTCCTATCTGGAGTTGTTTCATAAAAAAGAATATGATTAACTATTTTGTGACCCTGAAATACAGTTCATACAGGGAAGGTCAGATAAATTCTTGAATTTCCCCTTTAATAACTTTTGTAATAATAATTTGGTGCGAGGAGGGGATCTGAAGATGGCGGCGTGAGTAGAGCAGCGGAAATCTCCTCCCAAAACCACATATATCTATGAAAATATAACAAAGACAACTCTTCCTAGAATAAAGACCAGAGGACACAGGACAATATCCAGACCACATCCGCACCTGAGAGAACACAGCGCCTCGCTAAGGGGGTAAGATACAAGCCCCAGCCCGGTGGGAGCTGAGCGCCCATCCGCCCAACTCCCGGCGGGAGAAGAATAGGCAGAGCGGGAGGGAGACAGAGCCCAGGACTGCCAAACACCCAGCCCCAGCCATCCAGGCCAGAGTGCAGACACAGTGCGTGTGCAGGGGGCCCTGGATACTAGGGAATCAGGGCAGCAAGAACAGTGAGCGGGCACCAGAGGCCGAGCGCCGGAAGACATAAGAAAAGTGAGTGACCAATTTCTTTTTTTTTTTTTGCTGTTTCGTTTTGGCGAACGCGTTATGGAAGTCTTAAAGGGATAGGGACCCCAATACTAGGGAAACAGGGCAGCAAGACCAGTGAGCAGATGCCTGAGGCTGGCGCTGGAGAATAAAGAAAAATGAAAAACGAGTGGCCACCTTTTTTTTTTTTTTTAATTAAAAAAAATTTTTTTTTTGTGGTCGTTGTTTTGTTTTGGAGGGTGATTTTTGGAAGTCTTAAAGGGACAGGGCGGGACACTTAATCCAGAGGAAGGAATCCGGGGATCTCTGGGCACCCTAAACCCTGGGCTGCAGGGAGCAGGGACGCCCCTTACTGAGATAAATAGCCTCCCAGCCGCTCCCCCTCCAACGCGACTCCACCACTTTGGAGGAGAGGCCCAAACCAGGCCACACCCAAAGCAACAGCGGAGATAAACTCCATAGCAGCCGGGCAGGAAGCAGAAACCCTGTCTGCGCGCAGCTGCCCAGCACAAGCCACTAGAGGTCGCTGTTCTCCCAGGAGAGGAGGGCCACAAACGAACAAGAAGGGAAGTTCTTCCAGCCGTCACTCGTCCCAGCTCTGCAAACTATCCCTATCACCATGAAAAGGCAAAGCTACAGGCAGACAAAGATCACAGAGACAACACCAGAGAAGGAGACAGACCTAACCAGTCTTCCTGAAAAAGAATTCAAAATAAGAATCATAAACATGCTGACAGAGATGCAGAGAAATACGCAAGAGAAATGGGATGAAGTCCAGAGGGAGATCACAGATGCCAGAAAGGAGATCACAGAAATGAAACAAACTATGGAAGGGTTTATAAGCAGAATGGATAGGATGCAAGAGGCCATTGATGGAATTGAAACCAGAGAACAGGAACGCATAGAAACTGACATAGAGAGAGACAAAAGGATCTCCAGAAATGAAACAATATTAAGAGAATTGTGTGACCAATCCAAAAGGAACAATATCCATATTATAGGGGTTCCAGAAGAAGAAGAGAGAGGAAAAGAGATGGAAAGTATCTTAGAAGAAATAATTGCTGAAAACTTCCCCAAACTGGGGGAGGAAATAATCGAACAGACCACGGAAGTACACAGAACCCCAAACAGAAAGGATCCAAGGAGGACAACACCAAGACACATAATACTTAAAATGGCAAAGATCAAGGACAAGGAAAGAGTTTTAAAGGCAGCTAGAGAGAAAAAGGTCACCTATAAAGGAAAACCCATCAGGCTAACATAAGACTTCTCGACAGAAACCCTACAGGCCAGAAGAGAATGGCATGATATATTTAATACAATGAAACAGAAGGGCCTTGAACCAAGGATACTGTATCCAGCACGACTATCATTCAAATATGATGGTGGGATTAAACAATTCCCAGACAAACAAAAGCTGAGGAAATTTGCTTCCCACAAACCACCTGTACAGGACATCTTACAGGGACTGCTCTAGATGGGAGCACTCCTAGAAAGAGCACAGCACAAAACATCCAATATATGAAGAATCGAGGAGGAGAAATAAGAAGGGAGAGAAGAAAAGAATCTCCAGAAAGTGTATATAACAGCTCAATAAGCGAGCTAAGTTAGGCAGTAAGATACTAAAGAGGCTAACCTTGAACCTTTGGTAACCACGAATATAAAGCCTGCAATGGCAATAAGTACATATCTTTCAACAGTCACCCTAAATGTTAATGGGCTGAATGCACCAATCAAAAGACACAGAGTAATAGAATGGATAAAAAAGCAAGACACATCTATATGATGCTTACAAGAAACTCACCTCAAACCCAAAGACATGTACAGACTAAAAGTCAAGGGATGGAAAAACATATTTCAAGCAAACAACAGTGAGAAGAAAGCAGGGGTTGCAGTACTAATATCAGACAAAATAGACTTCAAAACAAAGAAAGTAACAAGAGATAAAGAAGGACACTACATAATGATAAAGGACTCAGTCAAACAAGAGGATATAACTATTCTAAATATATATGCACCCAACACAGGAGCACCAGCATATGTGAAACGAATACTAACAGACCGAAAGGGGGAAATAGACTGCAATGCATTCATTCTAGGAGACTTCAACACACCACTCACCCCAAAGGATAGATCCACAGGGCAGAAAATAAGTAAGGACACGGAAGCACTGAACAACACAGTAGAGCAGATGGACCTAATAGACATCTATAGAACTCTACATCCCAAAGTAACAGGATATACATTCTTCTCAACTGCACATGGAACATTCTTCAGAATAGACCACATACTAGGACACAAAAAGAGCCTCAGAAAATTCCAAAAGATTGAAATCCTACCAACCAACTTTTCAGACCACAAAGGCATAAAACTAGAAATAAACTGTACAAAGAAAGCAAAGAGGCTCACAAACACATGGAGGCTTAACAACACGCTCCTAAATAATCAATGGATCAATGACCAAATCAAAATGGAGATCAACCAATATATGGAAACAAATGACAACAACAACAATAAGCCCCAACTTCTGTGGACACAGCAAAAGCAGTCTTAAGAGGAAAGTACATAGCAATCCAAGCATATTTAAAAAAGGAAGAACAATCCCAAATGAATGGTCTAATGTCACAATTATCGAAATTGGAAAAAGAAGAACAAATGAGGCCTAAGGTCAGCAGAAGGAGGGACATAATAAAGATCAGAGAAGAAATAAATAAAATTGAGAAGAATAAAACAATAGCAAAAATCAATGAAACCAAGAGCTGGTTCCTCGAGAAAATAAACAAAATAGATAAGCCTCCAGCCAGACTTATTAAGAAGAAAAGAGACTCAACACAAATCAACAGTATCAGAAACGAGAAAGGAAAAATCACGAAGGACCCCACAGAAATACAAAGAATTATTAGAGAATAATATGAAAACCTATAGGCTAATGAGCTGGAAAACCTAGGAGAAATGGACAACTTCCTAGAAAAATACAACCTTCCAAGACTGACCCAGAAAGAAACAGAAAATCTAAACAGACCAATTACCAGCAATGAAATTGAAGAGGTAATCAAAAAACTACCAAAGAACAAAACCCCCGGGCCAGATGAATTTACCTCGGAATTTTATCAGACATACGGGGAAGACATAATACCTATTCTCCTTAAAGTTTTCCCAAAAATAGAGGAGGAGGGGATACTCCCAAACTCATTCTATGAAGCCAACATCACCCTAATAACAAAACCAGGCAAAGACCCCACCAAAAAAGAAAACTACAGACCAATATCCCTGATGAACGTAGATGCAAAAATACTCAACAAAATATTAGCAAACTGAATTCAAAAAAACATCAAGGGGATCATACACCATGACCAAGTGGGATTCATCCCAGGGATGCAAGGATGGTACAACATACGAAAGTCCATCAACGTCATCCACCACATCAACAAAAAAAAAAGACTAAAACCACATGATCATCTCCATAGATGCTGAAAAAGCATTTGACAAAGCTCAACATCCATTCATGATAAAAACTCTCAGCAAAATGGGAATAGAGGGCAAGTACCTCAACATAATAAAGGCCATCTATGATAAACCCACAGCCAACATTATGTTGAACAGCGAGAAGCTGAAAGCATTTCCTCTGAGATCGGGAACTAGACAGGGATGCCCACTCTCCCCACTGTTATTTAACATAGAACTGGAGGTCCTAGCCACAGCAATCAGACAAAACAAAAAAATACAAGGAATACAGATTGGTAAAGAAGAAGTTAAACTGTCACTATTTGCAGATGACATGATACTGTTCATAAAAAACCCTAAAGACTCCACCCAAAAACTACTAGAACTGATATCGGAATACAGCAAAGTTGCAGGATACAAAATCAATACACAGAAATCTGTGGCTTTCCTATACACTAACAATGAACCAACAGAAAGAGAAATCAGGAAAACAACTCCATTCACAATTGCATAAAAAAAAAAAATACCTAGGAATAAACCTAGCCAAAGAAGTGAAAGACTTATACTCTGAAAACTACAAGTCACTCTTAAGAGAAATTAAAGGGGACACTAACAGATGGAAACTCATCCCATGCTCGTGGCTAGGAAGAATTAATATCGTCAAAATGGCCATCCTGCCCAAAGCAATATACAGATTTGATGCAATCCATATGAAACTACCAGCAACATTCTTCAATGAACTGGAACAAATAATTCAAAAATTCATATGGAAACACCAAAGACCCCGAATAGCCAAAGCAATCCTGAGAAAGAAGAATAAAGTAGGGGGGATCTCACTCCCCAACTTCAAGCTCTACTATAAAGCCACAGTAATCAAGACAATTTGGTACTGGCACAAGAGCAGAGCCACAGACCAATGGAACAGACTAGAGAATCCAAACATTAACCCAGACATATATGATCAATTATTATTTGATAAAGGAGCCATGGACATACAATGGCGAAATGACAGTTTCTTCAACAGATGGTGCTGGCAAAACTGGACAGCTACATGTAGGAGAATGAAACTGGACCATTGTCTAACCCCATATACAAAAGTAAACTCAAAATGGATCAAAGACCTGAATGTAAGTCATGAAACCATTATACTCTTGGAAGAAAACATAGGCAAAAACCTCTTAGACATAAACATGAGTGACCTCTTCTTGAACATATCTCCCCGGGCAAGGAAAACAACAGCAAAAATGAACAAGTGGGACTATATTAAGCTGAAAAGCTTCTGTACAGCAAAAGACACCATCAATAGAACAAAAAGGAACCCTACAGTATGGGAGAATATATTTGAAAATGACACATCCGATAAAGGCTTGACGTCCAGAATATATAAAGAGCTCACACCCCTCAACAAACAAAAAACAAATAACCCAATTAAAAAATGGGCAGAGGAACTGAACAGACAGTTCTCCAAAAAAGAAATACAGATGGCCAACAGACACATGAAAAGACACTCCACATCGCTAATTATCAGAGAAATGCAAATTAAAACTACAATGAGGTATCACCTCACACCTTTAAGGATGGCTGCCATCCAAAAGACAAACAACAACAAATGTTGGCGAGGCTGTGGAGAAAGGGGAACCCTCCTACACTGCTGGTGGGAATGTAAGTTAGTTCAACCATTGTGGAAAGCAGTATGCAGGTTCCTTAGAATGCTCAAAATAGAAATACCATTTGACCCAGGAATTCCACTCCTTGGAATTTACCCTAAGAATGCAGCAATCAAGTATGAGAAAGATCAGTGCACCCCTATGTTTATCGCAGCACTATTTACAATAGCCAAGAATTGGACGCAACCTAAATGTCCATCGATAGATGAATGGATAAAGAAGATGTGGTACATATACACAATGGAATACTACTCAGCCATAAGAAAAGGGCAAATCCTACCATTTGCAGCAACATGGATGGAGCTGGAGGGTATTATGCTCAGTGAAACAAGCCAAGCGGAGAAAGAGAAATACCAAATGATTTCACTTATCTGTGGAATATAAGAACAAAGGAAAAACTGAAGGAATAAAACAGCAGCAGAATCACAGAACTCAAGAATGGACTAACAGCTACCAAAGGGAAAGGGCCTGGGGAGGATGGGTGGGTAGGGAGGGAAAAGAGGGGGAGAAGTAGGGGGGTATTAAGATTAGCATGCATGGAGGGGTGGGAGAAAAGGGAGGGCTGTACAACACAGAGAAGGCAAGTAGGGATTCTACAACATTTTGCTATGCTGATGGACAGTGACTGTAAAGGGGTTAATAGGGGGGACCTGGTATAGGGGAGAGCCTAGTAAACATAATATTCGTCATGTAAGTGTAGATTAGTGATACCAAAAAAAAAAAAGGCAGTTCCTCTGTGGTAACCTCCAATGAGTTCTACACAAGGGTATAAAGGGCATATAAAAGTGTAGGCAAAGGGTCTGTTTGTGTTTATACAGAGGATCAAAGCCTAATTGGGCTACCCCGAAAATGAACTAAGATACGATATGAAAAAGAACTTCCAACATCAGCACTCTCTGGAAGACTCATGCCAGAAGATGATCATCAAAAAAGTCCAACAAAGATCCACGCACTGCTACAGCTGTAGATGCACTCATCCCACCAGTTCCTGGACTTGCCATGGGAATGAGGAAGGAGATATCTAAGCTGGCCTGTGCATACAGTAAAACAACAAATTTGACTGTATCTATACTGTTGGAAGTCAATCAAGAATTAGGAGAAGTGCAAATTGTAGCACTCCATAATCTTACAACTACAGACTATTTACTGTTAAAAGAACATATGGGATGTGAACATTCCCCAGGAATGGGTTGTTTTAAATTGTCTGATTTCTCTCAGACTGTTCAAGTTCAGTTGGACAATATCCACCATATCATAGATAAGTTTTCACAAATGCCTAAGGTGCCTAACTGGTTTTCTTGGTTTCACTGGAGATGGCTGGTAATTACAGGTATGCTTTAGTTATGTAACTATACTCCTATTATGTTAATGTGTGTGTGCAATTTAAGTAGTAGCTTAAAACCTATACATGCTGAAGTTACTCTACAAGAAGATATGTCAAAGAAATAATCAATCTTCCCATGTTTTCTTCCGCCTGCTACTTCTATAGCTTTTCTTCTTCCTTCCTAATTACAACCCTTAAATAGAATTCGTGCCTCATATCAAATTTACCGAGTATCATAATTCTTCCAAGTGGTAAAGATACCTCAAGACAAATGCTGGGCATGGAAGCTACAGGGCATAAATATGCAAAGAAATAAAAAGCTAACCATTTCAAACAATAAGGCTTCTCTCTCACTTACCAACTTTACATTTCCCTGTATGGCCCCGGAAGATGACTGGTTAGCCAGAGACGGGTAAGATTCCTCAAGGGAGGAACAACCTAAGACAGGCACAGTCGCAGGGGGGTCATCAGGTGAGAAATTGGGGATCAACAGATGTGAGGCTTAGAACCTTACCCCCCCTGTTCTGAGAGAAATCTTCTGCATACGTGGATGTTTTATTGCCCTTGTCTAGCTTGGATTAACACATAGTCAACAGGCACACACCTGATCATCTACATTTGCTCTCTTACAACACTAAACTGTGTTTTCTACCTTTATCTTGTATCTACCTACCGCTTAAGCATTTTATTAAAAATAATAATAATAAAGAGAGAAATGTGGTATTCACATATAAATCAAGGATAAAAATCAAATGCGTATTCATATTTGAACTGACTGTTTATAGTTCATAATGCATGAGCAAAACCGAAAGTTTCTGTGATGACTGCCCTTGTACTGTTCACTATGTAACTTATTCACTATTTAAGAATTTGTTCTCCATGTAAGAACTTGTTTGTTATGCCTCAGAAGATTGGAGACTGACGAAAATTAGGCTTGGGGTGGATTAATGATTGTGCATCGAGCATTGACTCCCCTATACAGAATTTTATTGTTGTTAACAACCATTTGATTAATAAATATGAGAGATACCCTCACAAACAACAAAAAAAAAGTACACACTTCCAATTGTATAATAAATAAGTAACCGGGATGTAATGTATAGCATAAGGAATATAGTCAAAATATTGTAACATCTTGGTATGGTGATAGCTGGTACCTAGAATTATCACGTATATAAATGTTGAATCACTATGTTGTACACCTGAAACTAATGTAATGTAATACTGTGTGTCAACTACCCTTCAATAAAAAATAATTATCTACAAAAATAATAATAATAATAATAATAATATTAATTTGGTGCCCTAGCATCACCCAGGGGTGACCAATGTTTTTTAATGTCGTTATGAACTCATGTATTTCAGACATTTACTTCTTGATTAATTGCAGATTTTTTGATGCTCTAATTGTCCAAATATATAGGCAAGTGGGAACTCCCCTTTATCTTGGATCCTGTGTTCTTTTGATATAACTACATTAGCCTTTGATATCTCCTTTGCTTTTTGGCAAACAAGATATCCCAGGCTCATTTGGTACATATCCTGTAACAGACCCATAAACAACCATTTCATCAAAGAAGATGGCTCTTTTGGTAGGAAATGTATTTAGAGAACACAATCTGGGCATTAGGTGTACTTTTTACTATAAGGTTGCCATTGTTGCTATGTCTTTTCTGTGGACAGAGCTAGGAAATATTTGTTTTTCAGAAAGAAAAAATTAAATACGTTTATAATGTTTCTGTAAATACTGTTTACTTCAAGATGGTGGCATGAGAGATGAGACAGAGGCCTCCTCCCAAAACCAAATATAGAATGAGAATATAATTAATATAAGTAATTCTGAAAGAGCAACAGGAAAGAAGGCTGTGCCAGACTGCATACACCTGGAGAAAAGAACAGACCTCATGGAACAGGTTAATGTACCAAAGCAGTGCTTAGAAGCAGGAGGAAGAGAAAAGGAGCAGGGAGTGGGTGTAGGCCTAGGACTGCTGAACACCCATCCCTGGAGATCTTCTCTGGGAGCACGAACTGATATTACATGGTGCTGTGGACATTAGTGTGGTTGGAAAGCTAAGACAGGCAGAATTCTTGGAGAGACTTGGATTCCAGCTGCTTGTGGAAAACACATATCCACAACTGGCCGCTCTGGGACAAAAGGAAGGTGGGAAGTCTGAGAGACTTCCTAACAGGGAGAGGACTGTGAAAGGGGCAAGGATTGCACAGAGCTTGCTGCTCAGGAGAAAGGACAGGTGGACGAAATTGTCTGGGCACATTCTGCCCAGCAGGTTGAGAACTCTGAGGAGTTTCAGGTGCTTCATCCCCCTAGCTGGCTACCAGCTCCAAGGCCCCCCACCCTGATATACACCTGCTGTGGCTTCTTCCCTGCCAACCTGCACTGGCTTGCAAACCTGCAGCCCCTGCCCTGCATCAGACCAATCACTAGGAGGCGGCACCTATGGCACCTACAAATGCAAAGTACAGAGGTTTACACTTGTGTGTTCGGCCCACTGGTTCTGGAAGTGGAGACAGACACAGCAGCCAGAAGCAGGACACAGCTCCTTCCTCCCCCGAGGCACCAGCACCACTCCCCTGTGACCCCTGACATTGCTCCAGGGGCTGAGCAGCTACAGAGAGTAGAGATTCTGGGCAATAGAGGGTGCCACATACAAATAAATATAAAATGTCAAAGGAAACTGGTTCAAACCAAAATACCAAAAACACCAGAAAAAGGGCCAAGTGAAACTGAACTCATCAATCTTCCTGAAAGAGATTTCAAAATTAAAATCAGGAACATGCTCATGGAGGTACAGAAAAATATTCAAGACCTCAGGGACGAATTCTGGATGGAGATTCCATCAGAAAGGAATGCAATATCTGAAATGAAAAATAGAATGGAAGGATTTAAAAGCAGATTAGATAAAGTAAAGGAGATGGTAAATGAAATAGAAATTAGAGAACAGGAATACAAAGAACCTGAGGTACAGAGAGAAAAAAGGATCTCGAGGAATGAAAGAATACTGAGAGAACTGTGCGACCAATCCAAACAGAACAATATTCACATTATAGGGGTATGAGAAAAAGAAGAGAGAGAAAAAGGGACAGAAAGTGTCTTTGAGGAGTTAATTGCTGAAAACTTTTCCAACCTGGGGAAGGAGATAGTCTCTCAGGCCATGGAGGTGCATAGATCTCCCAATACAAGGGACCCAAGGAAGACAACATCAGGACATATAATAATTAAAATGTCAAAGATCAAGGATAAAGAAAGACCTTTAAAAGCAGCTAGAGAGAGAGAGAGAAAGATTACATACAAAGGAAAATCCATCAGCCTATCATCAGATTTCTCAACAGAAAACTTACAGGCCAGAAGGGAGTGGCATGATATATTTAATACAATGAAGCAGAAGGGCCTAGAAACAAGAACACTCTACCCAGCAAGAGTATTATTTAAATTTGAAGGAGGGATAAAACAATTTCCAGATAAGCAAAAGCTGAGAGAATTTACCTCCCACAAACCATCTCAACAGTGTATTGTGGAGAGGTTGTATAGATGGAAGTATTCCTAAGGCTAAATAGCTGTCACCAGAGGAAATAAAACCACAATAAAGAACATAGAACAACTAATTACTAAGCAGATGCAAAATAAAATCAACTACCCACAAAGTCAATCAAGGGAGAGACAAAGAGTATACAATATGATACTAATATATAAAGACTGGAGGAGGAAGAAAAAGGAGGAAAAAAAGAACCTTTAGATTTTGTTTGTAATAGTGTACTAAGGGAGTTAAGTTAGACCCTTAGTACAGAAGTTGCCCTTGAACCTTGGGTAACCACAAATCTAAAGCCTGCAATGGCAATAAGTACATACCTATCAATAATTACCCTAAATGTAAATGGTCAGAATGCATCAATGAAAAGACACAGTGTCACTGAATGGATTAAAAACAAGACCCATCTATATGCTGCCTTCCAGAGACTTACTTCAAACTGAAAGACATACACACACTAAAAGTGAACAGATGGAAAGAGATGTTCCATGCAACTACTAGGGAGAAAAAAGCAGGAGTTGCAGTACTTGTATCAAACAAAATGGACTTTAAAACAAGGAAAGTCACAAGAGACAAAGAAGGACATTATATAATGATTAAGGGGTCAGTCCAACAAGAGGATATAACCATTATAAATATCTATGCACTCAACATAGGAGCACCTACATATGTGAACCAAATACTAACAGAATTGAAGGAGGAAATAGAATGCAATGCATTCATTTAAGGAGACTTCAACACACCACTCACTCCAAAGGACAGATCAACCAGACAGAAAATAAGTAAGGAGACAGAGGCAGTGAACAACACATTAGAAGAGATGGACCTAACAGACATCTACAGAACACTCCACCCAAAAGCAGCAGGATACACATTTTTCTCAAGTGCACATGGAACATTTTCAAGAGTAGATCATTTACTAGGTCACAAAAAGAGCCTTAGTAAATTAATAAAGATAGAAATTGTACCAACAAGCTTCTCAGACCACAAAGATACGAAACTAGAATAAATTATGCACAGAAAATGAAAAAGCTCACAAACACAAGGAGGCTTAACTACATCCTCCTAAATAATCAACAGATCAATGACCAAATTAAAGCAGAGATCAAGCAATATATGGAAATGAACGAAAACAATAATTCAACAACACAAAATCTGTGGTATGCACTGGAGGCCATACTAAGAGGGAAGTATGTTGCAATACAGGCCTACCTCAGGAAAGAAGAACAGTCCCATATGAACAGCCTAAACTCACAATTAATGAAAGTAGAAAAAGAAGAAAAAATGAGGCCTAAAGTCAGTAGAATGAAGGACATAATAAAGATTAGAGCATAAATGAATAAAATCGAGAAGAATAAAACAATAGAAAGAATCAATGAAAGCAGGAGTTAGTTCTTTGAGGAAAAAAACAAAATAGATAAATCCCTCACCAGACTTATGAAGAAAGCAAGAGAGTCTACACAAACAGAATCAGAAATGAGAAAGGAAAAATCACTACGGACAGCACAGAAATACAAAGAATTAATAGAGAATAGTATGAAAACTTATATGCTAAAAAACTGGATAACATGGAAGAAATGGACAACTTTCTAGAAAAATACAACCTTCCAAGGCTGACCCAGGAAGAAACAGAAAATCAGAACAGACTAACTACCAGAAACAAAATTGAATTGGTATTAAAAAAAACTGCCTAAGAACAAAACTCCTGGACCAGTTGGCTTTACCGCTGAATTTTATCAAACATTTAGTGAAGACTGAATACCCATCCTCCTTAAAGTTTTCCAAAAAGTAGAAGAAGAGGGAGTACTTCCAAACTCATTCAATGAGGCCAACATCACTCGAATACCAAAACCAGGCAAGGGCGCCAACAAAAAGAAAATTACAGACCAACATTCCTGGTGAATATAGATGCAAAAATCCTCAACAAAATCTTAGCAAACTGAATTCAAAGATACATAAAAAAGATCATCCATCATGATCAAGTAGGATTTATTCCAGGGATGCAAGGATGGTACAACACTCAAAAATCCCTCAACATCATTCATCACATCAACAAAACGAAGGAGAAAAACCACATGATCATCTCCATAGATGCTGAAAAAGCATTAGACAAAATTCAACATTCATTCATGATAAAAACTCTCAACAAAATGGGTACAGATGGCAAGTACCTCAACATAATAAAGGCCATATATGACAAACCCACAGCCAACCTTATACTTAACAGCGAGAAGCTGAAAGCTTTTCCTTTAAGATTGGGAACAAGACAAGGATGCCTACTGTCCCCACTTTTATTCAGCAGAGTTCTGGGAGGTCCTTGCCATGGCAATCAGACAACACAAAGAAATAAAATGCATGTAGATTGGTAAAGAAGAAGTTAAACTGTCACTGCAGATGACCCTAAAGAATCCACTCCAAAACTACTAGATCTAATATCTGAATTCAGCAAAGTTGCAGGATACAAAATTAATACACAGAAATCTGTTGCATTCCTATTCACTAATGATGAACTAGCAGAAAGAGAAATCAGGAAAACAATTCCATTCACAATTGCATCAAAAAGAACACGATACCTAGGAATAAACCTAACCAAGGAAGTGAAAGACTTATACCCTAGAATCTATAAGACACACTTGAGAGAAATTAAAGAAGATACCAATAAATGGAAATACATCCCATGCTCATGGATAGGAAGAATTAATATTGTCAAAATGGCCATCCTGCCTAAAGCAATCTACAGATTCAATGCAATCCCTATCAAAATACCAACAGCATTCCTCAATGAACTTGAGGAATAGTTCTGAAATTCATATGGAACCGCAGAAGACCCCAGATAGCCAATGTAATCCTGAGGAGGAAGAATAAAGCTGTGAGATTATGCTCCCCAACTTCAACATCTACTACAAAGCCACAATAACCAAGACAATTTGGTACTGCCACAAGAACAGACCCATAGACCAATGAATGGCCTAGAGAGCCTAGATATAAATCCAAGTATATATGGTCAATTAATATATGATAAAGGAGCCATGGACATACAATGGGGAAATGACAGCCTTTTCAACAATTTGTGTTGGCAAAACTGGCAGCTACATGCAAGAGAATGAAACTGGATTACTGTGTAACCCTATACACAAAAGTAAACTTGAAATGGATCAAAGACCTGAATGTAAGTCATGAAACCATAAAACTCTTAGAAGAAAACATAGGCAAAAATCTGCTTAATATAAACATGAGCAACTTTGTCCATAATGTCTCCCCTCTGGCAAGGGAAACAAAAGCAAAAATGAACAAATGGGACTACATGAAACTAAAAAGCTTCTGTAAGGCAAAGGACACAATCAAGAGAACAAAAAGTCATCCTACAGTATAGGAGAATATATTTGTAAAGGACATATCTGACAAGGGGCTAACATCCAAAATATGTAAAGAATTCACACACCTCAACCCTTCAAAAGCAAACAACCCTATTAAAAAATGGGTGGAGGATATGAAAAGACAATTCTCCAAAGAAGAAGTTCTGATGGCCAACAGGCACATAAGAAGATGCTCCACATCATTAATTATCAGGGAAATCCAAACAAAAAAAACAATGAGATATCACCTTACACCAGTTGGGATGGCCAGTATTGAAAAGACTAAGAACAACAAAGGATGGCGAGGATGTGGAGAAAGGGGAACTCTCCTACACTGAGTGGATAAAGAAGATGTGGTACATATACACAATGGAATACCATTCAGCCATAAGAAAGAAACAAATCCTACCATTTGCAACATGGATGGAGCTAGAGGATATTATATTAAGTGAAATAAGCCAGGCAGAGAAAAACAAGTACTGAATGGTTTCCCTCAGTTGTGGAGTATAACAATGAAGCAAAACTGAAGGAACAAAACAACAGCAGACTTATAGACTCCAAGAAGGGATTAGTGGTTACCAAAGGAGAGGGGTGGGGTATGGTGGGTGTGGAGGGAGGGTGAAGGGGATTGAGAGGTATTATGATTGGCACACATGGTGTTGGTGGGATTATGGGGAAGACAGTGTAGCACAGAGAAGGCAAATAGTGACTCTGTGGCATCTTATTATACTGGTGGGCAGTGACTGCAATGGGGTATGTGGGGGACACAATAATATGGGTGAGTGTAGTAACCACATTGTTTTTTCATGTGAAACCTTCATAAGAGTGTATATCAATAATACCTTAATAAAAGAAATACACAGAAATCTGTCACATTCCTATATACTAACAATGAACTAGCAGAAAGAGAAACCAGGAAAACAACTCTGTTTACAATTGCATCAAAAGAGTAAAATAACTAGAAATACACCTAACCAAGTAGGTAAAAACCCTTTACTCTGAGAACTACAAGACACTCATGAGAGAAATTAAAGAAGATACCAATAAATGGAAATCTAGTCCATGTTCATGGATAGGAAGAATTAGTATTGTGAAAATGGCCATCCTGCCCAAAGCAATTTGCAGATTCAGTGCAATCCCTATCAAAATACCAACAGCATTCTTCAGTGAACTAGAAGAAGTAGTTCTAAAATTCATGTGCAACCACAAAAGACCCCAAATAGCCAATGCAATCCCGAGAAAGCAGAACAAAGCTGGGGAGATTATGCTCCCTGACTTCAAGCTCTACTACAAAGCCACAGTAATCAAAATAATTTGGTACTGGCACAAGAACAGACCCACAGGTCAATGGAACACAGTAGAGATTCCAGATATAAACCCATGCATATATGGTCAATTAATATACAATAAAGGACCCATGAATATACACAGGAGAAAAGACAGCCTCTTCAACAACTCGTGTTGGCAAAACTGGATAGCTACATGTAAGAGAATGAAACTGGATTATTGTCTAACTCCATAACCAAAAGTAAACTCAAAATGGATCAAAGAACTGAATGCAAGTCATGAAGCCATAAAACTCATAGAAGAAAACGTAGGCAAAAATCTTTTGAAATAAACATGAGCAACTTTTTCCTGAACACATCTGCTCGGGCAATGGAAATGAAATAAAAAAATGAGCAAATGGGAGTACATCAAACAAAAAAGCTTCTGTAGAGCAAAGAACACCTTCAGCAGAAAAAAAGGCTTCCTACCGTATGGGAGAATATATTCATAAATACCTTATCTGATAAGGGGTTAACATCCAAAATACATAAAGAACTCATATGCCTCAACACCTAAAAAGGAATAACCCAATTGCAAAATGGACAGAGGACCTGAACAGACATTTCTCCAAAATAGAAATACAAATGGCCAATAGGCATATGAAGAGATGCTCAGTATTACTAATCATCAAGGAAATGCAAATTAAAACCACAGTAAGATATCACCTCACACTGGTTAGAATGGCCACCATCCAAAAGACAAGAAACAACAAATGCTGGTGAGGAGCAGAGGAACAGAAACCGTCCTAGAGTGTTGGTGGGAATGCAAATTGGTGCAACTGCTCTGGAAAGCAGTATGGAGGTTCCTCAAGAAACTAAAAATAGAAATACCATTTGACCCAGTAATTAATTCCACTCCTAAGAATTTACCCAAATATAACAGAATCCGTGATTTGGAAAGATACATGCATCCCTATGTTTATTCCTGCACTATTTGCAATAGCCAAGATATGGAAGCAACGTAAGTGTCCATCAATAGATGAACGGATAAAGAAGAAGTGGTGCATATACACAGTGGAGTATTATTCCTCCATAAAGATAGATCCTGCCATTTGCAACAACATGGATAGATCTAGAGGGTATTATGCTCAGTGAAATAAGTCAGGTAGAGAAAGACAAATACCATATGATTTCACTTATTTATGGAATATAAAAACAACAAAACAGAAGGAACAAAACAACAGTAGACTTACAGACACTGAGAATTGACTAGTGGTTACTAAGTGGGAGGGGTTGGGGTGGGTGCAGAGGGGAGGGGGATGAAAGAGCCCAATAAATTGTAATCAGAATATAAATTGATTACAGGAACTGTTGAAGCACTGTGATGTACATTTGAAACCAGATGAATATAGTATATTAACTATACTTCAAAAAATTTAAAAACTACTAGTACTTACTTCCTCAGGAAGTTATGAGGTTTAATAACTTAGTAAAGTATTTATAAAATAGTGCCTGGTGTATCATCATCACTCAATAAATGTTAGTTACTGTTGTTATTATTTGATTATAATTATTTTATATAAGCCACAAATCAAAGGTTGTTATTCCCTTGCTAAATCCCAATGATTTCCATTGCGTGTGAGATACTATTAAAATCCAATGGAATGGTCTTCAAGGCTCCAGGCGATCTGGTTCCTGCCTGCATCTCCATCCTCCTCCTCATATTTTATCACTCGCTTTCTCCTTGGTCACCAAACTGAAGCCATTCTGGTCTTATTTTCATTTCTTAAAATTATCAAGCTGCTCTTTGTCTTAGGACCTTTGCACATGCTCTATGCTTTATAACTAGAAAAAATATATATAAAAAAGTGAAATCCAGAACCTATAAAGAACATTTTGAGAATCTTGACTATATAATAATCTTAAACATCATATGGTAAGAAAATGAAATAACATACAACAGTCAAATGATAATTGGAAAAGTATATATATACTAGACTATAACAAAGGGCTAGTAACTTAACAACTAAGAGTCCAAACTCCAGATTCTCACTGTTGGGTTTGAATCTCAGGTCCATCATTTACTAGCTGTGTGACCTTGGGTATTACTCAATCTCTCTGTGCCTCAGTTTCCTCACCTCTAAAATGGGGCCGATAACAACACCTACTTCTTAAAATTGTAGTGAGGATTATGCCTACTTAATAGAAAAACTTCTGGCATGTTTTAAGTGCCATGTAAGTTATAAATAAATAACTAAAGTTTATAGTAAAATTTATAAATAAAGTTAATAAATAACATTGTTAATAAGTCAAAAGAAAAAGCAAAGGATGTGGACAGGCAGTTCACAAAAAAAGGTAATACAAATGGCCAATAAACATGAAAATATGGTCAACTTCACTCATAATGAAAAGCATGTATTCATTTATTTCACGTTTGACTATGTATTAAGGGCCAAAGAGGCATCAGGAATAGAATAGTGAACATCTTACTCTCATGGAGTTTACATTACTGTATGTGTGTGTAATATTTAATATATCATGTGGTAGTGTTTTGCAGGAAAATAAAGCAGGAACGGGGTGTTATTTTATATAGAGGTCAAGGAAGGACTCTGAGATAAGGTGACATTGAAGCAGCAATATGAAGTGAGGGAGAAAGCCATGGGGATTGCTAGGGGGAGAGCTTTCTAAGCAGAGGAAACAGTAGGGGCACAGACTTGGATGCAGGAGCCAGCTTAGCTTATTCAAGGAAAAAATTTAGTTTGTTTGAGGAAAGGCTGAGTTGATGGGAAGTGAGGTCTAAGGGACCAAAGCCAGATGTGGTAGGCTTGAAAGGCCAGGATAAAGACTTGGGACTTCACTAAGAATGAAATAGAAAGACTGCTACCACTTAGAAATTGTCAGCTACACATGAGGGATCCAAATAACAAAGGCTCAAATAGGATGATGCTTCAAGTGTGACATTGATTCCAAGACACTCTCAACAGTAAGACATACCATTATTTTATGTACTACCAAGACAGAAAGAAAATGCTGCGAAATATAATCATAACTGTCATTCAAAAATTTCAGAGATGTTGAAACATGAAGAGATGTACCTCTTAGAGTCAGTAAAATACAGTATCTTTTTTTCTCATGTAAGAATAGGTCCAGAGGTAATCAGACTTTTGGTTGCAAAATGGTTACTCAGCAATAGTCATTAAATCCTTGTTTCCAGGAGGAAGAAGGAGTAATGAGAAAGGGGAAAATTCCTTTTTTTCTTTATTAATTTTGTAAATGTTTCCTCCAAAAAACTCACTGGAATTTTTATTGGGTTTGGGTTTTATTGGATGTGTAGACCAACTTGAAGACAACTGCTTGATGTCCACTAAATATAAACCAGTAACCTTAAAAGTGGAGTATGCATTGCCTTAGGGGTACAAGAAGACTTTCCATGGGGTAAATAAGCACTTAGAGTTTTAAGGGGATTAATTTCTACATCCTCAAATTTCGTATTTCCTAAAATTGATCTGCCAGAGAACACACTTGTGGTGGAGGAATCAAGCTGGTTCTCACTTTCCTTCTCCCGTTTCTCAATGGTCCTTTTTGCACTTTACAAAAGAAAAGCATACCTTTTACCCATCCTGAATCTTACCCAGGTGTTAAATCTTCAGGGTACCAGAGAGACAGGTCCAAACACTGCTGTAGTGGTGAAGAAACAAATTGCTCTGACAAATGAATAGGGCTCATATCCTTTCTCAAGTCAGATGACTTCCAAAAAAATCAAAGGAGAATACAATGGAGCTGTCAGCTGATAAATCATGAAAAATAATTTTGAAGATAAATCATTGTGTAATTCACCCCCATGTATCTCCAAAGGGATTCAAAGACTTGAGTGACATTGCTAAAACAAAACGTCCACTCCCATCTGCTTATTTATATAAATGCAGTTTCTGTGTGCTAACATTTATCCAAACAAAATGTAAGATGTTGAAACCTGTCTCATTCTAGCAACAAGTAACATTTTATATTTATCCATGGAGACACCACTTTAAAAAAAAAAAGACTTATCTACTTCTAATACATTTTTGTTATGTTTAATAATCACCTATCAAAACTTGTAATATATTTACAAGTTTTGATCCATCATATTCTAATAGTAATTCTCATAACTCAAGCAAGAGTATATATATTTAGGTATCATTAATGTACAATTACATGAGCAACATTATGGTTACTAGACTCCCCCTATTATCAAGTCCCCACCACATACCCCATTGCAGTCACTGTCTATCAGTGTAGTAAGATGCTATGGAATCACTACTTGTCTTCCCTGTGTTATACTGCCTTCCCCGTGTCCCCCCCACCTACCTTATGTGATCTAATCATAATGCCCCCTTTTCCCCCTTATCCCTCCCTTCCCACCCATCCTCCCCAGTCCCTTTCCCTTTGGTAACTGTTAGTCCATTCTTGGGTTCTGTGAGTCCGCCGCTGTTTTGTTCCTTCAGTTTTTGCTTTGCTCTTATACTCCACAGATGAGTGAAATGATTTGATACTTGTCTTTCTCCTCCTGGCTTATTTCACTGAGCATAATACCCTCTAGCTCCATCCATGTTGTTGTAAATGGTAGGGTTTGTTTTCTTCTTATGGCTGAATAATATTTAATTGTATATGTACCACATCTTCTTTATCCATTCATCTACTGATGGACACTTAGGTTGTTTCCATTTCTTGGCTATTGTGAATAGTGCTGCGATAAACATAGGGGTGCATATATCTTTTTGAAACTGAGCTCCTGCATTCTTAGGATAAATTCCTAGGAGTGGAATTCCTGGGTCAAATGGTATTTCTATTTTGAGCTTTTTGAGGAACCTCCATACTACTTTCCACAATACATTCCCACCAGCAGTGTAGGAGGGTTCCTCTTTCTCCACATCCTGGCCAACATTTGTTGTTTGTCTTTCAGATGGTGGCCATCCTTACTGGTGTGAGGTGATATCTCACTGTGGTTTTAATTTGCTTCTCTGATGATTAGCAATGTGGAGCATCATTTCATGTGCCTGTTGGCCATCTGAATTTCTTCTTTGGAGAACTGTCTGTTCAGCTACTCTGCCTATTTTTTAATTGGATTATTTGCTTTCTGTTTGTTGAGGTGCGTGAGCTCTTGATATAATTTGGATGTCAACCCCTTATCGGATATGTCATTTATGAATATATTCTCCCATACTGTAGGATGTCTTTTTGTTCTACTGCTGGTGTCCTTTGCTATACAGATGCTTTTTAGTTTGATATAGTCCCACTTGTTCATTTTTGCTTTTGTTTCCCTTGCCCAAGGGTAAATATTTTTAAACAATGCTTAGAGCTTTAGGATCACAGGAACATTTAAAAGGCATTTAAATAACAAAAAACTGCAGGGAAATGCAACAGTATAATTATTTCAAGTGCAAATGTATGTATTATTGGGATAAAATTCTATTAGAAGAATAGAATGGAATTAAGAACTCGGAAAAAAGGGGAAATGTACAACTTCCAAATGTTAAAGGAGAGCTCAGATATGAATTCTGAAAACAGATGATAGTGGCTCTCAAATCACTAAGGTTTCTTGGTTTCACTGGTTTCATGTAAAATCATGACATAATTGTGAATGTTAATATTTGTCAGAAATTTTATTATTTGAAGCTGACATGCTTGATGCAAAATTTTAGATTTCAACCTAAAAATGCATGAAGGAGCACAACGTTAAAAATATTTATACAGCAATATTTTGATGTAAACCAATTGTTTTATATAAACTTACAAAACAATATCCTGGGAAGTGTCAAATACTCCTTTGCCACCTTGTGGTAGGAGTTGTTGCAGTCTCTGACTGCAATGAGGAGGGGTCTCCTAGGTCAGACCTTTCTGCTAGCCTTTAGCTAGCAGACATTTGCCCAGGACTGATCCAGACCCATACAAGCATGAAGCATCAAAAGAATTATGCTGATTCCCCTACCCCCACCTCCTGCACTATTGAGAGTAAAAACAAAAACAAAAACATGCAATCAAGAAGGGAATGTAAGGAAGAACAACCAAATTCTGACTTTTCCCAAGAGAATTACTTTAAAAAATCAAATGTCAAAGTGTTTTCAATACTTTCTTCTTGATCCTTTTGTATTTGGTGCCTCTTCTCTGCTAGTGACCTAGACACTTCCTTAGTCTGCCTTTTGGGGAACCCAGCCCTGATCTTGGCCAGTGTTACCCATAGCTCCTAGTACAACATTCAGCTTAGAGTTGGAGTTGAATAGTCTCATTTGTTGAGTGAATGATGGCAGGCCCACCCACTTCCACCTTCCAGAACATGCTGAACCTGTGGGCTTCTGCAGGGGCTGATCAGTAAGCAGTCAGGTTGCCATGGTTAGTCTTCAGTGGTAGACAGTCTCAGATACGCAGAAATCTTCCAGTATCTTTGATGTCTGTTGCTCTGTGGAGGTGGGATGAGAGTACCTCCTGCCCACCCCTCACACTGTTCTTTGACCTCAGTCATTTTCAGCAGCAGGAGCAGGATTCCTTCAGTGGGTGTGCTAGTTGTAGTTCCTCTGGTTGCAGGCCACAAAGGGCAGGAATTTATTGGAAGGGTGCTTCATGGAATTGAAGCAAGGGTTGGCATAGGAAGGGGGGCACCAGGGTAGCTCCGGGACCTCAGTGGTAGTGTTCTGCCCCTCCTGCCATTGTCCTTGGAGTGTGGAACAAAACCCCACATTGTGGAGGACACTGTGCCCTCTATTTCACCTGAGGGGCATTAACCCTCCCTGCACCCTGGGAGAACCAGCACAGAGGCAACCCGATGGGAATCAGGCATCCTTTCCTTAAGGCTCCTGGTTCCTGACAACCAACTCCTACTGCTAACCCCAGGAGGCCCAGGCACGCACCCCCTCCCTAGAGGAAGGGGCCGGGTGGAGGGGTGGTATCCGGTGCTAACTGAGGAGAGTTCTGCTAGGGCATAATCACGCAGCACAGCCCCGCCAGCCGGGCAGCGTGTACTGGCCACGGCCAGCCATCACCAGGACTCGGGGACAGACTCTTCCTGCAGCACTCTCTTTGGTCCTGGAGCAATGGTTATCTACTTTTTCTGAGCCGGTCCTGACTCCCTGAGACCGGCACCTGCGGAGGCTTCCCATTGCCAGCAGCTCTGAGCGCTGGAGCTCCAGAGCCCCTCAGACCCAGGCCCGCGACTCTCCCCGCAGGCAGCTCCCAGACCCAAGTTGCTTCCCCCCCACTCCCACCTGCTGCCTGTCCCGGGACCCTGCTAGGGCGTGAGGGTCTCCAGACGGTGTCCTGTAGTTAAGGCCCCTCTCTCAGCGGTAGGGGGGAGGGGCCAGCAGCAGGCATGACCTAGCTGTGCCTTGTCCCTCCTGCTGTCCCCGGGGCTGCTCCGTGTCTGCTGGGCCAGTGGGCCAGCGGCTAAACCCTCAACCCACCCGCAGCCTCGGGAGCCTGAGGAGAAAGTGAGGAGCAGACACAGATTCTGTGGAGCATCGATAAGATGGGCAGAGGGACTTGCCCCTTCAGGCCCAGAGGCCTTGGGCGCTCAGCCCCTCAGGACCTGGGGTCCAGGCCTGCCCCAGAATGGAACTGGGTCTTCATCCTTATCGGGCAGGGCAGTCCCTGGGGTGGGAGGGGAGCCTGGGACCGGGCAGGGGGCAGGCTCGGTCGCAGGGATGATGGCCTATCCCAGCCTCTGACTGGGCTCCTCAGGAGCTGGCCTCTGAGGGATATTTCACAGCCCTAGAGACATTTCTGGACTCAGCTACACCCCCTTGCCTGGCCCCGCAGTGCCGGGGGAAGCTGCACGGACGAAGGGAAGGACGGGGAGAGGGGAGGAGACGATGAAAGGGGTCAGAGCAGCGATTGGAGCCGAGAACTGGAAGAGCGTTAAAGAGACTGCGCGGTCCCCGCCCCCTTCCCGCCAGCCTCAATGAATTAGAGCTGTGTTTCCCAAACTTGCCTGATCATAAGAATCCTCCAGGGCCGTAGTTAAAGATACAGGTTCCGGAGCACCTCCCTTTGCGATTCTGATTCAGTAGGCCTGCGGGTGGAGCCAAGGAATCTTTAATTTTAACACATTCCCCACGTGATTCTCGTGGAACAAGCAAGTTTGGGAAATACTGAATTAAGGGAAACGGGGCCTGGCTGCCGAGCCGGCCTCCGCTAGGGGGCTACGGCGGGAGGATTCCCGGGCGCGTCGTCTGCTTCCGCCGCCGCCTCCTTCAGTGAAAGTCCCTTTGGGTCCAGCTGTCACAGCCACCGTGCTCCCTCAGGCCGGGCGGGGGACACCCTAGGTCTGCGTGGCCCCCGCGCCGCCACGCCCAGTGGCCGCCTGAGCCCTGCCAACAGGGGGAGGAGTCGCCGCTAGTGGAGGCGGAGGAGGTAGAGGAGGCGGAGACCGGGGATACAGCGGAGAAGGCGGAGAGGAAGGTGGAGGCGGCGGGGAAGGTGGACGCCGCCGGGAAGGTGGAGATCGCGGAGGGTCCGGGCCGCCGGGTTGAACTCAAGCTGGAGCCCGAACCCGAGCCTTTACGGGAGGCGGAGCAGGAGCAGAAGAGGGAGCCGAGACAGGAGCCGGAGGATGAGAACCCAGCGCGGAGCGTCGGTGGCGGCAGCAGCGACGAGGTTCCTCCCCCTACCCTTCCCTCCGATCCCCCGCGGCCCCCCGATCCTTCTCCGCGGCGCAGTCGTGCCCCGCGCCGCCGACCCCGGCCGCGGCCGCAGACCCGGCTTCGTACCCCACCGCAGCCTAGGCCACGGCCCCCGCCACGGCCCCGGCCCCGGCGCGGCCCTGGGGTCGGATGCCTGGATGTGGATTTCGCTGTGGGTCCACCAGGCTGTTCCCACGTGAACAGCTTTAAGGTGGGAGAGAACTGGAGGCAGGAACTGCGGGTGATCTACCAGTGCTTCGTGTGGTGTGGAACCCCAGAAACCAGGAAAAGCAAGGCAAAGTCGTGCATCTGCCATGTGTGCGGCACCCATTTGAACAGACTCCACTCTTGCCTTTCCTGTGTCTTCTTTGGCTGCTTCACAGAGAAACACATTCATGAGCACGCCGAGACAAAACAACACAACTTAGCTGTAGACCTTTATTATGGAGGTATATACTGCTTTATGTGTAAGGACTATGTGTATGACAAAGACATTGAGCAAATTGCCAAAGAAGAGCAAGGAGAAGCTTTGAAATTACAAGCCTCCACCTCAACCGAGATTTCTCACCAGCAGTATTCAATACCAGGACCCGGTGAGAAATATCCAACCTGGGAGACCACCAAACCTGAGCTGGAACTGCTGGGACACAACCCAAGGAGAAGACGAATCGCCTCTAGCTTTACCATTGGTTTAAGAGGACTTATCAATCTTGGCAACACGTGCTTCATGAACTGCATCGTCCAGGCCCTTACCCACACTCCCATACTGAGAGATTTCTTTCTCTCTGACCGGCACAGATGTGAAATGCCAAGTCCTGAGTTGTGTCTGGTCTGTGAGATGTCTTCGCTTTTTCGCGAGTTGTATTCTGGAAACCCAACTCCTCACGTTCCCTATAAATTACTGCACCTGGTATGGATACATGCACGGCATTTAGCAGGGTACAGGCAGCAGGATGCCCACGAGTTCCTCATTGCAGCGCTGGATGTCCTGCACAGGCACTGCAAAGGTGATGATGCTGGGAAGGCCGCCAACAATCCCAACCACTGTAACTGCATCATAGACCAGATCTTCACTGGTGGCCTGCAGTCTGATGTCACCTGTCAAGCCTGCCATGGCGTCTCCACCACTATAGACCCTTGCTGGGACATCAGTTTGGACTTGCCTGGCTCTTGTACCTCCTTCTGGCCAATGAGCCCCGGGAGGGAGAGCAGTGTGAATGGGGAAAGCCACATACCGGGAATCACCACCCTCACGGACTGCTTGCGAAGGTTTACAAGGCCAGAGCACTTAGGAAGCAGTGCCAAAATCAAATGTGGTAGTTGCCAAAGCTACCAGGAATCTACCAAACAGCTCACAATGAATAAACTACCTGTTGTTGCCTGTTTTCATTTCAAACGGTTTGAACACTCAGCCAAACAGAGGCGCAAGATCACTACATACATATCCTTTCCTCTGGAGCTGGATATGACACCGTTTATGGCCTCAAGTAAAGAGAGCAGGATGAACGGACAGTTGCAGCTTCCAACCAATAGTGGAAACGACGAGAATAAGTATTCCTTGTTTGCTGTGGTTAATCACCAAGGAACCTTGGAGAGTGGCCACTACACCAGCTTCATCCGGCACCACAAGGACCAGTGGTTCAAGTGTGATGATGCCGTCATCACCAAGGCCAGTATTAAGGACGTTCTGGACAGTGAAGGGTATTTACTGTTCTATCACAAACAGGTCCTCGAACATGAGTCAGAAAAAGTGAAAGAAATGAATACACAAGCCTATTGAAGTGACACACAGACCTACCTGGAACAGAAGGTGACAACACCCATATGGCAACTGGCATCGCGATTTAAAGGACCTACTTGCATGGCCCATGGGCCTACCAGAGTAAGAATTGAACAGTACCCAGTGTCTAAAAGGTCCTGATTGGAAGAGAAATATATGGGGTGGGAGGAGGCTCTAGTCTAAGCAATCACTCAAAGGAAAATTAATGACAGCAGTGCTCTGGGTGAGGAAGGCAGGAGCAGGGAAATCCTGACACTGGTACATATCCTATATTCCTCCAAAAGATTGTGTGGGAAAGTGTGGGGTGGGAGGGGGGTGGTGGTGGGGGGGTGCCCTTGTAACCGTAAAACATCTTTCTCCATGGGTGTTTTCAGCTTCAACTGACCAATCACATAACATATGTTTGGTGGGAAAAAGAAAAGTTTATACAAATGTAGCCTATTACAAATATGGGCATGAAAGCAGAAAAGTGGAGGAGGCAGGGATATCTCATTGACACCTTTGCCAGTTTCTGTGTATTCGTGATTTTTTTGTGCTATTAAATGCAGTATTAACACACAAAAAAAGCCCACATGGGCTAGTGAAAAGAGAAGAAAAAAGGGGGCTTGTAGAAGGGGAGCAATTGCTCTGGAAGTAGAGAAGACAAATACTGTAAGATAAGCAACCAACACAGACAGGCCTCAGCTAAGAGTATAGTGTGTGAGTGTTTTAAAAAAAAGCTGTATGATATACTTGAGCAAATCAATGAACCTCTTTGCGATTGTTTTCTCATCTGTACAATGCAGATAATTCCTACCTTAAAGGGTTATTGTTAAAGATTAAATGATATAAAATGTGTCAAAGTATAAAGTAAAAGGCTTGGAACTTTGTAGGGGCTCAGTAAAAGTTTGTTGGATCTGAAACTTCTTTGGATCAGGACCAGAATGCATCAGAAGTGAGGTTCAGTCCTATCTGAGACCCGTGGACAGAATGGACACACATCATGTCACATGCAGTCACACACATTATCTCTTATAACTCCCTCCCCAACACTGTGTGGAGCCCCAAGGCAGTGGACTCCACTATTGTCCCTGTGTACAGGGCATCACAGTCTGTGCCACACCCAGGATTGGAGGGAGAACCACAGCTGTCCCCCAAAGTCATTATTCTGTCCCTTTATAAGACTGTCATGTTGTTTTCATGACTTGGCACCCCTGTGATGGGACTCTCAGGGCCAGTTGTCTGCCAGGAGGGTGTTTGGTGGAACACAAGCATTTGCCTTCCACAAGCATTATGGGTGTGACTGTTACACTCACCTGCAGGCACAGATGAGTAGAAAAACTGTTTTCCAAAGCTCGCTTGTCCACTAGTGCAGGCATATCGATGAAATGGCATGTTGGCCTCCTCCCTGACTCTCACAGAGGGCCAGAGAGCTAAGCCAAAACAGATGGGACACACCCAGGATGGGGCAAGCACTGGGGTTCCTTCTCTTCTCAGCATCAGGTACAAAAGTGCTTATAACCTAGAAAATCCTGGGAGGAAATTGAATGTTTATCAGACCCATAGTCTCATGGACCCACTGGCTCTGGCAAAAAGCTGGGCTCCCCCAGGGCTTCCCGAATCTACTTTGTGGTCAACTCATTTTGAAATACACATTTATTTATGTAGTTATGGGTGCATCCCCACTAGCTCATGGGCCTTTTTAGGACTGGGGTTGTGTCTCCTCCTGGGCTGCATCCTCAGCCCCTAGCACAGCTCCTGGCACATAGTAGTAGATACCTAAAACATTTACTGGATGGATGAATGAGCCAATACACCTTCCTTTCATAACTACATTTTTGCTAATACCCAGGGCCCATAAACCTCAGGAGAAAATGTACAAAGTGTTATTTTTCTGTATCTTGTAGGATGGTGGAGATCAAGAAATGAGTAGCATTGGACGCTACTGGGCAACTTTATGCAGGGTATCTGACTACCTTTTGAGTGTGTCTGGTAGTCCTGGGGAAGACAGCTAATGTTCTCCTCATTTCTCATCTGTGCCACAGGAAGAGTTCAGTCAGGCATGTGCCACCAGATTCTGACTGCTTGCGCAGAAGCTGTCTAACATTTTTATAACATTTTTATTTGGAAATAATTTTAAATTTATAGAAAAGTTGCAAAATTAAAAGTAATATAAAGAACATTTGTATACCCTTTACCAGATTGATCTATTGCTAACATTTTACCCCAATTGCTTTATTGTTTGCATATGTGCACTCTCTCATAAATGTGTGTGTGTGGACCATATGAAGGTAAATTACATACATCATGGCCCTTCATGACTAAGTACTTCAGCATGCATTTCCTAAGAATAGACATTTCTCTACATCGCAGTATAGTTAACAGCTTCAGTAAATTTCATATCGATATAATACTATTAGCTAATCTACTATTTGTACTTTAATGTTGTCTGTTGACCCAATAATCGGTATTTTATAGCATTTCCTCTATCACAGGGTCTGGTCTAGGGTGAAGTATTGCTTTTATATCATGTCTCTTTAGCCTCCTTTAATCTGGAACATTTCCACAAGCATACTTCATCTTGTTTGGCATTAGCATTTTTAATAGGACGTTCCTCATTTTGGGTTTGTCTGATGCAGAAACTGTCTTTTAAATACCCTGCACTCAGGAATAGTTCTAAGAGATATGAATGGCGCGAGACTGCTGAAGCTGACCTCCCTGTCTCCACTGGTGGAAGGCACAGACCACCAGAGGGAGCAGTTGTGCCTGGCACTTCCTGATCGAAGCAAGCACCTCTGGAAAACACCATTGTCCCTCAGCAACAGGGGAGCCATTCAAGCCCAGCCCTATGCCCTTAGCCGTCACCAACCCCCAAATTGAGCCATGGAATGTTAACAGCAGCCAGGGCCTGCTTTCAGATCACACCAACGTGGGACCCAGGGCACCATGTATTCAGCAGGTATGTGTTACCTTAAGCTCAAATGGAGATTCAGACTTGTCTGGAACATGGGTGGGCACCTCCATGGTTGAGGCCTTTAAGGGGTCAGGAGCTAACACCCTTGCCACCTTTATCAACATTCCTATGGTGGGCAAAGCAGCAGTGGGTTGTTGGGGGGCGGGGAAGGGGTAAGTACTTCTTAGTCTTCCTGGCGGGCAAAGTACCCAAAGATGGGGCTTCAAATAAGTAATGAAGAACTGAGAGGTGGCAAAAACAGATGGGTTTGTGACCTACCGGGGACTTTAGACACAATTGGGCTATTTTACATGAGGCTGGAATTCCTCTGTGAGCAAATGTGGGCAAGAGCTGGTGAAATTTAAGCTAATTCTTTAACTGAGACTCCATCTACTTCCATAAGCTAGTAAGGCCAAGGAAACTCAGTTTATTTGTAGATTTATAATCTGGGCTCAGAAGGGCACAGGCAAAAGGTGAGCGCTCACAACTGGGGCCTTATCCACCCAGAGAGCTCAGAATAATAGGTGAAACAATGGGTTCTTCCCCTTCACCCGTTATACAAACTTCCCATGGTTTCTCAGTCTAACCTGGTTGAAAATCCAGACCCCTCCCACTTCCCATTTCCTGGAGCAGCCAGATGTTGAAATTTACTCTGGCCCACAGTTCACATAGGTAACTGCCTCACTTCTTCCCCATCCACAGGGAATCCTGATCAGGGATGCTATCAACCAAGAGGTCTTTTCCAATCAAGAAACAGAGTGGCCCCCATACAGCTCATATTATCTTAATGCAGTAGACCTGGTGCCAGGAACCTGTGTTTGCACCAAATGTATATTTACACCCAGAAGTGAAGGCCCAGCACCCACAGCAGTGTGTCATTACACACTGACCTTCCCCTGCTGGTGACCCAGTACCAATTTTAAAGTCTTCTATTGAAGTTTATTAAATATACAGGAAAATGCACATATAAAAGTACAACTTGATGAATTTCTGGAAAATGAATACATCCCTGTAAACAACATCCAGATCAAGAAACAGAACATTAATTAACCTTAAGCGCAGACCCCCCTCCTGCTTCCTTCCAGTCAATAACCCCAAAGGGAATCCCTACCCTGACTTCTTTCACTGTAGATCAGTGTAGCCTTTTTTATACCTTCTATAAATGGAATTATCAGTATGTGTACTTTTGTGTCTGACTTCTTTTGCTCAACATTATTTTATAAGCTTCAGATCTTTTCATCAAGAAAAATTATGAGTGTCATTTCTGTCTAATGAACTAAAAGTATGAATTCCTACTCTTCACAGTGATTTCTGACATATCGAACCAATTCAAAGGCACCCAGGCCATTGCAAAGTTGGAACTCAAGAATGTCTGTAATCTCACTCAGGTACAAGAAAATGGTGGATGGAAAACAGCACTCCAGATAAGCTTGAGATAATTTAAGTATCCAAAAATGTTCATCTTGGGCCTGGTTCTGTCCAATAATCTTGGACCCCAGACCTGATCCAGTAACTCCTGACTGGGATACTCTATTCTAGTAAGTTCTCAAACTTCAATGTGCATATATTAAAGTCACATGGAGGACTTGTTAACACACAGATTGCTGGTTTCCCCACCTCCCCAGCACAGAATTTCTGATGTCAATAGATCAAGGATTGAGTCCTGAGAATTTGCATTTATAACACATCCTCAGGTGATGCTCATGCTTCTAGTTCTGGGACCACAATTTGAGAAACACTGATCTATCCAATTTGTTTTCAAACCATGTACTTGGATCCCAAGGAGTCTATGAGGAGGCCCCTGGGAATACCTTGGAGAACACCTTGGGGAGAAGGTGGGAGAGGAAATTGGTGAAGATCAGGAACTCAACCCCACTTCAACCAGAGCAGCTCTTTTCTTATCTATTTTATATTTGGGGGTTCCAAGTAATGCTTGAAGAAAGGGTTCTGCTGCTAAATTTTTTAAAAGTTAAAAATCACTGTGCTAAGGAATTTTAGATCCCAGGGGAATGATGTATTTAAACTATATGGGTGGTGTATCTGGAAAATAATCCAAATGCTACAAGGGCCTGGCCCCACATATGTCTTTAATCTAGATAATCCTGAGAGGGACTTAATTTCCTTGGAATTTAAAGAAGTTCATATTTATGAGGATGACAGCGTTAAGGGAAAATGCTTAATTATAAATAGGGTACAAAATCATAGGGTTTTTTGCAATATAGCATACAAAGATGATATGAATAGCACCTCCCTGACTATAAACACATATTAATACTGGACAAACTATAATAATTTTTAATTTATAGCTGTTTTAAAAAAGTGAAATGTCTAGAGAAACAAAAAGAAAAATTAAAGTTAGCCTAGCAATTGTAAATGGACACTGCATTAACCATTGTAGTATTGGTTCTAGATATCAGACCCTAGGGACAAGAAGGGACTAGGAGTTTGGAATCTAATGCCCATGCAGTTACTGGCAACATGCACTCAAGCCCACCAGAGGCAGAAAAGCTGCAACTGAAATCTCTGGATGATCCTTTAGTAGCTTCTCTGTCTATTAAAAGTCTGGAAAGTAAGCTGTGAAAAGTCTTATGCTCTCTCTGCAGCCACCAGAAGAAATAAAACCCCTAGGCCTATGTCATATGTAGATGAGGGGTCTAAATTTACCCTACTGTGTTATGGAAGCCACATGCTCAAAAATTAAAATAAAAATTGGAGCAGAACCATTGAATCCTCTGGAACCTCAGCAAAAGCAAATATGACATTTTTACAATTCAGGGCACATGGAACCCACAGAAAAAGGCATTATCTGCTGAAGACGTGCTCAGAAACAAATAGTAAAAATATTGTAGTTGCCACATAGGTAATATAGCCAACAACATGGTAATTTCTTTGTGTTGACAGATTGTAATTACGCTTACTGTGGTGAGCATTTAGTAATGTATATAATTGTCAAATCACTATGTTGAACATCTGAAACCAATATAATATTGTGTATAACTATATTTCAATAAAAAAGTCAAAACCAAACCAAACAAAATATTGTACTTACAAAGAAATAATACACCATGAAGGAGAGTCACCAGTTGCCACAAAGAAGAGAATTAGTACCCCCAGGAAATACTGATGGGAAGAACTACTACTATTTTTGTGAGAGTGAAATAGGGACATTTTCAGAAAAAAAAAAAAGCAAACCTAAGAAAGTTTATCAGTAATGGATTTTTCACTAAAATAATTACTGAAGGATATGCTTTAGGAAGAAGGAAATTGAAATCAGAGAGAAAGGGTGAACAGGAGGTAAGGAATAGTGAACAAAAGTTGGTAAATATAGGAAAAATCTAAGCATTAGGTACATAGGACAATAGTAATGTTGAATAATAAGGAGGTATAAAAACAAGCAGACACTAAACACTGGAACACAACATCGTGAAAGACAGCAGGAAACTAACAGTATTTAAAGCATTCTAAGGTTCTTGTATTATTTGGGAGGAGGGTAGGGATACTGTCTGAATTTGGGCCTTGTTAAGTCAAGTTAGAATGTTTAAACATTTAAGAGAATGGACTTTTAGTTTCTGGCAATGGCAGGCTTGGCCATTTGATTCAACTTTCCCACTGAAGTAATGAAGTATGCTGGATGAAATCTTTCAAAACCACTTTAAAAGCACTGTAAAGCTGAGAGGACAGAGGGAAACTTCCAGGCCAATTTTTGGAGGAAAGCTCAAAACCAGACAGGTAGGCAGAATTTGGCACACTGATGCCCATTTGCTTTGAGGACATTTGCCTTATGTTGCCCACCTGAGCTTTGACTCACTGGCCACATAGGGCTAGAGAGAGAAAAGTTAAGCTCAGGGCCAACCCAAGGTTGACGTTTAATAGGAGACCCTCTCCACATTAAGCTGAGACTCAAAGAGCTACATCAGCTCTGTAAGGGCCAACAAGAACAAACCCATCCCTGTTGCCAGTGATCCCAGAGAACTGTACAGAAGGCTGCCTTGGCACTAAGAAGAGCTTGCTTGCTAAGAAGGGCAAAAAAAAAGGGAGGGAGGGAAGTAAAAAAATCCATCCCTGAAAAAATGAGGCCACACTCCAGTCCTTAAGTAGATTTGCACCCCTATCATGCATGGTCTAAATCAGCCAAGAAACTTCCAACTATGAGCTTGGTTTTAGGTGGCTCCCAGACAGATAGTACTCAATGGTGCTTGGTAAAAACAAATAAAAAGCCTCTGGTGGATAATTTACCCATTCTTTGCCTCAGAGAACCTCCACAAATGAATTTTCATAGTCACTGACCAGAAAGTAGACTAAAATATGTGCACAAGAAAGGAATCTTGAGTTAGAAACAGCAGGGATAAGAAACAGCAGAGACCCACACATATTTCAGATATAAGAATTACCAGACACATTTTAAAATGGCTATGTGCACAATGTTTAAAGAAACAAATTGTTAATTTGAAGAAATCTGCAGGGAACAGAAATCTAAAATGTGGCATAGTGTATTGGGAACAAAATAAAAAAGAAACTCAGAAGTAAAAACTACTAATTCAGTGACTATATCTGGCAGAAATGTGGACATAAGTGAAGAGAGTGTTAATGAACTAAAAGACAAACCCGAGGACATGACCAAGAATGCATTAAGGAAAGAGGAAAAGAAATAAAAAATACAGAAGAGAGATGTGGAGAATATAATGAGAAAATCTATCACACATGTGATTATAGTGTGAGAGAAAGAGTATGAATATGAATATGAATAGAGTCAATATTTGAAGAGATAAAGGCTGAGAATTTTTCTAGACTTAATGAAAGAAATCAATCCACACATTCAAGAAGCCCAACAAGTCCTAAGTAATTTAAATAAAGAGAGATATAGCCCAGGCCTGCAAAAAATCGAAGAGAAAGAGGAAACGAAGTTAGAGAAAGATGACAGATCATGTCATAGGACTGATTGCTGACTTCTTAACAGTCAGAAGATAGTGGGATGATCTCCAATTTGCTGATTGATAACTTAGTATTCTGTACTCAGCAAGAACATTTTCTAGGGAATGGAAGTGAAATAAAGATGTTTTCACACAAACATTGAAGTAGTGCTTCACCAGCAGATTCTCAATAAAGGAAATTAAAAGAAGTGTATTGTAAGTAAAAAGTAGAAGCAAAATGATCCCAGGTGGAAGATCTGTGATGACTGAAAGAATGTAAAGATAAATGTAAATGTGTGGACAAATGTCAACAAATATGGAGGTATAAAACAATAAAAATCATTGCTAGTGGGCTTTCAAAAGCAATGGAGACTTGAAATACTATAAGCATATGAGATGCTTATACAAATAAACATATGAGATGGGAGGGTCAATGAACTAAAGTGTTCAAAGTTCTTGTATTAACTGGGAGGAAGGTAAAGGATTTCTTTTACTTTTAGATTTTTGTAAGTTAATTATGCATGTTGTTATTTCTGTGGTAACCATTAAAAAAAAGAAACAGGGTGCAAAACTGCCTAATTTACACACTAGTAGAGGGGGAAATGGGATAATTAAAAGAGACTAACTTCCAAGACACTGAAGGGAAAAAAAGGAGGAAAACCCCATCCATCAAACTGAAGGCAGGAAAGGAGAAGAAAAATAAAGAAGCATTGAGAAATTAGGATAAATAGAAAACACAAATTAAAATGGTAGAAACAAATCCAAATGCAGACCTACAATAATCACAATAAATGCACATGGGTTAAACTCTCTAGTTAAGTGCCAAATTGGATTGTTAAAAATCCAGCCATGTGCTCTTTAAAAGAGACATATCTGGAACAGGTAGTCACTGGTTGGAAGTTAAGGAATGAAAAAAGATATTCAGGAAAATTCTAACAGAAAGAAAGCTAGTGTAGCTCTATTTAGAACATATACAATAGATTATAAGGCCAAAGTCATTCTTTGTAATGGAGAATATCACAGTGTAATGATAAAAGGTAAAGTTCAGTAGGAAGATGTAAAATTTCTAAATTTTATATACTTAGTAACATAGCTTCAAAATATGTAAGGCAAAAATGGATAGAATTATGAGGAGAAACTGACAAATCTATAATCATATTGGGGTCTTGAACACACCTTCCCTAGGGACTATTAGATTAATTAGACAAAAAAGTAAGAGAATAAATTTGAATAGCATAATTATCAAGTTCAATCTAATGGATGGATACATGTTTGTATGTTTATGTGTATGTATGCATATGTAGAGACACACACACACATATATCTCCATGGACCTAAGAGTTATACATACATTTTCTTTCCAAGCACACTTGGGATACTGACCACAATATTCTAGGCTATAAAGCAAGTTGTAATAAATACTACATAAATAAATGTTTGAAAACTGCTAGTAAATTAAACCTAATTAAGACAGAAGAAAAGGCATAATATATATAACATCATAAAATAAAGAAATAGAAAGCAAAGATGCAACACAGAAGATCAATAAAACCAAAAACTTGTTCTTTGAAGAAACAAACCTCTGGCAAGATTGAACAAGAAAACAAAAGAGAAGGCACAAGTGAATAATGTTAAGAATGAATAGAGGTACAAAACTGCAGATACAATGGAGATTTAAAAGTAATTTAAAAATACTACAAAACAACTTTCTGTTAATAAAAAATTGTAGATGAAATGAATAATTTTCTAGAAAAATGGAACTTTGCAAAACTTAAGAGGAAACAGCCTAAAAGATATATAAATATTTTTAAAAAATCAATCAATAGTTAAAAATATCTCCCCAGACTCAATTACAAAAGGTTTTCTAAGTTGAAATCTGCCAAACCTACCTGGTACAAATTGTTCCAGAAAATATGAAAGGAGGTAATGCCTCCATATCATTGCAGCTAATATATAATCTTTATGGATAATAACCAACCTCACTTAAAAATCTAGATACAAAAATCCTAAGAATGCTAGCAAAGTGTATTAGCAATATATTTGAAAAAGATAAATCATGACCAGATTTTATTTTTCTGAAGAATGCAAGGATGGCTTAATATTAGAAAATCCATTGAAACTTTTGGTTAAAGATGGAAGGTTGCTTCCCCCTTAGCTTTTCCTGCCCCCAAGACCCCACTAAATTGATAGTAAAGGAATTTTAAAAAGCAACAATTCCACAAAGACAAGGAGAATGAAAGAGTCTATAAGAGCAATAAAGTTGGGGGATCTAGAAAGCAGCTCTGGTTTCAGCTCCAACATATAAAAAGCTTGGAAGTTACCATCACCATCCTTACAACAAGAAAGCTGGGCCAACTGAAAACAGTAATTTTCTCAGACCCATCAGAGAACTGAAGATGCAGGGAAAACTGCCGCCTTGAAACCTAGAGACACAGGCAGGTCCAAGGAGATCCAGCACTTGAGATGTACTTACCTGGACTAGAAGCCAGTGGAAGTCATAGTGGTAAGACCACTGTTCACTTCCTGTGAATAGACTAAAATACACTGAATTGTATACTTTAGAAGAGTGTTATAGTAAGTGAATTGTATCTCAATTAAAAAAATGTAGATTATAGTAATAGATTCTTTCTCAAAGAGTTATTGTGAAGTTTAAAAGAGATAATGTACATGTAGACTTTAGAACAATTCCTGGCAGTATCATAAGTGCTCAATTGAAATTAAAGGGGCAATTCTTTAAGATAAAAAAAGGAAGCAGCAGTTAGACCCCATAACCTGCCCCCGTCCCCATTTTCAGCCATACAATTTCCTCTCTCCTACCTCAGCAGAAGACTCAAGATTTATTCTTTGGAGTGGGCAAAAAAAGGATCTTTAGATTAGGGGACACAAAACACAGTTGAAGGTGGGCGTGGTATCCTGAAAACAGGGTTAAATGAAATTTTACAAAATAAATAACTCACCTAATTGCACGGGAAGCTGCAAAAATGCTGTGTGCTCAGATAGATTTGGGTGAACAAAACTAAGTCTCTGCCACAAGGTCAAAACTGACAGACTCTCTCCTTGACCAAACTTTAGTCAGGCTCCTCTGAGACCTCTTTTTGACTAGGCCTTATCTTTAGGCCCTGTCTTTGGCCTACCTAGTCCAGTTTTGGAAAGAATCCTGCTAAGTCAGTTCAGAGAGAATCTTGCACCCTTGATATCTGATCATTTTGGCTTGTCTTTAGCAAGAATCCTGTTAGGTCAGTTTACCAAGAATCCCCCTACACCTGATGTCTCCTCAGTAATCTTTCATCCACTGACCCCTCATTCTGCTCATTGGATAGAAAGTCCCACTTCTCCTTTTTATATTTGGAGTTGAGCCCAATCTGCCTTCCTTATTGCAATAGTCTTGACACCTATCTCAATAGTCCTGAATAGTTTTTGTTACCATACTAATAAGTGTTAGAATAATTTTTCTTTAACAATATCAAAATAAAATGAGTTGAAAGTGGTTTCCTCTGCGGAATGGGAAATGGGTGAAGACTAGAGGGGAATGTAGTTTTTCGTAAGTCTTGTAGAATTATTTGTCTCTAACTCAATGCTTGTATAATTTTGATAAGACATAAAGCTAAATTTTAAAAAATTATTTAAAGGAAATCTATAATCATCACATTAAGAAATTAAAGACAGATAATATTAATATATTAAAACATTTAATAAAATGTCATTCATAATTTTTTTAAATTTCAAACTAAGAGTAGAGGAATCTTCCTTATCCTGATAGAGTACCAAAAATCTACAGCAGACATCATACTTGAAAACAAAACATTAGAAGCATCCCCTTTATTTATGTATGTATGTATGTATGTATGTATGTATTTATCTATTAAGGTATTATTGATATACACTCTTATGAAGGTTTCACATGAAAAAACAATGTGGTTACTACATTCACCCCTGTTATTGTGTTCCCCCCGATATCCCATTGCAGTCACTGCCCATCAGTGTAGTAAGATGTCACAGAGTCACTATTTGTCTTCTCAGTGCTACACTGTCTTCTGATCCCTCCCATACCATGTCTACTAATCATTATACCCCTGAATTGCCTTCTCCCTCCCTCTCCACCTGCCGTCCTCCACCCCTCCCCTTTGGTAACCGCTAGTCCCTGCTTGGAGTCTGTGAGTCTGCTGCTGTTTTGTTCCTTCGGTTTTGCTTCATTGTTACACTCCACAAATGAGGGAAATCACTTGGCATTTGTCTTTCTCTGCCTGGCTTATTTCACGAAGCATAATATCTTCCAGCTCCGTCCATGTTGTTGCAAATGGTAGGATTTGCTTCTTTCTTATGGATGAATAGTATTCCATTGGGTATATATATCCCATCTTTTTTATCCATTCATCTACTGACGGACACTTAGGTTGCTTCCATATCTTGGCTATTGTAAATAGTGCTGCAATAAACATAGGGGTGTATATGTCTTTTTGAATCTGAGAAGTTGTATTCTTAGGATAAATTCCTATGAGTGGACTCCTGGGTCGAATGATATTTCTATTTTTAGTTTTTTGAGGAACCTCCATATTGCTTTCCACAATGGTTGAACTAATTCACATTCCCACCAGCAGCATAGGAGGGTTCCCCTTTCTCTGCATCCTTGCCAGAATTTGTTGTTCTTAGTCTTTTCGATGCTGGTTATCCGTACTGGTGTGAGGTGATAACTCATTGTGGTTTTAATTTGCATTTCCCTGATGATTAGTGATGTGGAGCATCTTTTCATGTGCCTGTTGGCCATCTGAATTTCTTCTTTGGAGAATTGTCTGCTCATATCCTCCACCCATTTTTTAATTGGGTTATTTGCTTTTTGGGTGTTGAGGCATGTCAGTTCTTTATCTATTTTGGATGTTAACCCTTTGTCAGATATGTCATTTACAAATATATTCTCCCATACTGTAGGATGCTTTTTTGTTCTGCTGATGGTGTCCTTTGCAGTACAGAAGCTTTAAAGTTTGATTAGTCCCATGTGTTCATTTTTGCTTTTGTTTCCCAAGCTCAAAGAGATAGAAGCATTCCTTTTAATGTCACAAATGAGACTAGGATGACTTCATCATTCCATCTTACATTCTATTTTACATTTACATGGTACTGGGAGGGTACTAACCAATGTGATAAGACCAGGAGGAAAATGTATAAGGGTTTGAAAAAAGGAAACAAAACTCATTATTTATAGATGATAAAACTAACTAACCAACCAGTTATCTTAGTTAAGCTTCCCCTAAAAGCAGACCCTTAGAGTAGGATTTGGGTCAGGAAGTTTGTTTGAGATGTGATCCAGAGCAGCACAAGTGAGGGAGAAAGTTACATGGGAAAAGGAGAAATTCTAGTACAAGATGTACTAATGTGCTAGTTAGCACTGTGCATATCTGGGAATCAACTTCACTAGGATCCTCTGAGAAACCATGAGACACATGTGTCAGAGCCATCCCACTGAAGGCAGGGACACTGCGGCATTTATCCGCTGACTCCCCAAACTTGTTGGTTGAATATTACCCCCAGAGGTGCTATCTCCTCAATAATCTTCCCAGCGGTGCCTGAAGCTCTTGTAATGTTAGATAAAGCTATCAAGCAAATAAGTAGAGAGACTCATGTCCTTCACATGGGAAGCAGTCAGCTTGACAAAAACTTTCTACCATAGTTATAGATGAACTCAGATATGGGCCAAATGGTATGTGATAGGGCATCAAGGGCACCCCATTCAGGAGAGTTTACAACAAATTATTAAAACTAATAGAAGAGAGTTCAGCCATGTTGCTGGAGAGACAAGATCAGAGTACAAAAATTAAGCATTCTTTCTTATAACCAGCAACAACCTATTAGAAAATGTTTTTTAAAAAACTTTAATAATAGCAACAAAATGTAGAAGGTTTCTAGGAATATCTAACCAAGGATGCAAAATTTATATGGAATATGTTAAAAATTTCATTGTAACACATAAACATGACCTAAGTAAATGGAGAAATAGAGCAGGTTCATGGATTTTTACAAAATCTCACTGATGTAAAATTCAATGCAAATCCAATAAAAATCCCAAAAGGTTTTTTCATGTAACTGGAAAAACAAATTTTAGAATTGATATGGGAAAAACAGAAAGCCGAGGACAGCCACGACAATTCTCAAGTAGAAGAAGGTAGAGAAAATTACACAAATAGATCAATGAAGCAGAATAGAAGATCCAGAAACCACCCCTCCCACATATATATGGAAACTTGGTTTTCGATAGAGGTAGCACTACAAATTAGTGGGTAAAAATAGATCATTTAATAAATTTGCTGTGGTGATTGGCTACCTCCATGGAAAAATTAAAATAAATTCAGCCAGTGTTTGATACCATAATCAAAAAAAGTTTACATAGGTTGAGGACCTATATGTGAAACACAGAACTTAAAAACTTTCAGAAGAAAATATAGGAAAATATTATAACCTCAGGATTTCTTAAACAGAATCATAACAAGGAAAACACATAAAGAAAAAGATTCTAGATACAACTTGAAGGCAAAAATAATCTTATTTGTTTTATATATTGAAATTCTATCAGTTCCTTGAAGAATAAAGTTTTATTTATCATTGCAAGAGCAAATTCTGTTAATTTTGTGCCAGCTGTTAATTTTGAGTCAAAAGGCAATTAAGAAATTTTAACAACTTTTGATGAGGATATGGAAAAAAGGGAACTCTTGTATACTGCTCATAGGATTGCAAATTGGTGCAGCCATTATGGAGATTTCTCAAAAGGGTAAAAATAGCAATACTACATGACCTAGCAATTCCACTTCTGGTAGTTACTCAAGGAAAACAAAGTCAGTAATCTGAAAACATACATGCACTCCTACATTTATCACAGCATTATTTACAATAGCCAAGATATGGAAACAACTTAAATGTCCACTGACAGATGAATGGATAAAGAGGAAGTGGTACATATATACAATGGAATATTACTCAGACATAAAAAAGAATGAAATCTTGCCATTTGTGACACCATGAATGGACCTAGAGGGTATTATGTTAAGTGAAATAAGTCAGACAAAGACAAATACCATATGATTTCACTTCTTTGTGGAATCTGAAAAACAAAGCAAATGAACAAACAAAACAGAAATAGACTCAGAAACATAGAGAACAGCGTGGTTGTTGCCATAGTGGAGGAGAGTGGGAGGAGAGGTGAAATGGGTGAATGGGAAAGAAATTTAGTGAAAGTTTGATATCCTAATGTGGGCGATGGTTATATAAGTGTGTACACATGTCAAAATTCATCAAGCTGTACACTAAGACACTAAGATTTGTGCATTTTATTGTATGTATCTCAATATAAAACATTAAAGAAAACAAGCAATTAAGAAATTTCAAATAGTTAAATAGGGACACAGTTCAACCTTTAGCGCCAATATTAAGAGAAAACTTATTAGCTAGACAATTTAGGAATGGCATGATAGGCTTTTTGAACTGACAGATGTGTATGCCATTTTACATAATAATGCAAGGCAGAAAAGCAGATATTTGACTATATAATAATTTTATTCTTTGTAAGAGTTGTTTGCATACAGAGCATTCTTAACATTAAACAAAATAAATTTCCAGAATTGTATTTGATGTTTAGTTGCTTAATTCCATTTAGCCTATAAATCTTTTGAGAAAACTCATTATGTGAAAATTCCTCATATCTGGTGGAGATGGAATAAAAGCAAAATGTTATCTTTTCTATGTTAAAATCTCATGTGGTAGAAAAATTCCAGAATCATGTATAAGAACATTCATTAAATATCATCTTTAGTTCAGACTTAATAAAGATTATAAAGAGCTCAAAGCAAAGAAAAAGATTTAGAGAAAAATAAGAAGACCCCCAAAAATCTTTTTCTTCATTGATCTTAATCAAAAGTGAGTATTTAGTACTGAAAATGTACACCTAGTGAGCACAGAAGGAGCCTAGCTGTTGAGAGTATTGAGAAATTTGTTCTCCTGCATTATAATGTCAAACAGTTAAAAAAGTCCATTAATAAAATTATAATTGTACAAACCTTTACTGATAAAACTTAAGAATTATTCTTGTATTCCAGGAGATTATTCTATGATAACGATATTTAGCTTTGGCCTTGGCTTTGACTGAACATCAATGTCATTCGTGTGTGCCCTGTGTACCTCTATTATCCAGAATATGGAGCTCACTCTTATAGAGCAATAAATAAGAAGAATGCACAAGCCAATGGAAAAAATGGGCAACAGATGAACAATTCACAGAGGAGGAAACCCAGATGGATGATATCAACTTCACTAGCAATTAGAAAATGCAAATTAAGTAATATTTATATACCATTTCATTATTTATTATTTTTATTGAAATATAGTTGAAATTCGATACTCATACTCATCAGATCAGAAATTTTAAAAAGTCTGAAAATACCAAGTTGCAATGGCAAGGATGTCATATGGTGCCACTTTAGAGAGCAGTTTGGAGAGGTCGTTTTTTTTCTCACAGGTTTTGAGAGGGGCATGGTACCAGCTAGCTACTGTGCTTGTAGGTATAAAACCTAGAGAACTCTTGCACACAGAGTATTGCTTTTTATGGAAAACTTCCACGAATAAGGGAAGGGATGAATAAATGTTGATATGCTTTATAGAAATGAAAATCACTTAACTTGATCTATATGTAGCCACTTGGATAAACCCTACAAACATAATACTAAGTTAACAAAACAAGTTGTAGAGTGACACATACTGTTTGACATTATTTATGTAGATTTAAAAATACATGAAACAGCACTAAGTACTGCTTTTGTGGACACACACTTTCAGTGAAAGTATAAAAATACTGAGAGGAAGAATCCAGACTAATTTCAGAATAGTGGTTACGTTGGGGGAGGGAGAGAGGGGAAGGGCTTTGGAAGGAGTTCAAAGATGAATTCATCTGTATCTGCAACATTTTGTTTCTTTAAAAAGAAAACTAATTTATGTAAACATGCCCAAATGTATATAGGTGTTTGTTATTTTATGCACTTTTCCATGTTTGAAATATTTCATAATAAAAGTCTGATTTATTGCTCTAACTCACCATAAGCAGCTTAAAAAAGACTGATAACAAACTGAAAAATAGTAACAACTCATATCACACAGGGCTTATTTTTCTAAAATACAAAGAACTCTTATAAATTCATATGAAAAAGACCACAATAAAAATGTGGGCAAAGAATATTAACAGTTCACAGAAAAAGAAAAAGAAGTCACTCTTACACATAAATGATTCTCAACCTCAGTCATAATGATAGAAATGCAAATTAAGATTGAGACACTGTATTTTGTATATCAGATTGGCAAGGATAAAAAAAAGTCCAGTAATTCACCACCATGGTAAGGATAGTGAATGATGTGGAGAGACAGATATCGTTGGTAGCTGTTAAACTGATAACAGCCTCCATGTAGAGCAATTAGTCAAGACTTATCAAAATTTCAAGTGCTCATACTTATACTAAGCAACTCCATTTGTAGGAATTTATTTTACAGATATACTTGCACACATGCAAAATGATATATAAGGTTATTTATTGCAACATTGGAGACAACCTAAATGTCTATCTATAGAGGACTGGTTAAATAAATTATGGTATGTCTATACAGTGGATTAAAATGCAGCTGTTAAAAAACTCTTTAGTACTCATATGGAATAATTGGTAAGATACATTAAGTGAAAAAAAGTGAAGTGCAGAAGAGTAAGCATGAAATGCTACCATCGTGTGTGAATGTATTATATATTTCAAAGATAAGCTTTCAATTATGTAAGCTATATATGTGTACCTAGAATAAATGTCTGTCCAAAAACTTGTGTGAAATAAATATAACTTTATTTTCAATAATTCAACCTAATTTCTGTCCCTGAGCTCCCATTTCATGAGTAATGCTATTTTAGATTCATCTCTGTCTACCACCAAGATGTTGCCATAATCCTGATATTTCAGATAGTGCCAGGATATTGGCAGCCAGTCCTTAATCATTTGTCCACTTAGTTTGCCACTGAATAAATCTTGGGCCTTACAGCACATGAAGTCTGGTGGCTATCTGATGAATACATGCCGCTTTTGGGACAGGTAACATTTTCATGCTGCTACCCATGGTGCCATCTGCTGAGATGTATCACACAGTAGTACAGATGAAAGTATGATCATGATTGATTAGACAGAAGATGATGGATGGATGGATGAATAGATAGATAGATAGATAGAAAATAGGTAATAACTTACTACATGCTAAGCATTGTACTGGAGACTCAGGATATTGCAGTGAACAAAAGCAGATGAAAATCCAGACTTCATGGAGCCTATATTCTAGAGGAAGAGAAGACTAACTCCAGAGTACTTTTATGAGGAAGCTGGAATGGAGGATGAAGCCCATCTTGTCAGTGGAGTCCTAGACAGGATATGGGGGTTAGTAGGAATAAGTGGAACTGAAAACGGGAATGGATTATAGGTCTGTCAATGGAACAGTTGAGTCTGTTGTCCCCATCCCCATCCCCATCCCATATACACATAAGCAGCCCAGCAAAAACTGGAAGATTCTTTTATAAAGATAATGTATTGTAAAAGGCATGAATCACATGGATCTGATGAATCAGTGGCATGGGCAGGGAGAGGGTGGGGAAAAGGCATTGGGAGCATTCCCTGTGGGGAAGAGTATTTTATCACTGATGTTATTTAGAATGGCTGGTACTTGGCAATAATAAAAAGCAGGCTGATTTTCGTTATTATTTTTTAATTATCTGAAGACAATCCACCCCTTTATTGCTTTGCCACCTAGTACAGAAAGCTGTTCCCATACCATTTGCACTTGGTAGGGAATGACAAAGATAGAGGAGAGATGTTCTCCTAGAACAAATGATTGATGTAATTTGAGACAGGGTTTTTGATAATAAGCCTATTTCAAGGATGTGGACTGCTTTACAGTATTTTTCAACAGGTAGCCAGCCCATCAAATATGAGTGGTAATCAAAAAGGAACCAGTTTAAGACCTATACATAGAGACTTGGGGGAAAGAGAAAGGAACATAAGCAAAAGGCAAAAGAAAAGCATACACAATGAGAATGTTTACCAAAGAAACACTGAAAGTATTATAGCTATCATGATGGTACATAGATACGATAGGTATTGTGATGGTATACAATTATAGGTATTATGTTGGTTCTTTAAAAAGAGCACAATCAAGAAATATGGGGGTTCATAGAAGGTAAGGGAATAAGAAATTAAGAAATCAAGATTATAAATCTTAAAACAAAATAGGAAAGAAAAATAAATTACAAAGCCATATTAGAAGCAAACAAGCAAACAAACTCCACAGCTGAAAAGATAGAAACATTGTGAAAAGACTCAAGGAAATCACACCAAACAAAATGTAAAAGATCAATAGCACCATGATTATAGAAAGAACTATTATAGAAAGAGCTGATAAGGTAGATGAAGCTGATGTGAGAAATCCTTCATCACACCTCAGATAAATAAATGCTGATTAAATGTAACAGATAAAAGTATATGGACCCATGTTCAAAATAAAGAAAGGAAATCTCCAACTACCAGAGACAAAGAGGGAAGTTAGGTAAGTTAGATCAATGACTCCAAGCTGAAGGTGAAAATGACCTAAAAGGATATCAGATTTTGGCATACACCGTCAGTGATAATGAAAGCGAGGTCTGGGTATCCCTGGAGATCATGAAGATCCTTTTGGGAGGCCACAAAGTCAAAATTATTTTCCTAATAATACTGAGATTTTATATGAATTTATCACTTTCTCTACCAAATATATAGCAAAGATTTCCCAAAGCTACAGGACCTATGATATTACAATAGATTAAATGCAGAACAGATATGAGAATCCAACTCTCTTCTCTTTAGACAGACATTAGAGAGATTTGCAAAAAATGTAAAACAATGAGATTACATTTTTTGCATATTTTGGAATATGTATTTTTCATTATAAGTATGTTATTTATGTAACATGTTTTCAGTATTGTTATTTAAAATGAATTGGCAAATTAATATTTACATTTTTAAAATCACTTTTAACTTCTATTATGGCAAATATTGATAAATAAATATAACCCACAAACAAAAGTTCTTTAGGATATCCAGTAATTTTTTATTTTTTTTATTATTTTTTAATTGAAGTATAGTTGATATACACTATTACACTTGTTTCAAGTATACAACACAGTGGTTCAACAGTTACCCATATTATTAAATCCTCACCCCAACTAGTTCAGTTACTGTCTGTCAACATAGAAAGATGTTACAGCACCGTTGACCATATTCTCCATGCTGCACTTCCATCCCCATGACAAATTTATATTATGATTGAGACTTCTATGCCTCTTAATCTCCTCACACACACCCTACCCTCCCACCCTAACCCCTCTCCATGGTAACCACCAGTCACTTCTCAGTGTCTATGAATCTATTGCTGTTTTGTTTATTTTGTTGTTTTGTTTTTATATACCACATGTAAGTGGAATCATTGTCTTTCTCTGCCTCATTTATTTCACTTAGCATAATACCCTCTAGGTCCATCCATGTTGTGGTAAATGGGAGGATTTCTTTTTTTCATGGCTGAATAACATTCCATTGTGTATATGTACCACTTCTTTATCCATTCATTTATTGAAGGACACTGCAGTTGCTTCCATATCTTGGCTATTGTAAATAATGCGGCGATAGACATAGGTGTGCATATATCTTTTCAAATCAGGGATTTTATTTTCTTTGGGTAAATTCCTGGAAGTCGGATTACTGGGATCATATGGTGTTTTTATTTTTAGTTTTTCAAGGAACCTCCATACTGCTTTCCACAATGGCTGCACCAATCTACATTCCCATCAACAGTGTAGGATGGTTCCCTTTTCTCCACATCCTCACCAATGCTTCTTTATCCTGTCTTTTGGATCACGGCCATTCTAATTGGTGTGAGGTGGTATTTCATTGTGCTTTTGATTTACACTTCCCTGATGATTAGAGATGTGGAGCATCTTTTCATGTGCTTGTTGGCCATCTGTATTTCTTCTTTGGAAAAATGCTCAGGTCGTCTGCCCATTTTTAAATTGGGTTATTTGTTTTCTGGGTGTTGAGGCATATGAGTTCTTTATATATTTTGATGTTAGCCCCTTATTGGATAAATTGTTTATGAATATATTCTCCCAAGCTGTACATTGTCTTTGTTTTGCTGTTGATGGTATCCTTTGCTGTACAGAAGCTTTTTAGTTTGTTGTAGTCCCACTTGTTCATATTTTATTTTGTTTCCCTTGCCTGATGAGATCTGTCCCAGAAAAAATTGCTCATGCTTATTTTCAAGAGATTTTTGCCTATGTTTTCTTCTAAGACTTTTATGGTTTCATGTCTTATATTTAGGTCTTTAATCCATTTTGAGTTAAGTTTTATGTATGGGGTTAGACTGTAATCCAGTTTCATTTTCTTGCATATAGCTGTCCAGTTTTCCCAACACCAGTTATTGAAGAGATTGTCTCTTCCCTATTGTATATTCTAGCCTCCTTTGTCATATATTAATTGACCATATAGTTGTGTGTTTAGTTCTGGGATTTCTATTCTTCCATTGATCTGTATATCTATTCTTGTGCTGGTATCATACTCTTTTGATTAGTGTTGCTTTATACTATAGCTTGAAGTCAGGGAGTGTAAGACCTCCAGTTTTGTTCTTTCTCAGGATTGCTTTGGCTATTCAGGGTCTTTCGTGGTTTCATATGAATTTTAGGATTATTTGCTCTAGTTCATTGAAAAATGTCATTGGTATTTTGATAGGGATTGAATTAAATCTGTAAATTGCTTTTGGCAGGATGGCCATTTTGACACTATTAATTCTTCTATCCATGAGCATGGGATAGATTTCCCTTTATTTGTGTCTTCCTCAATTTCTTTCATCAGTGTGTTATTGTTTTCAGAGTACAGGTCTCTCACCTCCTTGGTTAGGTTTATTCCTAGGTATTTTATTCTTTTTGATGCAATTATAAATTGAATTGTTTTCTTGATTTCTCTTTCTGCTAGTTAGTTGTTAGTAATCTTTAATTTTTATTTTATAATTAACATACAGTAAAACTGACTTTGTTGGCATACAGTTTGATGAATTTTAACACTTGGCTAGGTTCATGTAACCATTACCACATAGAATGAAAAACAGCTCTGTTACCCTAAAAACTCCCTTGTGCTATTCCTTTGTCATTCCTTCCTCTGACCCCTAAGCTCTGACAGCTACTGATCCATTCTATGTCACTATAGTTACATATTTTTGATAATGTAATATAAATGGAATCATACACTATGTACTCTTTTGAGTCTTCATTCTTTCCTTCAACATAATGCCTTTGAAATCCATTCAAATTGTTGGGTGAATCAATAGTTCATTCCTTTTAATTGCCAAATAGTATCAGAATTTATTTACTCATTCACCTGTTGAAGAATATTTGGGTTATTTCCACTTTGGGGGCTATTACAAATAAATGTGCTATGAAACATTCATGTACAGGTTTCCTGTGAACATTTCTTTAAGGTAAATGCCCAAGAATGAGATTGCTGGATCATATGCCAAGTGTGTGTTTAAAGTTTTAAGAAATGGCAAAGTATTTTGCAAAGCATCCACAACATTTTGCATTTTGAAGAACAACACAAGAGTTACAGCTGCTCTGCATCCTTGTTAGCAATTATTTTTGTCAGCGTTTTTAAAATTTTAGCCATTCTAATAGGTGGTTAGTGCTATTACATCATGGTTTTAGTATGTATTTTCCTAATAGCTAATTATGTTGAAAATCTTTTTATGTGCTTATTTTTTATCCATATACCCTATTTGTTGATGTGAATGTTCAAGTCTTTTGGCCATTTTTTAAAGGAATTTTAATTTTCTTACTGTTGAGTTGTGAGAATTCTTTACATATGCTGGATTCAAGTGCTTTGTCAGGTGTGAGAATTTCAAATATTTCCTCCCAGTCTGTAGCTCCTCTTATCATTGTCTTAAGAGTGTCTTTCACAGAACAAAACATTTTGATTTGATGAAGGCCAATTTATCATTTTTTTCTTTGATTGATTATGCTTTTTGTGCCATGTGAAAAGAACCTCTTTACCTAACCCAGGTCCTGAATCTATTTCTCCTATGTTTTCTGTTAAAAGTTTCATAGTTTTATGTTTTATAGTTACATATATTTTTGATTTTGTGTTAATTTTTGTATAAGATATGAGGCTAAGTTGAGGTTTACTTATTGATTTATTGTACATGGAAGTCCAGTTGTTTCAGTGCCATTTGTTGAAAAGACTATCCTTTCTCCATTGAACTACCTTTATACCTTTGTTAAAAGGTCATATTGGGTGGTTTTATTTCTGGACTTAATTCTTCACCTATCTATGTGTGTGTCCCTTCACCAACATCACATTGTCTTTATTTCTATAACTCCACAGGACGTCTTAAAATCAGGTAGTATGATTTTTTTCAACTTCATTATTTTCAAAATTGTTTTAGCTATTTTCATTCCTTTGACTTTTCATAAAATTGTGGTATCAGCCTGTACATATTAACAAAATATATTGCTTGGATTCTGATTGGAGTTGTATTAAAATGTGTAGATTAATTTGGAAAGAACTGAGATTTTACTATGTTGAATCTATGAACATGGTATGTCACTCCATTTATTTAGGCCTTCACTGATTCCATCAGCATTTTGTAATTTTCAGTATACATGTTTGGGTTCAAGGCTTCCATGGGTCCATGCCAGGTTATATCAGAAGAAATAAAGTGGTAAACTTACTGATAATTCAGTGATACTATAATATCCGGTCTTCTTCCATTATCCACTCTCTATTATTTACTTTCCAGGTACTCAAATAGCTGTTCCGTGTAATTTGTCCAGGTTATACAGCTGTATTTTGTGTGTGAGACAGTTTGGAGTTTGTTTACTCCACTTTACCAGAACAAAATAATAATTTTTAACTGTAAATGGGTCCTGAGTCTGGAAAAAGTTTGAGAAATGCTGCATTTTAGGGATTGGAGTTATAATACTCTCACAAAGATGGAAGGTGAGTCAACGAAGTGGGAACTGAGTTCCGTCCATTAAGCTGTGAGCCACCCTTTTACACTAAGGAACTAGTACATTTCACCCACAGAGCCAGAAATATGGCAGGAATGCTCACCATTCCAGGACAATAGGTGAAAATAGTCTCCTCTAAAAGAAAGGACATATAGCAAATAACTTCAAAGTCATTGGAGAAATAGATAGGGATTTTTAAAAAAGTGATTAATCCAAGATAGGCAGGGTAGGAGGGGGAAAAAGAAGAAAATACAGTTCAAAGAAAACACAGGGACTTTCTTAGTTGATTATGATAGAGTAAAAGGAACCGAGTTTTCCTTCTTGCCTCAAACAAATAAAATAAATGCTTCTCAGACATTGGGCATCAGGCAGCAAAGGATACTGATCCTTGAAGAGAAAGGAAACAAAGTAAGTCCTATGATTGCCTCAGCTTACTGCCTGGAGAGTTTTCAGGTCATAGCACAGGCAGGGGAGGATCTGAACAGAGCCTGGCAGTCTCCCTGAATCAAGAAGACAGAGCTAAAAATTCGAGGATGAAAAGGTGCTTAGATTCACAGGGAAGAGTATTGTTTGTATGTGGTAGAGAGAGAGGAAGGGGAAGAGAGAGAGAGAGAGAGAGAGAGAGAGAGAGAGAGAGAGAGAGAGAGAGAGAGAGAGAGAGAGAAAGAAGTAAGGAGAAAGTGAGTTCTCAGGCACTCTGAAAATATCCTGAGGGTTCTCCTAGAGACTTCAGCTGAGTACTGATCAGCACATATATGTGAGGAAACTACCCAAGGTGAGGGAATTAACCACAAGAAATGAGCAGGGAAACCAAGTTTTGGAGCTCAAATAAAGTTGGGTATCTGGAGTGCAGAAATTTTGTAGTACACAGGGCTCTGGATAGAGTACTCAGAAGAATAGTGCATCAGTAGAGGATATTAGCCTTAAACTGCTGCTCTGATCTGTTGCGGAAAAATTAAAAATAAGATTTCCTGCCAATACAGGAAATCCTCTCCTTGAATGCAGAAAAGAAAGATAACAGTTTTATTATTGAATAAGCATTAAACCAGACTGTGATGCATTACATAGAAATCTGCTAATGAGATTGCAAATATAGAAAAAACTCCCATTCTTATGTACGTAATGTACCCATTCATACATATTCTTAAAATAAATAATAAATTGCCCTTATGTAAGGGAACTTCAAAGCAGTTCACTATACATTCTTCCATAGTTCATCCTAAGTTCACCTGGTGATCAGAAGAGCCATCTGTGCTAGTTAATTGCCTTTACCTGAAGGAAAAATAAAACTCATAGCTCTACAACAAGCAGGTACTTATGGCTTACAGCAAGGCACCTAGGTTAAACTCCCAGGATGATGGAGAAATATAGAGGCACTATCTTTCTTGAAGTTTACATTTCAAAAAGGTGGCTCCCAGTCCCTCAATAAAAACATTTCTGGGTTATAAGGCTGGGAAAGGGCTTATTTAGTCCTTAGAAAGATTTACATACATATCAAAAGGAAATATTCACAGACATTTGGTTTCTCAAGAAAATACTCTAAGAAAAGGGGAAGAGAAAAGGTTTCTTTCCTTTGGCAACAGGGCAAGTTTAATTTTATTTTTTTTTGCTCTTCCAGATTTTACCTTAGAAAGATTAAAAGCAAGACTCAAAAGGATCAAACTCTTTCTGAGTAACTGCATCCCAGAAAAAGGTAAAAATTATTACAGAAAATTTATTATCAAACTGTAAAATTCACAATTTTTGGCATGCAGTAAAAAATTAGCAGTTATTCAAAGAAGCAGGAAAATGTGACTCATAATAAGGAAAATACAGTCAATAGTCACAGACCCAGAAATGGCATTGATGATAGAGTTAGTACACAGGACAATTAAAAACAATTGTATAAATATATCCCATATGTGTAGAGGAAAGTATGAGTATGTTAAGGAGAGAAATGGAAGATATAAGTAAATATGTATAAAATACAGTGAATGGGATTCACAGCAGATTAGGCAAACCAATAGGAAAAATTAGTGAACTTGAGGATGTAGCAATAAAAATGACTCAAAAGAAACACAAGGAGGAAAAATCTGAAAATAAATGGACAAAATATTATTGAGTTGTAGGACAATTTAAAACAGCCTAATATGTGTATGATTCCCAGGAGAAGAGAGCAAAGAGGAGGGCAAAGAAAAATTATTAGGACAAATAATGGCCAAGATTTCTTCAAATATGATAACTCTGTAAACCCACAAACTAAGAAACTCAACAGACCTTAAAGCACAAGAAACATAAGAAATCCACATTAAGGTGTGCTAAAATCCAACTGCTCAAAAAATAGTGATAAAGAAAAAAAATCCTAAAAGGGACCAGAAAAATGACAGATTATATACAGAGGAATAAATATAAAAATGATACGTATTTTTCATCATAAACCATGTCAGGCAGAAAACAGTGAAACAATATCTTTAAAAGACTGAAAGAAAAAACTCAGCCTAGAATTCTACACCAAGCAAAAATAATTTCAAAAAGAAAGAAAAATGAAGAACTTTGCAGACACACAGGAGCTGAAATAATCCACCACCAGCACCAGTAGAAGAAATCCTAAACAAAGTCTTTTAGTCAGAAAGAAAATACCAGGTGGAAATTTGGGTATACATAAAGAAATTAAGAGATTGAAAAAGGAAACTACATGGGCATATACAATTTCTTTCCCTTATTTTAAAGATCTCTTGACTATCAAAATACCAATGGCATTTTTCACTGAACTAGAGCAAATAATCCTAAAATGTGTATGGAACCACAAAAACCCTGAACAGCCAAATCAATCTAGAGAAAGAAGTTGAGGGTAACATGCTCCCTGATTTCAAACAATACTACAAGCTACAGTAATCAAAACTATATGGTACTGGCACAAGAACAGATACACAGGCCAACGGGAACAGAACAAAGAGCCCAGAAATAGACCAAGAACTATATGATCAATTAATATATGACAAAGGAGGCTAGAATATGCAATGGGGAAGAGACAGTCTCTTCAATAACTGGTGTTGTGAAAACTGGACAGCTACATGCAAAAGAATGAAACTGGATTACCGTTTTACACCATACACAAAAATAAACTCAAAATGGATTAAATACCTAAATATAAGACCCTAAACTCTTAGAAGAAAACATAGGTAGTGAACTCTTGAACATTAGCATAAGAAATTTTTTTTTCTGGTTACATCTCCCCAGGCAAAGGAAACAAAAGCAAAAAAACAAGAGGAAAAACATCAAACTAAAAAGCTTCTGCCCAGCAAAGGAAACCATCAATAAAACAAAAAGGCAACCTACTATATAGAAGAATATATTTGCAAATGATATATCTGATAAGGACTGGTATCCAAAATAAATAAAGAATCATACAACTCAATACCAAGAAGAAACCAAATAATCTGATTAAAAAATGGGCAGAGGACCTGAATAGACACTTTTCCAAAGAAGACATACAGATGGCCAACAGATGCTCAACATCACTAATTATCAGGGAAATGTAAATCAAACCACACTGAGATATCATCTCACACCAGTCAGAATGGTTAATATCAACAGGACAAGAAATAAGCATTGGTGAGCATGTGGAGAAGAGGGAACCCTTAAGCAGTGCTGGTGGTATTGCAAATTGGTGCAGCCACTGTGGAAAGCAGTATGGAGGTGTCTCAAAACTAAAAATAGAAATATCATGTGACCCAGCAATTCCACTTGTGGGAATTTACCCAAAGAAAACAAAATCACTAATCCAAAAAGATATATGCACTCTTATGTTTATCACAGCATTATTTACAATAGCCAAAATATGGAAGCAACCTAAGTGTCCATTAAAGATGAATGATTAAAGAAGATGTGGTACATATATACAATGGGATATTATTCAATCATAGAAAAGAATGAAATCTTGCCACTTGTGACAACATGGGTGGACCTAGAGGGTATCATGCTATTTGAAATAAGTTAGAAAGGGAAAGATGAATACCATATGATTTCACTTACATGTGGAGTCTAAAAAACAAAAACAAACAAACAAACAAGACAGAAAAAAGATAAAAAACACGGAGAATAGATTGGTGGTTGCCATAGGGGAGGGTAGTAGGAAGATGGGTGAATAGGTGAAGGTGGAAAAAAAATAGTGAAAATGTTTGATATCTTGACCTGGGTGACGGTTATATGAGTATGTATACATGTCAAAATTCAGCAAGCTGTACACTAAGATTTGTGCATTTTATTATATGTACCTCAATTTAAAAAATTTAAAAAATCTCTTGAATAGATGATTGACAGCTTAAAGCAAAAAGATAACAATGTATTATGCGGTTTATAACATATGTAGAAATAGAATGTATGAGAAAATAGCATAAGACAAGGAGAGGGAACATGGAAGGATAGTGTTATGAGGTTCTTATACCATACATAAGCTATTATTACCTCAAGGTTGATTGTGATAAGTTAAAGATATATACTGTAAATCATAAAACAATCACTAAAGTAACACAATAGAAAATTATATCCAATAAGCCAAAAGGGAGATAGTGTGGAATAAAAAAATACTCATTAATCCAAAAAAAAGAACACAATGAAAGAACAAAAAAGGGAACAAAGAACAAAAAGAAAATAGATAGCAAGTTGGAAGAGTTAAAGAGTTAAATGTGATCACATCAATAATCACATTAAAGGTAAGTGGTCTAAATGGAATAGTATTCAGCATTAAAAGGAAATGAGCTATGGAGCCATAAAAGACATGGAGGAAGCTTAAATGTATATTACTTTAAGTGAAAGAAGCTAATCTGAAAAGTTTACATACTGTATGATTCCAACTATATGACAGTCTGGAAAAGGCAAAACTATGGAATTAATAAAGAGATCGGTGGTTGCCAGGGATTGTATAGGGAGGAAAGGATGAATAGGCAGAGCACAGAGGACTTTCAAGGCAGCTTTGCTATGTGATATTTTAAATATCACTCCGTGTGATATTACAGTGATGGATACGAGTCATTATATATTTGTGCAAACCCATAGAATGTATGCCATCAAAAGTGAACCCTAAGGTATACCAAGGACTTTGGGTGATATGTTAATGTAGGGCTCATCTTTGGTAAAAAAAATGTACCAGTTTGGTGATTGATGTTGATAATAGGGGAGGTTGTCCATTTCATGGGGGCAGGGAGCCTATGGGAAATCTCTGTACGTTCCTTGAATATTGTTGTAAACCTAAAAGCACTCTAAAACAATGAAGTCTTTAAGAAGGAAAGAAAAGAAAAGAAAAGGAAGAAAGGAAAGACAGAAAGAAGGAAAGAAAGACAGAAGGAAAGAGAAAAAAAGAAAGGAAGGAAGGAAGGAAGAAAGAAAGAAAGAAAAGAAAGAGAGAAAGAGAAAGAAAGAAAGGAAGGAAGAAAGAAAGAAAGAAGGTAAGGAAGAAAGAAACAGAAAGAATGAATAAAGAAAAAAGTATTCTAGGAAAAGTGTAGGAATCATCATTAGAAAAACAACAAAACTAATGTTTTTTTCTGATATTTGATTTTGGTTAGGTTATATATAGTTCCAAGAAAGAATGTATATGGTCCAGAAAGAACCACAACTTTATAAAGGCCGTTTGAAATAACAACAACAACAAAAAATAAAGGTAAGTGGTCTAAACCCCCAATTAAAAGGCAGAGATTGCCATATTGGGTGAAAAAGCATGACCCAACTACATGCTGCCTACAAGATATCTACTTTAAATATAAAAACACAAATAGATTAAAAACAAAGGGATAGAATAAAGTATTCCATGCTAATTAGAAGGAAGATGGAGTAGCTATATTAATATAGAACAAAATAGATTTCAGGGCAAAGAATATAATTCATCAAATAACTGAACTTCAAAATGCATAAAGTAAAAACTGATGGATCTTCAAGGAGAAATAGAGAAATTCACAAGTATGAAATTTCAACACCCCTCTCTCTAATCAATAGAACACGTAGACAGAAAATCAATAAAGATATAAAAGACATAAACAAAACTATTAACCAACATGACCTATCTAACATTTATAGAACACTTCACCCAAACCAGCAAAATATGCATTAATTAAAAGGTCAAACAGAATATTTACCAAGTCACCAAATTCTGAACCATAAAAAAAGTCTTAATGAACTTAAATGAATTCAAGTAATACAAAACATGTTCTCTGACCATAAAGGAAGTAAGTTGCAAATCAGTAACAGAAAGATCTGGAAAATTCCAAAATATTTGGAAACTAATTAATGCAAGTATAAGTAACTGATTGGTCAGAGAAAATAAATCACAGGAGGAATTAGAAATCACTTTGTGGTGAATAAACATAAAAATATGAGATGTTAGAATATGAGGGTGACAACTAAAACAGTGCTTGGAGAGAACCATACAGCATTAAACATTAAACCAAACAGCATACATTAGAAAAGAAGAAAAGTCTCATATAAGTGACCTAAGCTTCCTTCTTAGAAAACTAGGAAAAGAGAAGCAAATTAAACACACATTACATGGAAGAATAGAAATAATATGCATTAGAGGAGAAATCACTATAATACAAAATAGAAAAATAAGGGAAAAATCGATGAAGCCAAAAGCAGGTTCTTTGAAAAAAATCAATATAATTAATAAGTCTCTATTCAGATTGACTAGGGAAAAAACGAGAGGTTACAATTTACTAGTGTCACAAATGAAACAGGGGAACATCACTGCAGATCCTAGATATATTAAAAGGATAATGAGGGAATATTATGAACAACTTGATGCCAATAAATCCAGCAACATGGATAAAATAGACAAATTATGTGTAAGACACAAACTATCAAAGCTCACGCTAGATGAGATAGATAACCAAACTGACCCTTAACTAGAAAAGAAATTGAATTTCTATTTTTAAACTTTCCTTCAATGTAAACTCCTGGTGCAGATGGCTTCACTGATATATCCTACCAAACATTTATGGAAAAAAATAACACAAATTTTATACAAACCCTTCCAGGATACAAAAGAGGAAGGAACACTTTCTAACCAATGTATGTGGCTAGCGTTACTCTAATACCCAGGTGGGATATAAATATTTTTTAAAGAAAATTACAGACTAATATTCTGCATGAACATAGATGCAGAAAATTCTTAACATAATTCAAATATATCATGAATAAGTGATTTACCTCAAGAAAGAAGGAGGGTTTAGCATTTGAAAACCAATCAGTGTAGTTTACAATATCAAAAGATGAAAACAAACAAACCATATGATAACTTCCATAGATTTAGAAAAAGTATCTTACAAAACCCAATATTCTTTCATGATAAAAAACTCTCAGCAAACTAGGAAAAGAAGGGATCCTACTCAATCTGTTAAGGAACATACATAAAAATCCTACATGTAACATCATACTTATGGTGAAGGACAGAATGCTTTGAGCCCAAGATCAGGAGCAAGGGAAGAATATCTGCTGTCCACTTATATTTGTTATACTATTGGCGGTCCTAGCCATACAAGAAAGAAGACAAAAAATGAAGGTATACGGAGTAGAAAGGAAGAGGTAAAACTTGATTTTACTCAGATGATGTGATAGTCTATGCAGAGTATGTTAGGAAATTCACCAAAGAGACAATTAGGACTAAGAAATGAAGTTAGCAATGTTGCAGGTTATAAGATCGATATATAAAAATCAATTGCATTTCTATATACTGGCTGCTAACTATTGCGAATTGTACTTTTAAAAATCGATGAATAAAAAAATCATTTACTATGGCATAAAACCATATAAAACACTTAGAGATATAAATCTAACAAAATATGTACAACATCTGTGCATTAAAAACTAGAAAACATTGCTGAAAGAAATTACAAAATACCTGAACAAATTGAGAGATGTATTATGATTATGGATCTGAAGACTCAGTATTGTTAGGATGTCAATTGGCCATAAATTGATCTAAAGATTCAATACAATCTCAATCAAAATCTGGTAAGACTTTTTTTACAAACTGACAAGCAGATTCTAAAATTCATGTTAATTCCAAGAACCTAGAATAGTCAAACACAAATTTTTAAAGGGAAATATGATTGATTAATTGACTGCAGGGTCAGCTCCTGTCTTACAGATTTTATATTTTTTCAATATGTATTTGTTACATAAATTTTGATTTTTAAAAATACTGCATTAAACTACTATATTTTTTTATTATTGAGTTTTTTGGTGCCTGCTTAACTTTTTTCCAGCTTTATTGAGATATAACTAACATGGAACATTGTGTAAGTTTAAGGTGTACATCATGATGATTTGATACACACAATTTGGAAAAGGGACTGAAGACTTACAATATAGGTACAGTAATCAAGACAGTGTGGTATTGGCATGAATATAATAGATCAATGGGTCAGAATACAGAGTCCAAAAATAGGCTCACAGAATTGATTTTTGACAAAGATTTAAAGGCAATTCATTAAAGAAAGGATAGTATTTTCAACAAATGGTGTGCAAATAATTAGATGTCCATATGCAAAAATAAATAAACTCTGATGCATGCCTCTTTCCAGTTATAAAAATTAACTCAAACTGGTCATGAACCTAAATGAAAAACCTAAAGCTATGAAACATCTGGAAATAAACACGACACAAAAATTCTTTTTTACCTAAGTTAGGCACATATTTCTCTTACATAACACTGAAAGCATGGTTCATAAAAGAATAAATTTGTAAATTGGACTTCATCAAATTTAAATCTTTTCTTAGAAGGATGCTGTTAAAAGAGAGTGAAGACAAATCTCAGACTGGGATAAAATACATGCAAATCCATACTTAAAAAAGGACTTATATTCAAAATATATAAAGAACTTTCAAGAGCTGAATAGACCAGTGACCATTAAATGATTCAAACTGGTAGTAAAAAAATTCCCTTAAAGAAAGGCATGCGACCAAAGTGACTTTACCATAGCTTTTTTCTTTTTAAACCAACTTTCAAAAATCATATAACCTCAAATTTCCTGGTGAGTAGGAAAACTACTAATTTTTTGAGGCCAGAATAATCTTAATGCCCAAATCTGACCAAGACAGTGCATTAAAAAAAAATTTCTAGGCCACCCTTGGTTGTAAGCATAAATGAAAATGCCTAGATAAAATCTAACTGATTTCTTCCCTAATGTACACTTTTAAAAAGCATGAACAACTAGGGTTTATCCCATATTTCAAGACAGTTTTAATTAGAGAATCCATTAATGTAATTCATCACATTAATAGATAAAAGTAGAAAAACCACATGATCATCTTAGTTATAGAAAGAGCAACTGATAAAATTAAAAATCTATTCATAATTTAAAAACAAACAACAAAACACAAGAGATATTGAGGTGAAAACAAGTATTTACCCCAAACTTACATTAAACCTAGTGCCATTATTATCCAACATTATATTGAGGTTCTAACAAATACAGTAAGATAATATAAAACAGGAATAAAGATTGAGAGAGAAGATAAAAATATAATTCACAGATGATATGGCTATCTATGTAAATGCCTACGACAATCTTTAAACAATGAGAATAGGAGAATTCAACAAGATTGCTAGATACAAGAGTTTCATACCAATGTCAATAGAGTTCCTAAACAGTAGCAATTGGCAGTTACAAATTTTAAAGAATTTTAATTTTAAAGAAGGATCTCATCTGCAATACAATAAAAACTATAAAGTATCTAGGAATACATCTAAAACCAGTACTTTACTAAAATTATATATATATATATGATCCCATTTAAAACTCATTTCTATTTAAGTATTAATACTTTCATCTCCATTCAATCAAAATTTTGAGTACCTACTGTTGTCAGAGATGTAGTGATGAATGAGAGAAAGTTCCAGCCTTTGTGAAACTTATATTCTAGTGGGAGGAAGTGATAATAAAGAAAATGAGTAAAATATATAGTCTTTTAAAAAGTGTTTGAAGAAAAATAAGTCAGGTTAAAGGAATGCATAACAAAGGAGGTGATATTTTAGGAGTGGTAGAAGGGAAGGAGAAGACATATGAACAGATTTCCAAATTAAGTGGAGAGTTTGCCAAGGGGATATCTGACAGGGGGTAGCGGCATTGGAAGGGAGAGCTTTTCAGGCAGAGAGAGCAGCAGGTGCAAAGGCCCAGAGAGGGGAAGAATATGGCAGGTTTAAAACAGCAACACAAAGTGTGTCTAGAGGACAGTTACGCAGGGAAGAGATCATAAGGTCTTTCTTTTTTTTTTTTAAATATGGAACACTTCACGAATTTGCATGTCATCGTTGCTCAGGGGCCATGTTAATCTTCTCTGTATCGTTCCAATTTTAGTATATGTGCTGCCGAAGTGAGCACCATAAGGTCTTTCTTGTATGCTATAATAAGGAATATGAATTTTTGTGTAAGATGAGGAAACCACTGGAGGGCTTTGAACACAGGAGTAGAATACTACAATTTGTATTCTAAAAGCATCACTTTGACTCCTATGTTGTGAACTGAATATAGAGTGGCAAGTGTAGAATCAGGGAGACTGTTTAGGAAAATATTACAGTAATCCAGGTGAGAGATCAAGGTGTTTAGGAACAGAGGGGTAGTAGTGGAAATGATGAGAAGTGGTACAATTCTGGGTATATTTTGAAGAGAAAGCCAAAAGGAATTGCTAATAGATTGAACTTGGGGTGTCAGGAAATAAAGGCAAACCAAAGAGAATTGGTGGTAAAAATAGGGTTAAAGTTATGGCCAAGGTATTTTGGCTTCAGTCACTGGAAGGATAACTTTCCATCAACTGAGATGGGGCATGCTGGCAGTAGAGCAACTTTTAAAGGAGAAATCAGGGGTTCAGTGTTGCACATATTAAATCTGAAACATTTATTAGATATAGAAGTCAAGATGTCACGAAGGCAGATACATGATCTGAAATTCAGGGGAGATACTAGGTCTAGAGTGATATGTTTGGAAGTCATCAGCATATTAATGGTAATTAAAACCATCAGAGTAGATAAACTCACCTGGGGAATGAATACAGAAAAGAAAACAGGAATAAGAGCCCTTGAGTAAAGTACCATCTTAACCATTTTGTCCTTGTGTAGTTAGATTTTTGGATCTAACTGGTAGACTATGTCCTAATCATAGTCACTTGCCTCCATCTTGTTGTTAACAGTAACTCCTAATCCTCTCCTATATCCCGGGAACTGAACATGGCTGGAGAAAAACACAAAATAACACTGTCATTTTAAATTCAATACAATGAATATGAAGAGGGCACTTATTGTTGCCAGGAAATTAAATAATTTTATCCTAGTCCATTTACTCTCCTGGTTTCCTAGACAACTATTTCAAACCTGTAACACCTTGACATCCATCCTCACTCTCAGCTCATGACCTTACTTCTGAGTCACTGAGAAAAAAGAGGCGATCAGAATACAAAGCCCACAAATTTCTACCACTGCATCTACTCACCTTCCTAACTCTATTGTATGCTCTATCCTTTCTCCTTTGGCTTTGGATGAACTGTCTTACTCCTAGCTAAGGCCAGTCTCTCCCCTTGATCACTAGATATCATCCTCTTTTGGTAATTTCCTCTCTTGCCCCTTAAGTGTAATTTTTTTTTCCTGCTACAGGTTCATTCCCATTAGCTTCAACCATGCTATTATTGCTCCCACTAAAAAATTTTAAGACTTCTTTTGAGACACCTTCCCTTGTTCCCTACTCATGCCATTTCTCTCTGCTCCTCTTTACCGCAAACTCCTCACTAGAATTACCTATACTAAATGTCTACAATTCCTCTTTTCCTGTTCTTTGAATTTTTTTAAAAAATTGAAATAATTATAGATTTACAGGGAATTGTAAAAATACTACAGAGAGATCCATTCTCAACTTCACCCAGGTTCCTCCAATAGTTACATTTTACAAACTGTAGTATAATCCAGGATATCGACATTGGTACAAAATGTGTGAACAGTTTTGTGCCATTTTATCATATGTGTGGATTGGGTAACCTCTGCCACAATCAATATACGGAACTGTTACATCACCGCAAAAATTTGCCTTGTATTACTTTTTAGTTACACCCACTCCCCTCCCTCCACCATCTCTAACCCCTGGAAACCACTAATGTGCCCTCTATCTCTATAATTTTCTCATTTCAAAAAATGTCGAGTAAATGGAATCCTGTAATATGTGACTTTTGAAGATTGCCTTTTTACACCCACCATAATGTCCTTGAGATCCAGTTAAGTTAGTGCATGCATTTGTTGTTCCTCCTCCACTGCTTTTTTCCTCCCTTTCCCTGTGTTTTACCCACATGTGAAACAAATACTAACTGAATTAAAGGAGGAAATAGAATGCAATTCATTCGTTTTGGGAGACTTCAACACATCACTCTCCCCAAAGGATAGATTCACAAAACAGAAAATAAATAAGGACACAGAGGCATTGAACAGCACACTACAACAGATGGACCTAATAGACATCTATAGAACTCTACATCCAAAAGCAACAGGATAGACATTTTTCTCAAGTGCATATGGAATATTCTCCAGAATAGACCACATACTAGGCCACAAAAAGAACCTCAATGAATTCAAAAGATTGAAATCCTACCAACCAACTTTTCAGACCACAAAGGTTTAAAACTAGAAATAAATTGTAAAAAGAAAGCAAAAAGGCTCACTAACACATGGAGGCTTAACAACATGCTCCTAAATAATCAATTGATCAACGACCTAATTAAAATAGAGATCAAGCAATATATAGAAACAAATGACAACAACAACACAAAGCCCCAACTTCTGTGGGACGCAGCGAAAGCAGTTTTAAGAGGAAAGAATATATCAATCCAGGCATATTTAAAGAAGGAAGAACAATCCCAAATGAATAGTCTAACGTCACAATTATCAAAATTGGAAAAAGAAGAACAAATGAGGCCTAAAGTCAGCAGAAGGAGGAACATAATAAAGATCAGAGAAGAAATGAATAAAACTGAGAAGAATAAAACAATAGAAAAAATCAATGAAACCAAGAGCTAGTTCTTTGAGAAAATAAACAAAATAGATAAGCCTCTAGCCAGACTTATTAAGAGAAAAAGAGAATCAACACACATCAACACAATCAGAAACGCGAAAGGAAAAATCACAATGGACCCCACAGAATACAAAGAATTATTAGGGACTACTATGAAAACCTATATGCTAACATGCTGGAAAACCTAGATGAAATGGGCAACTTCTTAGAAAAATACAACCTTCCAAGACTGACCAAGGAAGAAACAGAAAATCTAAACAGACCAATTACCAGCAACGAAATTGAATCAGTAATAAAAAAACTACCCAAGAACAAAATCTCCTGGCCAGATGGATTTACCTCGGAATTTTATCATACAGAGAAAACATAATACCTATTCCCCTTAAAATTTTCCAAAAATGGAAGAGGAGGGAATACTCCCAAACTCATTCTATGAAGCCAACATTACCCTAATACCAAAACCAGGCAAAGACCCCAAGAAAAAAGAAAACTACAGATCAATATCCCTGATGAACATAGATGCCAATGGACTCAACAAAATATTAGCAAACCGAATTCAAAAATACATCAAAAGGATCATACACCATGACCAAGTGGGATTCATCCCAGGGATGCAAGGATGGTACAACATTTGAAAATTCATCAACATCATCCACCACATCAACAAAAAGGACAAAAACCACATGATCATCTCCATAGATGCGGAAAAAGCATTCAACAAAATTCAACATCCATTCATGATAAAAACTCTCAACACAATGGGTATAGAGGGCAAGTACCTTAACATAATAAAGGCCATATATGATAAAAACATAGTCAACATCATACTGAACAGCGAGAAGCTGAAAGCTTTTCCTCTCAGATCGGGAACAAGACAGGGACGTTCACTCTCCCCACTGTTATTCAACAAGGTACTGGAGGTCCTAGCCACGGGAATTAGACAAAACAAAGAAATACAAGGAATCCAGATTGGTAAAGAAGAAGTCAAACTGTCACTATTTGTAGATGATATGATATTGTACATAAAAACCCTAAAGACTCCACACCAAAACTACTAGAACTAATATCGGAATTCAGCAAAGTTGCAGGATACAAAATTAACACACAGAAATCTGTGGCTTTCCTATACACTAACAATGAACTAATGGAAAGAGAAATCAGGAAAACAATTCCATTCACAATAGCATCAAAAAGAATAAAGTACCTAGGAATAAACCTAACCAAGGAAGTGAAAGATCTATACCTTGAAAACTGCAAGACACTCTTAAGAGAAATTAAAGGGGACACTAACAAATGGAAACTCATCTCATGCTCCTGGCTAGGAAGAATTAATATCGTCAAAATGCCCTATCAAATTACCAACAGCATTTTTCAATGATCTGGAACAAATGGTTCAAAAATTCATATGGAAACACCAAAGACCCCAAATAGCCAAAGCAATCCTGAGAAGGAAGAATAAATTGGGGGTATCTTGCTCCGCAACTTCAAGCTCTACTACAAAGCCACAGTAATCAAGACAATTTGGTACTGGCACAAGAACAGAGCCACAGACCAGTGGAACAAAATGGAGACTCCAAACATTAACCCAAACATATATGGTCAATTAATATTCAATAAAGGAACCATGGACATACAATGGGGGAAATGACAGTCTCTTCAACAGATGGTGCTGGCAAAACTGGACAGCTACATGTAAGGGAATGAAACTGGATCACTGTCGAACCCCATACACAAACGTAAATTCAAAATGGATCAAAACTTGAATGTAAGTCATGAAACCATAAAACTCATAGAAAAAAACATAAGCAAAAATCTCTTAGACATAAACATGAGCAACTTCTTCATGAACATATCTCCCTGGGCACTGGAAACAAAAGCAAAAATGAACAAGTGGCACTGAATCAAGCTGAATAGCTTCTGTACAGCAAAGTACACCATCAATAGAACAAAAAGGTATCGTATAGTATGGGAGAAAATATTCATCAATGACAGATGAGATAAAGGGTTGACATCCAAAATATATAAAGAGCTCACACACCTCAACAAACAAAAAGCAAATAATCCTATTAAAAAATGGGCAGAGGAGCTGAATAGACAGTTCTCCAAAGAAGAAATTCAGATGGCCAATAGGCACATGAAAAGATGCTCCATATCGCTAATCATCAGAGAAATGCAAATCAAAACCACAATGAGATATCACCTCACCAAAGTAAGTATCGCCACCATCCAAAAGACAAACAGCAACAAATGTTGGTGAGGTTGCAGACAAAGGGGAACCCTCCTAACACTGCTGGTGGAAATGTAAATTAGTTCAACCATTGTGAAAAGAAGTATGGAGGTTCCTCAAAAAGCTCAAAGTAGACATACCATTTGACCCAGGAATTCCACTTCTAGGAATTTACCCTAAGAATGCAGCAGTCCAGTTTAAAAAGGACAGATGCACCCCTATGTTTATTGCAGCACTATTTACAATAGCCAAGAAATGGAAGCAACCTATGTGTCCATCAGTAGATGAATGAATATAGAAGATGTGGTATATATACACAATGTAATATTATTCAGCCATAAGAAGAAGACAAATCCTACCATTTGCAACAACATGGATGGAGCTAGAGGGTATTATGCTCAGTGAAATAAGCCAGGCGGAGAAAGACAAGTACCAAATGATTTCACTCATATGTGGAGTATAAGAACAAAGAAAAACCGAGGGAACAAAACAGCAGCACAATCACAGAACCCAAGAATGGACTAACATTTAACAAAGGGAAAGGGACTGAGGAGGATGGGTGGGAAGGGAGGGATAATGGCAGGGAGAAAGAAAGGGGGCATTATGATTAGCGTGTGTAATGTGGGGGGGGGCACAGGGAGGGCTGTGCAACACAGAGAAGATGATTAGGGATTCTGCAGCATCTTACTATGCTGATGGACAGTGACTTCAATGGGGTTGGTGGGTGGGACTTTGTGAAGGGGGGAGCCTAGTAAACATAATGTTCTTCATGTAATTGTAGAATAACGATAGAACAAAAAACTGCTAACCTATTTTCCGGAGTAGCTATACCATTTTACATTCCCACCAGAAATGTTTGACACCCAGTTTCTCCACATTCTTGTCAGCATTTAGTATTATCAGTTTTTTTTGGTTTTGGCAGTTGTAATGGGTGTGTAGTCATGTCATCATACTCTTAATTTGCATTTTTCTAAATGCTGGTGATGTTGTGCATACCTTCTGTATGTCATCTACAGTGAAATGCTTCTTGTCTTATGTTTATTTTTTAATTCGATTGTTTATTTTCTTTTACTATTCAATTTTGGGTGCTCTTTATATATTCTTTTAGCACTTGAAAAATGTGTCACTTACTTCCCATCCCCATGGTTTCTGGTGAGGAATCTGCCTTCATTCAAACATTTCCCTGCTCCCACCCCCACCCACCAAATAAGGTGTCATCTCTTACTTGGTTGGTGCATTCAAGATATTTTCTCTGTCTTTAGCTTTCAAAAGTTTGATTATGATGTAGGTTGGCATGGATTTCTTTGGCTTTATTCTGTTTATTCAGCTATTGAAGCTGTAGGTTTATGTCTTTCCCAAAATTTTGGAAAATGTTAGTCATTATATTTTTCAGTTCTAAAGTTTCTGTTTGGTTCTTCTTTATATCATCTATTTCTTTGCTGGGACTTTCTATTTTTTCATTCATTTCAAACCTGTTCAGAACTGCTCTTTGAAGCATTTTTATGGTGAACACATTAAAATCCTTGTAATGTAATTCCAATATCTGTGTCACATAGGTCTTCATGCCTGTCGATTGATTCTTATCTCAGTTGAGATTTTCCTGTTTCTCATTCTGACAAGTGACTTTCATTTGTGTGCTGGACTTTTTGTATGTTATGTGATGAGCCTCTGGATCTTATTCAAATCTTCTGTTTTAGTTGAACCTCCTCTGATACCATATCAGGAAGGGGCACCACCTTGTTACTGAATTTAGAGGTAGAAGACCATGTTCCCTATCTTGTCTTCACTGCGGGGCAGGAGACACCTCATTACCATTGGGAAGTGAAAATTCAACTTCCCATGAGCCTACCACTGATAGCAGCACTCAAGCACTGTGTTATTCCTGAGGTGCAAAGGTCCCTAGTGGGTTTTCCTTCTTCTCTTCAGCTTTCAAAATCTTCTTAGATTTATTTTATGTATAATATCCAGGGTTGTTACTTAGAGGGAGGAATAGCGATAAGTGTATTTACTTCATCTTGTGAACTGGAAGATCCTCCTTTTTCATTTTCTCTTAAGCCTATTCTTATCAAGTTTCCATTGTCCGTGGGTCTACCAAAACTGATCTTGTCAAAGTCACCAGTGACCTCCACATTGCCAAATCCAATGTTGTTCTCACTTTACTTGACCCATCAATTACATTAAACTCAGTTGATCTTTCTTCTTTTTTTGTATTGAATTTTATTAAATTACTTTTTACATTAGTTTTATATGGTCACATGATCATCTCTTTATTTTTCTGCTAATGGAATGGTTTACATGATTTACTTTTTTGGGTCATTTTCATTGATTCAGTGAATATTCATCAATTGCCTGACTTGTGCTAGGCATTGTTTTATTTTGTTTTTATTTAAAAAATGTTTAATATTGAGGTACATACAATAAAATCCACAGATCTTAGTGTACAGCTTGATGGATTTTGACATGTACTCATGTAACCATTGCTCAGATCAAGATATCAAACAATCTCACTAATTTTTTCCCCCCTTCACCTATTTCACTCATCACTCACACCCCCTCCCCTATGGCAACCACCTTCTTCTTAAAACACTTCCTTCACTTGTTTTTGGGACACCACATTGCTCTGGATTTTCTCATATTTCTTAGTTTCCTTTTCAGTTCTTTCTTGGCTTCTTGATTTCTTAATATGAGAGTGCTCCAGGGCTCAATCTTGTCCTCTTCTCTTCTCTACTTTTGCCTTTGGTAATCTCATCTGATCTCATGGCTTTAAATGCCATCTGTTACCCTCAGATTTCTATCTACAGTTCAAACCTCTCCCCTAAACTACAACTTGTACATCATCCAGCTGCCTGTTTAATATCTCCACTTGGATATCTAATACATATTTCAAACTTTGAGATATAAAATCTGAATTTCTGATCTCCACCCTCCTCAAACCTGCTTGTCCTTCACTTTTTCCAATTGTTCAGGTCACAAACCTTGAGATCATTCTTGACTTTGCTCTTTCTTTAACACCTCCAATCTATCAGCAAATCCTGTGCTACACTGAAAATAAGTGCACAATCTGACCACTTCTGATCACCCCCATTGCTGTCGCCTTGGTTCAGGCTACAATTACCTCTTGTCTGGACTGCTGAAATAGCCTCCTAACTTATCTATACTTATACCTATTGTTAGATTGTCCTTCCTACTTAATACAGTAATCAGAGCAATCCTTTTAAGAGATAAGTCAATCATATCATCCCTTTCTGAGACCCGCCCATGGCTCTCAAGACATGACTCAAAAAAGAGCAGAGGTCAACGTCCTTATCCTCTGTCTGAAATGCTCTTTCTTTAGGTACCAGCATGGCCTATCCTCTCACTTTCTTCAAGTGCTTCTCAAGTGTTACCTTTTCAAGTGTCTCCTTCTCTCCAAGCCTTCTCTGACTCCTCTATTTTAAATTGTAACCCTCTAGATATCTCTATATGCCTTTGCAGGTTATTTTTTTTTCATAGCACTTACCTCCTACATATACCATATAATATTCTTACTTATCTTGCTCACTATCTGTCTTCACTATCCACTCTCCACAAAAAGTGTAAGCTCAATGAGAGTGTGGACTTTTGTCTTTTCATTCACTGCTGCATTTCCTGTACCTGAAACAGGGTATGTATGATATGTTGTAAATACCCAGTGTATAAGTAAATGAATATATCCCCTAACTCAGGGTGTAGTGTTCCAGTAGTATTGACATTGGCCATTTAAATTTTCATAGGCTGGAGTCTTAAAGTTTTATTTTAAATTTGCATTGTTTTAAATTCCATTATATCTTAGAGTCAACTTATCTGTTCTTGTACCTATTGTTAGATTCTGGTTGCTAGGATAATGGACCAAAAGTAACAAAAAAATAGAATGTATTTTTGTTACATTTTATCTGGTTTAATAAATCGCCATTCGGTATATTCTAAAAGGTATTTAAAATGACCTCCGAAATACGTAAAAGTGAGACAATCAAGCCAAGGGAAAATACAGATAGGAAAAATAAAATGGAGCTAAAGGTGAGGTTAACAAAAAACACAATCTGTAAAGTCCTGTTCATTTGCTAGGGGTGGACCAAGCATTTGGTTCCAAGCTCTCTAGAAGCCACTGCAAAAAAAGACAAGGAGCGCATGATTCATTGATGCCCTTCCTTCAGAGCAATGTTCTCTTCTGAGAGCCATTGTTCTTTCCTCCACCAGTAGATGGCGAGCATCCCATGTGATTAGATTATAAGGAAGCCCATCAATGCTGGCTTCTAAACTGCGCCTAATATTAATTATGGCAACCATTCTTTCTGAATTACATATCTGGCTAGTTACAGTCTCCATTTAGTTCTTAGTGGAGCTTTGCGGAGGAGTTGTTACTATCTCCTCTTTAGAGATAAGGAGACAAGCTCAGAAGTTATCTCTTGCTCAAGCCTGGATTCCAAACTATCTCTCTGATTTCAGAGTCTCTGCTTTTTCTATTACACCACACTGTCAAACTGCTGTCCCCTGGAAAGCCTAAGACAGTCTCTCTTTTTTCTAATTGGTGAAACTCTTGGGAGGCTCTCTTTGACTGAAGGGCTTTCTTAGTGCTATGGCCACAAAATGCAGGAGGAATCAGGGATTAATATGGGTTCTGACACTAAGTAGCTGTTTCAGAAAAAGCAAACCACTTAATCTGCATGCCTCAATTTCCCCATATGTCGAATGGGAGTGATAAAATCTGCTCCATTTAACTCAGAAGTGGTGTCAGGATAGAAGGGTGAAAAATATGTGAATATGCTCTGCAAAGTAGAAAACGCAGTAGGAATGATGTACTAAACCCAGCATTTATCAAAAGCCTACTATGAGCTGAGCACTGTAGTAATGCTACCACATTTGAGTAAGGCAATCCTGCTCAAAATGTGGTCCACGAACCAGTGCTAGTCCACAGATTGTTTCTTGCTGGTCCATGACAAGAACTGATGACAGATGGTACCTGCATTTATCATGGTGAGCGTTTTGTAAGGTATATAATTGTTGAATCACTATGTTGTACACCTGAAACTAATGTAATATTGTATACCAACTGTACTTCAATAAAAAAGCAATTAAGAGTATGTGTTTTGAAACCTTAGCAATTTGACAGGGCAATTTTATGGCTATTGTACATAATCATAAAAGAATTGGGCTTGTATTTTGTATGTTTGCTTTATTTCATTTTTCTAGAAATTTATTTTTATTGTGTTTCATAAAAGTGTTGATACACAATGGATACGGGGGAAAATGGTCCTTCCCCACAAATGGTTTGAAAAGCACAGCATACGAAGGCAGTATAGGACACGGACCATGCCCTCAAGGGGCTCTCATTCTAGGGGGAGAAAAGGTATCACAGGGGTTCTGAGAAATGAATGCCACTATTTCATGTGCTTCAACTTCTTTATGGAACATAGGGCTATACAGAGCTGGGTGGACTTGCAGATTAGAGACCTGCAAATTCTCAGAACCACTCCCTAGAGAAACTTTCATATTTTCCCCCTTAGAATACTCACAGCTCTAATCTAGATAGACTCAGACTTCTCTCAAATAGAAGGCAATCTGATAAGGGATTTTTAAAAAGTAAAATCTCTCATGAAAAATTATGCTGAGCCCAATTTAAGAACTATAAAGACTGGGTTTTTGCAAATCATAGACTTTCTAGTATATGCTCACAGGCTTATGGGGTCTTCTTTTTATATTTCCAATTATAATCTTTATTAGTTGTGTAATTTTATTTTATTTTATTTATTTTATTTTATTTTTTATTTTTTTGAGAGGACATCTCATATTTATTGATCAAATGGTTGTTAACAACAATAAAATTCTGTATAGGGGACTCAATGCACAATCATTAATCAACCCCAAGCCTAATTCTCAACAGTCTCCAATCTTCTGAAGCATAATGAACAAGTTCTTACATGGTGAACAAATTCTTACATAGTGAATAAGTTCTTACATGGTGAACAGTGCAAGGGCAGTCATCACAGAAACTTTCGGTTTTGATCACGCATTATGAGCTATAAACAATCAGGTCAAATATGAATATGCATTTGATTTTTATACTTGATTTATATGTGAATCCCACATTTCTCCCTTATTATTATTATTATTATTTTTAATAAAATGCTGAAGTGGTAGGTAGATGCAAGAAAAAGGTAGAAAACATAGTTTAGTGCTGTAAGAGGGCAAATGTAGATGATCAGGTGTGTGCCTATAGACTAAGTATTAATCCAAGCTAGACAAGGGCAACAAAACATCCACGGATGCAGAAGATTTCTCTCAAAACAGGGGGGGTGAGGTTCTAAGCCTCACCTCTGTTGATCCGCAATTTCTCACCTGATGGCCCCCCTGCGACTGTGCCTATCTTAGGTTGTTCCTCCTTTGAGGAATCTTACCTGTCTCTGGCTAACCAGTCATCTACCGGGGCCATACAGGGAAATGTAAAGTTGGTAAGTGAGAGAGAAGCAATATTGTTTGAAAAGGTTAGCTTTTTACTTCTTTGCAGATTTATGCCCTGTGGCTTTTATGCCCAGCATTTGTCTTGAGGTATCTTTACCACTTGGAAGAATTATGATACTTGGTAATTTCGATATGAGGCACGAATTCTACTTAAGGGTTGTAATTAGGAAGGAAAAAGAAAAGCTATAGAAGTAGCAGACGGAAGAAAACATGGGAAGATTGATTATTTCTTTGACTTATCTTCTTGTAGAGTAACATAAGCATGTATAGGTTTTAAACTACTAATTAAATTGCGCACACACATTAACATAATAGGAATACAGCTACATAACCAAACCAGACCTACAATTACCAGCCATATCCAGTGAAACCAAGAAAACCAGTTAGGCACCCTAGACATTTGTGAAAACTTATCAATGATATGATGGATATTGTCTAACTGAATTTGAATTGTTTGAGAAAAATCAGACAAATTAAAACAACCCATTCCTGGGAACTGTTCACACCCCATATGTTCTTTTAACAGTAGATAGTCTGTAGTCGCAAGATTTTGGAGTGCTGCAACTTGCACTTCTCCTAATTCTTGGTTGAGTTCCGACAGTATAGATCCAGTCAAATTTGTTGTTTTACTGTATGCACAGGCCAGCTTAGATATCTCCTTCTTCATTCCAATGGCAAGTTTATGGGGTCTTTCTTTAGCAGGCACTAAGGCAGTAAGCTACCCAACTGGCTCTTTAATATAAATGCTATCTCTGACAGGCTATTAAATTTTTTCAATGTTATTTTTTTAAGATACATAATTGAATAGGTAATATACTTCCATGGCATGAAATTGAGAAAGTACTCAGCTCTACATCTTGCTTTTTTCATAGAATTTTACACGTAAGTACATAAAGAGCTTTCTCTTTGGGTAGATGTACCATTATTTATTTGATCAGTCCTCTATTGATGGACATCTGATTGTTTCTCATTTTTTGTTATTACAAATAATGCTATGTGAATAACCTTGTACACATAACAGTTTATACCTATGCAAATATAACTGGAGGAGAAATGGAATTTTGGAATCAAAGTTTCATATATTTGTAATTTTTATACTTATTGCAAAATTGCCCTCAATTAACTAATTGCACTCCCACCAGCAATTTATGAGACAACTCCCCCCTTCAGCTTTGTCAACATGATGTATTATCAGTATTTTTATATATTACCAATGGTATCACACTAGTATTTCTCCAGTCAGGGGGTTAACTACTATTATTGGTATAGAAGCCATTTGTTAATTTTGATACTCAGCTGTCCAGGTACAGGGAAAGTACAACTGATCCTAGGTCCCTCTATTTTCAGAATTCCTAAACTACTGTCTCAAGAGATCTCCTGAGCTAGAGAACTTTGTTCATTTCCTTTTATTCTGCCCATTTCTCTAGAACTATCCCAGGCATTTCTTGGACACCCAAGATGTTTTATTTTAAAACTAGTATCTAGGGGCTAACATCGTGCCTGGAACTATAGTAAGGACTTAAATAAAATGTAGAACGAATAAATGAGAACAATACTAGAAACATCAACTTACTACTTTATGTGGCTATGTAGTCATGTAATCTATTTCAGTCTTTATTTGCAATGACAATCTCAGAACTAAAGATAAAGCTGCTTCAGACAGGACAGTCTAGGTACCACCATGATCTATTGCTCTGGAAATTTTCCCTTTTGCAAAATTAACTCTAAAGTGCTACCTTTTATTATACAGAGAAATTCACTATTTTATTCTTTCTTTATAGTTAACATTTAAGATTACATTGTGTTTACTCTTTGCTTTGTACGATCTGAAATGACTTTTGACCAAAAGTTTGTTGACCACCATAGGGGGAGGATAGGGAATTTTTTTTTTCCAAAATTTTCCAAGGAAGAAGAGCAGGGGACTCATTTATGTTGATCTGTTTATACTCTTTTGACCAGATTCATTTGTGACCATGTGCACACACTTGTGGGACACCAGGCTAAGGTTCTCATGGGGAAGAGAACAGAGATAAAAGAATCTGTAACTCTTGACTAGATTATTAACTTTGCCTCATTGGTGCCACATTCTAACCACTTCACTTGGGAAGGTATTGTACAGTCATTTATTATTCATCATATATTATTCACCATATAAATATCTCCTGCAAAACTTAGAGATCCAAAGGCTGAAGGAGATGTCATCATTATCATTATCAATTCTAGTTAACATTTATTGAGTGTTTTAATCATTTTGTTTTACATTTATTAGCACACTTTATCCTTTTATCCTTTTATCCCATTTTACAAATAAGAAAACTGAAGGAGACTGAAATTAGGTAACTTGAATGAGGTGACACACATAGTAAGAGTCCCAGTCTGGTTGGTTCTGAGCCCAGATAGTCTGGCTCCAGAGTCCCTGTCATAACTATATTGTTTTGCAATTCGCAAAAGATAAAATACTCTTTAGAAATGTGCTCTTTAAGGTCCCCAACAGGAGCCCTCCAAACAGTCAGTGGTCAGTGGCGACACTGTGTTAATCTGGGTGTAGTGCATCCTCATCTTCCATAAATCACTCGTGCCTGAAGCTTTCCCAAATTGACACATATTCTAAGAAAGCCAATATGCTCTCTCTACAGTGGTAACTTCATGACAAGTCGGCTTCCAACCTATTGTCATCCTTCGACTCCTCTTTTTCTTGTCTCAGAGGAATAGGCATCTTTTCCAAGGTTACCTTGTGTTTTGCATCTCATTTCTCTATTTCCCCCCATATTTTACTCCATTATTTATCCCCTCCTTTTCTTGCCTCTTCAATTTCCATCTCACTGGTGGCTCTTCCTGCTTAATCTGAAAATAAGCTATGGTTTCTTCTATACTGAAGTGACAAAAATAAGCAAACTAACCTCTTTCCTTGAACAATCACTTCTGATTCACCTTCTTAAGGAAGAGCTCCAATAAAAGTATCCCCTTGCTCAACAGCCTTAATTTTTTTTCAGTCACTTTACGAATTGAGTATAAATCTCAGTCCAAAATTCAGGATGCTCCAGAACTGGGCCTCAGTTTGCCTTCTTGTTATATCTCCTACAACTTCCCTTTCCTACCCTAAGCTTCAACCACACAGGACTACTCACAGGTCTTTGTATGTGATTTCCTTTACACAAGATGTTACCTCCAGTTGGATTTACCTTTATCAGAGGACTCAGTGTAAACTTCCCTGGATTCTTTCTATTACTTTTGGCTATCTCCTACCTATACATGCCTGAAGGCAAGGACTAAATGTTACCAGTGAGATAGTAAAAATTTGCTTGGGCTGAGAAAGCAAAAATCAGCCAATTCATTGGACTGGAATAACAGACACAGGTAAAGCCAGCTGCAAGTTTAACAAGAATCAATATTTCTCTAAAGACACACTGCAGCTGTAGAGTGATAACAACCCCCTTTATTTGAGTGACCACCACCACTTTTTTATTCACTTAGAAACTTTTTCTCTCTAGTATCATAGATTATTAGATACTTTGCTGCTTAAAATCATATCAGTGAGAATAAAACATCCCATATTTGTCTGGAAGACATAAATTTCTCAGACACAGAGAAGCAGCCTCGATTTCCAATCCAGGTGCAGAGGTTCAAATAAGGGTATCTGGATACAGCATTCCACATCTATCTTTACTTTGTGGTTCCCAAGGAAACAAGATTCTGGTTTCACTTCACAGTGTAGTCCTGATGTTGGCCCCTCCACACAGCCCTGATTTGAGCTTACCAAAACAATGCTTTATTTATAATTTACCTAAACTCTACCCTTCCCTATAGTGCCTTTTTTTTTCTTTGTTTGGTGAGACGCCCCACGGTTTACCTGGTGTGCAGCCTTCCTTATTGCAATAGGTCAAAAAGCCTGACTTTTCAGATTACAGATTTGTTCTTGGTGGCCTTACCCTGACTGGGCTAAGATACAGGTTCTATACTCTTAGCCACTTAGCTTGTCCAAAGTAGGAATTCAAAAATTGTTCACTAAAGTAGACTAGGAATTAAAATATTGGGGTTCTAGTTAGATTACGTGGATTGAGTATATGGATTCCAGCTTCATTTGTGCTAATAACTAATTAGCAGGATCATCTTAAGTAAGTCAACATTCCCCATTGGCCTGTTTTCTCGTAAGACGAAGGGCTGTTTCTTGCAATCCCAGGGCAAGGACTTCGACGTCAGGTAGACCTAGGATTGAATATCGGTTCTCCTACTTACTAAAACCTGTGATTTTTGCTTTTCTGAGCCTCCGTTTTGTAATTATTAAAGCGGAGATAATACTGAAAACTGCTGTGTAGATTTTCCAGTGTTGCAATGAGGATTAAGGTGGTCGCTATATGCCTATTCGTATTATGTGAGCTCGGACAAATTATTAACCTTTCTGTGCCTCTGTTTCCTCAATAAAAGTGGAGAAACAGTAGTATGCACCGCAAGGAGCTTATTGTGGGCATTAAATGAGATGAGAAAAGTAGAGGGCTTGGAACTATGTGGCACGTAATTAGAGGCTCAAAATACGTGAGCTAATGTAATTAGTATTAGGTATCTACTACTAACTATTCTGTGGGCCAGAATCTCAGGATGAACAGTTTCATTCTAAGGACAAAACTAAAAACCTGTACCGTGAGCCCGAAACTCAAAAATGAAACATTTATTTTCCCAGAACAATTAACGCACCAGAACTGGGTTAGGACCCGTCCAGTCCTCATTAAATATGGCAGCGCGCAGGGCCGACCTACTGCGCTTGCGTACGCGGAAACTCCTCCCACGCCTCCTTCACCGCGGCTCCCTACGCCCTGTCGCCTTCCCGGCCCGCGTCACCCTAGCCCCGGCTCAGCCGACGTGCCGGGAGATGGCTGGCCAGGGCGCGCACGCGCAGATGTAAGCTGTGCTTGGCCGATACTTGCTAGGCGCCTGTCACATGAGCCTCGCGCCCGCACCTCTCCCCCTCCTCCCTGCTGGGCTGTGAATGAAGCTCTGCCGGCTACGTGGGGGCGCTAGCTCAATTTGGTGTCTGGACGCCAGAGCTGACTGAGCGCTCGGCCGGCCGGCGGCGGACTCGGGCTCCGCCGCTCCTGACCTCGGCGGCAGGTAAAGACAGATGGACTGTCTCTTTCCTAACAGGTCCTATGCGGGCCGCCGGTTCCCGGCCCACCTTCGGAGCACCTCCTGGGCGCAGCGACACAGGGGAAGCGCTCCCTGCTAGCTCGGCCCCCCGGAGATGGGGGGTACCCCTTGCCCGGCTGCCACAGACTGGCACTCGGAGGAGTCAGACCGGCTACTTCTAGCCAGTGCAGGGCGGCATCTTCCCCGGAGCCCAGCCCTGTTCCCCAGCAAGGGTCTCTGCACTGTCCCAGCGAAGTTTTCTCGCGGAGCGGTGCCAAGCCCGCCCCTCTTTTGAACGGGGGAGGTTAGCTGCAGGCGTCCTCTTCCCAAGACTAGGGCAGTGTGGCTTTGGCCGGCAAAGCTTTGTCGAGGCCCCGTTCTTCTCCCTCCTGGTCTGTACTCTCAGGTTCCTGTGGTTCTTAGCGAATAGAAGTCCAAATTCAGAAAAGTAATTGTGAGTTTTCCTTTTCCCACTTAATGCAGGAAGCTGTTTCTCTCCAGTTTCCAGGCTTGCCCTTGAGCGCCTTCACCTCGGAGGGGAGAGCTTTACCTTTTCATTGATGCGCGTTTGCCTTTATTACTATTTCAGAGCAAATCAGTTTCCTGGAGTGCCAAGTGAAGTTGTTCATGTGCCCGTGTGATAACGTCAGTGTAAGGAACCCTAAATAAGTGAGATAAATCCAGAAGTGTGGAGCATAAAAAGCCGGTAAGAATCTGCTTTACATAAATGTCATATATTTATTAGCAACTGCCAGGGTGTGACTTCAGAGATGTTACATTTCGCCTGGTCCTACCAGGCGCAGATCGGTACTTTTTAACTGCACGCGAAATAAGGGGAAAAGAAGGCAAACCCAAACAAACTGTTACAGGTTCCAGATAAGTCATCAGAGCGCTTTTTTCCTGGTGAATTCACCCTGGGACTTTGTGAGTTCACGAACCATTCCTTAACCAAAGCATTGTTTCTTCTCTGTTGATGTTTTTGGGACTACTGGACACATACATATTTTTGTCTTAAAAAAATAAAGTCATTAAAGAAGGCCAAAATGACAACTCTCAAGTTGGTGTTAAGTCTTCAGTATGTGCGCATTAGTGCTTTCACTTTGCTGGTGGAGGTGTTGCTTCTATAAAAGCTATGGAAACAGCAATCCACTTTGATGTTCACTAGGTCGAAAGGGTGAGGACTTTTTCTTAGAAAAATCAGATTGGCTTGCATGCTAAATAAGGAAGATCAATTTATTAAGAACTTTTAAATAGACCAAAGCACGGTGTTTGCTATTCTAAAGCTCTGAATCAAACGAAGTAGACCTTTCATTTTTTTTCTTCCATTCCTAACTCCTTTCCTATCCTTAGCATAGTGTTGTCCTAAGACTGAATGTGATGTTTTAAATGTAGGAATTAGCTGAATTAATTTGGTTTTGTTCCATTTTTCTTTTTCTTTGGTTCTTCTTTCTCCTGATTATAAAAGCAATCTATGCTCCCTATAGGACACTGGCAAAGTTTGGGAAAGTAGGATGAAGTGAAGAGGAAGAACTATGACAGGGCATAGCTCTTAACTTTTCATTATGCGTCCTTTCTCTATTTTCAAACTTGAAGTATGCACAAGATTTGCTCTCCTTTCTAATTTTTTAATGCAAAGTTGGGTTTTTGGGCAGTTGGGGAGGGCACTAGATATTATGTGTTTTTCGTTCCCCAAAGAGTGAACTTAATGCTAGGAAAGACACTTGACAGTCATCTCATTCAACCACCCATCCTTTGAGATTCTGAAACCCATTTACTGAAGATCCAGTGATTCATGTCGAATTGAACAGCACGCAGCAGCAATATTAATTGACTCTAGATTTCCCCATTTTATCTTTCTTCAAGGGTACCATGCCGGGGGAAAAACGTGACACTATGTGTGTATCTTTGAAAGAGAAGTTCAGATTGGGACAGGAGATACTTTTCAAGGATTTGAAATTTTTTTTTTCATTTAGGTATTCATTTTTCTGTTTACATTTTCAGGTTTGGGATTTGAGCATCTCACAGAAAGTAAGATCACACATCTCACAGAAAGTAAGATTTGAGCATCTCACAGAAACACAAATCTCACAGAAAGTAAGATCACAGCTGCTGTTACCTCTATATCCCAGTCAAGCCCCCCCCCTACAAAACTGGGGAACTCTGGGAGACTCTGAGCCTGAGACCCCAATGTGGCGAAGGATAGAATCAAGATGGCCATGTGGCAGGGTAAGAAATTAGCACTTATTCCTGTAGCTGGTTTTTCTTCCTTCTCTATCCTCCACCCCAAGCCAGTGGCAGGCAGCCAGCTGTTTCTTTAATTTAATTCTTTGTCTCTACAAGGACAAAATATATTAGTTGAAAAGAAGTTGCTCCTTTCTAGGAGTTCAAATTATTTTATAGAAGTTGTGTGTGTGTATGTTTGGGGAATAGCAGGAAAGTGTAGTGCCAGAAGCATTTTCAAAGAGCTCTCTTCATTTGACCATGTGCTTTGTGGGGGTTATATGAGAGGAAACAGGATATCTTTTCATACTTGTATTTCTCATTTGTTTCCAGCAAATTTCTATCATAAGGTTCTCAAAGGTGAGGGAGACAGATGTCAGCACCTTCCTGGCTTCCTCTTCCCAATAAAGACTTTGAAGCATATTTAATATTATAATTTTTATATTTGCTAAAAGAAGGCAAATGACTTTTCAAATACTATGAACTACCTGAGAGCAAAGCTCAACCATCTCTTGCCTGATGGATCATACCTGTTGTGAACCTGTGAATTCTTATCACATACCAAGTTTTTTTTATTTGTGGTGGGGTTGAAGATTGTGCCTTATGGGAGAGTATCAGAATCTCCAGGGGTGGGTGGGATTTTTATGTTTATCAAAAGGGAGTGTGGGTTTACGAAATGATAGGCAAACACTACCCAAATTGGTGTATGACCCACAAAAGGTTAAGGACCACTGAGATGAAGTAGAATGAAAGAACTCAAATATCTATAAGTATTCAACAGGTAGGTTTGTTGGTGACCTTTCTTTTCAAATTGTCTCCTGTTGGTTATGGCTTCAAGTGTGTAGGCACACAAATGTAACAAGTATTTTAGGTGTATGAGGTTTGTCAATTTAAAGAGATTTGTTGAAGTGGAATTTGGCCTATATACCTGCTTTGACTCACATAATGGGCATCTGGATATTCTTGTTTAAATCCTGAGATGGTGGTTCATCCAATAACTAGAATACACAGACAAATAAGACACAGGACCCTAGAGAGTTCCTTGTTTTATGGGAAAGACAGACATAAACAAATCATTGTGTTAGGTTGAATAAGTATTATAACAGGGAGAAGTGCAAAGTGCCATGGAAGCCCAGAGAACAGGGTAATGAACTCTTTTGAGTTTTGAGCTGGTATAAAAAAAAAGAGTGGGAGTTTGCTAGATGGGCAAATGAGAGAATTGCATTCTGGGCAGACAGAGAAGCACTGTTTGGGAACTTCCAAGTTGCTCTGTTTGCCTCATGTGAGATGTGTGGGGCATGACCCCAGATGAAGCAGGGAAGGTAGTCGGATGCCAGATAATAAAGAACCTTGTATGTTCTAGGAAGGATTTTATACTTTATCTGGAATACAAAGATTCTAAACAGGGAAGTAACAATCAGATTTTGTTTTAGAAAGATTACTTTGGCAGCAGTGTTGAGGTGAGGCTGGAGCTGGAGAGAAAGAAAGCCAAGAGCCAGTTGGGAAGTTTCTGGTATAGTGGTTTGGGGTGAGATGGTGAGGGTCTGAGCAGAAGTAGGGGCAGCAAGGGTAGAACAGAAGGATGAATTCCAGAAATGTTCTGTGACTGGATGTGGGGGGAACTGAGTCCAGATTGCCACCAAGTTTGGGTGCCTGTGGCCGGTGGTGCCAATCACTGAAATGGGGAATATGGGAAGAGGAGAGAAGGGCATGGGGATGGTGGGAAGTTAGTGTACCCAGTTTGGTTTGAGACACCTGTGGGCTGTCATGTCAGGTAGATGATTAAAAGTATGGAACTGGAGTTTGTGCAGGTGGGGATCTAGAGTTTTGTTCCTAATGATGCATAAAGAGTGTGTGTTATTTTTTTCTCTTTCTGTTTAATGGAGATGTCATTAGTAGTTAATGATTTATTTGTTTTATAATATAAACATTTTAATGGATGACCAGTCTTAACACAATGTCCTGTTTTTTTAATAAATAATTCATTTTGCTAACTCAGGCTTTGAATCTGACCTGCTTAAAATTATGTTGTAGTAAACTTAATTTTTCTAGAACTACTGAAGGGGAGAGTATTCCATATAAGTAACTGTAACTTAATCCTTGTGCAACCTCTGAAATGACAACATAGTACATGGTTGTTGGGGTGGTAGTATGGTAGTAGTTAAAAGTATGGGTCTGGGTTCTACCCTATTGATTCCATCACTTGGTAGCTGTGAGACCTTGGGCAAGTCCCTTAACCTGTGTATCAGTTTCCTCCTTTGTAAAATGGGGATAATAATAGAACTCACCTTATAGAGTTGTTCTGAAGAATAAGTTAATATATGCAAAGCACTTGGAACATAGTATCATATGTGTGTGCCATTATTATTGGCAGTAATACATTTAGATATTGTTTAGCACATAATAAGTGCTCAGTAAAATTTAGCAATAACTGTTGCTGCTACTATGACTATTACTACTGCTACTACTACTACTGCTATTATTATCATTATTATTTTGCTAGATCCTGGGGTGAGACTGGGACCCTGTTCTGTAGACGTAATTTCAAGTTATTCTTGGAAGCTCTGCCCTGTGGTAGTCTGTTTGGGTCTTTAGGTAGAGGTTTAGATCTGAAGAGATCTTTAGAAAACATCTAGCTCAATTCCTAGAGGTTAAGTGACATGCCCATGCTCAAACAGATTGACAGTAGTGACAGGACTAAAACCCAGCTCTCCTGATTCCCTATTCCAGTTTTCTTCCCATGGGCTCATGGAAGAGGGAATGTGTGGGTCTATCCTCAGCTCAAGGAAGCTCTGAGTCACACTCTGGAGCTAGCTGAGGAACTCTAACAGCTAGATGAAGCCAAGTCTGCTTAGTTTCTCAGTAAACACTGTCTAGTTCCCCCACGGAGAATTTGATCAGAATTTGCATACTGCTTAAACATGGCCAACATCATTATTTTGACTTCATTTGATATAGCTCTTTAATACATTTCCTGGCCACTTTAAACACCATGTACTGGGCATAATTTAATATTTTTGCTAACTGAAGGTCATCATTAATAACATCAATTTTATTGCTGTAATGGTCAAGAAAATATTGATGAGAAGACTATCCAGTTTGGGGTGGGATGAAGTTGGAGACTTGTGTTGGGTGTTACTTATTTATTCAGTTAACATTTATTAAGCACCAGGCATGCACCAGGCAGTCTGCTGAGCCCTAGAGATGTACTGGTCAGTGCAGCAGGTATGGTCTCTGCTCTCATGGAACTTCCCAACTAGGAAAAGGTAGCATTTCAAATTCATGAAATGATTTGTTTAACAAATGTGCTGAAGCAATTTGGAAAAAATGACACCAACATAAATTTAGAAGGACTAAAATAGTCTTTATTAGTAAAGAATGGGGTGAATCCCCCTTATGTTTATCGCTGCATTGTTTACAATAGCCAAGATATGGAAGCAACCTAAGTGTCCATCAGTAGATGAATGGATAAAGAAGATGTGGTACATATACACAATGGAATATTATGCAGCCATAAGAAAAAAACAGATCCTACCATTCGCAACAACATGGATGGAGCTAGAGGGTATTATGCTCAGTGAAATAAGCCAAGCGGAGAAGGACAAGTACCAAATGATTTCACTCATATGTGGAGTATAAGAACAAAGGAAAACTGAAGGAACAAAACAGCAGCAGAATCACAGAACCCAAGAATGGACTAATAGTTACCAAAGGGAAAGGGACTGGGGATGATGGGTGGGAAGGGAGGGATAAGGGCAGGGAAAAAGAAAGAGGGCATTATGATTAGCATGTATAGTGTAGGGGGGCACGGGGAGGGCTGCACAATGCAGAGAAGACACGTAGTGATTTTACTGCATCTTACTATGCAGATTGACAGTGACTGTGAAGGGGTATGTGGGGGGGGACTTGGTGAAGGGGAGCCTAGTAAACATAATGTTCTTTCTGTAATTGTAGATTAATGATACCAAAAAAAAAAAAAAGAATGGGGTGAATCAGAGTTGCCCTTGGTGCTTTAAAAAATATTCCTGCTCAGATCTCATTCCCCCAAATTGTGATTCAGTCTAAAGACCTGAGCATTTAAAGGAGCTCTTTAAGAAATTCTGATGTATAATCCTGTTTGGGAACTGCTGCATTAAAGAACTGAAAGTTTAAAAAAAAAAAGAGAGATGGTAAAGAAGCTCAAATCTAGGAGAATATATAATCTTGGGGTAAGGAAGATATTTGTATGCATAACACCAAAGGTAAGCTTATCAAGAAAAATATTAATATGATCAACTATATGAAAATTTAAAATATCTCTACAAAACCATAAATGAAGTTAATGAGAAAACTAGAGGTAATCGCAACAAGATTCATTACCTTTAATAAACAAAGACAGAGCAATAAGCAAAACATGATTATTTTACTAGAAAAATGTGCAAAGGATGACAATAGGAAAATACATAAAAGAAGAAATCCAAATGTCCAACCAACATGAAAAAATGTTCTGTTTCAGTAGTAGTAGTCAAGGAAAGGAGAATTAAAATGGCATACTATTTTCTCCAGTATAATTTGCAAAGATTAAAAAGGAATGATGAAACTCAGTGTTGGCAAGCACATGAGGAAGCAGGCATTCTCATACACTTCTGGTGGGAATGTCAGTTTGGCAGTATTTGTCAAAAGATTTAAAAAGCATGTTTTCCTTTTGACCCAGCAATCCCTTTTCTTGGAATTTATCCTAAGGAAATAATTAAGGATGCGCACAAAGATGTGTCAATAAGGATATTAATTGCAGCATATTCTATAGTGGGAGAAAAGAATACCACTTGCATTCTGATACAGTGATACAATGGAATACTGTAGTTACTAAAAACAATAATGTAGAGTTTCATTTATCAACATGGTTCATGATATGATGTTAAATGGGTGGTGGTCGGGGAAGCAGATCCAGACTTATCAATAGTTAAAATTCTGGGCTCTGGGTTTACAGCTGGACTGAAATCCCAGTTTTATCAGCTGGGTGATGCTGGGAAATACCTGAGCATTCCTCAACTTCCACGTCAGTAAAAGAGGAATAAAATAACAGCGAACCTAATAGTTCCCAACTTGTAATGCCCATTGGGATCACCAGGGTACCTCTTAAACACTCCCAAATTCAGACCTCACCCAGCTGTTACTTCTGAATCTCTGAGGATGGGATGCAGCCCTCAGGATTTTTGAAGCCCCTCAGGTGACTTTAATGTGCAGACAAGTTTGGAAATTGCTGAGCTAACACATAGGGTGGTTGGGAGGATTAAATGAGAAAATCACAGTATGGTATGTGGTAAGTACTCAATATATGGTAGTTATTATTAGTAACTGTTATTTTTTATTAATAGCATGATCCTATTTTAATGTATGTGTGTACATGTGTGTATAATACAAAGAAAATTCTGAGGATCGATATATACAAAAGTATTAAAAAATAAATTAAGGTTGACTTTATTTTGCTAATTTCTGTCTTCCAATTTTTCTGTAAATAGCATGGATTCCTTGTTTTTTATTTAAAAAAGTATAATTTCTGAAGGAAATATCAGATATATGCACCCAGCTTTATAGACCCAGTATTTGTAATAGTGAAAAATTGAAGACATAGTTTCCATAGTAGGGGATTGTAAGTAAATTATGACAGGTCCACAGAGTAAAATCTCTGGACATTAAAAATCAAGACTAATGCTGAGAGAAATCTTCATGATACAATGGAAAAATGTGAGATTATCCCATTTCTGTCTTTTTAATTTAAATGTGGCTTTATTTGTATCTCTGTAAGTTTATATGTTATGAATACAACTATGAATGTGACAATAAGTACAGAATGGAAGGAAAGGAAGCAAAGTTGTTAAAGTGGCTATCTCCAGGTAATAAGATGCACATATTTTCCTCCTTTTTTATTCTTCCATTTTTCCAGATTTTATACAATGACTATGTATTACTTTTATAATAAATAAGTTATTTGAAAATGAGATATAAAATGACAGTGCCACCAAAAAGGAGTGAATTGTGTGGGCTTGGAGACAACTACTTCAGCCACTCTGTGCCCTCCCTACCTCCAAATTAAAAAGAAAAAGAAACCAAGCCCCCGAGGATTTGGTTAGAACAGTTTTTTGTTATTAATACTTCCTCAAGTACTCTTGTAATTTTTGGCTGTCTCTCCTATTGACTCCAAGAACTCTTTCGGGAGTGGAAGTGGGGACAGGGGAGATTGTGCAAAAATTGGGAAATTACACTTAATCTAATGTGGGGGTTACATAATAAGGTGAGGTAGTAAAATATGTTAGGATAAACATAAAAATAAGGCAGAGGAAAGTTGTAAGAAAATAGATAGTTGCTGTGAAAAACTCTTCTGTGGGCTTCAGATCTACAGGAAGTATATTTCAGCCCTGCAGGTTTTTGTTTTGTTTTGTTCTTTGGTGATTTAGCTAATGTGCGGGGGCCCTGGGAGTGTCACAAAACAGTCAGTGAATGAGTGACAGAGCCCTGGTGTGAAGTCTGGAGAGCTGTGTGGCTTGAGGATTGGACCACCATCCCCTAGGAAGAGCCATGGGCTCCTGCCTGCTGCCCAAAACATGAGTATCTGTGTGACTGTCAAGCAAAGTTCATGTTGTTAGAGCAGGAGTAAAGAAGCACAGTCCCACTGCCGTCCCCCGCTTTTTTTTTCTCTATCTGGCATAGTGTCTCTCTTGTGGCAGGTACAAGAAAAGAGTTCTTCATCTCCTCTGTTTTCCCTCTACAACTCCTCAGTGGGGAAGAATAGGTGGGGGATAGCTAGGGGGTAAACAAAAGTCATCTTTCATAAAGTTTTTGTCTAAGAGCCGTCAGCCATTTCTTCCCAAGCATATGGTTGTGGAAGGAGCACCATCTTTGGAATCTGGTATGTCTGGATTTGAACCCAACCCTGCCAGCTGGTGGCCAGTTACCTCTAACTCCGAAAGCCACAATTGTCTCATCAGGGATCACATTGAGTCTCTGGAGATAGACTCCCTGGGTTTGTGTCCTTGCCCTGTCACTGCTAGCTATAGGCAAGGTATTTCATCCTTTTGTGCCTCATCCTCTTTATATGTAAAAAGGGGTTAATAATAATCATAACTACTTATAGGATTACTGGGAGGATAAAATGAGTTAATACACACACATACAGCCTTTGAACACTGCTTGGCACTTGTTGAACACTCACAAATGGTGGCCTTTACTATTAAGATGTGCAAGAGGATATGGTAATATTTATCTCACATGTCTGTAGATGAGGATGAGAATCACCCAAGTGTGTGCCTGTTGAAGCTGTTCTGATTATATTATAATTGCAGCATAAAAAATTGATATACTCTTTCCCTGCTGTTTTTAAATTGGAAAGGATCTTTCAAAGTGATCTATTTCAAAGGTCTCATCTTGCAAAGAAAGAAACTGAAGCCTAGGGAGACTCGTTCTGGGTCATACAGCTGTCACATGGTGCACAGAGCCAGCCAGGACTAAGCCCTGGGCTCCTGATAACCAGTGCTGCCTAGCATGCTCTCTCTCCCAGTCTGTCTGCCTGTTTAGCCCCTACTGCAGTTACACTGCCTCCCCCACGCTTGGCTATTTTATAATTTTCTGCTAAATGTTAGTTTTTCCTTATTATACTTTATTGCTTACTTTGAAAAGTTTAGTCTTTTTTCCCAAAGAATTGTTTTTTTCACTGAGGCTTCTAGGATGTGTTTTTTTCTTTCTGTCACTCTGTTAGCATTTTTGAAATAAATTATAGGTTATGTTTTAACCAGAAATATTATTCAAAGCTTCCTGTTAATGTAATGCTGTTCTGTGTGTGGCAGGGTGGAGGGAGGGGGGACCAGAAAATTCCATTACAGGTGGCAAAAATTTCATATTCTTCTTATTCTTTATACTTTCTGTTAATGCCCCAGGTATTTATAGACCTGTGGTCAGACCAAAGAAGCTGTTGAGGAGTTAACAGGATGAGGTAACCCTCTTAGTAATGACATATTTTGATGCTTTTCAACCCAATACCATTCAGGCGTTAGGTAACATTTTATTGTATTTATTTAGAATTTCTGCCCTGACTACTTCCATGAAGAGCAACACAGGAATTGCAACATAGAGCATTTAGAAATAAATCTAGGATAGGGAGCATCCAGTGGAAATGAAACAGACATTACCAGGCATGTGAAATACTCTGTGTACTGAATCTCTTTTTCCTTTGTTCATTTGGCCACCACATGAAAAGATATGCATACTAAAGTACATCACTGACATCTTCTAGCCAAGGTGTTCAGGTGTAGAGAATCTCCACCCCCAGCCCTGGCCCTGACTGTGCTGTCTTCTGGTGGCCACACCTGTGGCCACCTATGGCTCAGTGACAGATATTCCCAGGTTGAAATCATGGTATTTTCTATTTAGTTTGAGAGTGGTGAGAGGCAAGTGGGCAGAGGAATTGCTGCAATCCAAATTCCCAACTCTATCAAGGCCTCCTTTTCCTTGGGTTCTATACTCTGGTAATTAATAATAATACTACAATCTCTTCTTATATTTTCTATGTTGAATTATTGTACCACCCACCTAGATAGCAAAGCCAAAAGTCTGAGAGGAAGCACACAGTCATCCTTGTTCTTCCCTACTTGTAGTCCACCTCTGATGGTCTAGATCATTCCAGGAGGTCACATTCCTGGTAAGAGCCTACTTACCTTTCAGCCATTAGCCCTGAGAAGGGTAGTCTCTTCTCTGTAATCTTTCCTGAAACCTCGCCCATCCTCTGGTAAACTTAGCCCTTCCCTTCTTTGTGTCTTTCCCTACTGTATTGTATACCCTTCAAGGGCATTGGCTGTATTTGTTCAGTACTTTTGTTTTTGTGTCTGCTGTGTGCCAAGCACTTCATTGGGTAGGTGTTGGGATTACAGTGGTTAACACAAGTCATGATTCTTGTCCTCCTAAACCTTGCAGTCATATGGGGGAGTTAGAATGCAGACAGTCAAATGCACAAATATTTCATTATAAACTGTGTGAGTGCTAGAAAGTGAAGTCCTATGAAGAAGAAGAATATGAGACATAACTTATTGGGAAGAGGTGTCTGGGAGGAAGTGACGAGTTCAGACCAAAAAATGAGTAGGAGTTTATTCAGGTGGAGAGTTGGGGGAAGAGCATGCCAGGAAGAGGAAATGAGGAGGAAATCCCTAAGGTGGAAAAAACCTGGATTATTCCCCAACATGGTCCAGTGTGGCTGGACTATAGTGATGAGGTATATGGGCATGGGATGAAAGTGGAAGGGTGGGCAGGGTACTGGTCACATAGGGTTTTGTAGGCTGTGTTACCAAGAATCCTAAGTGCAATACAAAGGCTTTGTGGTTAAATTGGATAGGGCAGGGTGACAGTGAACAAGAGGTTAGTGTCTTCATTCATCTTCACATACAGCTACCTAGCATAGAGTGCCCAGCACACAGTATGTGTTCATGGAGTCTTTGTTTAATCATAGTAATTGCCTTACCTTCCTACCAGGATTGCCATGAAGATTAAAGGAGGTAAGGTACTTTGTAAAATATAGCATGTTAAACAGATACTATTCTAGATGTGATTCACTAAATTCTATGCAGTGATGCTTACGGACATTCACTGTCATGGAAAAAAAACCCTAATTCTCTGTTAAACTAGCAAAAGCTCGCAGACAGACCATCCCATGCCATGAGTATGCTGATATACTGAGTTCTTACATACTCAAAGTGTGCCCCTATTGCCAGTGCCTTTAACTAATTACGGGTGTGTGGGAACCCCTTGATATCACACCATGATGTAGCACTCCTGGTGTTAGAAATAACTGTGGGTGATGTTGCCAGGAGCAGCATAGGTTTCTCTTCTATACTGAATTCATCCAATAAATCTCTGAACCTAGGAATTCATTATTTGAAAGCTAAATTAACTGTGAAGAATAGCACCCTCTGAATTTGCATTTGGAGGAGGGCAAAGTTAATCGCAGCTAGGTGTGTCTGCCACCAACTGTGGCACTTGGTTTTCTCGAGTGTGTTAAAAATAACAGATGTAACAAAATCCTCAGTGCTTTGCTACTTTTTTGTTAAATGTCTGGTTTTCTACTTGGGCTGCAGGAACTTCAGATCAGGTGATTGATTTAGCAGTCCACCTCTGTGCAGTGTCGGTGGAGTATAAATTGGTAGAGCCCATTTGGAGGTTAGCTTGGAAATCCTTATCAAATGTAAGATGAGTATATTTTTGTCCCAGTCTAAAAAGGAACTGCACAAAAGTCACTTGTCACAAAGATATTGCCTCATTGTTGCCATTTTTTTCAATAGCAGCAATCTTGATGTCTATCATGAGAGACTGGTTATATTAATAACAGTGAATAAACACTATGGAATGCTGTACATTTCATTAAAAAGAGTGAGGTACTGAGACTAGACCAGAGGCCAAACTCGGGATCTGACAAGATGGCTGGGCTACCCCGCAGGATTATCAAGGAAACCCAGTGTTTGCTGGCAGAACCAGTTCCCGGCATTAAAGCAGAACCAGATGAGAGCAACGCTCGTTATTTCCATGTGGTCATTGCTGGTCCTCAGGATTCCCCCTTTGAGGGAGGGACTTTTAAACTTGAACTATTCCTTCCAGAAGAATACCCGATGGCAGCCCCTAAAGTACGTTTCATGACCAAAATTTATCATCCTAATGTAGACAAGTTGGGAAGAATATGTTTAGATATTTTGAAAGATAAATGGTCCCCAGCACTGCAGATCCGCACAGTTCTGCTATCGATCCAGGCTTTGTTAAGTGCTCCCAATCCAGATGATCCATTAGCAAATGATGTAGTGGAGCAGTGGAAGACCAACGAAGCCCAGGCCACAGATACAGCTAGAGCATGAACTAGGCTATATGCCATGAATAATATTTAAATCGATCTGATCATCAAGTGTGCATCACTTCTCCTGTTCTGCCAAGACTTCTTCCTTTTTTGTTTGTGTTTAATGGACACAGTCTTAGAAACATTACAGAATAAAAGCCCAGACATCTTCAGTCCTTTGGTGATTAAATGCACATTAGCAAATCTATGTCTTGTCCTGATTCACTGTTGTAAAGCATGAGCAGAGGCTAGAAGTATCATCTGGATTGTTGTGAAAAGTTTAAAAGCAGTGGCCCCTCTCTGCTTTTATTCATTTCCCCCATCATGGTTTAAGTATAAAGCACTGTGAATGAAGGTAGTTGTCAGGGTTAGCTGCAGGGGTGTGGGTGCTTTTCTTTATTTTTTGGGGGTGGGTGGGTAGTTCTAATTGTAATGGGCTCCTGTCCTCCCCTTTATGGTGATCTAATTGCATTGGTTAAAAGCAGCTAACCAGTTCTTTAGAATATGCTCTCTAGCCAAGTCTAACTTTATTTAGATACTGCAGATGGCCAAGCTTGATTGTTTGAACCAAAATGGGAACATTAAACATCACAGCCCTCACTAATAACATTGTGACTTTGCTGTCAAGTGTAGAATCCTCCCTTCAAGAAAAAGCTTGTGACCATTTTGTATGGCTTGTCTGGAAACTTCTGTAAATTTTATGTTTTAGTAAAATATTTTTTGTTATTCTAAAAAAAAAAAAGTTAGGTAGATCTATATATAAGGACAGGGAATGATGTCCAAGATACATTTTCAGTGGGGAAAAAAAGATGCAGAGTGGTATTGTATAATCCCATTTGTACAACAGAAAGAAGGGAGAAGGTATAGGATAGATGGATATGAGTTTGTATATACATATACTTACATATGCATAGACGTTTTCTGGAATGAAGCACAAGAAACAGTTCTCAGTTGTTCCCTTGGAGATTAGGGGAGGCAGGGCTAGGGGCTTTTCATTTTCACTTGATACCTTTCTGTACTACTTAACTTGTTTACAATAAGCTATAAAGCCTTTAAATAGTAAAAATTAAAAAATCCCATACCCATTTGATTCTTTTCTTGACACTAATATACTAGAAATAGAACATAAAATAATGGTTGAAGTGAGAAGTTAGGTCTGAAGCACAGGAGGCAGAATCTGGGCAAATCAGAGGCCTCTGAAAGCTACCAGGGAATCATCATGGCCAGGGGCTTAGGGGATCTGTGGTTTTGTTAAAGCCTATTACTAAGAAAATGAGACAAAATTAGGTAAAAATTGTGATTTTATTAGGGTTTTTTGTTTTTAGATGAAGCAATTTTAGTTATGTCATTAGTTTTTATCTGTGGGTATTTTAATACCTAAGTAGCATAGTAATTGTACTTTAGGCCACAGTTAAACAATTAAGTGTCTCAGTGTCTGAATAAATAGTTGTTCTTGTTCAACTTGTTTAAATATTATAAATGCATGCTAGGCTACAATTTCTTGAGCTTTTTGCTTAAGGGCCTGAGGGGGAATGCAGGCATAGTCTTACATTTGAAGTGGAGAGGATATAAGTTGCCTGATATTTGTGTAGTAAAAGTTTGATTAAATTCCTAAATGCTTCAGGCTCATTTTAGCTCCCTCCCCTGCCCCGTCCCCTCAAAAAGAAGGCTTTTGTCTGAGATGCAAGAAGTAAAGAGAATGTTCAGCTGAATGTTCTCTCGATTTGATGTAATGAATAGTTCTTTCACTCAGTTGTGTGCATTTAGAGACAATAATCACTACCCTGTCTTAACTGACCCTGGTTCTATAATATTTGGAATCTTAACCAGGAGATGGATGGTAGAAAACTTAACAATGGATTAAGAAGCAAGACAGATTTTACTCTAGGATGTAGAATTGTATGCATAAGATGTACAGTTGGGCAGGGGGCAGAGGCTGTAGTGATGGGAGCAATCGTGAGGAAGGAGAAAGACTAAGTAATTTCTGGCTGTGGATAGGTGTAGAGAGATGGGCGTCATAACGAGTGCAACTTTTAAGAGATTTGTCTGGTTGTGGAAACCATAGAGCATGAGGAACTGCTTGGAGTGTGGTTTGAAACTGAACTTGAACCTGGACCTGGAAGTCATGCTTAGAGAACCAGTCAGGAAGATTCTTGTCCTTGCTGGTGATCAGAGAAGCTATTAGCAATGGCCCTAGCTTGGACTTGGCGTAAAAGATGGAGGAACTGGGAGAAGAACCCAGATGTCCTGGAAAGACAGACAAAGAAGACCCTGAGCCACAAGTGGGCTGGACTTTGTATCTGCTGAGAGCCAGTATTTGGCTTCTCTGTGTAGAGGGTGTTGCTGAGAGGCCTCACTCCATAGTAAAGGATTCTGATTTGATTGAAGTTGAGGGAGAGAAGAGAACAAATAATAATAGCTATCATTTATCAAATACTTACCGTGTGCTTTTCCCAAGTGCTTCACATAGTATCTGAGCTCACAACTGATAAAGTCTGGATCCAAGGCAGTCTCTGGCTCTGGAACCTGTATTCTATGTTACTTTGTATTCCTAGGATCATCACTCCCAGAATTCCTTATCTACTGCCTCCCCAAAATAATCAGGGTGGTGGTCAGTTGTGAAAGACGGATACTTCCTGTTAGAGTCTCCTTTCTGTGGTACTAATGAGTAAATGCAATGATCTCAAGGAGGTAAGAAAGCAGAAAGCTTGACTATAACAGGCGATTGAAAAGTGGAATGCAATTCTGTGGCCAAAATTCTGGATTCTTTCTGAATTTAAGTACGACATTTAGTGAGTATCTTCTGTGTGGGATACTGCTAGGTGCCATGTGTAGGACTAAGAGGAATCAGAAGCAGAGGCTGTCCTCCCCATAGCTAGTCTCTGAGGAAGTTAAAACATGTGCACAAATAACTGTGACCCCAGCTTGGGTTAGACACACAATATAAAAAAGGCTTAGAATAATACCATAGGAGTTAGACAAAGGTGAGGAGGTGACATCTGAAGTAGGCAATGTAGTATGGGGTAGGTTCTTCTATAGTTGTTGATATTAGAAATATGATTTCAGGCAGCAAAGTACATTGTACCTTTGAGGGAATGAGAAAACAAAGTATCATGCTAGGCCTGTTGCATTACTTCATTAAATCATCATAACAAGCCTTTATTGACCAAATGATTTATTGTCAAAACCACTTTTGATAGTAAAGTAGCATGCTAATCAGATGTGGTAGCATAGACAGGGACTGACCCATAGAAACCAGGACATATGAGGCAATTGGTATCAACTTCATTTACCAAATGAGAAAAATAGTGCTCATAGGTAGCAAGCGGTAGAGCCAGGGCTTGACTCCAACTGTCGCTTCCAGATGAAGAGATCTGTACTTCATTCTGCTAAGCAGTGGGTGGTGGTGGGGGGTGGGGATTGAAGGACTTCGAGAGAATGTCATGGTTTAAACTATGTAAGAGATGGGAAGGAGATGCCACAATTGGAGAGATTAGTTAGGAGAGTGATGAAAGAGATTCAGGTAGAACATTATGAAGGCCTGGATATAAGTTACTGACTTGGGGATTTAAAGGAAGGGATAAATGTGACTGATATCAGAAAGGAAGAAATGATAAACCTTGACTACTGGTGAACTTGGGAAGGAGAAGAAGAGTAAAGCATGACAGGATTTCAAATTATTTTAGTGAAAACATTATGTTAACCAAAAGTAGCCATTGTAACCTAGAAAGGTAATGTGAGTTTTCATTTGCATTTCTAGACTAAGAAAATCTGCTTCTCAGAACAATTGACCTACTAATTTGTAATCATGAACAAATGACTTAACCCTCCTTTGCCCATATTTATTCATCTGTAAAATGTAATGCTATCTGTCACTAAAAGCCCCTGAAATTCACAGCTTGTCTGAATATTTTTTTAACCTCCACTTTTTCAAAATTTGAATGCTTGTGCTTAGTAAGGTGAAATTGAATCCCAGTGTTGAATACACTTACTTTTATATTATATTGGCAAAATGACAATCATAATATTGATTATGATACATTATTTCCCTCTTCTGAACTCCTGCTTCTCTTATTGCCTTGAACTAATTGCTAGATGAATTCTGATGCCTGCTTTATAACATCTTTTCTATCATTGTCTTAAACTGCTTTTTAAATTCTTTATTATGATTTGACTTTTTAAAATGTTTATCTTACCTCCTTGGATAGAGTGGAAAATACTTGAGGATTGCCAACATGTATATCCCTCTATTCCTCCTAATGTCTTAAGTAGAGGTACCCAGGAAATGTTTATTGATTTGATTTGACCAGTTCAAATGGCAAAATAGGACCGCTTTTCCTTTTGTTTTGTACACTGAACTTTGTAAGTACAGTCTGAGATAGTATTGGGTTTTTGGTAGCTACATCTTACTATGAGCTTGTAATGAGCCCAAGGCCTCCTTCTTCCTTCAAGCATGTGTCTGTCTCTCTTTTTGTTATTTTCTTTCTACTGAAACCTTTCTGTCTAGGCTTTTACTTAAACATTAATGTTGTTAAACTTTTATTTCTTGTTTGTTAATAAAATATTACTTGGTGTATTAGTTTTCTATTGCTGCATAGTAAATTACCACAAATTTAGTGGCCCAAAACAATAGCAATTTATTGTCTGGCAGTTCTTGTGGGTTATGAGTCTGTCTCAGCTTAGCTGAGTCCTTAGCTGGGTCCTGCATCTCAGTCTTCCAGGCTGCAGTCAAGGTGTTTGCTGGGGCCACAATCTCCTCTGTGGCTTGGGGTCTTCTAAGCTTATGCAGCTGTTGGCAGAATTTAGTTCTTTGTGATTGTAGGATTGAGGGCCCCAGATCCTAGGTGCCACGTGTAGTTGCCTGGCAAATGGCCCTTTCCATAGGCACTTATTAGCATAGCAGCTTGCTTCTTCAAGGCCAGTAAGGGGTAAAGTCTGTGTCATGCTAGCAAGAAAGAATCCCATATACAGTGGTTCCCCTTATCCATCATTTTGCTTTCTGCAGTTTCAGTTACCTGCTGTCAACTGAGGTCCGGAAGCAGATGCTCCTCCTTCTGACATATCATCAGAAGGTCAATTGTAGCCTAATACTTTGTCACAATGTGCACATCATTTACCTCACTTCACCTCATCATGTAGGCATTTTATCATCTCACATCATCACAAGAAGAAGGGTAAGTACTGTACAATAAGGTATTTTGAGAGAGAGACTACATTCACATAACTTTTATTAGAGTGTAAATGTTACAGTTGTTCTACTTATTATTGTTGTTACGCTTACTGTGCCTAATTTATAAATTAAGCTTTATCATAGGCATATGTGTATAGGAAAAACATAGTATATATAGGGTTTGGTGCTATCCATGGTTTCAGGCATCCACTGGGGGTCTTGGAACATATTTCCCACAAATAAGAGGACACTACTATATACAGTTGACCTTTGAACAACATGGGAGTTAAAGGTGCCACCCCCCATTGCAGTAAAAAATCCACATTATAACTCCCTAAAAACTTAATTACTATTAGTCTTCTGTTGACTGGAAACCTTACTGATAACATAAATAGTCGATTTTCACATACATTGTGTGTGTGTAAGAAAATATACTATTTTCTTACAATAAAGCTAGAGAAAAGAAAATGTTTCTTCAAATTATCACAGATACCCCCCCAAATTTCCAATATATTAATTGAAAAAAAATCTGTATATAAGTGAATCTGCATAGTTCAAACCCATGGTGTTCAAGGGTCAAGTGCATACATATATTTAACCTAATCATAATAGTGACAGCCCATCAGCTTTGCCATATTCTCTTGGCTAGAAGCTAGTCACAGGTCCTGCCCATACTCAAGGCACGGGGATTGTTCAATGGCATGAACACCAGGAGGTGGACATTTTGGGGGTCACATACAAGTGTTGCATTCAGCATAGAGCTGAATGAGGCTACTTGAAGACTTCATACCTTACCATTAGTCCATTAATGGACACTCGTGGGATAAGGCTGGTGTAACAGCTATGACTCTAACTTTACTGATATCCAGGGAATGTTTTTTTCATCTTGCTCACAAAAATATAATGAGAGATGATGTTCATCTAAATTTGCCTAAAGTCATTCATCATGTAGGGCCTTTCACTGAGACAGAGCACTGGAGCAGGAATAAAACTGTGGGGATGGAGGTTCCAGTTTGGATGCCTATAGATATCCAAGTAGAGATTCATCTTCTGGGGCTTAGGAGAAGGTTTGGGCTGGAATAGAGATTTGGTAATCTTTCATGTTTAGAGGGAAAATGATGCATGGAGTATGTGTATAGTTTAAGAGGGGAAAGGTGCTAAGGGGAAACCCAGGTATTCTAAGTGATTCCCCTGACCTAATATAACAACCAAAATGAAAAAGTAAACAAGTTATACAGCTTCAGATGAAAAGTTGTATTATTTTTCTTTGCTTCTGCTTTCAGTCTCTTCTCTTCCTGTTTATTCCAGGTACTGCTTATCCAGTTAGCCCCATTTCTTCCTTTCCACTGGACCCATTTGCTAAACCACATGTGGTTTCCCTTTGCTTTGCCCTCTAGCTACCAATACCTATCTAGCCAGCCACTTAACCTTTCTGGGTCTCCATTGTTTCAAAGATTGAGGGGCATGATGTAAGGAGGTTATGATTTTTAAGAAGCCTCTTTCAGATCTAAATTGTGTTCTGCCATCTTCTTTCTTTCCCACTTTCCCTTTTTGGTTCTGTTGACAGTTCAGTTCCTTTTTGAAACTTCCCTTCCTTGGCCACAGAGTTGCTGTACTCGCCTAGTTCTCTTTCTGCCCCCTTTCCTGCTGCTGCTTGCTTGTACTTCCTTCTGCCCCTTAATCATGTCCATATTTGGGAGGGTTGAATTCTTTGCCTTTTCTCTATTTATACTCTCTGAGATTTCATCTTCTGTCCTGGTTTTATCTTTTTTTGGTTTTTAATGAGAGAAGTAACACATGATTGCACATTCATCTTAAAAAATAACATGGAAGCACCTTAAATATAAAGTGAAAGTGTCCCTTCAACCTCCTCCTCAGAGGTAACCACTTTTTTTCTGTTGGTGTCCTTTCTTCCAGGTGTTGAGTCCTAAGCCCACAAATTTAACTCTAAACTCTAGTTTTTCATCGATAGTTGGAATCAGGTTACCTTTACTCAAGTGCTCCAGTATCAAGTGTACCAATTTGCAAGTTGAATAACTTTGGGCATATGGTTGATGTGATTCTTTCTGTGGTTCTTTCTATTCTGTGATTCTTTCATGTCTAATATGTATTTCATTTTGTGTCCCCATAGCATTAAAGAGTAGATATTCCCTGTTTGGTTGATGCTATTATTTTTATGACTGACAAACTCTCATTAGTACTCCTTCCCAATTTGCTTATATGAGCAGACTGAACAAAATAGAATAACCCCCTGTTGAAATTTTAGATGAAAAGGTGGTAGACTGGTTATAGGGCCCAGTCATTAGGAGCCAGAACATGTGAGCAGTTAGGTGAGTAAGAGGAAGCATGAGGGCTGTTGGAGGAGAATAAGGTGGTAGTGAGTAGTATATTAGAAACTTTGGTCAGTAAATTAAAGCTGGGTGCTAACATTAAAGAACTATATCTTGGGCTTTAAAACTTAAATATCTGAATCTAAGATACTAGTTATTAGAATCTCTGTGTGAAAATACTGTTTTGACTCTGAAAAAGATGTATGGATAAGCTCTACAGTATAATAGGTTATTTTATAAAAGTATTTCCCACTTTATGTGTATTAAATGTATATTAACCAGAAACATTATGCCCTTTGAAGGTCCAGATTGCCAATGGAAGTTGATCACTCCATGTTGTATTAATGAGGATTTGTCATAAGCAATGACATAGTGAAAATTGCATGTTTCTGTATAAGCTTAATTCCAAAGGAATTTAGGGCAGCCATGGTAGAAGATTCATAGTAATGGTTCTCAACTGGGGCAGGTTTGCTTCTCTGGGGACATTTGGCAACATCTGGAGACGTTTTTGTCTGACATAACTGTGGGAGATGTTACTGGCATCTAGTGAGTAGAAGTCAGGGAAGCTGTTAAATATCCTATAATGCCTAGGCAGCCCTTCACAACAAAGGATTACCTGACCCAAGATGTCAGCAGTGCTGAAGTTCAGAAACCCTGCTCCAAGAAACTTGGGGTTAGGGGTAATTCCATGGAGGTGGTCATTGCTGCCCTTTTGTGTTATGTTGATGTCCTATAATTCTTAATCTTGGAGGATATGACCACTTTTTGGATTTCAGTGATAGTAGCATAAATATTAGATAGAGGAACCTTATTTACTTTTCTAGGTATTCTAATTATTCGAATATTAAAGGAAATTATGCCCAAACTTTGTCAGTACTCATTTTTTTCAAAGGGAACTTACGACTAGAACACTTAAAAAGAGGTAAACAAGACTGCTAAGACCTGATGCAATTTTATCTTGAGTTTTTGAGTTCTTTGTCCTAAATACTGCAGGTGACCTTACCTTAAACGGAGATACAGCTTAGGAGTTTCAGTGGGCTGCCTAAGGTCCCACAGTGATTTAGTCATAGACCCTGGGACAGAAATCTGGTTTCTTGATTCCTAGGCCATTGTTCCTTCAATTCTGCCATTGCTTCTGTATTGGTGCTTCTCTGCTTTGAGTCTCCTGATGAGCGCACTCAGGTATGTCAAAGGTTGGATGGTCTTAGGTGCTAGACATTTTGCAGATTTTTGCAAGAATATTTATTTCCACCAGTCATCTAAAAAAACGGCAAAACCCAAAAGAAAGCAAAAAAACCCAAAGCAAAATAATCCAAAATAATGCAGAACAAAATTTAAGGAGTTATACTTTTCACCTATTGACATGGATGGAGTATTACAGCAAATAGGGGACAGAGCTTAAAGGAAGTGGTTGGGTGAAAGGGCTGTTAGAGTAACACAGTTGGATGGCATTTCTCTAAGCTACCATTTTGAAGAATGTTGTCATTTGGACTGACTCCCAAACTCCATTTGGCTAGCACTTTGGAATTTTAAATGGGTAAAAAAATATGATTTTCCATTGTTTCCAGCTGCCCTGCATGGTTTAATAGACAACTGTTTAAAAAGAATAGAGCCAGCATTGATTTGCTTTACGAACTTGGGTAATACACTTGGTTTCTTCATTTGCTGTTTCTTCATATAATGGAAGATGGTAATGGTAAAGGTAGTTAATATTTATCGAGCCCTTACAATTTTCCAGGTACTGTTCTAAGTTATTTACACATACTAAATTATTAAACTACAATACAGCTCTATAAGGTAAATACTGTAATTTCCATTTTAAAATTGAGGAAACTTAGGCAAAGAGAGGTTAGGTAACTAGCTTTCATAGCCAATAAGCAGTGTCTGATGTGAATTTAGATATGCTATTAATGGAAAATACACACCAGATTTCAGAGTTAGTATAAAAAGGATATAAAGTATTTCAATAATTTTTTCATTGTATCATAATTTATTTTAGTTGCTATTAATATACATATATATACTTTTTAAGACAAAAATGGAATCATTGGGTATACTTTTCCCCAGTTAACATTACCATGAATATTTTTCATAGCATTACATATTCCACATCATTTTAAATGTTCCACTGTATGCTGTTTGCAGTTTTTCACAATTCATAGCTAAGATGTATAATCCTTTGGATAACCATTGCTCACAGCTCACATCAGTGATTATTTCCTTAGGTTATATTCTTAGAAATGATATTACTGGTATATACATTTAAAAAATTTTTAATAATTATTGTCAAAGTTGTCTCCAGCAAGAGCCAATTTAACTCCTATTCATTGAACAAATAGTTCTAAACACCTACCACGTCCAAAGCTATTTCATCCTTATGATACATCAGTGAAAGAAAAATCTCTCTGTCCTTGGGAGCTTTATTTTAATTGGGGGAGATAGAATAAGCAATTGACACAATAAGTAAATTATATAGTATGTTAGGTTACAAGGTGAAAAAATAGGATTTAGGGGTGGGGATGGAGTGCAGTTTTAAACAGGGTGATCAAAGCCACATTGAGAAGGAGACACTGAAACTTGGTGAGTAAAGGGGGACTGCTCCAGTGGATTTCTGGGAGTGGGAATATTCTTGCCTTTCCTGCTAAGCCACCAGAACTGAGCAGTATTACTTGGAAAAGCTCCCCAAATCTGGCTATCTATAAGGTATGTTGTTTTAATTTCTGTTATTACTAACAAGGGTGACCTTTCAGGGTTATCTGTTGGCCTGCTTCTACTTTTTTGCCCATTTTATCTTGTATTGTTGATCATTTTCTTGATCTTAAGAGCTGTTTTAATATTGAGTATATTTTTTGTCATGTGGCAGATTTGTCTCAGCTTGTTGAAGCTTTCCAAATTTCATTTATAGTGTGTTTTGACATGAATTGATTTTTTTTAATGTGGCTTATCTGTCCTTTGCTTTTTACCTTTGAAAATTTTCAATGTCAACTGTCCAGTCTTTAAAAAACAGTTGCTTTTTAATTGTGTATGAGTCCACTGAAGCATGTACTTGGAAAATTGCATTTCTAGAATTGCTTTTGTCAGAAATAATTTCTTGTCCTCTTTTCTTCCACAGTAAGTTTATACATGTTAGTAAATTTTGTTTACATTAGTGTTTCTACTACCTTAAGGCCCAGAGGCTTGCCAAATTATCATATTCCTTTCAGTTCCTTGAAACCAACAACTTGTTGAAGTGCTAAAATGGTAGGTGTGTAGGAACTCCTTTATTGAAATGAAGAAAAGAAAGATTGGTCAATTAGAATCAGTCTTTACTATATTTTTTAGACCTAAAGGAATAAACTGCACCAAGTCCCCCCTACCCCACCTCGCCCACCTTAGGTAAGCTTTTACCCCGTGCTCCCCACATCCTCTCTAGTACTAATGCTGGTTTGGGGACTAAGTTCACTTTTTTTGGTATCATTAATCTACACTTACATGAGGAACATTATGTTTACTAGACTCCCCCCATCACTAAGTCCCCCCCATGAACCCCATTACAGTTACTGTCCATCAGTGTAATAAGATGCTGTAGAATCACTACTTGTCTTTTCTGTGTTGTACAGCCCTCCCTGTGCCCCCCCAACATTATACATACTAATCATAATACCCCTTTCTTTCCCCCCTGCGTCTTATCCCTCCCTTCCCACCCACTCTCCCCAGTCCCTTTCCCTTTGGTAACTGTTAGTCCATTCTTGGGTTCTGTGTTTCTGCTGCTGTTTTGTTCCTTCAGTTTTTTCTTTGTTCTTATACTCCACATATAAGTGAAATCATTTGGTACTTGTCTTTCTCCATCTGGCTTATTTCACTGAGCATAAAACCCTCTAGCTCCATCCATGTTGTTACAAATGGTAGGATTTGTTTTCTTCTTATGGCTGAATAATATTCCATTGTGTATATGTACCACTTCTTCTTTATCCATTCATCTACTGCTGGACACTTAGGTTGCTTCCATTTCTTGGCTATTGTAAATAGTGCTGTGACAAACATAGGGGTGCATCACTCTTTTTGAATCTGAGAAGTTGTTTTCTTTGGGTAAATTCCTAGGAGTGGAATTCCTGGGTCAAATGGTATTTCTATTTTGAGTTTTTGAGGAACCTCCATACTGCTTTCCACAATGATTGAACTAATTTACATTTGCACCAGCAGTGTAGGAGGGTTCCCCTTTCTCCACAACCTCACCAACATTTGTTGTTGTTTGTCTTTTGGATGGTGGCGATCCTTATTGGTGTGAAGTGATATCACATTGTGGTTTTAATTTGCATTTCACTGATAATTAGCAATGTGGAGTATCTTTTCATGTGCCTGTTGACCATCTGAATTTCTTCTTTGGAGAAGTGTCTGTTCAGTTCCTCTGCCCATTTTTTAATTGGATTATTTTCTTTTTGTTTGTTGAGGTGTATAAGCACTTTATGCATTTTGAATGTCAACCCTTTATTGGATCTGTCTTTTTTTTTTTAAAAATAATTATTTTTTATTGAAGGGTAGTTGATGCACAGTATTACATTACATTAGTTTCAAGTGTACAACACAGTGGTAGAACATTTATATACATAATTCTAGGTTCGAGCTATCACCCTACCAAGCTGTTACAATATCTTGACTATATTCCTTATGCTATACATTACATCCCAGTTACTTATTTATTTTACCATTGGAAGTCTGTCCTTTTTTTTTTTTTTTTTGTGAGGGCATCTCTCATATTTATTGATCAAATGGTTGTTAACGACAATAAAATTCTGTATAGGGGAGTCAATGCTCAATGCACAATCATTAATCCACCCCAAGCCTAATTTTCGTCAGTCTCCAATCTTCTGAGGCATAACAAACAAGTTCTTACATGTAGAACAAATTCTTACATAATGAATAAGTTACATGGTGAACAGTACAAGGGCAGTCATCACAGAAACTTTCGGTTTTGCTCGTACATTATGAACTCTAAACAGTCAGTTCAAATATGAATACTCATTTGGTTTTTATACTTGATTTATATGTGGATACCACATTTCTCTCTTTATTATTATTATTTTTAATAAAATGCTGAAGTGGTAGGTAGATACAAGATAAAGGTAGAAAACATAGTTTAGTGTTGTAAGAGGGCAAATGTAGATGATCAGGTGTGTGCCTGTAGAGTATGTGTTAATCCAAGCTAGACCAGGGCAATAAAACATCCACGTATGCAGAAGATTTCTCTCAGAACAAGGGGGGTGAGGTTCTAAGCCTCACCTCTGTTGATCCCCAATTTCTCACCTGATGGCCCCCCTGCGACTGTGCCTGTCTTAGGTTGCTCCTCCCTTGAGGAATCTTACCCGTCTCTGGCTAACCAGTCATCTTCCGGGGCCATACAGGGAAATGTGAAGTTGATAAGTGAGAGGGAAGCCTTATTGTTTGAAAAGGTTAGCTTTTTACTTCTTTGCATATTTATGCCCTGTGGCTTCTATGCCCAGCATTTGTCTTGAGGTATCTTTACCACTTGGAGGAGTTATGATACTCGGTAAATTTGATATGAGGCACGAATTCTATTTAAGGGTTGTAATTAGGAAGGAAGAAGAAAAGCTATAGAAGTAGCAGGCGGAAGAAAACATGGGAAGATTGATTATTTCTTTGACATATCTTCTTGTAGAGTAACTTCAGCATATATAGGTTTTAAGCTACTACTTAAATTGCGCACACACATTAACATAATAGGAGTATAGTTACATAACCAAAGCATATCTGTAATTACCAGCCATCTCCAGTGAAACCAAGAAAACCATTAAGGCACCTTAGGCATTTGTGAAAACTTATCTACGATATGGTGGATATTGTCCAACTGAACTTGAACAGTCTGAGAGAAATCAGACAAATTAAAACAACCCATTCCTGGGGACTGTTCACATCCCATATGTTCTTTTAACAGTAAATAGTCTGTAGTTGTAAGAGTTTGGAGCGCTACAATTTGCACTTCTCCAAATTCTTGGTTGAGTTCCAACAGTATAGATCCAGTCAAATTTGTTGTTTTACTGTATGCACAGGCCAGCTTAGATATCTCCTTCCTCATTCCCATGGCAAGTCCAGGAACTGGTGGGATGAGTGCATCTACAGCTGTAGCAGTGCGTGGATCTTTGTTGGGGTTTTTTGATGATCATCTTCTGGCATGAGTCTTCCAGAGAGTGCAGATGTTGGAAGTTCTTTTTCATATCGTATCTTAGTTCATTTTCGGGGTAGCCCAATTAGGCTTTGATCCTTTGTATAAACACAAACAGACCCTTTGCCTACACTTTTATATGCCCTTTATACCCTTGTGTAGAACTCATTGGAGGTTACCACACAGGAACTGCCCTTTTTTTTTTTGCTTTGTTTTTGGTATCACTAATCTACACTTACATGACGAATATTATGTTAACTCGGCTCTCCCCTATACCAGGTCTCCCCTATAAACCCCTTTACAGTCACTGTCCATCAGCATAGCAAAATGTTGTAGAATCACTACTTGCCTTCTCTGTGTTGTACAGCCCTCCCTTTTCTCCTACCCACCCATGCATGTTAATCTTAATACCCCCCTACTTCTCCCCCCCTTATCCCTCCCTACCCACCCATCCTCCCCAGTCCCTTTCCCTTTGGTACCTGTTAGTCCATTCTTGAGTTCTGTGATTCTGCTGCTGTTTTGTTCCTTCAGTTTTTCCTTTGTTCTTATATTCCACAGATAAGTGAAATCATTTGTTATTTCTCTTTCTCCGCTTGGCTTGTTTCACTGAGCATAATACCCTCCAGCTCCATCCATTTTGCTGCAAATGATTGGATTTGCCCTTTTCTTATGGCTGAGTAGTATTCCATTGTGTATATGTACCACATCTTCTTTATCCATTCATCTATTGATGGACATTTAGGTTGCTTCCAATTCTTGGCTATTGTAAATAGTGCTGCAATAAACATAGGGGTGCATCTGTCTTTCTCAAACTTGATTGCTGCGTTCTTAGGGTAAATTCCTAGGAGTGGAATTCCTGGGTCAAATGGTAAGTCTGTTTTGAGCATTTTGATATACCTCCATACTGCTTTCCACAATGGTTGAACTAACTTACATTCCCACCAGCAGTGTAGGAGGGTTCCCCTTTCTCCACAGCCTCGCCAACATTTGTTGTTGTTTGTCTTTTGGATGGCAGCCATCCTTACTGGTGTGAGGTGATACCTCATTGTAGTTTTAATTTGCATTTCTCTGATAATTAGCGATGTGGAGCATCTTTTCATGTGTCTGTTGGCCATCTGTATTTCTTTTTTGGAGAACTGTCTGTTCAGTTCCTCTGCCCATTTTTTAGTTGGGTTATTTGTTTTTTGTTTGTTGAGGCGTGTGAGCTCCTTATATATTCTGGACGTCAAGCCTTTATCGGATGTGTCATTTTCAAATATATTCTCCCATACTGTAGGGATCCTTCTTGTTCTATTGATGGTGTCTTTTGCTGTACAGAAGCTTTTCAGCTTAATATAGTCCCACTTACTCATTTTTGCTGTTGTTTTCCTTGCCCGGGGAGATATGTTCAAGAAGAGGTCACTCATGTTTATGTCTAAGAGGTTTTCGCCTATGTTTTCTTCCAAGAGTTTAATGGTTTCATGGCTTACATTCAGGTCTTTGATCCATTTTGAGTTTACTTTTGTATATGGGGTTAGACAATGGTCCAGTTTCATTCTCCTACATGTAGCTGTCCAGTTTTGCCAGCACCACCTGTTGAAGAGACTGTCATTTCGCCATTGTATGTCCATGGCTCCTTTATCAAATATTAATTGACCATATATGTCTGGGTTAATGTCTGGATTCTCTAGTCTGTTCCATTGGTCTGTGGCTCTGCTCTTGTGCCAGTACCAAATTGTCTTGATTACTATGGCTTTATAGTAGAGCTTGAAGTTGGGGAGTGAGATCCCCCCTACTTTATTCTTCTTTCTCAGGATTGCTTTGGCTATTCGGGGTCTTTGGTGTTTCCATATGAATTTTTGAATTATTTGTTCCAGTTCATTGAAGAATGTTGCTGGTAGTTTCATAGGGATTGCATCAAATCTGTATATTGCTTTGGGCAGGATGGCCATTTTAACGATATTAATTCTTCCTAGCCACGAGCATGGGGTGAGTTTCCATCTGTTAGTGTCCCCTTTAATTTCTCTTAAGAGTGACTTGTAGTTTTCAGAGTATAAGTCTTTCACTTCTTTGGTTAGGTTTATTCCTAGGTATTTTATTTTTTTTGATGCAATTGTGAATGGAGTTGTTTTCCTGATTTCTCTTTCTGTTGGTTCATTGTTAGTATATAGGAAAGCCACAGATTTCTGTGTGTTGATTTTGTATCCTGCAACTTTGCTGTATTCCGATATCAGTTCTAGTAGTTTTGGGGTGGAATCTTTAGGGTTTTTTATGTACAGTATCATGTCATCTGCAAATAGTGACAGTTTAACTTCTTCTTTACCAATCTGGATTCCTTGTATTTCTTTATTTTGTCTGATTGCCGTGGCTAGGACCTCCAGTACTATGTTAAATAACAGTGGAGAGAGTGGGCATCCCTGTCTAGTTCCCGATTTCAGAGGAAATGCTTTCAGCTTCTCGCTGTTCAATATAATGTTGGCTGTGGGTTTATCATAGATGGCCTTTATTATGTTGCGGTACTTGCCCTCTATTCCCATTTTGCTGAGAGTTATTAACATGAATGGATGTTGAACTTTGTCAAATGCTTTTTCAGCATCTATGGAGATGATCATGTGGTTTTTGTCTTTCTTTTTGTTTGATGTGGTGGATGATGTTGATGGACTTTCGAATGTTGTACCATCCTTGCATCCCTGGGATGAATCCCACTTGGTCATGGTGTATGATCCTTTTGATGTATTTTTGAATTCGGTTTGCTAATATTTTGTTGAGTATTTTTGCATCTACGTTCATCAGGGATATTGGTCTGTAGTTTTCTTTTTTGGTGGGGTCTTTGCCTGGTTTTGGTATTAGGGTGATGTTAGCTTCATAGAATGAGTTTGGGAGTATCCCCTCCTCCTCTATTTTTTGGAAAACTTTAAAGAGAATGGGTTTTATGATTTCCCTGTATGTCTGATAAAATTCCGAGGTAAATCCATCTGGCCCGGGGGTTTTGTTCTTTGGTAGTTTTTTGATTACCGCTTCAATTTCGTTGCTGGTAATTGGTCTGTTTAGATTTTCTGTTTCTTCCTGGGTCAATCTTGGAAGGTTATATTTTTCTAGGAAGTTGTCCATTTCTCCTAGGTTTCCCAGCTTGTTAGCATATAGGTTTTCATAGTATTCTCCAATAATTCTTTGCATTTCCGTGGGGTCCGTCGTGATTTTTCCTTTCTCGTTTCTGATACTGTTGATTTGTGTTGACTCTCTTTTCTTCTTAATAAGTCTGGCTAGAGGCTTATCTATTTTGTTTATTTTCTCCAAGAACCAGCTCTTGGTTTCATTGATTTTTGCTATTGTTTTATTCTTCTCAATTTTATTTATTTCTTCTCTGATCTTTATTATGTCCCTCCTTCTGCTGACCTTAGGCCTCATCTGTTCTTCTTTTTCCAATTTCGATAATTGTGACATTAGACCATTCATTTGGGATTGCTCTTCCTTTTTAAAATATGCATGAATTGCTATATACTTTCCTCTTAAGACTGCTTTTGCTGTTTCTCACAGAAGTTGGGGCTTAGTGTTGTTGTTGTCATTTGTTTCCATATATTGCTGGATCTCCATTTTGATTTGGTCATTGATCCATTGATTATTTAGGAGCGTGTTGTTAAGCCTCCATGTGTTTGTGAGCCTCTTTGCTTTCTTTGTACAGTTTATTTCTAGTTTTATGCCTTTGTGGTCTGAAAAGTTGGTTGGTAGGATTTCAATCTTTTGGAATTTTCTGAGGCTCTTTTTGTGGCTTAGTATGTGGTCTATTCTGGAGAATGTTCCATGTGCACTTGAGAAGAATGTATATCCCGCTGCTTTTGGATGTAGAGTTCTATAGATGTCTATTAGGTCCATCTGCTCTACTGTGTTGTTCAGTGCTTCCGTGTCCTTCCTTATTTTCTGCCCAGTGGATCTATCCTTTGGGGTGAGTGGTGTGTTGAAGTCTCCTAGAATGAATGCATTGCAGTCTATATCCCCCTTTAGTTCTGTTAGTATTTGTTTCACATATGCTGCTGCTCCTGTGTTGGGTGCATATATATTTAGAATGGTTATATCCTCTTGTTTGACTGAGTCCTTTATCATTATGTAGTGTCCTTCTTTATCTCTTGTTACTTTCTTTGTTTTGAAGTCTATTTTGTCTGATATTAGTACTGCAACCCCTGCTTTCTTCTCACTGTTGTTTGCTTGAAATATGTTTTTCCATCCCTTGACTTTTCGTCTGTACATGTCTTTGGGTTTGAGGTGAGTTTCTTGTAAGCAGCATATAGATGGGTCTTGCTTTTTTATCCATTCTGTTACTCTGTGTCTTTTGATTGGTGCATTCAACCCATTAACATTTAGGGTGACTATTGAAAGATATGTACTTATTGCCATTGCAGGCTTTAAATTCGTGGTTACCAAAGGTTCAAGGTTAGCCTCTTTAGTATCTTACTGCCTAACTTAGCTCGCTTATTGAGCTGTTATATACACTATCTGGAGATTCTTTTCTTCTCTCCCTTCTTGTTCCTCCTCCTCGATTCTTCATATGTTGGGTTTTTTGTGCTGTGCTCTTTCTAGGAGTGCTCCCATCTAGAGCAGTCCCTGTAAGATGTTCTGTAGAGGTGGTTTGTGGAAAGCAAATTCCCTCAGCTTTTGTTTGTCTGGGAATTGTTTAATCCCACCGTCATATTTGAATGATAGTCGTGCTGGATACAGTATCCTTGGTTCAAGGCCGTTCTGTTTCATTGTATTAAATATATCATGCCATTCTCTTCTGGCCTGTAGGGTTTCTGTTGAGAAATCTGACGTTAGCCTGATGGGTTTCCCTTTATAGGTGACCTTTTTCTCTCTAGCTGCCTTTAACACTCTTTCCTTGTCCTTGATCTTTGCCATTTTAATTATTATGTGTCTTGGTGTTGCCCTTCTTGGATCCTTTCTGTTGGGTGTTCTGTGTATTTCCGTGGTCTGTTCGATTACTTCCTCCCCCAGTGTGGGGAAGTTTTCAGCAATTATTTCTTCTAAGATACTTTCCATCTCTTTTCCTCTCTCTTCTTCTTCTGGGACCCCTATAATACGGATATTGTTCCTTTTCGATTGGTCACACAGTTCTCTTAATATTGTTTCATTCCTGGAGATCCTTTTGTCTCTCTCTATGTCAGCTTCTATGCATTCCTGTTCTCTGATTTCAATTCCATCAATGGCCTCTTGCATTCTATCCATTCTGCTTATAAACCCTTCCAGAGTTTGTTTCATTTCTGCGATCTCCTTTCTGGCATCTGTGATCTCCTTCCGGACTTCATCCCATTTCTCTTGCGTATTTCTCTGCATCTCTGTCAGCATGTTTATGATTCTTATTTTGAATTCTTTTTCAGGGAGACTGGTTAGGTCTGTCTCCTTCTCTGGTGTTGTCTCTGTGATCTTTGTCTTCCTGTAGCTTTGCCTTTTCATGGTGATAGGAATAGTCTGCAGAACTGGGACGAGTGACGGCTGGAAGGACTTCCTTTCTTGTTGGATTGTGGCCCTCCTCTCCTGGGAGAACAGCGACCTCTAGTGGCTTGTGCTGCGCAGCTGCGCGCAGACAGGGTTTCTGCTTCCTGCCCGGCTGCTATGGAGTTAATCTCCACTGTTGCTGTGGGCGTGGCCTAGCTCGGGCAGCTACTCCAAAATGGTTCAGTCGCGTTGGAGCAGGAGCTGCTGGGAGGCTATTTATCTCCGTAAGGGGCCTCCCTGCTCCCTGCAGCCCAGGGGTTAGGGTGCCCAGAGATCCCCGGATTCCCTACCTGTGGATTAAGTGACCCGCACTGCCCCTTTAAGACTTCCAAAAAGCACCCGCCAAAACAAAACAACGCCCACCAAAAAAAAAAGAAAAAAAAATTTTTTTTAATTAAAAAAAAAAAAAAAAGTTTTTTATTAAAAAAAAAAAAAAAAAAAAGGTTGTCGTTCGTTTTTCTTTATTCTCCGGTGGCAGCCTCAGGCCTCTGCTCACCGGTCTTTCTGCCCTGTTTCCCTAGTATTGGGGTCCCTATCCCTTTAAGACTTCCAAAAAGCGCTCTCCAAAACAAAACAGCAAAAAAGCAAAAAAAAATGGTCGCGTACTTTTCTTATGTCCTCTGTCACCCAGCCTCCAGTGCCTGCTCACTGTTCTTGGTGCCCTGTTTTCCCAGTATCGAGGGCCCTGCACTCTGGCCCGGATGGCTGGGGCTGGGTGTTCGGCAGTCCTGGGCTCCGTCTCCCTCCCGCTCTGCCTGCTCTTCTCCCGCCGGGAGCTGGGGGGAGGGGCTCTCGGCTCCCGCGGGGCCGGGGCTTGTATCTTACCCCCTTCGCGAGGCGCTGAGTTCTCTCAGGTGCGGATGTGGTCTGGATATTGTCCTGTGTCCTCTGGTCTTTATTCTAGGAAGGGTTGTCTTTGTTATATTTTCATAGATATATGTTGTTTTGGGAGGAGATTTCCGCTGCTCTACTCACGCCGCCATCTTCCGCCCCTCTCCCCTCTGGATCTGTCTTTAGGAATATATTCTCCCATACTGTAGGATGCCTTTTTGTTTTATTGGTGGTGTCCTTTGCTGTACAGAAGCTTTTCAGCTTGATATAGTCCCACTTGTTCATTTTTGCTTTTGTTTCCCTTGCCTGGTAAGATATGTTCATGAAGAATTCGCTCATGTTTACATCCAAGAGATTTTTGCCTATGTTTTTTTCTAAGAGTTTTATGGTTTCATGACTTACATTCACGTCTTTGATCCATTTCAAATTTACTTTTGTGTATGGGGTTAGAAAATGATCCAGTTTCATTCTCTTACATGTTGTTGCCACTTTTGCCAACACCAGCTGTTGAAGAGGCTGTCATTTCCACATTGTATGTCCACGGCTCCTTTATTGTATATTAATTGACCATATATGTTTGGGTTAATTTCTGGAGTCTCTATTCTGTTCCACTGTCTGTGGCTCTGTTCTTGTGCCAGTACCACATTGTCTTGATTACTGTGGCTTTGTGGTAGAGCTTGAAGTTGGGGAGCGAGATCTCCCCGCTTTATTCTTCCTTCTCAGGATTGCTTTGGCTATTTGGGGTCTTTAGTGGTTCCATATGAATTTTAGAACTATTTTTTCCAGTTTGTTGAAGAATGCTGTTGGTATTTTGATAGGCATTGCATTGAATCTGTAGATTGCTTGAGGCAGGATGGCCATTTTGACAATATTAATTCTTCCTAGCCAAGAGCATGGGATGAGTTTCCATTTGGTAGTGTCCTCTTTAATTTCTCTTAAGAGTGTCTTGTAGTTTTTGGGGTATAGGTCTTTCACTTCCTTGGATAGGTTTATTCCTAGGTATTTTATTCTTTTTGATGCAATTGTGAATGGAATTGTTTTCCTGATATCTCTGTCTGCTAGTTCATTGTTAGTGTATAGGAAAGCCACAGATTTCTGTGTATTAATTTTGTATCCTGCAACTTTGATGAATTCAGATGTTAGATCTAGTAGTTTTGCAGTGGATTCTTTAGGGTTTTTAATGTGCAATACCATGTAATCTGCAAATAGTGACAGTTTGACTTCTTCTTTATCAATCTGGATGCCTTGTATTTGTTTTGTCTGATTGCCATGGCTAGGTCCTCCAGTACTATGTTGAATAACAGTGGGGAGAGTGGGCATCCCTGTCTTGTTCCTGATCTTAGAGGAAAAGCTTTTAGCTTCTTGCTGTTCAGTATGATGTTGGCTGTGGGTTTGTCATATATGGCCTTTATTATGTTGAGGTACTTGCCCTCTGTACACATTTTGTTGAGAGTTTTTATCATGAATGCATGTTGAATTTTGTCGAATGCTTTTTCAACATCTATGGAGATGATCTTGTGGTTTTTGTCCTTTTTGTTTATGTGGTGGATGATGTTGACGGATTTTCGAATGTTGTACCATCCTTGCATCCCTGAGATGAATCCCACTTGATCATGGTGTATGATCCTCTTGATGTATTTTTGAATTCAGTTTGCTAATATTTTGTTGAGTATTTTTGCGTCTATATTCATCAGGGATATTGGTCTGTGATTTTCTTTTTTGGTGGGGTCTTTGCCTGGTTTTGGTGTTAGGGTGATTCAGGCTTCATAGAATGAGTCTGGAAGTATTCCCTCCTCTTCTATTTTTTGGAAAACTTTAAGGAGAATGGGTACTATGTCTTCTCTGTATGTCTGGTAAAATTCCATGGTAAATCCATCTTGCCTGGGGGTTTTGCTCTTGGGTAGTTTTTTGATTTCCGCTACAATTTCACTGCTGGTAATTGGTCTGTTTAGATTTTCTGTTTCTTCCTTGGTCAGTCTTGGAAGGTGGTATTTTTTCTAGGAAGCTGTCCATTTCTTCTAGGTTTTCCAGCTTGTTAGTGTATAGATTCTCAGAGTATTCTCTAATGATTCTTTGTATTTCTGTGGAGTCCGTCGTGATTTTTCCTTTCTTGTTTCCAATTCTGTTGATGTGTATAGATTCGCTTTTTCTCTTAATAACTCTGGCTAAGGGCTTATCTATTTTGTTTATTTTCTCACAGACCAGTTCTTGGTTTCATTGATTTTTTTCTATTGTTTTATTCTTCTCAATTTTATTTATTTCTTTTCTGATCTTTATTATGTTCCTCCTTTTGCTGACTTTGGGCCTCATCTTTTCTTCTTTTTCCAATTTCAATAATTGTGACTTTGGACTATTCATTTGAGATTGTTCTCCCTTCTTTAAATATGCCTGGATTGCTATATACTTTCCTCTTAGAACTGCCTTCGCTGCATCCCACAGAAATTGAGACCTTGTACTGTTGTCATTTGTCTCCTTATATTGCTTGATCTCTATTTTAATTTGGTCGTTGATCCATTAATTATATAGCAGCGTCTTTTTAAGCCTCCATGTGTCTGTGAATCTTTTTGTTTCTTTGTGCAATATATTTCTAGTTTTATACCTTTGTGGTCTGAGAAGTTGGTTGGTAGATTTTCAACCTTTTTGAATTTAATGAGGCTCTTTTTGTGGCCTAGTATGTGGTCTATTCTGGAAAATGTTCCATGTGCATTAGAGAAGAATGTGTATCCTGATGCTTTTGGGTGTAGAGTTCTGTAGATTTCTGTTAGGTGCATCTGTCTGTTCTAGTGTGTTCAGTGCCTCTGTGTCCTTACATATTTTATGTCTGGTGGATCTGTCCTTTGAAGTGAGTGGTGTGTTGATGTCTCCTAAAATGAATGCCTTGCATTCTATTTCCTCCTTTAATTCTATTATTATTTGTTTCACATATAGTGGTGCTCCTGTGTTGGGTGCATATATATTTATGATGGTTATATCCTCTTGTTGGACTCATCCCTTTATCATTATGTAATGTCCTTCTTTATATCTTGTGACTTTCTTTGTTTTGAAGTCTATTTTGTCTGATACAAATACTGCAACACCTGCTTTTTTCTCCCTATTGTTTGCATGAAATATCTTTTTTCCATCCCTTAACTTTCAGTCTGTGCATGTTTTTGGGTTTAGGTGAGTTTCTTGTAAGCAGCATATAGATGATTCTTGCTTTTTTATCCATTCTATTACTCTGTGTCTTTTGATTGGTGCATTCATTCTATTTACTTTTAGGGTGATTATTGAAAGATATGTGCTTATTGCCATTGCAGGCTTTAGATTCGTGGTTAGAGGGTAGCTTCTTTACTATCTAACCGTCTAACTTAACTCACTTATTAAGGTATTATAAACACAGTCTGTTGATTCTTTATTTCTCTCCCTTCTTATTCCTCCTCCTCTATTCTTTATATGTTAGGTGTTTTATTCTGTACTCTATTGTGTTTCCTTTGATTGCTTTTCTGAATAGTTACTTTTATTTTTTTCCCTTAGTTAGTATTTGGTTGGTCTGCTTTCTTTGTTGTGATTTTATTTTCTCTGGTGACATCTATTTTGCCTTAAATGTGTTTCCATCTAGAGCAGTCCCTTTAAAATATCCTGTAGAGGTGGTTCGTGGGAGCAAATTCCCTCAACTTTTGCTTGTCTAGGAATTGTTTAATCCCTCCTTCCTATTTGAATGATAATCTTGCTGGATAGAGTATTCTTGGTTCAAGGCCCTTCTGTTTCATTGCATTAAATATATCATGCCATTCTCTTCTGGCCTGTAATGTTTCTGTTGAGAAGTCTGATGATAGCCTGATGTGTTTTCCTTTGTAGGTGACCTTTTTTCTCTCTCTGGCTGCCTTTCGTACTCTGTCCTTGTCCTTGATCTTTACCATTTTAATTATTATGTGTCTTGGTGTTGTCCTCCTTGCGTCCCTTGTGTTGGGAATTCTGTGGGTTCTATGGTCTGAGATTCTATTTCCTCCCCCAGTTTGGGGAAGTTTTCAGCAATTATTTCTTCAAAGACACTTTCTATCCCTTTTTTCTCTCTTTTCTTCTTCTGGTACCCCAGTAATGCAAATATTGTTCTGTTTGAGTTGGTCACACAGTTCTCATAGTATTCTTTCATTTCTGGAGATCCTTTTATCGCTCTCTGCCTTAGCTTCTCTGTGTTCCTGTTCTCTGATCTCTGTTCCATTAGTGGCCTCTTGTACCTCATCCAGTCTGCTCTTACGTCCTTCCAGAGATTGTTTCATTTCTGTATGTCCCTCCTAACTTGATCCTTTAGCTCTTGCATATTTCTCTGCAGGTCCATCAGCATGGTAATGACGTTTGTTTTGAATTCTTTTTCAGGAATATTGGTTAAATCTTTCTACCCAGGCTCCCTCTCAGGGGTTGTCTGGGTGATTCTCAACTGGATCAGATTCTTCTGCCTTTTCATGGCTATAGAGGTAGTCGTGGGCAGTTGGTGTGTGTGTTAGCTGGGAGAGCAAAGTCCCTTCCTGCTTGCTGGTCACCTTGCCCTCCTCGGAGCAGCTTCTGATTTTATTTCCTGAGTCGCCGCATGCAGGTCAGCCGTCTGGGCAGCCCAGAGCCCTGTGGGGATGTGCAGGCATGCCGGGTGTGCTCTCCTGCAAAAATGGTGACCCTTGGCGCCCTGTCCCGGCTTTCTCTGTCTGTGCGCACCTGCGGGGCCTCTGAGTCTGGCCTGGGCTGCTGTGGAGCTGGTGCTGGGCAGTTGCTGTGGGTGTGGCTACTCTCAGGCTGCTCCCCTGCTATGGTGGGGCCGTGCCAGAGGGGGAATGGATGGGAGGCTGTTTATCGCTGTGAGGGGCTTCAGAGCTGTGCTGCCTCCCAGGGGCCTGGAGCATCTGAATTTCCCTGGGATTCCCAGCTGCTGGGCTGAGTGTGCTGGGTCACTTCCATCCAGTCGTGAGGCCCCTGTCCCTCTAAGACTTTCAAAAAGCACTCGCTTTTCTTTTGTCCTATGGATGCCGGCTGCAGGAACTGCTCGCAGATTTTACTGTTCTGTTTCCCTAATATCCAGCAGACCATGCAATGTGTGTCTGCGCTCCAGTGCAGATTACTAGGGCTGGGTATTTAGCAGTCCTGGGCTCCCACTCCCTCCCCGCTCTGACTCCTCTCCTCCCGCCGGGGAGCTGGGGTGGGTGGCGGGCACTTGGGGCCCGCTGGCCGCGGCTTGTATCTTCCCCCTTTGTGAGGCGCTGAGTTCTTGCAGATGTAGGTGTAGCCTGGCTGTTGTACTGTGTCTTCTGGTCTCTCTTTTAGGAATAGTTGCATTTGTTGTATTTTCAAAAATATATATGGGTTTGGGAGGAGATTTCCGCTGCCCTACTCATGCCGCCATCTTGGCTCCTCCTGTATTTCAATATTTTTAAATATTGATTTCATGTTGAAGTGAGAATATTTTGGTTATACCAGGTTAAATAAGATCTATTATTAAAATTAATTTCATTGTGTTCTTTTGTTTCTCTTTATTTTTCTTGATGTGGCTTCCAGAAAATTTAAAGTTATATATGTGGGTGGCATTTTTATATTTCTGTTAGACAGCACTATTCTAGAGAGTTTTATCAAACTAGTTCCAGGAGTGGGTGATATCTTACCTTATTGTCATGTATAGGAGACTAAATGCTGAGGAAGACAAAACTGTTAAATACATTGGGCTGAAGTTTGCTGTGATAGCCAGTAAGTCTCTAAGGTGGGCATTAGGTTTGTTCTCTAATATTTGCATTATTAAAGGGTGGGGAAGGAGGATGCTTTGAATTATGTAAATTCTAAAGGTTTCTTCCTGTTCACATCTGACGAATAACTGTGTAAGACAGTGTTGATACAGTGGCTCAGATGCAAATCAGTGTCTTGGTCCCTGATACCATGGAGCTTATAATCTAGTAAAATAACACATATACAGACAACTCTACATAAAATAATGTGTAATGAGTGTAGAAACAACGGGCTTAAAATCTCAAGAGAACAAGAAGTCATTTGCAACTATGGTGAGGAGGAGGGAACGTTTGGGAGGGAGGTGAAATTTGATCTGGTTGAAGAAAGAAAGATAGGATTTTAATAGAAGTCCACCCTGTACTCAAAGGGATATGCAGACATAGGTGGCAGGTCACTGAGCTGGCATGGCCTTTTGCTCACCAAATGGAAGCTCTGCGTGGCACAAAATGGAGAGAGATCTGATACATTAAAATGGGGATGTTTTTAGGATGCTTTTGTGTCCCCATGCCTTCCTTGGTAGACCCCTTTCTTGCATATACATAGAAACAACCACTCATGGAACAAACTATGTATCTAAGTCTTTTGATTTCTGATCTCCTGGGTCAGCTGGGAAGCAAGTGCTGCTTAAGCACACAGTTGTGCCAGTGCATATATTTTTAGGTAGGTATAGATGGAGGGGCAGGCAGATAAATTGTTTCTAAACTGTGGTTACAATGGGTCAGCCTTGAAATTTAGATTTAACGTGAATTCCTTCTTATAAATTGTTGTGTAATCTCTCAAGTAAATAACTGTTTTGTTCTCTCCATGGGCAAGAGTAAGTTAAGGGGGAAGAAAGAGGCCAGACAAAACATTACTGTAACAGAAGCTTCTCTATCTTGAAATGAAGAAGTGGGAAAAAAAAATAATCCCCTTCCCCCAGCCAGTAGCACTTGTGTTCAGTTCTGTCTTTTCCTTCTACTTACCAATTGTTCATCAAATTAGCTTGGTTTCATGTGCAAGTCATTTGGCAAGTAAAAAAGACTTTGGAAAAAAAAGAATATTACTTTCAAGATGAAATCCGGAAAAAAAAGAACTCTGTAGTCCTAAGGAGAAAGTTTCCACTCTATTCTTGCAGGGCCTTGGTCTTCCAGGTGGGATTTTTGTGTTTGTTTAATACTAACAGAATTTTGCCTCATTAATGCAGAAGATGCTACTGTGACTCCTTCCTGCTTTCTGGAGGATACCATGCAGTTCACTGGTTTTTCCTTTCATAGAATCCTAAAATGGTAAAGCTGCAAAGGGATACTCTCGCAGAATATTAGAGGAACTAAAGTCCCTTAGAAATTACAATTTCATCTCTTTAAAAAAGTAAAAATTAATGTAGTATGTTATTATAACCAGTTTTTAAAAATTAGAAAATACAAATAAGGAACAAAGAAAATTTCAATATCCTGAATTAAAAACAAGAATATTTTTAACATCAGAGTATATAGCCTTTTAGTTTGTCTGTGTATGTAACTTTAACAATAAAATGGACCATACCACCTTATAAACTGCCTTTTTCATCTTTACATCATGAATATCTTTCTATATTGTCAGTTCTTCATCTTCATTAACACTTGACTACTCCATTGTATTGATGTACCATGATTTATTTAGCCAGGCCCCTGTTGTCAGACATTTAAGTTTTTTCTGGTTGTTCTCTGTCATTACCAGTGTTGCAGCAAACATCCTCAGAGTTAAATCTTTGTCATATTCTTAACTCTTTCCTTGGTATTTATTGTAAAAAGTTGAATGGGATAAATAGGAGGTTAAAAGTTGATCAGTTTACACTCTTGAACTCCTGCCAATCCTCTGTATTAGCATTTGGAAATTAATTGTCAATTTGATAAGTCAAAAAGGGCTTTCTGTTGTAGCATATTCCTTTAATTTACAAGTGAAGTTGAGCTTTCTTTATGTGCATGTATTATTGATAATTCCTTACTAGGAACTTTTTAACTGATTTAAGAGTTATTTAATTATTAAGGAAAGTAACTGTCATAATGTTGCACATATTTCTTCTCAGTTTTGATACTTGTTTTATAATTGATTTATTTTTAATGTTCACAAGTTTTTCCATTTTTATATAGTCAAATATATCAGTCTTTTATGGTTTATACTTTACATGTTTCTCACTACAGGGCAGGGAGTTGTAAGGGCCAAAGAGATGTACCAGCCCCTAGAATTCCAGCCTTTTCCTTCTAGACCGTACTCCAGGCACCTGGAAGCAAAGAATTCTATGTTCAATTTGCTTCTAGGGCTTTCAAAGACCTCTTTCCTGAGTTTGTCCTTCTAATGGGCTACTGTGCCATAGGTGTGAGTTCTCCTGGGTCTTAAGGGGTCGTTGTTTGGTGGGAAAAATGTGTGGGTGGAGCTTGGATGGGTGGACTGGGTAGCTCACACATAAATGCCCAAGGCCTCTAGTCCTGTAAGAAGGAGTGGGGTCAGGAAAGAGAACAAAAAGAAGAGGGAGGGATTATGAGCCTACGTTATATTCTTGCCTCTGGCCTTGCAAATGTCAGAGATGGACCCGTTTCCTGTAGTAACTTGCTATTTTAATTACATTTCAATCTTGATTCCAGTGATATTTCCTTTGGGATAAGATATGAAGTCAAAAACTAACACTTCACCCCAAATGTTACCCCTTTTTTTAAAAAAAAAGATTGATATGCACTCTTATGAAGGTTTCACATGAAAAACAATATGGTTACTACATTCACCCATATTATCGAGCCCCCCCCCAATACCGCACTGCAGTTACGGTCTTTCAGTGTAGTGAGATGCCACAGTCACCACTTGTCTTCTCTGTGCTACACTGTCTTCCCCATGATCCCCACACACACCATGTGCACCAATCATGATACCCCACAATCCCCTTCTCCCTCCCTCCCCACCCACCCTCCCCCACCCCTCCCCTTTGGTAACCGTTAATCCCTTCTTGGAGTCTGTGAGTCTGCTGCTGTTTTGTTCTTTCAGTTTTGCTTCATTGTTATACTCCACAAACGAGGGAAATCATTTGGTATTTGTCTTTCTCTGCCTGACTTATTTAACTGAGCATAATACCCTCTAGCTCCATCCATGTTGTTGCAAATGGTGGGATTTGTTTCTTTCTTATGGCTAAATAGTATTCCATTATGTATATATACCAGATCTTCTTTATCCATTCATCTACTGATGGACACTTAGGTTGCTTCCATATCTTGGCTATTGTAAATAGTGCTACAAAAAACAAAGGGGTGCATATGTCTTTTTGAATCTGAGAAGTTGTTTTCTTTGGGTAAATTCCTAGGAGTGGAATTCCCAGGTCAGTTAGTATTTCTATTTTTAGTTTTTTGAGGAACCTCCCCATATCGCTTTCCACAATGGCTGAACTAGTTTACATTCCCACCAACAGTGTAGGAGGGTTCCCCTTTATACCTGTCTTGTTTTATATATGGATGGGGAAACTGAACCGTAGGCTGTAATTTATCCAGAGTCACTGGGCTGGTTAGTGGCAGAGCTGTTTCTTATGACTGACATTCGTTTGAGGCAGGTAGACCTGGGCTTGATTCTGGGGTCTGGTATTAACTGACCTTTCACAAGTGATATAGGACAGGTATCTGATTAACCAAATAAGAGAATCCTCCCCACTCCCCACCCCTGCTTCCTCACCATTTTGCTCAGCTCGCTGCATTTTCTGGGTTCCACCCCTTGTAGTCAGTTTGGACCTCATCTTTGTTCTACAGGCTGATTGTTGCCTCTGGTCAGAAAACAGTCAAAACTCTGCAGTCTTTAGTTGCAACCTCTGCTCCTTAAGCTCCAGCTAGAACCTAGTGGATGGGAATGCAGATATCAGTAGAAACCCAACAAAACACTTTTATTTTACAAAGTTGGCATTTTTTCTTAAGGCTTCTGACAAGCTCTTTAGACAGTCATTCCACCCTACAATTCCCTTGAGATGCCATAAGTATAGACATTGGTAAAAGTCTGAGACAGTTTGGCTGCTTCTGAATACAGGTTTCTTATTGTGATGACCTTGGCTTATTTTCCTCTAATGTATTTTTCAGAAATTCATCTAGATTTCACTCAATACTTTATCTTTTTTCTCTACTTTTCATCATGTGCTGCACACTTCAAAGGCAGTTAAACTGATTTCCAAGGAAAATCCTATTCTATCTCCCTAGAGGTAGAAATCTCAATTTATGTGGTTTGAGTGGAGAAAACCTGTTAATTAAAATTGTCAAAGTGTAGTGAGCTTTGTTATTTTAATATACATTGTATCAGTTGATGGGGGCAGGGGCTGGAATAAGAAATAGTTCACAGGTACTTTTGTGATTCAGTTGTGATGACATTAATCTTCTGTTCAATCTCCAAATTGCAAATTCCAGAGAAGACAAAACTGATCCAAACACGGAGAGACTATACCACTGTCTCCAAGGTCTGCTTGGCTCTTTAGGCCTTATGCTGTTGCTTTCACTCTCGAACAAGCTGCTTTAGGGCCTTCGAACTAATGTGTTTTGTTTGTTTTGCCTTATTTTACTTGTTTGTTTTCAATTTAGGGACAATATAGACATAACAGACAATAGCATAACTCTTCTAGTTACTGTGCATATTGCGGTATGTTTTTTTCTCATAAATCTAGGATAAGACTGAAATTGTAGAAATATGGTAAAAATATTCTGCCAGAAAGTAAAGGAGGGCAGAGGTATAAGGAAGTAACAGACAGCCATTACAAGACTAAAAGTACATGTGCAAGAAATATTTTAACAGCACTGTCCCTTACCTTTTTAGTAAACTGTACATTTTTTTTTAATGTTACTTTTTTTCTTGAACTAGAGCCATATCACTTTCAGAGGGGCACCACTTTGTGTTTCCAGTCCAAACTAGCCTGTCATCCAAGATTCCTAGAATCCTATTATTTTATGTTTCATGTAGTTCTGCCTCTGACTCAGGCTAGTGGTTTACTCACCCTGCAGTGAGCTTAGTGGGTAACAATTTCCAGTTAGCCTACAAGTAGTGGTTTTGGAGTGTGGCTGCGTGAATTTGAATTCTAGCTCTGACACTTAACTAGTTGTGGTGATAGCCTTGGGCAGATTATTTAACTCCTCTGTGCATTGGTTCTCTTGTCTGTGATGTAGGGATAACGGTACTCACCTCAGAAGACTGTTGTGATGGTTAAATCTGATAATAAATGTATAGTACTTATTATGTCTAATAGCACATTCTTGTTCTTACCATTACTGGAATTTCATTGTCATGAAGATCGAAATGTTTGAAAATCCTTCTTTATTTTGTGCTAAGTTCTCTCTTCGTAATCACTAACCATTGTGATACACAGAAGGAAAAGAAAATCTAACCCGTTCCTTACTTGCCAGCCTTTCAGACATTGGACAGTTAAGGACACAAGTATGAAAGCACATTGTAAATTTTAAAGTGTCATGCTACCTACAATGGAGTATTTAATATTATCATTATATCATGGACTATGTTATAATTATTATCTAGCCAGTTCCTTCCACCTTCCACATCTTATCTTTGCCAGGCTAAATATGTTTTCCTTCTAGTGTTCTTCATATAACAAGATTTTTAGATACCTAGCCATCTTAGTTGCCTTATGTGGGAAATACCTAGTTTATTTATGTCTCCTTTAAAACATGACCCCTAGGACTTGACTTGGTCCTATATGTGCAGTCAGACTAGTGCAGAGCAAAGTGATAATGTAATATTTACCTCTGCCCTCCCTTAAAAATATATATACTTTATTAATGAAGTGGAATATTATATCATTTTGAGGGCATGTTATCATTTTGTTGGCTACAGGGCCTTTCTGGTAAATTCCCATTAAACCTATTGACTATTTTTAAACTTGCATTCAATTATTTTTTGACCAGATATTTTTTTGAGCCGTCTTCTTTGTGCCAGGCACTGCGCTGTGTGCCAGGGATACAATGGTGTGTTCTGCATTTGTCTCTGTTCTGTTTCAGTCCCTAGTCCAGCCTGTTGGTATTTTTGGATTCTAGTTTTATTTGAAAACAGATTAGCTGTGTCTCTATGTTTTATATCATTCTTAAACTTGATGAGCATGCTTTCTCTATTTACCCTAACTTGTTGGGTTAAAAATGGCATTTCAGTAGTGCCAATACAGAGCCCTGGGATAAGCAACTAGATCTCCTTTTGTGAGGGTGACATTGACCTGTTAATTACTGTTCTTTAAAAAAACTTTTTGTTTTGAAATAATTATACATTCAGAGGATGTTGCAAAGATTTCTACAGAGAAGTAGCTTGCATTCTTCCCCAGCTTCTCCCAATGCTAATATCTTATACAGCTATAGTACAATATCAAAAACAAGAAATTGACATTGGCACAATCCAAGGAGCTTAATTCAGATTGTGTGTGTGCAGCTGAAGTTTTGTTCCTTGTGTCTTTGTGTAACCACCACCACAGTCAAGATACTTAACTCCACCATCACTGCAAGACTCCCTTGTTCTATCCCTCTCTAGTCACATCCCTTCCCCTTCCTGGGGCCTACTCTCTGACAACTGTTCTCCATATCTATAATTATGTTGTTCCACAAATGTCACATACATGGAATTGTGCAATGTGTATCCTTTTGAGATTGGCTTTTATCCCTCAGTGTAATTTCCTCAAGGTTCACCTAAGTTGTTGCATTTATTAATTGCTTGTTCCTTTTTCTTGCCGAGTAGCATTCCATTAGCATTCTTTTTAAATAAGGTTTTTTTCAATCAGTACAGGGCACATCTCACTGTCTTACATGAATGTATTCTATACGGAAAAATGTCTTGAATGACTTACTGAAACTCAAAAAACAGTCAGTGGCATTACCTGATCATTGCTCATAACCATCAGTTGAATGTTCCATTGTAAACTGTTCTTCCCATTAAGTCTTTGATTTCTGCGCTGTTATAGAAATGTCTGGCTTTTGAATATTCAGCTGTTAGTTGCCAAAATGCTGTCTTCCTTCACTTTAGGAGTTGGCCATGATTTTTCAGATTACCAGTAGTGGTTTCTCAGTCAGGAACGTTGGTCATTTTAGTACCATGGGATATCCTTAATGTGGGCCCACAGACCCAAATTCATTTTAAACTGCTTACTATTCTCAATATCTCAGCATCTGCTGGGCCGTGATGAACTATTATTCATTTTTGTGCTACTGTTTCCAACTTGAAAATCACCCTTATCATTTAAGATGGAATAGAGATAGAAACCGAGTCTTTGCACTGGCTTTCTTGCTTAGCCACATGCTCTGTCACCTGTTCTATTTAGGATCGATAATCTTACCGTGAAAACTCTGATCTTGCTCTAGCTACATTAGTTCCTGTAGCCTACAAGTATGTTTCCTGTGTAGGTACATTGTGTTTTTTAGTCATTTCTCCTTTTTTCCTTCAGGTCATGGGGGATTGATGATATTATGAGAATTTTCCCCCAAATCTTTTAATCCTCTACACAGTAATCCACTTAAGAGTCAACTGTGATCTGTAGAAGTTTTCATTCTCAATATCTGGGGAATATCTTTGTCCCTATCACTTTTTTTTTTGTCCTTGGTCATTACCCAATAGTACTTAAGATTACATGGCCAGATTTCCTGAAGTTTCTTTTCACTTCTACTTTTATCAATCAGTTCTTTCTTAGTCAAACTTGTACAGAGTTATAGTTCCTCTTGCTGCTTCCTCAGCATCCAAAAGGATGAAATGTCCCATTTGTAAGTTCAGTGCAGCCCTTCTCCTTTCTTGGGCATATTGTTTCCTGGCTGACACACCCTTCCCACATCTCCTGGGCCCTCTAGAACTCCTGGTCTGTGCTCAAGAAATGTCCATATAGTCTCAACTATTTTTCTAGAAATCTTGGCCTTGATGACAGTGTTTTCTTCATTACCCTCTTAAATGGGAGCTGTATATTCTCTCATATTTTCTCAGTCTTGAAGTTAGCTTCTGGGGCCAAGATGTTGTTCAACAACTTACCTTTCCCCTTATTCTTTAATATGTATGCCATTGGGTAGTATACTGACGCTCTTCATTGACATAACCGGTTGCTGGGTTACTTGCTCACATTCTTGAAGTCTGATCTCTGGGCTACTTGTTTACATTCTTGGACCTAGCTTAGTATTCTGTGCTATCCTGATTCCTGGCATCATCCTCGATAACGTCAATGGCCACATGGATGCATCATCAAATGTTCCAGAATTACACTTCCTTGACCTCCAGTAGTATGACCATTTTTTCACTCTGCTTCAGGAACTTTTTCATATGGCCACACTTTGGGCCTTGTCACCAACTAGAACTATTTTAATATTTCAGACTCGGAAATACAGCTTTTCAACTAATATCTCTAGCCTTCCACAACTTCTCTTCTCTTATTCTCACAGAATCTCTTTGGCCTCATCAGCACTTCGAGTCCCTTCTCCTTTCCTGACTTTGAGTCCTCTCTTGCTTCTATGGTCTTTCCCACTCAACTGTTTCCCACCCCACTACACCCTGCCAGCCATTTGATATTAATTCTCTTCAGTATCCTCAATTCCCTCACATCCCTCTTGTTCCCCTGCACCTGTCCTGCCAATCCCAAAACCTAGATATACTTTTGCATCTGTTTTCTTCTGTCCTGTTCTCAGGCTGCTGAACAGAACTTGAGAAAATCGCCTCACCATGCTGATAATATCCATGACCAAACTGTGATTTCTGACCGCAGCTGGATCCTCAACAGTTGCTCACTAATCCTTTTTTTTTTTTTTTAACACATTCCTAGTTGGTTCCTTTTCCAATTTCCCACAGCATCTGTTCCATTTTCTTACCGTACCCCTCTGGTGCCCTAATTTAGCCTTCCCTCTACCCAACTCCCCTCAGCAGATAATCTAGTTATATACTTCTTTGAAAAGATAGAGCCCAGTGACCACAAGCTCTCTCTTTCCCTCAAAATGTTTATTACCATGGCTACTGTAATCTTCATTCTTTTTGTACACCTTTTCCAAGGCTAACCTGTCTTTCTTTTTCCTATCCCCCGTCGCCTCCTTAAAGATAGTCTGTTCTATTAGTTTCTCCCTTCTCTCTCTAATATCTTTAGTATTTTTCTATGGTCTAACATATCCAAGAATCCCTCTTTCACCTAATTCCCAAAAATCTTCTTTTAATCCTACTATCCCCACAGATGAATGGAATATCTTTTTTGTTCATTTTATCTGAAAATTTCTTGAAAGAGACATCGATACTTCCTCACCTCTTAGTCTTCAATTCATAAAATTTGGCTTGTGTTCCCTACCCACTACTAAAAACGGACCTCTCATAGGTTAGCATCGACTTAAATTCATATTGGGTGGATTGGATGTCCTGAGATACAAAAAAACAAAGGGGGAAAGATGTGTGTATGTGTGCTGTGTGGGTGTACAGACAGACAGGATTGCCCATGCCTGTTTAGAGGGGAAAAGAAGTATGAGGGAGAGGGGATAGAATTCAATACTACACCTTTCTTCTGTTGCAGGGAAGTTCATAACATGATTTAATAACATTAGTTTTTTCTCTTTGCTTTTATTCTCAACCGTTATTCACCATGTTCCCACCATCTGGCTAATTGAATTCTATAATAAAGTACCACCTTTTTACTACACATGATGATGATGGTAATGATAATGATAGTAGCCACTTTGTGGGTGCTACTGATAGAGTATTAAATGCATTGTAATCTTCAATCTTCATAACTGCTTATTGAGGTAAGTGTTCTGACACCCATTTGATGGGTGGGCTAATGACAATTCAGGGAGGGTAAGTTCTTAACCAAGATCCCATGACAAGTAAGAGGCAGCACAGGGAGTTGAACTCTGGTCAGCTTGGCTTCAAACTTCTCCTTAACCACTACACTCTGTGTCCTTCTATGATCTAGTGCCAGATGTCATCTCACTAGCTTTTGATGATGGTAACTGTAAGGTGTTTCAAGTGCCCATTAACTTTGTTACTTCTAGTGTTAAATCCATTAGTGGACTTCTTCAGCCCTAGGCATGATTTCTAGCTTGTTTGTCCGGTATTCTCCTGAAGAGTAGTGGGTCTCTCTTGCACATGTCTTTCTTTCTATGTCAATTTTTGGTGGTCCTTTTTTTCTTGTTTTAACATTTTCCTAGGAGTCCGTATTCATCATGTTAATTAATTTCCAGAAAAATAATTTCTTCCTGGTCATGTGAAATGTCCTGCATCCCTTTCCAGAAGTCCATCATTCTGAGATCTTAAGGGCTTTCCAGAAGACCACATCCTATTCTTTGATACCATGCAAGTAGTAAAATATTCATTTCCCACATTCTGTCTTCTAATCAAAAGTTGTGACCTTCAAGAAGAGGAGGTGAAAAGCTTCTATATGCCTCTAAAGTATTCAGCTTTCTACCTAAGCTTTCAAAGTCAGTAGATACAGCCCAGGTTCTCCTTGGTTGTATGATTTGTTCCCAGACCTAAACAATTGCAGGACTATGAAGCAACTGGAAGCCGTGTATCATCCATGTCCATCTCACCGAAAGAGTCAGAAATGTCCAGGATAGGAGAATCAGCTGGGACTGATGGAGGTTGGGGGGAAGGCAGCTCATGCTGTTAACTGAGCTGGGAGGACAAAGAAAACTGCAAAGTTAACAGGGAACATTATTTTTTCATGCAGCAGCTGTAAAAAGCCATAGACACCCCTTTAAGTGAATACTGTTTTCTTATCAGTGATGCCCCTGGCTCAGTCTGCTAGTCCCATCTATCACTGGGCATCCCCAGTTGCTGAGCTGCCCTTGCATCAGATCAGCACCCAATCCCTAGTTTACCCCTGCTTCTCCTAATCCTGCCTCAGAAATAACAGCCAATCCAGAATGGATCCCCACTTTCTTTAGGCCCTCCTCAGAATCATTCAGCAGGAACCCAAATGATGCTCCCCTCCTCCCTCCTGTCAAGCAGCATCCCATGGTTCCTCTGGCGTGCCCTCACTTATGATGAGGGAATAAATCTGACTGTCACACTACAGACTTATCCTTGGTAGTCTTTAGCTGATTAAGCTTTAAATTTCAATCTCACCTTGAGCTTCCTCCAAATGAGAATTTGGCCTATTTAATTAAGTTTAAAGCTGGCCTGGTTCTGTATTTCCTGCCTTGAGAATGAAGGCCCTTGTCCCTTCTTGCTCAGCTCAGGTATAGTGCTGGTAACAGATTGATATGGTGCCATCTCAGCCTAGAGCCAATAGCAGGAACTAACCCCTCCCCGCCCCCCACTAGAGTTGGAATGATAGGAGGGACTTAACATACCTAGGTCAGTACTATAATATGGTGGTGTGGATAAAATGAGAGTTCCTGTGGCTAGGATTCTCACCTGGCTGTGGTTGACTAGCTCACTGCACACCTGTGGGCAATACATGGCTGTTGACTATAAAAAGAGCTCCACACAGCACTCTGGGCACTACATGGTGGCAGGGCTACAAGGCTGCAGGAGAGCAGAGCAGAGGCTGGAGTGGTGGCAGCGCCGAGGACAGAGGCCCAGAGGATGGCTGTGCGGGACAAATGTGCAGAGAGGCCGGAGGATGGCTGTGTGGGACAGCTGTGTGGACAGAGGGGCCCAGAGGATGGCTGTGCAGACAGAGACCCAGAGGCAGAGACCGGCTTGCTGCATGCAGATTCACTCTGAGTGAACGGGATTCTAGTGACTGACCTGCCACCTGGAAATAAAGTTGGGCATAACCCTTTCACCCCAAGAACGTTTTGCTGTCATTTTCTTTGGTCACATTGAATCCAAAGCGAACTTGCCCAGGGCTGAAACCCATTGGCAAGACAGGTGGTAAAAGGGATGCAGACCTACTGAACAGCCAGATAGTGACACCAGACAGAGGTGAGCAGTGAAAGAGGTGAGGGACATTCATCAGTTTTAAACATATTTTTAAGGAAGTGTTTGAGTTGGGGTGGGTAAAGGGATAAGAGCAAGTGATTTTGAGTAGAGCAGAATGACTTATCTAAAAGGATGGAAGCCAGAATGAGCAAGTCATGTTGAAACAATGGCACATCGAAGCCTTGAGACTGAGAGGCAGGGTACAAGAAAGCTTGTGTTTATTGATCTCTCTTCTGAGTGGAGTGTATGGTTTGAGGGCTGGAGAGAGGCTAATTAGGATTTAAGAAGGTGCAACAGGTGGCCATCATAGTAATGTAAAACTAGTCTAGAAAGGAGGAGAAACTGTCTAGTAGTACAAGACAGAGTGGTAACCACTTGGCTGCCTCTTTTGAAGGCACTTTACTGGTTACCTGGGAAGAAGATGTTTTCAGCTTTTGCTCACCTGGACCACTCAGAGCAAGGATGAATCACTTCCTGCTTGATTCTAGTTTTACATTAGGGAAAAGGGAATTCAGCTGACATCCTTAGGAGGTCTCTCAGGACAAATATTACATATCAGGTCACTATTTCCCTCAAAAGAAGGATGTCAGATGAATTCCATGTCAGTTACTCTGAAGACCTGTGCTGTTCCCCATTGAGGCCATTTAGGACACAGTCCATGTTCTTCCTGTTTGTGGACCATTAAGTCTGTCTTTTTTCTAGTTATCACCAAAAAGTGCTAAGGAGTGTTTGCATTGCATCATCATTTTGACTGAAACCAAAGCCTTAATTCTGACACTTTTGCAGTAAACTAGCACCTTTCTTATCTTGGGCAACTTCATTGAAGTTGGTTAACCAGTTTGGTGGTAACTGTACCTCTTCTGAGTCCTTTATTCCCTATTTGGATGTGGTGCATGTTGCATTTTAACTCTATCAAAATAACAATATTAAGTATGGAAAATTTGCTTTGGTCTGGAAGAATATTTGTTCAGCAGCCATTTATTGAGCACCAGCTATGTGCCAGAGAATGTCAAATGATGTTTTGAATAATTGAGTTGCTTTTTGTTCAAATCAGAGCAGCAGACTACTTACAAGATATATTCTTTAGAAAGAGCTGTCACACAGGAGGAGTAGGTGAGAGATTACTCTTTGAAAAGAAGCTTAATTAATTCCATCCAATTTTTAGTAAAGTCAGTGTATTTTAGTGAAAAATGTAGCTTGTAATAGACTGGCCAGTTACAACTTTAATGAACAAGTAGCAGTTTAGTGCCAGGCTCTGTTCTAAGTACCTTACAAATGTTAACTGATTAATCTTCACAACACTATGAGGTAGATACTATTTTCATTCCCATTTTATAGATGAAGAAACTGAGTCATATAGAGGTTTAGTACCTCGCCCAAAGTTACAAGGTTATTAAGTCATGACGTTGGGATTTGACTATAGGCATTCTGTTTCCAGTCTGGGCTACCTTTACTAAGCTGCAAATAGGTACTTTCTGAGGGAACTTTAAGTGGATTTATCATACCCCCTGAAATCCTGCTTATGCCTTGATGTATTTATCAAACTCCTTTATCCTTGTATAAAGATTTTTCTACCCAACTCTAATCCAGATTATGACAAACTCAGAATTAATGGGATTTATTTTTTAATTGTGTTATTTTCATAAGATTTTATGCTAATTTTTGAGTACTTACTATGTGCCAGGCCCTTGTCTCCAAGGCTCATTCTTTCAACCATCACATCATTCAGTTCCACAAGCCCTCTCTTCCATTGCTCCCTCAAGAGTAGATTCCTACAGACCCTATATGGGATGATTTTATCCTGACTCAGTCTATTAGACCAAGTTTCCAAAGTTTAGGGAAAAGCCTGTCTTGATTTGTATCAGTTTGAACAATGACTGAAAACTGTGTCGTGTATAACAAAGTATATGTGCTTCCAGGGTACCCAGCAGCAGGACTGAAATAGGTCATTCAACAGTCTTGTGTTACTCATTCTACTTGGAAGGTGAACACAAGGGTTGTGCTCCTCAACTGAAAACCAGGAGCATCAAAACAACAAAAGGGCTGAAGGATCTGCCTGGTGTTGGTCTAATGATTTGTGAGATTTTATTTGGCCTTGAGAACATGTGATTTTTATCTTTTTAAAATCAGCTTTATTGAGATATAATGTACAATTAAAGGCACATTTAAAGTGTACAGTATGATAGGTTTTATGATAAGTTTTGAAATATGTATACACCTGTGAAAACATAATCAAGATAATGAAAATATCCATTACCTTGAAAGGTTTTTGTCCAGTCCTTTCTTGATTTCTTCCTTTGCCCTTCTCATTCAGCTCTGCCTGCCTTACCCCCATCTGCTTTCTATTGATATGTGTTAATTTACATTTCCTAGAGTTTCATGTGAATGGACTCATATAGTATATAGTCTCCTTTGGCTTCTTTTGTTCAGCATACTTATTTTGAGATTCAGCCATGTTATGTGTATCAATAGTTCATTGGTTTTTATTGTATGAACATACCATGATTTGTTTATTCTCCTGTTAATGGAAATTGGAATTGTTTCTGGGTTTTAGCTACTATGAATAATGCTGCTGTGAACATTTGTGAGCAAATCTTTCTATGCACATATACTTTCATTTCTCTTGGGTAAATAGCTAAGATTGCAATGACTGCATCATATGGTAGGCGTGTTTAACTTTTTAAGAAATTGCCAACCTGTTATTCAAAGTGGTTGCTGATGGGAATGTAAAATTATTCAATGACTTTCAGTTGCTCCACATCCATGCCAATAGTTGATATAGTCAATGTATTTAATTTAAGCCATTCTAGTAGGTGCCTAGTGGTATCTTATTGTAGCTTTAATTTGCCTCTTACTTTTAACTTATTACGTCATTATATTTAAAGTGAGTTTTTTTATAGGCAGCATATAGTACATAGATTCTTGATTTTTTCAATCCAGTGTATAGCTTTCTTTCATTGGTTCATTTCTACTGTTTACATTTTAAAACAGCTTTATTTAGGTATAGTTTGCATATCATACAGTTCAACTATTTAGTGTACAATTTATGGTTTTTATTATGTTCAGAGTTGTACAGCCATCACCACAATCTAATTTTAGAACATTATTTTCTCCCTGAAAGAAACTCTGTATTCATTAGGAAAGTTTTACACACCTTACCCCCAGCTCAGCTCTAGGCCACCATGAATCTACTTCCTGTCTTTCTAGATTTGCCTTTTCTGGAAATGTCCTTTAAATGAAATCATATAATAGGTGGTCATTTGTGACTTGCTTCTTTTACTTAGCATAATGTTTTCAAGGTTCATCCATGTTGTAGAATGTAACATTACTCCATTCTTTTTTTGGCTGAATAACATTTCATTGTGTAGATCTGCCACATTTTGTTCATCAGTTGTGGACTTTTGGGTTGTTTTCACTTTTCGGCTGTTGTTGAATAATGCTCCTATGAACATTCACATTAAAGATTATGGGTGGCTGTATCTTTTCATTTCTCTTGGCTATATACTGAGGAGTGGAATTGCTGGTCATATTTATAACTCTGTGTTTAATATTTTGTGAAACTGTCAAAACTTTCTTTTTCTAAAGCAGCTACATTGTTTTACACTCCTGGCAGCAGCTTAATGAGGGTTCCAACTTCTCCCTATCTTTGTCAGCACTTGTTAATTGTCTCTCGTGGGATGTCTTCCCATTTATTTAGGTGTTGTTTAATTTCTTTAAGAATGTTTTAGAGTTTTCAGAGTACAAATTTAGTTCTTCTTTTGTTAAATTTATTCCTAATTATTTTATTATTTTGGGGTATTATAACTGCCACTGTTTTCTTAATTTTATTTAAGATTGTTCATTGCTAGTATTTGAAAATGCTACTGATTTTTGTATATTGAACGTGTGTCCTGAAGCCTTGCTGAACATATTTATTGGTTCTAATAGTTATTATAGTGAATTACTTAGGATTTTCTATATGTACAATCATGTCATTTGTATTTGCAGATAGTTTTACTTCTTATTTTCCAATCTAGATGCTTTTCTTTCCTTTTTCTGGCCTAACTGCCCTGGCTAGAACTTCTAGTATGGTATTGAACAGAAGGTGTGAGAGTGTACATCTTGTCTTTTTCCTGATTTTAGTGGGAGAGCATTCAGTCATTTACCATTACTTATGTTAGCTCTGGGTTTTTGTAATTGGTTTTTAATAAGGTTGAGGAAGTTCTTTTCTATTCCTAATTTATTGATGGTTTTATCAGGAAAGGGTGTTGTAGCCTCTGCCCTAGGAGTGCGTGAGGGTGATCAGGGCCTAGCATTCTAGGCCTGCTCCACGTGGAGTAGTTTCTACCCTAGAAGTGGGAGCTGGGTGAGGGAAGGAATACTTAGTTTCCTTGGCTGTGTCTGATTGAAGTGCAACTTCTGCAACATGAGGAGGGGCACTTGGAAACACCAGCACCCTGCCTCTCTGGGGTGAAACTGTAGCCCCAGACTGGGAGCTGGGATGGGAAGGAGCCCCCATCTTCACTACAGGGTAGAGCCTTTGTAACACAGAGCTGGGGTAGGGTGGTAAAGATGCAGGTCATAGCTCAAATGCCATCTACTGTTCTTGCTGAGATTTAATAGATTTTCTTCAATCTGTGTTTCTCTATTTGCTGCATGCCCTTAGGACAGTTTCCAGAGACTTTAAATGATTGATTTTAAAACTAATTTTTGTGAGTTAAGTTATTGCTTTGTTAAAGAGTGGGCCAAGCTCCTTACTCTGCCACTCTGTAAGTCCAAATCAATAATTAAAACTTCTTATTAATAGAAAATCTGAAAAAACCTGAACAAAAAACACTCTTACCCTTTACCCAAATTCACCTATTGTTAACATTTTACTCCATTTGCATGTTCTGATGTGCCTGTTTGCATGTATACACTTTTCTGAGCCACATGGGGTAAGTACATACATCATGGCTCTATGTAATAAGTAACTGAGTGTATTTATTAGGAATAGGGATATCCTCTTATATAAACATAAGATAATTATCAATATCAGTAAACTTAATATTGATTATCTAACCTACTATAGAAATTCTAATCCTCTTTTTTTAATTTTGGTATCATTAATATACAAACACATGAGCAACATTGTGGTTACTAGATTCCCCCCATTATCAAGTCCCCACCACATACCCCATTACAGTCACTGTCCATCAGTGTAGTAAGATGGTATAGAGTCACTACCTGTCTTCTCTGTGCTAAACTGCCTTCCCCATGCCCCACCCCCATGTTATGTGTGCTAACAGTAATGCCCCTTATTCCCCTTATCCCTCCCTTCCCACCCATCCTCCTCAGTCCCTTTCCCTTTGGTAACTGTTAGTCCATTCTTGGGTTCTGTGTTTCTGCTGCTGTTTTGTTCCTTCAGTTTTTTTCTTTGTTCTTATATACAACATATGAGTGAAATCATTTGATACTTGTCTTTTTCCACCTGGCTTATTTCACTGAGCATAATACCCTCTAGCTCCGTCCATGTTGTTACAAACGGTAGGATTTGTTTTCTTCTTATAGCTCAATAATATTCCATTGTGTATACGTACCACAGTTTCTTTATCCATTCATCTACTGATGGCTGCTTCCATTGCTTCCATTACTTGACTATTGTAAATAGTGCAGTGATAAAAATAGGAGTGCATATATCTTCTTGAAACTGGGCTGCTGCATTCTTAGGGTAAATTACTAGGAGTGGAATTCCTGGGTCAAATGGTATTTCTATTTTGAGTTTTTTGAGGAACCTCCATACTGCTTTCCACAATGGTTGAACTAATTTACATTCCCACCAGCAGTGTAGGAGGGTTCCCCTTTCTCTGCATCCTGGCCAGCATTTGTTGTTCCTAGTCTTTTCTATGTTGGCCATCCTAACTGGTGTGAGGTGATACCTTATTGTGCTTTTAATTTGCATTTCCCTGATAATTAGTGATGTGGAGCATCTTTTCATGTACCTGTTGGACACCTGAATTTCTTCTTTGGAGAGGTGTCTGTTGATATCCTCCATCCATTTTTTAGTAGGGTTATTTGCTTTTTGAGTGTTGAGGCATGTGGGTTCTTTATATATTTTGGATGTTAACCCCTTGTCAGATATGTCATTTACAAAGATATTCTCCCATACTGTAGGATGTATTTTTGTTCTGCTGATGGTGTCCTTTGCTGTAGAGAAGCTTTTCAGCATGATATAGTTCCATTTGTTCATTTTTGCTTTTGTTTCCCTAGCCCAAGGGGATGAGTTCAGGAAAATGTTGCTCATGTTTTTATTCAGGAGATTTTTGCCTATGTTGCCTTCTAAGAGTTTTATGGTTTCATGATGCACATTCAGGTCGTTGATCCATTTTGAGTTTTCTTTTGTGTATGGGGTTAGACAATAATCCAGTTTCATTCTCTTACATGTAGCTGTCCAGTTTTGCCAACATTAGTTGTTGAAGAGGCTGTCATTTCCGCATTGTATATCCATGGCTCCTTTATTGTATATTAATTGACCGCAAATGCTTGGGTTTATATCTGGACTCTCTATTCTGTTCCACTGGTCTGTGGGTCTGTTCTTGTGCCAGTACCAAATTGTCTTGATTACTGTGGTTTGTAGTAGAGCTTGAAGTCAGGGTGCATAATTCCCCTTGCTTTTATTCTTCCTTCTCAGGATTGCTTTGGCTATTTGGGGTCTTTTGTGGTTTCATATGACTTTTAGAACTATTTGCTCTAGTTCGTTGAAGAATGCTGTAGATATTTTGATAGGGATTGCATTAAATTTGTAGATTGCTTTAGGCAGGATGGCCATTTTGGCAATATTCTTCCTATCCATGAGCATGGGATGTGTTTCCATTTATTGATATCTTCTTTAATTTCTCTCAAGAGTATCTTGTAGTTTTCAGAGTATAGGTCTTTCACCTCCTTGTTTAGGTTTATTCCTAGGTGTTTTATTCTTTTTGATGCAATTGTGAATGGAATTGTTTTCCTGATTTCTCTTTCTGCTAGTTCATAATTAATGTATAGGAATGCAACAGATCTGTGTATTAATTTTGTATCCTGCAACTTTGCTTAATTCACATGTTAGATGTAGTAGTTTTGGAGTGGATTCTTTAGGGTTTTTAATGTACAATACCATCTCATCTGCAAACAGGGACAGTTTAACTTCTTTCTTGCCAATCTGTATGCCTTTTATTTCTTTGTGTTGTCTGATTGCTGTGGCTAGGACCTCCAGAACTAAGTCGAATAAAAGTGGGGAGAGTGGGCATCCTTGTCTTGTTCCCGATCTTAAAGGAAAAGCTTTCAGCTTCTCGCTGTTAAGTATAATGTTGGCTGTGGGTTTATCATATATGGCCTTAATTATGCTGAGGTACTTGCCCTCTATACCCATTTTGTTGAGAGTTTTTATCATGAATAGATGTTGAATTTTGTCCAATGCTTTTTCAGCATCTATGAGATGATCATGTGGATTTTGTTCTTCTTTTTGTTGATGTGGTGGATGATGTTGATGGATTTTCGAATGTTGTATCATCCTTGCATCCCTAGAATAAAACCTACTTGATAATAATGGATGATCTTTTTGATGTATTTTTGAATTTGGTTTGCTAATATTTTGTTGAGTATTTTTGCATCTATGTTCATCAGGGATATTGGTCTGTTATTTTCTTTTTTTGTGATGTCTTTGCCTGGTTTTTGTATTAGAGTGATGCTGGCCTCATAGAATGAGTTTGGGAGTATTTCCTCTTCTTCTACTTTTTGGAAAACTTTAAGGAGGATGGGTATTATGTCTTCACTAAATGTTTGATAAAATTCAGCAGTGAGACCATCTGGTCCAGCGGTTTTGTTCTTAGGTAGTGTTTTGATTACCATTTCAATTTTGTGGCTGGTAATTGACCTATTCAGATTCTGTTTCTTCCTAGGTCAGCCTTGGAAAGTTGTATTTTTCTAGAAAGTTGTCCATTTTTTTCTAGGTTATCCAGTTTGTTAGCATATAATTTTTCATAGTATTCTGTCATAATTCTTTGTATTTCTGTGGTGTCCATAGTGATTTTTCCTTTCTCATTACTGATTCTGTTTATGTGTGTAGACTCTCTTTTTTTTTCTTTGATAAATCTGCCTAGGGGTTTATCTATTTTGTTAATTTTCTCGAAGAACCAGCTCCTGGTTTCCTTGATTCTTTCTATTGTTTTATTCTTGATTTTATTTACTTCTGCTCTTGTCTTTATTATATCCCTCCTTCTACTGACTTTGGGCCTCATTTGTTGTTCCTTTTCCTTTTTTCATTAATTATGAGTTTAGACTGTTCATTTGGGATTGTTCTTCTTTCCTGAGGTAGGCCTGTATTGCAATATACTTTCCTCTTAGCATGGCCTTCACTGCATCCCACAGATTTTTGCGGTGTTGAATAATTGTTGTCATTTGTCTCTATATATTGCTTGATCTCTGTTTTTATTTGGTCATTGATCCATTGATTATTTAAGAGCATGTTATTAAGCCTCCATGTGTTTGTGGCCTTTTTCTTCTTCTTTGTGTAATTTATTTCGAGTCTCTTACCTTTGTGGTCTGAGAAGCTGGTTGGTAGAATTTCAGTCTTTTTTAATTTACTGAGGCTCTTTTGTGTGGCCTAGTATATAATCTATTATTTATGTGCACTTGAAAATAATGTGTATCCTGTTGCTTTTGGATGGAGTGTTCTGTAGATGTCCATTAAGTCCATCTGTTCTAATATGTTGTTCAGTGCCTCTGTCTCCTTACTTATTTTATGTCTGTTTGATGTGTCTTTTGGAGTAGGTGGTGTGTTGAAGTCTCCTAAAATGAATGCATTGCATTTTGTCTCCCCCTTTAATTATGTTAGTATTTGTTTCACATATGTAGGTGCTCCAATGTTGGGTGCATAGGTATTTATAATGGTTATATCATCTTGTTGGAATGACCCCTTTATCATTATGTAATGTCCTTCTTTGCCTCTTGTTACTTTCTTTGTCTTGAAGTCTATTTTGTCTGATACAAGTACTGCAACTTCTGCTTTTTCCCCCCTATTGGTTGCATGAAATATCTCTTTCCATCCTTTTACTTTCAGTCAGTGTATGTCTTTGGTTTTGAAGTGAGTCTCTTGTAGGCAGCATATAGATGGGTCTTTTTTTTTTTATCCATTCAGTGACTCTATGTCTTTTGATTGCTGTATTCAGACATTTACATTTAAGGTGATTATCGATAGGTATATACTTATTGCCATTACAGGCTTTAGATTCGTGGTTACCAAAGGTTCAAGGGTGACTTCCTTACTGTTTAACAGTCTAACTTAACTCACTTAGTATGCTATTACAAACACAACCTAAAGGTTCTTTTTTCTTTTTCCTCCTTTTTCTTCCTCCTCCATTCTTTATATATTAGGTATCATAATCTGTACTCTTTGTCTATCCCTTGATTGACCTTGGGGGTAATTAATTTGATTTTGCATCTGCTTAGTAATCAACTGTTTTACTTTGCTGTGGTTTTATTTCCCCTGGTGATAGGTATTTAGCCTTAGGAATACTTCCATCTATAGCAGTCCCTCCAAAATGCACTGTAGAGGTGGTTTGTGGGAGTTAAATTTTCTCAGCTTTTGCTTATCTGAAAATTGTTTAATCCTTCCTTCAAATTTAAATGATAATCTTGCTGGGCAGAGTATTCTTGGTTTGAAGCACTTTCATTTTATTGCATTAAATTTATCATTCCACTCCCTTCTGGCCTGTAAGATTTCTGCTGAGAAGTCTGATGATAGCCCGATGCGTTTTCTTTTGTATGTAATCTTTTTTCTATGTCTAGCTGCTTTTAAAAGTCTGTCCTTATCCTTGATCTTTGCCATTTTAATTATTATATGTCTTGGTGTTGTCCTCCTTGGGTCCCTTGTGTTGGGAGATCTATGCACCTCCATGGCCTTAGGGACTATCTCCTTCTGTATATTGGGTAAATTTTCAGGTATTACCTCCTCAATGACACTTTCTATCCCTTTTTATCTCTTTTCTTCTTCTGATACCCCTATAATGTAAATATTGTTCTGTTTGAATTGGTCACACAGTTCTCTCAATATTCTTTCATTCTTAGAGATCCTTTTTTGTCTCTGTGCCTCAGCTTCTTTGTATTCCTGTTCTCTAATTTCTATTCCATTTACTGTCTCTTCTACTATAGCTATTCTACTTTTAAATCCCTCCATTGTATGTTTTTATTCTGATATGGAATTTCTTAATGATTGAATTTCAATCCTAAATTCCTGCCTGATTTCTTGAATATTTTTCTGTACCTCCATGGGCATGTTTATGGTTTTTATTTTGAACTGACTTTCAGGAAGATCAGTGAGTTCAGTTTCATTTGGGTCTTTTTCTGGGGTTTGTGAGATTTTGGTCTGAACCAGGTTCCTTTGACATTTCATATTTGTATGTGGCACCCTCTAGTCCCAAGATGCTCTAGTCTCTGGAGCTGCTCAGCCCCTGGAGTGATGTCAGGGGTCACAGGGGAGCATTGCTGGTGCCCCATTTCGTGAGGTCTGCTCTGTTCTCCAGGTGTATACAGTCTGGTGCAGCCTTCTTTCCTGTTGCTCTTTCAGGGATAGTTGTATTAACTATATTTTTATAATATATGTGGTTTTTCGAGGAGTTCTCTGTCTCACCTCTCATGCTGCCATCTTGAATCCCCTCTACCTTAAATCCACTCTTTCAAGAACAGTGAAATATGTTAATAACAGGTCCTAAAGTTAATGCTGATTTCCCGACAATTCATTCCATACTTCCAGTCTTGGATCTTTTCTTCTTCTTTACTTGTTCTGTCTCCCCTTCTGGGCCAAGGGAGGATTTCCTCCTCTATTTTTATCTCATGCTTCCTCCCTCTGTTTTTGTATGTGTTTAATATTGTACATAATATTAATACAGATGTATATACTTGGGAGTCCATGCTCAAATGTTTTCCTGCTGATAAACATGTGCAATAAAAAGATTTGTGAAACAATCAATCCAGAGTTTGACAAAGTGCTTTCACTATATGGGCTCAGCTGATCCTATCAGTGTGTGACATAGGCAAGATACATTTTCCCCCACCCATATCAAGGATGAAGGAACACTGAGGAATTCACTAAAGATATAAAGCTTTGCAGGTGTTAGACCTCAACCTCAAACTCAGTATTCCTCATACTAGTGTCTGTACTCTTCCATACCAAATGACCTTGTTGAACAAGCTCTCCACTGTCTACATGTGACTTTTCTACTTTATGAATTTTAAAGCAGTTTAAGATCATGTGATTATAAAACCTGTGCCAGATGCTTCTAGCATACAGATTTGAAGACATTGTGGGCCAGTGAAACATTAAACAAAGTAGGATAAAAGAAACCTTACTGCCATTTCCCTTACTCCTTTCAAAATGACCCCTGTGCAGCCTCAGAAATGTTTGACCTGGCTGCATAACAACATTTATATGGTACTTTACTGATTATAAAGTGTTGATTTTAGAGCCACAACAATCACCCCGTGGAAACGGGACTCCAGGGTGATGCATGTGTGCCTTCAAGTCTGAGTGGCACTGCTCTAGAGCACTGACCCTTTGATTCTACTCCAGCCTGACTCTCATCACACCCTTACTTGTCTCTCTGGTGATGTTTATACATTCTTATCATTGCCAGTGCCAGAGACAATTTGTCTATAGCTAGAAAATTTCTCTTTAGTTGAAGGTAGCAGTCTTCAGAGGGGAAGATGGAAGGTAATCTAATAGGATGTGGGAAGAAAATAATTAGAATTTTTTTTGTCCATTTCTCTAGCTGTTCTTTTCTTCTCTGTATCTTTCTTTCTTTTTTTAACAGCTTTATTAAAATATAAATCACATACCATCAACTCACCCATTTAAAATGTATGAGTCATATACACTGTTAGTGGGATTGCAAATTGGTACAGTCACTATGGAAAGCAGTGTGGAGGTTCCTCAAAAAACTAAAAAGAGAAATGCCATATGACCCAGCAATTAACTTCTGGGAATCTACCCGAAGGAAATGAAATCATTAATTTGAAAAGATATGTGCATCCCTATGTTTATTTCAGTATTGTTTACAATAGCCAAGATTTGGTAGCAACCTATGTGTCGATCAATAAATGATGGATAGAGAAGAAGTGGTACATATATACAATGGAGTATTATTCAGCCATTAAAAAAGAATTCTTGCCATTTGCAACAACATGGATGGACTTAGAGGGCATTAGGCTAAGTGAAATAACTCAGCCAGAGAAAGAGGAATACCATATGGGTTCATTTATATATGGAATCTGAAAAACAAAATAAATGATCAAATAAAACAGAAATAGATCTATAAACACAGAGAATGGATGGTTGATTACCATGGTGGCAGGGGGAATGGGTGAAGGGGCTAAAAAGGTACAAAATTCAAATTATAAAGTAGTTTAGTCCCAAGCATGGAAATATAGCAGAGGAAATATAGCTCATAATATTGTAATACTTTTTATGGTGACACTTATCAGGGTAGGCATTTAATAATGTATATAATTGATGAATCACTAAGCTGTTCATCTGAAACTAATATTGTACATAAACTATATTCCAATAAAAAGTAATAAAGAAATAAAGTATATGAGTCAATGATTTTAAATATATTCACACTAATTTCAGAACATTTGTGTCCTGTGAAAAAGAAACTCCAAGCCCATTGGTAGTCACCCCCATACTCCCCAGAGTCTCGGGAAACCACTGATCTATTGTGTGTTTCTATAAATTTGCCTATTCTGGACATTTCATGTAAATGGAATCTTACCACATGTAGCCTTTTGTGACTGGCTTCCTTCACTCAGCATGTTTTCAGGGTTAGTATGTATCAGTACTTCATTCCTTTTTATTGCCTAGTAATATTCCCTTGTGTTTATATATCACATTTTGTTTATCCACTCATCAGTTTATGGATATTAGAGTTATTTCCACTTTTTTGCTATTATGAGCAATGCTGCTGTGAACATTTGTGTACATGTTTTTGGTGGACTTTTTTTTCATTTCTTTGGATATTACTGTGTTCCTTGTTTAGCATAAATGTTTTGCATTACATTTCGAGACAAAAAATAGAAAAGTAAATGTGGCTTTTGCAGCTGATGAAAGTTTTATTTCTCCTTTCGTTTTCCATGTTATCTCACTCTGCTCCATTCTATTGACTTGCTTATTTATCTCTTCTTGCTTGCTTCTTACTCCTGCCAGTGATGCTGTGAGGGGAAAGGAAAGCTTATGGATTAACAGAAAAGTGCTCAGTACTTCATATTTAACTTCAAAACAACCTTATATAAGGTTGGTGCTATTAAACCTACTTACAGATGAGGAAACTAAGGCTCTGAGACTGTAACTTGTTCAAAATTACCTAGTAATTAAGAGGCAAAAGTGACTGATTCCAAAGCCCATGCTTTTTCCATATACTCTCTCCGAGATGAAGTATTTATTGAGGTTCTGAGGACAGACTTGGTTTTTACTGGAGATATCACGATGGATGTATCGAGTGAGAAAAAACAAGTGAGAGATGATGGCAAGTTTTGATGAGATTATGTGAGTGGGGTGTGTGGGAGGTGGGGGATGGTAGGTGAATACAGAAGTAGGACTTGGTTTGGGGAAGGAAGGTGTTGGTGAGTGCTCAGTTTGGGACATACGGAATTTCAGGGCATATGTTCATTTAGCTGATATTGACACTTTGCCAGGCACAGGGTAGGATGCCGGAGATACACTGAAGAGCAAGATAGCCATGCCCCTGGCCTGATGGAGCTGGTGGGCTTAGTGCAGACAGACATAAACAATTACAGTGGGAGTCATGATAGAAGAAAGGAGGAGAATTTAATTCAGGCATCTGGAGAAAGAAAGATTCTATAAGGCTCTGAGGTTAGAAAGAGGTTCAAGATGCCTACAGAGTAAGATGAAGAGTTACCAGAGATGGTTAGGAGATAAAAAGATTTAGGTAGTCATTCACACAAAAGTAAAGAGTTGATAATATTGTTTCCACCCTAGTACTCTCTTCCTACAAAGGAAAAGATGAATGGCTGCAGCAGCCACATGGAATAAACGTGAATTTTCTGACTCATGCTTTGTTGCCCCCATGCCTTTGAACTTGCCATGCCCTCTGTCTGGATTTCTCCTCCATCCCTTTTGTCTAGTCAGTGCCTGCCCGTCTTTATCATTATCTTTCAGAAAGCCTTCTATGACACCCTGTTTCATGTCCCCACAGTTTCTTGGGTGTATGGTTCAGTCACACCATTGCTTCTATTAACTAAGTGTCCTAAGAGCAGGGATATGTTCATCAACTCAAGTAGTCCCCTAGTGCCTGACACATAATAGAATGGGTGCATGGATGAATTACACACAAAAAACCACATCTTGAGAAAGAACTGCATCTTATGAACAAGAGGAGGAGATTTTATCACTTCATAGAAAAGGAGGTTGGTTGTCAGTCTAACTCAGTGGTTCTTAAACATGCGCGATTTTGCCCACCATCCCAGGTACCATTTGACAATGCTTGGAGACATTTTTGGTTGTCACAGTTAGCAGAGGCTAGGAGTGTGGCTAAATACCTGACAGTGCACAGGATGCCCTGCCCACCAGGAGTTCTCCAGCCTAAATGTCAGTAGTGCTGAGGCTCAGAAACCCTGCTCTGTTCTGCTTCAACTCTCTTTTACCTAAAGCAGTTGTTCTCAAATTCTAGGGTCTCACCCCACAGCCATTGAAAGAGAAACTCTGGTGATGGGGCCCAGCTCTGTTTGAACAAGCCCTTGAGGGGATTCTGTGCAGGCTGAAGTCTGAAAACCCCTCCAAAGTCAAAAAGCTCCTTGGAACAGAGCCAGCACCAGAACCATGAGAAGTCACATTGGGAGTGGCCAAGGGATAATGTTAGAACAACCCACAGGAAGAGATGGTTTCCAGGGTGAAGTGGTCACTGGTATCAAATATTCCCGAAGAGCTTCTAAATATGAGAACAGGCAAAGGGAAACGAGACTGCCGCTAATAGTTAAGACTCCTGAAATGGAGGAAGGCGAGGATACTGTCCTTAAGAAGTGTCAGGTTTGAGTCAGGGTGGGGTGGGGGGATCTTAAAACTAAGTTTGCAGTCATCTATGCAAAATAACTGCTTTTTAAAATTTATATTTAATGTTAGCCTTGTGGGAATACCTTGCTGTCTTGACAATGGGTTAAAGCCCTGGGCAAGTTCACTATGGATTCAATGTGACCAAAGAAATTGACAGCAAAACGTTCTTGGGGTGAAAGGGTTATACCCAACTTTATTTCCAGGTGGCAGGTCAGTCCCTAAAATCCCGTTCACTCAGAGCAAGTCTGTATGCAGCAAGCCGGTCTCTGCCTCTGGGCCCCTCAGCCATCCCACATAGTTGTCCCACACAGCCATCCTCTGGGCCTCTGTCCTCAGCACTGCCACCACTCCAGTCTCTGCTCTGCTTTCCTGCAGCCCTGCCACCATGTCGCACACAGAGCACTGGGCAGAGCTCTTTATATAATCAACAGCCATGTATTGCCCACAGGTGTGCAGTGAGCTAGTCAGCCAGGGCCAGGTGAGAATCCTGGCAACAGGACCTCTCATTTTATCCACATCACCTCAGACCACATACCCATTGGGGGATAGTCCACTGTTTCCCCATTCACAGGGGCAGCCCACTGAAGCACCCCTCCCATAAGGGCAGCCTGTCTTTTTCCTTGGTCTACAATGAACCCTGCCGACTTTTGCCAATTGTCTTAACAATGGGTTTCAGCCCCAGGCAAGTTTGCTGTGGATTCAATGTGACCAAAGAAATTGACAGCGAAACGTTCTTGGGGTGAAGGGGTTATACCCAACTTCATTTCCACGTGGCAGGTCAGTCACTGAAATTCCGTTCACTCAGAGTGAGTCTGTATGCAGCAAGCTGGTCTCTGCCTGCACAGCCATCCTCTGGGCCTCTGTCCTTGGCACTGCCACCACTCCAGCCTCTGCTCTCCTGCAGCCATACAGCCCTGCCACTGTGTAGTGTGCAGAGCACTGGGTGGAACTCTTTATATAGAGTCAACAGCCATGTATTGCTCACAGGTGTGCAGTGAGCTAGTTAACCAGGGCCAGGTGAGAATCCTGGCCACAGGAACTCTCATTTTATTCACACTTGCCATTACTGTCATTCCTCTAACACAGCAGTTCTTATGCTTTTTGGGTTTTCTTCCAGGCTGTCTATATGTACATAATTGTTTTCACAGTGGAGTGTTCTGCTGTCACAATAAATAGAAAGGCATTTTCAAAGGTTATGCCAGAGCAGGAGGCAGCATTTTGCTGTGGCAGCAGAGGTAAACTTGATCTCTTCGTTAGTATGTTCTGCTTGGGGGCAGGGTGGTTGGGTGGAATACGAGGTCCGAGGGAAATCCAGGCAGGTTCACTTAGGCTAATTTTGGCTATCTGGGAAGAAAATAATAAAAAAAAAACTTGAGAACAGCAATTTTCTTTAAGCCTCATTAAGGCAGTTAAGGCTATAGATAAGACAAGGTGAGAGAAAGTCTCCTGTAGGGGAAAATCTTGCATCTTAAATTGTAAATCCTCAGAGTGGCATCTCAGAGCCATCCTGTGGGTCTCGTAAATTTTATTTGGATTGTTATTTTGGAGTGGATAGTTTTCTAAAAAAGATTTTTATTGACAGGGTGGGGGGAGAAAAATATTTTAGAGCCTTGTTTATTTGGGGAGGGAGAGTTAAAAACAGGTGCTGGTGTTAGGGATATGTTTTCCTCACAAATTGAATGTCCTAGGGATATAATGCTCCCTAACACTGAATATAATTTTTCTTTTAAAAGCAGTAATTTTTGCATAGAGTACCTTTTTGTCCTTCTTTAAAAAACTTCACAAATATATGTGTATCAGGTACAGTGCAGTGAATCTTTAAGCACACTTTACAAGCCAGGGAAATTAATGGTGGTATCCCCAGTTTATAGATGAGGAAATGGAGGCTCAGAGAAGTGAACTGAGGAGGCCAGAGTCAGAGAGCAAATAAGTGAGAGGGTTAGAATCCTAACCCCTGGTATGTTTTTCTCTAAGTCTACTGTAATTGCCACATTAACGTAGCTGTTCTAGTGATCAGTTTCCTGGAGGTACCTGAGAAACATTCGTAACTCCCCTTATTAGGCCAAAGTCAGTACCCAAGTGTGTACAGCAGGACACAAGGGGCCTTTTTCCAAGTATGTGTGTCTAGACATTCCCAAAGAGGATATATGGAGGGAGAGAGAGAAAAATAGAACCACCTCCCCTCATTTCCTCCTAGAGCCTCTTTCCCAGGCTGTACAAATGCTGATTTAAGAGTATGGAGCAGGTGGTGGGCAGGGCTGGGCCAGCCAGCAGCGAGCGGATTCAGCTGTGGTGGTGACAGCTGCTCCTCTTGAGTTGCCCATAACTAACTGATCTCAATCACCTGGAAGAGGGACAAGGAGCAAAAGGGTCTTTTGTGGCCATGAGCAACTGGCATCAAGCTTCCTGGGTTCAAATTTGATTACTGTTGCAAACCAATGGTGAGACCTTGGATAAGGTGATGCCTTAAATTCCCCAGGAGACAGAATAAAGTAATGGTAAGTTTAGGGACTTTGAGCTCTGAGGGAAGTGGGTTTAAGCTCCAGCTCCCCCACTTTCACTAACTGTACACCCAGGCTTGACTTCACGGGCATGTGACATGGCCTGTGCAGTTCCCTAGAGCCGGGCACTTGTATTTGGTTTAATTCTCCACTGTCTTGAAATTCTTAAATTTTGAACAAGGGGCACTCCTGCATTCGCATTTTGCACAGGGTCCTGCAAAGGTCCTGTGTTACCTTTGGGAAATTACCTAAGTTCTCTGAGTCTTTTTCCCCAGCTGCCAAATGGGGCTTGTACTTAGGTTTATACTGGGGACACATGTAAAGCACTTACTTGTAAGTGCAGAGTATGTGCCCAGTCAATGTTAGCCATCCTTAGTGAGGCACTGGGCCTCAGTTCCTTCATCTGAAAAATGAAAGTGCTAGATTAGAGCATGTCTAAGATTTTCCTTACTATATACAGTATGCCTACAACATTCCCTAACCAATAGAAAAGCTCTTTGAGAAACATAATGGCTGCTATTTAAATGGAAGTGTTCATTTCTTATTTTTTATGGTCTGTATTTTTTTAAACATGTCTACATTAATTTTCTCTGCTTGTAGCAGGTAGAGGCTGCCTGTCTTGATATCTTCTTTGAAAATTCTCATATAAATGATTTTAACTCCTCTTTAATCTATTTAAAATCTGCCTTTTCAGTTCTGAGGATCTAACATATAACATGGTGAGTCTAGCTGATAACATTGTATGGTATAATTAAAATTTGCAAAGAGAGTAGAACTTAAAGTGTTCTTACAGACACTAAAAAGAAGATAAATATGTGAGGTGATGGATGTGTTAATTAACTAGGTTGGAGGAACCCTTTTACAATGTATATGTGTATCAAATGACCATGATGTACACTTTAAATATCTTACAGTGATATTTGTCAATTATGTCTCAAGCTGAAAAAATAAAAAGTAAATGTGCTCTTAAGTTGTGGGATACGAAATTAATACACAGAAATCTGTTGCATTCCTATACACTAACAATGAACTAGCAGAAAGAGAAATCAGGAAAACGATTCCATTCACAATTACATCAAAAAGAATAAAATACCTAGGAATAAATCTAACCAAGGAAATGAAAGACCTATACCCTGAAAACTACGGGACACTCTTAAGAGAAATTAAAGAGGACACTAATAAATGGAAATTCATCCCATGCTGGCTAGGAATAATTAATATTGTCAAAATGGCCATCCTGCCTAAAGCAATCTACAAATTCAATGCAATCCCTATCAAAATACCTACAGCATTCTTCAATGAACTAGAGCAAATAGTTCTAAAATTCATATGGAACAACAAAAGACCCCAAATAGCCAAAGCAATCCTGAGAAGGAAGAATAAAGCAGGGGGAATTATGCCCCCTGATTTCAAGCTCTACTACAAAGGCACAGTAATCAAGACAATATGGTACTGGCACAAGAACAGACCCACAGACCAGTGGAACAGAATAGAGAGTCCAGACATTAACTGAAGCATTTATGGTCAGTTAATATATAATAAAAGAGCCATGGATATACAATGGGGAAATGACAGCCTCTTCAACAACTGGTGTTGGCAAAACTGGACAGCTACATGTAAGAGAATGAAACTGGATTATTGTCTAACCCCATACACAAAAGTAAACCCAAAATGGATCAAAGACCTGAATGTGCATCATGAAACCATAAAACTCTTAGAAAAAAATATAGGCAAAAATCTCTTGGACATAAACATGAGCAACTTCTTCATGAACATATCTCCCTGGGCAAGGGAAACAAAAGCAAAAATGAACAAGTGGGACTATATCAAACTAAAAAGCTTCTGTACAGCAAAGGATACCATCAGTAGAACAAAAATACATCTTACAGTATGGGGGAATATATTCAAAAATGACATATCTGATAAGGGGTTGACATCCAAATTATATGAAGAGCTCATGCACCTCAACAAACAAAAAGCAAATAAGCCAATTAAAAAATGGGCAGAGGAACTGAACAGACACTTCTCCAAAGAAGAAATTCAGATGGCCAACAGGCACATGAAAAGATGCTCCACATCGCTAATCATCAGAGAAATGCAAATTAAAACCACAATGGGGTATGTGGGGGGACTTTGTGATGGGGGAAGTCTAGTAAACATAATGTCCCTCATGTAATTGTAGATTAATGATACCAAAAAAAAGCATATTTGCATATGGAACTCCCTAATAATGTAAATCATTTTTGCATTAACTATATATCTTTAAAGTCAATAATTTGACTTTAAATTGATTATAGTTGGGGCACATATAAAGTACTCACTTCCCAATATTGCCCTGTTAAATAACCTTTTGGCTACTGAATAGGATTGTAACTATGGCACAGGTTTTTGTGGGGTGTTCTGCCTCTCATAGGCATTTTCTGCTGATTCAGACCAGTTATTCCTCGCCCTGATTTTCTGATTCCATGAAGTGTCACATGTTAAGAATGTTGTGAAACTTCAAAAATTAATTCTTGTTTACCTAATATCTATGAATTTCTTTCACATATATATAAACAAACACACACATCATGCAATTTTTTCATTTGGAGCTTAGAAAAAACTTTAAGCTGAGTGAGTTTTATAGTTGCCTCAAATTTGGAAATTGCTCAGTTAGCCTATTTCAGGTTAAATGGCTCAGTCTAGTCTGCACACCCTTTAATCAGTGAATAATTTGTCCCTTATGCATGTAGATGTAAAGTTGATTCTTATCATCCCTGTGCCAGTAGTCCACAAGCACTTACATTTCCATCTCAAACAGTGAGTCTGCTCCAAATGACCAGAGTGCTATACCACTTACTCATTTCTGCAGCAAGATGTTTAACTATGCCACCAGTTTAGCCAAAGGATGCTGGAAAGTTCCTTTTTTTAAACTTTTCTATTAAAATATAACATATGTCCAAAAGAGCCTGTAAATCCTAAGTTACAGCTCAGTGATTTATCACAAAGTGAACAGGCCTGTGTAACCAAGGGTGGTGAGAATTTGGGAACTTTCTTTCCTTTCTCAACCCAATGATGGTTTCTTAAACATATGGTGTTAGTGGGAGTGTACATTGTGAAGTGTAAATTGTAATCCATGTGCAGAGGTGCTGCTCAGTTGAATGAATTAAGTCTTTGACTTGTCTCATTGTCCTGTGAGTGTTGACACCATCTGTCTGGCAGCGCAAATTCTGACAACTGTCCAAATTAAAATCTATAGGGTCTTTCAGTTCATTAAAAAAAAAAAATCTTTCCAGGTGTTTTGAATTATATTTAGTTGTGGTTAGCAGCAAATTTATGAGCTGGCTGGCTACATCTTCTTGACTTGTGCCATAGAATCTGCAAAAGGGTTTTGGGGTTGGTCTCCCTCCCTGTTTTGTTTTTTCTCTTTTTGCCTTCTGAATTTCAGCTTGGAAAAATTACAAAAAGGTGCCCATCTCCCTATTTCCCCACTATTACTATTTTCTTTGGGCTTTCAAAAGATGACTTCTGACATACTGTTTTATGTGTCCTACTGTAGGATTAGACACAACCCTCATAAAGTACCTGTGCTGGGAAGCCTGACTGTTTTCTTCTTCAAGGTCTTATGTGCTTTATGGGTTGGCATTTTAATCAGTACCCACATTAAAATAACCAGTGACTATCCAGTTGTGTCATTCCAGGCACAATCTCTAAGACCTCTGTTTAGAAATAAAAAAGGAACAAAGAGAAGGAATACTTAAAAGTTGTGGTTTGTGTCAGGGAGAAAAATGGCCACACTGCTAAAGTCTATTGCAACAGAAGTAGCATGTTCCTAAGCCAGTATGCTGAGTGTTCTGCAAGTTGTTTTCTTCACTTTTTCCCCTAGCAATAATTTCTTAACTCACTGATATATTAACCTTGTGGCAAGACAGCAGTGTTTTTATTATTTTTTATTTTTGACAGCATTTTATATAATAGATTATTTTAGGTTAATTTGTACAAGAATACCAAGAATTCCTGTCCAAGAATGAGCATTTTATGACCTTTAATAAATATATTAAGTTGTATTCATGGGAGTTGCCCCCACACACTTATTTTATTTATTTATTTTTAGATTGTTTTTAATGCAAGTAATTTGCTTGCCCTTATGGTTAATTAATGGATGTATTGAAATTGTAAATGTTTGCGTATATGTGGAGCTGTAATTTTTCCTTGGTTTGTAACATAGTTAATTAAGTTCTGCTGGCCCACACAAACCTAACTGCTGCAGTTACTCTTAGGCAGAGTACAATAGGGTGTATGACTTGGTGTGTTGTTTCCTTGAGCCAACTAGGAAGTGCTTGTTACTTGGTGGCTGGTGGATAATGGGATAAGCAACCCAATAGCTTACGCAGATTTAAGAAAGAATACAGCAAGACAAGTTAGGAAGTGAGACCTCCACTCTTGAACTTCTAACATCAGAGAAAGATGTACTGGGCCCTAATGGATTTTGGTCTCCTTCTCCCTTGGTTTGAGCTCTAGATTCTAGGCATTTAAGGTTTCCTCCCCACACCCACCTTCTCCACCACTGAGGTCAGCCTCAGAGCATTTCCCCAGGGACCTGAAGAGGAAGGGTTTCTGGTTATCCTTGCTTTTTAATTTAAGGGCTTGTTTAACCTGAATGCTAGGAGAAAAACAGTTTTTCACATTTAAGAGAAGTATCTAGCTGGATTTTTTGGTCCTTTGTTTCTAAAGTTCTAAAATTGCCAACTTTTAATATTATGTGTGTTTTTCATGTGTTAAATTCCAAAAGGGTTGAGAGAGAAGAGTAGGAGGGGGACCAGAGTGTCATGACTTTCGTGGGCTCTTCTAGATTCAATATGTGATCACAAAGGAGAGAAGTAGGGCTGAAGTTTTCAAATTAAATAGCAGTTTGAACATTAATCATTATATAGTCAAAAAGCATTTCTTGAATACCCATTATGCATCTAACATTGTGGAGGATGATAGAAGAGAAAAATGTCCCAAACCTGGCTTCTCATGTGCTTATTATTCAAGAAACAATGAATGGGTTGTAGAATGAGAATATAATTAAGACCTGAGTGGCATTGTCTGATGGGAGTTTGGAAAAGGAGAGTATCATGAAAGAAGTGAGACTTGAACTGGGCCTTTGAAGACAGTTAACATTTGGCCATGTAGAAAGAGAGGGTGACAATCTAGTCTGGCCCAGTAACACAGGTCTGGGTGGCAAGGAGTAGGGGGCTGCCCGGGAGGAAACTGGCTTGACTGGGCAAGAGGATAGTGGAGAGTCTGGGAAGCATTGTGCGGGAGTCTGAGTTTGAGTGTGGCCAGCAGTAGAGACCAGTCTTGAAGAGGGATAGCAGGTAATGAAAGGTGTAAAGCAGTCGGGGCCGGACTCCCAAGGGAAAACTGGGGATAGAAGGTAAAGGACAAATATGATACAGTGCAAATCAGAAAGTTTGGACTTGGTAGTTAATTAAATATAGGGATTATGGTAGGAGGGAGCAAAAGATAGTTAACATTCTGAGTTGGTAAACTCAAAATAGCAATAGTGATTACTGGTAACTTTTGGAGAAGGAAATTTGCTTTGGAATGAGTTTAGGTTTAGTTATGTTTTTTAGGTGTCAACCTTTTATTTTGTGATAAATGGTTTGAACTATCCTGTGGCTTGAATGGGAAAGCAGGAATAGATACTTAGAATTTATTTGAGGATAATGGTGTCTGAAACCCATCATAGAATTCAGAGAGAGATGATTAGAAAGTTGATGATGTGTTCATGCTAGGAGGTAGGGGACGGGAGTAGACACACACAGTAGAAACCTTGAAGAAGGACAAGGTGGCAGCAAAGGCTGAAAAGAAGGAAAGATCAGAGAGGTAGTAGGGGAACAAGACCACTGTACAGTATATTGTAAACTAAGATGAAGGTATTTCAAGAATTAGGGAGCCACCTTATGTTAGATGCTAAAAGAAGCTGAGGAGAGTAGAAAGTTTAAAACATTCCTTTAGCTGCATTAGATTCTAGTGTATATTAAGTCCCTTTGACCATGTGAAGTTAGCATCTCACTATAACACAACCTAGAATAGTGCAGAATTTGATACACACCCCCGTTCAGTCTTGTACTCCATTCCACAAGGATAGATATTTCTACAAAAAGCTTACCCATGACTCCATTCTGCTGCCTAAGCTCAAGGGACAGCATATGACAGATGCTTATGCATATTCTCAAATATGTACAACAGGTCAGAAAAATTAACAAGATTGGGTGAATCCTTCCGCAAAGTTTGAGCAGACTTTTCTTCTCCCCCAAACAACTATTTGTTCATATCAACATGAGTATGAAGCAACTAAGATGCAGAGGTATCAGCCATTTGCTTTAAGACTTAGATCAAATCAGCAACAGGTTTAGAACTAGAATCCAATTTGCTAGATTGTTTAATGTGTGTTTTCTTCTCTAGATCATTGAGAGAATAAAGATTCACCTTCAACTCAATTGGAACTTGGAAATAAATTCAGATCAAGACATATGCATAAGCTTACATTTTAGAATTGCAGAGTGAGGTGTAGGTGGTATTTGTCATGACTAGTAATCACCACGCCTTGGGTGGGTGGTTCGGCAGAATAGTGACTGAAGAGTGGACTGTGTGTCTCAAAACCTAACACACCCTGAAATCTTCCTGAATTGGTAAATCCATTTATCCATATGTTCTTGCACAATAATGGTGAAGGGAAGTAACATGAATAGCTGATGATAAGACATTTTTGGGCCCTTGAAATGGGAATACTTCAAACAGAATGGGAACAGCTGTACTTAGAATAAAAGCAAACAGATTTTTTGAAAAGATAGTTATAGAGCTTCTGCCCTGCATCTGAGGCCTCCAAGTGATGTCGAAGTCAGTCTCTTCCCTTTGGGAGAGATAAGGCACAATATGAAATACTCGAAAGCAGGGCAGGATGTATTTCAGTGCTGTGTGAGCCACACAGAGGACAGTCATTCTTAGAGTGGGTTCTTGGAGGAAATGTAGAGTGCAAAGGCTTAACAGCTCTTAAGTAAAGCATAAATGAAGAGATAATGAAACTATTCATTCTGCCAGTCCTCCAAGTTGTAAGACATAATAAGTTTATGTATCAAATGAACGGTGTAACTATGTCTATTTTTAGAGGGGATTTGAGCCCATGAGTTAAGTCCTTCCAAGTTGTCGTTTTTTGTTTAAGTTTCCCTTGAGCAATAAAATAAAATCCACTCAACTGCCAGTTTTATCATGTGTTATATCCTGGCTTTAGAGGTATAGGAGTTGGGAAATGAGGGAAAACTTAGTGTTTCATGTTGGGAACACCAGCACAGGATAGGTAGCTTGCCCAGAATTAAGAGTAGCAAAAGTACAGTAAATGCCTTGGTACCTGTGCAGCAAATAGCATTTTGTTGTTTGGTGCTTTACAATAAAAATGTGACCATTTCAGTGAATGATGCTAAGACTCCAGATACCTAGTTCTCAGCTCAAAGTCATTATCTATCTCTGTGTTAATGCTGGAATCCTTGGCATTTTTTGATGTAATCATGCCCCAGCTGAATCATCCAAGTTTTGTAGGTTGTTTACAGTGTCCCTCATGCTCATCTCATTTATGTTGGCTTAACTACCACCCTCATTCAAGCCTTGTTTCAGAACACTGTCACAGGATTCATTTTCATAAAACACCACATAGAATGAGCTGCCAATTCCTGCTCTTGAAATCTACTGAATCCCTCCTCACTACCCTGCCCACCATGACTTCCTTTCTATTCTCACCTGTACTCAGCCTAATTCAGGCCCTCCTGAACTCTTATCTGTTGGTTGTGAGGGCTGAACTTGTAAACTGATCTCCCTAGTGTCAATCCAGATTTCCACTTGCTGCTAGACTATAAACTTCCTGGAAAAGCATTTTGTTCTTCAACTCTCAAAACTTTGGTAACTGCCCATTGCCTGCAGCTGTGTTTCACAGGCATCCCAGTCATTTGCGTACTCTTACAATCTTCATGTCCAACTGGACTATCTTCCTTTAAATCAGCTCATTAAAAGATAAATACCTATTTTAGTCTCCTCTTAAGCAATAAATTCCATACACACTGAGTTTGGGTTAAGTTTTGGTTTATTCCTCTTTATACTCAGGTGGAGGCATTAACAGAAATGTCAGCAAGCCACCTAAGATTCCTTCTGGAGTGGTTGTTTGCCACACTACTAGCCCAACTCATTATTCTTGCAGCATTTAAGGACCACAGCATGGCCTTGACCTTATTCAACCTCATCTTCCTGGCAGAACTCCCTGGTTTATTTGTAGCCTCTAACGGAGCATCTCCTATGGGAGGAGTATTCTCCTCCCTAACCTTCTAGAATGTCTTCCTCCACCTCCTCTTCCTCTTGACCCACCAACGTCTTTCCCATCCTCTTCCGTTGCTCCCACTCCAACCATCTGGTCTGCAGCAATGTCTCTCCTCTCTAAATTTCTGCATTTTGCATCTACTGTCTTGTGTCAGCACTTCAGCATTTCATTTTATCTGGCTTAAATCTGTCCTCATGGCATCACAAAGTTTCAAGAGTTGGGATGGAGCTTAGAGAACTTTTCATAGGACCCTTAGTTGGTGTAGAGACCTCAGGCTGCTTGAGGACAGCAATCACATTATACATGTCAAGCCCCCAAATGTATGTCTCCTTTTGGGGTTTTCTTTACTCTGGATTCCATTAAGTGTCCCATTGTCTCCTCATTTTTCAGGAGCTCATTATTTAGCTTATCCTGCTGAGCACCAGAACTGCCACCAGAAGCATCAAAGTCACAGCTTTATTATCTTGCCTGCTGCACATTGTATCTCTGTTGTACAGTCTGAAAACCCTTCACACCTTACCCTAGCACCTCCTCACTCACTTCCTGACCATGTATATACAGCCATCTTAGTCTCCCATCTGTTTTGCCACCTTCTCTTTTACTTCAAAATTATAATAATGAACATTTTAATGGAAGATTTCACCCCTGTGTCTGTCTCCTTCGTTCTCACTTTCTCACCCCACCACCAAAATTGCCCTTGTCAAGGTCCTCAGTACCCTTCACATCCCTTCATTCATTGGGTAATTTCATCATCTTACTTGACAGATCCACACACAGTTGCTCATTCCCTCTGTCTTGAGACTACCTGGTTCTTAGGAGTCCACACTCTGTTGGTTGTCCCCTTACCTCATCAGCATCTCTTTCTTAGTCTCTTTTGGTGGCTCCTCCTCTTCCTCCTGAATTCTAAACATTAAAGAGATACAGATACAGAATTTAGTCTTCCAATGACTTCTTTCTACTTTTCAGCAGTCCTCAGCTGTTCTCATCTTGTCCTGCAGCTCCAAATTCCATCCTATGTGGATGATTTCCATATTTCTGTTTCTAGCCTGGATTTCTCTCCAAAATCCCAGATGCATATGTTCAACTGTATGCTTGACATCTGCCCTTGGGTGTCTAATACACACCTCAAACCTTAACACAAAACCGAAGTCCTGATTTTCCTTCGTCCTCCCTCAAAAAATCCTCCTCCCTTAGGGTTCTCCAACTTAGTAAATGGCACCCCCTCAACTGCTCAGGCCAAAGATGCACAGGATGTTAATATGCCAAAATTTTTGGATTCATCTTGACACTTATATTTTCTTCACATTCCCAATCCAAACCATTATCAAATCTCATTGGCTCTACTTTCAACATATGCCTAATCTGAACTATGTCTCACACACAGCTACTTTTTACCTCCTCCATTACTCCCACCTTAATCCAGTTCTTTCCCTGTGCTGTCAGGAGAGTGGGCCATCTGCTTTCTCTTTCTCTCTCTGTCCAGTTTTTTTGTCTGGCTGTGTCTCTTCCCTCTCACTGTTCCCTTTTCCCACAGTCAGATTTTCTCTAACCCCTCCCCTACACTCAGCTTGAGCAGCCCCTCCCCTGCCGCTCAGTCACTACCACACATATAGAGTAGGGACACAGATGTTCAGGAAAATGAACCATTTTATTGCCCCAGGCCCTGGCTTTGCTTGTCCACCTGCCTGTGGCTTACATACTCCCCATTTCTTCTGTACCTTGCTTGGGGGGTATGTGCGCACGCGCACACACACACACACACGGGCATTCAAGAGAGTGAACTATCTCACCTGCTTCTTTGCTTGCATCTTTTGCCTGGTGGAGGATGAGCTTTCTGAAACCACTGCCAATATGCAGGAGAGGGAGCCTTGGCTTACCTTACTCTCATGCCCATTCTCACACATGCGAGCAAATAAGGGTTTTCTTCTGTTCTTTCTCACATCCTTTGCCTGCAGAAAACTATACCTTTTGAATCTCCCTTTTATGATTTGGCACCAAAGTGAGCCTTCCTAGCACATTGATCATCTTGTCTCTCCCTCTGACACTTGTGCTTTGGCTTCCCACACCTGGACACTATCAGTTTTCATGCTTTGTGTACAAGGTCAGGACTTTCTCAGATGCCCACCACAAGCAGGCGTGCAGAATGAGCCTCCCTGTTGCATCCAGCACACACCTGGAACCCAAATCCCCTCCACTTCACTCGTACACCCACACCTGCTTCCCTCCACTCAGTACAAAGGGAAATGAGGTGCTCTCATGTGACTTGCATGGTGTCATATTCCTGCTCGCTTTCTCACTCACTCATATGAATACAATGGGCAAGAGATTGAGCCTTCTTTGTTGGATCCTGTTTCTAAACATTAACTTGTAAGATTCTGAGCTTTCATACCATGTATCTTCCATGCACGGTCCAGTGTTGTTTCATCTATAAAATAAGGATAGTGATGATTACTTTGTAAATATGTTATGGGGATTTAATGAGTTAACATATGAAAAGCACTTAGAACAGTACCATGGAAATAGTAAATGCCATAATGGTGTTTGGAATAAAAAGAAAAAGAGAGAAGGAAAATGGAAAAAAAATAGGTAGTAGATAGTGAACATTCTTGAAGGTACGTATGTGAAGATAGACACAGACATACCTTTTCATTGCAGCATGTCTGGGGCATAGTCATATACATACATGTGCAAGGTCTCTGGGGAACACACACACACACACACACACACACACTCACACACTCTCTCTCTCTCACTCGCATGAACACAGAGTACAGGAGAGCAAATCTGACTTGCTTTCTCTCTTACATGCCTTGAGTGTAGGACCGTTGGTGTCTTAATTACCCTCCCACACCCAAGGCTTGCAGGAGGGTGAGCCATCTCCTTCCTTTCTAGTACATAGGCATGAGCACAAACACATACATCTGGAAGATGATTGAGGTCTTGATCTAGCCCCTCCCTCATAAGCCATGTGTGGGGGACACATACATATACCACTACCACCAAACCCCCTGTGGATGACTCTGCCACTGCATGTGTTTCCCTCCTGGCTTACCTACCAGCATTCCTCCCTCAGTTCCCTTACTGTCCACGGGCAACCCTCAGGCTGATGTGCCTTGCTTTCTAGAGCATACCCACAAATTGTGCCAAGAGAGTAAACCACTCCCTGCTCCCTCTCTCACATCCCTTGCATGGTGGAGGGTGAGCTTTCTGAAAACCCCTCCCACATGCAGGGTTTGCAGGATGGTGAGCCTCAGCTTTCCTTGCTCTCTTGCACCTGTGAGCATACACACACACACACACACACACACACACACACACACACACACACACACCTTCACAGAAATATGCACAGACACACACAGGCATGGGAAGGAGAATGACCCTCTGCTCTACATTCTCTCTCCCATCTCAGGTTGTACAGAGATCTCGCAGGAGATCTGTAAGCATCTACTACATGTTAGATACTTTGCTGCATACCGGCAATGTGTCAGTGATCAAAAGACAAGAATCCCTTCAAACAATGAACAAAGAGAGTAAATAAAATATATAGTGTGATAATTGGTGATAAGTGCTGTGGGGAATCATAAAGCAGGAAAAGGGCACAAAGAGTGGTTGGGGGCAGTGGCAAGGGAGGTGGTGGTGGAGAACTTTCAGGATCAAATTGCACAATCAGGAAAGGCCTGCTGTGTTCTGTGAACAGCAAAGAGGCCATTTTAAGAGGAACAGAGAGGTGAGAAGTAGTAAGATATGATGGAGGAAAGGGAAAGCTGATGATTAGTATGTAGCTCTACAATGTGAGAACCCCTTGTTTATAGCCACAATACCATTATCACACTTTAAATAATTAGCAATAATTTCTTGGTATCATTAAATATCCATTGTTCAGCTTTCCAGTTGTCTCAAAAAATATGAATTGGGTTTCAAATAAAATGCATACATTGCATTTGGTTGATAGGTATCTGAAGTCTCTGAATTGTAACTTCTCTCTCCATCTATATTTTCTCTCTGCTTATAATTTATTTATTGGAAGAAAGTGGGCCATTTGTCCTGTGGTTTCCCACAGGCTGGATTTTTCTGATTGCATCCCTATGGTGTAGTTTACATGTTCCTTTTCCCTGTTTGTATTTCGTGGAAATTGATAGTTGTATCTAGAAACTTGATTAGATTCAGGCTTAATTTTGGGGAAGAGGGCAGAAGTAGTTCCATCAAGAGACACATAATGACCAGATGTCTCTCTTTCTTTGATGTTAGTTGTCATTGATACACAATTCCTAGAGCCATTATTTCATTAGGTTTGCAAAATGATGATATTCTAATTCCATTATTCTTTCTTCATTTATGAGCTGCGATACTTCTGTAAAGAAAAACTTCCCCTCATCTACTGTTTGATTATCCAGTGGCACAGTTTTTATAGGAAAGGCAAGATAAGTGCTTGATTTTCTTTCTTTATCAATACTCAAAATAATAAGTTGGCTCACTGCCTTACTCCAAAGAAGATTAAAAAAAAATCATTGTGATCAGCTCATGGATTTAAATATGTTTGGTCTTTCAGTCCATTGCAGTTCTCATCCTCAGTGAAGCTCAAATGTCCCATCTTTAGCCTAGGGGAGCTTCCTTATATTGGCTCCTGAGTTCTTTTGACATGGCCCAGTAGTTATTCAGTAACTTCTCTGCTTTCTGGATTGAACAAATGTTCCAGGCTCATCTCAGACATCTCCTTCCCCAGACTTGGAATCTGCCATGTCTTCAGTAAGCCTTGGCTCCTTTTCTTGGGCATGGTATTTGGAGACCACTTTCTAGGCACTAGGGGTGCTCTTTGCTTCTGGATTGTTCATTGTTTTCAGGCTTCTTCAATGACCAGAACATAAATTTTTTTTTTGTTTTTGCTTTGTCTTGCATCTAGGTAAAACATATGACTTCATTCTTACACTTCCAATTCCAAATAAGAATTATAGGGATTTTACATGCCTTTCTTTTAAAAGTTTCATTATGATTGTTGTGTAGTGAATAGACTATAAGAGGCAGCTAATGAAGAAACAGGGAGATCAATTAGGAGGTCACTGAAAGAATTCAGGTGAGAGACTGATGGAGAGGTGGTAGTGGTGAACGTGGTGAAAACTGGTCAGTCTCAAATCTGGATATATTTTGAAGTTAGAGCCAGTTGAATTTGCTGATATATTAGATGTATTGGATGTGCAGTATGAGGAATGAGTAGTCAAAGACTGAACCTTCTCTTTCCTCTTACGTATGTTGGGCATCTGTGCTGACACCGGGTGTCGGTCCCCTTCTTGCCTCTGACCCACAGATGAGGGAGGAGATGCAGTGAGTTATCGAAGACCTGAAAGGGCCAGCCAGGGGACTCAAGGCACAACAGCTCAAGAACAATGCCAAAAAGGCACTCCTCATAGTTATTGAGTAAATGAACTTACAATGAAATCAAACATCATTCTCTGGCCTTGAGTCTAGCCCAAGGATGCAACGCTTCTCAAGGATACCAAAACTGTGTGAAGATGGCTCTGAGCCATGAGAACTGCTTTGGTTCTCATCACTCAGTCCTTGATTACACATCAACAGAGTCTGTGGGAAAAACAATCAAGTCATGTGTGCTTATACATTTGATTTCTACCTTACTTGAATTATGTATTAACCCCACCAATCCCACATTTCCCCCTTTTCTTTTAAGTAGTACATAGATATAGAAGTGCAATAAGTAGACAATTTCGAATGGAAGGTTTCTTGACATAGTGTAGTTCTCTACATTCTACAGTATAAAATAAAAGTATGTTTTGAACGTATGTAAAGGAGAGTAAAGATAGAGAATGTAGTGCAATTAGAAGGTAGGTGCAGGTGAGCAGGTCTATGCCTATAGGCTGTGTTTTGATCTGAGCTGGGCAAGGGCAACAAAACATCTACAGGTGCAGAAAATTTCTCTCAAAACTGGGGTGGTGAGATTCTAAGCCTCACCTCTGTTGGCCCCTAGTATTTTACCTGATGGCCCCCTGGCGACTGTGCCTGTCTTAGGTTGTTCCTCCCTTGAGGAATCTTACCCATCTTTGGCTAACCAGCCATCTTCTGGGGCCATACAGGGAGATGTAAAGTTGGTAAGTGAGAGAGAAGTAATATTCTTTGAAAAGGTTAGTTTTCCACTTCTTTACAGATTTATGCCCCATGGCTTATGTCCAGCACTTGCTTTAAGACATCTTTGCCAGTGAAAAGGATTATGATGCACAGCAATTTTAAGTATAAGGCACGAATTCTAGTAAAGAGCTGTATTTTGAAAGGGAGAAGAAAAGCTATAGAAGTAGCAGATAGAAGGGAATATGAGAAGATTGATTATTTCTTTGACATGATTTCTTATAGAGTAACGTAAGCATGTATAGGTTTTAAACTACTAATTAAATTGCATACACACATTAACAGAACAGGAATACAGATACATAACAAAAGCAGACTTACAATTACCAGCAATTGAAACAACGCATTCCTGGAAACTGTTCACATCCCATATGTTCTTTTAACAATAGATAGTCTATAGTAGCACAGTTTTGAAGTACTGCAACTCATACTTCTCCTAGTTCTTGGTTGAGTTCAGATAATATAGAAGCAGTCAGATTTGTTGTTTTACTGTATGCACAGGCCAGCTTGGATATTTCTTTCTGCATTCCTATGACAAGTCTAGGAACTGGCAGAAGGAATGCAGCTGCAACTGCAACAGCGGAAGGATCTGAAAGTTTCAAGTTTTCATCACAATCGGATGGCAGAGCTTGGGGAAGTCTCTTGCACTTATATGCAGGACGGTCTATTAGAGCAGGAAGAATGCGTCTCACACTACAAACACCTCGATAGTGTGAAGAAAGGGCTTGATATGTTTTGTTATTACACAAAAATACCCAACCATTTGGAAGTCTCTATCTAGAAGAACAGTTTACATTGATTGTAGAGTTACAGTAAGAGGGTACATGAGTACAATTAATACATACACATTCAGTAATTATAGTAGTACTAACAGGTAAATTTAATTGGGCATCAGGAGTAAGCGTCTTAGGGGGAAGAGTGATATTTCTGTAACATAAAACATTCAGTAATAAAGTTTAGCATTATTCTTTTTGACAGCGCTTTCCAGGTAATATATATCAGGAAAATAAGCCAAATTAATCAAGTATTTTACTTGATGAGAAGAAATTCCTCTGACATGTTCCAGGGGCCCTCTGGAAAATATCAGAGTTAACTAGAGGTAAAAGTACTTTTTAAAATTTGGTCTTGGGTAGCTGTCAAAAGTTTTTAAGACACTTGCCTAAATAGAATTATAGTTATTAAATAACACTTGTTATTTAACCAGAATGATAATAAGAAGGCTTAAAAGCAAATACAGAAGATTACACAGTTGTTAACAACACTCAGCTTACAGTCCTTTTAATATTAAGATCTCATTTTCTTAAATACTCAGACAATTCATTGAGACTTTAAGCATAAGAAACTGTTTTAATAAACAGTCAGAAAACTTTTTACAATCTTTCAACATTAAAGGTAGAGTAATAAACTTTTGTTCTTTTAACAAAAATTCTAGTCTTTCTGTTTACTTGATATCAAGATTTATTTGCTTTAATTTCACATAGACTATATCAATTTTTATAAACTTTTTACAACTTTCCTTTTACATTCAGTGTTCACTGTCTTTAAACAAACAGCTGTACTTTTGAATAGTTATCTTCTTTTACTTTCAATACAATGCATTTCTATTCCTTATACCTTCTCTTATTAAAACATACATTCTTTAGCATACAGAAATGTTTTCCTTATTATATTAAGTAGTTTTCATTAGAACTTAAAACCATTTGGTACTTTAACCTTCAGTGAACACTGAAAAATAGGCTATTGTAAACGGTTACACCAGCATTCTTCAGATTGATACATTTATGAACATATTTTATTATTTTTGGAAATGTGCCTTATAGCACGATTTCTCATTAAGCACAAAATATATCTATATAACTTAGCAAACTTTAAGAATTTTGTTTACCACAAAAATTCTCAGGGTGTTTGCAGATATATACACTGTTATACATTAATACAGTATTATTATTAAGATGTTCATTTGCTACACTTATTTACTTATTTTTAGCAAACATGCCAGATTACTTATAAAACTTTTACCAAACATTAGACAAAGTCAAGCTTTTCTTTAAGCGTCTTCTTGAAATATTTAACAGGCAATATTAACTTAAATGACTTTAAGTAAACTTTGGCAGCTGATAACTATAAGGACATGTCCATTTCATTTAAACTTAGATTAGCATTAATGCTTAATATTTTTTCATTGGATTTTCTGGAAGTTTTAGAATGCCCAATTTTCACAAGCACTTGTTTTTAAATCAATTTTTATTAATACCATCCGGAGGTAGAAAATATTTTTTATTTACACACTTAGACACACAAACATACAGACTGAGACGTAATGACTACAGTTAGCAACACTTTTCATATAAAAGCATATACACAGACAAACTGATAGAAAGATTTGAGTTACTAATATTCAATTGCCTTCTTTCTTTTTAGCTTCCTTGATTAAAAGTGCTTCAGTTTTCAAGAATACACTCTAAGGGCGAGCAGTTTACATAACTGGGTTAAGGTTTAGATGGCCCCAGACTAAAAGGGCTGATGAAGGCTCTGAACTGATAGGGACTGTGTGCATCCAGGGGGTTGGAAATGAAATGCAAGTACAATTCTAGCACCAGTTATTTAAAGACAGGCTGTATTGTAAAAGATAAATTTCTTCTATCTCAGGGAGTCTAGTTTAACACTTCCCAATTTTCAAAGATAATGATGAACCCAATAAACAGAATAGATTTTCACTAAAAGAATTTAGAAAACCAATTCCGTATTGTAGTAGTTCATGGGAATTTTGACTATTTTCTTTCCTTGTGGCAAAATATATTTAGCTGCATAACATTATATTGCATACTTCTTTCAGGGGCCAGGCCTCTCTAATCAGAGAGTTTGTACTGAGGCCAGGTTTGTGTGCAGAAGATAAGACACTTCTTTTTTAGAACTTAGGGATCAAATTGCTCCCAGTTAGTTTTCCTAGTTTTTTCTGCCTGAGCTTTAGTCATTCCTTGAGAGGCCCCTACCTGTCTGATAAGTGCAGGGACTGTGTGACTTTTCGCTGCTAGAGTCTTGATCTGAGTCACAGGCTTGTTTCGCTTCCCTGGGGCTGCAGACAAGGAAATGCTTAGCTCCAGGATGACTGCCTCTAAGGAAAGGAGTTAATAGAATAGAGCTATTTACATGTTGGTCTGAGGGTTCAGCTTGATTACTTTACAGGCTCCACTTACATTACACAGGAGAAAGTGGTGCAGGCCTAAAAGGACTGCTTTGAATGGGGAGCAAGGTTAATTAATAAGAGTAAAGGTTTGTGTAAGTCAGTTTTTAATAATTGAGCTTTTTGAATGTGTTATTCTACCTCCTTGAGCTTTTCAGCTTTTAAGGTTAAGTCTCTAGGACTATTAAGATCTGAGGGTCTTTTCAAAGTATTGAAGAGATGTTGCAGTTTATAAGTAGGAATATTTAATAACGGTCAGATCCAATTGATATCTCCTAATAATCTTTGAAAATCATTTAAAGTTTTAAGATGATCTCTCCTTATCTGAATTTTCTTAGGGATTATTGAATTTTCTTGAATTCTATTCCCCAAGTAATTCATAGGATATTGTATTTGTATTTTATCAGGAGTTATTTATAATCCCCATTGTTTTAATTCAACTTTGGTCTCATTGAGTAGTAAGAGATATTACATAGAGTTATGAAAATATCATCCATATTATGAATGATATAAGCTGAGGGCCATTTTCCATGTACAGGCTGAAGAGTTAGTCCTATGCACCTAATCTGGGCAAATTGTGGGGTTCTTTAGAATTCCTTGAGGAAGCACTTTCCATTGAAATCTTTCTGAAGGGGCCTGTAAGTTTAAAGAAGGGACAGTAAAAGCAAATTTTCCCCTATGTGTTATGGCCAAAGGAATTAAAAAAAACAATCTTTAAGATCAATGATAACAATATTCCAGTCTTTTGGAATCATAGCCCAAGAAGGAAGGCCTTGTTGTAAAGGTCCCATAGGTTTAAGAACCGCATTAATTTGCCTTAAGTCATGTAAGAGTCTCTAATTTCCTGACTTCATTTTTATAACAAATACAGGGGAATTCCACGGGCCCGTGGAAAATTCTAATCTGTCTAGCTGAAGCTGTTCTTAAACTAACGAGTGTAAGGCTGCCAGTTTTTCTTTATTAAGGGGCTATTGATCCACCCAAACAGGCACAGGGATAATGTTTCCCTGTCTGTGAGCCTTTTAAAAAATCTCTCATAACATTAGCCCAATCAGTCTGTTTGAGGGTTCCCTGTGGTGGCAACCAATAACAATGTTTCTTAATATATTTATAAAGCTGAGCAAAATCTCTTTTAGAAGTTTTGACTCCTGATGTTTTTAGATCAATTTTAAATAATCCTCCGGTTTAGCTGTTTTGGTTTCAGTTTGGCCCATTATAGTGTCCCTGACGTCTCGTCCCTACGTACGCTTTCCCAGGAGTCTTACCGGATCGACGATCTTCAGACCCTGCCCGCTGTGCTTTTCAAGGGTTGCCCGAGCGGAGCTTCCCCGCTCTGGGTTTCAAATGTCGCCATTCTGAGTTTCAACGGTCTCTGTTCTGAGTTTCAATGGTTCCTGTTCCGGCGCCACTTGTCGGTCCCCTTCTTGCCTCTGACCTGCAGATAAGGGAGGAGATGCGGTGAGTTTTCGAAGACTTGAAAGGGCCAGCCAGGGGACTCAAGGCATAACAGCTCAAGAAGAATGCCGAAAAGGCACTCCTCATAGTTATTGAGTAAATGAACTTACAATGAACTCAAACATCATTCTCTGGCCTTGAGTCTAGCCCAAGGACGTGACGCTTCTCAAGGATACCAAAACTGTGTGAAGATGGCTCTGAGCCATGAGAACTGCTTTGGTTCTCATCACTCAGTCCTTGATTACACATCAGCAGAGTGTGTGGGAAAAACAATCAAGTCATGTGTGCTTATACATTTGATTTCTACCTTACTTGAATTATGTATTAACCCCATCAATCCGACACTGGGTGTGTGGGTGCCTCAGCCTTCTGCTTTGTTTCCCCTCTCTAATTTTAGTACCCAGATGCAGGTTCCACCCCAGTGCAATGCACCCGGGCAAGGATTCACATAGGGTGAGTGTCTTCTGCACAGAGAGAACAGAGCACCCCTCTAAATCAGCTCTCTTTTTTCTTTCACAGATCTTTTTGACTGTCTCTTGGATTTGGGAATCCAGTAGTGGGCAAAGCATCAGGGGCTCTGCATTTGCTGTCTCATGAGCTTGTATCAGAGAATAAAATTCCTCACTCCCATTAAGCCTGTCTTCATGTGTCCGAGGGGCTGAGAATAGTGAGTTTTCTCTGTCATTTCTCCTGCACCATCCTTGGGACCCCTCTTATTCACTCCTTCTCTCTAATTCTTGGTACTTGGTTGCTAGTGCTTTCTACATGCAGTGTACCTGGGCAAGCATTCAGAGTAGGATTAGCCTTTTCTGCAGATGGAAGCACAAAGCACCTGTACCTCCCCTCCCTCTCCTTCCTACCTACCATTATTTATTTACTTCCTACTTTGTACTAGATAGTCTGCTGGCTGTAGGGAGCCAGCAGCAAACAGGATGGTCCTGGTCCCCTGAGTATACTGGCTAGTGGGCACATGCAGGAGGGTGAACCTTATTTGTACCCATTGTGCAGGTGTGTACACATGCTGTGAACAACTTTACTCTTTAGTCCCCACTTGCCAAGTACCCTGTCTCATCCCCAAGGACAGACAGGCAAATCTAGGGGCATAGTCCTTTATTCAGCATCCCATTGACAACAAGAGCAGGAATGGAGCCTTCCTGTTCCGACCCTGAGCTCTTATGCCTCCTGGGAAAGGCAGTGAACTGTCTCAGTGTTTTCTTCTGAGAAGTCATTGAATGAAGGTGCACTCAGTTGCTAGTGCTCCTCTCACGTTACAAATACACAGATACCTGGTCATGCACATATGCACAAGCAGAGTAGGCAGGAGAATGAGCATACATGGGAGGCCCACACGTGGCTAAGTGGGCAGCATATACAGGCAGGTGAGTGTTCAGAGATAGAGATGCCAGAGCCTTTTGGTTTCATGCTCACAGGTGCAAATGCCCTCATTCTCACTCATTCATTTGTATTTTTCTCTGTTTCTTTCTTTCTTGCTCACACACTCAAGGACTTCACTCTCTCTCTCTCTGGGTACTCTGATACATACATGCACATGCGAAGCATTCAGGAGAGTGAGCCATCTCACCTACTTCCTCTTGCATCCCTTGCCCAGGAGAAGGGTGGGATTTCTAAAATGCCCTCTAACATGCAGGGTTTGCAGGAGAGGAAGCCTCAGTTTATCCCAGCTCTCTTATATGGGCAACATGTGCTCCTACCCCCCATCTCACCCCACGCAGAAGTACATGCATGGATGCCTTCCCAGTATGAGGGCACAGACCCTCTGACTCAACTGCTCCTGAAGTTGAACTTGATGTTACTCTTGCAGTTGAACTCTTGACTGTACATATTGAACTCCAATATGCTGTACTTACGGGAGGGTGCACCTTGTTGTTGCAGTGCACCCCCCAACACATTTGTGTACACACACACACACACACACACAGTAGAGGAAAAAGAAGCTTCTGGTGTTTTCCATCATATTCTTTATATATGAAGGGCTGAGAACTTTGTCGATTAGGGAGATTCAAGGATAGAGAGACTCATCAACTCATGCACACACAAGGAATTCAAGAGAATTAATCTATTCTTTCCCCTAATGCAAGTACTCAGTTTCACAGATGTTCAGACCTTGTTCACATGTCCCTTGCATGTAGGAGTGTGACCTCCCTTCACTATGCACACTCATTTAAACCCATATTCATGTATCAATGGAGGTTAGGATGTACAGATAACAGTGGCTGTGTGCCAGGTGCTATGCTCCAGTTTATATTTATTTGTCATCCTCTTGCATTTTCTGGCATGATGAGGTAACCTGTATATTATCAAGTACTCCATGTGATTCTGATGCATGTTTGAGTTTGAGAACAAGGGCTCTCAACTATACTGCCTGCTGGTCACATATTCATGTGAAGCATTTCAGGAATAATGAGCTTGGTGATCTCTTGCATTCATTCTTTCTCCTCTTGCTCACACTCCTCTCTCCTTTGGTCTGCTTGTTTTTATAGGTTTATGCCTTTTTGTCTTTTTTGTTGTTATCTGAGAGAACAAAATATGTGTTCAACCAGACATCTTTAACGTGAAGCTCAAGAACCCCCTTTTCACTTCTGTATCATCACAAGGAAGCACCTCTGTGAAGAGTGAGCTCTCTTGTTGCACGCATGCATGCCATCTGCTCTGCTCTCTCTTTCTAATCATTCCTACCCGAGTGAGAGAGCTGTCTAAATTCAGTGCACCTGGGCAAGGATTCTGAGGGTGAGAGCATCATCTTCATTGAGGACAGAGTACCTTTCCATTCTCCTGTCCATTCCACAAATATTTATTGATGACTTATATTGATCATTTCTCATAGCCATAGTTGCTACAAATATACACACAAATGCATGAATCCTCTCTAATCTCACACAGAACTACCCATGAGAGAACATTCTCTGTATATTCTCTGCATTCCTTCATAAACGACACTGTATATACATGCACACACGTGCATGAGCACACACAAAAGGCAGGTGTCTGAGCCTTCTTGTCTGCTACCCCTCTTGAATCCTTGGAACCTAGGTGTGAGTGCTGTTTCAGTACAACACACCTATTCAAGGATTCAAAGAGGCTGAGCCTTGTCTGCATGTAGAAGGATGAAGTACCTGTGCATCACTTCTACCTTCCCACCTTCTTTCCAATATTTGAGTTTGCCATGAGGTGCTAGCCCCTTCACTGGGTGTTAGAGATGCAATGGTGAATGACATTGACAAGATCCCTGGGCCACAATCCTCATCCCTGGGCTCTCTAGGGACACCCATGGGAGAATGGAATTCATTGCCAGTAGACAGACAGACATCTATGGCAGGGCATGAGATTTCTCCTTATCCTGGCTTGCTGTGTGTCAGATACTGTAATCAGGAAAAGTATGTTGGGCAATGAGACTCACAAAACCAGTTGTTGCCCTCAACAAGCTTATAGTTTAGCAGAGGAGTAGAAGGGAATAAAGTGTCCCCTTTACTACACTGTCCTCTACCACATGCATATATATGAGTGCTCGTGTACACACCTTGTCCCAGCCTACTTGTGAACCCCCAGACACACAGCCAACCCATGTGGACTCTCATGTATGATCTGAAAAAGATTCAGCTCACAGTACATATTCAGAGGTTGTCTGAGAGAAAATGGCCATGTAATCTTGTGCCTAGGGATGAATACATAGGCACACCCTGGGAAGAAAGAGCCATCTTACTAAATGCACACAGTGGTGCTCTGTGGGAATGGGACGGTGAAGAGTTAAATATGTGCATACACACACAGGTGCAAGCGTCCAAGCTTTCTGCTCTGCTCCTCTGCTTCATCCTTTGTCCCTGGATGAGAGTGATTTCTGAATGCAATGTACTGGGGCAGGGATTCTGGAGGGCGTGCCTTCTCTGCATGAAGGAAAAAGGATCTGTATATCACCATTCAGTTGCTTGCTGCCTGCCTGTCTACCATCTGGCTCTCATTCATTCTTTCCTTCCACACATAATACTTACTAGGCACTGTGTTGGGTATTGGACACAGGAGAGTGGACAAGACAGACTTGGCCTCTGCCCTCCTGGATAGTACAGTCCAAGGAGGAGAATAGACTTTGTCATCATCCACCACTGCTGTGTGTACTTAGGGTAAGTGGGCCACATAGGGGACTAATTATCTACCCATCCCTCCCACTTAAAAACATATGACACTTCTTCTTCCTGCTTTCACACTGATACGTGTAGGAGAACCTTCTTTTTACTTTAGTTCAATCCTACGTAAGTGTACCAGGTCATAACAAGGAGCCTTCTTGTTGATGAACACATGCGGGGCATTCAGGTGCTGGAATCTTCTCTTCTGGCTCCCCCTCTCTAATCCTTGCTACCTGGGTGAGAGTGCTTTCTGAATGCAATGCACCTGGGCAAGGATTCTGAGAGAGGGAGCGTCATCTTCGTGTAGGACAGAGCACCTCTATGCCCTCCTTCCCTCCTTTCTACAGTTACCTATTGAGTATCCACTCTACTTCAGGAGCTGTGCTGGGCAACTGGCCCACAAGAGAATGAGCCAAATCTGGTCCCTCCCTGTAGGTTAGAGAATAGACTCCTTTTCATTCATTATGCCTGCAGGCCCTGAGGGTGGGTGGGCTGCACACTGGGACCTGACATGCCCCCTCCTGGCCTGCTCTCACACAGCTGTGTGCAGAAGGGCCCAACTGGGTGCATACACAGACACGTGCCACAGAGTGGGCCGCTGACTGGGTACATCACTCTCCATTCAGCTCAGGTGTCCATGCTGTCTTGAATCACTGCCCCTGTGCAAGGACTCCAAGGGAAGGGAAGGAGCCTTGTCTGTATTTAGATGGACAGAGCTCCTGGGCAGCAATGCTCCCTCTTCCTTTCCCTTCTTTCCACATGTATTTGAGTCTCTAGCAGGTGCCACGTGTTAGGTGGGTCACAGATGATGTAGCAGGGATCAAAACAGAGTTACTACCTTATGTTGTGGCAGTGGACTGATAAGCCCAGTGTGGCACATGGATACTGTGTACTCACAAGCTGCTGTTCAGAAGAATGAAGTAGATCTCTGTGTTCCTTGCTACCCATTCTGCAAACATGAACATGTGTAGGTTATGCTAGAGTGAATTTTCTCATCTCCCCAGCCCCAGCCACACCCACTGATGTGGACTTGCATTGCAGAGACTCCCACTTACCAGAGGGCTGGAGGTGGAGCCTGTTGTGTTGCCCACTCCCAGCCTGGCATGGAGACCAGTGAGCTTTCCTCAGCCTCCCATCAATAGAGACTAAATGAGAGAGGCCTTCTTATTGCTGCTCTCCTTCCTGGGGCTGTGTGTGGGAGAGGCCCTTTTCTTTACCTTTCTGTACAATCACATGTGACTGCACCAAATAGAGGCAGAAAAGCAGCCTTCCCTGTAAACACATACACACGCACACACATACAGAGCACTGAGGTACAGAAACACAGAAGGTGTGTCCCCGGTAATGCAGAGCTGCACCCACTGTGTGTTTAGGGAACTGAGCATCATTAGTGGTGTCCTTTTGCCCCTGTCCAATGTGCAGGGCAGTGAGCTTTCTACATGCTCCTTCCACAGCCAGAGCTGGAATGGTAGTTGCTCTAATTTACTGCTTATTGCACACATGCATATGCAGGAAGACACTTTACCTTTGTATAATCATAGGCAAATCACCTGTGAACAGGAGAATGATGTTTCTTGCACACACACACATACAGATACACTAGGTCTGGAGATTCCTGAGCCTTCTGTTTACATTCCTCTCTCATACTTGGTACTTGGGTACAAATACTGTTCTAGTCTATTGCCCTCATATAAAAATTCAAAGAAAGGGAATCTCATCCGTGTTTAAAAGAGTAGAGAGTCTTTACATCACCCTTCCTATTTCTTTAATGTCTGTTTAGAGTGGTGCTTCTTAAAGTGTGTTTACTGGACCAGAAGCACCAGTATCATTTGGAACCTGTTAGAAATTCACATTCTTAGGTGCTACCCCTGGCCTATTAAATTGTGACCCACAGCAATCTATATTCAAAAAGCCTTCCTACTGATTCTGATGTTTGCTCAAGTTTGAGAATCACTGATTTGGTGTAAGTCCAGGGGACACAGTGATGAGCAACTCAGGTGAAGGTTCATACCCCAAGGGTCCCAGCCTAGAGAGGGTGGGAGGGAATTATTTTCCCCATTTTGCATGCACATCACCAGTGCTGGGTCCCTGTGAGCTGCGGCAGAGAGTACATTGCTCATTACTCTCCCAGTCTCCTCCAGAGCCACATACTTGGTAAGCATAAGGAAGTTAAGTGAGTTTACTACCAAGACTCTATTATGGAAGAGCCTTATCATTACTTTTCAGGACATGCCCTTAACACTGCAGACAGATAGATCAGATAGAGACACACACACACACACACACACACACACACACACACACACACAGAGGTGGTGTGCAGAAGACTGAACTGCTCCTTCTCCTATACCCATTGCATATCGGAGTTGTGAATTCTCAAAGCACCTCCTATGTGCATGGATTACAGGATGGTGAGCCCTGTCATCATGAATTTTCTGCCAGACAATTCAATCGTCACATATTTATTGATCACTTTTTATATGCCATGCACTGTACTGGGAGTATCCTACTGAATAAGAGACAGTGTTTCTCTTTATAGGACTGCTGTCTAGTGGAGGCATGTGGTAAATGAACTTTTCCAGGCCTGGAAAGCAGGGAAGCAGGGTGTGCCAGGAATCGAGCCTTCTCATTCTATGCATGTCCCTCCTGTACACACACACACTCATACATACATATAACTGTAGACACATTTTTGCCCCAAACTGAAAGGCAGGAGAGAGACTTTGTTATTATTTACACTTGTCTGCAGAAGTGTGCACTTTCTTGTCACACACACTCAAATGTGTGTATGTTCTGCGGGTGCCTGGACTATGGGTTTTGTTCCCCCTCCCCTATCCTTGCAACCTCGGCATGAGTGCTGGATTATCAGTGCAGTGGGCTTGTGCGAGGATACAAGATTGTCAGCCTGGTCTATGTGTAGGGCAAAGCCTGTGCGACATGTCCCCTACTGTGTTATGTTTGTTCTTTCAGTCAGTCACTTATTTGTGTGTGCATTTCTTTGTCCATCATTTGACAAGTGTACTGAGTTCCTGCTGTTTGGGGATGCTGGTCAGAGACACCAGTCGTACTGTCTAGCTCGCCCCGGGAGAGTCAGCTTCCTCTGGAAAATGCCGGAGGGGGACTTGGGCTCAGGGTACAGGAATCTGGCTTATTCACTCACCCAGGCATGCATATGATGTGCACATCCTGAATCGTCCACTCTGCTGCCCCTTTCATACTCTTGTGACCTTGGTGAGAGCTCTATCTTGATGCAGTGCACCTTCGCCAGGACTCGAGGAAAGATCCATTTCTTCACGTAGAAGGAGAGAGAACCTGGTCATCACCTCTCTCTCCTCCCTTTCCTCCCCCCTTCCCTTCCACAAGGATTTGTTGAGCAACTGCGCTGACACTGAGCTGGGCAGCAGGCATATGGTGGTACACAGGATGGAATTGGCCCTTGTCTTGAAGGATGTGTGTAGGAGAATGGACTTCTTGTCACCTAATATCTCTGCAAGTGCTGAGTTGGGGCAGGCCGCAGAATGGACCTCTTATTAATACCTCCTCCCAACATGCACAGGGTGTGAGACTCATTCCTGCTGTCACACAGACCTTGGTAACAGAACCTTCTCCACATGGAGCACTGCAGGTGCTTGAGCCATCTGTCCTGCTTCCCGTCTCTAATACTTGCTATCTGGCTGTTGGTGCTTCTCAAAGTAGTGCAACTGGGCAAGGATTCACAGAGGGTAGGCTCCACCGCATCAAGGATAGGCCTATACATTACATGCCCCCTTCTCTCCTCTTCTTTTCTTTCTTCCCTCCCTTCCCAGTAAGAGTTTTTGAGTAACTGGGGTTATGGAAGCCCAGAAAACAGAATAGTTGGGAATTTCAGGCTCTCTGTCTAGTGGGCTTGTCTGTGTTCTAGAAGTAATGTCCTTATCAAATACTGGTTATGTGTTAAGGTGCCTGGAGTGCTAAGGAGTGTGCTTTCTCTTTATTCCTTTCCTGCCTACCATACACAGCATGGTGGGCAGGCACAAGACCCTTCCCACCTGCTCCCTCCCTCACTTCCTTTCAACTTGGATGGGAGTGCTATCTCAAGTATTGTCTGCAGGCAAGGCTTCAGAGAGAGGGGGCTTTGACCTCATGTGGCAGGACTGAGTGCTGTTAATATCTCCCTTCTTGCCTTCCTGGGTAAGTATGGCATTTCTGTGATGTGTCAGCCACTGCATTGGGTATCAAGGAAACACTAATGAACAAAACAGGCAGTATCATGGGGCATGCCATCCAGTGGGCACCTTTGGGAGGATTAACTCCATCCAGATCCACAGTGTGGATAGGCACAAATATTGGGTGTGCCCCAAAGTGAGCTTTTCTATTCCCCCACCCAGTGAGAGCACCCTCACCCCCTATCCTCTGAGGACAGAGAGAGGCACACATTTGTGGAGAAGCTTCACACCTAAGGATGTGTGGAAGTTTCAGTTCATAAGCTGACTCTCATATCCCAGGACCTTGCAGACAGGACTATTAGCTTCCTTAAGATGCCCACCCAGATTCTTCTTGAATCGGAGATGTGGTGAAGAGCAGGAGACCCTCCTTCTTGCTGATCTTCTATGTGCACCACAATAGGAAATGAGAACAGCCTGTTTATTTTATTTTATTTTATTTATTTATTTAACTTTTTTATTTTTTTTAATTTTATTTTGGTATCATTAATGTACAATTACATGAAGGACATTATGTTTACTAGGCTCCCCCCTTCACCAAGTCCCCCCCACATCCCCGTTCACAGTCACTGTCCATCAACATAGTAAGATGCTATAAAATCACTACTTGTTTTCTCTGTGTTGCACAGCCCTCCCCGTGCCCCGCCACACTATACATGCTAATCGTAATGCCCCCTTTCTTTTTTTCCCACCCTTATCCCTCCCTTCCCAGCCGTCCTCCCAAGTCCCTTTCCCTTTGGTAACTATTAGTCCATTCTTGGGTTCTGTGCTTCTGCTGCTGTTTTGTTCCTTCAGTTTTCTTTTGTTCTTATACTCCACATATGAGTGAAATCATTTGGTACTTGTCTTTCTCTGCCTGGCTTATTTCACTGAGCATAATACCCTCTAGCTCCATCCATGTTGTTCTGAATGGTAGGATTTGTTTTTTTCTTATGGCTGAGTAATATTCCATTGTGTATATGTACCACATCTTCTTTATCCATTCATCTACTGCTGGACACTTAGGTTGCTTCCATTTCTTGGCTATTGTAAATAGTGCAGTGATAAACATAGGGGTGCATCTGTCTTTTTCAAACTGGAGTGCTGCATTCTTGGGGTAAATTCCTAGAAGTGGAATTCCTGGGTCAAATGGTATTTCTATTTTGAGCATTTTGAGGAACCTCCATACTGCTTTCCACAATGGTTGAACTAATTTACATTTGCACCAGCAGTGTAGGAGGGTTCCCCTTTCTCCACAACCTCGCCAACATTTGTTGTTGTTTGTCTTTTGGATGGTAGCCATCCTTCCTGGTGTGAGATGATATCTCATTGTGGTTTTAATTTGCATTTCTCTGATGACAAGCGATGTGGAGCATCTTTTCATGTGTGTGTTGACCATCTGATTTCTTCTTTATTTATTTATTTATTTATTTTTTATTGAAGGGTAGTTGACAACAGTATTGCATTACATTAGTTTCAGGTGTACAACACAGTGATTCAACATTTATATACATGATAATTCTAGGTACCAGGTATCACCATACCAGGTTGTTACAATATTTTGACTATATTCCTTATGCTATACATTACATCCCGGTTACTTATTTATTTTACAATTGGAAGTGTGTTTATATATATATATATGTATATATATATTTTGTGAGGGCATCTCTCATATTTATTGATCAAATAGTTGTTAACCACAATAAATTTCTGTATAGGGGGGTCAATACTCAATGCACAATCATTAATCCACCCCAAGCCTAATTTTCGTCAGTCTCCAATCTTCTGATGCATAACGAACAAACTGAATTTCTTCTTTAAAGAACTGTCTATTCAGCTCCTCTGCCCATTTTTTAATTAGGTTATTTGCTTTTTGTTTGTTGAGGTGTGTGAGCTCTTTATATATTTTGGATGTCAACCCTTTATCAGATCTGTCATTTACGAATATATTCTCCCATACTGTAGGATACCTTTTTGTTCTATTGATGGTGTCCTTTGCTGTACAGAAGTTTTTCATCTTGATATAGTCCCATTTGGTCATTTTTGCATTTGTTTCCCTTGCCCAGGGAGATATGTTCAAGAAGAGGTCACTCATGTTTATGTCTAAGAGATTTTTGCCTATGTTTTTTTCTAAGAGTTTTATGGTTTCATGACTTACATTCAGGTCTTTGATCCATTTCGAATTTACCTTTGTGTATGGGGTGAGACAGTGATCCAGTTTCATTCTCTTACATGTAGCTGTCCAGTTTTGCCAGACCATCTGTTGAAGAGACTGTCATTTCCCCATTGTATGTCCATGGCCCCTTTATCGACTATTAGTTGACCATATATGTTTGGGTTAATGTTTGAGTCTCTATTCTGTTCCATTGGTCTGTGGCTCTCTCTGTTCTTGTGCTAGTACCAAATTGTCTTGATTACTGTGGCTTTGTAGTAGAGCTTGAAGTTGGGAGTGAGATACCCCCCACTTTATTCTTCCTTCTCAGGATTGCTATAGCTATTCGGGGTATTTGGTGTTTCCATATGAATTTTTGAACTATTTGTTCCAGTTCATTGAAGAATACTATTGGTAGTCTGATAGGGATTGCATCGAATCTGTATATTGCTTTGGGTAGGATGGCCATTTTGACGAAATTAATTCTTCCTAGCCAGGAGCATGGAATGAGTTTCCATTTGTTAGTGACCTCTTTAATTTCTCTTAAGAGTGTCTTATAGTTTTTAGGGTATAGGTCTTTCACTTCCTTGGTTAGGTTTATTCCTAGGTATTTTATTCTTTTTGATGCTATTGTGAATGGAATTGTCTTCCTGATTTCTCTTTCTATTAGTTCATTGTTAGTGTATAGGAAAGCCACAGATTTCTGTGTGTTAATTTTGTATCCTTCAACTTTACTGAATTCTGATATTAGCTCTAGTAGTTTCAGAGTGGAGTCCTTAGGGTTTTTTATCTACAATATCATGTCATCTGCAAATAGTGACAGTTTAATTTCTTCTTTACCAATCTGGATTCCTTGTATTTCTTTGTTTTGTCTAATCGCCGTGGCTAGGACCTCCAGTACTATGTTGAATAACAGTGGGGATAGTGGGCATCCCTGTCTTGTTCCCGATCTGAGAGGAAAAGCTTTCAGCCTCTCGCTGTTCAGTATCATGTTGGCTATGGGTTTATCATATATGGACTTTGTTATGTTGAGGTACTTGCCCTCTATACCCATTTTGTTGAGAATTTTTATCTTGAATGGATGTTGAATTTTATCAAATGCTTTTTCAGCATCTATGGAGATGATCATGTGGTTTTAGTCTTTCTTTTTGTTGATGTGGTGGATGATGTTGATGGATTTTCGAATGTTGTACCATCCTTGCATCCCTGGGATGAATCCCACTTGGTCATGGTGTATGATCCTTTTGATGTATTTTTGAATTCGGTTTGCTAATATTTTGTTGAGTATTTTTGCATCTACATTCATCAGGGATATTGGTCTGTAGTTTTCTTTTCTGGTGGGGTCTTTGCCTGGTTTTGGTATTAGGGTGATGTTGGCTTCATAGAATGAGTTTGGGAGTATTCCCTCCTCTTCTATTTTTTGGAAAACTTTAAGGAGAATTGGTATTATGTCCTCTCTGTATGTGTCATAAAACTCTGAGGTAAATCCTTCTGGCCTGGGGGTTTTGTTCTTTGGTAGTTTTTTGATTACCGCTTCAATTTCATTGCTGGTAATTGGTCTGTTTAGATTTTCTGTTTCTTTTGGGTCAGTCTTGGAAAGTTGTATTTTTCTAGGAAGTTGTCCATTTCTTCTAGGTTTCCCAGCTTGTTAGCATATAGGTTTTCATAGTACTCTCTAATAATTCTTTGTATTTCCGTGGGGTCCGTCGTGGTTTTTCCTTTCTCGTTTCTGATTCTGTTGATGTGTGTTGACTCTCTTTTCCTCTTAATAAGTCTGGCTAGAGGCTTATCTATTTTGTTTATTTTCTCAAAGAACCAGCTCTTGGTTTCATTGATTTGATTTTTTCTATTGTTTTATTCTTCTCAATTTTATTTATTTCTTCTCTGATCTTTATTATGTCCCTCCTTCTGCTGACCTTAGGTCTCATTTGTTCTTCTTTTTCTAATTTCGATAATTGTGACATTAGACCATTCATTTGGGATTGTTCTTCCTTCTTTAAATATGCCTGGATTGCTATATACTTTCCTCTTAAGACTGCTTTTGCTGTATCCCACAGTAGTTGGGGCTTTGTGTTCTTGTTGTCGTTTGTTTCCATATATTGCTGGATCTCCATTTTGATTTGGTCATTGATCCATTGATTATTTAGGAGCGTGTTGTTAAGCCTCCATGTGTTTGTGAGCCTTTTTGCTTTCTTTGTACAATTTATTTCTAGTTTTATGCCTTTGTGGTCTGAAAAGTTGGTTGGTAGGATTTCAATCATTTGGGATTTACTGAGGCTCTTTTGGTGGCCTAGTATGTGGTCTATTCTGGAGAATGTTCCATGTGCACTTGAGAAGAATGTGTATCCTGTTGCTTTTGGGTGTAGAGTTCTGTAGATGTCTATTAGGTCCATCTGTTCTAGTGTGTTGTTCAGTGCCTCCCTGTCCTTACTTATTTTCTGTCTTTTGGATCTGTCCTTTGGAGTGAGTGGTGTGTTGAAGTCTCCCAGAATGAATGCATTGCATTCTATTTCCTCCTTTAATTCTGTTAGTATTTGTCTCACATACGTTGGTGCTCCTGTATTGGGTGCATATATATTTATAATGGTTATATCCTCTTATTGGACTGAGCCCTTTATCATTAGGTAATGTCCTTCTTTATCTCTTGTTACTTTCTTTATTTTGAAGTCTATTTTGTCTGATACTAGTATTGCAATACCTGCTTTTTTCTCTGTGTTGTTTGCATGAAATATCTTTTTCCATCCCTTGACTTTAAGTCTGTGCGCGTCTTTGGGTTTGAGGTGAGTCTCTTGTAAGCAGCATATGGATGGGTCTTGCTTTTTTTATCCATTCTATTACTCTGTGTCTTTTGATTGGTGCATTCAGTCCATTTACATTTAGGGTGATTATTGAAAGGTATGTCCTTATTGCCATTGCAGGCTTTAATTTTGTGATTACCAAAGGTTCATGGTTAGCTTCTTTACTATCTTACTGTCTAACTTAACTCCCTTATTAAGCTATTATAAACACGGTCTGATGATTCTTTATTTCTCTCCCTTCTTATTCCTTCTCCTCCCTTCTTCATATGTTGGGTGTTTTTTTCTGTGCTCTTTTTAGGAGTGCTCCCATCTAGAGCAGTCCCTGTAAGATGCCCTGTAGAGGTGGTTTGTGGGAGGCAAATTCCCTCAATTTTTGCTTGTCTGGGAATTGTTTAATCCCTCCTTCATATTTAAATGATAATCGTGCTGGATACAGTATTCTTGGTTCGAGGCCCTTCCGTTTCATTGCATTAAGTATATCGTGCCATTCTCTTCTGGCCTGTAGGTTTTCTGTTGAGAAGTCTGATGATAGCCTGATGGGTTTTCCTTTGTAGGTGACCTTTTTTTTCTCTCTGGCTGCCTTTAATACTTTGTCCTTGTCTTTGATGTTTGCCATTTTAATTATTATGTGTCTTGGTGTTGCCCTCCTTGGATCCCTTGTCATGGGAGTTCTGTTTACCTCTGTGGTCTGAGAGGCCATTTCCTCCCCTAGTTTGGGGAAGTTTTCAGTAATTATTTCTTCATTGACACTTTCTATCCCTTTTTCTCTCTCTTCTTCTTCTGGTACTCCTATAATGCGGATTTTGTTCCATTTCGATTGGTCACTCAGTTCTCTTAAAATTCTTTCATCCCTGGAGATCCTGCTATCTCTCTCTGCATCAGCTTCTCTGCGTTCCTGTTCTCTGTTTTCTAGTCCATTAGTAGTCTCTTGCATCTCGTCCATTCTGTTTTGAAGTCATTACAGAGCTTGTTTTATTTCTGTATTCTCCCTCCTTAGTTCTTGCATATTTCTCTGCAAGTCCATTAGCATGGTTATGACTTTTGTTTTGAATTCTTTTTCAGGAAGACTGGTTAAATCTATCTCCCCAGGTTCCTTCTCAGGGGAAGATGTAGAAGATGTCGAAGCTGTCTGGGTTAGTCTTGTCTGGATCAAATTTTTTTGCCTTTTCATGTTGATAGGTGCAGTGGAGTGCTATTGACGTGTCTTATCAGCTGGGGGAGTCAGGCCTCTTTCCACTTGGCTCCTGGCCTTTCTTTTCTGGGACAACTGCGACCCCTGGTGGCTTGTGTTGGGCAATTGCCTGTAGACTGGGTCTTTGTATCTTGCCCAGCCGGTATGGTGAAAGTTCCCTTGCTGAGGGCGTGGCCAGCCTCAGGCTGCTGCTGTGCTATGGCGGGGCCCCGGAGGGGTAATGGACAGGGGGCTGTTTGGCTGTTTACCTCTGTGAGGGGTCTCAGAGCTGTTGCCCAGGGGTTTAGTGCGCCTGGAGTTCCCTGGAATTTCCAGCTGCTGGAGTGTGACCTGGGATACTTCCGTCCAGCTGTGGGGTCCCTGTCCCTTTAAGACTTTCAAAAAGCACTTGCTTTTCTTTGTCACAGGGGCGCTGGCTTCGGGACCCGCTCACAGGTCCTACTGTCCTGCTTCCCTAGTTTCCAGCACCCCACGCATGCACTGTGTCTGAGCTCTGGTGCGGATGGCTAGGGCTGGGTGTTTAGCAGTGCTGGGCTCCCTCTCCCTCCCGGCTCCAACTCTTCTCCTCCCGCCGGGAGCTGGAGTGAGGGGCGCTTGGGTCCGCTTGTATCTTACCTTTCACCAGGCACTGGGTTCTCGCAGGTGTGGATGTAGTCTGGCTGTTGTCCTGTGTCTTCTGGTCTCTCTTTTAGGATTAGTTGTATTTGTTGTATTTTCAAAAATATATATGTTTTTGGGAGGAGATTCCCACTGTCCTACTCACACCACCATCTTGGCTCTGCCAACAGCCTGTTTCTTTATACTGCCATACTCTCTGTCTCTTTACTTCCATGTCTCCCTGTCTCTGTGTGCCCCTGTCTGTCTGTCTCACCTAGGGCATACAGGTGTCCATGTTGGGATTTACTGTCTCTCCTGCCCTTGGTGCCTGGGCCCAGTGCTCTTAGTGCAGGGCTCCGGTACAAGGGTTTTAAAAGTGTGAGCCTCAGCTGATGTGGAAAAGTGCAGAGCGACCTTAGATTAGCCCTCTCCCATTCATTCATTCACTCATTTATTTGATAAATATTTATTGAGTGATAATAAATGATTGTGTAGGCATATGGTGTTGCACAAAAATGGACTTGTTCTTTGTCTCAAATAATATGTGTAGGAGAATGGACTTCTTTGTCACCTAATATTCCTGCAGTTCCTGAGTTTGGGTGGTCTACGGAATGGAACCTCCTAATAATAACCCCTCCCAACATGAATAAAGTGAGAGATTTCTCCTTCCTGCTCTCATACAGACTTTCATAACAGCACCTTCTCCACACTGAGCACTGAAAGTGCTTGAGCCATCTGCCCTGTTCCTCCTCTCTATGGGGGAGGCAGTGGCCTTACCATCTAGTGGATTTGTGTGAGACTAAACATATTTATTTTCATGGTGTTAGCAAGTTTAGTGTACCAGAGCCTTCCATGTTTTCCTTCCCATCCATAGAATAGTGAATCTCTTCTTAGCAGACTGTTGGAAACAGAAGATATGATTTACTGAATACCTGTTATGCACACATACAGTGTATCAGGATGGGCCTTGTCACTGTAGGCAGGCGGAGGTACTTACACACATCTGCTCTACATGTTTCTGGTACTTGAGCCTTCTGATCACTGCCTTTCTCATATTCAGTGCACAAAGATGCTGTGCTTTCTGAATACACCAGCTATATAGCTGGGTCTATGAAAAGTGTGCTTTGTGATCGTATAGGAGGACTGTTCATCTTTACGTCACTTCTCTCAGGTTGGGTCCTTCTTTCCACATTTATTTAGCCACTGTGCTGCTTGCTGGAAATACTGCAGCAAAAACAACATACAACATTGAGTGTTTTGCCTTGTGGGCATATATGGGAATTTCTTAGAAACTCTTGTTTTCTGTCCACTTTTTAGCTTCATGTTTGGGTGTAAAGAGAAGTAGAGAGAGACAGAAGAGTATTGTCTCAGAGTTCAAAGTTGCATGTTGGCAGCATATTTTGTCTCCTGTAAATGAGGGGACAATCCAATGAGTTAAGCTATCTAGGGTAAATATTTAAAAGAAAAGGTTGGGAGGGGTTGAGATTTAGCTTAGCATTTTTAGCCTGTTCCTTCTGTCCCCTTAGCAGTATTCTCCAGTAGTTCCTTTCGACTTTGGTTAGGCTGATCTAGGTATTCCCTACCTTTCTTGGTGCCTTTGCCCACTGCCCATAACAGATTTATGATTTTCAGGTCAACATAGCAATACAGTATTACAAATGGTGAGAGTGACAAGACAGGGACAGGAAGAGACAGACACCACATGACAGTCTTCTTTCCCAAGTTCTTAAACAGGTGGGACATAAAAAATTCTGACTTCTGGTTCTTTTTACCCAAGTTCTCCTAGTATATTCTACAGGAAAGACTCAGGCTGTTTAATATATGCCCCTTAACTTCTGTGTACCCTAAAATCCCTTTGGTTACTGCTCAGCCCTGCTCTTTTCTTGGGTTTTGTATCTCTTGGTGCACAGGGCCAGCAGCATCAGTGTTCCCTGGGGTCTTGTTAGAAATTGCAGGCTCCACCTCACATTTAGGCAATCAGAAAGTTGGGGCAGGGAGTGGGGGTGGCAGCAGTGTTTTTTAATAAGCCCTCCAGGGGATTCTAAATCACGCTAAACTTTGAGAGCCATTGGTTTAAATAACATTAGTAGAGATTTCTGTGTTCCATAGGATGATTTTAGAATCAGAATTTCCTTATGTGTAAACTTCTTTTAGTCACCTTTGATGTTTTTCTTTTTTAGCAGTTTTAGGTTTACAGATAAACTGAGTGGAAAGTACAGAGAGTTATCATATACTCCCCAGTCCAGTTTCTGCTATTATTAACATCTTGCAGTTAGTGTAGTATACTTGTTGCATTTGAGCCAATATTGATACATTATTATTAACTAAAATCCATAGTTTACATTAGGGTCCCCTCTTTGTGTTATACATTCTATGGGTTTGGATAAATATGTAATGACATGTGTCCACCATTATGGTATCATACAAAGTAGTTTCACTGCTCTAAGATCCTCTGTGCTCTGCATATTCACCCCTGCTTCCCTCTTTCCTTCCAACTCCCTCACAACCACTGATCTTTTTTACTGTGTCCATAGTTTTGCCTTTTCTAGAATTTCATATAACTGGAATCATGTACTATGCAGCCTTTTCAGAATGACTTGGTTTATTGCATTTAAGACTCCTCCATATCTTTTCATGGCTTGATAGTTCATTTATTGTTATCACTGAATAATATTCTACTGTCTGGATGTACTAGTTTGTCTAAATTTTCACCTACTAAAGGACATGTTGGTTTCTTCCTACTTTTGGCAATTATGATTAGAGCTGCTATAAGCATCTGTGTGCAGGTTTTTATGTGGATGTAAAATTTCAAATCATTTGGGTAAATACGAGGGAGCATGATTGCTGGATTGAATAGTAAGATTATATTTAGTTTTGTAAGAAACTGCCAAGCTGTCTTCCAAAGTGGCTATAGCATTTTGCATTCCCACCAGCCATGAATGAGAATTCCTGTTGTTCTATAACCTCATCAGCATTCAGTGTCAGTGTTTTGGATTTTAGCCATTCTGATAGGTATGTAGTGATATCTTGTTGTTTTAACTTGTAATTATCTAACTACACATGATGTTCAACATGTTTTCAAATGCTTATTTGCCATCTGTATATCTTCTTTGGTTAGATTCAGTTCTTTTGCCCATATTTATATTGGGTCATTATTATTGTTGAATATTAAGAATTCTTGTGTATTTTGGATACCAATCCCTTATCACAAATATTTTCTCCCAGCATGTGACTTGTATTTTCATCCTATCAGCAGTTATCTATCTGTTTTAGTGAATGTTCCATGTGAGTTTGAGAAGAATGTATATTCTGCCATTAGCCTAATATTCTACAGATGTCAACTAGATCCAGTTGATTGGTGATGTTGTTTAGTTCAACTATGTCTTTACTGATTTTCTGCTGCTGGATTTGACTATTTCCAGTAGAAAGGTGTTGAAGTCTCCATCTATACTAGTGGATTCATCTATTTCTCCTTGTGATTCTATCAGTTTATATTTTTTATTTTGGTATCATTAATGTACAATTACATGAGCAACATTACAGTTACTAGACTCCCCCCATTAACAAGTCCCCACCACATACTCCATTACACTCACTGTCCATCAGCATAGTAAGATGCTATAGAGTCACTATTTGTCTTCTCTGTGCTATACTGTCTTCCCCATGGCCCCCTCCATGTTATGTGTGCTAATAGTAATGCCCCTATTCTCCTTATCCCTCCCTTCCCACCCACAATTTCCCTTTGGTAATTGTTAGTCCATTCTTTGGTTCTGAGAGTCTACCGCTGTTTTGCTCCTTCAGTTTTTGCTTTGTTGTTATACTCCACAGATGAGTGAAATCATTTGGTAAGTGATTTTTTCTGCCTGGCTTATTTCACTGATCATAATACCCTCTAGCTCCATCCATATTGTTACAAATGGTAGGATTTGTTTTCTTCTTATGGCTGAATAATATTCCATTGTGTATATGTACCACATCTTCTTTATCCATTCATTTACTGATGGACACTTATGTTGCTTCCATTTCTTGGCTGTTGTAAATAGTGCTTTGATAAACATAGGGGTGCATATGTCTTTTTCAAACTGGGCTTCTGCATTCTTAGGGTAAATTCTTAGGAGTCAAATGGTATTTCTATTATGAGTTTTTTGAGGAACCTCCATACTGCTTTTCACAATGGTTGAACTAGTTTACATTCCCACCAGCAGTGTAGGAGGGTTCCCCTTTTTCCACATCTTTGCCAGCATTTGTTGTTCCTAGTCTTTTCTATGTTGGCCATCCTAAATGGTATTAAGTGATATCTTATTGTGGTTTTAATTTGCATTTCCCTGATGATTAGCTATGTGGAGCATCTTTTCATGCGCCTGTTGGCCATTTGAATTCCCTCTTTGGAGAGGTGTCTGTTGATATCCTCTGCCCATTTTTTAATAGGGTTATTTGCTTTTTGAGTGTTGAGGAGTGTGAGTTCTTTATATATTTTGGATGTTAACCCCTTGTCAGATATGTCATTTACAAAGATATTCTCCCATACTGTAGGATGTATTTTTGTTCTGCTGATGGTGTCCTTTGCTGTAGTGAAGCTTTTCAGCATGATGTAGTCCCATTTGCTCATTTTTGCTTTTGTTTCCCTTGCCTGAAGAGATGCTTTCAGGAAAAAGTTGCTCATGTTTATATTCAGGAGATTTTTGCCTATGTTGTCTTCTAAGAGTTTTATGGTTTCATGACTTACACTCAGGTCTTTTATCCATTTTGATTTTACTTTTGTGTGTGGGTTTAGACAATAATCCAGTTTCATTTTCTTACATGTAGCTGTCCAGTTTTGCCAAAACCAGCTGTTGAAGAGGCTGTCATTTCCCCATTGTATATCCATGGCTCCTTTATCGTATATTAATTTACCATATGTGTTTGGTTTAATATCTGGGCTCTCTAGTCTGTTCCATTGGTCTACTTTTCTGTTCTTGTGCCAGTACCAAATTGTCTTGATTACTGTGGCATTGTAGTAGAGCTTGAAGTCAGGGAGCATAATCTCCCCTGCTTTATTCTCCTTTCTCAGGATTGGTTTGGCTATTCATGGTCTTTTGTTTTCCTGATTTCTCTTTCTGCTAGTTCATCATTAGTGTATAGGAATCCAACAGATTTCTGTGTATTAATTTTGTATCCTGCAACTTTGCTGAATTCAGATATTAGCTCTAGTAGTTTTGGAGTGGAGTCTTTAGGGGTTTTTATGTACAATATCACGTCATCTGCAAATAGTGACAGTTTGACTTCCTTACTAATCTGGATGCCTTTTATTTTTTTGTTTTGTCTGATTACCATGGCTAGGACCTCCAGTACTATGTTGAATAAAAGTGGGGAGAGTGGGCATCCTTGTCTTGTTCCTGATCTTAGGTGAAAAGCTTTCAGCTTCTCACTGTTAAGTATGCTGTTGGCTGTGGGTTTATCATGTATGGCCTTTATTATGTTGAGGTACTTGCCCTCTATACCCATTTTGTTGAGAGTTTTTATCATGAATGCATGTTGAATTTTGTCAAATGCTTTTTCAGCATCTATGGAGATGATCATGTGTTTTTTGTCCTTGTTTTTGTTGATGTGGTGGATGATGTTGATGGATTTTTGAATGTTGTACTGTCCTTGCATCCCTCAGATGAATCCCACTTGATCATGGTGTATGATCCTCTTGATGTATTTTTGAATTCGGTTTGCTAATATTTTGTTGTGTATTTTTGCATTTATGTTCATCAGGGATATTGGTCTGTAGTTTTCTTTTTTTGTCTTGTCTTTGCCTGGTTCTGGTATTAGAGTGATGCTGGCTTCATAGAATGAGATTGCAAGTATTCCCTCCTCTTCTATTTTTTGGAAAACTCTGAGGAGAATGGGTCTTATGTCTTCTCTGTATGTCTGATAAAATTCAGTGGTGAATTCATCAGGCCCATAGAATTTTGTTCTTGGGAAGTTTTTTGATTACTGCTTCAATTTCGTTGCTGGTAATTGGTCTTTTTAGCTTTTCTGTTTCTTCCTTGGTCAGTCTTGGAAGGTTTTATTTTTCTAGAAAGTTGTCTATTTTTTCTAGGTTATCCAATTTGTTGGTATATAGGTTTTCATAGTATTCTCTAATAATTATTTGTATTTCTGTGGTGTCCATCGTGATTTTTCCTTTCTCATTTGTGATTCTGTTTGTGTGTGTAGATTTTATTTTTCTCTTAGTAAGTCTTTCTAGGGGTTTATCTATTTTGTTTATTTTCACAAAGAACCAGCTCTTGGTTTCATTGATTTTTTTCTATTGTTTTATTGTTCTCAATTTTATTTATTTCTTCTCTGATCTTTCTTATGTCCCTCCTTCTGCTGACTTTGGGCCTCGTTTGTTCTTCTTTTTCCAGTTTCAATAATTGTCACTTTAGACTATTCATTTGGGATTGTTCTTCCTTCTTTAAATAGGCCTATATTGCTATACACTTTCCTTTTAGAACTGCCTTCTCTGCATCCCACAGAAGTTGGGGCATTGTGCTTTTGTTTTCATTCTTCTCCACATATCTCTTGATCTCTGTTTTAATTTGGTCATTGATCCATTGATTATTTAGGAACATGTTGTTAAGCCTCCATGTGTTTATGAGCCTTATTGTTTCCTTGTACAATTTATTTCTAGTTTTATACCTTTGTGACCTGAGAAGTTTGTTGGTAGAATTTCAGTCTTTAAAGTTTGCTGAGGCCCTTTTTGTGGTCTTGTATGTGGTCTATTCTGGAAAATGTTCCATTTCCAGGATGTGCACTTAAGGAGAATGTGTATCCTGCTGCTTTTGGGTGTCAAGTTCTGTAGATGTCTGTTAGGTCCATCTGTTCTAGTGTGTTGTTCAGTGCCTCTGTGTCCTTACTTATTTTTTGTCTGGTTGATCTGTCCTTTGGAGTTAGTGGTGTGTTGAAGTCTCCTAAAATGAATGCATTGCATTCTATTTCCTCCTTTAATTCTGTTAGTATTTTTTTCACATATGTCGGTGCTCCTATGTTGGGTGCATAGACATTTATAATGGTTATATCCTCTTGTTGGACTGACCCCTTTATCATTATGTAATGTCCTTCTTTGTCTCTTGTTACTCTTTTTGTTTTGAAGTTTATTTTGTGTGATACAAGTACTGCAACACCTACTTTTTTCTCCCTATTGTTTGCATGAAATATCTTTTTCCATCCCTTCGCTTTTAGTCTGTGTATGTCTTTGGCTTTGTGGTGAGTCTCTTATAAGCGGCATATAGATGGGTCTTGCTTTTTTATCCTTTCTATTACTCTGTGTCTTTTGATTGGTGCAGTCAGTCCACTTACATTTAGGTTGATTATTGATAGATATGTACTTATTGCCATTGCTGGCTTTGGATTCATGGTTACCAAAGGTTCAAGAATAGCTTCTTTACTATTTAACTGTCTAACTTAACCCACTTACTTTGCTGTTATAAACACAGTCTGTTGATTCTTTATTTCTCTCCCTTCTTTTTCTTCCTCCTCCACTCTTTATATGTTTTATTCTGTACTCTTTTGTGTTTGCCTTGACTGACTTTGTGAATAGCTGATTTTATTTTGCATTTATTTACTATTTGGTTCATCTACTTTTTTTGCTGTGGTTTTATTTTCTCTGATGATATCTCTTTAGCCTTAGGAGCACTTCCATCTAGAGCAGTCCCTTTAAAATACCCTGTAGAGATGGTTTGTGGGAGGTAAATTCCCTCAACTTTTGCTTATCTGGGGATTGTTTAATCCCTCCTTCAAATTTAAATGATAATCTTGCCTGATACAATATTCTTGGATTGAAGCCCTTTTGTTTAATTGCATTTTCTTCTGGCCTGTCAGGTTTTTGTTCCAAAGTCTGATCATAGCCTGATGGGCTTTCCTTTGTATGTGATCATATTTCTCTCTCTGGCTGCTTTTAGTAGTCTGTCCTTATCCTTGATCTTTGCTATTTTAATTACTATATGTCTTGTTGTTGTCTTCCCTGGGTCCCTTATGTTGGGAGATCTGTGCACCTCCATGGCCTGAGAGACTATCTCCTTCCCCTGATTGGGGATGTTTTCAGCAATTACCTCCTCAAAGACACTTTCTATCCCTTTTTCTCTCTTTTCTTCTTCTGGTACCCCTATAATGAGAATATTGTTCCATTTGGATTGGTCACACAGTTCTCTTAATATTCTTTCATTCCTAGAGATCCTTTTATCTCTCTCTGCCTCAGCTTCTCTGTATTTCTGTTCTCTGATTTCTGTTTCATTAATGGTCTCATGCACATCATCCAGTCTTCTCTTAAGTCCTTCTATTGTTTGTTTCATTTCTGTCATCTCCCTCTGGAATTCATCCTTAGCTCTTGCATATTTCAATGTAACTCCATCAGCATGCTTATGACTTTTATTTTGAATTCTTTTTCTGGAAGATTGGTGATTTCAGTCTTACCAGACTGTCTCTCTTGTCTTTGAGGGATTTGGAATGAACAAGCGTCTTCTGCCTTTTCATGGTGATGGGAGTGATCGCCACCAACTGACGCCTGTGTCAGCCGGGAGAACAAAGTCCCTTCCTGCTTTCTGGTAGCCTTGCCTGTCTCTGCTGCCTGTGCCAGTCAACTGCACACAGGGAGCAGCCTCTGGGTTAATCCCTTGAGCTGCCATGGGTAGGGGGTACCTCGGGATGGCCTAGGGCACTGATGGGGGTTGCAGGTGAGCGGCGTGTGTTCTCCCATGAGATTGGCGCCCCTTTGGGCTTCCTGGACTCTGCACCAGTCTCTGCTGCCTGTGCCGCACAACTGTACACAGGGAGCAGCCTCTGGGTTGATCCCATGAGCTGCCATGGGCGGGTTGCCCTTGGGATGGCCTAGGGCACTGGCGGTGGTTGCAGGTGAGCAGCGCATGTTCACTGCGAGAACAGAGCCCCTATGTGCTTCCCAGATGCCACACCTTTTTCCTCTGCCTGTGCTGGTCAACCGGGTGCAGGGGGCAGCCTCTGGGTTAATCTCCTGAGCTGCCATGGGCAGGATGACCCTCGGGGTGAGCTGGAGCACTGTTGGTGCCTGCAGGCGAGCAGCACATGTTTGCCATGAGAAATAGCCCCTGCGTGCTTCTGGACTCTGCACCAGCTTTCTCTGTTCTGTGCTGGTCAACTACACGCAGGGGGCAGCTTCTGGGTTAATCCCCTGAGCTGCCTTGGGTGGAACAGCCCTCAGGATGTCCTCCTGCACTGGCGGGGGTAGCAGGTGAGCAGCGCATGTTCACTGCGAGAATAAAGCCTCTTTGTGTCTTCCGGTATTTTCAAGTCATGTATCTCTCCAGTAGATCTGTAACATCCAAAACATATAAAGAACTCATGCAACTCATTAGCAAAAAAAAAATCTGATTAGAAAGCGGGCAGAAGATCTGAATAGACATTTTTCCAAAGACATACAGATGGCCAACAAGTACATGAAAAAGTGCTTCATAACACTAATTATCAAAGAAATGCAAAATATACCACAATGAGATATCACCTTACACCTATTAGAATGGCTATTATCAAAAAGACTAGAGCTCTTCGGCCTGAACCGCCATCTTCCAGTAAATCACCAAAATGACCAACACAAAGGGAAAGAGGAGAGGCACCCGCTATATGTTTTCTAGACCTTTTAGAAAACATGGAGTTGTTCCTTTGGCCACATACATGCGAATCTACAAGAAAGGTGATATAGTAGACATCAAGGGAATGGGCACTGTTCAAAAAGGAATGCCCCACAAATGTTACCATGGCAAAACTGGACGAGTCTATAATGTTACCCAGCCTGCTGTTGGCATTGTTGTGAACAAACAAGTAAAGGGCAAGATCCTTGCAAAGAGAATTAATGTACGTATCGAGCACATTAAGCACTCTAAGAGCCGAGATAGCTTTCTGAAGCGTGTGAAGGAAAATGATCAGAAAAAGAAGGAAGCCAAAGAGAAAGGAACTTGGGTTCAACTGAAGCGCCAGCCTGCTCCACCCAGAGAAGCACACTTTGTGAGAACAAATGGAAAGGAGCCTGAGCTGCTGGAACCCATTCCCTATGAATTCATGGCTTGATGGGTGTAATAAATAAATAAATAAATAAAAGATTTAAAAAAAAAGACTAGAAATAATGAGTGTTGGCTAGGATGTGGAGAAAAAGGGAACTCTAGTGCATTGTTGGTGGGAATGCAAATTGGTGCAGCCACTGTGGAAACAGTATGGAAATTCCTTAAAAAGTTAAAAAATAGAACTACCACATGATGTAGGATTTCCACTTGTGGGTATTTATTTGAAGAAAATGAAAACACTAATTCAAAAATATATATGCATTCTCATTATTGCTGCATTATTTACAATAGCCAAGATATGGAGGCAACCTAAGTATCTATTGATGGATGAATGGATAAAGAAGATGTGGTATATATACAATGGAATATTATTCAGCCCAAATCTTGCCGTTTGTGACTGCATGGATGGACCTCAAGGCCATTATGCTAAGTAAAATAAGCTAGAGAAAGACCTTATGATCTGTCTTATATATGGAATCTAAAAAAAAAAAATACCCCCAAACAACTTAGTTCATGGATACAGGAAACTGGTAGTTGCCAGAGGTGGGGGTGGGGAGTGGGAGAAATGGGTGAACTATTTTTTCTTTTTTAGTTTAAATAAATTCAATAAAAAATACTCTAATATTCTTGTTTACTTACTCTTCTGGATGAATTTCACTATCAATCTTTAAATGATATAATGGATTCCATGGGAATTTTGATTAATATATAGATGTAATATAATTCAAATTAGTATTTGCTTTGCTCTTCTATCCAGAAGCATGATAAATCTTTTCACTTGTGTCTTCCTTTTTTTCCTCCTGTTTGGCTTTTATAAATTTTAAAGTAACATTGTGTTTTGGATTTGTCTTTATCATAAATAAATTATTGTATTTTCTAGTTCCATGGTAGTACATAGGAATGCAGGTTTTTTTCTCTTTTTTTTCTTTTTTTTTAACTGGAAATATATTTATTATTATTATTATTATGTTTTTGAGAGGGCATCTCTCATATTTATTGATCAAATGGTTGTTAACAACAATAAAATTCTGTATAGGGGACTCAATGCACAATCATTAATCAACCCCAAGCCTAATTCTCAACAGTCTCTAATCTTCTGAAGCATAACGAACAAGTTCTTACATGGTGAACAAGTTCTTACATAGTGAATAAGTTCTTACGCCTCACCTCTGTTGATCCCCAATTTCTCACCTGATGGCCCCCCTGCGACTGTGCCTGTCTTAGGTTGTTCCTCCCTTGAGGAATCCTACCCGCCTCTGGCTAACCAGCCGTCAGGAGTGCAGAGTTTCTTTTGTGTGTATTTCTCTTATAATTTCTGAATCCATGTATTAACCTTTAATTATTTTTAGTTAATATTCTTAGAGTTGTATAATATGCATTCATAAGATCCAAACATCAGAATATCGTATTTCTTTGTTTCCTGTATACAGCTTTACTTTTTTTCCTTTAAAAATTTTTCTTGTACCATGTTAAATAAAATTGGCAACAGGAGGCATCATTGCTTTCCTGTATTAAAGGGGATGATATTTTGTTGCCTGGTTTTAATTTCAATATTCTATATTATGCTAAGAAAGAAATCCTCCACATGAAATATTTTAAAAAATTTAATCCAGGGTAAATGTAAATTAAAAAAATCTACTCTTGACATCTGTTGAGATACTTATGGTTCTTAAAATTTTGTCTGTTAATCTGGTAAATTATGTTGATACTTTCCCTTATGATACCAGTCTTATGTTCTTGGGATAAATCCTCCTTATTTAGAGCAGACAAATCTTTCAATGTGCTGCTATTTTCAGTTTGGTAAGGTTTATTTAGGAGTTTTACTTGTATATTACAAGGTGAAAATCATCTTTAAATTTTGTCTTTGTCAGGAGTGACAGACCCTTGTCCTTGAACCTCATATGGTACTTCTCTAGCCATTTATTACTCTCTTGAAAGCTTTTATAATGGTGTTATCATATTTGAAGAATCTCTGGAATGAAACCAAAGAAAAGCTGATCTTTTCTAAAGGAAAATCATATTATTATTTTAATTTTAATTTCTCTGAATTTTTAAAGCCCTTTTGTTTAATCAATTATTTTGATATCTTTTGCTTATTCATCTATTGGGATCCAATTTTAATGATCTGAACCATCTCTTTGTGTATGAAGGCTATTATTCCTTTGGGAAAAAAACATAGGATATATTAGTCTGCCATTTTGTTTTGCTTTCACAGCTGTCAACATGGTCTCTTTTGACTGGTTTGTCCTCTGCCTCCTTCTCACCAGTCATGGGTGTTGTAATGTATACTTTCTCCATTCTGTGTTCTTCCTCTACTTCAAATTTTTAACAATTATTTCGCTACTTCAACAATTCTCAAAGAGGAACTGGGGATTCCTGAGACCCTTTTGGGGGCATCTACAAGGTTAAAACTACTCTATATTAATATTAAGATATTATTTTCCCTTTTTATTTTCATTTTCTCATGAATATACAGTGAAGTTTTCTAGAGGCTATGTGACAGGTGATGATATCATTGCTGTGATAGCTAATGGAATATGTGAAGCATATTCAGCTGTCCTCTACCAAAGCAGACATTAAAAAGATTTGCAAAATGCCTCTCACTAATTTTTTCTTGGAAAATATAGATTTTTTAAAAAAGTTAATGTTAACATACAGTGGGGTGAATATTTTTAAATTAAAATATATTAATAAATGTTTCTTTTAAACATTCCTTGGCTTTAGTTTTCCAATACAGTGAATGACTATAGATAGAACCCATATAAATAAAATCTCTTTAGGCTTACTCAGTAATTTTGAATTCTAAAGGGATGCTGAGACCAAAAAGCTTGAAAACTTCTGCTCTGGTACTGCCTGTTCTGAGTCCTGTCTTTTCTCATAACCCCTACTCATCTGTGATGGTGACTCCCAGAAGAAAATCATGCTGTGAGAAGAAGCACTGTTTCCTGCTGGGACTTCTACCCCAATTTTGACAGGTAGAAAAGGATCCTTGGGCTAAGGATTGGCCCAAAGTGGAGAAATAAGCACCTGGTATGACATCTCAGAGAGTACTCTCTAAAATTTGCATTTCATTTCTGCTTCTCAAAATAAAGTAACTAAAACTGAAATTGGAGTATAAACTAGATTATTTACTGAGCTTTCTCTTTGTGTTCCCTGGAACACAGACTTAAGTCACCCTGTCCTCAAGTAACTCAAAGTGTACTAGGTAGACAAAAGGTGATTTTATGTGTGTGCCAATTCTTGTGACCTTCAATGTTATAGTTAAGATTGTTTTAATGTTTTATTTTTAATGATATGACAATACTTGTATCTTGGTAAATTGTATAATGCCTCTCTTAACCCTTTCTTCCTTTTGCACTCTTTCATTTCCACATTTGCAATAGCTGGCATGTATTACTTATACAGATGGCCATGTGCAGGTCAACAGATATTTTTATGGAGCAAAAATAAGAAATAGAAGTTTATTGTTCCCTTGTGCTTGTTAGCGTTAGAATATATGATATACTTTATATTTTCATTTGAAGGGTCGTGTGTATCAGCCCACCCACTGGTTTATTTATTTTTGCCAAATGGTCTAGTTGAGATAGAGGTGTCAGTTTATTTGAACAAATATGTGTCACTGTTACTAGTAAAATAAGATGCCAGTATGCCATACCACAAACTAGCACCCACTCACTCCCACTCTACCACCACCTGGCTCTTTCAGTACAACTGTTGGGAATATGCACTCCTATACTATCTCAAATCACCTAAATATGGAGGTAGCAAACTGCTTTCTTAGCCCTTTCCTCCTGTTTCTTCCAGCCCACTGCTGCCACACTCACCTCTTAAAATCATGTTTTTATCATGTTCGTCTTCAAAATCCACAGTGATTCATTTGCTTTCCAGATCCTTCATGATCTATTTCCATCCATTTGCTCACAAACACGTACCCTGTCCTCTATGCAAGTATAAATGCCAGCCTAAATCTCATTTAGAGCCTTTTACCATTTTTTTCCTGGGTCTGGAATACCCTCTCTTTTCCATGAAGCCTTTTCTAGCTTACAATCTCCCCTCCATTTTCTGAATGCTAATTGCAGTTTTAATCTAACAGTTTGTTAGTTGTTGTGTAATTGCATTACATGAAAGTTTTCTCTCCAACTAGACAATAAATTCATTGAGAGTAGTAACAAGAAAACAGATGCTTTTTGTAGCCCCAATTCCCTACCCTCATAGTGTAAGGCATAGATATATTTAGTGCCAGCCATATAAATATGTTGATTGGCTATTAACCCTGCCTTTCCAACTGGAGTCCTCCTCAATAAGCATTTATTGAACACCTACTCTGGAACAACACTAAAGTTGCTGGACAACAGAAATTAGAAGGACATGATGTGGTCAAAAGTCTCAAGTGGAAGAAATTATACAGTCTACATAGATATCTGAACAAAGAGGTGTTGAGGGAAAAGTCTGTTTGAGCTGGCCCTAGGTGGATGGAATGGTATTTCAGCAAGCTGAAAAGAGGATGGGGGGCAGGATAGGATTCCAGATAGAGTATCTGGCTAAGCAAAGGCTTGGAGGTATAAAAGCACATGTGGAGTGTAACATATTTTTTGCAGGAGATAAGTCTATCTGGGTAGATAGGATCTAGATTTGATAGGGTCCTGAATGCCATACAGAGAAATTTAAACTTGACCGTATAGGCAGTGTGCAACCAGCTTATGATTTTAAGCAAGAAAGTGACAGAAGGACTGAAAGTGTCAGATATGTAACTCAAGTAGCAACCAAATTCTTCCCTAGCTCTGTATGTAATCCACTAGTTGGGATAATAAATAAAATCTCCCTACTTTGTTCCTGGCCTGCCCTTCATTCTGGCTGACCTCAGACTTGTGGCCATCTAGAGGTTTGATTTATTACAAATGTAACATTCTCTGGACTGACTTGTCATAGTGAAGCTTCAAAGTGTATGGAAAATGTACTGGGCTTGGAGTTCAAGTAGATGTGGGTTCAAGTCTCAACTTTAAGGAACTTTATTTCCTCATTATTCTGTAGCTTTAACTTTTTCTCTTATCCTTTTTGTCTACAAATGCTGTGCCAGATGGATTATCCACAGGAGAATATCACTTTGAGTTTTACTGATTTTATTATTCATTTCCTTTGTTGAACTCCTATTTATAATATCTGTGTTTACTTGCTTCTTCTAATTTTCTTTTGTTGGCCCTTTATTTCTATGTACTTATTAAGGAGCCACTTTATAACCCAAACAGTGAACCAGATAGCTGTTCCAGGAAGTGTTTGGAGTGAGGCAGCTCAATTTAGCTGGATTGTTCTGTGTCAGTGGGTTACAGGAAGGAGTTTAGAAGATCCCTATGAGAAACTTGAAAAATTTTCCAGCTTCTCTTTTGTTAAGTCTTCATCTTGTAATGTTATTATTTTGTTTTAATGAATTCCCAGAACAATAGGTACACCCATCTGAAAATAATGATTATAGGATGTATTCCTAAGCCAAACATAAATTATTTTTGGACTCCCCATACTTTTTCTTCCTATGATTTGTGTGGCTAATGTAGAGTTGCTGGAACTGTGTATTTTAAATCATTTCCTGAATGAAACACAGAACAAGTCGAGAAAGAGGGAAAGGATTCTGTCTCAGATTCTGTCTCATTTTGCAAATTTTTTTGCTTTCTTTTGGTGTAGTCACTGTATGGAATTCATGGGCATTTAATAAATTTAACCAGAAAGTAAACCCTTTGAGTTGTACTACACTATTACCTCTGTTATGATGAACTAAAATGCTGTTTGTTTTTAGCTAAGATTTCCAGAAACTTGGAATACATACTCTTAAGATTAAATGCTTTTTGCAGTTTCATTGAATGTAGTAAATCCCAGAGCTAGACAAATATTAACTGCAAATATTGACTCTGATGCTGCCTGCACTTAGAAAGGAAAGTTGATATGGAGGGTGAGGGCAGGGAACATACCTTGTTTGGATTTTATTTTTTGTGTTTAAGTTAATGTTATTTCCAGTTGTTTTCTCATTTTCATTCTGTTGAGTCTTTAGTAGCAACAGAAGTGTCAAGTGGAGTTCTTGGGAATTCAGGAGTGGGCTGGAGGTAGAGATGAGAGCTAGAGATAGGAGGTTTCCGTAAGGGATAAAATAAAGTAAATCAGAGGAAGGTGGGGAAGGATCTGTTATCTGTCAGATCCAGAGCAAAGTACAAGGGCTGTTTTTTTTTTCTTAAAAGGGTAAAGACACTTCCTTCTGGATGACAGGAGTGAAGATAGATTCAGGATTTCCTATGTGTTGTTAGTAACAGAAGAAACTGCTAAAGATCCTGAGGTCGGTCAGGTTCCCTAGAAGAAGCAACTTAGACAGGAATTTCGTGTAAGTGCATTGTTCCAGCTGTGCTTGGAGAGGGCATGAAGAAGCAGGACAGAGCAGGGGCAAGGGTCCTGTGAGGAAAGACTGGCAAGCGGCAAAGTAGCTAGTCTAAGGCCACAAAGCATGGATTCCTGGTCTTTGAGATTTGATCCATATAGCAAGGTTAGAGTCTTTGTTGCTGAGGAAATGATTTTATGATCAGTAATTTTGTACGTTATTAGTACCTTTGGGTAAATGCTCCTAGCTTCCCTACATGACTATATACCACCACATAACTACAGTAATGTTCATGGGGAACCCACTGTTCAAGTCTGCTCAGAGTTCAAGTGATTTGTGTATATTAAGAAAAGATACTGGGAATGTGTTTCTTTTATTTATATTCATCCTTATCCATTAAGTTTCCCTTTGAATATCTGTTCTCTTGGTTTTAACCATCATCCTGATGTTGATAACTCCCACATCTTTGCCTCCCTATCTTCATTTTATCTGGCGCACCCAGCATCATTTTTATATCTGTCCCATTGTCCCACAATAATTTGTACATAGTAGTAGGTGGTTCATAAATGTCACACTTCAAGCAGACTGGTCTCTTTATTAGAAGTGAGGCATTGTGAAATTGTATACATGATTTGGAGTTTAACTTTTTTCTTAACACTAACTGGGCAAGTTAGCTTTTCTGAGCTTCAGTTTCCTCATCTGAATGAGGAGTGACCATGCCACCACATAAGAATGTTGGAAAAAGTAAGTTAAAGGGTTCACTTTAAGCATGGAGCCCAGTGCCTGGAAATTGGTAAATAACTGACAAATGTTGGTTCTTTCTTCTTCTTCTCAGTGTTTAAAATATTTTATTTATCTGTTATGATTCTAATTTTTCAGGCCTGCTGCTTAGTTTACTTGATTTGGTTTTTACCACATTCATCACACATAATTCTGATAACCTAGAGTAAGTTTTTAAAAGAGTTAGAATACCTCAAAGGGAATATTATTTGCCTAATCCAATAGAACTTTGCTGACTATGATTCTCAATCAAGATTTTTTTAAAAAAAATTGGGGGGAGGGGCAGGGCTATAAGGTAAAGTTTGCTATAATGCTTTTTTTAAAAAAAAATCACTATACTGAACTTTTTGAGTAAAATTTATAATCTGGAGATTCACACTTGGGGGTGTAGAAAATGTTTCATTTTAAATATTAAATTCTTGAGCAGAGAACAATGTTGAATGGCACAGCATGCCTCTTTGTCTCAGTATTTCTGTGCTTCTACATTGTGTTAGGAGCTCTGGGAGAGTCAGAGGTATAAGAAAATATTTCTCTACTCCCAAGTGGCTAGCACACTTCTCAATACTTATGTCTAGTTTTTATTTCAATTTTATTTCAATTGATTACTTATGAACTGCTATGAGTTTTGTACACATGTCCTCATTTGGTTTGCTTGTTTGCATGGTTCTCAAAAAATTGCTATCAGCAACATGGTAAAGGTAAAAGCACATTACATCTGAAGGGTAACTGAATATACTAAAGCTTGCATGTCTTTGTTGTCATGAAAGATGACTTAAGAATAAGTGGTAATCCAAAGGTGAAAACTACCCAAGTGTCCATCAACTGATGAGTGGCTAGACAAAATGTGGTGTATCTGTATGACAAGTATTAGTCCTAAAAAAGGAATGAAGTACTAATACATGGATGACCCTTAACATTATGAGAAATGAAAGAAGCCAGACACTAAAGGTCACATATTACATACTTATATGAAATACCCAGAATAAGGGTGGAGGTGACAGGTATGGAGGGTGAAGGGGGATGGGAACTTAGGTTTACTGGGTGGGTACCAAGTTTCTGTTTGGGATGATGAAAAATTTCTGGAAATGGATAGTGATGATAATACAACATTGTAAAGGCACCTAATGCTACTGAACTGTCTAGTTTAAAGTGGTTGAAATTGTAAATTTTATGTATATTTCCCACAATAAAAAAAGAATAAGTGGTTAGGGGCTTGGAGGTCATTTTAATAAGCGTCCTGTTTTTCTTTTTTCACAGGAGCCATGAATAACAGAGGCTTTCAGCAGGGGAGTTTCAGTGGTTTCCGGAGAAGCTCCAGTGATGAAGACTTGATGGACATACCCGGGACAGCTATGGATTTCTCCATGAGAGATGATGTTCCTCCCTTAGATAGAGACATAGAAGGTATCATTACTACTGATGACAATTTATTTTTTTAAAACTATTTTTAGTGTACATGCATTAAAACTTATTTTCTGGCACACAGTCCTATGAGCTTTAACATATACATAGATTCTTGTAACCACCACTGCCAGCAGGATACAGAACAGTTCCACACCTCAAGGAATTCCTTCTTGCTGTCCCTTTGCAATCAGGCCTTCCCCAACCCCAGACCCTGATAAGCACTGATCTATTTTCTGTCCCTATATTTTTTTCTATTTGAGAATGTCACATACATGGAGTCACATAGTTTTTCACCTTTTGAGACTGACTTCATTCACTCAACTTAATGCCTTAGAGATTTATACAAGTTGTTCAATCCTTTTTCATGCTGAGTAGTAAACCCTGGAGTAGGGTCACTGGGCTGTGCAGTAAACATACGTTGAACTTTGGAAGAAACTTCCAAACCATTTCCAGAGTGGCTGTACCATTTTGCATCTGAACCAACCATGTGTCAGAGTCCCACTTGTTCCACATCCTCAACAGCTCTTGATATTTTCAGTAATTTTTATTTTAGCCATTCTAATAGGCATGTAGTGTTATCTCATCATGGTTTTAATTTCCCTAATGACTTATGATGTTGAACATCATTTCATGTGCTTATTTGCCAACCTTATATCCTTGATAAAGTGTCTGCTCAGATTCTTTCCTCTTTTTATAATTGGTTTTTTTATTATCTGGAATACATGTATAAAATGAGAATTCCCCTCATCTATTACTTGGTTGTCCTGTAACGTCATTCTTTTCAATGGCTGCACACAATTTCATGGTATAGAGCTCAACCATTGTTTATTTAACCAAGCTTCTATTGATGCACATTTTAGTTCCCAATCTTTTGCTATTACAAACAATTCTGCAGTGAACAACCTTGTGTGTGTGTGTGTGTGTATGGATATATATATATATACACACTCACATATATATCTTTTAAATATATTAGAGATTTCTGTAGCATGAGTGTGTAAGAGTGCTTATTTCCCCATAGCCTTGCTGGTGCTGAATATTGTGATTCTTTTTTCATCTTTACAATATGATAGGCTAAATAAATAAATAAATAAATTCTCATTATTGTTTTAATTTTCACTTTCTTAAGTTAATGAGGTCAATCATATTTTCATATGTTTACTAACCATTTAAATTTATTTTTCTGGAAGTTTCCTGTTCAAGTGATGTTACTGTTTTTCTAATGAACTGATTACCTTATTCTTTTTATAGAAGCCCTTTGAATATTATTATCAATCTTTTGTCTAATGTAGGTTGAATATTTTTTCATTTCTGGTTTGTCTTTGTTTACTTTTTAAAAATCTACAAATATTAAAAATATTGATATAGCCAGGCATGTTACCTTTTGTGACTTCTGAGTTTCTTGTAATTAGAAAGGATTGCATTGATTTAATGTTAAACTTTTATAATTACTTGAAACTACTGTCTAGTAATTTTAACTGATTGAGTTAAATCTTTAACTCATTGAGATTGCCATTCTTAACGTAAAGTCAAAGGACAAGAAACAACTATCAGCATTCATTATTTAACAAATCTGTATTAAGGGCATATGACATTGCAGATACTTTGCTAGGTTCTGGGAATTAGCAAGGCTTTAAGGCACCATCCCTGCCTTCACAGAGTTGATTCTAGCTAGCTAAACAGACACCTAAGTACCATTTAGAGTAGTTTTCAGGATTAAATGAGATAATAATAAAGTACTTATAACTGTAGCTGGCATTGGGTTGATGCTCAATATGTTAGCTATCATTATTATTATTATGACTTTATTTCTGTTGCAATCCTGTAAGTGCTATAGCTCTTTTAAGAATTTAGCAGAGGAAGAATTCTGTGTGTGTGCCTGTTTGTCTGTTTGTTTATAGAGGATTGGAAAAGATTCACAGAAAAGATGGGTTTGAAAAGGCCTTGAAAGATAAGTTTTTTGGTAGGACAAAGATCATTCCAGGTGGAAAGTAAGCTTTAACAGAGATATTAACAGGTATAAAAAAGGTAGAATAGAAGTCCAAGTAAGTAAATTGGGGCCTTGAATGTCATGCTAAGAAGTTTGAATTAACTTTACTGTCACTGCGAGAACAAACTCCTTCACTCTTTCAGTCAATAAATACTTTTTGAGCACCTGCTATGAACCAGGCACTATTGTAGGTGCTGGGGATATATTGGTAAAAGTCACACAGATATGTTGTGTAAAAGAGTAAAAAAAAAAGATTAGCTAGTTAATTACCTATTGTGATAAGTACTAAGAAAAATAAAGTGAAATAAGTGAAATAAAGTGAATGATGATAACTGGGAAATAATCTTTAGTTAGAAAGGTCAGGGAAGGCCTCTCTGAGGTGACCAACTTGGGATGAACATAACAGTATGAAAACCACAGTTTCAAAAGATAACAAGAAATTGCCTAGTAAAGGTACCTCAGGGAAGTGACAGGAGAAGAGAGCCCCTGAATTTAAAGTGCATAAGAGAAAGATACTCATGGTTTGGTATTTAGTGGCTTTTATACTTGCCTGCTTCTATAACAGGGACATGGTCTGTATATCACTTCTACATGTGTGTAGTTAGAACCCTAGTGAGTCAGTTTAATAGTCAGTAGCTCCAGAGAAGTGGGCAGTTAGGGTATCCATAAACTTAAACTGGGATACCTCTGCTTAAGCCTTCTGGCTCACCCAGAGTGATTTAGCTTGGTTATTAGCATTGTTTCTAATAGGAAATGATATCATAGAGCATGCATATCACCTACATACTTTGTGTGTGTTCAGTGTGCTCTCAGTAGGTGATGAGGGCTAGTGAATATCTATTGTTCCCATTTACTAGACTAGAAAACTGAAGCAGACAAACTTTTGACATTGCCTATGATTGTGGAATATGTTTTTACATGAGTAGCCCTTCATGACTTTTCACTAGGCTTTACAGGAGAATTACTGCTTGTGGTTTACAAGGTCTGACCTAATACAATGAGGCTGTTTTCCACGAACCATACATGAAAATCAATCCACTTACTATACTATGCAGTGATATAATTTTCTTGCTTTACTTTTTAATTGCTCTTACTTTATTTAATGCTTTCACATGGGATTTCCTAATATACAAAACAACAACAACAGAAAAAAGGTCATAAAGCCCTTGAAATTTGGTGGTGAAACTGTGCATAAAATACTACCTTTCATACCAGGCACAATAGCATGTACTAAAAAGATTAGTTAAAGGGAGCTTGAAAGGCAGTAGAACTGGTTCTTATTTTCCAGATGGCTTTAGGGGTTGATGTATGAGGAATGAATAAATAAATTATGCATGGCATGGTTAAATGCATCTGAGGTAGTGTTAAAGTAGTCTGTAAACTAGAGGGAACATAAACATGGCGATCTGAAAGAAGGGGAAGGGGAGGAAAATACAAAAAGGGTTTGAGTAATAGGAAAATATTCAGAGCTGTACTCCTAGTCTTCATAGTCTTCTGTTCTCACCTGCCTGCCTTTTCAGCCTAGACCTTATGGTCAGCAGTTCATTCATTCATTGATATATTCATTCAATATTTATGGAGCACCCAAATCGGAACCCAACACTGTGCTTTTTTAGTAATGCTCTTCAATTCCCTTCTTTCCTCACTTCCTTGTGTTTCTACCTAGTGTGCCTTGCTACTACTCCTTAAATGTGGAATGAGGAGGCATTCCTGGCAGAGAGAGCAACACAGGTAAAGGCACAGTAGCAAAAAAGAGCCTGTTATATTCAAGAGACAGCCTCTGCATATCTGAGGTCCCCAGGGTGGGGATGGTGACAGTTGGAGCAAGAGGGAAGACAGTGGAGGATAGGGCGGGGAGATCTAGTTGGAAATCTAGGCCAAATTGTCTGTGCTTTTGGACCTTATCTTGTAACCAAGGAGTCATCAAATGATTTAAAAGTAGAGGAGTGATATGATCAGATTTGTATTTTAGAGAATTTATGGCAGTGTGGAGGACAGATAAATCCAGGGGAAGAGTAGGTTGGAGACTGGAAGAACAGTTTAGCTGTTGTTTTTTAAAAATGTAGGTAAAAGATCAAAGGGCCTGAATTAAGACAACAGAAATAGAGATGAAGGAATAATAAATTCTGGGGAAATTTCAGAGAGGGGGTCGATAGGACCGATTAGATAAGGGGAATAAACTAGAAGACAGTCACGGATGAGTTCAAAGCCCAGCTGGAGTATGAGAGCAGCCTGTGGCCACCTTGCATATTGAGAATGTGCCCGGACCACCCCTGCAAGTCTCAACATAACCTCCCATCATCCCAGGGAAGGAAAAAAAAAGGCTCTTAAAAATGAAAAACAGGACAGTGCATGAAATCCACCAAGTACACTGTGAAACAGTTCTGTTTGTTCTGCCACACTGTAAAAACACATCAGCGTATTCCTCTAGAGAGGAACAGGAAACATCTTGGGCTCCAGCTCCTGGAGAAACCTACCCTCACCACCCTGGTTAGGCAATCCCAAACTGACTCTGGCAAGTGTGTGGGTGGTGCAGGGGGAGAGCAAGGAGAGGGAATTCGGAACCCGTCACCCTCATAATACTCAGACGTCCCTACACACTTAGTCTAGCCTGGGAAAACAGCAACTGGTACTGCTGCTTTTTGAACTTGAAAAAAAGTGGCCTGTATCAAAAGCTCTTTGGGGCCATAAACCATACCAATTTTATATATTGAACTTTCAAGGTAAATGCATATAATGGTGGCCTTAGGCTTTAAAGGTTCCCTTTCAGTTGCTTCATAGGAAAATACCTGGTCAGACTTAAGAATTTATGCCCTCTACTCTCTCCCACATTTATTTATTTATATTTTTGTCTTATCTAAAGTACATGATTTATTCAGATTTACTTAGTTTTTTACCTAATATCCCATCCAGGATATCACATTACATTTAGTCATCATTTCTCTTTGGTCGCCTCTTGGCTGTGATGGTTGCCTAGACTTTCTTTGTTTTTGATGACCTTGACAATTTTTTTTCAGTAGTTTGTAAAGTTTATTACACACCTGTGTTTTTTTCCAGCTTTATTGAGAAATAATTGACATACATCACTGTATACGGTGTACAGCATGATGGTTTGATTTACATATATTGTCAAATGATTACCACAGTAGATTTAGTTAACATCTATCATCTCTTATAGCTATAATAAAAAGAAAAGAAAAACATGTTCTTCTTTTAATGAGAGGGATCTACTGTCTTAGCAACTTTCCTATATACTATACAGCAGGGTTAGCTATAGCTACCATGCTGTACATTACATTCCTAGTACTTATTTGTCTTATAACTGGAAGTTTGTTTTCATCACTTTCCTCCAATTCCCACCCCCACCCAAAACCCCAACTCTAGTAACCACAAGTCTGATCTCTTTTCTGTGAGTTTGGTAGCTTTTGTTTTTTAGATTCCACATATAAGTGAGATCATAAACATACACTATCTGTCTTTCTTTGTCCAACTTATTTCACTTGGCATAATGCCTTCAAGGTCCATCCAAGTTGTCACAAATGGCAGGATTTCCTTTTTTATGGTTGAATAATATCCCATTATATATACAACACACACACACACACCACAACTTCTTTATCCATTCATCCATCAGTGGACACTTAGGTTGTTTCTGTGTCTTGGCTATTGTAAATAATGTGTTAAGAACATGGGGGTGCAGCTGTCTTTTTGGGTTAGTTTTCATTTCCTTTGGATATAATCCCAGAAGTGGAATTGCTGTATCATATGTTAGTCCTATTTTTAATTTTTTGAGGAACCTCCATACTGTTTTCCATAGTGGCTTTACCTATCAAGTTTTGAGAATTACTGGCCAGGTCTTCATAGAGTGTCCCTCAGTTAGAATTTGTGTGGTGTTTTTCTTGTGATTTGGCTGGGGTTATGGGTTTTGGAAGACTAGAGATAAAGTGCCATTCTCATCACATCATATCAAGGCAATATACTGTTGATATGACTCATCACTGATGATGTTAACTGTGATCACCTAGCTAAGGTACTGTTTGTTAGCTTTCTCCATGGTAAAGCTCCTGTTTTTTAATCATTTCCATGATGTACTCTTTGAAAGGAAGTCACTGCATAGCCCACAGTTAAGAACTAGGGAGTTATGTTCTACCTCTTTATGAGTGAACTATCTACAGAAATTATTTAGAATTGTTCTACATGTGAGATGTCCTTTTCTCCCATTTATTTATTCAATCACTTATTTATATCAGTAGGGACTCATATTTTTTATACTTTGGGTGATAATCCATTACTGCTTTATTTTGTTCAAAATTTTCTGGCTTTGGCCATTTGGAGCGCTTTCAATTGTCTCTGTTTCCCTTTGACATACGATCATCGCTGTGGGGTTTTTTGGGGCACTTATGTATTTTCTGGCATGACAGTAGCTCCAGACCCATTTTATATATTTCCTTCCTCAGTCCTAAAATCAGCTATTTCTCCATGGAGCCCTGATTTCTTTTAGTGGAGAATGATATTAGAAACCAGGATCTGGCCACCAGGTATGCTCCTTTCCACCAGGGCATTGTTGCTTCTAGGCCCTCTTAGCCTCTCAATGAGAAAATACATGTACATATAGTGATCCATGTATGTATACATATCTATAAGTAGATATGTTACCTATATGTAAGCATCTATATCTACATTAAGCTAAACATGAGATTATACTGATATCTCCAACATTAATCCATTACACCATGAATTATTCTAGCCTCTTCCCCTTGCTTGTTTGTAACCTCCTACTCCAGGTAGTGAGAAACCTGGCTCCCATCATACACTGTTCATTATTTAACTGTTAACCCATACCTTCTGTGAAAAAACTTTATTAGCTAGAGTACAGTGCTTATACAATTCCTTTTGTCTTTAGTGTTACAGACTTTACACATTCCAGTTACTTGGGTCAGCACCCACCTTTTTCCTCTGCCCTCTTCAGTGAGGCTGTTTTACAAATTTGTAATATAGTTGGATTCTTTTGACGCATTCTGTACTTCATCCTGGGATTTAAAAAAAAATTATTTGCATTAAGGTTCACTCTTTGTGCTGTAAAGTTCTATGGATTTTGCCATTGCATAGTGGCATGCATCCACTATTACAATACATGAATAATAGTTTCGCTGCCCTAAAAAATCCCCTGTGCTTTGCCATATTCAGCTACCTCTATTCCAAGTCCTTGGAAACCACCAATCTGTTTTCCATCTCCATAAATTTCCCTTTTCCAAAATGTTATATAAGTGGAATCATACCATATGTAGACTTTCAGATTAGGTTCTTTCACTTAGCAATATATATTTAAGGTTCTTCAATGTCTTTGTGTAGATTGAGACCTCATTCCTTTTCATCACTGAATAGTATTCCATTGTCTGACGTACTACATTTTGTCTATCTACTCACCTTCCTACTAAAGGAGATCTTGGTTTCTTCCAACTTTTGGCAAATATGACTAAAGCTACTATAAAAGTGTGCAGGTTTTCATACATTTTCAGGTAGACATAAGTTTTCCGGTCAGTCAGATAAATATATAGTGTGCAATTGCTGGGTTATATGGTAAGACTATGTTTATTTTTCTAAGAAATTGCCAAACTGTGCCAAATATGCCATTCTGTTCTAGAATGGCTGTACCATTTTGTATTCCTTGAAAAAATGATCGAGAGAATTCCTCTTACTCCACAACCTTGTGAGCAATTGGTATTTTCAGTGTTTTATATTTTACCATTCTAATAGGTGCATAGTTTAATTTGCATTTCTCTAAGGACAAGTGATGTTGGGCATCTTTTCATTTCCTATTTGCCAACTGTGTATCTTCTTCATCTGTGAGGTTCAGATCTTTTAATTTTAGATCTTTATTCTTTTCTAATATATGCATTTAATACTATAATGTTTTTCTAAGCACTGCTTTTTGCTGCATCCCACATATTTTGATATATTGTATTTTCATTTTCATTTATTTCAAACTTTTAAAATTTGCCTTGAGACTTTTTGACGCAGGGATTATTTGGAAACATGAAGCATGTTGTTAAATTTCCAGGTATTTGGGCATTTTCTAGCCATTTTTCTGTTATTGGTTTCTAGTTTAATTCCATTGTGTTAGGATTTATGGTTAAGAGTTGGGCTCTGTTTATTGTTTAGTATAACTATCAGTGCCAGAGGGTTGAGTTCCCATAGTGTCCTTGTTTTCTGTCTTACCTCTTGATTTTAAGTTTTGTAAGTACAGCTCCTTGAGAAAGATTCTGTGTCTAGCAGCTCTTTCAGCTACAATCTACTATTATTATACTGGAGTTCTATTGATGTGGAGGCAAGCAGGTTATTTTGTAATCTTCTGATTAAATCTCTGTGTCTGTTGGGCCTGTGTCTTGTGTTTGTGACCTACGCAAGTTTTAGTCCAGTGGTACAGCTGTTTGTTCTCCCTGCCCTATACTCCTGAGCCTGACCCTAGCATTCCCAGCCCATTTCCAGGAAACCCAGGCCACTGTTGGCCATGATTTTCTCCCTTAGGTGAGACAAGAAGATTGGAGTAGGGCGGAGCTGCAGTAGAAGGAATGCCCTTCCTTGCCCTGGGATAAGGCTCAGGCAAAGTATTTTCCCCTGGAGCACAGGTCTTTGTTATAGAGAAAGCTCTAGGGTATTTCACAATGATTACTCTTTCTCTCCCTTAGAGCAAGGAGGGGATCTCTCTTGGGTCTTCACTGTGGGAACTTGGTAGGCTTCCTCAAAGTAGAGCCCTTGAAAGTATAGGGCTCAGGAGTTTCTCACTGTCACACAGGTCCACCCTTAGCCTTCAGCAGTCCGTCAAAGTTGCCATTTAAGTGTGCCTACCAGTTTAGGTTCCAGCCATCTGTATACCAGGTAAGCAGATCTCTTTGTGTCTCTTTGGTTAAGCCTACCTCTTCAGATTTTGGGGTTGCAGTGTCCCCTTTAAACTCAATTCCCTGGTCAGTCCAAGAAAACTTAATGATTTTTCAGTTTGTTCTGCTTTTCCCATTGTAAGGATGAGAGTGACAACTTCTAAGCTCCATTGCCAGAGCTGACAACTGGAATCTCCCCATTTATTTTTAAATTAGTGAAACCACTTTGGTCCTCTCTTGAAGGAGAAAAAAAGTTAGAGGCCCTTTGGCAATATTATAAATCCTGAGTAGATTATTTTTAACCTTATCTCATTCTGATTTATGGCATGGAGTGGAAGAAAGGGTTGCTGTAATGATTTTAGGAGTGTGTGCTGGGTGTTTCTGGGGTCTATGGCTAGCAGGAACTGAAGAGATACTGTAGTCAAGCTGTTATAGTGCTAGTTAGCCATATGCCAGAAGCATTGAGTCTCATGTTGTCCTATATTTTACTGATGAGCTGGGTCTTACTTTTCTAAGGATTGGTAGTGTCATTTTATGATCTTGTCACAACAGTGTTCTCAGGTAACTACACAATCAAAATAGCATTTGGAATTCCTCAAAACTAAGGTCTTCTCAAAAGTCATTCAGCACAATGTATGAGTGAGCAAAAGAAAATCATTGTTAAAATTATTGATAGAGTATGAGAGTCAGAAGGGACCTTAAAAACTATATGTGCTAATACCCCCTCATTTTACAGATGGGGAACCTGAAGCCCACAGAAATTAAGGCAGTTGCCCAAGGTGACATGACTAGTGAGTTGTGGATCTAGGGTTAGAATCTGTATCTTCTCACTTCTGGGCAATAGGTCTGATCACAAAGACTTTCTTCCTATTGACTTTCATTTAAAAACTTAGTAAGCCATCCTCCTCTTTGTGCTTTCCTCCTGGTGCTCTCTAGAAACTTACCTGCTTTGATTCTAAATAGTGGTCTGCCTTGAAATGGAAGCCTGCCCTTTGCAATGTCCTATCTCTATTTTTCTAGTTGTGTTACCATTATTTGTCTTTTTAGAATGACTTATATAACATACACATACACCTCACTATTAAAGATTCAAACAATGCACATGTATACAAAATGTGAAAGTCAGCCTCTACTTCCCACTCCAGACATAACCCCTAAATAGAATACTATATGACCCTTTCACTTCTTTTTCTCTCTAGTTGACACACTTTAAAAAGCATATTCTACTTATTATTTTGTGACTTGCTTATTTCACATAATATGTTTGGGAGATTTTTCTGTTTTACTACACATCAGTCTACTTCTTTCCTTGAGCTACTCCCCTGTTACTGGACTCTTTGATTGTTTCCAGATTTTTAGTACTACTAACGGTGCTACAGTGAATAATATACATTGGTGTGCACAGGTAAAAGTGTTTCTTTAAGAGCAAATCCTAGATTATGTATTTTATATATATGTATGTATATGTTTTTATTAACTCATTTTTATGTCCATGACATCTCACTATTCCCATGAATACAAGAAGAATCTCCTAATTGGTATTTCCTCTCTTGAAGTTTTTTCCCCCATGCCAAAGAATAATTGCAAATCTCAGGTTCTCAACTTCCTTTGAAGATTAATAGAGAGAACCAATGCAGACTTAGCACAGATGAACTGAAGAATTGCTGTTTCTAAATCAGTAAGTACAAGTTATTACACAGGACTGTGCTAGCCAAAGGGTTTCCCAACACTGTGGTACGTTATATGCATTTTACGGCAGTGTCTCCCTACTCATTACATTCCTCAATCCTCTTGTCAGGCCCATAAATGTGTAGATCTGAAAAGGAATGAAAAGCAAGTTAATGGAACAGAGACCTATTTTCTTTATATGGACAATCCTCTCAGTAACTTTGTCAAACCTTGACTCCTTACTTCCAGTTCTACATTGATTTTTGTTGCCTTCTAGTCCAGTGAGAGCCTGCTGATACCAAGCCACAATCCTCATGCTATTTTTCCTAACTCTACTAACTCTGACAATTAGCACATTGGCTCCACTGGTAATGAAATGGGTTGGGTCAGGAACTTCCAGAGTAGAGCAGATACTGGGAGTAGGAGGCATAGAAGACGTAACTGCAACCAAATGTTTACAACCCAGTGGGAACAGAGTTGTATCCAATGGGAAAAAAGGAGTCTGAAGGTGGTATTAAAGTCTAGGTTCATGCTTGTCTCTAAAGCCTTTTACTATTCCTTTCTGCCTTGCTCCACCTGCCTGTATAACCTGCAAACTTCAGTTAATAGTACGTATTGTAGATTTGTTGCCATTTTTGCACTTGTGTTACCATATCTCTCACCACCTCTTTTATTGTCTAGCTCTCAGCAGAGTTGGGATAGAGTTTCCTCTTTGTTGTCTTTCCTTCGCCTCAAGTTTAACCTGCTGTGAGCAGGAACCAAAGCAGTCAGTCCCTAAATAACATGAGTACAGCAGTGACCAGTCAGATTGGATGTCAGACATAGTGCTGGGCAGTGTCCTGGAGCCTTCTGGTATTCCAGCTGCTGCATCATGGGAATGTTCAGAAGCTTCTAGGGGGATAGTTGGTGGGGTGGAGAGTCCTCAGGAACGAGTAGTTATTTATTTACAGCTATAGAGGTATTTCAGTATTTAAAAGCCAGTATGACTCTACAGATGTGTACCAATGGAATAGTCACCCTGAATAAGTGTTCGAGGGGCCAAACTAAGACAATATATTAAAGCATAACATGGTCCCATGATACTTATCCAGGGCTTAGAAGGATAAAATGAGAAACTAGAAAACCTCTTAAAACCTTTACTCCACCAACATTTGCTTTCCAGCCACTGGGTTTGGATAAGGGTGTAAGTGAAATAAAAGCAAAATGGAGACAGAAGTTGACAGACAGAAAGGTCCTAAAAATAATGACTAATTCGTGGGGCTTCTGCTGTAATGTATTCACAAACATAGAGGTGAATGGACTGTGAAAGGGTTTATGTCCTATTGGGAGATCTATAATGGATGAATCAATACAAGAAGGGAGGGGGTGCAGGCATGGAAGTGAGAAGTGGTATGCAGTACGCCTTTGGTACTTACTGTTGCATGAAGGTAAAATTGAAATAACCATAGGATGGATGTCCGGTGATGTGTACTAAGTGTTGAATTTTTTGTATATATGGTTACAACCTTGAAAAATACAACATATCCTTGTAAAATCTGAAATGCATTTTAAAAAATGGGACCAATTTCAAGTCCTGTGATATCTACCGATAGCCCCACCCCATTCCTTGGAGTGCTTCTCTTTCTTTACAAGTCTGCCAATAAGTGAGCCCTCCTGTGGCTGTGATGTTACTGAAGTAGTCCTTTAGGGTCTGTGCACAAAGTTTCTTTCTGTCCTTTCTCCTCTTGTGGTTTTGTTAGTGTTTAACTAGTTCATTTAATCAATTACTTTTCAGTCCCCCAGGCAAATTACTAATGGCATGTTGGTTAGGGATTGAAGTATGCTTTGTTCCCAAATGGAATTTCTTTTCTTATGTTTTAAGAGGTTTTCTGGTCTTAAGAATCATGTGATTAAAAAAAATTTAGAGAGTGGTTTCTATAAAGAGAAATGAGCTAAATGCATTCCTTTATATGCCTCCTCATTCAAGCTGTGTGTTTCTAAAGACCCATTATTAAGTTTTTAGGCCTTAGGGTAACCTACCTGGAAACCTGTTTCAATGTTGACTTTTTTCTGACTAAATTTTACACATTTTTCCCAGACTGAAGCAATGCAAATTAAGTTTGGGGGCCTTTTCATTTATCATTCAAGTTGAGCTCTAATTGTACCTAAACTTGAATGATTTTCCTGTTAGAGCACTAAATTATTTTATTGGATAGATGATTTATGGCACACTACGCCTTCAAAACTTATTTGAGTTCAGTTTTACTTTTTTCTGTTTTCTTTTGCATAGAGGCAAAAATCTAGACTTACCTAAGTACCCAATCTGACATTTAGGGTTGTTTAATTTTATTCTTTCTTGGCAGAGTATTTATACACCAGAATTTAATGCTTTATGCATAGATTTTTGAAAATCCTTATGCATTTTATTACTTTCTTTGTACCTCAGTAGTTGGTCCTGAGTGGGATGATCTCTGCTGCCATTCTTTTTGTTTTTGTTTTTGTTTTTTTGAAGCAGAGCGTAAGTTTTATTTGAACATGCTGCAAGGGAGGAGCAGGCCACAGTTAAGGTAGACAAAGTCAGGTTTACTTGAATAAAGCAGAGAGTACCTTTAACTAAAGCATCTTTAAATAAAGCTTTCTCACTGCTCAACCTAGTTGCATTTTGTCTCTGCGCCTTTCCAGTGGGAGGACTTTCTCCTGAGTGAAAGGGTATCTCGCTGCGACTCTCCTTACCTCAGAATGACTCAGGAGACACGGGCCCACACAAGAGATTTTATTATCTGAAAGAGAAAATGGCTGCCCCCAGAGAGAGGGAGCAGCAGCTCGTGGGTGAGGAAGCACGTTTTTAAGGAGTAGGGGTAGGGTGTGTTCTGCGTTGGTGATTGGATCTTAAGGGGTGGATGACCATCTGGTTGGTGTTGATTGGCTCTTAAGGGGTGGGGGTCTTAGTGCACCAGAATTTGCCTTCATTCCCATCTTTTTCTTTTCTTAATTGGGACTCTGGGGACCTGGGCATAGAATCTCATTCTCTAGCTACTTCCTGCTGGAAGGGGGTGCAGATTCTGGGGTTAGCGAGGCCATTGCTGTAGAGTTGGGGAAGGGCAGGTATCTTGAGATGATTTGTAATGTCATCTAGCTGGTTTTGTTATTCTTCCTGAGAAGGCCTTGATAGCCCTGGAGGAGTAACTGGTTGACAGTATGGTTAGAAATTTTCAAAATTTGATTTTGAATGATTTTTTGTAATAGGTTTATGAAGCAGGGAAGGAAAGGGAGAATAATAATAATAAAGGTAATAGAGGCTAGGAGGGGCAGGAGCCAATTGAAGGGGTAAGGGAACAGATTGTTAGGGGAGTTTTCTAGGAGCTTGGAGGCTTGTTCATGGAGGTGTTTATGCCATCCCCGATGAGACTGGATTTGTTGGTGTAGAAGCAGCATTGTCCTTGGAATAGGGCACATATGCCACCTTATGCAGCTGTAAGGAGGTCCTGTTTGGGTTGTAGAGTAGATTACTGGAGGATTTCTAGTCTGTGGAGTTGAAGGTGTCAGTGGTCCCATTGGGATGGAGGGGAATTGTGAAGAATGCATTTTTGAGGTCAAGGATGGAGAAGTAAGTGGAAGAGGTGGGGTTAGTGGATAATAACGTATAGGGGTTAGGGACTACTGGACGGATTGGAATAACAGCTGCACTGATAATTCTTAAATCTTGAACTAGCCTATAAGAGCCATTAGGTTTTTTGATAGCCAGTATCAGGGTGTTATAAGGTGAATTGACTGGTCTCAAAAGGCCCTTTCATAGAAGGGGTATTGAGATTGTGAGGGGAAGGAGGTAGGGTCTTTGAGTTTGATGGTTACGGATGGGCAGGTGGCGATAGAGGAGGTAGAGGTGTCCGAGACTGTGGGGTTTACTTGGCAAGGGGGTAAGGGAAAAGGGGAGAGAGGTGGGTCTGGAATGGTTTGGAGAGCAAGTGGAAAAGGGATCGAAGGCGAGTCGGGGTTGAGGCGTGGGCCAAAGGTAAAGGAGATAAGAGCCCCTAGCTTGGTAGAAGGTATCTTCCCATAAATAAGGGGAACCGGGCAACTAAAAAGGAATGAGAGAGACTAATGCCCTTAAAGAGGCAGTGAAGATGGGAGTTTGTAAAGGTTGATAAGCTGTGCCCTCTACCCCGACTATAGAGGACTGTGAGAGGGAGGTAGGTCCCAAAACTCCTTCAGGACTGAGTAGGTGGCCCCGGTGTCCAAAAAGAAAGAGATGGGTCTACCCGCTACCACTGTGGTTACCCTGGGCTCCTGTTCAGTGATGGTAGTGGTTGGGTGGAGGAGTCCCGGGCCCCCTCAATCATCAGTTGCCAGACCCAGAAGGTCTATGTGTGGAGTGTTAGAGCTGGATGGCCTGGCACCTCTCAGTGTGTGAAGACAGTCAACAGCCCAGTGTCCCTCCTGATGGCACTTAGGGCATGGACCAGGGGCTTCCAGGGATTTGGGCAGGCTCTAGCCCAATGACCCATTTGACCACATTTGAAGCATGGACGAGGAGGTCCTCCTGGCTGCTACTTAGGAAGTGAGGATACCCGAGCACCAGTGGTTGGGGTAGGTTGAAAGGCCTTAGCCAGCATTTGATATTTTTGTTTACGGGCCTTTTCATCTCTTCCATTATATACTTTGAAGGCCACTGCCAGGACTTCTGCCTGAGGAGCTAAGCATCCCTTCTCTAGACGTTTAAGTTTAGCCTTAATGTCAGGGAAACTCTGGGTGAAGAAGTAGGTCATTAATGTTTGTCTCCCATGTGGGGTCTCAGGGTCTAGGTTTATATATTGTAAAAGAGCTTTGGTGAGGCGGTCTAGGAACATAGAGGGATTCTCATTTTTATCTTGAATAACCTCTTGGAGTTTTTCATAGTTAATGGCTTTATTGGCTGACTTCCTGAGACCCGCCATGAGGCAGGTGATGAATTGATCTTGACTGGTGACTCCCCCTGCCCTATTATAGTCCCAGTTAGGGTCTCGGTCAGGAACTGCCTCAGCACCAGTTGGATGAGCTGGAGTATGGTGAACCTCATCGGCACGAGTTCTAGCCTGTTCCCAGACTCACCTATGCTGTCGGGCAAAAGTGTGTTGGATAGGATCATGTGAATATCATGAAAGGTAAGAACATATGACTGAGTTAGGTACTGGAACTCTTTTATGTAAGGAGCTGGGTTGGAGATGAAAGAGCCTTATCTTTTCTCAATTTGAGATGGGTCGGAGAGAGAAAAAGGGGCATGGACCCTGACAATGCCCTCTGTACCGGCTACTTCCTGTAGTGGGGCTAGGATCTGCGTTTGAGAGCGAGTGACTAGAGGGCTTGGCACGGAACTGGGTGAGGGAAGGCGAACTGGTTGTGGAGGAGGAGGAGGTGCTGCGGCTCCTGCAAAGGCACTAGGGGAGCTGGGAGGGTTGGGATTTTGATCTTGCAGAGAAGGAGGTTGGGGCGGGAGAGGAACTGGTGGTTGAGGGGGAGCTGTAGGGGTTTGAGATCAGTAGGGAGGAGGTTCATGAGCAGGGTCAAAGTCAGAGGACGTAGTGGGAATTGGTGGGTGGTGGGGTGAAGTTTTTTAGAGCGAGGAGAAGATGTTTAGGATTGCAAGAGAGACAGAGAGCGGGCTTGGTTTGGAGGTAGGAGAAAGCCTGGATATATGGGATCTCTTTCCATTTGCCCATGCACTCACAGAAGTTGTATAAGTCATGGAGAATTTTAGGATCTGAAGAGCCATTGGGAGGCCATCTAGACTGATTGTCCAAGGAGTATTGTGGCCAGATCTCATTACAGTAGCAAATGAGCTTAAAAGGTTTGAGGTCTGGAGTGAGGTGGAGGGGTTTTAGATTATTGAGTAAGCAGTCTAGCAGTGAATCTGCAGGAATGGAGGGGCCAGATCCCATGTTGAGAATGAGACTGTTCACAAGTCGCTGAGGCATCCCAGAGCAATTGAGAAGGTCACAGAGAAGACCAGACACAGTTAGGGGGTCGTCACCACCTCGAACTGAGTGGTCAAGGTGAAAATGCTGAGGAGGTTTGATACCTGGTACCAGGATTTTGTTAGAGGAGAAGGATATCAAACCCCGATGGGTAGAGGTTCTCACCGTGGGAAAAGGCAGAAGGCAAGGAAAGGTCGACTATGGGGATCAACTGTGGTTCTGAAAGTCATAGTTGGGGGTGCCCCTGTCCCGGAGGAGCCCTTGGGGGTGCCGGACACTCAACAGTCGCTTCCCAGGTTCCAAAGGGACATTTAAGTCGACCGTGAAGGGGAGACTCACCAAATTGAAGGCTGGTGTTGGGCGAGAAGATGAGTGACCAGGGAAATGGACAGTGAACCCGTGGAGGAGGATCGGGCAGTCAGGGTTCCCAAAGCAGCTCAGATTCCCGGAGGAAGAGCAAAGTCAATGCGAGAACCTCATCCAAGTCATGGCACTAATGAAAGGGTATCTCGCCGTGACCCTCCTTACCCTAGAATGACCCAGGAGACATGGGCCCACACAAGAGATTTTATTATCTGAAAGAGAAAATGACTGCCCCCAGAGAGAGGGAGTAGCCTCTGCTGCCATTCTTGACAACTAACTTTCATGAATTTACCATTTCTTTCTATTAAGTTAAAAAAATGCTGAGGCAGGAAACCAACTTAATGTGGAATATGAACCACACCACAGCTCAAACTGTCTCTTAAGTCAGATATAGACACGTCTGTGAAAGAATGCAAATGTTAAGCCCACACTTTGATGAAACCTAAAACAGTTGTAATGTTGTCATCATCATCATTATTATACATTAAAAATACTTTATTTTTCCTATTCTAAAAACTATGAAGAATATTTTAAAATTTCTGGTCCATACTTGTGCCAAAAGCCCATTAAGTGGTCTTCCTATGCTAAAAGTTGTAAAAAGGTAGGAGCCTCTGACATTTTAGAAATCAAAAAATGATCTGATCAGATCTGTGTTCAGAAAGATAACTCTGCTTGTCCCCAAATGTTAACCCTATTATTGTGCCTTTATCATAGGGTGTGTTAAAATTGGTAACCTTGGCTTTGTCTTGTCACAATACTAGGAAATGAACTACATATGGGAGTCTATATAATGAACATATGCTAGATTTTACAAATTTGGCAGAGAAAGGAATGCACAAAGGTAGAAAAGAGTAAAAGAAATACAACATATCAAATTCTGAATACCAGCGTGTAATTTCTTTTATTTATTTATTTATTTACTTATTTATTTAGGTATCATTAATCTACAATTACATGAGGAACATTATGTTTACTAGACTCCCCCATCAACAAGTCCCCCCACATATACCCCATTACAGTCACAGCCCATCAGCATAGTAAGATGCTGTAGAATCAATACTTGTCTTCTCTGTGTTGTACAGCCATCCCTGTGCCCCCCCACAATTATACATGCTAATCATAATGCCCCCTTTTTCCCCGCCCTTATCTCTCCCTTTCCAACCATTCTCCCCAGTCCCTTTCCCTTTGGTAACTGTTAGTTCATTCTTGGGTTCTGTGAGTCTGCTGCTGTTTTGCTCCTTCAGTTTTTTTCTTTGTTCTTATACTCCACAGATGAGTGAAATCATTTGATACTTGTCTTTTTCCACCTGGCTTATTTCACTGAGCATAATAGCCTCTAGCTCCATCCATGTTGTTGCAAATGGTAGGATTTGTTTTCTTCTTATGGCTGAATAATATTCCATTGTGTATATGTACCACATCTTCTTTATCCATTCATCTACTGACGGACACTTAGGTTGCTTCCATTTCTTGGCTATTGTAAATAGTGCTGCGATAAACATAGGGGTGCATATGTCTTTTCCCAACTGGGCTTCTGCATTCTTAGTGTAAATTCCTAGGAGTGGAATTCCTGGGTCAAATGGTATCTCTATTTTGAGTTTTTGAGAAACCTCCATACTGCTTTCCACAATGGTTGAACTAATTTACATTCCCACCAGCAGTGTAGGAGGGTTCCCCTTTCTCCACAACCTTGCCAACATTTGTTGTTGTTTGTCTTTTGGATGGTGGCAATCCTTACTGGTGTGAGGTGATATCTCATTGTGGTTGTAATTTGCATTTCTCTAATGACTAGCTATATGGTGCATCTTTTCATGTGTCTGTTGGCCATCTGAATTTCTTCTTTGAAGAACTGTCTGTTCAGCTCCTCTGCCCGTTTTTTAATTGGATTATTTGCTTTTTGTTTGTTGAGGTGCATGAGCTCTTTATATATTTTGGATGTCAACCCTTTATCAGGTCTGTCATTTTTGAATACATTCTCCCCTACTCTAGGATGTCTTTTTGTTTTATTGGTGGTGTCCTTTGCTGTACAGAAGCTTTTCAGCTTAATATAGTTCAACTTGTTCATTTTTGCTTTTGTTTCTCTTTCCTGGGGAGATATGTATGAAGAAGTTGCTCATGATAATGTTTAAGAGATTTTTGCCAATGCATTTTTCTAAGAGTTTTATGGTTTCATTACTTACATTCAGGTCTTGGATCCATTTCAAATTTATTTTTGTGTATGGGGTTAGACAATGGTCCAGTTTCATTCTCTTACATGTAGCTGTCCAGTTTTGCCAACACCAGCTGCTGAAGAGGCTGTCATTTCCCTATTGTATGTCTATGGCTCCTTTATCATATATTAATTGGCCATATATGTTTGGGTTAATGTCCGGAGTCTCTATTCTGTTCCACTGGTCTGTGGGTCTGTTATTGTGCCAGTATCAAACTGTCTTAATTACTGTGGCTTTGTAGAGAGCTTGAAGTTGGGAAACTAGATCCCCCCTGCTTTATTCTTACTTCTCAGGATTGCCTTGGCTATTTGGGATCTTTGGTGGTTCCATATGAATTTTAGAACTATTTGTTCCAGTTTGTTGAAGAATGCTGTTGGTATTTTGATAGGTATTGCATTTAATCTGTAGATTACTTTAGGCAGGATGGCCATTTTGACAATATTAATTCTTCCTAATCAAGAGCATGGAATGAGTTTCCATTCATTAGTGTCCTCTTTAATTTCTCTTAAGAGTGTCTTGTAGTTTTCAGGGTGTAGATATTTCACTTCCTTGGTTAGGTTTATTCCTAGGTATTTTATTCTTTTAGATGCAATTGTGGATGCAATTGTTTTCCTGATTTCTCTTTCTGCTAGTTCATTATTAGTGTAAAGGAATGTAACAGATTTCTGTGTATTAATTTTGTATCCTGCCACTTTGCTGAATTCAGATATTAGTTCTAGTAGTTTTGTAGTGGAGTCATTAGGGTTTGTTATGTACAATATCATGTCATCTGCAAATAGTGACAGTTTGACTTCTTCCTTATCAATCTGGATGCCCTTTATTTCTTTGTTTTGTCTGATTGCTATGGCTATAACCTCCACTACTACGTTGAATAACAGTGGGCATCCCTGTCTTGTTCCCGATCTTAGGTGAAAAGCTTTCAGCTTCTCGCTGTTCAGTATGATGTTGGTTGTAGATTTGTCATGTATGGCCTTTATTATGTTGAGGTAATTGCCCTCTATATCCATTTTGTTGAGATTTTTTATCATGAATGGATGTTGAATTTTGTTGAATGCTTTTTCAGCACCTATGGACATGATCATGTGGTTTTTGTCCTTCTTTTTGTTGATGTGGTGGATGATGTTGATGGATTTTTGAATGTTGTACCATCCTTGCATCTCTGAGATGAATCCCACTTGATCATGTTGTATGATTTTCTTGATGTATTTTTTGAATTCTCTTTGCTAATATTTTGTTGAGTATTTTTGCATCTATGTTCATCAGTGGTATTGGTCTGTAATTTCTTTTTTGGTGGGGTCTTTGCCTGGTTTTGGTATTAGAGTGATGCTGGCTTCATAGAATGAGTTTGCAAGTATTCCCTCCTCTTCTCCTTTTTGAAAAACTTTAAGGAGAATGGGAATTATGTCTTCTCTAGATGTCTGATAAAATTCAGCAGTAAATCCATCTGGCCCATGGATTTTGTTCTTGGGTAGTTTTTTGATTACTGATTCAGTTTTGTTGCTGGTAATTGGCCTGTTTAGATTTTCTGTTTCTTCCTTGTTCAGTCTTGGAAGGTTGCATTTTTCTAGGAAGTTGTCCATTTCTTCTAGGTTTTCCAGTTTGTTAGCACATAGATTCTCATAGTATTCTCTAATAATTCTTGGTATTTCTGTGGGGTCCGTTGTGATTTTTCCTTTCTCATTTCTGAGTCTGTTGATCTGTGTAGATTGTCTTTTTCTCTTAATATGTCTGGCTAGAGGCTTACCTATTTTGTTTATTTTCTCAACGAACCAGTTCTTGGTTTCATTGATTTTTTCTATTGTTTTATTCTTCTCAATTTTATTTTTTTCTTGTCTGATCTTTATTATGTCTCTCCTTCTGCTGACTTTGGGTCTCTTTTGTTCTTTTTCGAATTTCAGTAATTGTGACTTTAATATATTCATTTGGGATTGTTCTTCCTTCTTTAAATAGGCCTGGATTGCTATATACTTTCCTCTTAGAACTGCCTTTGCTGCATCCCACACAGGTTGGGGCTTTGTGTTGTTGTTGTCATTTGTCTCCATATATTGCTTGATCTCTATTTTAATTTGGTCATTGATCCACTGATTATTTATGAGCATGTTGTTAAGCTTCCATGTGTCTGTGAGCCTTTTTTTTTCTTTGTACAATTTGTTTCCAATTTTACGCCTTTGTGGTCTGAGAAGTTGGTTGGTAGGATTTCAATCTTTTTGAATTTACTGAGGCTCTTTTTGTGGCCTAGTATGTCTTCTATTCTGGAAAAAGTTCCATGTGCACTTGAGAAGAATGTGTATCCTGCTGCTTTTGGGTGTAGAGTTCTGTAGAAGTCCGTTAGGTCCATCTGTTCTAGTGTGTTATTCAGTGCCTCTGTGTCCTTACTTATTTTCTGTCTGGTGGATCTGTCCTTTGGAGTGAATAGTGTGTTGAAGTCCCCTAGAATGAATGCATTGCCTTCTATTTCCTCCTTTAATTCTGTTAATATTTGTTTCACATGTGTAGGTGCTCTTATGTTGAGTGCATAGATATTTATAATGGTTATATCCTCTTGTTGGAATGCCCCCTTTATCATTATGTAATGTCCTTCTTTATCTCTTGTTACTTTGTTTTGAAGTCTATTTTGTCTGATACAAGTACTGCAACACCTTCTTTTTTCTCCCTATTATTTGCATGAAATATCTTTTTCCATCCTTCATTTTTCGTCCATGTATGTCTTTGGGTTTGAGGTGAATCTCTTGTAAGCAGCATATAGATGGGTCTTGCTTTTTTATCCATTCTATTACTCTGTGTCTTTTGGTTGGTGCATTCAGTCCATTTACATTTAGGGTGATTATTGAAAGATATGTACTTATTGCCATTGCAGGCTTTAGATTCATGGTTACCAAATGTTCAAGGGCAGCTTCTTTACTATCTAACCATCTAACTTAACTCACTTATTAAGCTATTATAAACACAGTCTGTTGATTCTTTATTTCTCTCCCTTCTTATTCCTCCTCCTCCATTCTTTATATGTTAGGTATTTTATTCTATACTCTTTTGTGTTTCCTTTGACTGCTTTTCTGAACAGTTGATTTCATTTTTTGCCTTTAGTTAGTATTTGGTTGGTCTGCCTTCTTTAGTGTGATTTTGTTTTCTCTGGTGACATCTGTGTTGCCTTAGGAGTGCTTCCATCTAGAGCAGTCCCTTTGAAATACTGTGTAGAGGTGATTTGTGGGAGGCAAATTCCCTCAACTTTTGCTTGTCTGGAAAGTGTTTAATCCCTCCTTCATATTAAAATGATAATCATGCTGGATACAGTATTCTTGGTTCAAGGCCCATCTGTTTCATTGCATTAAATATATTCTGCCATTCTCTTCTGGCCTATAAGATTTCTGTTGAGAAGTCTGATGATAGCCTGATGGGTTTTCCTTTGTAGGTGACCTTTTTTTCTCTCTCTCGCTGTCTTTAATATGCTGTCCTTGTCTTTGATCTTTGCCATTTTAATTATTATATGTCTTCATATTTTCCTCCTTGGGTCCCTTGTGTTGGAAGATCTGTCTGCTTCCATGGTCTAAGAGACTATTTCCTCCCTCAGTTTGGGGAAGTATTAAGCAATTATTTCTTCAAAGACACTTTCTATCTCTTTTTCTCTCTCTTCCTCTTCTGGTACCCCTATAATGTGATTATTGTTCCATTTGGTTTGGTCACATAGTTCTCTTAGTATTCTTTCCTTCCTGGAGATCCTTTTATCTCTCTCTGCCTTAGCTTGTCTGTATTCCTGTTCTCTGTTTTCTATTCCATTAATGGCCTTTTGCACCTCATCCAGTCTGGTCTTTTGTCCTTCCAGAGATTGTTTTATTTCTGTATTCTCCCTCCCAACTTGATCCTTTAGCTGTTGCATATTTCTCTGAAGGTCCATCAGCATGGTTATGACATTTATTTTGAATTATTTTTCAGCAAGATTGGTTATATCTGTCTCCCCAGGCCCTCTCTTTGGGGCTGTCTGGGTAATTATGGACTGGATCAAATTCTTCTGCCTTTTCATGGCAATAGAGGTAGTCATAGGCAGGTGGTGCATGTGTCAGCTGTGAGAACAAAGTCCCTTTCTGCTTGCTGGTCACCCTGCCCCTCTCCGCTGCCTGTGTTAGTTACCCGCACACTGGGAGCAGCCCTTGGGGTAGCTTAGAGCCCTGTGGGGAGTGGCAGGCTTGCTGGGTGTGCTCTCCTTTGAGAACGGTGCCCCTTTGCACCATCTCCCGGCTTCCTCTGCCAGCGCCAGGCAGCTGCATGCTGGAAGGAAACTCTGGGTGGCTGCTGTGGCCAGGGCCACTCTCCAGCTGCTCCACCACTGTAGCAGAGCTGCACCGCCCGGGGGAATGAATGGCAGGCTGCTGATTGCCATGAGGGGCTTCAGAGCTGCGCTCCCTCCCAGAGGGCTGGGGCACCCGAATCTCTTCAGAATTCCTAGCCTGCTGGGCTGAGTGTGCTGCGATGGTTCCATCCAGCTGTGAAGTCCCCATCCCTTTAAGATTTTCAAAAAGCACTCAGTTTTCTTTTGTCCCAGGGGAGCCGACTGCGGGGACCCGGTTGCAGGTTTTACTTTTCTGTTTCCCTAATATCCAGCACAGCATTCAATGTGTGTCTGCACTCCCCGTGCAGATTACTATGGCTAGTTATTTAGCAGTCCTGGGCTTCCACTCCCTTCCCTCTCCAACTCCTTTCTTCCCACCGGCGAGTTGGGGTGGGGGGAGCACTCGTGTCCCACCAGGTCGCGGCTTGTCTCTTAGCCCCTTCATGAGGTGCTGAGTTCCCGCAGATGTAGATGTAGCCTTACTGTTGTACTGTATCCTCTGGTCCTCTTTTCTGAGCAGTTGTATTTGTTGTGTTTTCAAAAATATATGTGGTTTTGGGAGGAGATAGCTGCTGCCCTACTCACACCGCCATCTTGGCTCCTCCAGTGTGTCATTTCTTAATCTGAATTGTAACTGAACCTCATTTTAGTATGAGGTCTGCATCATAGCTACCACCCTCTATGTTTCAAAAGTCTCTTCCTTAGACACACAGGTGTAGTATTTTGAAAAACACATAAATTTTAATCAAAAGTTGCTTACATGGTACTAGTTATGCAATCAGTCACTGCACATTGAAGAATGATACATTTCTTTAAGTACCAAAAAGATACTATCTTGAACTGTAAATTAATCTATTAAGATAATGTGAGTCTCATTAAATAATGTAAGTGAATTATGTAGTTGTCTTCAGATACTACATGTGAAATCCTATTTAATAAAGAACGATTTTGAAGGAAGCTTATGAGGTTGAGCTTATCATCCTCTCTATGTAAGATACACATGATTTTCAAAAGTGTAATTGTATAATTGAAATAACTCATTTGACTGTTTTCTGGGTTTTCAAAGTTTCTAGGTATTATTAAAGAACTGACCTTGTAAGTTCATATGCAGTTCAGTTTTTTATAATTTTCTCTAATCATGATATGTACATAGAAAGACATAAAACATATGTGTATAGTTTAAAGAATAATTATAATGTGAACACTCAGGTAACCACTGCTCAGATCAAGAAAAATTACCAGCATTCCAGAAGCCCCACCCTCCCCACATGCTCTATCCTGATGGTTGACCTCTTCTCCCTTCTGGATAGCTACTGTCTACTTTTGTCATTTTCTTGCTTCTCTTTGTATTGTAGTTGCTTACAGTTGTATCCTAAAATGTTATAATTTAGGTTTGACTGGTTTTGAACTTGCATGAATAGAATCATTATGTGCTCTATCGTATCTGGCATCTTTCACTCAGCGTTAAGTTTGTGAGATTTTATCCGTGTTTTTGCTATGCAGTACACTTCTTAAAAGACTTTTCTGTATTTGCCCGTCTCCCATTTTTGCTTAGGTCTAATACTTTTGGATAGTAGCTCTAAATACTTTTGGATATTTCTACTTTGCCTCCTTGGATTTTCTGCTAAATGAGGTCTGAAGAGTAAAACTTGTCTGGAACTCAGTTTTCTAAACTTACTCCACTGCCCCCAGTTTGATGGCATGTTGTTTAGATGAGACTACATCTTTAAGGCCTCTGTGCTCCGTTAAAAATCTTCCTTTCTCCAAGGCTGGTCCAAGGGTCTGGTCACGTGATTCCAACAGTGACATCACACTCTGACCGCTGGGGAACACTGGTGGTTCTTTAAGGTGGCGTTTGTTCCTGCGAAAGGGAGAGAACACAGCAAGTGCCCTTCTAAAGCAGTTCCTCCCAGGGCTCCTTCTGTGAAAGCTCCTCAGCCTAAATAACCATATGCGGGCTGCCAAGGTTTTTTCTTCCTTGAGGCAGAAAAAAAGAAAGCTGTGATTGAAGGTAAGCAGACTTGAGCCCGGCCAAGGACAGGAGCATGACCCCAGGGAGCAGGGGATCTGTAGAATCACAAGCAGTCTCTTGTCGGATCCTAATCACTGCCTGCTCTTTTCGAGCTGCCTGACAATTTGCTTTTCTAACAGGAGACTGTCTACAAAGAGGGATGATGCAGTGCTCAGGTTACCTAGTGATGTAATAGGATTCTTTATTTCCTTTTTCGTCTCTGTTGTGGATCTTCATTTTGTCTTAATAGTCTTAGAGCTGGGAGCCTCATTTGCTATAATGTTAGACAGCTGTTGGATGCTTTAAAAATCAGTTTCACAAAATCCTGTTTAAATTTCTCCTGAAAGGAGCTCTCTTAAACCAGAGCACATTCTGTTGAAGCATTAACCTGCTTTAAAAAGTAAATTTATGGTTGTTTGGTGTCCTGTGTTCATGGCAGCATTTGTTTTGAGAATTGAAACAGCTTGGTTGTTTTTCACTCCTCACGTACTTATTTTCTTTCTGCCCTCATTTTCTAGCTGGCTGTTTCTCTCCAAGCTCTCAAACAACACACCAGCACAAATCTTTATCAGTATGGCACTGACATGATAGGAAATGCTGGGCTGGTGATTCAGCAGCCAACCATTTTACAGCCAGGTATGCTAGAAGATACGGAAAGGACTTTGGTTAGGGGTTTTAAGATTAACTTGTTCACCTCCTCTACTCCAGCCCCACCCCACCCCCACCCCCACCCTCAATATGATTTGGATTCTGCAAAGCTTTTCCTTTCAAATGTGTGTGTTGGTTGTGAAACGTATGCTGAATTAGGTATGTGAAAGTCTTAATTTGTAAACCAGGTTCAGTTTGGGTGTTAATTCAGATTTACCCCACCAGAGTGTTGACGTTGTCTGTTAGGAGTTTAGAGTGAAAATGGGAATACAGATGTGGGGAGGGGGTTCAGTTCAGGTCCTCTTTGGACTGCTCTGCAGAGGTGTTCATCACCAGTCTGTGTAAAGCTTTGTCCCTGCCAAGGTTGATGCTGCAAATGTGAGCTTTGGCTGATTGTGTCAATGATGCCATTACTCTGCATTTTTCCTCAGTGTGCATTTGCATAAGTTCCTGAATATTGTTTTACATTTTGTGTTTAATAATGAAATATTGTTCCACCAGAGGATTGTGGGAGTATTTTAGACAATTTTGAAGCAATACTAAGTAACCTTAGTTGAGTACGACTTCTGAGTTTGAATACTTCTCCCCCATTCCCACTATTCGTCAAACTTTGGTTCAGCTGATATTTACTGAATCTTGGATATGTGATAGGCACTGGAGAAGGTAGTGATGAATCAGATATAGGGCTGCCCTCAAAGAGCTTCTAGTCTGGAAAGGAAGATGAAGCATTTGCATAAGTAACTGTAATAGAAGTGCTAAAATTGGAGCAGATAAAAGACTGTGATGGTCAGGGAAATGGATGTGTTTCTTCCAGTTGAGGGATCAGGGAGGGACTTGAATCTCTACTTGGTAAAAGTTTCTACAAGCCTGTTACATAAGAGATCAAAGTCTTAAAACTATTGAAGGGAAATATGTACGTTCCAGCCAGCTTAACTCTTGAAGAGGCTGACATACTTTCTTTGCAGTCCCTTCTCAGGCAAAAGCCACCTCTCAGGGTTGAATCACTGCCTTATAAATGTAAAATGGTTTCTGATGTGATACATCTATGAAAAACTTTGACTCTCTCCTTTTTGTAACAGAAACTGAAATATCCAAGCTGCCCCAAGCTCCTGTCTTTTGTTTCAAAAAGTCCTTCTCTCTGCACTTCTGCTCCTGTCAATTTTCCTTTTGTATTGTCACTCTCATCCATCCCTTTCCATTTGCACTGCCTTAAAGACACTTATCATATTGTGCCTAGACCACAGAAACGTCTGAATGTGATGGATTTTCCCACCAGATGATTATGCTGCTTTCTCAGCACACCCTAACTGTAGTCCTCTGATGGTTTAAGGGCTCACCTTTTGATGCTCAGAAAGGAGGTCTTAAACATGTCTAGAATATCTGAAGTATTAATGTTTGTTTCCTATTCAGAGGACAAATCATACAATGGTGGAGGAATAGGTTCTTCAAATAGGATGATGGACTTCTTGGAGGAGCCAATCCCCGGTGTGGGGACCTATGATGATTTCAATACAATTGATTGGGTGAGAGAGAAGTCTCGAGACCGGGATAGGCACCGAGAGGTAAGACAAAAGATGGTACATGAGTAAGTGTCAGGAAGCACCAGGGAAGAAGTCAAAGATATGTATTCTTTGTATGTATGCATTCCTTCAGCTCTGGATACGGCTGAATCGGGTTTCTACTGGCAAAGTGGGGTTTTAGTTTTAAACTTATTTTTATTTTCGAGATATATTTTATATGATTTTTAAAATGATTTATATTTAATGATGATTTATCTTCATCTGTTAAAAGGATCCTTGTAGACCTGAAGTGAGTATAAGTATAAATGCCTTTGCAGGGAGGTGAAAACAAAGCTGGTGGTGGTGGGGGGAAACCAAAATAAATTTCAAAGATCTTTTATCCCCATCCCATCTTCCTTTTATGGTTTTCCCTTGAAGCAGGAATTTTAGAACTGAAAAGTAAATGGGCTCCTTTTAAAGGAATAGAAGTTAAAAAAAATATCAGAGCCGTAGTGTTTACTGAAGCATACAAGATAAACTCCCTGTGATGATAGATCTTATACAACCATAAAACCAAAGCAAATTTATGCATTCAACTCATACAAGAGCACAATACCAACCAAGTTCAAATGAAGGACATTCATTGAATTAGGTAATGGATGGAAAAGGTAGGGACCCAGTGATCCTGATGCAGTAGGTGATCCTCTGGTGAGACCTTTCCAGCCAACAGTAGGTATTATTGTTTTTTTCTTTCTTACTATTTCTGCTTTGACTCCAGATTTAAAATTTGATTAAGTGGGCCCCATTCTCTCCTGAGTTCATGATCCTCCTCTCTGAGCCAAGTCAATTGCCTGAGCAGTTAGGTTGAGATCGCTTTTCATTCAAGCTTTTTCCAGCTCCTCTGGTTTTCTCATGACCACCTGAAACCAGGGGTCAGGTTGTCCCAGGTACAGGTTTTGAGAAATTCCTTTGTAATCCATGGATTTGTGATAATCCCACTCAGTTTTCTTATCCTAACTAAAAACGATGCTCTCTGTAGAACATTCTGTGTTTTTCATAAGGTTTCTGCTATGTGGGAGCACACACATTTTCTTTCTATCATATCGATTCAGGTAGGCTTTAAAATTTAGAACTGTATGGCTCTAGAATTTCTGCTATTTGTAATTAATTCAGAGTTCAGTTTGTCATGAGTTGCTTATTGAACATGTTATGCACGTTGTGAAAGTCAGCTGTGATATGATGAGGACGTATTTCCCATTATGTTAAAATGCTTACATCTGAGACAAATTATGCCAATTAATAATAATTTGAAATCAATTCAAATGTGTTTATCAGATGTTCAAAGGGGACTTTTTTTTAGCATTAACTGTTCATGATCTGAGTGGAAACACTGTCACAGGGAAAGATGTCACTTTATCTACTTTCAGAACTGAAAATGGAAACGTAAAGTCATAGGTCAAAGTGAATTTTTAAACGCTCAAAATTTTTTATAATAATGTTTTGCTATTATTTGTGATGTTAATATAGATGGGGATGAGGTAGGTAAGTCACAGTTTCAAAGATAAGAAATAGAGGTACAGAGAAGGGGGAAGTGCCAATGACAAAGCTGTCAGAATGCTTGGTTTTGAGATGTGGGCACTAAAGGGTTTAATTGACAAGGCTAGGACCTAAAAGGTCAAACTGTCTCCACCTCTTGATAGCCTCAGATATTCCCAACAGGTTTTTGAAAACAAAGAGATACATCCCTGTTATCTATGGTCAAGGTACAGTTGGGGTTTGTGGGATCAAATCTTGGTGTTTGGCTGACCCTGAGGCACAGCGCAGGGTAGTAAACCTCAAATTGTACTTTCACCACTCAAATAAGCCCATGTTTGTTTTTTCCTTGAAGAACCTTCAAACTATTTGCTGTGCATCAAGAGACCATCCTTAGAATATCTGTGGACGGGGCTTGATGCTATAAGATGGTATAAGAAATTAGCAGCTGAATGGGGGAGCCTTGCATGAGGTACTTGCTGGCATTGCAATACTGTAGATCAAGGTGGGGTTCAGTAAGACAAAGTTCAATAAACGTCAGAGTTCTTGGTGATGTTGGTTCATATTATTTGAGAAGTAACTTCAAATTGGTCTCTGTTCCCAATGAACAGATTTGTCTTTGCCTTTCTTTATTGCACATTTTGAGGTGAAAAAGCAAGTGTGTATGTTGAGTATACCAGTGTTTTCTCATTTCTCCCTAGATTACCAATAAAAGCAAAGAGTCAACATGGGCCTTAATTCACAGTGTGAGTGATGCTTTTTCTGGCTGGTTGTTGATGCTACTTATTGGGCTTTTTGCAGGTATGGTAAACTATGTTAGTTTTCTAAACAAATCTCCTAAAATTGTGGTGTGCCCCTCCCCTAAGTCTTGGACTAAGCGTACTCATGCCCAGTTGTTAAGGATGCAACTGATATTACCTAAAGATATTCATGAACCATGGAGCATGAGATGATTGCGGCAAATGACCAATGGTTCATCCATAGCTGGGTTTCAAAAATTATCTAGGGCAAGGGTCAATGAACATTTTTTGTAAAATAAATATTTTAGGATTTGTAGGCCAGATGCTCTCTGTAGCAGGAAAGCACCCATACACAACAGATAAACAAATGAACAGAGATGTGATCAAGAAAAACTTTATTTACAAACATAGAGGCAGCTTTGACCCTCGGGCTATAGTTTGCCAACCTGTGGTCTAGGGTGTTGATGGGAAGAGGAGGAGGAACAGTAGAAGGGAAGATAGGATTGAGGGTGCCAGTGTTAGGTAGAGTAAGACGTGCACGCGTGACACTACCAGAGAACAAGCCAAACTCTGCATGTTCACATTAATTTTTTGAATCCAGGCAGTAAGTGCAGTAAGAGTTAGAAGGAAGAGAAGGCAGGGGCTGGAGTGGTCAAGAGTAGGCATCAAACAATGTGTTACATCTGACTGGCTTATTCTAGTATGTAAATAAGCTGTGTCAACACTTTCTGCACCTACCCAAACATATACATGACATGGCCTCCAGCCTGTTGGAATGTAGCTGTAATATATTCAACTTTTAAACATATTTCTTGTCACTAGGTGGCCAGTGAATATTTTTCTTTCCTTCATACACACAGGGTATTTTGTTTTTAAGCACTGTAGAGCAACAATAGAATCAGTGTGTTTGAATGCAGAAACAATCTGAGAATGCAGGGGCTGTGAATTTTATGTCTTTCCCTAAAGCACTATGCTAGACCATTTAATTTCTCTATGCCAGAGTTTTTTTATGTGGATGACAGAAATGATAAGAAGGCCAGAATCGAAAGTACTGTAGCTATCTTAACCCTATCAGTCTATTGACTATAGCACATAAATCCCCATTCACTATTCATTTTCTCATAATTTTCTTTGATGAATGTTCTGTATGTAATATTATTTGTGCCTTCTCACTAAGAAAACTTTCCTTTTCCCAGCTAGCTTCTTCTTCCCTGGACAAATTTTACCAGGTTTCCCCTACCCTGAAGAATAAAATTTTTTCCCTTGTCCTTGTTGCAATTTCAAGCTTCTGTCCCTTTTCTCCTTCCAATGGCCACCAGATATCTCTACAACTTCTACACTGAGTGCCTCCCCTTGAAATCTGGTTCCTAACAGTCACCTGAGATGGTTGCTCAAGGTCAGAAGGGACAGCATTAACACCTTAGACCACAGGTTGGCGAACTATAGCCTGAGGGTCAGAATGTTTATGTCCCAGGGTCAGGATGCTTCAACATGTCAACAGCTTCATCTGTCCTTCCTTGTACATCACAGTTTGTGCTTTTATAAATCCATTCCCTTAGCCTAGAATGCCCTTCTGCCATTGTTCAGACTGTCTAGCCCATGGAGCAAAGTCACTATCAGCACTGAGCTCTTCTTCCCTTACTTTCATCAGCTCACCTCCCTAAGTCTGCTCAAATAAATGTCATATAATATTCTTCAGTGTGGGGAAATTCACATTTTCTCAATCTTATTATATAGTGAGAATAAAATTATCTTTAATAAACTTGACTATCTTTATGGATCAGCAGTCATCAACTGTAAGTCAAAGCAGAGTCTTGGCCATGTAAATCAGCCAAAAGTCAAATCCACTCACCCCTTGTTCCCATCCAATCATTTTGCCCTAAATTTCTCCTATATATAAGTTCTACAGACACAATGTGTAATGCAGACAATGTTTTGCTCTTGTTTTTCCCTCTTGAACAGATATTTAATAATAGGTGAAATCTATTAGAGATAATAGGTAAAAATCAAGCAGACAATCAGAAAGAGGTTGTAGGTAGAATGGGAAGGTACATGATTGTCCATTGTTTTGATTCCTTTTCCCTCATTTTCTGTGACAACTTTCATCTTTCCTTTCCTCCCCTCAAATCAGGTTCCCTAGCTGGCTTGATAGACATCTCTGCTCATTGGATGACAGACTTAAAAGAAGGTATATGCACAGGGGGACTCTGGTTTAACCATGAACACTGTTGCTGGAACTCCAAGCATGTCACCTTTGAAGACAGAGACAAATGCCCAGAGTGGAATAGTTGGTCCCAGCTTATCATCAGCACGGATAAGGTACCATGTAGTGAAGGTTTCTGAGCCACTGACTTCTGTTCTTATATTTACTTCATTTCTTATACTGCACTGAAGGCAATTATGGAATCTTCCCCTATTTTCCTTTTCATGAAAAGAGGAACCTATGTCAGTGGCCTTTGTGGTTTAAATGCTGCCCTGTTTCCATCTCTTCTAACATGTGAAGTTGTTTGATGCTTACACAGTGACTTAAAATTTTTGCTTGTTTTAAACAAGCCTCTTGTTTCTTCTTTCTCAGTTGTTAGTACACAGGGTGACCAAATCTATCTTTCTCTGATACTTTCAGTAGAAATGTCAAGCCAGCCAACAGGTAGACTATAATTTCTAAGAAAGGATGCAATGGGTTAAAAATGAGTTTATTGTATAAACTCTAGAAGTTATTTTTCCCAGAGCATTGCATTAGAACATTAGTTCCATATCAAGGTGACAGAAACCCAGGAATAAAATAGCCCATAGTCCCATTTTGAGATTGCATCAATATTTTCATTTGCCCTTGTCTTCTAGCATATATTTTTTGATATAAAAAACTCATTTTTCAGTTCCTTACCTTTCGAGTACCACTTGGTTTGCATGTTAGATCGCTCCTACTAAAAACAAAAAACCCAAAGTAAAATAACTCTCAATTCCCAATTACCACTAAAAACAGGTACCAGTGTCAGCTCACTGCTCATCTACTCTGCTGGTGAAAGGAGGGGGAATAAGACTAGGATATATATTTGTGCCTTCAAAATTTATTTTTATATTTACTTTGGTCCACAAACAATTTGAAATGACACACTCACACACGCAGACTCAGTTAAGGAAAAAGAAGGATAGGGAAACAGTAAAGTCAGAAATAAGAGTGTTTATACACGTATATGACTGTACATATTGGCTTGGGGGAAGAGTTCAATAAAAGGTTTATATACATACTATCTTTGTGCAAGTGTTTAGGGCCATGCTCACAGTGGAGTAAGGTCAGCTTGCTAGAGGGTAAATGAAACCACAGTGTAAATGTTATATGCCTTCCCAGAATATCAGTTTTTCCTCAATATTTGGAAGAAAGTTTTTTTTTCAAAAATTACATTTAATTTAAAAATGCAAAATTCCCATGTTTGTAAAGATAAAACATAATCTCTATTTCAGCTCTGCACCTAGGCATCCCACCCACTACCCTGTCTCCTAGATTAGGAGTACTTCGGTAGAAATTTTGAGAAGCCCTGGAATTTAGGGTGAGAGTGTGTGTGTGTGTGTGTGTGTGTGTGTGTGTGTGTGTGTGTGTGTGTGTGTGTGTGTATGTCATTGCCTACTTTTTGACTCTTATTTTTGAAGTAATTATAGATAAGCAGGAAGTTGCAAAACAATACGTAGAGAGGTCCATGTACCCTTCACTCAGCCTTCACCAATGGTAATAGCTTATATAAAAATAGTGCAGTGGCAAAACAAGGAAATTGACATTGGTACAATCCACAGACCTTATTTCACCAGTTTTACATGCATGTGTGTGTGCACGTGTGTGTGCGTAGTTCTCTTGAGTTCTGTCACATGTAGACTTGTGTAACCACCACCACAATAGACATATAGAACTATTTTCCATCACCATAGGCTCCACCTGCCACAGGCCCTGTGCTAACCCTTTATGGTTGTGTGAGTGTGTTTAAGTGTTCCAACCCTAACTGTCAAACTGGATCTTGATATTTGCTCCAGTGATGAATTTCCCTGGCTCTCCTTTTTATGAATGACATCCTTGCCTGGGGAAAGAGTCTTCTAGGTTTTAGGAAGTGTTTTCCTGCCATGAACTTGGCCTCCAGGCCTCTGCCTCTAGCCAGTTTCAGCTACTTCCCCTTTCACTCTCTTCTTTCTTTGTTTCCCACCACTGGAGCCTCCCTTCCTCCCTTTACATTTGAAAGGCTAAGGAAGAGCAATTATGTGTTCCTTTGAGGGACCAAGATAATGGACAACCTGGGTCAAAATTAAAACTTGAAAAAAAACTGAGCATTTTGTTTCTCCTTATCTAGGTCAGTGAATTATTTTAATAATGTTTTCTGTTTTAAAAAGTCAAAAGGTTACTGAGTTTTGTGTTTCATGTAATTTGAGTGGGTTTCAACTTCTAATATTTCTATCAGCAAGCATAATATTTCCGATGTTCAAAGTAGCCTGTTTGCAAGGCATTAACTGTTTTCAAGCCTTTTAATGTTGGTGAATCCTTATTAGTGGTCAAATTAGGTTTGTTTTCTGGCATTTCATTATCATAGGGGGATCATCTCAAAAGTATATTCTCCTCATTTTAAAAATGGCTATTGCCATTTTTTTCTTTGGGCTATCTGGCATCTCACTGGTGGTGGTTTATGGTCAGAGCCCAAAACTTTCTATTGCATATACTTAATGCTGCGTCTGTGGTAGCAAAATTCTGTCAAAGATGTGGTGGTTCTTTACAGAGCTTAATTGTATATTTTAAGAAAAACATTTGGGAATTTTACATGCTATAACCTCCTGTGAGAATTAGAAAACAAGGTAGGTAGGCAGCCAGGCTGCACTTCAAATGTGTTAGCCAAGTTTCAGCTATTTGAATCGAAGAAGTGTTTAGAGTCTTACTAAAATTGACATAGAATTGTGTATATTTGACTACAAAACCTATCAGTACTCATACAGAAAGTGAATTTGCTTCGGGTTTTTCTTAGCTCTTCTGTTCTTGTCCATTCTTAGAAGCTATTGTCATGTTCCTTTGGGTGTAGCAAAGCCTCTCATTTCCAGGAGCAAGTGGGCTGGCAGTATATGAGTAGTTGCTTTGCTGACAACCTGGGAAGGAACATCTTGAGCGATTTAATATTCTTCTTTTTCCTTCTGACCTCCTCTTCTGAAAACCCATTACTCAGAAGAGCTGTATGCCTCATTGAGGCTGTCTGGGCAAAAACAAGCTTCTGTCTTTTTTCCTTGTTCCAGGGAGCCTTTGCCTACATAGTCAATTATTTCATGTACGTCCTCTGGTCTCTCCTGTTTGCCTTCCTTGCTGTATCACTTGTCAAAGTGTTTGCACCTTATGCTTGTGGCTCTGGAATTCCTGAGGTGAGTATCTAAAATGGTTTATAAATGGTAACAATAATGAATCCTTTTTGGTTAAAAACTCTTTAACATGTATTCCAGCATATACCACAATTTGAATATGATATTGGATCACATCCTGAGTCTATCTAGGGCTCTCAAGTGTCCTTCCAACCTGGGCCACCTAGACATTAAAGGGAGTTTATTCCTTGCCTCCTGTGGTGAACCAGGCCCCTGAAGACCTCCCCTACTCTCTACTCAATAAAATCCCAGCGTAGATCCCAAGATTCTGGTCTGAAAAAGTAGTGGTATTATCAACTCTGTTAGAACAGAAAAAATAAAACTATTTTGCTACATTTCCTACAATATGATTTGGGCTAGAAAAACAGTGATTAAAACCCTCTTTCTAATTACTTTTGATTTAGATTGCTTGACAGTGACTGAAACCACAAAGATTTTAGGTTACCCGGATGACCTTGCCCCTCTCTGTTTCCTGGTCAAGTCATAGTTATAAATTTCTTTGGCAGAGAATCAAGGCTATGCTACCCTGTAAGGATGTAAGTAAAGAAAACACCCTCCCTCTCTGCCTCCCCTTCTCCATATGAACACACTCGTACACTTAAGATACTCCCTTGCCCAGCAATCATGTGGGAGAAAAAAAAAAGAACATGAAAGTGTAAAGAACAGCTCTTGCTGTTTTGGGCCCCTGAACTCCCTCACAAATTAGGACCACTGTAGGTCAGGCATTTCTATGTCACCTCTACAAAAAGTGCAATTTCTAAGAAGAGGTCCAGATTATTGCTGCTTAGCCTTGTTTATTTGCTTAGTCTATATTCAATCTCTCTGTATTTGACCTGCAGATAAAAACTATCTTGAGTGGTTTCATTATTAGGGGCTATTTGGGTAAGTGGACCCTGATTATCAAAACCATCACATTGGTGCTGGCAGTGTCATCTGGCTTGAGCCTGGGCAAAGAGGGCCCTCTAGTGCATGTGGCTTGCTGCTGTGGGAACATCCTTTGCCACTGCTTCAACAAATACAGGAAGAATGAAGCCAAGCGCAGAGAGGTAATAACATATGGGCTTAATAGTCTCTTATTTGGTGAGAGCATAAATGATACAGTCTCAGGGATGAGAATGTGGGGGTTCTACCAATGTTAATTCAAGCACCCTTTTACCCAGCAGTTCCACCTCTAGGAGTTTAACCACAGACATCCTAGTATGTGTGTGCATGATGATGTAAGGGCATAATCAGCAGAACATTTGTCAACATCATGGAAAGCAGAAGCAATCAAAATGCCCATCAACTGGAGACTGAATAAACAATATTCTGTATGTACTCTGGCATACTATGCAGAAATGACAAAGAATGAGATAGCCCTATTATACTGACATAGAATGAGGCTATAAAACACCATTAACTTTGAAAAGACAATTTTGGAATAATGTGTATAGTATAATTCAGTTAATATTTCACAAAAGCATACATATATATATACACACACACCTAGAAAGAAAATGTCTCGAAAGTGGTTTTACCCCCAAACTGTTAAAAATGTCTACCTCTGGTGAGTGAGAAAGTGAGGTGGTAGTGATAGAGAAGTAAAGAGTTTAACTTTTTATTATATATAATTCTATACAAGTATGTGCTGTTTCTATTAAAAAATAAGTTACAAAATAATAGATTTTCTAAAGAATTGTTTAGTCCTGTTAAAAAATATAAATTCAGCATGTGTTTTCAGATACAGCTTTTTCATCTTTTATTTCCCACCTAATACCACACTGAATTCATTTTTCTCTGTATTGGCTTTCTCTCCTTGCCTTTTACCTCAACCCTGCTAAATTAGTCCCACTACAGCATCTCTGTAGTTGTTCTCATGTTTATGCAGTTTGTTAATGTACATGCTTTTGAGGAGGAAGAGCAGTTTTTAGAAAATAGTCCAAGTCATTGGTTAATTTTGTACAGCTATAATTAAGGATTTAAGAAAATAATGGTTCTTGCTGTATTTTCCTTGAATTATAAATAAATCACATATGGAATGGGTCAAGATGAAGGTCATTTCATTGGAGAGGGCTTTTCACAAAATTGGAACTGAGCAATCTATTCTGAAAACAAAATAAAACAAAATTAACCATAAGACCCAGGAGGAAACTTAAAAAAGTCGAAGTTTCAAATATGGAATACATTTTGATAGTTCAAGGGGGAAAGTTCCTGGCCAGAGAGGAAGGCTAGAAGGTGCGAGAGAGGGAGAAATCTGAGGACATTGTTTAGGTACCTGTCAAATGGTAGAGGGACATAACAGCAGTATTAAAGTGGTGAGAATGTTTGACAGCAATAATGTGCAACAGAAGTTAAAGAGATTAAAAAAACATTTTACCTGTCAAGAATAAAATGTTGATTGTTGCTGGCTTCTCATGGGTAGAGGTGACTCTGAAAGTATAGATTGCTGGTTACTTTCATTCCATAAAATTGGCAGTTTTGTCCAAATACGTCCTTATTATGTGAGAGAGGAGTTTGATTTGGCTGTTTGTACAGATGTCATATATTTCTCTAACTAGACTATGACTCTTTGAAACTTTAGTTTACTCCTATTGCTTATTTAGACTCTCCAGTTTTTTTCCTATTGTTCTCATCATTGGCAGCACCTTTTTTGTGTCCCAGAGCCTTGGCAAAGTGGGCAGATGGTTGGGGGTAAAATAGTGATTTGAGGAGGAAGGGCATAGACAGACTCCACTTTACAACATAAAATTAAAACAAACTTGTCACCTCGATTATTTCTTCTACCTCATAATTCATCCTAAACAGTCACTGAAATCCTTTTCCTCAAGGTCCATGTTGGCTGTCCTAATTCTTTTCAGATTAAAGCCTTTATAGTCATGAACTTCAAAGTTCTTCCCAACTAGCACCAGAGAGCTTACTCTTTCTTCCCCTTCATTTTCATGGGCCACCTTACACTTCTTGAGAAACCTGCCTATTTATCTGGCCAAGAGCTATTTTATTCTTCAAAAACTGTTAATTGTATTCAACTTTCTTTTCAAAATATTTCCTTGCTACCCGAAGTCATGTATCACTCCACAGCAACCTGAATCCAATGGAAGGACTTTATCCTTCTATTCATTCTGGTTTGCATGTCGTGCACATTTTTATATGGGCACATTTTATGCATATGCCTCCATACAAAAGTGCTGCTCTCTAAACATCACTTGCTTTCTTTCTCTACTCCCTTGTCCCTTCCTATTTCCTCTGACAGCTTCTTCTCTCCTTCTTCCTCTCCCTCCTAGCTCCTTCTCTTGCCACATCTATTAGGTCTTCTCTTCCCTTCAAAACCTATCCCCGACCTTACTTCTAGTTGCCTCCCTAATTCTTATTCCACAGGTCGCTAGGCATGAAGTAGGGCACCGGGTACAGGAAACCCTAAATACCTATTGTATGAATATTTGCAGCTCCTGAATAACTGTGAGTCAATTGTTACTTCAGTTTTCCTCATTAGAGCCTTTTTAAAAGCTCATTTAAAAAGTCACTCCTTCATGAAGAAAGTGCTGTGTTAGTACATCACTTGTAAGTACTCCATTTAGGTGGTAAATAGGTCGGCAAACTCAAATTCACTTACGAATTGGGAGTATTGGGAATGAGGGGGCATAATTTAGAATAAAGTACGTGCCTAGATTAATTACAAAGGAAAGGCCCTCCACCTGCTCATGCATGTGAACCATGTGTTCAAAATTCAGCATACAGTGTTTGCTCTCAAAATAATATAAATTGAACTTCATTTTTGATAAACTGGATATGGAGCATATAAAGGTTTTCTAAAAATGTTTTATAACCATTAACATTCCTTTTAAAAATGTGATTAAAGGGAGGAAAGTGGCATTATCCTATCACTAATTTTGAGGTTTGGATTGCAGGTCTTGTCGGCTGCAGCGGCAGCTGGTGTATCTGTAGCCTTTGGGGCACCTATCGGCGGAGTATTATTCAGCCTAGAAGAGGTAACTACTTTTAATTGTCTGGAGAGCACTCAGTGTCAGGAATTCCAGCCATCATCTATGTACACTGCAGTCCCAAAGTGCTCTGCCCAACTCAGTGCTTTATCACGTGACCAGACATCTCTGGACAGTTCACGTCCACAGCTCTAATTCCTGCAGCACCAGTTCTTCACCTCAAACAGTTTAAGCATATTGACTGAGTTTGCTTTCTCACCTTCTCTCTTACAGGTCAGCTATTATTTTCCCCTCAAAACATTGTGGCGTTCATTCTTTGCTGCCTTGGTGGCAGCATTTACTCTACGTTCTATCAATCCATTTGGGAATAGTCGCCTGGTTCTATTTTATGTGGAGTTTCACACCCCATGGCATCTCTTTGAGCTTGTACCATTCATTCTGCTGGGCATATTTGGTGGTCTGTGGGGAGCTTTGTTTATCCGCACAAACATTGCCTGGTGTTGGAAGCGCAAGACCACACAGTTGGGCAAGTACCCTGTCATAGAGGTACTCGTTGTGACAGCCATCACTGCCATCCTGGCCTTCCCCAATGAATATACCCGGATGAGCACAAGTGAACTCATTTCTGAGCTGTTTAATGATTGTGGCCTTCTGGACTCCTCCAAGCTCTGTGATTATGAGAACCGTTTCAACACAAGCAAGGGGGGTGAACTGCCCGACAGACCGGCTGGTGTAGGCGTCTACAGTGCCATGTGGCAGCTGGCCTTGACACTCATACTGAAAATTATCATCACTGTATTCACTTTTGGCATGAAGGTGAGGGGATTCTTTTGGTACTCAGTGGATGTATGTGTAGCTGTGGGTTTGGAGAGCAAAGCCAAGATACCATACAATTGTCATAGCTCATGTGGCACTTCTAACTTTACCCAACATTATCCCCCACCTCCCAAAGCTCTTTTTACTCACATATGTCCTCATAACTTCTTAGAAAATCATTACCTCTCTCTAAAGTTATCCAAGCCTAGTTTTAGGCCAAATGCAAACCTTAGTGATGACATTTTAAGTAGAAATGTGTTTTTCTTTCTGTGGAAAACATACTTTGCCCCTTAAAAAGGATGGTGAGGTATTTGTTCCAGTGCATTTTCTATTAAAACAGTATCTGGGTCACATTTTTGGTCCTTATAAGGTGGCTTTAGAGTTCACCAAGAAAGCAAAATATTAGGTTGAACCAAATGAAGCTGCTGATATTCAACCATTTTGGCAATTTCAAATGGTTCAATCCAATATATAGCTAAATGTATTTTTTATAGTTGTCATCACTGTCCAATTATTAAGAACTTCACAGATGATCCTAAATTAATATTTAAACTATCAAAAGTAGACATCAGGCCAGCATTTTATTTTTAATACCTGTTATTTCCATGTTTCAGAAGAAACCAGAAAGGAAATATTTATTTAGGTATTTTCCTCCTCCTTCCTAGGTTTTTGTTTTTTTTTTTTTTTTTTACTTTAGCACCCAAGCTACCAAGTTATTTCTCTCTATTCTCTGGGGAAATGAGATTCAAACCAGAAAATAAGAGACAGCAACTCAGTGTAGGCAGTACTGTAATCTCTGAATTGATATCCATCCCCCTCAACACCCTGGAAAGTTTTACAGTACCTCATGAGTTGATTTTCACCTTGTGGCTTCATTCCTTACTTTGAAGTAAATTTTCAGATCACTAGACCCACCCAGATTCAAATGTATTCCAAAATCAAACACAAGCTATTTTAAAATAATCTGCTGTTTTGATTATCCTTGTCATTAATTCCTCTCTTAGCACAGAAAATTGAGAGTTCACTTGATTATGCTAGGAGTCAAGAAAAAGAGTGGGGAGGTAGATGTGCACTCCTTATTGGATAGTCATGCAACGATAGTCACTACCTCATTTAAAAATTTTGTTTAATGTTTCCATATACTGTTATGAAATCAACTGAAACCTCATGTGCCATCCTTTTTGTATGAGCAGTGGGTAAGTTCCAATGCATGAGAGTGGTTATAAGCATTGCATTTAAACCCCAGCACCAGTATTTACTATATCTTGACCTTGGGTGAGTCACTTAACCTCTCTAAACCTTAGGTTCTCTATGATTTTGATATAATAACACCTATCTCTGGGTAGTTATAAAGAGCTTATGAATTTTGTCTGTAGAGCACCCAGCATAGAACATGATAGATGGTCAATAAAAGGTAATTGTTGTTTATAAGAATTCAGAATTGGGGAAAATGTCTGCATGTATGAGAAACTCCATATATTTTCCTTTTTCTCTGGGAAAGGCTTAATTTCTGCCTCCAGTTCTGTGTTGGTCTGGAGAGTGAAGGCTCTTGCCTGATGGACCCTGAATCAGGGTAAGCTTCTTTGCAGTCGTACTTGCCTGCACGTCCCAGAGAACCTCTAGTCCCTGTAGTGTCATACACATCTTTGCAGCCATTTAGTAGCATAGTGCATAGTTAAATTGTCATTGGTCTGTTTGCTTCGCAGAGGGTCAGTCCTCCAGCCCTTACCATATGCCAGGTGATCATATCATTTCTCAGTAACCATCTATTGTTTTCTCTTTGCAGATCCCTTCTGGCCTCTTTATCCCTAGCATGGCTGTTGGTGCTATAGCAGGTCGACTTTTAGGAGTAGGAATGGAACAACTGGCTTATTACCACCACGACTGGGCCATCTTCAATAGCTGGTGTAGTCAAGGAGCTGACTGCATCACCCCTGGCCTTTATGCAATGGTCGGGGCTGCTGCCTGCTTAGGTGAGTCATGTTTGCATTGATTTCAAAGAAGTTGCTACCAGATGACATAATACAGAAGTGTGATATTGAACATATTTGACTGTGGATTTTTTAAGTGACTATTATTTTAAGTTCATGTTGGGTTTGCCAGTTCCCAAGTGCTTTAAGAAAGCATTCTTTACCCTATGTTTACATTCCTCCCCTTTGAGACTAATTCTACTCTGAAATTCCATCAGACAGAAGAGATCATCTGAAATTTGGACAAAGATATTTGCAGAATAGTGTTCATCATGGTATTCTTTATAGTAGCAAAAAAGTGGAATCAACCCAAATATTCACAGAAAGGGACTGGTGTTAAATAAATTGTGGTACATCCACATATCATACTATGCAGCCACTGAATGTGATGCTAATATTTAACATCTTTAAATATAATGTTAAATAAATTTGTAATAATATACAGAATGTTCCCAGTATAAAGTGAGGGGAAAAGTATGGTGGGGAATTCAACATGTAATATGAGCCCACCTATGTAAAAATATGTATTTTTGCATAGTAAAAAATGTGAAAAAGTCATTCAGAGTTTTTACTCTCCTTATTTCTAGGCAATGAGCTTATTAATAATGACTTTATTTTATATACTTAAAAATACCTTCTGAATTTTCCACAATGGGCCTATGTATCCCAGAGAACCTCTAGTCCCTCTAGGGTTACACAAATTGTGGATATTCTGCAATTACTTTTATAATTGGGGGTTGGGGGGAGCAACAGACAAATAAAAAAAGAATCAAGAAAATATCTTGTACTTTTGTAGGTGTTATTTTGAGAAATCTGACTTAGGTCCATTGTAAACTTACTTTAATGCAGTTGCTGGGCTCTGTACAGTTATAGGTGAGACCTCCTTTTAGCAATGTTCCTGGTAAGTAAGCTTTTCCTAGATGGGGCCTGTTACAGGCCCATAATTATAATGAATCCTGTACTTTTTCTGCCTTCAGTATGTTGTGTCTGTTTCTTTACAGGCGGGGTGACTCGAATGACTGTTTCTCTTGTTGTCATAATGTTTGAACTAACTGGTGGCTTGGAATACATTGTGCCTCTGATGGCTGCAGCCATGACAAGCAAGTGGGTGGCAGATGCTCTTGGGCGGGAGGGCATCTATGATGCCCACATCCGTCTCAATGGTTACCCCTTTCTGGAAGCCAAAGAAGAGTTTGCTCATAAGACCCTGGCAATGGATGTGATGAAACCCCGGAGAAATGATCCCTTGTTGACTGTCCTTACTCAGGACAGTATGACCGTGGAAGATGTAGAGACCATAATCAGTGAAACCACTTACAGTGGCTTCCCAGTGGTGGTGTCCTGGGAGTCCCAAAGACTTGTGGGTTTTGTCCTCCGAAGAGATCTCATTATTTCAATTGGTAAGGATATTAAAAAGGAGATAATGGGATCCACTATGGAAATAAAGAAGTATGTGTGAAATGAGGGAAGACAGAGGGAAGAGGGGACTAGTTAGGGGCCAGAAGGATAGAACTAGCACTTCCATTTTCAACATTTTCCCCCCTACTTTTCAAATAGAAAATGCGCGAAAAAAACAGGACGGAGTGGTGAGCACTTCCATCATTTATTTCACCGAGCATTCTCCTCCAATGCCACCATACACCCCACCCACCCTAAAGCTTCGGAACATCCTGGATCTCAGCCCCTTCACTGTGACTGACCTTACACCCATGGAGATCGTAGTGGATATCTTCCGCAAGCTGGGACTGCGGCAGTGCCTGGTTACACACAATGGGTGAGAGCTGTTTGAAGACAGATTGTGGGAGAAGAGAGAATTGTAGGGAGAGAAAAAAGAACCCAGTTCACATGCACATTAGTAGCACTTATAGGCCTTTTGGAAGCTCTGAGATAAAGATGGATGTGTTTCTTTAATCCTCATAATTAATAGAAAAAAAGTTGGGGCAAGAAAGTGGGTTTCGGAGATGTGAACTGCTGGTTGTACATTATTAAGAACTCAGTTCCTCCCTCACAAAGGAAACAGCTGTGTTCTTATGAACAGGCAACCCTGAAGTTATAATGGTATTAGATAGTATATGTATAGTTTTTGGTCCTTACAGTACTTTTGTTATTATTATTGGATGGTGAGAAAACCAAGTTTCAGTGAGGTTTAAAGATTTACACAAGGGCCCCCAGTTAATATACAGTAGAGGCAGGCTTTAAACATAGGTTTTCTGACTCCCAAGGCTTGCTCTTTCTGGGATATTTTTTATCCAGCAAAGGGAGCCCTGCTATTTTTGTTGGAGAAGAGGGGAGGTTGGAGAGAAGAGATTTTTTTTCCTGAATGTAGTATGTTAATCCAGCAATTATATAAGAATTTCATCCCCTGAAATCTCTAAATGTTGTAACAGATGTCTTGCAGAATTTAAATCAATAAGAAGGCTTTCCTTAAATGATTCATTCAACATTTACTGAATCCCTACTCTTGTAAGAAGGTATTCCACTAGACTCTGGGGAGACGCAAAAATGAATAAGACCCTTCTCTGCCCTCAAGGAGTATGCAGTGTTATAGGGAAGCTAAGAACATATAAGTGCGTACAGCATGGCAGCAAACAGGACAAGTGCACAGAACATGCTGTTGCTGGGAAGAGGGCATAGGCCCTGTTGTCTTGTAGGATCAGGGAGGGTGTTCTGGAAGAGGAACATTTGACCTGGGTTGTAAAAGGCAAGTGACATTTGTATATGTAGAGAAGAATATTTAAACCAGAGGAAATAATGGGATCTGAGACCTAGAAGTAGATGTGTTTGACGCATATTAGGGACCCATGCATAGTCTCGTTTGTCTGGTATGTGTAACCTAGTCCTGTTATTTCATTCAGTAAGTGCATATAGTGTCCACAGACAAAGTTAAAAGGACTCAGGAGGAAAATTGTCACCTTTGAGAATGTTATTTAAACTACAGATTTATCTTTGTTTCGTTGTCTTGTTTTGTCTTTTAGGCGATTGCTTGGAATCATTACCAAAAAGGATGTTTTAAAGCATATAGCACAGATGGCGAACCAAGATCCTGATTCCATTCTCTTCAACTAGAATCACAGGGTTGTGCTGGATATAAAACAGGAAGGACATTGCAGACCATGGATATATTTTATTAACTGGGTACCCAAAATACATTTCCCATATTTGGATGGTGAAGTTATATTATGTGTTGTCTCTTTCCTCTGAGTTAACCAGTTGCACTACATAATCTCTAGAAATTAATCTTCTCTTTAGGAGAAAACACAGTTAGGCTTCTGTCATATTGTATTAGGAGGATTTCATGAAAGAGTAAACAAGATTGCTATGGTTTAATTCTTTTTCTTTTTTTAAGAGATTTTTAAAAAATTTAAAACATAATTGTTAGCCAATATGCAATTATTGAAAACTATGCAAAAAAAATTCCAACTGTCCTGACCTATAGCCTGGAGGAAACTCATGAAAAAGTCACTTTTTTTGGACTCTGTCATTGGTGGAAGATGAAGTGTAAACTAAGGGGCTTTGCTTCTCCAACCACAGAAAGGAAAGTCAGAAGGAAAATAGTAATGGTGTTTTCCAGACTGAAAATTCAGTTCAAATGTTGTTGTGTTCCTGTTACAATATTTAGCATTATGAGTTTGTGTATGTGTATGCTAACTTTAATATCTGATTATAAGACAGTGCTGCTTTGGTTAATCTCTCTAAACGAATTTAGAGGGGTTGACTTTTATAGCTTGCTTGTTCCTGGTACTCTTTTGAAGTGCACAAGATAAGTTCTAGAACTTTCTCCTTGTCTGCAAACGGGGTAATTTCCCAGAAGGCATTTGGTAGCTAGTTGACGACTCTGTCATGAATTTATTAGTAGCAAGAAATGATTTGTCCAGCTTCCTTAAATGAATGATTAGTTAAGTTCTAAGCAAAGTCAGTGATTAGGAATTTCACATTTTTATGAGGTCCCAACTAACCCTCTTACCCAGATGCCACCTCCATGAGTGATGGTGCTATAGGCTTCTGGAATGTGTAAGAATAGTAAAGGGAGCCAAGTTGGGGCTGCATACTGGTAAACCAAGGAAGACCTCGAGCTGTATCTGCATTCTAATGCACTCCTTCATAAAGACCACCAATACTAAAATAACCTCCTCCTACTGTAAAGAGTGAATAGAGTGAATAACAGGCCAGTGTTGTCCCTGTGAGCATGAATTTCAGCTTGGGGCCCGTTCACATATATTTAGTGCATTGGAACAAGATAGGCAGCTGGGACTCCCTTGAGGCTCCTTAGAATTCTAAATAAAATGTAGAACCATCTTAAGACCCAGGGGTGTGGACAAGGCCTGGTGATACCAAAGGTGCTTGTATTCAATTGAAAAGGTGCCTATCTCAATTTTCTACCACCTTTAGTGCAGCAGAAAACATCACACTGTAGGGACACCTGGTGGAACAGGCTACCACCATCATTCAGACTGTTTCATTTTCTATAGTTTTACCCACATACGGTTATTCCCCTCCATTCTTAAAATCTTCCCGCTCCTCAGTCCTGAATCCTTCCTTCAGGACTGAGAACTATGCCTGGTTAATCATTCCTATGACAAAAAAAGTAACTCCAGGGCTAGTTAAATTGTAAACCAAGGCTCAGCAATGTGATGGCATGTGGAGCAGATGTAATGCACAGCCATTTGCTTTGCTCTGTAGCTCAGTTGCTGCTGCCATGCCTCCATTTCCACACCAATGCACACAGCAGCAAGGCTTAACTGCCATGGGTGAGGGATCAGCCTTTCCCACATTTCAGGTCTGTTCCCAGCACTTCCCACCACCCTTCCAGCCCAGAATCAGCAGTCACGTGGTATATCCTCCCTGACCCACCACCTCTCCTCCCAAACACCTCAGTGCACCTCATTTTAAAAGTTGCTGACCCCTGATTCTAGGATTTTCTACCCCTAGTTCTCATCTTTCCAAAATCTGAAATTCTTTGATTGCCCAGAACTGGGTAGCCAAAGCTTATTTTGATTTTTATCTTAAAAATGTCAAATTAGTCATTAGAGTTTCTCTTTTTAAGTATATCACTCTAGCATTTTAAAGAAAAAGAAAAAAACAAAAAACTCTCTAGGTTATATTAGACCATAGTTATGACTCAGTAAGTTTATATCTTTTGTCCCTTCCATCCCACTGATTCCCTCACACAAGATGAGGCTGTTTGTCTGACCGACCACCCAGTAGTGGAAATCATTCTTATCTGTGTATTTCCGGTTCACTACCTATCTTATTAGCTGACCAACTAAAGTTTGCAAAACAGAAAGTGTTAGTATTTCTGATATTTGATGACAGTGAAAGGCTTGGTCACATTTCATAGTGCAACAGTGATATGGAGAGTGTCTAAGCTTGCCTTTGTGTTTCTTCTAGTCTCAGTTTTTTATTTTAGACAGATGAGCCAGTGTTAAGGTACTACTTCAGATAATAAATTCAAGAAACCAGGTAACACTGTGCCAAGGTATACTTTCCAGATGCTAAGCACCAGTTGGCCCTCCAGAGAATAATATTCCTTTGATACCTCACTCCTGATAAATCTTATGCATTAACCTCAGCTTCTCAGGAATCCTTATAACTCATATGCTGAAAGTAACTGTAGAGTATGGTATCCATTATCTGTCTAATCCTATGGTTTGGCTCAAAGGTTGGCTAATTGTGGCTAGAGCTCTCTAGTAAATTGCTAGCTCAGCACCTTAACACTCAGAGTTTCTTGTCTTGAGGCAAAAGAAAACATTCTTTATGCCATTGCAAATTCAGCAGTTGGATATACTTAACCAATAAACAAAGTCAATATAGGGAGTAGCCTCAAATGGCCACACATCTCAGTGGCAAAAGACTAGATAATCTGTGATTTAAAAAATTAATATGAATTGAGAGACTAGCCTATTTTGATATTTAAAAAGGAAAATTGCCTGACATAAGGGAAGGATTTACAGAAGAATGCCAATAAGTGCTTCAAGAGAGGATTTTCCAGGGAGAAAAGATCTGGTAGACATCAGCCATGAAAGGAATCAGAGTTTATAGATTTGTAAAAGTGTAACTGCTACATTTTGTATCTTCAAATCTTCAGTGTGAAGAATGAAAGAAGTTGAAACAGTTCATGCATGATTAGTTATACCATTGGAGAGGAGAAACAGGGGACTGAAAATGCCAAAATAGTGGCCACTTTCAAGATCACTTCTATTTGAATGTTCAGATACTCTCCTCTTTTCTGGCTCTAGCATTCTTCTGGCTTAGTCCACCTATGGAGTAGAGGTGATATAATTCACAGAACACATATCCTCTGGTAGATAATCTGACATTGATGAAACTTGGATTTGCCAGTTGGCAGAGGAAATGATTAATCTGCTGATTGAACCACAAAACAGTTCAACTGTTTGGCACCAGACGCTGAATCTGAGCCCTTTACAGGAAGGGCAGAGCGAAGTATAAATTTCTCTAGCAAGTCTTCAATTCTGTTTGAACATGAAGATGAAACAGTTCAGGTGTGGGGGGAGCAAATATGTTTTTAAAAACATAGCGTGCCATAGAGTCCATCATGGAAAGTAATCATTGCTGTATGTTTTAAATATTTGAATCATCTGTCCTGGTTGGGCAGGTTTGTTTTGTTAGGCGAAGAGTAGGAAGGTATATACCTGTTACCCACAGTATTCTGTTTCTGTTTTCATTTTTTAAAAAATAAGTCACAAGGAATGCCATTTTTGAGGTTTAATTTTTAATAGTGATAGTGAAGACAATGTCGAGAATTTAAAAGAGCCAGTGTGTTTTATATTGCCAAAGTACTTGCTGATGACTGACTACATTGTACTGTGAGGAACTGGTTCACCTGTACTGGATCAGAGCCAAATGCAGGCCACTGATCAGTTCAGAGAAAGCAGAAGGGCATCTTTTATGGTGGTACATAGAGTATTGTGCTCCTAAAATCCTGAAAGACTAGAAATTTAGAAAAATTAGGAATTTAGGAAGAAAATGGAAAGTAGAATATTGAGTTCTTTAAAAAAATATATATGTCTGAATATGTGGTCTGAACTTAAGTGTCCTAAAACTTTGATTTTTTTTAACCATCTCTGGGGGGGCCTAGATTCCTTTTAGAGACATATTGGAAAGTTATGGCAGTGGAAAAGCCCCAGTAAGAAAATATATGAGTTCTTGTAAGGTGGTGGGAAGAAGGCTATCCCATGCCCCAAGCCATATATCCAGGGATATAAAAACTGCTTGAACATGTGCTTTGAGGGGAGAAAAAGCCAAGCGGTCTCCCAGAGACCAGGCTTTCCAAGCAAATGAGAGGTTCAAAGCAGCATTATGCTGGAGGCAGTCTATTTTTTATGGAGAAGATTGACATAAAATGAGACATCTTTTCATGAAGGTGGGCAGCATCTACTGCCATTGCCTAAGTGATAAGCTTTAAGTAGATTGTCTCAAATTTTGATAGCAAAATTTTTTTAATGTATATTTTTAGCCTCCCTAATATGTACTTGCTATGTATAAAAAAGAAAAAAGTGAGAGTTTTGCAGATCACAGCTCATGGAGCTGTGTAAATTCAAAGTGAAATTGACATAGTAGACCTGTTGGTGACCTTTGCTCTACCTCAATTTCAGTTGTTTGCTCCAAGGAGAGAAGTTCTTGGAATGGTTGGCGTTAGCAACTTCAAGTTATTCCCCAAATGGTTGCTGGCCACAGTCTCATTTCTAAATATCTGGATCTGAACAAAGTTTTATATTAATGAAGTGAACAAAATTGGTTTCTCCACTATGTAGTTTGATTGTGCCAGATCACCACAAGGAGGAAGAAAGGATATGATGTGCAGAGTTTGCATTTCTTGGATGGGACCCTTCAGGTCACCCAGCCTGATCCTACTGTCATAAATTCCTACCTCTAAGTTCCTGCCAAAGGGTCTTCAGCCTCTGTGTGCACACTCATTGAATGAATAGTATTTAGTCTTGCCCTTTAAGGAGAAACAGCATACAGTGGTATAAAAATACGAGGGTTTAAAAAATTATCTCTTCCCTCCTTCTCTCTCCTTCTTTCCTCCTCCTCCCCCTTTTTTTTCTCTCTCTCTCCCTTCCCCATGCCCTAAATTCAAAATCTTCTCAACTGTTACAGACATGTTGTTTGGATGTGGACTTTGGCAGGGAAAGAAAGGATTGTTTTGAGAACAGAGAATGGAAGACACTTCGGAGTTGATAGGGCCAACGGCACTCTGTTGTACTGTAGGGGCTAAAGCCAGTGGCATGTGTTGGGAGTGTCGAGGGCCTTAGCATCTCAGGGCAGGCATATGAAGTATTTATTGCTAAACCTTGTCATTATCTACTGGTCCAAGTCCATTGAAAGTCAGAGACAGTCTAGGATTTGGTGAGCGAAATGCCATCTAGCAAAATGGGCATGAGGGAGTAACCAGAGATGGTTTTATTGGGGTGGGAATGTTTGTCCTCATATTGAATGTACCTCAAAATATATGGTCCTTCAAGAGTGCTCCTTTTCCCTCCTCCATCTCACTTTATCCTTTCTGTTTTTCTTCCATTGCCCTCCCTTTTTAGTACTTAGCTTTTTTTAAAATAAGTATTTACTTTATTATTGTGTATTTGGTCCTTTGGGACTATGTAATGATCAAGAATTTCATTTTAGATGAAAAATGATGTTTTAATATGTTGTTCTTTTAAACTGTCTTTTGAAGCTATGCTGCTAACCAAGTATAGGCCAGGAAGTGTTGGGCCTGACAGACAGCACCCTGGTCAGACCACCTAGGGATATCGATGTTGTAATGGTGACTCCTCATTTGACCAAGGCCAGCCTCCTGCTCTTGCCTCTCTCCATTCATTTCTGGCTATGGGAAAAATACCACCCACTGGGTGAGCCAATAGGACCGGGAGGAGCAGAGGGTCTGGGTTCCAACCCATGGGCCACTATATAAATATCTCTGTAACATGCTCGTTTGTAGGGCTGGCTCCAATTGTAGTAGCCAAAGAAAAGCTATCTGACTCGACATTCTAGTTCCTGAGAGTTGGTAAAAGTTCAACTGATGCTAATGTATAGACATCAGCAGTAGCTAGGCATCCAGAAACTAGCATCAACCAAAGCTAATAGAGCCCGAGTTTCTGCAGGAAGCTTGGTGCTGAGCTATTAACAGCAGTTATTTATCTGAGTGTTGCCAACCCTTTAGTCATGCTTTCTTAGCTTTATTCTAGCTGTTAGAGGTGTTGGTCCCCATTTGTAGGCACAGTCTGTATCAAGCTGTGGCTCACTGCTCACTTCATTCTGCTTCCTGGTCATGCATAGTAACATAGTCTAAAAAGGAAGACATGGGCTGGGGAGTTAGGAGACCTGGTTTCTATTCCCTATGCTCCTACTAACTTGCCTTGGGATCTTAACCACTCTGTGCCTCAGTGTTCCCATCTGCAAAATGGGGATAATGTTAATTGCCCTACCTACCTCACAGGGTTGTTGTGAGGATAAATTGAGACAATGAATGGAAAGTACCTTGAGAAGTGCTATGCAAATTGTAAGAAATGGAAACAATCATGTTAAAGGCAATGGAATAGACATTGCTAGAAGGATTAATGGGATTGTCCAGCCCTTTCTCTGTGGCTTATACCCAGGTCACCATTGCTTTATACATTTTCACTTAGCACAGATTTGTATTTATGCATGTAATAAAGCACAGCCTTATCCAACCTGGTTTCTGATATGTTTTTGAAGACCCTAAATTTTGTAGCTCTGGATCTGATCATAAAAGCAGGGGATCAGGGTGTGGGATTTGAGAGAGATTAGTGTAAAAGGCAGCTACAAACTCTTACTAGCAGACTCACTTATTAAAAATATTTATTAAATAATTATTTCTACGTTTTCAGATTCAGTAATACTTTTTACAATAAGGAGACAGATGAGAGGCAACATGCATTTTCTGAGAAATTCCAGATACCTCATTCCTTATGGCTATTTAAGAGTTCCTGTCTCACACACTTGTGATGCTTTCCTGATGACATGAGAATTAACTGGGAGCTGTATTTTCTTCTCTTTTCGAGCTTTTAATGATTTAAGATTATGGGTTTTACCAGGCGTCTTACCCACAGTCAGTTCTTATAGGGAGTAGGGTGGGTGTTTGAAGTGTTTGTCCAGTTAATAGTAGGATTAGTAGTACCCTCTTTGTGGAGTGATTGGATTAATATGCCTTCTGGGGAATACCCGCTCAAGTGACCAAGGAGGTGGGCTTTCAGGGACGTAGTCGAATATGCAAACATTTCCTTTTCACATCTCTCTGGAACACAGAAAACAAAGGAAAGCTATACATGGCTTTCCTACTTGCTCACTATTTTCCTGCATCTGATACCTCCTCCCCTGTCCCTCCCCCTCTCTGTTAGCCAGACCACTAGTAAGGCAGTTTACTGCATCCACGTTTTTGTTGACATTTGACCATATCGGCACTGACGTTGACTTGGTATCTTATTTCTATGAAGAACTTTAATGCCTTTGACCTACTTGGTATCATTTCAGAAAGGACACCAATATGTAAAAATAACTCCCTCATAAGCCTACAGTTCCACAAAGAAATTTCAGGTTTTGATGTTACTTAAAATTTTACTGGACTCCTTCCACATTATTGCCATTCCTACGTCTAAATACCTTTTGATAAAAAACAGTATGTCTAGCTGTTACCAACTATCAATAAGTTGAAGTGAATTAGAGTGTCATATCTGGTGACTGTAGAGCTCAGATAAAAGTGGCTTTGATAGAGTGTGAGGTACAGATCCATCCATCATCTAGTACAGCAGCTGCCCAGAGAAAAACCTGGGAATGAATACCAGATGTCAGTGCAATCATTAAAATACTGATATACTGTGGTTTGGTCAGAAGAGAGCTGTGTCTGAAGATAGGCAGGGCAAGAAACCATAATTCATGCATACAGCTAGATGCTGGGAATACAAAATTCAGTCACAAGGAATTAGTTTATCAGAAATTGTCCTTTTAATGTATATAATAAAACTTCATGCTTTTCTTATTTTAAAAAAATCAACCACATGGCAGCCCCTGCCTTTAACGGACTTATCTTCCTGGTGTCTGAAACTTGTAGTTTCTTTTTAAAAACAGTGTCCCACATAAAAACAATGAGGACAGAAGGGCTCTCTAGTTCCTCTCTCATTTGGATGAGCATATAATTTATTGTATGACTAGGACACTTCACAGTGGCATGGTGGTGCTAATAATTACCCAGGGAGAAGAAGTGTGAACGTGAACTACCCAGGTGTCTTAATCCTGGCTGCTGTAACAAATTGTCATAGCCCTGGTAGCTTATAACCAATAGACATTCATTTCCCACAGTTCTGGAGGCTGGAATCCCAAGATCAGGGTGCCAGCATTGTAGGGTTGTGGTCCTGTCTAGAATTGCAGACTCCTGACTTCTTGTATCCACACATGGTAGAAAGAGAGCTAGAGAGTTCTCTGGGCTCCACCCTCATGAAATCATCACCTCCCAAAGGCTCCGCCTCCAAATACCATCACACTGGGGGTTAGGATTTTGATACATGAATCTGGGGAGATGACACAAACATTCAGTCCATTACACCAGGCAATCAAAGCAAGACATGTAGTCCCTCTCTTCCTTAGGGATCCCTAGCTCCTGTCCTTTGGCTTCTAGCTCCAGGTTTCCCAAGCTCCTTCCCTAGGATCTCACACTCTGCCCTTCCCTTGAGTTCCCAGGGCCCCTCTCCTGAGCTCTCTTCCCTTCATAATAAGCAGTCTCATCTTAACTGCTACTGGGATGTGGAGTAAGAGAGGTGTTCAAACATGTAAAAAAATTATTATTCTCAAAAACAACAGTAGGACTCTGAGAAGAAAGCAGCATTCAGGGTAAGAGAAAAACAATTTTGGCTTTTGGGTTGCTTTAGGCCTCTTCAAGCTGTCAGGTTGAGGAGGTTCCATGTCTATACACTGCCCACTGCTAGTATCTCTAAATTGACATTTTAGGATCTTGATTAGGAGCCTGCAGATAGACTAAAAGACAGAGTGGAAGAAGCACAGGATTTAGAATGAGAGGACCTGGACTCGAGGCTTGCTATAAAGGAACTGCTGCTTTTCTTGATCAAATGCAACTCAGAATCTCTGAGATTGACCTCACAGGAAGAACCTCCTCTTGAAAAGGGGCTTCTGGATAGCTCACAGTGTGGCTTTGTGTTCCACAAGAGTTTCCTTACCACAAAGGCAATTTTTTCTGGTTACCTCACTGGCCTAGGGCTGTAGTAGAGATCACTTCCTTGTAAATGTTCTGGCCTGAGAGGGCCTCTATAGCACAACTGAGGTGGAGGTAGAATTTTTAATCTAAAAGCTCAGAGTAAAATAAAAGGGAACCCATGTGTTATACAACAAGGCTCATCTGGCTTCCTCTGACTGTGCATCAAAATCACCTGAAGTGCATGTTAAAATATACATTCTTGGAGGCTTGGGGCCAGGTGTTGCACTAATATTTGGAAAACCATATAAAAGAATTGCAGGTTTCAACCCACTCTGAAGCCTTAGCCTGCTATGTGGTGGGTACCATCTCAGCCCTGCCTGGGAGAGCTCGTCCTACTTGTTCACTCTTGTATCCCAAGCACCAGATACAATGCTCAGCACAGAGCAAGACCTTTCAAAATGCAGTACTGGTGGAATGGCTGGCTGTGTAGAGCTTGCCTGCTTAGCTACTGTTGCCTGCCTGAAGATGTGTCTCTTTCCTAGATGTATACCACCTTCCAGGGACACCACACCTACCCACCCACAACTGATTCTTTTATTTTATAAGTCAAAATCTGGTAATCACTATCTCATACAACTGTAGGTGACAGAGGGCATGTTTATTTTAGGCTCTCCTACTTTGCCATGTGGTTTTAGGCATGTGATTTGACCTATATGAACCTCAGAACCTCACCTATAAAGCAGGCATGATGATAAAACCTGTTTCCTTGGACTGTTGAGATGAAGTGAAACTGGCTTTGAAAACTGGGCTTTACAAACATCACTGTTACTCAGTTGCTCCTGAGAGCTAAAGGAGATAACGAATGAGAATAGTCTATTCATTCAACCAATATTTAATGAGCATCTCTTGGCACTGGGTAGTCAGTGAAGGAAGCAACAGACCCATTTCCTAAATGACGATCCCAAAATAGAATTTTGAATGGCATAAACCAGCAGACTATTCTAGTAAGAGAATTTTTTTTTTCAAAGTCCAATATCTATGGGCTTGGCAGCCTATCCTGAATATTAGCAGAATCTTGGCACCTTCTCTCCCACCAAAATGTTTTCCAGTTATTTCTGTTTCTGAGACTCCAGAATATACCACCAAATCAGAACATCCCAGGTATGGTCACACCAGTCTGTCAGCTATGCTTGTCAAGAGGGATGCATGAACTTTCTTCCTCCCTCCAGCTCCAACGTCCATTTGGCTACATTTGAAGTCTGCAAAGCCACTTGGAGAGCCCTTCATTATCCTAGATATCACCCAGCCTGACAAAGCTAATTGTACCTCTTCATTCTTTTCCTGTCCTTCAGCATAATTCCTCTTTCTAGTTCCAGTTAGAAAACAAAAATTCCCTTATATATGGATGAATACCAACAGAAAGGGCCATGTGTATGTGGGGAGTGGGGAGGAGGGTTGTCTACAGTCTTGCCAGTGGGTTTCAGCCCCTGGCAAGTTCACTATGGATTCAATGTAACCAAAGAAATGACAGTAGAACATTCTTGGGGTGAAAGGGTTATACCCAACTTTATTTCCACAGTGGGAGGTCAATCACTAGAATCCCATCCACTCAGAGTGAGTCTGCATGCAGCAAGCCAGTCTCTGCCTTTGGGCCTCTCTATCTGCATAGCTGTCTCAGTCTCTGTCCTCGGTGCTGCCACCACTCCAGCCTCTGCTCTGCTCTCCTGCAGCCTTGTAGCCTGCCACTGTGTCACCCAGAGCACTGGGCGGAGCTCTTTGTAAACAATCAATAGCAATGTATTGCCCACATGTGCATAGTGAGCTAGCCAACCAGGGCCAGGTGAGAATCCTGGCCACAGGAACTTTGATTTTATCCACATCTACCCTAGCAGCAGTATATGAGAAAGGCTTTATTACACAAATAACCTTGAACTTCACAACAACCCTGTGAGATAGGGAAAATGTGAGGAAACAATTATTTGGCTGTGATTTGGTGAGTCTCTCAGCAGCAGGAAGTGTTACAACAAACTGGAACTCAGTGTTTTTAATCCCATGTCCAATGATTGTTCTACTACTAATCTTGCAGCCAAGTGTACTGTTCATCCTGAATGTTTCCAGGCCAGTTTATGGGAAGGGGGGAATAGGAGCCTGCATGGTTGGACAGTTGGCCTAGTGATAAAAATTTACCTTGGGTAAGAATCTGTATAGAGACATGTAGAGATGATCAGCAACAATTTTAGGAAGAGGATCTCCAAAGAAGTTTCTTTTAAAAGAAATGAATTTTAAAATCTTTTAAAAGTGGGTGTAGAAAAGTGAAAAGTGGGAAGGGAGAGGTGTGGGGGAGCAGTGTCTGGGGGCCTGTATTTACTGATTTACCTCCCTTGATGTAATTTAAAGTTTTTACCAGGAACTTGTATCACTAATAACTTTTTGAAAGCAAGCATCCAGGAAAGAAAACAGTATTTTTATATGTGGTTGTACAAATGAGTTCATCTCATCAATTGGAAGCTAAATTGGTTTTTCCTTCAAACTAATGATAAACAATGAAAACTAAAGCCTCAGATCCAGTAAGTGCTTGTTATCATGAGAATTCCCTTTCCTAGCAGGGAGCCATATGACTCATATAGGCACAGAGGGCTGTTTTCTCCCATAATCTAACACAGCAGCCACAGTTTTAAAACATAAATCAGATCAAGTCACCCCACTTGCCTGATTTGAAACCCTTTGGTGACTTCTAATTACGTCTAGAGCATATCCAAACCCCTTACCCTGGCCTCTGAGGCCTTCCATGATCTTCACCTGGCCTATCTTGCTAACCTCATGCATTGAATTGTGTCCACCCAAAATTCATGTTAAAGTCCTAACTCCCAGTACCTCAGAATGTGATCTTATTTGGAAATAGGGTCATTGCAGCTGTGATTAGTTAAATTAAGGTGAGATCATAGTGGAGTATGGTGGGCCCTAATCCAATATGACTGGTGTCCTTATAAGAAGGAGAAATTAGGAAACAAGCATACACACAAGGAGAACACCATGTGAAGATGAAGGCAGAGATGAAGGTGATGCTTCTACAAGCCAAGGTGTGCCAAAGACGGCCAGCAAACCACTGGAAGCTAGTGGAGAGGCCTGGAACACATTTTCCCTAACAGTCCTCAGAAGGAATCAACCCTGTGGACACCTTGATCTCCTTGGATATTTAACCCCCAGAACTGAGACACTAAATTTCTGTTGCCTAACTCCCCTGGTTTGTGGCACTTTGTTACAGCAGCCCTTGAAAGCTAATACACCTCATCTCTTGGCACTCTCCCTCTCCTCTCACTTGCTCCCAGAATGCCATCTTCTTTTTTCCTTCAGTTCCTCACACATCCAGTTTATTCCTGCCTCAGGATCTTTGCACAAGCTGTTTCATTTTTCTCAAATGTACCTCCCTCAGACTTTGACATGACTAGGTCTTTTTTGGTATTCAGTTTAAATGCCCTTTTTTACAGAGGTCTTCCCTGGCCTTCCAGTCATTCTTAATGACTTCATGCTCATTTTTCTTCTGCACAGTCATTATCTGATGATTTCATACTTGTTTATAGTATATTTCTCCCAATTAGAATATAAGTTCCATAGGGATTTTGTTCACCATTTTATTTCCAGCTTCTACCTAGACATACCTGGCAAACTATAAGTAAGCATTCAGTAAATATTTGTCAAATAAATGAATGAATGGGAAAAGTTCTTCACTGATAGATTTGTTCATCAAGCATTTATTGAAACTCTACTACTTGACAGCTACTGTGATAGAACTTGAGGCACAAATGCAAATAAGTCTCTGCCCTTAGACTTTCTAAAACTCTGTGGCTGCTGTCTAATCCCAATAGTGGTGTAACAGACTGAGGTTTGGAATCTGACATGTCTAAGTTCATATCCTAGCTCTGACACTTACTAGCTATGTGATTCTGGCCAAGGCACTTAACCTCTCTGTACCTTCTGCTAAATGCAGAGAATGTTAATACCCAACCCAGAGCTGTGGTAAGAAATAAACGAGAAAGATAATGTGTGTGAGACACTTAACAGTGTCTGGTATCCAGTAGATGCTAAAAAATAGCATTCTTCTTTTTCACTCTAATTAAATAACCAGGGCCCTTCGGTTCACAGCTATTTGCCTTCCTTTGGGGGAATTAACAGTTCCCCAGGACAGCAGTAGAAATAATTTGGCCTACAGGGAATCCCTGGTTGGCCTCAGTGCTTCTATCAGGGAGCTCTGAGAAGTCGTTCAGGTGGAGGAGCTACAAGTTAGAAATAAACACCCAACCTACTTCCCTTTATGCCCCATATATGGGTAGTCATTCATTCATTTTTTCATTCATTCAGTTGTTCATTCATTCATTCATTCATTTATTCAGCAACTATTTATTTGAATATTCTGTCCCAGTACTGTGCTGGGGATAGAGCAGTGAACAATACAGACACAGTGCTTGCTTGTCTTCACAGGGTTTATAGTCTAGTGGAGGGTTTTTGTTTTGTTTTCCATGTACTCTTTCAGAAAATATATATTGGACCTGCTGTTTCTAGGCTTTCTTGATGTAGAAGGAATAGTGACTCTACTCACTAGTCATCATGCCACTACCAGCTATTACCCAGATGACCAAGTGGCCTTGGATCTGGGGCAGATGTAGGAAATGATGCTTGTCCTTGGGGATATTTTGGGCTTAGGAACCCTCTGAAAGTTATCATTTTTAAAAAGTTCCACATATTGAGTGTTTTTGCTCTATTTCAAGCACTAGATTCCATGCTTCCCATCTATTATTTCACTTAATCCTCACAAGAAATTTGAAAAACAAATACTATTATTTAACTCTTTTATGTCAGATGAGGAAAGGGAAGCTCATACTGGTGAGAAGGTGAAGTGATTTGCCATAGGTTACACAGATAAGAAATGGCGGAGGTGGGATTCAAGTCCAAGCCTATATGACTTCTGAATCTCTTTCTACAATACCATAATGCTTCAATATTTCCATAGGGTAGTTCTGCTAAGGAAGCATCACACAGAGCTTACTTGCTGGAAGCTATAAGAGCCCTTGAAAGAAAAAAATTAGGGTCAACTATGTACATAGAAATCCCCAAGTTTTTTAAATCCATACCTTCTTCTATTAATTATCTATTGCTGTATAACACCATTACCACAAACTTAGCAACTTAAAAAACACACACACATGCATGTGCACACGTGCGCATGCACACACACACACACACACATTTATTATATAACAGTTTCTGTGGGTCAGGAGTTTTGGCACAGTTTAGCTGGATTGTCCATAAGGCTGCGATCAGGGTGTTGGCCAGGCCTGGGATTTCATCTGAGGTTCAATTGGGGAAGAATCCATATCCAAACTCACATGATTGTTGGTAGCATTCAATTCCTTGAGGGCTGACAGACTGAAGGCCTCAGTTAGGGTTCTCCAGAGAAACGGAACCAATAGAATGTGTGTGTGTGTGTGTGTGTGTGTGTGTGTGTGTGTGTACTGAGAGAGATTTATTTTAAGGAACTGACTCATGAAATTATGGAGGTTGGCAAGTCCAAAATCTGTAGGTGGCCCAGCAGCTAGACACCCAGGGAAGAGGGCCTTTTTCATAAAAGGTAGCACATGCTCGCAGCTGAGTACTTTTATCAGCCTGCTTCTTTAAAATAGAATTTTGGGGGTCTAACAGCCTTCTTTAATTTTGCACTCTTTGTCTCATTCCAAACTAACAGTGTTTCTGCTGAAATAACTTTCTCAAAAACTTTATGAGTCCTCAGTGGAATTATCTGAGGATCACTCAGAAAAAAGACACATGCACAGATTTGTTTGAGAAAAACCGTTCTCTACCTTGGACTCCTGACATAGCTAGGTGCAGCTCTTAAGCTTCCTAGAGGCCTTACTGTTTGAGGTTCTGTGAGGCACATCTCTAATCTCTTGAAAGGGCCCCTTGTGTGACTATATACCACTCTGATCCTTTGATCTTTCTGAAGCTTTAACAAAATGCTGTACCATCACTCTTTCAGGCTTTTCTCTGTGCCATACTTTCCTAACAGTGCTCAGAAGTCATTTCTTAATTTTAGTTATCTTCTGCCATCTGGAAAGGCTGAGAATCATCAATACTAGTTCTTTTTTTGGTTAAACAGTTCTTCCCTTAATTTATCTCTCTCCTCTCACATTTGACTAAAAGCAGCAATAAAAAATCAGGCTACACCTTCAACACCTTGCTTGAAAGTCTTATAAAGTAAGCAAGATCATCACCTACATGTTCTACTTTCTCCATAAGTTCAGGCAACAATTTCAATAAGCTTTATTCCAGTACTTAGCAGGGATTCCCCCATAGCCCTGTGCCTGCCACATGGTAAATGCGTAATAAATTTTACTACTACTATTACTATATATATAATAGGAAAAATAACCCCTATTTTGTAAGGTTATTGTGCTAATTTAATGAGATTATGTGTGAAACTGCCTAGTATATAGTAGATATGTAGATTTCCTTCCTTTAATTCTGTTATAGACTGAATGTGTCTCCCTAAAATTCATATATTGAAGTCCTAATCCCCAGTGTGGTTGTAAGAGGAGTAAGGAAGTAATCAAGGTTAAAAAAGGTTGTAAGGGTGAGACTCTGATCCAAAAGGATTAGTGTCCCTTTTGGAAGAGACACCAGAAAGCTTGCCCTCTCTTTCTGTGTGCACACTCACTGAAGACAGGCCATCCATGTGAGGACACAATCCCCGGCAAGTTCACTAGGATTCAGTGAGACCGAGGAATGACAATGGAATGTTCTTGGGGTAAAAGTGTTTATTACCCAGCTTTGTTCTCCTGGCCGTAGAATTGTGCTCCTGATCACTAGAATTACTTCTGCATCCAACAATCTACAGGTCTGTAATTCTCCTTCATGTCTGCTTTTGGCCAGAGCACTGGGCAGAGCTCTTTATATAGTGACTCAGTCTTATAGCTTATTGCCTATGGGTGCCAAAGCAATAGCCTGGCAGTGGGCCAATTACATCAAGTAGTTAGGATCAGGTGAGGATCCTGGCCATAGGAACTTCCATTTTCCCCACAGGTGGCCATCTACAGGCCAGGAAGGGAGCTCTCATCAGAAACTGACCATGCTGGCAACCCAATCTCATACTTCCAGCCTTCAGAACTGTGAGAAAATAACTTTTTGTTGTTTAAGCCATCTATTCCATGGTACTTTGTTATGGCAATTCAAGCAAACCTTTCTTGGGTGAAGTTTTAAGAATCCAGAGATCAGAACTCACCTCCGTCAGTTCCCAACTGCTCACAGATGACATTGGGATAATTGAAAAACAATAATGTGCTTTTAAAAAATAATGTTCATTTTTCTCCTATTATAAAATATAGGATCACTGTAAAATAATAAGAAAATACAGAAAATCATGGTAAAGAAAGTAAAATAATCTAAAATTTCTTCACTCAGAGATAGCATTGTTAAGGTTTTGGTGAATGTATTTTTATTATTTTTCTATATATGACAGTTTGTACACACAAATAGAATTAAGTAATGTTAACCCACAGTGCCTTATATTCTTTTTTAAAATTATTTCTTATATTCCATTTGTGGATAAAATGAGAGTTCCTGTGGCCAGGATTCTAACCTGGCCCTGCTTGACTAGCTCACTGCACACCTGTGGGCAATACATGGCTGTTGACTCTATATAAAGAGCTCCACCCAGTGCTCTGCATGCAACATGGTGGCAGGGCTGCAAGGCTGCAGGAGAGCAGGGCAGAGGCTGGAGTGGTGGCAGCACTGAGAACAGAGGCCCAGAGGATGGCTGTACAGGACAATTGTGCAGAGAGGCCCAGAGGATGGCTGTGTAAGATGACTGTGCGATGGCTGTGCAGGCAGAGAGGCCCAGAGGACAGGTGTGCAGGACTGCTGTGCAGACAGAGGGGCCCAGAGGCAGAGACTGGCTTGCTGCATACAGACTCGCTCTGAGTGAATGGGATTCTAGTGACTAACCTGCCACCTGGAAATAAAGTTGGGTATCACCCTTTAACCCCAAAGAGTGTTCTGCTGTCAATTTTCTTTGGTCACATTGAATCCGTAGCAAATTTTCCCGGGGCTGAAACCCACTGGGAAGACAATTGGCATAGTCATCAGGGTTCATTGCTGACCAAGGAAAAAGACAGGCTACCCTTATGGGAGGGGTGCTTCAATGGGCTGCCCCTGTGAATGGGGAGACAGTGGATTGGCCCGCAATGGGTATGTGGTCTGAGGTGGCTTGCCTCCTAGAGGACTGGGCCCCACCCCAGGACTGGAGGCAAGTGGAGGTGACACCTGAGGCACTAGGGGTGGCTCTTGGTATAGTAAGCAGATCCTTTGAGAAGCAGAGTGCCCATGAGGCAGTGAGGACTGTGAGTTGGCTGCTTCTCACAGTCTTAAAAAGGTCTACAGAGGAGACCCAAGAAATGGCAGCACAAGAATGCAAGCTGCAAACTTCTGTGGATTCCCTGAGGAAGGAGATGGCATTGATACGAGAGGAGGCAGTACGAGTGCGCCAGCAGCAAGGTGCCATTGGAGATGAGATGGCAGCACTGCCAGGTGTTCTGAAGGAGGAAGAGACCATCAAGGAAAAAGATGAACTCCTGAGGGAAGCACAGAGGTGGCACAAGAATGTCAGCTGCGAAGCATTGAGCTGAAGGTAAGAGAGTTTTTGAAGACCGAGCTAGCACTGTTGTGAGGCACTGTAACAGAGGAGGCACTTGGAGGAATGGAGAGAAAGGTGCCATCAGCCCCAGAAATGGAGGAGCTGGGGAAGGATGAAGGGGTGGTGCTGGAGGCACTGGCCCCTCCTGTATTGAAAACACACCCAGTGGTTGTAAATAAAATAAAGATCCAGCAGCTGCAAGTTCCCCATGGAGAGGAGCAGCCCCCTCCCCAGGTCGTGGAGCACTCTATGGTCCACTCCTATACTCATGCTGAGCCAGTGGCTGTGAGACTTAGGGGTGGATGGAATTGTTCTGTCGGTATCAGAGATGGGAAAGCTGTCTTCCCTGACAGTGAAGCCTGCCTTGAGGCAGTGATTACAAAATGGGAAGTGACACATATAGTAGCTGAAGCAATGAGAACCCTGAAAGAAATAAGACCTTGTGGATAAAATGAGAGTTCCTGTGGCCAGGATTTTCACCTGGCTGTGGTTGACTAGCTCAGTGCACACCTGTGGGCAATACATGGCTGTTGACTCTATAAAAAGAGCTCCTCCCAGAACTCTGCGCATGACACGGTGGCAGGGCTGCAAGGCGGCAGGAGAGCAGAGCAGAGGACAGAGGCCAAGAGGATGGCTGTGCAGGATGACTGTGCAGAGAAGCCCAGAGGCAGAGACTGGCTTGCTGCATACAGACTTGCTCTGAGTGAATGGGATTCTAGTGATTGACCTGCTACCTGGAAATAAAGTTGGGTATAATCCTTTCACCCCAAGAACGTTTTGCTGTCATTTTCTTTGGTCACGCTGAATCCATAGCGAACTTGCGTGGGGCTGAAACCCATTGGCAAGACAGACCTGTTACAGGAGGAATTTGAGGGGCCTTGTGAGGGTTATGAGGACCCAGATGGGGGTTGATTTGATACAGGCAGGAGTAGATGGAAGGAAATTAGATGGGAAGCCAAATAGGATCTTACTGGAGCTATGGCAACAACTGAGACCAGAGCAGCAGTTCCAGCCATTAAGACCAAGGGGCAGAGGTCAGAGACAGAGCCAGGAGTCCGGCCTGTGTGTCTGCAAGACTTTTTGCTGGAGAGGCTGGAGAACAATGTTTGAGCTTCCTTGCACAGGGACCATTGCAGAGGACTAAGGGCACATAGATTGAGAGGAGAGAATCCTGAAGAGGTTGAGTGTGGATAAAATGAGAGTTCCTGTGGCCAGGATTCTCACCTGGTCCTGGTTGACTAGCTCACTGCACACCTGTGGGCAATACATGGCTGTTGACTCTATATAAAGAGCTCCACCCAGTGCTCTGCGCACGACACAGTGGCAGAGCTGCAAGGCTGCAGGAAAGCAGAGCAGAGGCTGGAGTGGTGGCAGCACTGAGGACAGAGGCCCAGAGGGTGACTGTGTGGGACGGCTGTGCTGGCAGAGAGGCCCAGAGGACAGCTGTGTGGGATGGCTGTGTGGACAGAGGGACCCAGAGGCAGAGACTGGCTTGCTGCATACAGACTCGCTCTGAGTGAATGGGATTCTAGTGACTGACCTGCCACCTGGAAATAAAGTTGGGTATAACCCTTTCACCCCAAAGAGTGTTCTGCTGTCAATTTTCTTTGGTCACATTGAATCCATAGCGAATTTCCCGGGGCTGAAACCCATTGGGAAGACACCATTTAGTAACTATTGGAGTGGATTGCTTTGCACAGATGTCTTTTCCTCTGGAATTATTTCTCTCCTGGGTTATTGACTTCCTATTCTCCAGCCTATTCTGATTCATGTTCAGCTTGTTTAAGGCCCTGGCTCCAAGCCCAAAGGAGCTTTGCCTCTGTGGATTTGCCTCAGGTTATGGGACTGCAGAGTAACTGTTTTCACCTGCAACCTTGATAGGGCAGTTGAGAGAAAATGGCAGCTCTGGGAAATAAGTAGAAGGAACAAACCAGAATCTGTGACTCCCTTAAGTCTAAAGTACAACAAAAGAACCAAAACCTTGGCTAAGATTTGTGGCCAGGGACTGAAGGAATGCAAATGGACACTGGGTTGATAAGAAAAGCCCAAGGTTAATGATTCAATGGTATTTGCCCAAACTGAGGCACCAAATTATATCCCAGTATGATTTCAACTTTAGCAAAACATGCATGGTTTATTGAAAGGTGGGTGGCACTGTAGTTCTATAAACTATAGTTCTTCTGTAATGTTTTGTTAACATGCCATTGTATTTTCCATTTCATTCAATATTCTTTGAAAGAATAACTTTTAAAAAGAATGACATTTTAAAAGCATCTTGTTTTTCATATTAAGAATGACATAAATATATTGAATAACATAGAATATTTCAACCAAATAATGATATTAAAGCCTCGACTGGTGAAGGTGTATTATAAGCCTGATTTAGGTCTTGAGATACCTGGAGGGAATAGAGAGTAGGGGCAGTTCAAAACACTAATAGCAAGGGAATGATGGGTGGGCAAATGATATAAACAAGTAATTCACAGAAACAACCCAAATGGCCAATAAACACAGAAAAAGCCATTTAATCTCACTCATAATCAAAGAAATATAAATTATATTACTAGGGTTAGAAAGAGTACAGGGAAAGGGACATCCTCAGACACCCAGGTTGGAATATAGATTGATATGGTTGTTATAGAGGCTTGTTTGGTGTGAGCTCTCCAAGGCATAAGAGCACATACCCTTTGTTCCTGGCATTCCCATTGTGGGAAACATTTCTACAGAAATAATTGAACAACTGCAAAGCTTTATGTAAAAGGATATTTATCTCAGCATTGTCTTTACTGTAGAGAATTGATATAACCTAAATATCCATCAATATAGGGGTTATTAAGGAATCATGGAACAGCCACATGATGGGTCTATATTCTAAAAAGAATAAGGTAGATTGGTATGGACAGGTATGGAAGGATAGCCATTAAATATAATTGAGTGAAAAAAGCAAGTTGCAGACAATTAAGTACACTATAATTTCATTTTGTGGAAAACAAAATGAAAAAATAACCTCAAACCTGTTATCTGTATGTAGTGGGATAAAAATTTTAATAGGCAATATTTTAATATTTTATACTTTAAAAACTGGTACTACAGTTCTTCTTAGGAAAGGAAATGCATTTTTTAAGAAAAACACATTAAAAAAAATTGAAGTTAGTAGATGTATTGGCTGAGGGTTTCAGCCCTGGGCAAGTTCACTATGGACTCAGTGACCCTGAGAAATGAAAATGGAATGTTCTTGGGGTAAAAGGATTTATACCCAGCTTTATTCTCATGATACTAGGTTGAGCACTAGGATCCCATCTGCATCCAGCAGCTGACAGGTCTGTAATCTACCTCTGTATCTGCCTCCACCCAGAGCACTTGGCAAAGTTCTTTATATAGTGACTCAGTCTCTAATAGCTTATTGCCTCAGGTGTGGAAGCATTAGCCTAGCAGTAGGCCAATTACATCATCAAGTAGGTAAGGGCCAGGTGAGAATCCTGGCCATAGGAATTTCCATTTTCCCCACACTCTACCACTCCAGGATTCTTGCCTCACAATCTACATGCCCTCAGTCTTCTGTGATGGTCCCTGTGTGAGAAAGCTGGAGCATTGTAACAAGATTCCACAACACAAAAGAAGATAACAGTGACATACAGATAATAACAAAAATTGTGATACAACAAAAATTATGATACAGGTAACAAAAATTATAATTATCCTCAAGCTTGAAGAGATCAATTGCCATCATGTGGTCATTCCAGCTGTATTCAAACCAGTTCTACCCAGATGAGTTTATGAGTCACACTATCTATGGGAGAAATCAATCGGCTATGGTCCCTGTGTGAGAAAGCCAGAACCTTGCAACAACAACAACAAAAAAAATAATAGTTATCCTCCAGCCTGAGGAGATTGATTGCCACCAAGTGGTCATCCCAGATGTATTCAAACCAGTCCTTCATGATTCATACTTCCCAAAGGAGGCCAGTAGTGGTACTGATAGGGAGCTCAATGCACCCCAGTGAGTAGCAGTTTTTTGCTAATGGATGTGCCCAATCTACAAAAACCTTAAGGGTGATATGACACCAACAGAGCTAAATTTTGTCCATCAGGTAGGATGCATGCAAGAGAGTGGTCCTGTCTGGGTCTAGTATACCATACCTTTACCCCTCTCCCTGTAGAGATTACTGAAGGGTCTATCTATATATAGTGTTACTGGAGGTGCATGCACTGGCTATAATGATAAAACAAAACTCCCTGGTAAGATGCTCCTACCTTCCGGCTGTTTAGGATATACTACTTTGGTCTTTGGGAGCCACTCTGCTATTACTCCAGAAATACATAGGAGGCTGGCTTCTAGATCTTGTCCCCAAAGTTCCAGGAGGGCCAGCCATCACTGGTCCATGTGTCAAAACGTCCAAGGCCACATCCACTAAACAGAGTCTCCAGGGTTTAGTGTAGTTGGTGCTGACAGCAAGATATTGTTCTGGTGGCCAAACCTCAGCTTCAATGATTCCTGCTTGGTTTGTACTTGCAGTTGTATAGGGGAGGCAGCAATGTGTGTTAGCATGTCTACAGGGTTCAATGTCCCCTTCTGGGGCTTCTCAATCAAATGCTGTAGCACTGTCCATAAGAGAACTAAACCATCCCTGTAGACTATTGGTGTCTGACTTCAGGCCAGATTTTAACAAACTATTGCACTTCTCTATCATGCCTGTCACAGTAGGATTATATGGTACATGAAACTTCCATTTTATCCCCAATTTTTGCACCCATTCTTGTAATGTATATCCAGTAAAGTGGGTGCCTTGATCACTCTCAAACACCTGAAGTCAGTAATAGGCTTCAAAGAGATGCTCCAGACTTCTTTTTTTCATTCCCTGGTGTGCACAATGTGCAGGAAAATCAACCAGAAGTTCAGTAGCTGTGTCCACACAAATCATGGCATATTGATACACTTCTGACATGGGTGGAGGCCCAGTATAGTCTAGCTGATGAGGGTTATTGGACGCTTAGCTATTGTCCCATGTTGAAGTGGGACTTGGTGTATGTCTCTTTTAGAGCATATGATGCACCCCTGCTATGATCTTCTGACTTCTCCAAAGGTCAAAGTCAGGTCCCACCAATGATCTATAGCCCACATTGTCTTCTGCCCCACATGCAACAAACACTGATGTAACCATTGGGCTATATCAGAGGAAAGCTTTTCTTCTAGCCCAAGTACCTTGTCCAATATGTCTGCTTCTTCATTTCCTGAGGATGCCAGTGGCATATGGTCTGTCACATGATATACTGTAACTATTTTAGTCTGACCAGAGGCCTGTAAGTTTGCCACAACTCTTGCCCCCAGAGGAGTTGGTGACCAACCATCCAGTTGGCATGTACCATGTCAATAGCCACAGAGTCAAGCCTGAATAGACAGCCCAGATGTCAGTGCACACAACTATTGAAGAGGGCTCTTGGATGATCATGAGCCATACTGCCCACAACTCTGCCCATTGTGTGCTATTCCCCTAACCACCTTTGATCCATATTGTCTCTGTCTTAGGATGAAAAGCTACAGCCCTCCATTTCAGAGGCTGCCAATGGCTGGAGCTGTCTGTGAACCATGTATCTTCGGGTATAGGGGCTTTTCCCTCTCAATAACGGCTCTCTGCTACTAATGGTTCTAAAGCAAATTCTTCCTGCCTTTCACTGATATATTTCACTGCCCCCAGTAACTGTTGGAGTCCTTTACTCAAAGGGCTAGTAGAGAGGGCACTATACTGCTGCAGGTATGGGCCCTACTTAGCCAGGCTAGGCATCTGTGCCATGTCACTCCATAGCTTTTGGGTCCATCTTTCACCCACCTTGCAATGGGATAGGCGGGTATTACCTTTACCAGGGACATTCCAATGATGGGTTCTGTAGCCAGCAAGGTGTGATACATGGCAGCCAATTGTTTCTCTGTTAAGGTGTACCATACCTCTGCTTTCCAGAGTTGTGACCAGAATCCAATAGGTTGGCTAGTTTCATTCAAGCTGTTGCCAGAGACTACAGCCATAACTGTCTTCAGTTACATGAACTTCCAGCTCATGGGGCCTCGATGGGTCTATCCCACTCAAGGCCTGCATGGCGATGACTGCCCGTTTTGTGGTAGTAAAAGCAGATGCCCATGTTTCATCCCAGTCTAACCTGACACCCTTTCATACCAAATGGTAAAATGGCTTCAGAATTTGTGCCAAGTACAGAATAAGCACTCTCCAGTATCCTAAAAGACCCATAAGCTCCTGCAACAATGCCACAGTTGTAGGGATAGGGAAGGCCTGGACTTTGTCTATGAGTGCTTCTTGGATAACTTTAGACTTACCTGACCAAACAACCCCCAAGAATTTGACTGACAAACCAGGTCCCTGAACCTTGGTGCTGTTCACAGCCCATCCTTCTCTTGTAGATGTTACAGCAGTCTAGGTGCTGCACCTTTTAGATCTGAAGGAGAATCAAACATGAGCATGATGTCATCAATATAATGGTACAGCCACACCATTGGTGTTTTCTCCCATGCTGCCAAGGTGTGGATTACAAGTCCATGACAGATGGTGGGACTGTGGAGGTACCACTGTGGAAGGACAGTGAAAGTCCATTGCCATCCTTCCCATGTGAAGACAGACTGTTCCTGACTTTCCTGTTCTATGTCAATGGAAAAGAAAGGCTTAGCAAGATCCACAATATAATGATATGTCCCTAGTTAATGACTGAGGGTATCCATCAGGTCTGCAATAGAGGGGATGGAAGCATGCAGAAGGGTATGACTTTATTCAATTCTCTGTAATCCACAGTCATATGCCAGGAGCCATTTGGCTTTTTTCACTGGCCACACTGGGGAATTGAAAGGATTATGGGTGGGCTTAATAATACCTACCTTCTCCAGTACTTGGAGGGTTTCTCCGAGTTCTTTATGCCCTGAAGGCAATTTGTATTGTTTGGTATTAGTCACCCACTGAGGCACAGGCAAAGCTAAGAGTGGGCACTTAGCATGTACCCTCAGAACTGCCTTTACCGCACGTATCCTCAGTCTGAACTCACCTGCAGTAGTCTTCAATTATCTATCCCCTGCAGTATTTGTTTTTGAGAGGGCAACTCTCATATTTATTGATCATATGATTGTTAACAACAATAAATTCTGTATAGGGGACTCAATGCACAATCATTAATCAACCCCAAGCCTAATTCTCAACAGTCTCCAATCTTCTGAAGCATAACAAACAAGTTTTTACATGGTGAACAAGTTCTTACATAGTGAATAAGTTCTTACATGGTGAACAGTGCAAGGGCAGTCATCACAGAAATTTTCGGTTTTGATCATGCATAATGAACTATAAACAATCAGGTCAATTATGATTATTCATTTGATTTTTATACTTGATTTATATGTGAGTCCCACATTTCTCCCTTATTATTATTATTGTTATTATTATTATTTTTAATAAAATGCTGAAGTGGTAGGTAGATGCAAGATAAAGGTAGAAAACATAGTTTAGTGCTTTAAGAGGGCAAATGTAGATGATCAGGTCTGTGCCTATAGACTAAGTATTAATCCAAGCTAGACAAGGGCAACAAAACATCCACGGATGCAGAAGATTTCTCTCAAAACAGGGGGGGGGGGTGAGGTTCTAGGCCTCACCTCTGTTGATCCCCAATTTCTCACCTGATGGCCCCCCTGCGACTGTGCCTGTCTTAGGTTGTTCCTCCCTTGAGGAATCTTACCCGTCTCTAGCTAACCAGTCATCTTCCGGGGCCATACAGGGAAATGTAAAGTTGGTAAGTGAGAGAGAAGCAATATTGTTTGAAAAGGTTAGCTTTTTACTTCTTTGCAGATTTATGCCCTATGGCTTCTATGCCCAGCATTTGTCTTGAGGTATCTTTACCACTTAGAAGAATTATGATACTTGGTAATTTCAATATGAGGCACAAATTCTACTTAGGGGTTGTAATTATGAAGGAAGAAGAGAAGCTATAGAAGTAGCAGACGGAAGAAAACATGGGAAGATTGATTATTTCTTTGACATATCTTCTTGTAGAGTAACATAAGCATGTATAGGTTTTAAACTACTAATTAAATTGCATACACACATTAACATAATAGGAATACAGCTACATAACCGAAGCAGACCTACAATTACCAGCCATATCCAGTGAAACCAAGAAAACCAGTTAGGCACCCTAGGCATTTGAGAAAACTTATCAATGATATGATGGATATTGTCTAACTGAATTTGAATTGTTTGAGAAAAATCAGACAAATTAAACCAACACATTCCTGGGAACTGTTCACATCCCATATGTTCTTTTAACAGTAGATAGTACATAGTCGCAAGATTTTGGAGTGCTGCAACTTGCACTTCTCCTAATTCTTGGTTGAGTTCTGACAGTATAGATCCAGTCAAATTTGTTGTTTTACTGTATGCACAGACCAACTTAGATATCTCCTTCTTCATTCCAATGGCAAGTCCAGGAACCAGTGGGATGAATGCAGCTACAACTGCAACAGCACCAGGATCTTTGTTGGGGTTTTTTGATAATCATCTTCTGGAATGACTCTTCCAGAGAATGTTGATATTGGAAGTTCTTCTTCATTTCGTATCTTAATTCGTTTTCTGGGTAGCCAAATTAGGCTTTGATCCTCTGTATAAACACAAACAAACCCTTTGCCCACACTTTGATATGCCCTTTATTCCATTGTGAAGAACTTATTGGAGATCACCACACAGGAACTGCTTTTATTTTTTTTAAGAGAAAGGAATATTATCAGAAAAATGTACTTCCATAGCTGATTATCTGACACCCTTTAAGTGATCAAAATTAAGGATATTTAAAGCATGCATTAATCGGTGATTTGCAGTTAGTTTTATCCTATCAGGGAGTAATCCCCCTTTTCTTTCTTTTTTTTTGTTATCATTAATCTACAATTACATGAAGAACATTATATTTACTAGGCTCTCCCCTATACCAGGTCCCCCCCACAAACCCCCTTACAGTCACTGTCCATCAGCATAGCAAAATGTTGTATAATCACTACTTGTCTTCTCTGTGTTGTACAGCCCTCCCCTTTCTCCCACCCCCCATTATGCATGCTAATCATAATACCCCCTTTCTTCTTACCCCCCCTTATCCCTCCCTACCCACCCATCCTTCCCAGTCCCTTTCCCTTTGGTACCTGTTAGTCCATTCTTGGGTTCTGTGATTCTGCTGCTGTTTTGTTCCTTCAGTTTTTCCTTTGTTCTTATACTCCACAGATGAGTGAAATCATTTGGTATTTGTCTTTCTCTGCTTGGCTTATTTCACTGAGCATAATACCCTCTAGCTCCATCCATGTTGTTGCAAATGGTAGGATTTGTTTTCTTCTTACGGCTGAATAATATTCCATTGTGTTTATGTACCACGTCTTCTTTATCCATTCAGCTACTGATGGACACTTAGGTTGCTTCCAATTCTTGGCTACTGTAAATAGTGCTGCAATAAACATAGGAGTGCAAATGTCTTTTTCAAACTTCAGTGCTGCATTCTTAGGGTAAATTCCTAGGAGTGCAATTCCTGGGTCAAATGGTAAGTCTATTTTGAGCATTTTGAGGAACCTCAGTACTGATTTCCACAATGGTTGAACTAATTTACATTCCCACCAGCAGTGTAGGAGGGTTCCCCTTTCTCCACAACCTCGCCAACATTTGTTGTTGTTTTTCTTTTGTATGGTAGCCATCCTTATTTGTGTGAGGTGATACATTGTGGTTTTAATTTGCATTTCTCTGATAATTAGCGATGTGGAGCATCTTTTCATGTGTCTGTTGGCCATCTGAATTTCTTTTTTGAAGAACTGTCTGTTCAGTTCCTCTGCCCATTTTTTAATTGGATTATTTGTTTTTTGTTTGTTGAGGTGGGTGAGCTCTTTATATATTTTTGATGTCAAGCCTTTATCGGATCTGTCATTTACAAATATATTCTCCCATACTGTAGGTTACCTTTTTGTTCTATTGATGGTGTCTTTTGCTGTACAGAAGCTTTTCAGCTTAATATAGTCCCACTTGTTCATTTTTGCTGTTGTTTTCCTTGCCTGGGGAGATATGTTCAAGAAGAAGTCACTCATGTTTATGTCTAAGAGATTTTTGCCTATGTTTTTTTCTAAGAGTTTTATGGTTTCATGACTTACATTCAGGTCTTTGATCCATTTTGAATTTACTTTCATGTATGGGGTTAGACAATGGTCCAGTTTCATTCTCCTACATGTAGCTGTCCAGTTTTGCCAGCACCATCTGTTGAAGAGACTGTCATTTTGCCATTGTATGTCCATGGCTCCTTTATCAAATATTAATTGACCGTACATGTTTGGGTTAATGTCTGGAGTCTCTAATCTGTTCCACTGGTCTGTGGCTCTGTTCTTGTGCCAGTATCAAATTGTCTTGATTACTATGGCTTTGTAGTAGAGCTTGAAGTTGTGGAGTACCCCTGCAGTATTTTTCAGGATATCTATCCCCAAAATATATGAGGGGATAGGAGAGATATTCATGGTATACTCCTTTGGGGGTAGACACATATTCCCAATGGGATTCGGGTTTCTTTCACTCTGATAGCCTTTCTCTCATATCCATCTACAATGACAGGGGTCCTGGGAAACTGCTCAGGGTTGCCCTCAATCAGTGAACAATCAGCTCCTGTGTCCACCAGAGCCAGGACACATTGTACATTCACTGGGCAGCAAAGAATTGATATTTTAATAGGTAGCCTCGAGTTTCCTCTGTTCCCTCAGGGTGGGTACCTTGACCCTCCCCTCTGTCAAACCATATTGTCCAATCATCTTCCTGTGCAGGTTTAGGTGAGGTCAGCTGAGTCTCCAGCAGGAAGTCTTGTAAACACACAGGTCAGACTTGTGGCTCTGTTTCTAGCCTCCACTTATTGGTCTTCAGTGGCTGGAACTGCTACTCTGGTTTCAATAGTTGCCACAGCTCAAGTAAGATTCTATTTGACTTCCCATCCAATTTCTCTCTGTCTGCTCCTGCCCCTATTAAATGAATCCACATCTGGGTCCTTGTGACCTTAATGGGGCCCTTTAAACTCTTCCTCTAAGTAGTGGACCATATTTACTTCCATGTTTTCCTTGTTTCAGGCTCTCCCAAGTCTGATACCATATGGGTAACCTCACTTATGGACTGCACTAAGTGAGGGGAAAGAATGGCCACTAGGGGACCAAAGAGGACATGGGAGCTGTTTGAAGCACCACATTTCTCTTACCCACAGTAAAAGGCTCCTCATCATGGCCATAATTCTTTGGACTATAAATGGCAATTTTCAAGCCTAACTCCCGTAACACCTATTGGAGCTTGGCAAATGACTGCCATCTAGTGAGCAAGGATGGTAAATCATCCTGATTGGGCCATAGAATATGAAGCATGGCCATAAGCCAATCAAGGAGGAAGTGATTTTCTGAGGTTTAATGTACATTTTGTAATCACTGCCTCAAGGCAGGATAAATTGTCAGGGACGCCAGCTTTCCCATTTCTGATCCAGACACAACAATTCCATCCTCCCCTACATCCCAAAGATGCAGAAGCCAAGCAGATACAGACTCCAAGGTCTTCTGCCAAAAGCGGGAGCCCAAATCCACCAGCTCAGCTTGAGTATAGGGGTGAAGCATAGAGTGCTCCATGACGTGGGAGGGTGCTGCACCTTTCCCAGAGGAACCTGTGGTTGCTGCTTCTTTATTTTTTTTACTACAACCAGACAGGCTTTCAATGCCAAAGGGGTTGGTGCCTCTGGCACCAACCCCTTCTTCCTTCCCCAGCTCCTTCTCCATTTTGGGGGGTAACAGCACCTTTCTCACCAGTGCCTCAAGTGCCTCCTCTGCTATATCCTTTACCATTTCTACAGTGTGCCTCACAGCAATGCTAGCTCAGTCTTCAACAGCTCTTTTATCTTTACCTGAATACCTCACAGCTGGCATTCTCATGCTGCCTCTTCTTGTGCTTCTTACAGGAGTAGTCCTTCTCCTTCAAGGTCTTTACCTCTTCCACAGTGCCTGGCACCAAAGCCATTTAATTTTTTAACAAATCTTTTACTTCCTCAACAGCTCACAGCTTGTGTTCTTATGCTGCCTCCTCTTGTATCAACGCCATTTCATTCTGCAACAAATCCACAGCACTTTGCTGCTCATGTTCTTGTGTTGTCATTTCTCGTGTCTCTCACAAGACCATGTTCCTCTCATCTGTAGCCATTTTTTAATACTCTGAGAAACAGCCAACACCCATTTCCCACCACTTTGCAGGCACTCTTTTTCTCATAGAACCTTCTTATTACAATAAGGGCCAACTCTACTGCCTCAGGCATAACCTCCACCACCCTCCAGTCCTAGAGTGGGGCCCAGCCTTCTAGGAGTCAAGCCACCTCAGACCACATGCCCACTGTGGGGCACTCAAATGTCTCCCCATCCATTGGGGAAGACTGCTGAAGCACCCTTCCCATGAAGGCAGCCTGTTCCATTCTTCAGTTTCCAGAGAATCCTGCCTACTATGCCAATTGTCTCACCCAAGGGTTTCAGGCCTGGGCAAGTTCACTATGGATTCGATGAGACTGAGAAATGACAATGGAATGTTCTTGGGGCCTAAGGGTTTATACCTGGCTTTATTCTCATGGCAGTAGGTTGAGCTCTAGAATCATGTCTGCATCCAGCAGTCTGCAGGTCTGTAATCCACCTCCCTCTCTGCTTCTGCCCAGAGCACTGGGAAGAACTCTTTATATAATGACTCAGTCAGTAATCACTAATGGGTGTGTAAGTATTAGCCTAGAGGTAGCACAATTATCACATCAAGTAGTTTAGGGTCAGTTGAGGATCCTGGCCATAGGAACTTCCATTTTTCCCACAGTAGATATGCAATATTATATTCTTTTCAGGTGTACAACATAGTGATTCTTCAATTATATGCATTATGAAATATTCACCAAAGAAAATATATTGAGAAGCCTCCTGAGATGTAGATATTGATGTTCTGGGGAATTGGGGAAGATGGTAGGAAGACTGAAGGTTTCCTATTAAGGACATGGACAAAAGGATTCAAAGCAAAAGAATATCAAATATTCAGAGTTAAGGTTTTTTGTATTGCTATAGTATCAATTCCCCTCCGTTGCTCCAAGCTTTCAGCAGTCTGCTACACATGCAAATATCTTTTGTGAGTGATTTTGGTGGAAATGAAGGAAAAGAGACTGAGTCTTATGTAGGGTTTGCTTCAGAGAAAGAAGAAAGATCAGCCATAGGAAATAAGATTAAGTAGGCATATAGATCGGTTCAGCAACAGCAGGTTCTTCAAGCCAAAAGTGACTAAGTAACATAGAGAATATAGATATCTTGGAGGGAACATCGAACTTCCCAGGAATGAGATAGGTAAAATTTGTAAGCTGACATATGGAATTTAAGCCTCTGGCTTCTGGATCAAGCCTCTATAGATTGGTGGTGAGGTTTATACCCCAGAAAGTCACCTTCAGGCAAATAGTCTTTAGCAAACAAAGTCTATGTGAGTGTAAGAACATTAAGGGATAACTCCAACTAGCTAACCCTTGGTTTTTTTCTTTCACTAAATGTTTTATTTTTTAATTATTATGGATTCACAAGAAGGTGCAAAATTAGCACAGAGAGGTCCTGTGTCCCCTTAGGTAGTTTCCCCAAATATGACACCTTACATCATTAAGGTGCATATCAAAACCAGGAAACTAATGGGCTCAATACAATTTTCTAGACTACATCTTCTACTCAGATTTTACTAGTTTTTGCATGCACTCATTATTTTGTATGTCTTTGTGTATGATTCTATTACATTTATCACATGTGTAAATGGATATAACCTTCACCACAATCAAGAAACAGTGTTCTGTCACAAAAAAAGGAACTCCCTATGCTGTCATTTTATAATTTCACATCCTCCTTCCTTCCCTATCTGCTCTTAGCTGTTATCTGTCTCTATAATTTTGTCATTTTGTGAATGTTAAATGAATGGAATCACAGAATCTGTAACTTTTTTGGGTTAGCTTTCTTTCACTCAGCATAAGTCCCTGACAATTCATCCCTGTTGTTGTCTACATTGGTAGTTTGCTTCTCTTTATTGCTAAATAGTGTCATTGCATGGATGCATTATAATTTGTTTAATCATTCACCTGTTGAAGGATGTAGGGTTGTTTCCAGTTTCAGTCCATTACACATAAAGCTGCTATGAATATTCATGTACAGGTTTTTGTGTGTAAACAGAAGTTCACTTCTCTAGGATAAATACCCAGGAGTGAAATTCCTGGGTCCTATGGTAAAAAATTGACAGACTGTTTTCCAGAATAGCTCTACCATTTTTTATTCCCACCAGTAATGTATGAGAGTTCTAATTGCTCCATATCCTGGTCAGCCCTTACTATTGTCAGTATTTTTCTTATTGGCCACTGTAATAGGTGTGAAGTGATATCTCATAATGATTCTCATTTGCATTTCATTAATGGCTAATGATGTAGATAATCTTTTCCTGTGTTTTTAGATACATTTAATCCTCTTCGGTAAAGTGTCTGTTCAAGTCTTCTCTCATATTTGGAATCAGATTGTTGTTTTTTTTTTGCTGTTGAATTTAGAGCATGTTTTATATTCTGTATATGAATCCTTTGTTGGTTCTGGGAATTGCAAATATTTTCTGCCAGGTGATGGCTTATGCTGTCACCCTCTTAACAAGGTTTTTCTACTACCCAAAATTTCAATTTTAAAAAAGTTCATTTTTTTCTCTTCTTATGCTTTTGATGTTGTAAAGCATATTAAAGGTCAGCATTTTCTCCTATGTTCTCTTCAAGTGTTTTATATTTTTACATTTAAATCGATGATCCACTTTGAATTCATCTTTGCTTAAGGTGTGAGGTTTAGGTAGAAGTTCTTATTTTGGGGGATTTTTGATGTCCAGTTTTGCTACTGCACCATTTGTTGAAAAGACTATCCTTCCTCCATTGGATTGTTTTTGCACCATTGTAAAAAAGTAGTTGAGCATATTGATGTGGGTCTATTTCTGGGTTCTATAATTTGTTCCCGTGTTCTGTGTCTATGCATCCTCCAATACCATTCTGTCCTGATTGTCTTAAAACCAAGCAGTGTGATTCCTCCAAATTTATTCCTCTATTTTAATACTGTCTTAACTATTCTAAAATCTTTTAACCATTCTAACCATTTTAACCATTCTAACTATTCCAAATAAATTTTAAGGTAAACTTATGTTTATCTACAAAAAAGTCTATTGAAGATAAGTTTGGAGAGATTTAACATCTTTACAATATACAACCTTCCAACCTATACACGACATGTCTTCATTTATTAAGTCTTCTTTGACTTCAAGGTTTTGTAGTTCTCAATATACAGATACTATTCATGTTTTGTTAGATTTATATTTAAGTATTTCTGTTTTGTTTTTGTGAAATGATTATAATGTATTGTGTTTTTAATTTTGGTTGCCAATAGTTCACCAGTAAGATAAAGAAGTAGGTTGATTTTTGTTTGTTGACTTTGTTTCTTGTGACCTTGTTAAACTCACTTATTGTTCTTGGAATTTCTTGTAGATTACTTGGGGTTATCCATGTGGAGAATCATGTCATCTACAAATAGAGACAGTTTTAATTTTTACTTTCCAGTGTGTATGTTTTATATTTCCTTTCTTTGCCTGTATCACTGGCTAAGATTTCTAGTACCATTTTAAGTGATGAAAGTTGACTTTTTTGATTGTTCTTGACCTTAGGTGAAAAACATTCAGTATTTCACTGTTACGTGTGGTATTAGCTATAGGGTTTTTTGTTTTGTTTTGTTTTGTTTTTGTAGATGTTCTTTATCAAGCTGTGGAAGTTCCCTTTTAGTCTGAGTTTGTTGGGAGTTTTTATCAGGAATGAATGTTAGATTTTGTAAAAGGCTTTCTCTGTATCAGCTGATATAATTATACAGTTTTTTCTTTAGCTTGTAAATACAGTGGATTACGTTGATTGATTCTCAAATATTGAAAGAGCCTTGCATCCCTGGTATAAACTACATTTGATCATGTTGTATGATTATCTGGATATGTTACTGAATTCTGTTTATTAATATTTTGTTAAGGGATCTTGTGTCTATGTTCTGAGGGATGCTGGTCTGTAGCTCTTTTCTTAACAGTATCATCTTTGGCACCGGAGGCCTGGCGCCGGAGGACACCAGAAAAGCGAGCGACCTTTTTTTTTTTTTTGCTGTTTTGTTTTGGCGAGTGCTTTTTGGAAGTCTTAAAGGGATAGGGACCCCAATACTAGGGAAACAGGGCAGCAAGACCGGTGAGCAGATGCCTGAGGCTGGCGCCAGAGAATAAAGAAAAACGAGCGGCCACTTTTTTTTTTTAATTAAAAAAAATTTTTTTTTTTGTGGTCGTTGTTTTGTTCTGGCGGGTGCTTTTTGGAAGTCTTAAAGTGGCAGGGCGGGACACTTAATCCAGAGGTAGGGAATCTGGGGATCTCTGGGCACCCTAACACCTGGGCTGCAGGGAGCAGGGAGGCCCCTTATGGAGATAAATAGCCTCCCAGCCGCTCCCCCTCCAACGCGACTCTACCACTTCATAGCAGCGGCCCGAACCAGGCCATGCCCACAGCAACAGCGGAGATAAACTCCATAGCAGCCGGGCAGGAAGCAGAAGCCCTGTCTGCGTGCAGCTGCCCAGCACAAGCCACTAGAGGTCGCTGTTCTCCCAGGAGAGGAGGGCCACAAACCAATAAGAAGGGAAGTTCTTCCAGCTGTCACTCGTCCCAGCTCTGCAAACTATTCCTATCACCATGAAAAGGCAAAGCTACAGGCAAAGATCACAGAGACAACACCAGAGAAGGAGACAGATATAACCAGTCTTCCTGACAAAGAATTCAAAATAAAAATCATAAACATGCTGACAGAGATGCAGAGAAATAAGCAAGAGATGGGATGAAGTCCAGAGGGAGATCACAGATGCCAGAAAGGAGATTACAGAAATGAAACAAACTCTGGAAGGGTTTATAAGCAGAATGGACAGGATGCAAGAGGCCACTGATGGAACTGAAACCAGAGAACAGGAATGCATAGAAGCTGACATAGAGAGAGATAAAAGGATCTCCAGGAATGAAACAATATTAAGAGAACTGTGTGACCAATCCAAAAGGAACAATATCCGTATTATAGGGGTACCAGAAGAAGAAGAGAGATGTAAAGGGATGGAAAGTATCTTGGAAGAAATAATTGCTGAAAACTTCCCCAAACTGGGGGAGGAAATAATCGAACAGACCACGGAAATACACACAACCCCCAACAGAAAGGATCCAAGGAGGACAACACCAAGACACATAATAATTAAAATGGCAAAGATCAAGGACAAGGAAAGAGTTTTAAAGGCAGCTAGAGAGAAAAAGGTCACCTATAAAGGAAAACCCATCAGGCTAACATCAGAATCCTCGACAGAAACCCTACAGGCCAGAAGAGAATGGCATGATATATTTAATACAATGAAGCAGAAGGTTCTTGAACCAAGGATACTGTATCCAGCACGACTATCATTCAAATATGATGGTGGGATTAAACAATTCCCAGACAAACAAAAGCTGAGGGAATTCGCTTCCCACAAACCACCTCTACAGAACATTTACAGGGACTGCTCTAGATGGGAGCACTCCTAGAAAGAGCACAGCACAAAACACCCAACATATGAAGAATCGAGGAGGAGGAATAAGAAGGGAGAGAAGAAAAGAATCTCCAGACAGTGTATATAACAGCTCAATAAGTGAGCTAAGTTAGGCAGTAAGATACTAAAGAGGCTAACCTTGAACTTTTGGTAACCACAAATTTAAAGCCTGCAATGGCAATAAGTACATATCTTTCAAAAGTCACCCTAAATGTTAATGGGCTGAATGGACCAATCAAAAGACACAGAGCAATAGAATGGATAAAAGAGCAAGACCCATCTATATGCTGCTTACAAGAAACTCACCTCAAACCCAAAGACATGTACAGACTAAAAGTCAAGGGATGGAAAAACATATTTCAGGCAAACAACAGCGAGAAGAAAGCAGGGGTTGCAGTACTAATATCAGACAAAATAGACTTCAAAACAAAGAAAGTAACAAGAGATAAAGAAGGACACTACCTAATGATAAAGGGCTCAGTCCAACAAGAGAATATAACCATTCTAAATATATATGCACCCAACACAGGAGCACCAGCATATGTGAAACAAATACTAACAGAACTAAAGGGGGATATAGACTGCAATGCATTCATTCTAGGAGACTTCAACACACCACTCACCCCAAAGGATAGATCCACCGGGCAGAAAATAAGTAAGGACATGGAAGCACTGAACAACACAGTAGAGCAGATGGACCTAATACACATCTATAGAACTCTACATCCAAAAGCAACAGGATACACATTCTTGTCAAGTGCATATGGAACATTCTCCAGAATAGACCACATACTAGGCCACAAAGAGAGCCTCAGAAAATTCCAAAAGATTGAAATCCTACCAACCAACTTTTCAGACCACAAAGGCATAAAACTAGAAATAAACTGTACAAAGAAAGCAAAGAGGCTCACAAACACATGGAGGCTTAACAACACGCTCCTAAATAATCAATGGATCAATGACCAAATCAAAATGGAGGTCCAGCAATATATGGAAACAAATGACAACAACAACACTAAGCCCCAACTTCCGTAGGACATAGCAAAAGCAATCTTAAGTGGAAAGTATATAGCAATGCAGGCATATTTAAAGAAGGAAGAACTATCCCAAATGAATAGTCTAACATCACAATTATTGAAATTGGAAAAAGAACAAATGAGGCCTAAAGTCAGCAGATGGAGGGCATAATAAAGATCAGAGAAGAAGTAAATAAAATTGAGAAGAATAAAACAATAGCAAAAATCAGTGAAACCAAGAGCTGGTTCTTCGAGAAAATAAACAAAATAGATAAGCCTCTATCCAGACTTATTAAGAAGAAAAGAGAGTCAACACACATCAACAGTATCAGAAACGAGAAAGGAAAAATCACGACGGACCCCACAGAAATTCAAAGAATTATTAGAGAATACTTTGAAAACCTATATGCTAACAAGCTGGGAAACCTAGGAAAAATGGACAACTTCCTAGAAAAATACAACCTTCCAAGACTGACCCAGAAAGAAACAGAAAATCTAAACAGACCAATTACCAGCAACGAAATTGAAATGGTAATCAAAAAACTACCAAAGAACAAAACCCCGGGCCAGATGGATTTTTCTCGGAATTTTATCAGACATACAAGGAAGACATAATACCCATTGTCCTTAAAGTTTTCCAAAAAATAGAGGAGGAGGGGATACTCCCAAACTTATTCTATGAAGCTAACATCACCCTAATACCAGAACCAGGCAAAGACCCCACCAAAAAAGAAAACTACAGACCAATATCCCTGATGAACATAGATGCAAAAATACTCAACAAAATATTAGCAAACCGAATTCAGAAATACATCAAAAGGATCATAAAACATGACCAAGTGGGATTCATCCCAGGGATGCAAGGATGGCACAACATTTGAAAGTCCATCAACATCATCCACCACATCAACAAAAAGAAAGACTAAAACCACATGATCATCTCCATAGATGTTGAAAAAGCATTTGACAAAGTTCAACATCCATTCATGATAAAAACTCTCAGCAAAATGGGAATAGAGGGCAGGTACCTCAACATAATAAAGGCCATCTATGATAAACCCACAGCCAACATTATGTTGAACAGCGAGAAGCTGAAAGCATTTCCTCTGAGATCGGGAACTAGACAGGGATGCCCACTCTCCCCACTGTTATTTAACATAGTACTGGAGGTCCTAGCCACAGCAATCAGACAAAACAAAAAAATACAAGGAATCCAGATTGGTAAAGAAGAAGTTAAACTGTCACTATTTGCAGATGACATGATACTGTACATAAAAAACCCTAAAGAATCCACCCCAAAACTACTAGAACTGATATCAGAATACAGCAAAGTTTCAGGATACAAAATCAACACACAGGAATCTGTGGCTTTCCTATTCACTAACAATGAACCAACAGAAAGAGAAATCAGGAAAACAACTCCATTCACAAATGCATCAAAAAAAAACAACCTAGGAGTAAACCTAACCAAAGAAGTGAAAGACTTATACTCTGAAAACTACAAGTCACTCTTAAGAGAAATTAAAGGGGACACTAACAGATGGAAACTCATCCCATGCTCGTGGCTAGGAAGAATTAATATCATCAAAATGGCCATCCTGCCCAAAGCAATATACAGATTTGATGCAATCCCTATGAAACTACCAGCAACATTCTTCAATGTACTGGAACAAATAATTCAAAAATTCATATGGAAACACCAAAGAGCCCGAATAGCCAAAGCAATCCTGAGAAAGAAGAATAAAGTAGGGGGGATCTCACTCCCCAACTTCAAGCTCTACTATAAAGCCATAGTAGTCAAGACAATTTGGTACTGGCACAAGAGCAGAGCCACAGACCAATGGAACAGACTAGAGAATCCAGACATTAACCCAGACATATATGGTCAATTAATATTTGATAAAGGAGCCATGGACATACAATGGCGAAATGACAGTCTCTTCAACAGGTGGTGCTGGCAAAACTGGACAGCTACATGTAGGAGAATGAAACTGGACCATTGTCTAACCCCATATACCAAAGTAAACTCCAAATGGATCAAAGACCTGAATGTAAGTCATGAAACCATTAAACTCTTGGAAGAAAACATAGGCAAAAACCTCTTAGACATAAACATGAGTGACCTCTTCTTGAACATATCCCCCGGGCAAGGAAAACAACAGCAAAAATGAACAAGTGGGACTATATTAAGCTGAAAAGCTTCTGTACAGCAAAAGACACCATCAATAGAACAAAAAGGAACCCTACAGTATGGGAGAATATATTTGAAAATGACACATCCGATAAAGGCTTGACGCCCAGAATATATAAAGAGATCACACGCCTCAACAAACAAAAAACAAATAACCCAATTAAAAAATGGGCAGAGGAACTGAACAGACAGTTCTCCAAAAAAGAAATACAGATGGCCAACAGACACATGAAAAGATGCTCCACATAGCTAATTATCAGAGAAATGCAAATTAAAACTACAATGAGGCATCACCTCACACCAGTAAGGATGGCTGCCATCCAAAAGACAAACAACAACAAGTGTTGGTGAGGCTGTGGAGAAAGGGGAACCCTCCTACACTGCTGGTGGGAATGTAAGTTAGTTCAACCATTGTGGAAAGCAGTATGGAGGTACATCAAAATGCTCAAAACAGACCTACCATTTGACCCAGGAATTACACTCCTAGGAATTTACCCTAAGAATGCAGCAATCAAGTATAAGAAAGATCAGTGCACCCCTATGTTTATCGCAGCACTATTTACAATAGCCAAGAATTGGACGCAACCTAAATGTCCATCGATAGATGAATGGATAAAGAAGAAGTGGTACATATACACAATGGAATACTACTCAGCCATAAGAAAATGGCAAATCCAACCATTTGCAGCAACATGGATGGAGCTGGAGGGTATTATGCTCAGTGAAACAAGCCAAGCGGAGAAATGGAAATACCATATGATTTCACTCATCTGTGGAATATAAAAACAAAGGAAAAACTGAAAGATCAAAACAGCAGCAGAATCACAGAACTCAAGAATGGACTAACAGGTACCAAAGGGAAAGGGACTGGGGAGGATGGGTGGGTAGGGATGGATAAGGGGGGTATTAAGATTAGCATGCATGGGGAGGTGGGAGAAAGGGGAGGGCTGTGCAACACAGAGAAGGCAAGTAGTGAATCTACAACATTTTGCCATGCTGATGGACAGTGACTGTAAAGGGGTCTATAGGGGGGACCTGGTATAGGAGAGAGCCTAGTAAACATAATATTCGTCATGTAAGTGTAGATTAGTGATACCAAAAAAAAAAAAAGGCAGTTCCTGTGTGGTAACCTCCAATGAGTTCTACACAAGGGTATAAAGGGCATATAAAAGTGTAGGCAAAGGGTCTGTTTGTGTTTATACAGAGGATCAAAGCCTAATTGGGCTACCCCAAAAATGAACTAAGATACGATATGAAAAAGATCTTCCAACATCAGCACTCTCTGGAAGACTCATGCCAGAAGATGATCATCAAAAAACCCCAACAAAGATTCATGCACTGCTACAGCTGTAGATGCACTCATCGCACCAGTTCTTGGACATACCATGGGAATGAAGAAGGAGATATCTAAGCTGTCCTGTGCATACAGTAAAACAACAAATTTGACTGGATCTATACTGTTGGAACTCAACCAAGAATTAGGAGAAGTGCAAATTGTAGCGCTCCAAAATCTTACAACTACAGAGTATTTACTGTTAAAAGAACATATGGGATGTGAACAGTCCCCAGGAATGGGTTGGTTTAATTTGTCTGATTTCTCTCAGACTGTTCAAGTTCAGTTGGACAATATCCACCATATCATAGATAAGTTTTCACAAATGCCTAAGGTGCCTAACTGGTTTTCTTGGTTTCACTGGAGATGGCTGGTAATTACATGTGTGCTTTGGTTATGTAACTATACTCCTATTATGTTAATGTGTGTATGCAATTTAAGTAGTAGTTTAAAACCTATACATGCTGAAGTTACTCTACAGGAAGATATGTCAAAGAAATAATCAATCTTCCCATGTTTTCTTCCGCCTGCTACTTCTATAGCTTTTCTTCTTCCTTCCTAATTACAACGCTTAAATAGAATTCGTGCCTCATATCAAATTTACTGAGTATCATAATTCTTCCAAGTGGTAAAGATACCTCAAGACAAATGCTGGGCATAGAAGCTACAGGGCATAAATATGCAAAGAAGTTAAAAGCTAACCATTTCAAACTATAAGGCTTCTCTCTCACCAACTTTGCCTTTCCCTGTATGGCCCCGCAAGATGACTGGTTAGCCAGAGACGGGTAAGATTCCTCAAGGGAGGAACAACCTAAGACAGGCACAGTCGCGGGGGGGTCATCTGGTGAGAAATTAGGGATCAACAGAGGTGAGGCTTAGAACCTCACCCCCCCTGTTCTGAGAGAAATCTTCTGCATACGTGGATGTTTTATTGCCCTTGTCTAGCTTGGATTTACACATAGTCTAAAGGCACAGACTTGATCATCTACATTTTCTCTCTTACAACACTAAACTATGTTTTCTACGTTTATCTTGTATCTACCTACCACTTCAGCATTTTATTAAAAATAATAATAATAAAGAGAGAAATGTGGTATCCACATATAAATCAAGTATAAAAATCAAATGAGTATTCATATTTGAACTGACTGTTTATAGTTCATAATGCATGAACAAAACCGAAAGTTTCTGTGATGACTACCCTTGTACTGTTCACCATGTAACTTATTCACTATGTAAGAATTTGTTCTCCATGTAAGAACTTGTTTGTTATGCTTCAGAAGATTGGAGACTGATGAAAATTAGGCTTGGGGTGGATTAATGATTGTGCATTGAGCATTGACTCCCCTATACAGAATTTTATTGTTGTTAACAACCATTTGATCAATAAATATGAGAGATGCCCTCACAACAACAACAACAACAAAAAAGTACACACTTTCAATTGTAAAATAAATAAGTAACCGGGATGTAATATATAGCATAAGGAATATAGTCAAAATATTGTAACAACTTGGTATGGTGATAGCTGGTAGCTAGAATTATCATGTATATAAATGTTGAATCACTGTGTTATACACCTGAAACTAATGTAATGTAATACTGTGCGTCAACTACCCTTCAATAAAAAATAACTATCTGAAAAAAAACAAAAACAAAAACAAAACAGTATCATCTTTGGTTTTGGCATCACAATATTGCTAACATCATAAAGTGAATTGGGAAGTGTTGCCTCCTCTTCTGTTTAATGGAAGAGGTTGTATAGAACTGATGTAAATTCTTCCATAAATATTTGGCTGGATTATCTAGGAAAACCATCTGGGCTTGGAGATTTCTTTTCCTAAAGTTTTTTAAATTACTAATTCAATTTCTTTAATTATTGTAGTACTATTAAGATAATCTATCTCATCTTGGGTGAGCTTTGGCAGTTTGAATTTTTCCAGAAGCTGGCCAATTCTGAAGTCTACATTATCTGATATTAGCATAGCCATGGCACATTTCTTTTGATTAGTGTATCTTTTTCAATACATTTATTTTTAATCTAATTTTTGTTATATTTGAAATGAGTTTCTTTTAGACATCAAATAATCTTAAAACCAATGAAAATTATAGAGTTTCAAGCAAAGAAATATAAGATACAAAGAAAAACCAAATGGAAATTTTAGAACTGAAAAATTTAATAACAAAAAGAATTTAAACTCACAATAATGATTCAGTAGCAGAATGGGAATAATAAGGGTAAGAATCAGTTACCTAGTCAATAGAAATCATTCAGTCAAACCAACAGAGATCAGACAGATTTTAAAAAATGAACATGTCCTAGAGACATGTGGAACAATATAAAAGATCCAACATTCATATCATTAGAGTCCTAGAAGGAGAAGTTACAGATGGAGCTAAAAAAATTTAGGAAAAATAATAGCTGAATTATTTTCAAGTTTGTCAAAAGACACAACCTACAGATTCAGGAAGCTGAGAGAAATCCAAATAGGATAAACTCAAAGAAATTCATGCCCAGACACATAATAAAACTTCTGAAAACTAAAGACCTAAAAAAAAATCTTAAAAGCAATATTGTACAAGAACACAGAATCAAATGACAGTAGATTTTATTAGAAACCATTAATATCTTGGTGTAGTGACAGATGGTACTGTTTTTACCTTGGTGAGCATTTAGTAATGTATATAACTGTTGAATCACTATGTTGTACATATGAAACCAATATAATATTGTATATTTACTATACTCCAATAAAAGATGTAAAAAAAAAAAAAAAAGAAACCATGGAGACCAAAAGGAAGTGGCACAAAATTTTTCAAGTGCTGGAAGTAAAGGACTATCAATCCAGAATTCATTATCTATCAAAAACATCCTTTGGGAATGAAAGTGAAATGAAGACATTTTCAGATAATGAACATTAACAAAATTTGCCACCAGCAGAATTGCCCTAAAATAATGAACAAAGGAAACTATTCATACAGAAAGGAAATGACAATGAAACGAGACTTGGAACATCAAAAGTGAAGAAAGACCAATGGAATAAGTAAAGATATGTATAAATATAATAGACTATCCATCTCCTTTTGAGTTTTTAAAATTATGTTATATTATTAAAAGCAAATTATATTGCCTAATGTGGTTCACAATGTATGTAGAGTAAATATTTAGGGTAAGTAAATTATAAAGTGAGAGCATGGACCTATATTTCACTTGAAGTGATAAAATACCAATACTAGGAGGATGCAGTAAGTTAACTGTGTATACTGTGATCCCAGAGCAACAAGAAAAAACAAACTAAAAGCGAAACAAAACAAAAAATATACAAAGATACCATCTATGTCTGGCATTACAACTTCCCCTCCAATTCAGATTACATTTCTTTCACCATTTCAGTAATAGGTCACAAGCTGTGACCCTTCAACACTTGCTTCTGCAAGCAAAATCCAGGTCTAAATATGCCATATTTATGTATTTCTTAAGTATGTAACCTGTGTGAAACTGAGCTACCATGTTTTATTAGACTCTAAGTCATATGCCTGTAACTTAGTGGTAAGGCAAGCTGGGAATGAAAATTTCTGGCTTCTGCTTTGGGAAAACATAGACTCATAATGTAGGACAGTCCGCAAAGGAAAAGGACGCAAAGTTATAAGAAAAATGATAAAACCATATAATCTACTTCTCTGGTTTTTCAGATGGGAAATGGCTTTTCTATTGTCACACAACTGTCTTATTAATGACAGAGCTGATCCTGAAAGCCATGTGTGCCTTCAATTATTTTTCTACCAACAGACATTATTTTCCTTGGGTCCAACTGTGTCATGTGAACCATTCAGACAGGATGTAGTCAGGAAAGAAGCCAATCAAAAACTGACATTTATTCTTTTATTCCCTCAACGTATATTTATTGAGCACCTGATGTGTGTTAGTCCCTGTTAAATAATGATCCTCAGAGAGTCCGGGGGGGGGGGGGGAGACAGGCAAGTAAGCAGGCAATTTCAATACAGTGTTAGAAGTTCTGTAATAGGGATGCATAGGTGGCTATGGGAGCACAGAGAAGAACCCTATGCAATCTCTTGTGAAGGGAGGCTTTACATCAGAAAAAACCTAAATGTCTTATTTTAAATGGGTCTTTAATTCAAGGAACTCAAGAGATCCAGAGATTACTCAGAAACATTTTTCACAAACGTAGAAAGGTTCTGTGAGTTGCCCAAGGTTGCACAGCCTCCAGTAGGCATATCTCACTGGAAACTATATGGCTGAACTCTGGGGTTGTCAGTTTCCTTATCTGTAAAATGAGGATGATGACTCTACCCTTATTCAATTGGTTTGAAGAGCAAACAATATAGTGTCTTCATCAAGGCTCTTTTGGTTGCTAAGAACAGAAACTTACTTGAGCTAGTTTAGTTTTAAGAAATCCTACATTATTATAGGATACAGGGAATTTTGTGGAACATAAGGTCAATAAGTATAGTGATGTTTCAGAAGGGACTAAAGCTGTGAACTAGAGAGTCATCAAGAATCAAGGTAGTTAGTTCTCTGTTTCTTTTAATCACCATCTCAGTCCATATGGGCTTTTATCTTTTCATATCTACTCCAGTCTTCACTTTGCAACCCTGACTTCTCTGCTTTTCCATGAATTTGACTAAACAGAACTTCCCAACAGCTGTTGAGTTTACACATCCTAGGTTTAAGAGACCAGCAGAGACTGGCTAGCATCTCTGAATTCCAATTCCAAATTCTCAGGATGGAATCTGGTTATCCCAGCTTGGATCAGGGATCCTGTATGGTTCAATAAACTTAGCCCAGAGTCAGGGTTACAGTATGGCTTCCAGGATCCTACCCCTATGAGGGGAAAGGATCCAGTTATCAGAGAAGGGAGGTTATTGTTTTAGCAGACCCCTAAAGCAGATAATATAGGAGAAGTCATTGGAAAAATATAAATAGGGGATGATCCCAATAATGACTACCTATTGTTTCTGCCTACTACATTTTCTCTTTTTTCTAGTAATAGAGTCCATTCATTGGGCCATAAGAGTGATGACCACATGATCTAAGATGGATTGATCACACTGCCTCAGTCCTGCCATTTGGTGTCTTTCTGGAATCCTTCTCTTGCTCCATAATCTAGCTATTCAACTCCTCCCACCCTTTTAGACTTCACTTTGGGTTTTAGCAATGTTTATATTCTGTCATGCACAGTTGCAAGGATTTCTTGTTCTCTTCTGACTTTGAGTCTCATGTCTAAATGCAATATACACAGGAAGGTCTTCTGGGAGGCATCTGGTTCAACAAGAGGGGATGTAATCTTTCCCAGAAGTTCCCTAGCTGGCCTCCCTTTATACTTCACTGGCCAGAACTGGAGCCAATGATGGGTAAAGGGGAAAATTGTTGCTGTAATTGTCAAACTAATCATGACTCATCTCCTAATGCTGGCTCACCTTCCCTGAGATCAAAAGATCTCTGTTGGATATATCAATGTTGGAGTTCTGTTAGCAAGAAGATAGGAGAATGCCTGCCAAAACTGTCTGCTGCAGACTATTAGTTCATGGAGGATCGGCTTCTTGTGGTTACTCCATTTGATCCTGGCTTCCTTCAACTTGCAAGCCACCTCATCCAGCTCTTAATTTTCCTCCTCAGTTCTCTTCCTGTTGTATGGTATTAGGCCAATTAATGGCTCCTAGCCCATTTCCTAGAAGGGGAACAACTCTGGCAAAAAGGAATGGATGTGGCAAAGAAGAGTAAGTGAATAATTTCAAGTCACATTTTGCATGATCTACCTGCCACTAGGTATGAAATATGTAACATATGAGGCCACATAGCATAGTGGTAGGAGCTGGGCTCCAGAGGCAGATTTCCCACATTCAAACTCTAGTGCCAATAGTTAATAGTTGTGGGAACTTTGGCAAATAACTTAAACTCTCTATGCCTCAGTTTATCAGTTTTAATAAGGGTAATAATAATATGCATGTACCTCATAGGGTTGTTGTGAATACTAAAATGAGGTAATAAATGCAAAACCTTTAGTATAGCACTTGCACATAGTAAGTACTGTAGAGCAAATGGGAATTTCTGACCAGGATTCCCACCTGGCCTTAATATCGCCCATTGTATATATAATATATATATATATAAAATAAGAACCTGTTTGCACTTCCATGGGGTATTTGCCAGGGACAGAACCACTGGTCAGTCACAGGAGTACCATCCCAGGGGATGGGTGGAGAGGAAACACCCATTCTCTTCTGCCCTCAGTTCCTGGTACATAATTGGTCAGGCATCTGCCAGTCATCAGAGATCCACCCATGGAGATCCTCCTGGTGTGAGGGGTGGAGAGGTGGTGAGTGACTGAGAGAGTGGGGAATGAGGAGAGACTGAGACATACTGACATGAGAATAAAATCTCCTTTTAAACCCCCAACTCCTTGCCCTTGCCTTTATTCAGTCTCATCAAATTCGTGGAGATCTTGCTCTGTGTAGGGAACTCCTCCTCTTGGAGCAACATTCTTGGTGTAGTCAGCAGGATTTTTTGAAATTGAAGGGCTGTCCTCATGGGATGGATGCTTCAGTGGGCTGCCTCTATGGATGGGGAGACACCCAGGGATCCCCCAGTGGTGATATAGTCTGTGGTGGCTTGCCTCCTAGAGGATTGGGCCTCTCTCCAGAACAGGGGAGAGGTCTGGACACCTAAGACAGTGGAGTTGGTCCTCTGAAAATTAGGGGACTCATTAGGGGAACTAGTGACCATGAGGTAGCTGGAACTATGGGTTATATTTCTCACTGCTTTGGAAAGTGCTGCCACAGAGAGATGTGCTTCTGAAGGAAGTGACAGAATGGGAATGTGAGTTAGTGTGGGATGTTATGAGGAAGAAAAGAAAGTTGTTAAAGACTGAGATAGCACTGCTGAAGGATGTGATAGTGGCACAGGAAAGAGCAGCAGGAGAATGAAGGCTGTGAGATGCCATGGGAGAGATGAAGGAGTAGTTGTGACTTCAGCTCTAGAAATGGTAGAAGAGACATCAGAGGAGGAGGAGCTGGGGAAAGAAGAGGGGATGGTGCCAAGGGTGGTGCTGCCAGAGGCACCAGCCACTGCCCTATTGAAAGCTTGCCAAGTTGTAGTTAAGAAAGAAAAGATGCAGCCCCCTCCCCAGATTGTGGAGCATTCCATGCTCCATCCCTATACCTAGGTTGAACTGGTGGATTTGAGCTCCCAGTTTCAGCAGAAGGTCTTGGAGCCTACATCAGCCTGGCTTTTGCACCTTTGGGACTTAGGGATAGACAGAATTATTATGTCTGGATCAGAAATGGGGAAGCTGGTTTCCCTAAGGAATCACCCCTCCCTCTGGCAGAGATTACAAAATGCTTATCAGACACAGGGAACCACTCCCTTCTTGATTGGATTATGACCTGTCTTTGCACGGTATGGCCTAATCAGGGTGATTTGCCATCTTTCCGTGCTAGATGGCAGATGTATGCTGAGCTCCAACAGGTATTATGGGATTTGGGCAAAAGCTTCAAACAGCTCTCCCATCCCTCTTTGGGTCCCTAGTGGCTATTCTTGTCCCTCACTTAAGGCAACCCATAAATGAGGTTACTTGCACTGTAGCAGATCTGGAAGAGACAGAAGCAATGAGGAGGTGGAAGACAGTGCAATCTGCTACTGAGAGAGAGTTTAAAAGGCCCTGTGAAAGTCAACTCTGTTAAAGGAAGGGGAAGATAAAGAGAAATTGGATGGAAAGTCAAATTTCTGGAGCTATGGCAACAACTGAAGTTGGAGCAGTGGTTTTGGCCCCAGAGAGCCAAGAAATGGAAGCTGAAGACAAAGCCACATATTAGGCCTGTGTCTATAGGAATTCCTCTGGGAGAGTAAGTCAATCCTGCCTGAACCCTCAAAGGAAGATAGCTGGGTGTTGCAGTTTGAATGAGGGGAGTGTTGAGGCCCCCACCTTGGGGGACATGGTTGAATGATTTGTTCATAGGTCCCCAGTGAATGTGCAGCATGTCCTGTCACTGAGAGACATAGAAGCTGAATGTTCTCTGGTTTACAGCAACCCTGAGAGGTTTCCTAGGACCCACACTGTGATAGATGGGTATGGGTATAAGGCTATTAGAGTGAAGCAAGCCTGAATCCCATTGGGGATAGGGCATATACCCCCAAAGGAGTACACTGTGTATATCTCCTATCCCCGAATATATTTTGGGGATAGATATCCTGTAGGGCCTGTGGCTACAGACCATTACAGATGAGTTCAGAGTGAGGACACATGTGGTGAAGGCAGTTCTGAAGGGACATGCTCAGCACCCGCCTGTAGCTTAGCCTGTGCCTTGGCAGGTGACTAATACCAAACAATACAAATTGCATGCAGGACATAAAGAAATTGGATAAGCCCTTTAGGAGCTGAAGAGAGTGGGCATTATAAAGTCCACTCATAGTCCTTATAATTCCCTGGCATGGCCAGTGAAAAAGCCAGATGGCTTCTGATGTATGACCATGGATTACAGAGAACTGAACAAAGTCACACCTCCTCTGCATGCTGCTGTCCCCTCAATAGCAGCCCTTATAGACACCCTCAGTCATGAACTATGGACAAATCATTATGTTGTGGATTTTTCCAAGGCCTTCATTTCCATTTACATAGAACAGTAAAGTCAGGAACAGTTTGCCTTTACATGGGAAGGATGGCAATGGACATTCATTGTCCTTCCACAGGGATACCTCCACAGCCCCACCATCTGTTATGGACTTGTAGCCCAGGACTTGGCCACATGGAAGAAAATGCAAACAGTGCAGTTGTATCACTACATTGATGATATTATGCTCACGTCTTATTCTCTTTCAGATCTAGAAGGTGCAGCACCTAGACTGCTGCAATATCTATAGGAAAAGGATGGCTGTTAACAGCACTAAGGTTCAGGGACCTGGTTTGTCAGTCAAGTTCTTGGGGTTGTCTAGTTGAGTAAAACTAAAGTCATCCCAGGGGCAGTCAAAGTCCAGGCTTTCCCTACTCTTACAACTGTAGCATTATTACAAGAGTTTTGGGGGCTCTTAGGCTCCCGAAGAGTGTTTATTCTGCACTCAGCACAAATTCTGAAGCCAATATGCTGTCTGATACAAAAGGGCATCAGGTAGGACTGAGACAGGGAAAGGACAGGGGGCAGCCCCTGTCCAGTTAGAGCAAGATAAGGGCCCTGGGAAGGACAAATGAGGTGATTACTAAGGACCTTGGGAAGGTGAAAAACTGAAGACTTGCAGCTGAAACAATGCAACAGTGTATAAGAAGGTTCCCACTAAACCTCCATGATAAAGAACCATTTTACTGACTGTAAGTCATGTAGCTCAACCAAGCCATACTAATTAAAAATAGAAATGACCTTTAGTATGATTAGCTAAAATATAGCTGGCATTCTGATGGGAATCTATAGAAAACAAACAGCTTCTCTTCCTCGTCGATGCAAAGGCATAAAACCCCTAGACCTGAGTCCATAAATGGTAGCCTTGTCCCTCCCAGTATATGCTTGTGAGTTCTGTATTGTTACTTCTCTCTACCAATAAAAAGCCTCTTTCTTGCTTGATTACTTTGAGTGTTTGTTAAGTTCATTCTTCAACTGTGTAAACAAAAACCCCAGCATCATCTTTTGGGGGCTCATCTGGGATATCTTCAGAGGTGAGCAGCATCTAAACTCCTCCTTTTCTGTCACTTTCCTTATAACAGGATGCCATCTATGGTGCACAACAATGGACACTCATCAGCTGTTTAAAATGATATTAGCCCAGCTGCTGATCTCAAATCTCAAGTGATAGATTTTCCTGTGTCTCCCTCAGTAGACCCCTTGTCTCCACTGGGAGTTGGGAAAGTAGACTGAGCGGGGACCAGGATTCCCTTTCAGAGTCTCTCCCTGGATGTGAGGGACTGATGGATGCAGGTGGACAATTATGAGAACCCAAGCTGAAGCTGCACCTCAGCAGCCTCTCAAAGGTTGGCTTGTTTGAACTCAGACCCTGACTGCCCTAATGGGTATCCTACTGAGTAGTCATCTATGTACTTTCAGTTCACCTTGGACTACTCTGGCCCTGGTGGGAGGCACTTCCTTACTTCTTTTACTCTCCTTTTGTATACTTTGACTCATCTGTTAACTTCATGGAACTGATGCTCACCACCACCAGGTAGGCTGAAAATGCTCTTGCTCTCACCTTTCCTCATACTTTCCCTTTATCTTGGGGGCATTTTCTGGGCACCCATTGGCCACTTAAACATGGCTAGCATAGGCCACCAGCCTTAAGACTTGGGTGAAATGTTTCCTGGCATCTGCTGTCCCTTGATCTCCCACCCATGGGCAGGAATGTTGAGAAGTGGCTGAGCCAACTTCCTACTTTCCTATCCTAATCGGAGGACTCTGAGGGCAGACCAGACTAGTAGACACTAGTCCTTGGATCTTGGATCTGGCCAATTGAACTGATGGTGCTGAGTGAACCTCCAGCTAGGTTGCTGCCTATGCAAGAGTTGCAGATCACCCCTGACCTCTTACCTCATAGGGCAGACTTTCTACAGAGGGCAACTAGTAGAATAATCTCCCAGCAGTGGCAGGGACTGCTTCTTAGAGTTATTGGCTCCCACCCTCATGGCTGTCTTTGGCACCCCTGCTCCCCCTTTGACTTGTGTCCCTGACTAGATTCTACCACCTTCTCATTGGAGGCAGTTCTCCTTGGGCTCTGACACTTTCTCTACTGAGTACAGAGGAAGTTCCTGAGATGAGTCCCCCACTTCGGCCCCTTGCATGGGCCTGGAATCTCACCCAGGCTGTGTGCCTTGTCCTCCTAGATGGGATTACAGTAGGACTCAAAATTTTCAATCTCCTTTGGTGTTTGGGAGATTTCCCCAGGGCTAGGGAGGCCTTTGCTCTGGTAAAGGTCGGAGTCCAGATGGATAGGAACTCCCAGTCCCTGGTAGAATTGTGTGTAAGATGGATATTTGAACACTGCACTGATGAAATCTACCACCAACTTTGTGCCTCAGTGTTCCACACAGAAGTGTGTGAACAGAGGCTTCTCATCTGGGTCAAAACTCCCAAAGTCAGTGAGGAATGGGAACACCTGTGTAAGCACACTAAAACTGATGTCTCACATCCACTACCTAGTGGGAAGTAGGGGACAAGTAATGGTTATGGCCACACTGGTAAAGGAGTGACTGGTAAAGGAGAGTTCAGTAGGCCCGAGGGGGTGAACTGTCACTGTTCACCTTGTCTCTCAGCTGCGAGATGGGGATGCCCAGATAAGGGAAGTAGAGAACCAGGTGCTGGATGCCTGTTCTTGCTTTCTCATTCAGATGGTAACAACCTCAGCAAGCCTAAAATCAAGCACCCCACTGATGTGTATACAGAGGAATTGAGAGTGTTTTGATTCCAGGACTCTGAAAAAGAAGTGCCTAATCTTCTGCACACAAGCCTTAATGAAAACTCTCTGATTGAGAGGCTTGGTCCCCTGAGGGAAGCATTCAATCCCATAAGATCTTGCAGCTAGATTTGTTTGCTGTAGGGAGGGGAAATGGTCAGAGGTCCCATATGTGCAGGCTTTCTTTGCCCTTCAAGAAGATAAGAGTTTGCAAAGAATGTGGATTAATCCCTGATCCTACTCAAGTACCAGCCCCTCCCCATTGGCCCTATTTTGCCCACCCTATCCACGTTCACCCCCTGAGACCCCTGCAAGACAGGCTGTGGAAAAGCCATAACCCCAAGCTCCATCAGGCTAACAGCCACACCAGCCTTTCTAGGTGGTGGCAAAATAATTATACCCATCCTTATTATCCCTATGAAGTGGCTAATGGGGAATGGGGACTAGTTAGAGTTCATGTCTTCTTCTCCCTCCAAGACCTGAGGCAAATAAAACAGGACCTGGAGAAGTCTTCAGATGACCCAGACAAATATGTAGAAGCCTTCCAAGGACTTATCATGACCTTTGAATTAACCTGGAAGGACATCATGCTTATATTAAACCAAACTCTTACCAGAGGGAAGAAAGAAAAAGTGATCAGGGGAGCCCTGGAGTTTGGAGATGAATGGTACACTGTAAATGCAAGTGGCAAGTCTCCAGGGGACTTAACCCAAGTCCCCACTGGCTGTCAGGCAGTACCACTCTCTGACACAGAGAGGGTCCAAGACACAGATGGTACCAAAACTGGCACCAAAACCACTTTATAACCTGCATTATGGAAGGGCTAAAAAGGGCATGAGTAAAACCCCTTGTGGGTAAAATTGTAATATTTCCAGAATCTCTTGCCTGGGTTTAGTTCATCTCCATACGAATAGGTGTTTCCAAGGGGTGGAGAGAATTAGTCTATCTCCATATCAATAGGTAATGAATTGGCAAGTGAGGGCTTATTTGGACCAGACAGGTTGGGTGGAGCTCTCTTCTTCCAGGTTGAGAGAGATGCAGGATGACAGCTTGTAAGAAATAATGGGTTTCTCCCACTTTATTTCTCCCTTTGACTAATTTCAGTTTCAAAGGAATTTTTCCCCAGAGTTACACCTGGTGGTAGTCAGGAGGACCTCTGAACACGAAATCTGTCTACATGGGTGCAACCCTTGGGCGGGCTGACTCTAGGGATGGTGGGGAGGCCCAAGTGGCTGCAGCAGTAGAGGGTGCAGCTTCACTCAGGAACCCCCTATATGTGGGGCTTCCAACTGGGGAACCCCTAGTGGGGAATTGGCCTAGGATAAAGCACCTCCTAGAGGGGTGGGGCCTTATCCAGAATTAGGGAAGGGTGGAGACACTGGAAGCTGCAGAATTAGCCTTCCATGAGATAGAAGGCTAATTCACTGCTTAGAGGCACTGAGCGGCCATGTAGCAGCTGGCATTATAGGGTCTCTTTTCCTCGAGATAGTGGAAATTGTTACTGAGGAGAGAGAGGGTTATCAAGGAGAGAGAGAGACTTTAGCAGGAGAGAGACACAATTTGACATTGCTTGGAGGTGCTGGGCAATGACCTATGGGATGCCCTTAAGGAAGAGAGACAGCTACTGAGAAGATGAGTCACACACCTGGAAGATTCCTTAGCAGCAGTGAGGGGGTAGACAGCAAAAGAGTCCATGTTGCGGGAGATTGTGGGGGAGGGGAAGGAAAGAGCACTGCCTTAAGCCCCAGAGATGATAGAGAAGATGTTTGGAGAGGATGATGGGGTGTGGCTGAAAGCTGATCTGTTGCTGAGGCTACCACTTGTGGCACCAGCCTCTCCTGTATTAAAGGTCTGCCTGATTGTAATTAATAAAATTAAAACGCAGCTACTGCAGGCTCCTCAGGGAGAGGAACAAGTTCTGGAACACTCCATGCTCCACCCCTATACCCAGGATGAGCTGGTGGACATGAGCATCCGGTATAGGCAGAGGCCATCGGAACCTCTGCCTACATGGCTTTTGCATCTCTGGGATATGGGGGTGGAAAACATTGTTATGTTGGGTTCTGAGGTGAATAGACTGGCTTCCCTGATGACTTGCCCTTCTCTCTGGCAGTGGTTACAAAGTGCCCGTCACACCTCAGGGAATTGGGAGCTTCTGGATAGGCTGACGGTAGCCAGCAGGGAAGTTTAGCCTAATCAGGGTGATTTATCATATTTATCCACTAGCTAGAAAATGTATGCAGAGCTGCAGCAGGTGTTATGGGAGCTGGGCATGAAAAATATCATCCAAAATATGGACCCCCAGGGCCCTGATAGGAGTTGTTCACCGCAGGAATGAGAAATCTGGTGCTCCATACACCTCACCCATCTCTCTTTGGGTCCCTAGTGACTATTGTTGCCCCCACCTAGGGCAACCCATAAGTGAGGCTAGTCGTACTTTAGGAGATCTGGGGGAGGTTGAAACAATAAGAGCATGGAAGGAAGTATGACTGAAAGGAGAGGTGCAAAGGGCCCTGTGAAGGTCTTCAGAACCCAGATGTGGGTTGACTTGATAAAGGCCGGGGTATGTGAAAAAAAACTCGATGAGCAGCCCAATGTGATATTGTTAGAACTGTGGCACCAATTAAAACCAGAGCAGCGGTTCCAGCCACTAAGGTCCAGGACATGGAAACCAGAGTCAAAGCCCCATGTCTGGCCTGTGTCCCTGCAAGACTTCCTGGAGAACAGGACTAAGGCTCCACCTGGACACTCACCACCACAGGATGATGATTGGCATTGCAGTTCGACTGAGTGTAGGGTCAAAGCCTCCACCTTGGGGGATATGGTGGGGACCAGAGGCCACATGTATAATTAGCAATTAACTGGTCCCCTGTGAATGTACAATGTGTCCTGGTGCTGGTGGACACAGGAGCTGAGTGTTCTTTGATTCATGGCAACCCTGAGCATTTTTCCTGTTCCCCTTGCTGTGATAGATAGCTATGGGGGTAAGGCAATTAGAGTGAAGAAAGCCCAAATCCCACTGGGAATAGGGTGTTTACCCCCAAAGGAGTATAGTGTGTACATTTCTCCCATCCCTGAATATATTTTGGGGGTAGATATCCTGCAGGGTCTGTAGTTACAGACCACTGCAGGTGAGTTCAGACGGAGGGTACGTGTGGTAAAGGCAGTTCTGAGGGAACATACTAAGCACCTGTAGCTCTACCTGTACCTCAGCAAGTGACAAATACTAAGCAGTATAAATTGTCTGGGGACACAAGGGAATTAGAGAAACTCTACAGGAGTTGGAGAAGGTGGGCATCATAAAGCCCACTCATAGTCCTTTCAATTCCCCAGTGTGGTCAGTGAGAAAGCCAGATGGCTCCTGGCATATGGCTTTGGACTACAGGGAATTGAATAAAGTCACAACCCCTTTGCATGCTGCTGTCCCCTCTATAGCAGACCTTAAGGACACCCTCAGTCAGGAACTAGGGACATATCATTATGTTGTGGACCTTGCTAATGCCTTCTTCTCTATTCACATAGTACAGAAAAGTCAGCAACAGTTTGCCTTCATGTGGGAAGGCAGGCAGTGGACATTCACTGTCCTTCCTCAGGGATATCTCCACAGTCCCACCATCTTTCATGGACTTGTAGCCCAGGAATTGGCCACATGGAAGAAGCTGCAAATGGTGCAATGGTATCACTACATTGATGATATTATGCTCACATCTGGTTCTCTTGCAGATATAGAAAGGGCAGTTCCTAGACTGGTGTAACATCTACAGGAGAGAGGATGGGCTGTGAACAGCGTCAAGGTTCAGGGACCTGGTTTGTCTGTAAAATTCTTGGGGGTTGTGTGGTCAGGTAAAACTAAAGTTATTTCTGAAGCAGTCATAGACATGGTCCAGGCTTTCCCTACCTCTACCACTGTGGCAGTATTACAAGAGTTTTTTGGTCTTGTGGGCTACTTGAGAGTGTTTATCCCACACTTGGCACAAATTCTGAAGCCCTTATACCAGTGGTGTGAAAGGGCATCAGGTGGGACTGGGATAACTCATGTCCAGATGCTTTTACTGCTGCCAAGTGGGCAGTCAAGGCTGTACAGGCCTTGAATGTAATGGACTCATCAAGGCCCTGTGAATTGGATGTTCATGTAACCAAAGATGGTTATGGATGGGGTTTTTGGCAGTGGCTTGAATGGACATGCCAACCTATTGGATTCTGGTCACAACTGTGAAAAGGAGCAGAGGTCTGGTACACCTTGATAGAGAAGCAGCTTGCTGCTTTGTACCACACCTTGCTGTCTATGGAGCCCATCACTAGAACAGCTACCACCAAGCTAATAACCACCTATTCTGTTGCAGAGTGGGTGCGAGACTGGGTCTAAAGGGCATGGAGTGGCATAGCACAGATGCCTACACTGGCCAAATGGGGTGCATATTTATAGCAGCATAGCGTCCTACTAGCCCCTTAAGTGGAGAACTCCAATGCTTACTGGGGCCAGTGACATATACCAGTGGAAAGCAGGAAGAACTTCTTTTTGAGCCATTGGTAGCTGAGAGTCCTTATCAGGAGGGAAAAGCTCTTATACCTAAAAATCCTTGGTATACAGACAACTCCAGTCATGGGCAGACCCCAAAGTGGAGGGTTGTGACTTTCCATCCTAAGACTGAGACAATATGGATGAAAGACAGAAAGGGGAAGAGCAGCCAGTGGACTGAGTTGCAGGCAGTATGGCTCATGATCACCCAGCAGCCCTCCCCTATAGTTGTCTGCACTGACAGCTGGGCTATCTATTGGGGCTTGACCCTGTGGCTACTGATATGGTGCCATGCCAACTGGATGGTTGGCCATTGGCCCCTTTGGAGGCAAGAGTTGTGGCAAGACCTATGGGCCTCTGGCCAGACTAAGACTGTTACTGTATATCATGTGACTGGCCATTTGCTTCTGGCATCTCCAGGGAATGATGAAGCAGACACATTGGCCCAGGTGCATTGCCTAGAAGGAAAGCCTGCCTTGGATGTGGCCCAATGGTCACATCAGTGTTTGTTGTACATAGAGCATGAGACAATGTGGGCTGTAGCCTGTCAGTGGGGCTTCCTGTTGACCTTTGAAGAAGTCAGCAGAGACCGGAAGGAGTGCCTTATGTGCTCTAAGTGGCAGTTACACTGAGTCCCACAGTAACACAGGACAATAGTAAGGGGGCTGATAGCCTGTGTCAGGTGGCAGATAGACTCTATTGGGCCTCTGCCCATATCAGAAGGGTATTGGTATGCGACAACTTGTGTGGACCCAGATACTGGATTGTTGGTTGCTTTTCTTGCATGTCATGCAGATCTGCAAACCACCAACAGGGGTTTAGAGCATCTCTTTGCAGCCTATGGCCAGCCACAGGTGATTGAGAGCAATCAAGGCACCCACTTTACTGGACATGCATTACAAGAATGGGTGCAGCAATTAGGAATAAAGTGGAAGTTTCATGTACCATATATATAACCCTGTTGGTGCAGGCATGAGAGAGAGGTACAATGGCTTGTTGAAATCTGTCCTGAAGTAAGACACCAATAGTCTACAGGGCTGGTCAGTTTGCTTATGGACAGTGCTACAGCATTTGAATGAGAAGCCCTGAAAAGGAGCCTTGAGCCCTGTGGGTATGCTAACACATATGCCTCTCCTATACAACTGTATGTGCAAACCAAAGAGGAGTTATTGAAGCCAGGATATGGCCAGCAGAGCAAGATCGTACTGCCATCCCCAACTACATTAATCCCTTGCAGACCCTGTTGAATGGACGTGGCCCTGGAAATTTCAACACATGAATCAGTGATGGCTGGCCCTTCTGGCACCTTGGGAAAAGGCCTGGAAGCTGGCCTCCTGTGTATTCTTGGAGTAACAGCACAGTGGCCCCAAAAGATCATGATAGTGTACCCAAAATGTCCAGGAGGTAAGAATATCTTATGGGGAAATTTTGTTTTATCTTTATGGCCAGTGCATGTACCTCCCATAGCCCTATATGTTGATCCATCTGTAACTCCCACAGGGAGAGCGGTGAAAGTCTGTTATACTAGTTCAGGACAAGATCCCATTCTTGCCACTGTCCTATCACAGGACCATTCTCTTGCATTTATCCTACCTTATGAACAAGATTTGCCTATGCTGGTGTTATTAAAATGTGTATCTTATTGTCCTTAAGGTTATTTTCTTCTACAGTCCTTGTGGACTGGTTGTGCCCCCTGGCTGCAGCTGCCATATGATCATTGCTCTGAACTCCCTACCTGTTCAGCTACTAACTGCATGTGGTATGGGCGAGCTATATACTTAATCTGCATAGGAATTTGAACCCAGCTGAATCCTCCGGCTTGACGAGTATCATGATTTTATGTTATTAGTCTGGTTACAGTGCTCCAGTCTTTCTTGCACAGGGGCCATTGTGGAAGATGGGGAATGAGTAGATTGTAAGGTGAGATTTCTGGAGGAGTGTGCTGTGGGTAAAATTGCAATAATTCCAGAATCTCTTGCCTGGTTTTAGTTCATCTCCATACCAGTAGGTGTTTCCAAGGGGTGGAGAGAAGTACTCCATCTCCATATCAATAGGTAATTACATGGGCAAGCCAAGGGCTTATGTGGACCAGAGAGATTGTTTGGAGCTCTCTCTTCTTCTGCAGCCAGGTCGAGAGAGAAGTGGGATGACTGCTTGTAAGCAATAAATGGGCTTCTCCCACTTTATTCCTCCCTTTGATTGATTTCAGTTTCAAAGGTATTTTGCCCTGGGATTTTCCTCTGGAGTTACACCCCTGAACTACTGTAAGCTTATCAGCAGTGAGCACAGGAGGAGAAAGAGAGCCTCAGCCTTCCTGGAGTGACTCAGGGAGGCACTAGTGAAACATGCTTATATGTCCCCAGAGTCTCTGGAGGGTCAAATAGTTCTTAAAGACAAATGCATCACTCAGTTGGCCCAAGATATTAGGAGAAACTTACAAAAATTGGTGTTTGACCCAGAACAAAATCTGGACAGCCTCATGAGAGTCACCATGTCAGTTTTTTATTATAGAGATGAGGAAGAGAAGAGAGAACAGGATAAAAGGGACAAGCAACAGGTGGAGGCATTTGTGATAACCCTCCGGGAGTTATCCTTGGGCTCTTAGGTTCAGAAAGGGAGGCCGGTGCAGAGGATGGGGCCCAGGACCTGCTTTCTCTATTGTGGGGAGGAACATTTTAAGTGGGAATGACCCTGGCTTGGATGCCAAGAACAGTCAAAGCCTTGTCTGCTTTTCCAGGGAAACCACTGGAAGTGAGACTGCCCTCAGAGGCTTAGGCTGCTGAGGTCTTATCTGCAACAGCAAAGCCAGGACTATAGGGGTCCGGGGCTACCCATGCTGGCTCCCATCACCATTATAATATCACAGGAGCCCTGGGTGATTCTCTCTAAAGGAGGCCATGCCATTGATTTCCTGCTCCATACAGGAGCTGCCTATTCAGTCCTCCACAATTGCTGTCCTCCCTCCTCCCAGTCAGCTACTGTTAGAGGCATATCTGGGAAGCCAATGACAAAATTTTTTACTCAGCCTGTAAATTGCAAATGGGACTCTGTGCTGTTTTCAGAGCTGTTTCCTAGTAGTCCTAGAAAGCCCAACACCTCTTTTAGGCTGTGATGTGCTTTCTAAGGCACAGGCCTCTATACATATAAACATGGAGAAAGGTGAGTGGTGCCTCCCTGTAGCAGAAGTAGACATTAATCCTGAGGTCTGGGTGACTGAAGGAAAAACTGGCAAGGGTAAGTTAGCCCAAGCAGTGAAGATCCGCCTCAAAGACCCTAAACGCTTTCCTCATAGAAGACAGTACCCTTTCAAACCAGAAGCTCATGAGGGCCTGAGGCTAATCATTGACAACCTAAGGGCCCAAAGTCTTCTGATACCCTGCAATAGTCCCTTTGGTAGAAATCTCTTTTGCTTATTGGTCTTATTATCGTTCTCATCCTGGTATTTGGTCTTTGCATGCTGAATCTAATAACATGATTCCTTTTATCTCACCTAGAATCCATAACGTTACAGATGGTGATGGAGATGGAACCCAGAATGGAAACATCCATCTTCTGGGGCCGTCTTTATTAACTAATGATGGAGACCTGACTTCATCCCTTCACTTCACCCCCTCTCAGCTTGAAGCAGTTAGAGCAGTTGCTGTCGATTCAATTTCATTGCTGGTAATTGGTCTGTTTAGATTTTCTGTTTCTTTCTGGGTCAGTCTTGGAAGGTTGTATTTTTCTAAGAAGCTGTCCATTTCTCCTAGGTTTCCCAGATTGTTAGCATATAGGTTTTCATAGTATTCTCTAATAATTCTTTCTATTTCTGTGGGGTCCGTCGTGATTTTTCCTTTCTCGTTTCTAATTCTGTTGATGTGTGTTGACTCTCTTTTTCTCTTAATAAGGCTGACTAGAGGCTTATCTATTTTGTTTATTTTCTCGAAGAACCAGCTCTTGGTTTCATTGATTTTTTTCTATTGTTTTATTCTTCTCAATTTTATTTATTTCTTCTCTGATCTTTATTATGTCCCTCCTTCTACTGACCTTAGGCCTCATTTATTCTTCTTTTTCCAATTTTGATAATTGTGACATTAGACTATTCATTTGGGTTTGTTTTTCCTTCTTTAAATATGCCTGGATTGCTATATACTTTCCTCTTAGGACTGCTTTTGCTGCATCCCACAGAAGTTGGGGCTTTGTGTTGTTGTTGTCATTTGTTTCCATATATTGCTGGATCTCCATTTTGATTTGGTCATTGATCCATTGACTATTTAGGAGCATGTTGTTAAGCCTCCATGTGTTTGTGAGCCTTTTTGCTTTCTTTGTACAATTTATTTCTAGTTTTATACCTTTGTGGTCTGAAAAGCTGGTTGGTATGATTTTAAATTTTTTGAATTTACTGAGTCTCTTTTTGTGGCCTAGTATGTGGTCTATTCTGGAAAATGTTCCATGTGCACTTGAGAAGAATGTGTATCCTGTTGCTTTTGGATGTAGAGTTCTATAGATGTGTATTAGGTCCATCTGTTCTAGTGTGTTGTTCAGTGCCTCCGTGTTCTTACTTATTTTCTGTCTGGTGGATCTGTCCTTTGGAGTGAGTGGTATGTTGAAATCTCCTAAAATGAATGCATTGCATTCTATTTCCTCCTTTATTTCTGTTAGTATATTTTTCACATATGCTAGTGCTCCTTTGTTGGGTGCATATATATTTACAATGGTTATATTCTCTTGCTGGACTGAGCCCTTTATGATTATGTAATGTCCTTCTTTATCTCTTGTTATTTTGTTTGTTTTGAAGTCTATTTTGTCTGATATTAGTACTGCAACACCTGCTTTTTTCTCCCTGTTGTTTGCATGAAGTATCTTTTTCCATCCCTTAACTTTTAGTCTGTGCATGTCTTTGGGTTTGAGGTGAGTCTCTTGTAAGCAGCATATAGATGGGTCTTGCTTTTTTGACCATTCTATTACTCTGTGTCTTTTGATTGGTGCATTCAGTCCATTTACATTTAGGGTGATTATTGAAGGATACGTGCTTATTGCCATTGCAGGCTTTAGATTCGTGGTTACCAAAGATTCAAGGTTAGCTTCTTTAGTATCTTACTGCCTAACTGAACTCGCTTATTGAGATGCATTTTACACTGTTTTGTGATTCTTTATTACTCTCCCTTCTTATTCCTCCTCCTCCATTCTTTATATGTTGGCTGTTTTATTCTGTGCTCTTTTGTGTTTCCTCTAACTGCTTTTGTGGATAGTTGATTTTGTTTTTTGCCTTTAGTTAGTATTTGGTTGGTCTGCTTTCTTTGCTGTGATTTTATTTTCTCTGTTGACATCTGTTTGGCCTTAGGAGTGCTCCCATCTAGAGCAGTCCCTCTACAATATCCTGTAGAGGTGGTTTGTGTGTGGCAAATTCCCTCAACTTTTGCTTGTCTGGGAATTGTTTCATCCCTCCTTCATATTTAATTTATAATCGTGCTGGATACAGTATTCTTGGTTCAAGGCCCTTCTGTTTCATTGTGTTAAATATATCATGCCATTCTCTTCTGGCCTGTAAGGTTCCTATTGAGAAATCTGATGATAGCCTGATGTGTTTTCCTTTGTAGGTGACCTTTTTCCTCTCTCTAGCTGCCTTTAAATCTCTGTCCTTGTCCTTGATCTTTGTCATTTTAATTATTATGTGTCTTGGTGTTGTCCTCCTTGGGTCCCTTCTGTTGGGAGTTTTGTGTACTTCCGTGGTCTGAACGATTATTTCCTCCCCCAGTTTGGGGAAGTTTTCAGCAATTATTTCTTCAAATACACTTTCTATCCCTTTTTCTCTCTCTTCTTCTTCTGGTACCCCTATAATGCGAATATTGTTCTGTTTGGATTGGTCACACAGTTCTCTTAATATTGATTCATTCCTGGAGATCCTTTTATCTCTCTGTGTGTCAGCTTCTATGCTTTCCTGTTCTCTGGTTTCTATTCTATCAATGGCCTCTTGCATCTTATCCATTCTGCTTATAAATCCTTCCAGAGTTTGTGTCACTTCTGTAATCTCCTTCCAGATGTCTGTAATCTCTCTCTGGACTTCATCCCTTAGCTCTTGTATATTTCTCTGCATCTCCGTCAGCATGTTTACGATTTTTATTTTGAATTCTTTTTCAGGAAGACTGGTTAGGTCTGTCTCCTTCTCAGATGTTGTCTCTGTAATCTCTGTCTGCCTCAAATTTTGCCTTTTCATGGCGATAGAGGTAGTTTGCAGAGCTGGCATGAGTGACAGCTGGAAGAACTTCCCATCTTGTTTGTTTGTGGCCTTCCTCTCCTGGGAGAACAGCGACCTCTAGTGGCTTGTGCTGGGCAGCTGTGTGCAGATGGAGCTCCTGATTCTTGCCTTGCTGCTATGGAGTTTATCTCCGCTGTTGCTGTGGGTGTGGCCTGCCTTGGGCCGCTGCTCCGATATGGTGGAGCCACTTTGGAGGGGGAATGGCTGGGAGGCTCTTTATCTCCATGAGGGGCGTCTGAGGTGCCCTGCTATCCAGGGGTTTAGGGTGCCCGGAGTTCCCTGCTGCTGGACTAAGTGTCCCAGGACCCTTCCGTCCGGCTGTGGGGTCCCTGTCCCTTTATGACTTCCAAAAAGCACTCACTTTTCTTTGTCCCCGGGGCTCTGGCTGCAGGGACCCTCTCACAGGTCTTACTGTCCTGTTTCCCTAGTATCCAGGACCCCACGCATGCACTGTGTCTGCACTCTGGTGCGGATGGCTAGGGCTGGCTATTTATCAGTCCTGGGATCCCTATCCTCCCCGCTCCGACTACTCTTCTCTCTCCCAGAGCTGGGGCGCTTGGGTCCCGCCGGGCCGTGGCTTGTATCTTACCCCCTTTGCGAGGTGCTGGGTTCTCACAGGTGTGGATGTGGTCTGGATGTTGTCCTGTGTCTTCTGGTCTCTCTTTTAGGAAGAGTTGTCTTTGTTGTATTTTCAAAATATGTGTGGTTTTGGGAGGAGATTTCCGCTGCTCTACTCATGCTGCCATCTTGGCTCCGCCTCTGTTTGTACTTTTTATAAGGAATTTCAGATTGGACTTTTAATGGACTCCTGAGGCCAGAAAGCCAAGCCATACTTGCCATCAGGTTTTGCCTGCAGTACCTGTAGATTTGGGTGAATTCCTCTCTTCTTGATGTCCCCAAGACATCCTGAGCTTCCTGCACTGGCCAGGAAGTGACCTTCCTTACTAACCTGGTAAGGCTGCTGGGAACCCTGTAAGCAAGGTACCAGGCCAGTTCTTCCAAGGGACTTTTTTGGCTTTGTAAAGTCAACCTCATTCCTTAAAGCTGTTCATGTCTGAGTTTATGCATGTGTCTCTCAGGTATAACATTCCAGTCAAATCCTTGGTAATATAACCAGTATTTTTAATTGGTCCTCTTACAAGAAAAGTAGATTCTTATTGAACGTATGCAAATAAACATACTGCCATGAAATATAAAAATAGTCACTGAGAGGTTTTAAATTCTGGAGGGATCAGGTAGAGAGAAGATAAATGTTTCAATTCTGCTTATAAAGGTATTGTCATTTACTGAACTGTTGTCAGCTTAAGAGAAAAAGCTTAAAACATTTTATCAGCAACATTTGAAACAAAAAGCCACAAAATCATCTTCCTTAGTTTACCTAATCCTATGTAACCAATACCTGTTCTCCTGAAATCTAGTTCTTTACTAGTTTAGGAATAATTAAACAGTGACTATAAATGACAAAAGACTTACAAATGATAATGGTTAAAGATCTGATGAGAGCGTACTGTAAGGCAGTTAACATAAGGAAATTTGGATATTTCTGTAACACAAAGCATTCAGTAACAAAGTTTAGCATCATTCCCTTTGACAGTGCTTTCCAGGTAATTAAACAAGTAATTATATGTCAGATAAATAAGCCAAATTAGCCAAATAACTTTCCCCAATGAGAAAAAATTCCTCTGATGCATTCCAGGGGCCCTCTGGAAAATGTCAGAGTTAACTAGAGGTAAAAGTACCTTTTTGAATTTGATTTTGGGAAGTTTCCAGAAGAAAGTTTCTTTGACACTTGCTTAAATAGAATTATAGGTTGCCATGAAGCAATACTTATCCATTTAACCAGAATGGCAACAAAATATCTCAAAGGCAAATACAGAAGGTTACACAGTTGTTAGCAAAGTTTAACTTTGAGTCCTTTTAATATTAAGATCTCATTTTCTTAAATACTGAGACAACTCATTGAGACTTTAAGCATGAGAAACTGCTTTGATAAAACAATTTGAAAATCCTTTTGCAATTGTAAGATAAATTTTAGCCGAAGTAAGCAGGTGAAGAGAGGCAACAAAGGGCCAGGTAGTTTATTTGAGTGCAACTCCTGGGTGATGTTCCGCAGTCTGGGTATTACAGGCCAGGGAAGTCACACCCAGTCAGGGAGGTAGAGGCTTATAAGGGATTAGGAGGGGGAGGAGTGGGCAAGCTATCCTAGGGGGCGTGGAGAGGTATGATTGGCTAAAGTTGACATAATAGACAACTAGAAACTTTTTTTCCTTCCAAGAGGGAGGAAGCTGACATCTGGGTCCTAGTTGGCACATCAGAAGGATGGAATTCAGGAAGAGCTGTCCCCTTTCCATATAGGGCACAGACCTTGGGGTCTGGTCTGTTCTCCCCCTATGGCATCTCTCTGTTCTGTTTGCATGTCCTTGTTTTTCCTTCCTCCAGCCTAACAGCAATCTTTCAACATTAAAAGCAGACTAACAGTTTAAGAAAACTTTGCCCTTTTAACTGAAAACAAAATTCTGATTTTCTGTGCAGTTGATATCAAGACTCATTTACTTTAATTTTACACAGCATGACGATATCAATTCTTCCACAAACTTTCTACAACTTCCTTTTACATTCAGAGTTCTCCCTCTTTAAATAAACAGCTGTACTTTAGAACAAAGTTACTTTCTTTTATCAAAAGACATATTCTTTAGCATGCAGAAATGTTCTATGACTTTAAGTAGTTTTAATTAGAACTTAAAACCACTAGGTACCTTAATTTTCAGTGAATACTGAGAAATAGGCTATTGTAAACTGTTACACTGACATTCTTTAGATTGACAAATTTATGAACACATTTTATAATTTCTGGCACTGTGTGCTTTACAGCACAATCTCACTAAGCACAAAATATGTCTAAACTTAGCAAAACTTTAAGGTTTTAGGTTACTACAAAATTTCTCAGGCTGTAGGTAGATATACACACTGTAACACACTATTATTAAGATGTTCACTTGCTACATTTAGTTTACTCATTCTTAACAACTATGCTAGATTACTTACAAAACCTTTACTGAACATTAGACAAAATCAAGCCTCTAAGCATTTTATTCTTGAAAGATTTAACAGATAAAATGAACTTAAATGACCTTAGGTAAACTTAGGCAGCTGATAACCATAAGGACATGTCCGTTTCAGTTCAACTTAAATTAGCATTAATGCTTAATATTTTTTATTAGAATTTTCTGGAAGTTTTAAAATGCTCAATTTTCACAAGCGCCTGTCTTTAAATCAATTTTATTAATACCATCTAGAGAAAGAAAAATATTGTTCATTTACATGTTTAGACACACAAACATACAGATTGAGACATAATGACTACAGTTTTCATAAAAGAACATATACACAGACAGATAAACTGATACAAAGATTTGAGTTACTGATATCCAATTGCCTTCATTCCTTTTAGCTTATTTGAGTAAAAGTATCTCAGTTTTCAAGAATACACTCTAAGGGCGAGCAGTTTACCTAACTGGGTTAAGGTTTAGAGGGCCCCAGGCTAACAGGGCTGATGAAGGCTCTGAACTGGTAGGGACTATGTGTGTCCAGAGCACTGGAAATGAAATGCAAGCACAATTCTAGCACCAGTCATTTATAGCCAGGCTGTATTGTAAAGGATAAATTTCTTTCAGGGAGTTTAGTTTAAAAACTTCACAACTTTTGAGGATAATGATGAACCCAGTAAGTAGAATAGATTTTCACCAAAAAAATTTAGAAAACTAGTACCATATTGTAATAGTCTATGGGACTTTTGACTATTTTCCTTCCTTGTGGCAAAATATATTTAGCTGCATGACCTTATTATATTGTATATGTCTTTCAGGGGCCAAGCCTCTCTAATTAGAGACTTTGTATTGAGGCCAGTCTTGTGTGAAGAAGATAAGGCACTTTTTTAAGGGTTTATGGTTCATGCTCCTAGTTCCTCAGAATGCATGCCAGAGGCGTGTCTGGCTTTAACCTTGAAGAGGAAGCTCCCACCTGGAAGAGAGAGAAGGACAGGTGTGTGACACCTGGACAGCCTTTCTCTGTGAGGGTGTCCCCTCGCCTTGGAGTCTGGGTGACAGTGGTCAATCACCCCCTCTGCCAGGCCCACTCCCTAACCACTCTTTACCAGCATGGCCTGAACCTTGCCTTGATTTCCCTCTTGCTTTCCCAGTAAGCAAGAGTTGCTTCAAAGCCCTGGATATAGTGGGAACCTCACCAGTGTGCTCTTACTTTATGCCTTCTGGGAGTCTTGATCCAGACCCTAGTTTCTCTGCATGGGTTTTAGCATAGTACACTTGGGATCATTCCTTGAGAGCCCCCTGTCTGTCCGATAAGTGCGGGGACTGTGTGACCTCTCACTGCTACAGCCTTGGTCAGATCCATAGCCTGTCTCACTTCCCTGGGGCTGCAGAAAAGGAAATGCCATAGCCCCAGGACAACTGCCTCTAAGATAGGGAGGTTAATAGAATAGAGCCATTTACTTGTTGGGCTCAAGGTTTCAGCTTGATTACTTCACAGACTTCATTTACATTACACCAAAGAAAGTGGCACAGGCCTAAGAGAAGGGCTTTGAATGAGGAGCAGGGGAACTTTTTCCAAGGCCAGAGATAGAATTCAGACAGACACTGCCATGGATGGTTATGCGGGGGTGTGTATACTCTTAAACACCAGTTTTTGCTACTGCATGGGAATTATCCTGCTAGTCACCCACTGTAAGAAATCTGATCTGTGAGACAAGAGGTTAGGGGTCATCTGCGACTCTTGCATAGGCAGCAGCCTAGCCAGAGGTTCACTCAGTGCCATTGGATCAATCAGCCGGAGCCAAGATCCAAGGACCACTGTCTACTAGTCCGGTCTGCCCTCGGAGTCTGCAGATTAGGATAATAAAGTAGGAAATCGGCTCAGCCACTCCTTGACATTCCTGTCCCGAGGTGGGGGATCAAGGAGCAGGAAACCGTTCACCCAAGACTTAAGACTGGTAGCCAATGCTAATCGTCTTTTAAGTGGCTAACGGGTGTGCCCAGATGCATTTTTATGAGATAAAAAGTACAGCATTAAGTCAGGAATAAGAGTGAAGCGTAGGTCTCCTACCTTGCGGTGGTGAGCATCGGGTTCCATGAAATTGATGAAGTTAGGAGAGAGTTAGGAATGTCCCCTGCCTCACTCAGAGGCCAGGGCAGCCTGAAGAAACAGGCTGGAAGTCAGAGACACTCCTCATGAATACCCACCCAGTCGGGCTGTCGAGGTCTGATTCCAGACACGCGGACCTTTGAGAAGCCATTGAAGTGTAGCCTCAGCCTAGACTCTCGCAGTTGCCCATGGCTTTCCTCAGTCCCTCACATCCAAGGAGATGCCTCTGAAAGGGAATCCTGACCTCCACTCAGGAGACTTTCCCAGCTCTCAAGGGAGACAGGGGATCCACTGAGGGAGACGCAGGGGAACCTGTCACTCAAGACTTTGAGATTGGCAGCCAAGCTAGTCCCATTTCAGTGGCTGATGAGCACCTGATGTTGTGTGCCATAGACGGCTTCCTTCTATAAGGACAGTGAAAGAAAAGGCAGGCTTGGATGCTGATACTCACCTCTGAAGTTATCCCGGACTAGCCCCCAAAGATGATGCCAAGGTTCTTGTTTGCAGAGTCAAAGAATGAACTTAGCAAACACCCAAGGTAGGAGAGCCAGGGCAGAGGCTTTTATTTAGAAATAAAGTGAGAGGAAAGAGCTCCTGGCTCATGCCAGGAGGGGACAAGAGAGCCCGGTGGGGCCTGCCTTTGACCTTTGAAGAAGTTAACAGATCCCGGCAGGAGTGCACTGTGTGCTCTAAAAGGGACTTACACAAAGTCCCACAGCAACATGAGACAATAGTTATGGGACTAAAACCCCTCATCAGGTGGCTGATAGGGTATATTAGGCCTCTGCCCCTATCAGAAGGGTATCCATATGCCACAACTTGTGTGGACCCAGCTACTGGACTGCTGGTTGCTTTTCCTGCATGTCGTGCACATCAGCAAATGACCAAGAGACGTGCTGCCTATGGCTGACTGCAAGGTGATTGAGAATGATCAAGGCACCCACTTTACTGGACATGCATTACAAGAATGGGTGCAACAATTAGGGATAATGTGGAAGTTTCATGTACCATATAATTCTACTGAGGCAAGCATGATAGAGAGGTCAATGGCTTGTTAAAATTTGGCCTGAAATCAGACACCAATAGTCTACAGGGCTGGTCAGTCTGTTTATTGACAATGCTACTCAGATAAGTCTGTAACTCGCACTTCCCAATGGAGGCCAGTAGCTGAACCAGCAGGGAGCTCTGTGCCCATGCACATTTGGCAAGCAGCAAATAGGGGGCTGCCCAGACTGGAAAGGAGATTAACCTTAAAGGAAATAAGACACATGTTTTAATGATACCAACAGAGGCAAATCTTGTCCATCAGGTAGGATGCATGCAAGAGAGTGGTCCTATGATAGGACAATGGCACATGCACTGGTCATGATGAAAAGCCAAAACTCCCTGGTAAGATGCTCTTACCTTCAGGCCATTTAGGATACACTATCATAATCTCTGGTGGCCACTTTTCTGTTACTCCAGAAACACACAGGAGGCCAACTTCTAGGTCTTGTCCCCAAGGTGTCAGAAGGGCCAGCCATAACAGGCCCATGCGTCAAAATGTCCACAGCCACGTTCACTGAACAAAGTCTCCAGGGTGTAGTGCAGTAGGTGCTGGCAGCAAGATGTTATTCTGATGGCCAAACCACGGCTTCAATAATTCCTCCTTGGTTTGTACTTACAGTTGTTTAGGTGAGACAGCAATGTGTATTAGCATGTTCATGTGTTTCAATGCCTTCTTCAGGGGTTTTCTATTCAAACACCATAGCAAGCCTGTTTGCACATCCATGGGATGTTTACCTGGGACAGAGCTGCTGGTCAGTCATGGGAGTACCAGCTCAGGGGAACGGTGGAGCAGAAACACCCATTCTCTCCTCCCCTCAGTTCCTGGTACATAATTGGTGAGGGGTCCACCAGTCACCAGAGACCTGACTACAGATTTCCTCTTTGTGTGAGCAGCCAGGAGATCAGGGAGTGAAGAGAGACTGAGACCTACTGCCGTGAGACTCATTCTCCCTTTAAACCCACAACAACTTGCCCTGGCCTTTATTCAGTCTCATCGAATTCATAGGGAACTTTCCTGGATACGGAACCCCCTCCTCCCAAACCAACAGTACTCACCAAATATTACCAGTTACTACTGTTACTATTATTCAGACTACTAGAAAAGTCTGGAAGGAAAGAGTGCTTGTGTCTGAATGTTGAATTTCATGGGAATTTTACTTTTCTTCCTTACACTGTTCTGTATCTTCTGACTGTCTTACAATGAGCATGTATTGCTTTGACAATCAGGATGCAACAACAAATTTCATTAGAAGTAAAATCAATATTCCACTCTCAAATAACCATGAAACTCAAGAATGGCCTTAAATGGGAACATTTGAAACTATTAAAAAGAACACCTGCTACTGGCATACTGAGAAGTATGACCTTTCAGTATGGACAGCAATAGTACCTCCTAGACTCCACTCAAGCAGGAGAAATCCTGGGCCAGTATTTCACAGGATTCCTGGGATAAAGTGATGAAATGATGGATGAGGAAGTATTTTGCAAATGTGAAAGCACATATGGATGGATAGGTCATGATAATTAGCCTCAGATCTAGACCAAAGGAGTCTGGATTGCTGTTGAAGATCAGTTGTTAACTGATCTTCCTGGATGGGTGCTGGAGTCCAGTTCCCACGGGGGGTGTGTTGCCTGAAAGGATGAGATGGAGTTGGCACATGGAGAGACAGGACGCGGAGTCAGTTGGAGGAGGTCTCTCGAAAAAGTGCCCATGACATCTTTATTTATACCATTTTGCACAAGGATATGATTATTTTTTATTTGTTCTTTTGATTAATAAGCATAGGCAAACTTTTTTCTTTCTGTTTCTTTCTAATTTATACATGGTTAGCCAAGTGTTAGGTGATCTTTTTTCTGTTCCTTGACCTAAACTTTTCTTAGCAACATGTACTCTATTGTGTCTCCTGTTTCTATGCAAAGTGGCTTCTAAGTAATGCATGTGACCGCAGAAGTATGTAGCATGTAGCACTGACTATGGAGTCCATCAGCTTAGGGTGAAATACAGGTCATTCACTGCTACAGTTAGCTAGGATTCTTTGCTGCAAAGGTGTTCTATAGGCTTTAATAAATTCGTAATCAACTTAAAACCATACATTTATATCTTCATCATACACTCTTTCTTAGGGCACAGTAGGCAGCAAAATAAATTTATCTTATTCATATTTCTCTTTCCTCTGGGAAGATACCACAGTTTCTCTAATATATAATATGCAGGTTCCCATGGCCCCATCACTGTAGGGACTAAACAATTTCTTACGTGGTGAATAATGCAAGGGTACTCATATCACAAAAACTGTTTCTATTTTACTCATGAATCAGGAACTATAAACACTCATGTCAGTTATGATTATTCATTTGATTTCTTTACGTTATATGTGAATCCTACGTAGGTAGATGCAAGATAAAGACAGAAAGCATGATTTAGTGCTGTAAGAAGGCAAGTGTAGATTATCAGGTCTGTGCCTATAGACTAGGTATTAATCCAAGCTAGACAAGGGCAACAAAACATCCATGGGTGCAGAAGATTTCTCTCAAAACTGGGGGGATGAGGTTCTGAGCCTCACCTCTGTTGGCCCCCATTTTCTCACCTGATGGCCCCCCCTGCGACTGTATCTGTCTTAGGTTGTTCCTCCCTTGAGGAATCTTACCTGTCTCTGGCTAACCAGCCATCTTCTGGGGCCATACAGGGAGATGTAAAGCTGGTAAGTGAGAGAGAAGTAACATTCTTCAAAAAGGTTAGCTTTTTACTTCTTTGCAGATTTATGCCCAGCACTTGTCTTGAGGTATCTTTACCACTTGGAAGAATTATGATACTTGGTAGTTCCAAGTATGAGGCGCAAATTCTAGTAAAGGGCTGTAATTAGGAAGGAAGAAGAAAAGCTATAGAAGTAGCAGATGGAAGAAAACATGAGAAGATTGATTAAGTGTCAGACAGGGTTATTCCATCCAGTATTCCCCCATTCCTCTATTTCTCTAATTTTCCTATAAAACTCTTCATCACTAATTTCACTAGCATTGTAAAAAAGGGGGGCATTCCCACTTAGGTGGAGATGGGGTAGTCAATGTTTGACTAGCTACCTGCAGGTTTTGGTATTCTATGCCAAGATCTCCATCTGGCCTCTGCGTGTTCTATTCTTCAGGAGCACTGTCCCGAAAAGCTTCTGGGAAGTTTATGTTCTCCTTTTCATGCTGCTTATCAAAGGTTAGCTTAGCCCTTGGCAAAAATGCAAGCAAAAGCAAAGCCAATAGTATAATGGAGAATAACAAAATCAAGGTAGGTAATACGGGTAGCCAGCTGCGAAGGCCCCTGCTTTGTGGGGGTCTTCCTCCAGCCTGAGCTTTGCTACACAGCTTGAGTAGCATGGCTCCCACCAGATGGGCAGGACCTGGGCTCAGTGTTATCAGGCTGAAGGCCAGTTGAGCATTTTGAGTTGGTGTTGGGTCTTTTAGAGACAGTGGTACTAGAGGGCCTACCCAGAGGGTAAAGTGGAGATAGGAGGATGGGAACTATCATTTATTTGTTAAGCACCTGGAACTGTCAGTTACTTTACAAACAATCTCAAGGAACTTAATCCTCATCAACAATTCTTCAAAGTGGGCTTTTCTTTCTCCAATTAAAGATGTGTGAATGGAGTCTCAGAAAGGCAAAATGATTTGCTGAAGGCCCCAGGAGACAAGAGCATGGATTTATGGATTTAAACTCATATCTTTACTATGTTGGGGCCTCTATCTTATGTTACACTATTTTCCCTGTGGGTAGAGTGACTACATACTTTAGTTTGCCCTGGACCAGTCCCAGTTTATACTTGTATTTATAGTGTAATTATGAATAGACTCTTTTCATTTTCAAAAGTGTTGCAGCTTGGATGATACATTATATGGTTACCTTACCAATAAGGAACAGCAGTGAGGGACAACCAGTTCACAGGATTTCTCTATCTCATCCTTCTTTCTCAAAATGTATCATAACTTATATGCTTTCTCCTTCTGTCAACAGACTCAATTTAGCTTTGTCTTCTTGCTAAGAGTAACAACTGCCATTTCCAAATACTCATTAAGTAATCTGCACAGCTCTATCATTATTCCCATTTAGAGGTGAAGAAATAAGAACAGAGGGGTAAATGACTTGCCTTAGGGCCCAAAGCTAGTGTTTGGTAGAGGCAGGGCTCCAACCCAGGCCTGTTTGACTCAGTCCAGGATCCACTGGAAAATTACCGTGTGAACCTCCCCATACTGCGAGGCTTATGATCTCTGATAATGTCATACTAGTGTTAGTCAGGAAGACAGAAATGAGCGGGATGGAAAGGAGAAAGGGACCCCAAAGATGACTCAAGGAGTTGATAAAAAAGAACCAGAAAGCCAGAAATGAATAAAAGAGTTCATCAGATGAAGCCACAGGGTCCAAAATTGACTCAGGAAATGTCCAGGGTCCCCCAGATAAGAAATATCAGAAGCGCAAGCACAGCACAGCCCCTGTCTCCATTTCACCAATCAGAACAAGCCTAGAGAGCTGACTGCTGTCAATCAAGGACCTCTCTGCCCTGCCAAAACCACATAAAAGAAGCCTCAGAATGAGCATCCATGCCTGCCTGTCTTATTTTAGTCAGGCCTGCTCTGCTATTCTATGCAGAATGTATTAAAACTTACTTTGCTTTCTTGTCGTTGGTCTCTCGTGTCACTATATCTGACTTTCCTGTAACACCGAGCCAAGTCCTTTCCTTCCCAACACTAGGACACTATACAATACACTGATTTCACTTACTGTCCTGTAGCAAAGGCAAGAAAGTTTCATGACATCCCTGTTCTGTGCCAGATGGTCTTAACATTCCCCCAAAATAGTCCACATGACAAATGTCAGAGACTGCCCGTCACTGGAGTGTAGCCTTAAGACCTTGTGCCCAAGTTATCAACCATCTTTCCAGTCTTCTACTCTCAGATGTCCCTTAACATGGTTTTCTTACATAAAAGTGCTGTGAACAATGACCCTGACATTCATCCATCTCCTTCTTAGGTTAAGCAGGTAGTGGACTTGGGGTTTTGAAGAATTGGTCCATTCACAGGGGAGCCCTGGGAAAATATATGTAGGATTCTTCCCATTGGGGAAGACTGTGGTGAGAGCCAGGCCGAGAGTCAAGGACAAGCTCAGAGGCCTAAGTGGAGCTCCAAGAAGGATTAGCAGCTAAAACAAGTACATATTTGTATTGAAAAAAAATGTAGACATTTTGTTTTTATTTTGTGAATATGCAGACATGGCTTAAAAGTGAATTTGTCTGGTAGGATTAATTTCCAAGGATAAAAAGGAGAGAAAGTGTGTCTATTGTTTTTGATGTCCCAACAAATTGCTGGAGTACTGAGTGGAGAAACATGCAAAAGAGAGGGCTTTTGCAGCAAGTTGATACTTGGGGCCTGGAGAGAATTATAGAAGAAGTAAAGAAATGCCATTTGACTCAGGAATTCCACTTCTAGGAATTTACCCTAAGAATGCAGCAGCCCAGTTTGAGAAAGACAGATGCACCCCTATGTTTATCGCAGCACTATTTACAATAACCAAGAAATGGAAACAACCTAAGTGTCCATCAGTAGATGAATGGATAAAGAAGATGTGGTACATATACACAATGGAATATTATTCAGCCATAAGAAGGAAACAAATCCTACAATTTGCAACAACATGGATGGAGCTAGAGGGTATTATGCTCAGTGAAATAAGCCAGGTGGAGAAAGACAAGTACCAGATGATTTCACTCATATGTGGAGTATAAGAACAAAGAAAAACTGAAGGAACAAAACAGCAACAGAATCACAGAACCCAAGAATGGACTAACAGTCACCAAAGGGAAAGGGACTGAGGAGGATGGGTGGGAAGGGAGGGATAAGGGTGGGGAAAAAGAAATGGGGCATTATGACTAGCATGTATAATGTGGGGGGGCATGGGGAGGGCTGCACAACACAGAGAAGACAAGTAGTGATTCTACAGCATCTTACTACGCAGATGGACAGTGACTGTGAAGGGGTATGGTGGGGGGACTTGGTGAAGGGGGGAGCCTAGTAAACATAATGTTCTTCATGTAATTGTAGATTAATGATAACAAAATAAAAAAAAAGAAGTAAAGGAAGTAAGGAAATAGGAACGGTTACAACTCAGAGACCAGTATTAGCTACTGGGAAAGACTAGAGTAAGGAGAGGGAGCTGAGCAATGGCATAAACCATTTTTAAGTGCCTTACATATTTATTTCATATAAATAATCAATAGTAACAAACACAGAGGACTACACAATTTTCAAGCTCAGAGGCAGCAAGAACCTACTTCTTCCCTTCCTTCAGCAATGACAGTTTTGTCTAGCAGGTTAGCATTCTCCACTCCGTTCATACCCTGAAGAAAAGGTAGGTGCTGCTTGTCCTACCATAGGGCAACAGGAAGTGCTTATTGGACTCCCAGTCTCATAAGTCAGTGCCAGAGAATTCAGCTCCCAGCCCCTGGCTATACTCAAATCCTCCCAACAATAATTTAAATTCTTATGGGGGAAAACTATGACAGCACCAAGGTTGAAGGTCCACAGACCAAGTGCTTCTGAGCTCCAGAGCTGAGGCCAACCAGAGTTAAATTTCCTGGAAATTTACTTTTAAATACTTCAACAAAGAGAACGGGATACATGTGTGTATATCTGGTTAATGTTAATCAACATCCTAGGGGATTTTGGGTAACATCGGAAGTATCTTAATCAGGAATACACGTGTTAGTTATCATTTGAAGAAGCCCACACTTGAGAGAGCTGTCCTAAGTATTTACATGGTCTCCAATTGATATCAAAGACTGCGAAAGAGCATAATGAAAATTATAAGTGATTTTTCATTGGGAAAATGCATGCGTTCAAGACATGCTTAGAAATGCCTCAACAATGCCTAGAAATATACAGGCATTATCACCTTGGTATGTACAGGCTACACAAATTTAGCTAGCTCAGTAGCATAAATGATATGGAATGGTGCCTCTCGGCTTAGGATTCCCAACAAGTCCAGTGTTCAGAGGCCTATTGCAGGATTTGTCACCTGAATCCTGCCACTAAATTATGCCTTATGTAAAGTGCTATAGGGGCATCTAAAGGGACCTGAGATTTCACTGAACTTACAGAAGAGGCCATATCTTTGTGCCTGCTGCTCTCTCTCTTATACTGTACATCTGATCTGTCAGCAAATCCTGATGGTTTGACCTGCAAAATATTTATCCAGAATGCAACCACATTTCACCATGCCCACTGTCATCATTCTGGTACAAGCCACCACAAATTACCTTTAACTGGATGATTGTGAGAGTCTGCAGACTGGAATCCCTTTTCTGCCCTTGATTCCTTTCAGTTTTTTTTTCTACATAGTGCAGTCAGAATGTTCCTTTTAAAACATATGTCACATAAGTCAGGTCTCTGCTCAAAACTTTCCGGTGGCTTCCTGTCTCACTCAGAAGACATCTTGACTTCAATCTCATCAAAGACTCTCAGTCAAAATCACTTAGTTAAACTATTCCCAGATTCATGACCAGTATAAACTGTGTGAGATAAATATTTCTTGTTACTTTACACCACTAAGTTTGGGGATATTTTGCCAGTAGTGACTGGCCTTTTAATGCTCTCCCTACATTGTTGATCTCTCCTGAAGAGATATAAACTCTGGAGGTCATAAACCTTGTATGTTTTGTTCATTACTGTATGTCCAGAGTGTAGGATAATGGTAGGCACATAGCAGCTGCCAAATATTAATTGAATGAGTGAATTAACTTTGGTAAAAGAGATATAAATACTAAAAAGGGAAATAAGACTATTCATTATTTGTAAACAATACGGTTGTCTACATAAAAAAATCCAAGACCATCAACTGGGAAACCACTAGAACCAATAAAAATAATTCAGCAAAATGGCAAAATACAAGAGCAACATATGAAAAGCAGTGATATTTTTATAGCACCAGCAATAATCTACCAGAAAATGTAATAGATTAAAGAAAAGATCCCAGTCATAATTACTCCCAGAACTATGATTTACCTAGGGGAAAAGACTCTAAGGATAAATGTGTAAAATCTAGATGGAAAAAATATAAAGTTTTTCTAATAGATGTAGAAGAATATCTGAATGAGGTGATAGATTTGTTATATTTCAGTATGGTAAACTCAATGTCGACTGTCTTAAAAAGTCTTTAAATTTAGTCCCAATCAAAATCATAATATTTTTTCAGAACTCAAAAATTGATTCTGAAAATCACTTGGAGGAGAAAATGTACAAGAATAGCTGTGATAATTTTGAAAACGAATAGTGGAAGGAAACTTTCCCTACAGGATATCAAAACATACTACAGGAGTATCATAATCAAAATGATGTAGTAATGGAACAAAAATTGACATTTCAGTGTATCAGAGTTAAAGACCCCAAAGAGATCCAAGTATATGTGGAAATTTAGTTTTAGACAAAGGAAAAAAGATAAAATACTCAATAAATGGTATTAGGAAAACTGGTTTTCCATTTAGGAAAAATAAAGTTAGCTCTTTACCTTACAACTCTTATAAAAGTAAATTTCAGATAGATTCAAGGCCTGAACATAAAATATAAAATTATAAAAGGAACTATAGGAGAATGTTTTAAACCATTGGGTAGGGTGGGCATAAAACATAATGATATAGGTAAATAAATCTGACTGCATCAAAAATGTAAAACATCTCTAAGACAAAAACATAAAAACAAAAAAGTACTTCATAGTGGACAAGGACCATTAGATTACCTGGTATCTGTTATTTTATTAGCTGAATACTAAAAATAATTTTGACATATTTTGTTTTGTTTTGTGATTTTGGGTAATGAAGAAACAATCTTTGCCTTACGTTTCAAGACAGCAATACTTTCTTATATTATGGCTATATGAAAATTACAATATCTATTTTCATAGAAAATCTTGTGCATAAATTAATAATTGTGGGGTTTTTGGAATGGCTGAGTGAGGAACTTAGAAAACACTGTCTCCCCACAAAAACAATGATAAAACTTGGAAAATTGTCAAAATAAACCCCTTAGGGAATCTAGAAATGTGACCAAAGGCATATAAGCAAATCGAGAAGCATTTGTTCAAGAAAAGCTATGAAGCCTTGGTTAGAACAGTGGGAATCTGGCACATATCACAGCTAATCTGAGGTCTCTGTACAGATTAGAGATAACAACAGACTGGCAGACCAGTCAGAATTTTAACAGGGAGATCTGAGGAACAGGACAGGTGTAGTGGCCTTTCACAGATTCTTGGTGGTGTAAGGCTATGTGCTTGCATAAGGCTGCATCCACACTAAGAAAAGACAATAGAGGATCCTAGCTATCTATTTATCAAGATAAGCATTAGGTCTTGCACACAAAGAAAATAAAAGCTTGGATAGACTTTTAAACTGCCTGAACTTTGAATGTGTTCTTCAAAGTAAATTCTGCTACCAACCAGTGAGCTTAGAAGATGACCTTGAACCTTAGATGAAATCACAGCCTTAGCCAATGCTTTGATTTTAGCCTGATGAGACCCTGAGCAGAGACCCAACTAACCTGTACCCAGAGTCTTGACCCACAGAAACTGTGAGACAATATGTGAGTGTTGTTTTGACCTGCTAAGTTTGTGGCAGTTTGTTATGAAGCAATAGAAAACTACTACAACCTCAGAATTAGGTCTTTCTTATACTTAACCACTGCACTCACTATACAGCAAAGTTCAGAAACTTTTCATATGCCACGAAGGTCTTTAGATATTTCTTGTTTGGCTCGGAAAGTATTTTAAAACATATTTTAAAAGTAACTGTCAATGTATACAAGTTCAAATTTCTGCCTTCCTGTGAAAAGCTGGAAGACATGGTATCACTGGGCCCATATTGCCACCTAACAAGAACCGGCTGGAAGTAAATAGTTTATTACTTGTTTAGACAGGGCCTGATTCCTTTAGTTAAGCACAGGTAAGCTCTACCTAATAGTCTTCACTCATTTAGGTTACCCATGAGGCCCCAGGAATATGTGAGTGTATAAGTCCTGATACACAACTTCAAAGTTAATTACTGATTGCCTCAGTTTTGTTTCTAGTGTAGTCACTCTTTCCATTAGCTTTCCATCTGCAACAGTTTTACAAGAGTTTGGATTATGAATCTTTTATGAATGAATGCCCAGATCAGAATTATGTATGTATTATGGACTAAATCAAGTTTGGTAGAGAATGGGAAACTCATCTTTTCATTAAATTTCTTGTTACTGTAAGATGCCAATTTGAACAAAATGCATTCTTTTGTCCTTTGGGGATTCTAAGGTGAAACCAGCAGTATGTCCTACCTTTTCCTTTCTTTTCTAGTGTAGGGCATGGGGGGAAACAAAAACTTGAGGGCCACTAAAAAGGAAGGCTCCACTTGAGATTGTGCTGTACAAAGAATGAATGGTTATTAAGTTTTTGAGATTGGTGCAAATTAACACAAAATATAAAACATTTTGTTAGATGGCTCAAGTAATGCCAACTGTGACAACTTAATGCTTTTATATTTACTTTCTTTAGGGATTTCTACTGAAATTTAACACAATGACTTGCATGAAGTTTAACCTATGAACTTTGGGTCTATTTGTAATCAAGTCAGTAAAAAAAGTATAAGTGTATATGAAATATTCGTATGTGCATGCATATACCATAGCTAACTTAGAATGAAATTCTATATGTATTCAATTTCAGAATTTGTTTTGAGTTTTGAAATTTATAAAAGGTTGCGAATGTTTCACTGTTTATATTAAATGCTTTACTGTGCTAAAAAGGACTTGCACAAATCAGTAAGGAAAAGACAATTCTCCTCATGGGAAATGAGCAAAGGATATGAACAGGAAATTCACAAAATAGGAAATAAAAAATGACCAAAAGGAATATGAAAGCATGTTCAATTTCAATACTAATCAGTGAAAGTCAAATAAAAACAGTGAGATTCTCCATTAGTTTTTCAGTAAGATTGCTAACATTAAGTATTGGTGGTAAAATGAAGTGGATATTATACCTCAGTGGGGAGCATGTAATCTGGAGCCACCCTGAAGTAGAACTTGGAAGGAGCTATTATATTTTGTGAGAATGTATTTATGCATTACCTATGAAAATAAGAACTTTTAAGCTTTTAAAATAAAGAACCAATTCTTCTCTATTTCTTCAAACATTTCCTATGGCCACAGTGATAGGTTCAGGAATATGATCTTAGCCCTGGCCTAAGTCAGTTGGCACCGAACAGGCACTTGGCCACAGTGTTTGTTTCAGGAGTGGGGATATGACATAAACCAGTTCAATCTCAGAACTTTTGCTGGGAATGCTGGGTGGTACACGCACTCTTTTCTGGCCATTAAGAAGGAAACATATAGGCTTGGGAAGAGCTAGGAACTGTCTTAAGACTATTAGGAGACAGCCTGCCTGAGAATGAGGCCCATACTAAGGAAGCACTGACTTACAAAGACTTGTCTGAAGCCAGCCCTAGCTCTTATCTTGTTAGTCACATGAGCCATTTACGTTCCTATTTTGTTTAAACCAGTTTGAATTTTTCTGTTGCTTTCAATTGGAAATACCTTGACCAATACAGTAATCCCTGGCCAATTTCAGTTATCAGAGTCTGACAGATCCTGTGGACTGACTCACTCGTCACCCATTCCAACCTCCTCATCAGGTGCTCTCCTGTATTTCAGAGACTGGGAAGCTCAAGCCTCTATTTTGCATACTCCTTGCAGCTGTGGTTCCAGACATGACTCAACAAATGTCATTTCTGCTTGGCTAGAAAAGATGATGCTAAACAGTTATTTCCACAATTACTGTAGAAGGCTTAGTAAAGGATTCACATTAGCAAATTTTCCCTGCCAGAAATTCAGCATTTGATTATGCTTTCAATTTAGATTTTGTTTCTTTGTATTCCAGGCACAGGTCAGGGCATGCGGTGGACAGTCAGTAAATGTTATAAAAAATAAATGAATTTTATTCCTGTTCTGCATTCTAGGATGATGGGGCTGCTCAGGAAACAACTGTGTTAGTCAGACAGAGCCAGCCCCAGGATTTAGCCAACATAGCCAGGCTTATAATGCAGTTGGTAAGAACCAGGCCATGAGGGAAGGATGACTTTGATAGCTGGCTCCAGTAAAAGCCCATCCATCATTCATTCAACAAATGTTTACCAAGTGTCAACCACAAAGCACTGGTGATGCAGAAATGAACAAGACACCATTATTCCCACAAAGAGTTCAGTCCAGTGTTTGGAAACACACAGGAAACACTTAACTCCAATTCACTGTGATCAGCAGTGGGAAGTGCAATGGAAAAGAGCCATTAACTCTACCTGAAAATATGATAAAAGGCAGAAGACAGGGTCCTGGGACCAGAAGGCCTACCAGTGTTGTGTCTGGTAACCTGATGTCATTCATCTAGGGCAATAGTGGATTATGTACATAAACAGGTACTTAGGACACCAGCCAAACCAGGGTATCACAAAAACTGAAATTAATTTTGTATTATACATCAAACATGGAAAAATCAGAAATTGGTAGATTTTGTTTCATTTATTTTATGGTTTAATATCATTTTATTTTGAATTACATGTAGGGTGGGAAATGAAGGGCATAATTTTTTCTAAAATATATGCATTTTGAAAGCATGCTGACATAGAAATGCATAACATGTAAATGTACAGCTAAAAGTTGTTATAAAGTAATCATATCATCTGACCACCACCCAGGAGTGCCACCTAGGTTGGCCAACTATCTTGGTTGGCCTTAGACTGTTCTAATTTTAGCACTGGAAGTCCTGAATCCAAGTGAAACCCCTCCCTGGAATGTGAAAAGTCTCAGTTTTCAGTGATGGGTGAGCAAGACTGGGGAAAATCTGTATGGTGGTCCCACAAATAGGAGGTGAAACAATACAGTTTTTCGTGTGAAATGGATATGGTGCAGATTATTTGCCCTCTGTAGTTATTGTGGCTGTTTTTCCCCCCAATTGTTGATATTGACAACGATAATGTTTGGTTCACAATAATGGATCTCTCATTGTTGCATCACTCTGGATGATGGTACTTCAGTGTGCAATTTAAGTGTGGTGTAATTATGAGCATTAACAGTCTTTGACTTTGCCTATGCATCAACTGTTTTGATTTGTATTGAAATAGTGAGAGCTTAACCTTTCACATTGTGAATATTGTCACCATGTCTTAGTCTGGGCTACCATAACAAAATGCCTCAGACTGGGTGGATTAAATAACAAAAATTAATTTTCTCATAGTTCTGAAAGTTGGGACATCTGAGATTAAGGTGTGAACTGGTTTGGTTTCTTCTGAGGGTTCTCTCCTTTGTTTGTAGATGGCCACTTTCTCCCTGCATCTTCACATGGTCTTTCCTGTGTGTGCATGCACTCCTCGTGTCTCCCTGTGTGCCCAAATTTCCTCTTATAAGAACACAGTCGTATTGGATCAGGGCCTACCCTAACAGCCTCATTTTAACTAAATCACCTTTTTAAGGCCCTATCTCTAAAAACAGTCACATCCTTAGATACTGGAGGTTGGGGCTTCAACCTATGAATTTTTTTTTGGTATCATTAATCTACAATTACATGAGGAACATTATGTTTACTAGTCTCCCCCCTTCACCAAGTCCCCCCCACAAACCCCATTACTGTTGCTGTCCATCAGCATAATAAGATGCTGTTCACCCTATGAATTTTGAAGGGACACAATTCAGCCCATAACTCCATGGTTTGAAAGAATGCAGATAATGAAAATGAGAGTCATTACAATACCAATTGCCAGAATCACTGAGAAAGAGTACTAAACTGCTGTGTTATTTCAATGACAGATGAAGACCATATAAAACTGGATTGGGAGGTAAATAACTGAAAAACACCTACTACACAATACAGAGAAAAGAATTTGGGATTGGTTGTGGTGGAGAAGGATGTGCAAAAACGCTAGAGAGACTGAATCTCACAAGCCCGGGATGAGACCAACAAGCCCTTCTGAATCAAACATCTCCCCCAAGGACACCAATGCTCAACTGACTATAGTGGCCACTGACTTAGCTTGGGCATACCACACAAATGAAGATGCATTATTGGGTTATTCCCTTGATCACACCATGAAGCTGACTAATGTTACATTTCTTGATTCAGAGGTTGCAACTAAAAGGTCCTGTAGGTAAAAAAAAAAGGGAAATTTTGATAACAGATATCTTGGTCTCTAATAGCATAGGGCATATTCTTACTAAGGATCTTACCAATGATCATGCTTTCTATAGTGTATCAAGTGATGTGTCTGATAACAGTAAGAAAAAAATGTTCCCCATAGAGAATAGGAGCTTTCATTTTAAAAATTGAAACTTCATCTTGTCTTCTTGATTTCCATAAAGATATTAATTACAGAAAATATGAAACAATAAAAACTAGACTTTCTCATCTCTCCATATTTAGCAGACAGTACAAATATAGGTTCTGAAAATTTCATTCAGCGTATAAACTTCTTACTAAAGAAAATGAAAAGCTCTTACCTGTTAAATGCCCTGCATACCTTGTATACAATACTGTGTAAGATGGATATATTTTGCTTGCCTATGAAATCAAAGCTTTCATAATGATAGTTTTGGGTGATTTTCAATTTCTTAAAAACATGCAGAAGCACATAATGAGATTTTTTTTTACTTTATAGAAATGTAAGGAGATAGCCTTCTTAGACATGTGCCTATGAGATGCCTATCATTTTTTCTGGCAATAGAAGGAAAGTCCTTCTCCAATTTGGAAATACATTGAGAATATGAATGGACAGAAGGATTACAGGAAAACAGAAATTTATCTGCTGTTTCTCTGAAACTGTTTAAAGATTTTATTCCTTATTTTTATATTTAGGTATTATTAATGTACAATTACATGAACAATATAATGGTTACTAGACTCCCCCTATTATCAAGTCTCCACCACATACCCCATTATAGTCACTGTCCATCAGCATAGTGAGATGCTATAGAATCACTACTTGTCTTCTCTGTGTTATACTGCCTTCCCCATGTCCCCCCACACACCGCGCTACATTATGTGTATGAACTGTAATGCCCCGTTTTCCCCTTATCCCTCCATTCCCACCCATCTTCCCAGTCCCTTTCCCTTTGGTAATTGTTAGTCCATTCTTGGGTTTTGTGAATCTGCTTCTTTTTTGTTCCTTCAGTTTTTTGTTTGCTCTTATACTCCACAGATGAGTGAAATCATTTGATACTTGTCTTTCTCTGCCTTGCTTATTTCACTGAGCATAATACCCTCTAGCTCCTTCCATGTTGTTGCAAATGGTAGGATTTGCTTTCTTCTTATGGCTGAATAATATTCCATTGTGTGTATGTACCACATCTTCTTTATCCATTCATCTACTGATGGACACTTAGGTTGCTTCCATTTCTTGGCTATTGTAAATAGTGCTGTGATAAACATAGGGGTGCATATGTCTTTTTCAAATTGTGCTCCTGCATTCTTAGGGTAAATTCCTAGCAGTGGAATTCCTGGGTCAAATGGGATTTCTATTTTTAGTTTTTTGAAGAACCTCCATACTGCTTTCCATAATGGTTGAACTAATTTACATTCCCACTAGCAGTGTAGGAGGGTTCCCCTTTCTCCACATCCCCACCAGCATTTGTTGTTCTTAGTCTTTTTGATGGTGGCGATCCTTACAGGTGTGAGGTGATATCTCATTGTGGTTTTAATTTGCATTTCTCTGATGACTAGCGATGTGGAGCATCTTTTCATGTGTCTGTTGGCCATCTGAATTTCTTCTCTGGAGAAGTGTCTGTTCAGCTCCTCTGACCATTTATTAATTGGCTTATTTGTTTTTTGTTTGTTGAGGTGAGTGAGCTCTTTATATAATTTGGATGTCAACCCCTTATTGGATATGTCATTTATGAATATACTCTCCCATACTGTAGGCTGTCTTTTTGTCCTACTGATGGTATCCTTTGTTGTACAGAAGCTTTTCAGTTTCCTATAGTCCCACTTGTTTATTTTTGCTTTTGTTTCCCTTGCCTGGGGAGATATGTTCATGAAGAAGTTGTTCATGTTTATGTCCACGAGATTTTTGCCTATGTTTTTTTCTAAGAGTTTTACGGTTTCATGACTTACATTCAGGTCTTTGATCCATTTTGAGTTTACTTTTGTATATAGGGTTAGACAATGATCCAGTTTCAGTCTCTTACATGTAGCTGTCCACTTTTGCCAACACCAGCTGTTGAAGAGGTTGTCATTTCCCCATTGTATGTCCATGGCTCCTTTATCATATATTAATTGATCATATGTGTTTGGGTTAATATCTGGGCTCTCTAGTCTGTTCCATTGGTCTATTTTTCTGTTCTTGTGCCAGTACCAACTTGTCTTGATTACTGTGGCTCTGTAGTAGAGCTTGAAGTCAGGGAGTGTTAATTCCTCCCACTTTATTCTTCCTTCACAAGATTGCTTTGGCTATTTGGGGTCTTTTGTGGTTTCATATGAATTTTAGAGCTATTTGCTCTCCTTCATTAAAGGATGCTGTTGGTATTTTGATAGGGATTGCATTGAATCTGTAGATTGCTTTAGGCAGGATGGCCATTTTGACAATATTAGTTATACCTATCCATGAGCACAGGATGTGTTTCCATTTATTGGTATCTTCTTTAATTTCTCTCATGAGTGTCTTGTAGTTTTCAGAGTATAGGTCTTTCACTTCCTTGGTTAGGTTTATTCCTAGGAGTTTTAATCTTTTTGATGCAATTGTAAGTGGAATTGTTTTCCTGGTTTCTCTTTAGGCTAGTTCATTGTTAGTGTACAGGAATGTGATGGATTTCTTTATATTAATTTTGTATCACACAACTTTACTGAATTCAGATATTAGAACTAGTAGTTTTGGTGTGGATTCTTTAGGGTTTTTTATGTACAATATCATGTCATCTGCAAACAGAGACAGTTTGACGTCTTCCTTACCAAATCTGGATGCCTTTTATTTCTTTGTGTTGTATGATTGCTGTGGCTAGGACCACTAGAACTATGTTGAATAAAAGTGGGGAGAGTGGGTATCCTTGTCTTGTTCCCGATCTTAAAGGAAAAGCTTTCAGCTTCTTGCTGTTAAGTATAAGGTTGGCTGTGGATTTGTCATATATGGCCTTTATTATTTTGAGGTACTTACCCTCTGTATCCATTTTGTTAAGAGTTTTTATCTTGAATGGATGTTGAATGCTGCCAATGCTTTTTCAGCGTTTATGGAGGTGATCATATGGTTTTTGTCCTTATTTTTGTTGATGTGCTAGATGATGTTGATGGATTTTCGAATGTTGTACCATCCTTGCATCCCTGGAATAAATCCTACTTGATCATGTTGGGTGATCTTTTCGATGTATTTTTGAACTCAGTTTTGTAAAATTTTGTTGCATATTTTTGCATCTACATTCATTGGGGATATTGGTCTGTAATTTTCTTTTTCTGTGGTGTCTTTGCCTGGTTTTGGTATTAGAGGGATGTTGGCCTCATAGAATGAGTTTGGGAATATTCTATCCTCTTCTGCTTTTTGGATAACTTTAAGGATGATGGTATTAAGTCTTCACTAAATGTTTGATAAAATTCAGCAGTGAAACCATCTGGTACAGAGGTTTTGTTCTTAGGTAGTTTTTAGATTACCAATTCAATTTCTTTGCTGGTAATTGGTCTATTCAGATTTTCTGTTTCTTCCTGGGTCAGCCTTGGAAGGTTGTATTTTTCTAGAAAGTTGTCCATTTCTTCTAGGTTATCCAGTTTGTTAGCATATAATTTTTCATAGTATTCTCTAATAATTCTTTGTATATCTGTGATTTTTCCTTTCTCATTTCTGATTCTGTTTATGTGTGTAGACTCTCTTTTTTTCATGATAAGTCTGCCTAGGTGTTTATCTATTTTGTTTATTTTCTTGAAGAACCAGCCCCTGCTTTCATTTATTCTTTCTATTGTTTTATTCTTCTCAATTTTATTTATTTCTGCTTTAATCTTTATTATGTTCCTCCTTCTACTGACTTTGGGCCTCCTTTGTTCTTCCTTTTCTAGTTTCATTAATTGTGAGTTTAGACTGTTCATTTGGGATTATTCTTCTTTCCTGAGGTATGCCTGTATTGCAATATATTTCCCTCTTAGCTTCGCCTTCACTGCATCCCACAGATCTTTCAGTGTTGAATTATTGTTGTCATTTGTATCTATATATTGCTTGATCTCTGTTTTTATTTGGTCATTGATCCATTGATCATTTAGGAGCATGTTGTTAAGCCTCCATGTGTTTGTGGACTTTTTCATTTTCTTTGTGTAGTTTATTTCTAGTTTCATACCTTTGTGATCTGAGAAGCTGGTTGGTAGAATTTCAATCTTTTTGAATTTACTGAGGCTCTTTTTGTGGTCTATTATATGATCTAATCTTGAAAATGTTCCATGTGCACCTGAGAAGATGTATATCCTGTTGCTTTTGGATGGAGTGTTCTGTAAATGTTTGTTAGGTCCATCTACTCTAATACGTTGTTCAGTGCCTGTTTCTCTTTACTTATTTTCTGTCTGTTTGATCTGTCCTTTGGAGTGAGTGGTGTGTTGAAGTCTCCTAAAATGAATGCATTGCATTCTATTTCCCCCTTTAATTCTGTTAGTATTTGTTTCACATATGTAGGTGATCCTGTGTTGGGTGCATAGATATTTATAATAGTTATATCCTCTTCTTGGACCCTTTATCATTATGTAATGTCCTTCTTTGTCTCTTGTGACTTTCTTTGTTTTGAAGTCTATTTTGTCTGATACAAGTACTGCAACTCCTGCTTTTTTCTCCCTATTAGTTGCATGAAATATCTTTTTCTATCTCTTTACTTTCAGTCTGTGTATGTCTTTGGGTTTAAAGTGAGTCTCTTGTAAGCAGCATATAGATGGGTTTTGTTTTCTTATCCATTCACTGACTCTACGTCTTTTGCTTTGTGCATTCAGAGCATTTGCATTTAGGGTGATTATGGATAGGTATGTACTTTTTGCCCTTGCAGGCTTTGGATTCATCGTTACCAAATGTTCAAGTGTAATTCTCTTACTATCTAACAGACTAATTTTACTGACTTTGTATGTAATTACAAACACAACCTAAAGATTCATTTTTTCCCTCCTTTTTCTTTCTTCTCCATTCCTTGTATGTTATGAATTATATTCTGTGCTCTTTGTCTATGCCTTCGATGACATCTATTTAGCCTTAGGAATACTTCCATCTGTAGGAGTCTCTCCAAAATGCACTGTAGAGGTGGTATGAGGGAGGTAAATTCTCTCAGCCTTTGCTTATCTGAAATTTGTTTAATCCCTCCTTCAAATTTAAATGATAACCTTGCTGAGTAGAGTGTTATTGGTTCAAGGCCCTTCTGCTTCATTGCATTAAATATATCATGCCACTCCTTTCTGGCCTGTAAGGTTTCTGTTGAGAAATCTGGTGATAGCCTGATGGGTTTTCCTTTGTATGTGATCTCTTTTCTCTCTCTAGCTGCTTTTTTTTTTGTTATCATTAATCTACAGTTACATGAAGAACATTATGTTTACTAGGCTCCCCCATTCGCCAAATCCCCCCCCACGCCCCTTTATAGTCACTCTCCATCACCATAGTAAGATGCTATAGAATCACTACTTGTCTTCACTATGCTGCACAGCCCACCTCATACACCCCCTACATTATACATGCTAAACCTAATGCCCTCTTTCTTTTTCCCCACCCTTGTCCCTCCCTTCCCACCCATCCTCCTCAGTCCCTTTCCCTTTGGTAACTGTCAGTCCATGCTTTGGTTCTGTGAATCTGCTTCTGTTTTGTTCCTTCAGTTTTTCTTTGTTCTTATACTCCACATATGAGTGAAAATATTTAGTACTTGTGTTTCTCCGCCTGGCTTATTTCACTGAGCATAATACCCTCTAGCTCCATCCATGTTGTTGCAAATGGTAGGATCTGTTTTTTCTTATGGCTGAATAATACTCCATTGTGTATATGTACCACATCTTCTATATCCATTCATCTACTGATGGACATTTAGGTTGCTTCCATTTCTTGGCTACTGTAAATAGTGCAGCAATAAACATAGGGGTGCATCTGTCTTTTTCAAACTGGAGTGCTGCATTCTTAGGGTAAATTCCTAGAAGTGTAATTTCTGGGTCAAATTGTATGTCTATTTTGAGCTTTTCGAGGAACCTCCATACTGCTTTCCACAATGGTTGAACTAATTTACATTCCCACCAGCATTGTAGAAGGGTTCTCCTTTCTCCACAACCTCGCCAACATTTATTGTTGTTTGTCGTTTGGATGGTGGTGATCCTTACTGTTGTGAGGTGATAACTCATTGTGGTTTTAATTTGCATTTCTCTGGTGAGTAGCGATGTGGAGCATCTTTCATGTGTCTGTTGGCCATCTGAATTTTTTCTTTTGGTGAACTGTCTGTTCCGCTCCTCTGCCCATTTTTTAATTGGATTAATTGTTTTTTGTTTGTTGATGTGCGTGAGCTCTTTATATATTTTGGATATCATTCCTTTATCGGGTCTGTCATTTATAAATATATTCTCCCATACTGTAGGGTACCTTTTTCTTCTATTGATGGTGCCCTTTGCTGTACAGAAGGTTTCAGCTTGATATAGTCCCACTTGTTCATTTTTGCTTTTATTTCCTTTCCTCGGGGAGATATGTTCATGAAGAAGTCACTCATGTTTATGTCCAAGAGATTTTTGCCTATGTTTTTTTCTAAGAGTTTTATGGTTTCATGACTTACATTCAGGTCTTTGATCCATTTTGAATTTACTTTTGTGTATGGGGTTAGACAGTGATCCTGTTTCATTCTCTTACATGAAGCTGTTCAGTTTTGCTAGCACCATCTTTTGAAGAGACTGTCCTTTCCCCATTGTATGTCCATGACTCCTTTATCATATATTAATTGACCATATATGTTTGGGTTAATGTCTGCAGTCTCTATTCTGTTCCACTGGTCTGTAGCTCTGCTCTTGTGCCAGTACCAAATTGTCTTGATTACTGTGGCTTTGTAGTAGAGCTTAAAGTTGGGGAGTGAGATCCCCCTGACTTTATTCTTCCTTCTCAGGATTGCTTTGGCTAATCGGGGTCTTTGGTGTTTCCATATTAATTTTTGAACTATTTGTTCCAGTTCACTGAAGAATGCTGTTGGTGATTTGATTGGGATTGCATCAAATCTGTATACTGCTTTGGGTAGAATGGCCATTTTGATGATATTAATTCTTCTCAGCCAAGAGCATGGGACGGGTTTACATTTGTTAGTGACCTCTTTAATTTATCTTAAGAGTGTCTTATTGTTTTCAGGGTATAGGTCTTTCACTTCTTTGTTTAGGTTTACTCCTAGGTATTTTATTCTTTTTGATGCAATTGTAAATGGAATTGTTTTCGTGATTTCTCGTTATGTTGGTTCACTGTTAGTGTATAGGAAAGCCACAGATTTCTGTGTGTTAATTTTGTGTCCTGAAACTTTGCTGTATTCCGATATCAGTTCTAGTAGTTTTGGAGTGGAGTCTTTAGAGTTTTTTATGTACAATATCATGTCATCTCCAAATAGTGACAGTTTAACATCTGCTATATCAAACTGCAATCCTTGTATTTCTTTGTTTTGTCTAATTGCCTTGGCTAGGACTTCCACTACTATGTTGAATAACAGTGGGGAGAGTGGGCATCCCTGTCTTGTTCCCGAACTCAGAGGAAAAGCTTTCAGTTTCTTGCTGTTCAGTATGATGTTGGCTGTTGGTTTATCATATATGGCCCTTATTTTGTTGAGATACTTGCCCTCTATACACATTTTTTTGAGAGTTTTTATCATGAATGGATGTTGAATTTTGTCAAATGCTTTTTCAGCATCTATGGAGATGATCATGTGGTTTTTGTCTTTCTTTTTGTTTATGTGGTGGATGATGTTGATGGATTTTCAAATGTTGTACCATCCTTGCATCCCTGGGATGAATCCCACTTGGTCATGGTGTATGATCCTTGTGATATGTTTTTGAATTCATTTTGCTAATATTTTATTGAATATTTTTGCATCTACATTCATCAGGGATATAGGTCCTGTCCGTAGTTTTCTTTTTTGGTGGTGTCTTTGCCTGGTTTTGGTATTAGGGTGATGTCGGCTTGATAGAATGAGTTTGGGAGTGTTCCCTTCTCTTCTAGTTTTTGGAAAACTTTAAGGAGAATGGGTATTATGTCTTCTCTTTATGTCTGATAAAATTCCGAGGTAAATCCATCTGGCCCGGGGTTTTTTTTCTTGGGTAGTTTTTTGATTACCACTTCAATTTCTTTTCTCTTAATTGGTTTGTTTAGATTTTGTGTTTCTTCCTTGGTCAGTCTTGGAAGGTTGTATTTTTCTAGGAAGTTTTCCATTTCTTCTAGGTTTTCCAGCTTCTTAGCACATTGGTTTTCACAGTAGTCTCTAATAATTCTTTGTATTTCTGTTGTGTCCGTTGTGATATTTCCTTCCTCGTTTCTTATTCTGTTGATGTGTGTTGATTCTCTTTTTCTCTTAATAAGTCTGGCTAGAGGCTGATATATTTTGATTATTTTCTCAAAGAACCAGCTCTTGGTTTCATTGATTTTTTCTATTGTTTTATTCTCAATTTTGTTTATTTCTTCTCTGATCTTTATTATGTCCCTCCTTCTGCTGACTTTAGGCCTCATTTGTTTTTCCAATTAGCATAATTGTGATGTTAGACTATTCATTTGGGTTTGTTCTTCCTTCTTTAAATATGCCTGGATTACTGTATACTTTCCTCTTAAGACTGCTTTCGCTGCATCCCACAGAAGTTGGGGCTTTGTGTTGCTGTTGTCATTCATTTCCATATGTTGCTGGATCTCCATTTTAATTTGGTCGTTGATCCATTGACTATTTAGAAGCGTGTTGTTAAGCCTCCATGTGTTTGTGAGCCTTTTTGCTTTCTTTGTACAATTTATTTCTAGTTTTATACCTGTGTTGTCTGAAAAGTTGGTTGGTGGAATTTCAATCTTTTTGAATTTACTGAGGCTCTTTTTGTGGCCTAGTATGTGGTCTATTCTGGAGATTGTTCCATGTGCACTTGAGAAGAATGTGTATCCTGTTGTTTTTGGGTGTAGAGTTCAATAGATGTCTATTAGGTCCATGTGTTCTAGTGTGTTGTTCAGTGCCTCTGTGTCCTTACTTATTTTCTTTCTGGTGGATCTGTCCTTTGGAGTGAATTGTGTGTTGAAGTCTCCTAAAATGAATGCATTGCATTCTATTTCCTCCTTTAGTTCTGTTAGTATTTGTTTCACATATTCTGGTGGTCCTGTGTTAGGTACATATATATTTATAATGGTTATATCCTCTTGTTGGACTGAGCCCTTTATCATTATGTAATGACCTTCTTTATCTTTTGTTACTTTCTTTGTTTTGAAGTCTATTTTGTCTGATACTAGTACTGCAACACCTGCTTTTTTCTCCCTATTGTTTGCATGAAAATCTTTTTCCATCTCTTGACTTTTAGTCTGTGCATGTCTTTGGGTTTGAAGTGATTCTCTTGTAAGTAGCGTGTAGATGGGTATTGTTTTCTTATCCATTCAGTGACTCTATGTCTTTTGATTGGTGCATTCCTTCCATTTACATTTAGGGTGATTATCAATAGGTATGTACTTATTGCCATTTCAGGCTTTAGATTCGTGGTTACCAAAGGTTCCAGGTTTCTTTCCTTATTATCTTAGAGTCTAACTTTACTCACTTAGTATGCTGTTACAAACACAATCTAAAGGTTCTTTTCTATTTGTCCTCTTTTTTCTTCCTCCTTTATTCTTTGTATATTAGGTATCAAATTCTGTACTTTTTGTCTATCCCTTGATTAACTTTGGGTATAGTCAATTTAATTTTGCATTTACCTCACAATCATCTGCTCCACCCTCCCTACCATGGTTTTACTACCTCTGGTGACAGTTATCCAACCCTAGGAACACCTCCATCTATAGCAGTCCCTCCAAAATAGACTGCAGAGATGGTTTGTGGGAGGTAAACTCTCTCAGCTTTTGCTTATCTGGAAATTGTTTAATCACTCCTTCAAATTTAAATGATAATCTTGCTGGATAAAGTAATCTTGGTTCCATGCCCTTCTGCTTCATGGCATTAAATACATCATGCCACTCCCTTCTTGCCTGTAAGGTTTCTGCTGAGAAGTCTGATGTTAGCCTGATGGGCTTTCCTTTGTATGTGACCTTATTTCTGTCTGCGGCTGCTTTTAACAATCTGTCCTTATCCTTGATCTTTTCCATTTTAATTACTGCATGTCTTGGTGTTGTCTTTCTTGGGTCTGTGGTGTTGGGAGATCTGTGGATCTCCATGGCCTGAGAGACTATCTCCTTCCCCAGATTAGGGAAGTTTTCAGCAACTACCTCCTCAAAGACACTTTCTATCCCTTTCTCTCTCTCTTCTTCTTCTCATATCCCTATAATCAGAATATTGCTTCACTTGGATTGGTCACACAGTTCTCTCAATATTCTTTCATTTTTAGAGATCCTTTTTTCTCTCTGTGCCTCAGCTTCTTTGTATTTCTCTTCTCTAGTTTCTATTTCATTTATTGTCTCCTCCACTGTATCCAGCCTGCTTTTAATACCCTCCATCATGCTCTTCAATGATTGGATCTCCGACCTGAATTCATTCCTGAGTTCTTGGATGTTTTTCCATACCTCCATTAGAATGTTGATGATTTTTATTTTGAAGTCACTTTCAGGAAGAGTCACGAGGTCCATATCATTTAAATCTTTCTCGGGAGTTGTACTAATAATTTTACTCTGGACAAGTTTCCTTTGATGTTTCCTGTTTGTATTTGGTGCTCTCTAGTGTCCAGTAGCTCTATTCTGGAGCTGTTCCACCCCTGAAGCAATGTCACGGGCCCTGGGGAGCAGTACTTTTACCTAGGGGGAGGAAAGAGCTGTTCCCCGCCTCCTGGCTCCTGTGCCTGTCTCCACTGCTTGAGTCAGTGGGCCGGTCACACAGTTATATTTTTGTCTCAGAGCAGCCGGATATGGATTCCTGCTTTCCACATGCAGCCGGAATCCCAGCCTTCCCAGGAACTCTGCCTGTATTAACTTTCCAACCCGGTAGTCATATGAGGCTCATGAAAGCACCATGAAATGTAGGTTTGTGCTCCCAGAGGAGATATCTGTAGATAGGTATTCAGCAGTCCCAAGCCTTCCACTCCCTCTCTGCTCAGTTTTTCTTCCTACCACCGGTGAGCTGGGGTTGGGGAAGGGCTCGGGTCCCATGGAGCCACAGCTCTGCTATGTTACTCCATTCGGTGAGGTCTGCTCTTTTCTCCAGGTGTGTGCAGTCTGACGCTGTCCTCTTTCCTGTTGCTATCTCAGGATTTGTTGCCCCACTTAAATTTTCTAATTGTACCCAGTTTTAGGAGGAAACCTCTGTCTCTCCTCTCCCACCGCCATCTTTAATCCTGCCCCTGCATTCTTTATATGTTGGTTGTTTTATTTTGTGCCCTTTTGTGTTTCCTTTAACTGTTTCTGTGGGTAGTTGATTTTATTTTTTGTCTTTAGTTAGTATTTTTTGGTCTGCTTTCTTTGCTTTGATTTTATTTTCTCTTGCGGCATCTGTTTACCTTTTGTAGTGCTCCCTTCTAGAGCAGTCCCTCTAAAATACCCTGTAGAGGTGGTTTGTGGGAGGCAAATTCCATCAACTTTTGCTTCTCTGGGACTTGTTTAATCCCTCCTTCATATTTAAATGATAATCGTGATGGATACAGTATTCTTGATTCAAGGCCCTTCTGTTTCATTGCATTAAATATATCATGCGATTCTCTTCTGGCCTGTAAGGTTTCTGTTGAGAAGTCTGATGATAGCCTGATGGGTTTTCCTTTATAGGTGACCTTTTTCCTCTCTCTAGCTGCCTTTAAAACTCTGTCCTTGTCCTTGATCTTTGCCATTTTAATTATTATGTGTCTTGGTGTTGTCCTCCTTAGGTCCTTTCTGTTGGGAGTTCTGTACACTTCCATGGTCTGATTGATTATTTCCTCCCCCAGTTTGGGGAAGTTTTCAGCAATTATTTCTTCAAATACTCTTTCTATTTCTTTTTCTCTCTCTTCCTCTTCTGGTACCCCTATAAAGCAGATATTGTTCCTTTTGGATTGGTCGCACAGTTCTGTTAATATTGATTCATTCTTGGAGATCCTTTTATCTCTCTCTGCGTCAGCTTCTCTGTGTTCCTGTTCTCTGATTTCTATTCTGTTTATGTCCTCTTGCAACTCATCCAGTCTGCTCTTAAGTCATTCCAGAGATTGTTTCATTTCTGTAATCTCCCTCTGGATTTCATCCCTTAGCTCTTGCATATTTCTCTGCAGCTCCATCAGCATGGTTATGACCTTCATTTTGAATTCTTTTTCAGGGAGATTGGTTAGGTCTATCTCCCCAGATTCTTTCTCAAGGGCGAATGTCTGGATTAGTCTGGTTTGTATCAAATTCTTCTGCCTTTTCATGGTGATATAGGTAGTTGTGGGGAGCTGACTCATGTGTCAGCTGGGAGAACGTCCTTTCTTTCTGGTTTGTGGCTTTCCTCTCCTGGGAGAACAGCAACCTCTAGCAGCTTGTGCTGGGCAGCTGCACCCAGACAGGGTCTCTGATTCTTGCCAGGCTACTGTGGACCTCCATGGTTGCTGTGGGTGTGGCCAGCCACAGGCTGCCTGCTCCAATATGGTGGAGTTGCATTGGAGAGGAAACAGGTGGGTGGCTGTTCATCTCCGTGAGGGGCCTCTGAGCTGCCTTGCTGCCCAGGGGGTTAGGGCACACAGAGTTCCCTGGGATTTGCAGCTGCTGGGCTAAGTGTCCTGGGATGCTTTCATTCAGCTGTGGGGTCCCTGTCCCTTTAAGACTTTCAAAAAGCACTCACTTTTCTTTGTCCCAGGGGCGCCGGCTACGGGGACCTAGTCACAGGTTTTACTGTCCTGTTCCCCTAGTATCCAGCACACCATGCACTGTGTGTCTGCGCTCTGGTGCAGATGGCTAGGGCTGGCTATTTAGCAGTCCTGGGCTTCCTCTCCCTCCGTACTCCAACTCCTCTCCTCCCACTGGGGAGCTTGGGTGAGGAGTGCTTGGGTCCCGCTGGGCCGCGGCTTGAATCTTGCCCCCTTTGCGAGGTGTAGATGTAGTCTGGCTGTTATCCTGTCTCTTCTGGTCTCTCTTTTAGGAATAGTTGTATTTGCTGTATTTTCAAAACTATATATGGTTTTGGGAGGAGATTTATGCTGCTCTACTCACACCACCATCTTGGCTCTGCCTCCCTCAGGACCAAGTATTTTTGTATGTTTGCCTGTAAGGGGTGTAAGGGATGAGGTTGCTGGAGTTGCTGATTATTGAGGACCTAGTTTCTTTCCTTGAAGAGCACTCAGGTTAGTTAATAGGAAGGAAATAAATAGGGAGGAAATAAATTTCAACTTCTGATGAAAGTTACAAGCTATTGGAACCAGTAGTCAAAACATGCCTCTGGGTTCAAGCAATAAGCTCCTCTCTGCTGGCAGTTCTTATCTCCAAGTTGTTGTACTTTGACTCCATAGGAATTAGGAAATATAATATTTTTGATATGCTGCCCAAGAAGTGTTCTTTCCTCTGCAATCTGTTGCAGACTATGAAGTGGAAAGGGCACTGACTGGGAATTCAGAACACTGAGCGTTACATGCACTCACTCCACACTTAACCCCACCCTACTCTTTTCCCTGTCTTGCTAAGAAATATATCTTCAAAATGGGCTAATAATACATACACTTCACTGGGTTGTATAGAAGAGTAACTGAGAGTGTAAATGAAATGTGCACACACGAGATGCCCAATTCCTGTTGGCTCTATGGGAATCAACAGTTGCTAGGTCCAGCCCTTGAAAACCAAGACATTTGTTCTCCTTTCCATCCATGATGAAAACAACAGTAAACACAATATTTTCCTTACATCAACACATTTTAACCCTCCCTACAACCTTCTGTGTTAGGAACAATTACCCCCATTTATGGGGGAACCTGTGATGTGGAACGTGAGACACAGAAAAGTAATGTAACTTTCCTTGGGTCACATGGCTAGTAAGTAAAGGAGTTACCATTTGAACCCAGGTAGTCTGGCTGCAGTGTCTGTTCTCTTGGATGGTCTCAGGCTGAAAGCACCTCTTGCTTTCACCCATATCTGCAGAAATTATTCCCAGGATGTGGGTGTATGTAATGTTCCCCCCTCAGGGGCAGGAGCATGTCGACTGAGGCTCTGCTTTGCCTGCTGGTCCTTTCTGTGCAAGACAAACAAACTTAGCCCCATCCTACTGCCACCCACACACTGGGCCACAGCTAAGCCAAGGTTTGGGTCATAAGGAGGGAAACCCTGAAATCCAGATCCTTCAGGAGGAAAGTACAGAAAGGGTGAAGTTGTGGCCTGGCTAATAAACCCCAAAAATGTAAAGGTTAACCTTGGCCAGTACCAGACCCTTCCCGGGGGTTGGTGGGGACAGTCACCCACTCTCCAGTGCTCCCAGCTCCCTTTACCTGGGAAATGGACACTGCAAAATTGACAAAGAGGCAGGTAGCCAAGGAAACTCAGCACCAAAATGACTTTGGTCAGTGTGGTGAACCCTAAGAATGTGAACCACTTTGCCCCTCCCCCACCAGGCCTCAAAGCCCTCTCTTCCTGGCCATTTAACCAGAATCCCCTTCCCTTACTATCTGATGTCCCTCAACATCTGATCAGATCCCTCATCCTCCACCACTGCCCAGGTGATGTCTGATCACCCTGGCCTGCCCTCAGCAAGAACCCTGTTAGGTTGATTTATCCAGAATCTACCTTTTATCTCTGATGTTTCCATGCACTAACCCTCCTCCCCACAAACCTGCTTCTTGGCTATAAAATTCCACTTTGCTTGTGGTATTCCAAGTTAAGCACAATCTCTCTCCTCTACTATAAAACCCCATAGTAGTAGTCCCCCTGCCTTGTCTTTAATAAGTGTCATAAGTAATTTTTTCTTTAATGCTGGCATGATTGTTCCAAAATTAGGAGCTGAAATGACCAAGCACAGAATGAGACTTTCCTCATAAAGAGCACCATTTAATAAGACTTGAATATGGTCAAATAATTTTTAACAACTACTTGGAGTAACATTGCTAGCCAGCTAGCTAGATACGGCCAACTTCCCTTGGCCTGGAAACACCTCCATGGGCTGCCAGACTTTGAAACTCCAGAAAGTAGGGTAAGTCCTTTCTCCACATGCCCAACTCTTTCTTTCAGAGACTCTTTCCTGTCATATTACACCATCATCTTGACTGCAAGGTCTACCATGTGCACTTTCCTACTCGACATGGATATCAACCAAGTGATGGGAAAAAGAGCAAGGGACTTGTGTCTAGAATATATAAAGAAGTCTTATAGTGCAATAATAAAAAGATAAATTACCCAATTAAAACATGGGCAAAGAATTTGAATATATAGTTATCCAACTGAGATATACAGATAGCAATAAAGCAAATGAAAATATGCTTAGATGTCATTAGTAGTCAAGGAAATTCTGTAAATCAAAATAACAATGACATACTATTTCACATCAACCAGGATAGCTAGAACTGAAAAGTCAGATAACAAGTGTTAAAGGAAAATCCAGTATGAGGCCTCATACACTGGTATTGAGAACATAAAATAGTGAAACCACTTTGGAAAATAGTCTGGTGGTTCCCCAAATGATAAGCATAGGGTTACCATATTACCCAGAACTCCACTCCTAGGTATGTAGGAAAAAATAATTTTCATTCCCAAAAGAAATGAAAACATATGCGCACACAGAAACATGTTCCCAGATATTTATAACAGCATTATTCATAAGAGCCAAAAGGTGGAAACAACCCAAATGTCCATCAGAAGACAAGTGGATAAACAAAATGTGGTATACCCATACAGTGGAATATTGCTCAGCTATAAAAAGGAATGAAGTACTGGTACATATGCTACAACATAAACGAACCTTGAAAACAGTCACAAAAGACCACATACTATGTGATTCCCTTCATATGAAAGTGCAGAATAGGGAAATACAGACAGAAAGTAGATTAGTGGTTGTTTAGGGCTATGATGAGGAGGGAAATAGCTAAATGGTTTCTTCTTGAGGTGATGAAAATTTTCTGAAGTTGACTATGATGATTACATATATCTGTGAATATACTAAAAACCATTAAAGTATATGTATACCTTAAATGGGCGAGCTGTATGATATGTTAATTATATCTCAATGAATATTTTAAAAAAGAAATCAGACATAAAAAGAATGAGGAATGCTTACTTTAACCCAAATAAAAATGAACAATAGGAGGCCTTCTTTATCCTCCTGCATACACACCCACACCCACCCACCCCACACCACCCTTCCAAACTCAACTGTAGCACCTAAAATAGGTTCTGGCATATATAGTAGGTGATCAAGAAATTTTTGTTAAATTAAGGAATATAGTTTATATTTAAGAATGGATTTATTGGGGATGGGCAAAGGAGTAATACAGTCAACAAATGCCATCTACTGGGCAGGGTCAGGGAGATAGGGGCTAGATGGGATATTGGAAGGTGGTCATCACAAATTCTCCTTCTGCATTCAGCTTGGTAAACAACTACTTCCCTGAAATCCAGGGAAACACATCAGCTTTTAGCTGCCCAACCCTGGCCTCAGTCACCATTTCCTCTCCAGTCAAATCCCTTTTCTTAACAGTTAATCCATCACATTCTGCTCTTACCAAGACCATCATTCCCTTTTCTCTTGTCCAATCTCACTACTAGGAGTGAGACTACATCAAAAGAGCTGCCTTGTGAGGTAATGAGCTTCATGTCACAAGAAGTGCTTAAGCAGATGATGGAGATGTACTATTAGGATTTTGTAGAGACCATTTCTGTATAAGATTCCATCACATACTGTATAAGCATGGTCAACTCACTTGACATCACTAAATTTCAATTTCCTCATCTGTAAAATGAGTGTATGAATGTATACATGCTCCTCAAATTTTCTACCAGAACTTAATTCAGTTAAGTTCTTAAAACCCTTATACCCTACTTTAAATAAACCCACAATAAGGAATTCTGAATTTTTAAGTCAATAGCCTTTCAAAGGTAGAGGAAGGGTATGAATTTTAAAAAGGAATAGTCTATAATAAATAACATTTTATTGGCTTATAACCCAAAGTGTAAAATACATGATTCCATACTGGTATTGGTAAGTAACTGAACAAATAAATAATAGGGAAAAAGAAAAAAACCTTCCTTGCAGAATGATGCCAATAATATATGTAGATATTCCTTTCCTTCAAGAAGTGGAGCTTAACACCCACCCCCTCAGTAATAACTCACTTCTAGCCAATGTGTGTATAGAATATACATGTGTACAGAAATGGAAGCATAGTAACTTTATGGTGGAGAACTCTGGCAGATGCTAACTTAGGTAGGCACTACCTTACATCACCATGACGTCATGTACCCCCAGATACCATGTGATGAGGATACTTCACCTCTGTGGTGTTCTTTCCCAAAACCTATAGCCCCAGTCTAGTTATGAGGGAAACATCATACAAACCCAAATTGAAGGACACTCTATGAATACCTGGTCACTACTCTTCAAAATTGTCAAAGTCATGAGAACCAAGGAAAGACTGAAAAGCTGGCAGACCAAAGGAGGCTAAGGCTACACAATGACTAAATGCAATGTGGTAGCCTGGATTGAATCCTGGAACAGTAAAAGAACAGTAATGGAAAAACTGGTGTAATATGAATGAAGTCTGTAGTTTAGTTTAGGCAATATACCAATGTTGATTTCTTAATTTTGACAGAAGGGCCATGGTTATATGGTATGTTAACATAAAGAATTCAGTAAAGTTGCAGGATCACTTTCAATACAAAATCAATACAGAAAAATCTGTTGGGTTTCTATACACTAATAATGAACTATCAGAAAGATAAATGAAGAAATCAACTCCATTTACAATTTTATCAAAAAGAATAAAATATCCAGGGATAAATTTAATTAAGGAGGTGAAAGACCTAGTTATTGAAAACTGTAAGTCATTAAATGAAAAAAATTGAAGAAGACACAAATAAATGGAAAGATACTCTCTGCTCGTAGATTGGAAGAATTAACATTGTTGAAATGTACATACTACCAAAGCAACCCTCAGATTCAAAGCAATGCCTATCAAAATACCAATGTCATTTCTTATAGAATTAGAACAAATAATCTTAAAATTTGCATGGAACCACAAAAGACCCTGAATAGCCAAAGCAATCTTGAGAAAGAAAAACAAAGCTGGAGGCATAATGCTCCCTGATTTCAAAGCTATAGTAATTAAAACAGTACAGTATTGGCATAAAAACAGACAGGTAGATCAACTGAACAGAATAGAGAGCCCAGAAATAAACTCAAACATATATGGTCAATTAACATATGACAAAGGAGCCAAGAATATACAATGGAGAAAGGACAGCTTCTTCAATAAATGATGTTGGGAAAACTGGGCAGTCACATACAAAGGAATGAAACTGGACAACTATCTTACACTATACACAAAAATGAACTCAAAATGTATTAAAGAACTGAATCCATAAGATAAATGTCAATTAGTGCAGCCATTATGGAAAACTGTATGGAGTTTCATCAAAAAATTAAGAATAGAACTACCATGTGATCCAGCAATTTCATTTCTGGTTATTTATGTGAAGGAAACAAAATCACTAATTAAGAAAAATATGCACCCTCATGTTCATTGCAGCATTATTTACAATAGCCAAGATATGGAAACAACCTAAGTGTTGCCATCAGTGGATGGGTAAACGGATACAGAAATTGTGATATATGTGTGTGTGTGTGTATATAGACACACAATTATTCAGCCATAAAAAAGAACGAAATATTGCCATTTGTGACAATAAGGATGTGCCTAAAGGATATTATGCTAAGCGAAATAAGTCAAAGACAAATACTGTATGATCTCATATGTGGAATCTAAAAATAAATAAATTAATAAATTAAAAAAAAACAAGCTTATAGATACAGAGGACAGATTGGTGGTTGGCAGAGGTGGGGGTGGGGTGGGGTAGGAGAAATGAGTGAACTGTTTTTGTTTTTAGTTTAAAAAGATTTGAATTTAAAAATAAGGGGAAACTAGGTGCAAGGCATACATAAATTCTCAGTACTATATTTGCAACTTCTTTGTGAATCCAAAATTATTCCAAATAGGTTACTAAAAGTAAAAAAAAGAGTAATTTCAAGATATCTTTAACAGGATTCCAAGGACCTTAATTCAACTATCTACCCAAGATTTTTGGAGAGAGAGGCCCTAGAGCATAATGGTTAAGAGTTGATTAAGTCCCAGCTCTTCTGCTTATTAGCTGTGTGGCCATGAGTGATCGACTTAACCCCTTTATGCCTCATTTTACTCATCTCTAAAATGAGGATAATAATAATACTTGCCTCACAGGGCATTTGTTAATGAAGTAGTATTTGTTAATGAGTTGATATTTTGAAGTGCTTAGAACAATGCTTAAGACTGGTAAATGCTATTAAGTGTTTACTAAATAAAATATAAAGTAATACTGCTATAATTGAAAGGAAAGGAGCGACACACAGCAGCAATTCACCGGAGAATTCCGCTTTATTAGGGAAAGGTGCTGGGTTATATAGGAAGGGGCATGAGGTGATTGTGGTGTTACTTCTATGGGGCTGGTGGCTATTGGCTAGGTGCTGGGATTGGGAGGGGGGCGAGGGGTGATTGTGCTTCAGGTGGTGCCAGTGGGAACCGAGGACTTGGAAGAGAAGCAGGAGGTTCACCATCTTATGGGTGGGGGCCCTTCATTCCCCCCTTTCTCCTCTATGGGGTTGTGGACGTTGCTTTCTCTCTGACTGCTTCCTGCTGAACGGGGGCAGAGAAGGGAGTGAGGGCTTGAGGACTGGGAGGAAAGGGTTGATAGGACTCCCCACAGTAAGGACGAGTGGATATGGACTTCTTCAGGTTGGAAATCAATGCAGGTTCCCTGTAACCATAGGTCGAGGACTTGTTGATTCCAATGGTGCCAGGAGGATACGGGTGCCAGAAGCCAGGCGTCTGTGGCCATTGTTTCCAGGAACAGTTTCCAGTGGAGAGAGAGGTCCATCTCAGCGTATGGTGAGGAGCTTACGTGAGGGTGAGGGATCTTCTGTGGCTAAAAGCTGGTAGTTCCTGAGTAAAAGCTGGTTGAAAGTTTGATTAGAGATTTTACCGACTTGGGATTTGATAAACTTTACTATACAAGGTAAGAAGAGACAGGCAAGAAGAATGATTATTATAGGGCCTGCAATGGGCCACAGCCAGGTGAGGAAGGGGTTTGTTAGTATTGAAGAGAATGGGTTGGAATTGGAAGCAGAGTGGAGGCTGGAGGCAAGGTCGGTGAGTTTGGTAATGTCAGTTTCTACAATACCGGATTCGTTGATGTAATAGCAGCACTCTTCTCGAAGGAAGACGCAGGTGCCGCCCTTTTCGGCTGTAAGTAGATCTAAGGCCCGCCGGTTTTGAAGGGTAACCTTAGCTAGCGAAGTGACCTGTCTTTGGAGAGAGGCCAGGGAATCGGCAGTGGATGTCAGGGCTCCCTCAAGTTTGGCATTGAGATCTTTAATTGCCCATAGAGAGTGACCCAAGGCTCCTCCCGAAAACCCTGCCCCAATGGCTGAGGTGGTCAAAGAGATACCGACCATGATGGGAAGGAAAGCAGCCCTTTTTGTGTGCAAGGGCAAGGGAGGTTGGAGCTCAAGAAATTCTGCCATGCTGTAAAGTGTAAACTGTGGGATTAGGGTGACAAGAATGCAGGGTATATTGGAGTTGGGAGGCAGTGAGTTGAAAAGACTGCCATTACACCAAAAGAAGTGACCTGGTTGCATAAAAGTCTTAGAGCCGGAGGTAGGGGTGTAGATAGAGAGACAGTGAAGTGCACTGGAGGGGGGAGGGGTTGGGCCTACACAGTGGTGGATGGTGAGATTATCTGCATATTCTGGTTCCCATAGGGGTATGTCTGCCAAGGGATGGAAGGGTTGTCCTTCTGCATGGAAGTAGTAGTTGGAAATATTAAGGGGCACGGTGGCCAGCAGTGGGTGCTGTAGTGATGCACACAAGAAACAATTGGCGGTGTTGAGGGTGTGGTTGAGAAAGACGGTGGTGTCTTGAATGAGCTGTAACCAAGAGTAGGAGCGGGGGTAAGAAGATGAAGAGGCACCATCAAGAGTTTGGACAATAACTTTTTCAGAATGTCCGATGTCTGATGCAACTTGAGAGATCTGGGAATGAGAGGGAACATACTCTCGAGAGATATGAAGGGTACCATGGGGGCTCAAGGACCCCCCATAGTAAACTGAGGCTGTGACTCCGGTGGCCCATCGAGAGTCCCAGGGATCTGGGATTGATAAGGAGAATGAGCTGTTGGGATATTTTATGAAACGGTTGGAGGAGTAATACTGTGGGTACCGGGAGTTACCCATGTAGTGAATGATGCAAGACCTGTAGGGACATCCCCCATAGGTGTCTGGCCATCACCTGCAATAGGCTTGTTTTTGGTCATAGAGGAAGCAGAGGTAGGGAGAATAAAGGTAGCTGCTAGTGAACACTTCGGTGGAGGGAGGAAAGTGGAGATATAAAGGCTCAGAGCAGCCTTTCAGAGGGCAGTCTGATGTGGCAATGAGGGTAGTAACTTTTGTTTGATGCTGTGTGTAAGTCTGTCTGACTTTGAATTGCCATACAAAGGAGGCTGGGGTGGCGGGGAAGACAATAGGAATGAGGAAAAAAAGCGAGAGAGCAGTAAAGGAGGAAAAAGTCATGATTCGGGTATGGATGGCAAAGGGGGTGAACGGGAGATGCGGAGTTTCAAGGGATCAGAGGGATGAGGCGTGGTAGAGTAGACAGCATCTTGGGCTGTATCCAAAGGACTCTGGATTGTGACTGATGGGTCTTGAGTGTCCAGAGAAGGTGGGTCCTGGGTGTTTGGTTTCAACCTGGAGATATGAATCCAAGGGGTGACAGAGTTATCAGGCAGTAAGAGCTTGGCGGCCGAGGGGGTGCAGAGAATAACTGGGTGTGGACCTTCCCATTTTAGGGTGAGAGAGGGCCGATCCTCTGGCGGCTTATAAAACACTAGTTGGCCGGGCTGTAAGACAGGAGAATTTTGGGAGGTGGATGGATCAGGAAGGAGCCAATCCTGATATTTCCACAATTCGGTGCAGAGGAGAGAGAGTAGCGGAAGGGCTATATTGGAAGGAATCGGTCCTTTGTGGGAAGGGAGCCCTGGGGGTAGAATTGGGCGGCCGTACATGATATCAAAGGGTGACAAGAAGGAAGGTTTCTTTGGGAGGGCCCGAATGCGGAGTAGAGCTAAGGGAAGTAAGCGAACCCAGTCAAGGTGTAGTTCTAGAGATAGTTTGGTCAGGATGTCTTTTAGAGTCCTATTGGCTCTTTCTACTTTTCCTGAAGCCTGTGGTCGATAAGGACAGTGTAGATGGCAGGGGAGTGAGAGCGACTTGGAGAGATTCTGAATGATTTGGGCAGTGAACTCAGGGCCGTTATCTGATTGGAGGGAAGTGGGCATCCCGAACCTAGGAAAGATCTGGGTGAGGAGGATAGAGGCAACTGCGGACACTCGTTTGTTAGTGGTGGGGAAAGCCTTGACCCATCCTGAAAATGTATCTACTAACATGAGTAGGTATCTGGTATGCTGTATGGGGGGCATGTTAGTGAAGTCTATTTGCCAATCTGTGGCGGAGACATTATCCCTTGCTTGATGAGCCAGGAAGGGTCAGGCCTTGAGGGGGTATTAGGGTTAGTGCGTTGGCAGATGGTGCACCTGCGGGTGATTTGGTTAAGTAGGGTTTTGTCTTCAAGAGAGAGAGAGAAAAAGGATTGTAAAAAATGGATCAAGGATTGGGGGCTAGGATGGAACAGATCATGTAAGAGGCGGAAGTGAGACTCTCTGTCCTGGGAACAGAGGGTGTCTTGTGATAAGGCTAAAACCGCAGGGGCAGACGGATCGCTGTCTGGTGCTTCTTCTGATAGGGCAATCGACCAGGCTACTCTGTCAGCTTTATTGTTACCTCTTGTAATGGGGGAGTCGTCCTTTTGATGTGACTTGCAGTGAACTATACCCAGTCTGTGTGGGAGTTGTGAAGCCTCTAGAAGTTTAGTAATTAAGGCTGAATTAGTGATGGAATTTCCTTTTGTGGTGAGGAGGCCTCGTTCTTTCCATACTGCTGCATGAGACAAGAGAATGTGGAATACGTATTTGGAGTCAGTGTACAGTGTGAGAGACGTGTCCAGGGCCAGAGTACAAGCTCTGGTGGCTGCAATGAGTTCGGCCTGTTGATTGGTTGTACCAGGGGGTAGGGCTCATGCCTCGATGACATCTTCGAGGGAGACTACTGTGTATCCTGTGTAATGGGGGCCCTCATGTTTAAAGGAGGACCCATCAGTAAACCAGATGAGGTGGGAGTGTGAGAGGGCTCCTTCGGAGATCATGGAGTGGCACGGAAGGAAGTTGTGAAGGGCTTCCAGGCATTCATGCGAGGGAATATGAGGAGAGTAAGGTAGAGGAAGAAGAGTGGCCGGATTCAGGGGCGGGCAGGGGAGGAAAGAAATGTCTGGATTTTGGAGGAAAGAGGACAGTAAGGTCAGGAGTCTGGAGAGAGGGAGAGTCTGTAAACTTTTGTGGGTTAAGAGGTCTTTTAGGTGATGTGGGGACAGAATGGTAAGGGGTGCCCCGAATGTCAGTTTATGAGCTTCCTTCTGCAAGAGCTGTCCAGCTGCTAATGCCCGTAGGCAGGGGGCCCATCCCCGAACTGTGGGGTCTAATTGCTTGGAAAGATAAGCTACTGGGGCAAAGGATGGGCCATAATATTGGCCTAGGACTCCTAGAGCTTGACTGGACCTCTCATGAATGTATAATGAGAAGGGCTTCGACAAATCAAGAAGATGGAGAGCTGGGGCTTCCACAAGGGCTCGATGGAGCTTAATGAAGGAGTGTTGGGGTGAGGAGGATAATGGTTCTTCAGGGGGTCCCTTGCTGAGGTCGTATAGGGGTCTTGCTAACAGGGAGAAGTTAGGGATCCATGCTCTAAAATACCCAGCCAGGCCTAGAAAGGAAAGGATTTCTGTCTTGGTTTTGGGAACGGGCAGGTCAGAGAGGAGCCGTTTTCTGTCTAAGGTAATGGACTTTCTTTGTTGAGATAGAAGAAATCCGAGGTAAGTGAGAGAAGGGGAAGAGATTTGAGCTTTGACAGGGGATACTCGGTAACCTCTGGAAGCTAGAAGGTTAAGTAGGAAGGCAGTGTCAAGTTGAGACTGTTCCCACGAGGGACTGCAGAGTAGAAGATCATCCACGTATTGTAATAAGGTGGACTCGGAGTGATCATGATGAAACTGTTTGAGGTCCTGAGCTAGGACCTGTCCAAAAATATGGGGACTATCTCGGAAGCCTTGTGGCAAAACTGTCCAAGTGAGTTGTTCAGAATGTCTTGTGTATGGGTCCATCCAGGTGAAGGTGAAAAAATCTTGGGAGGAGGAGTCCAGAGGGATAGAAAAAAATGCATCCTTGAGATCTAGGACTGAGAAGTGGGAGGCCAAGGCAAGGATCTGCGATAAAAGGGTGTATGGATTTGGGACTAAGGGATGGATAGGGACAATGGCCATGTTGATGAGGTGAAGGTCCTGGACGAGGCGGAAAGATCCATTGGTTTTTTTAACAGCTAATATGGGGGTATTAAATGGGGAGTGAGTGGGTCTGAGGTAATTTTTGTTTAAAAGATCTTGAATGATGGGTTGAAGGCCTATGAGGGCTGAAGTGGTTAGGGGGTATTGGGCCTGACAGATATACTGAGAGGGGTCATGTAATTTGATAGAGGCAGGAGTACATAGAGCCACGGAGAGGCTTGTAATGTCCCAAACTTTGGGATTTACAGGATGTTTGAGGGCGTAACTGGAGCTTTCATTGGGTAGAGGGGGGTCGTCGGCTATGAGGGCCATTAGAAAGGGAGTACTGGGGGCTGTGGGAGTGGATATAGTTATGGAAACATGGAGGAGAGAAAGGATGTCCCATCCTAGTAAGGGGATGGGACACTGGGGCATAACCAGGAAGGAGTGGGAGAAAGGTATGGGATTGTCTTGGATTGTGCATAAAAGGGGGGGGATTTAATGGGAAAATCTGTTTACCTCTTACCCCGACTATAGGAGTAATGGCAGGCATGGTAGGGCCCTGGTATTCTCGCAAGACTGAGAAGGTGGCTCCTGTATCTAGGAGGAAGGAGATGGGGCAACCGTCTACTATTAAGGTAACCCTGGGCTCCTGGTTGGTGATGGAAATGGTCGGGCGAGAAGCCCCCGGGCCCCATCAATCTTCTTCTGCCAGCCCCACTATGGCGGGCTTAGGATGGGGGTTGTTCGTCCAGCCTCCCCTTTGGGTGGCTGGGCAATCAGACCCCCAGTGGCCCTTTTTGTGGCATCTGGGGCATGGGGTGGTAGGAGATCTGGGGGAGGAGCACGCCCTTGACCAATGTCCCTCTTTTCTGCACTTGAAACAAGCTCCTGAGGGGGGCTTGTTTGTAGAGGAGTGCCCAGGTTGTGGTTTTATCAGCTGGACCAACATTTGGAAATTGGCCTGATCAGTCTTTTGTTTACAGTGTTCTTTCTCCTCCTCCTGGTTATGGAAGACTTTAAAGGCCACTGTTAGGATCTCAGTCTGTGGGGTAGCGGGGCCCTGTTCTAACTTTTTGAGTTTAGCTTTAATGTCGGGGTAGCTTTGAGCTAGGAAGTATGTCATAAGGACATGTCTCCCATCAGGTGTTTCTGGGTCTAGGCTGGTATACTGTAATAGGGCTTGAGTGAGTCTGTCTAAGAACTTGGAAGGAGTCTCCTCCCTCCTTTGAATTATGTCTTGGAGCTTTTGAAAATTGACTACTTTACGAGCTGCCTTTTTCAGACCTGCTATTAAGCAGGAGGTGAAAATATCTCGAGAGCGGTGACCCACGGCAGTGTTATAATCCCAGTGTGGGTCTTGTTCGGGGACAGCGGTGGGGCCAGGTGTATAGGTGGGGTCAGTCCTGTGGGTTTTGGTGGCGTGCATTTGGGCGAAGTCCCAAACTCGTCTACGCTCTTCAGGAAGGAGGGCATTGGCCAGGAGCATGAAAATGTCATGATGTATGAGGCTGTATGACTGGAGGGTCCATTGAAACTCCCTGATATATGTTGTGGGATCAGTGGAAAAGGAACCTAGGCGTTTCTCAAGTTGGGCTAAATCTCCTAAGGAGAAAGGGATGTGAACGAGCACAATGCCTTCGGATCTTGCTACCTCCCGGAGGGGGGCGATAATTTTGGGAGGCCCTCGGGACCGAGTCTGAGGGGGACTGAAGGGTTCAGACTCAGTCTGTGGGGGAGAAACAGGTGATGGGGCAAAGACGGAGGAGGCTCCTGGGACTTAGTTAGAGGGGGGCTGAAAGGCTCAGGCTTGAACTGCAGGGTGGGTGAGGTGGGGGAGAAGATGGTGGTGGAGGAAGGGGGAGGGGTTGTTGTAGGAGAGGAGGGGGAAGGGAGTGAACAGGAGGCTTCTGCTGGGGTGGAGGCAGCTGCGACAGCAGCGGTGGTGGAGGAAGGGGGAGGGGCTGTTGTGTGAGAGGAGGGGGAGGCGGCGGCGATGGCGGAAGAGGGTGAAGGGTTGTAGGAGGGGGGGGGCTGAAGGGGGAAGCCTGTATGGCAGAGGTTCGTTGGCTGGGTCAAAGGTAATGGAAAAGGGACTGGGAGTGTGTGGAGGGGAGGGAGACGGCTTGCAGGCTAGGAGAACTTGGGGCGGGGAGCAGGTGGTGCAAAGGCTGGGATTTTGAGCTAGGAGGCAGAAAGCTTCGATATAGGGAATTTCCTTCCATTTTTTCAGGCGCTGGCAGAAGTTAAAGAGATCGCGAGTGATGTTAGGATCAAGAGTTCCCCTTCGGGCCATTGGTTGTTATTGTCTAGGGGGTATGTCGGCCAATCTTAGGAGCAGTATTTACGGAGAAGTTTTGGTTTTATATCAGGTGTCAAGGAGAGGGTAGTAAGATGCTTGAGCAGGCATTCAAGAGGTGAACTTTCAGGGAGGGATGAGGAGGCTCCCATGGCTAAAGGACAGAGAAGGAGACAAACAGGAAGACGAACGGAGATCCTCGGACTGGGAGCAGACCGCAAGTAGACAAAGGGTGTCCCCGATGATCCTTGGTGGTCTGCGGAAACTCGTATATGAGTCGGAATTTCTTAGGAAGTGTGGGTCGTCACCCAGACTTCTCTAAGAAGGCAGAGTGCCGGGGTCACGAGGAACCTAGTACTAGGAATTTTCAGCGGAAGGAATTTTCGGCAGAAGGAACGGAAGGGTGGGGGGAAGGGAGCGTTCTCATCCGCAAAGGAGTCACCTCGTTTATGGCTGTTGGAGGAGGGGCCTGAGGGTCCCCCGCAGCCGTGAAGGCCTAAGGTGGGGAGAATTCCCTCCTCGTCCCTGAGCGTCAGGGCCTTGCTGGATGATCACGGTCAATGGCATTGTGATAGCTCGGGGAAGAGTGGCCCACTCCGGGGGAAAACTTACCCAAAGGCCAGAGAGGAGTGGTGAGTCTGATGAGTCAGTGCTGGAAAAAGAGGACGAGGGCAAACTGCTGCTGGTGTTGGGGGAAGACGGGGCCCAGTTGGGGTGTCCCGTCTCCCGGGTTTCGGCACCAATGAAAGGAAAGGAGTGGCACACAGCAGCAATTCACCAGAGAATTCTGCTTTATTAGGGAAAGGTGCTGGATTATATAGGAAGGGGCATGGGGTGATTGTGGTGTTACTTCTACAGGGCTGGTGGCTATTGGCTAGGTGCTGGGAGTGGGAGGGGGGTGAGGGGTGATTGGGCTTCAGGTGGTGCCAGCGGGAACCGAGGACTCGGAAGAGAAGCAGGTGGTTCACCATCTTATGGGTTGGGGCCCTTCAATAATAACTTCTGGATAGGCTCTATTTATGCAGTAGCTCATCATATACCTCAGTGCACAACCACTGGAGTCATACCACATATCCAGAATACAATTTAGGGCTATTTATGAAACTAGCAGCTGCGAGGTAGCCTCCACAGTCCCCAAAATGGTGACCAGAGAAGCTTCTTTAGAATATCAGGCTGCCTTGGGGACTCCGGATGTAGACCGGCAGCTAACTGTAGATGATGGTATGTCAGAGGGAAACCTACTAGACACTGTTGTGTCCAGGGATGTATTTGTATTCCTTTCTCCATATATTTGCTTGGGTTGCTTTCTTCTTCCAAGGCTCTCCCCACTCATTCTCTTATTAATTAAGACCTTTCTTCCTTTAACACCTAACTTAAATCCTGCCTCAGCTATGAAGCCTCCTGGGCCTGCTGCAGCCTTTCTTTGGACTCCAACAAGGCAAGTTGGTTCCTTCACTCGGCCAAGAGAACTGGCTGTCTTAGGAATTTAGTTCTTTTCTCCTCCAGATCTGAAGTACCTTACTTGCTTCCCCCACAGGACAGCCTCCCCCTCTGTGGGAAGGGAGACAGTAATCTGTGCTCAAAACAAAACCGGAAGTCCTCTCCTCCTTTCATCATCAAATACTTATTGACCCCTGTGCTTGGAGCCATTGTCCTCAGGAAGACCACAATCGTGGATCAAAATTTTACACACCAAATTCACAATACTGTTTGCCTCTGGTGGGGGTAAGGAAGATGGGATGGGGGAAGCAACAAAGGAGGCTCAGTCATGTTCTTTTATGCATAATTTAGTTATCTGGAGAAACAGGAAAAAATGGCTTCTGAGGGCATAAAACTGAAGCAAAGGTGGGGGAAGGGAATAGTTCTGATAGTAGACAGAGAGGTTGGAGTGTGAGGCTTCGGAGAGAAGTAGGGGAGAGATAGGAAAGTATGACCCTTACTCCAGTGTTTCCACATCTTCAGTAGATTCTACTCCCTGCCTCTAATTTTTTTAAAAATTAAAACTTTCATGCAATTGGACTGTGTGTGGGAACCAGAGAAAGCACATGTGTGCTTTATACAAAATAAGCATGCCTCCCTCCCCCAGGAGTTTCAGCTGCAGCAGCTTTGTGTCAGTGACTACCATCTCCATGTAGGTGCCCAGGCAGGGAACAAGATATTCTGTGCCAGTCCTACTAAGGCTCCCAGTGCAGGGATGAGACAGGTAATAAACAAGCAAACAAGTAAATACATAACTGCAAACTGCTAGGAAGAAATACCAAGAGAGCATCTGGGCAGAGGACTTACTTTAAACTTGGTACACAGAGAGGACCTCTCTGAGGAGGGATACTTATGCTGGGACCTAAAGAATAAACTGCCAGCCATGCAAAGACTAGGGGTAGGGTTTAGGAGAGTGTTTCAAGAGAGAGGAGCAATGAAAGAAAAAGACAAAAAGAAGAAAGCCTGAGGAGAAATAGGTAGGAGGAGATATTATGTCCACTGAGACTCAGGGTAAATTACCTGCTCAAGGTCATACAGCTAGTCAGTGACAAATGAGAGGATTAATGAGCTTCAACCTGAGAGATAAAATTGAAGAGAAAGCTTGGGCTTCCAGGTAGCATCTAATAAGAGACCCTGGGACAAAAGAACAAGGACACGGACTCCAAGCATTTTCTAAGATTCTGGAAATTTTGTCGATTTTCCAGTGTTAGTGATTGTTGTTAAGCCCTTTCTGTTTCCCTAAAGGGACCGACAGCAAAGCCCTTGAATGAAAATCATGGAAAGTACCAGATTAATAAAAATTTCCCAGGTTCCAGGCCATGACCCCTTATCTTTGGAGGCAGCAGAGGTGGGGGACTTGCAGGCCTGGGTCCCATACCTCAGTCAATCTTGAGAAAGCTTCACTACAAAGCAAAGAGCAAAGGCTGACAACTCAGAGGGAGAGAAAAGCAAGCTGAATTTCTAGGTTTGTGGAAAAATCCAAATCGGGGGACCAGATGGTTGGGGACATGTTGGGGAATTGAAGGGTTGGAGGGGGCTTAAGAGTTTATCAGAATGCTCAGACAGACAGGTTACTTGTTCACAGTCACATAGAAAAGCCAGGAGTGGAACCCAGGTCTGACAGATTCCATAGCCTTTCTATTAGATCACCTCAGATGATTTTTCTCACAGCTACTCTTTAATGTTGCTGTTATGTTGTTTTCAGAATTATTTTTTGAAAAAGTGTGTGTGTGTGTGTGTGTGTGTGTGTGTGTGTGTTGAGGAGAGACCTAATTAGCGTGGATATGCTTCTTCTCTTTCATTTGCATATTTCCTCCTTGTTTACCTATGACTTGGTAGAATTATTAAAACAGCATATTTCTTGTTAGTAAGGCAACCTAATTCCAGAGAAATCATGGTGGCAACCCCTAAACCTGAAGAGAGGGCTGAAGAATACTGAGGATCTCCTTTTGGCCAGACTCTTTGGACTTTTGGGCCAGTTGAGCAAGGGTGGAGTTGAGCATCCAATGGTGTCCACAGGCAGCAGTCCTGAGTTGTAGGCTGAGCCTCCATGATTGAGCTTCTGTGGGAATATAAACCTGAAAGGAAGGTCAGACAGTGACAGAGGGAGAGACACCTGTCTGCTAGTGTCAGAGATAGACAAAGTAGCTGAATGTTGAAAGAGCAAGAACAGGATAAGAGGTCTGGGCTGCTTGCCATCTTTTCCTGAGTCATTATTTCACTGTGTGGATTCCCCCAACTGGAAGTGCTATCAATTCCCAGCTTGTCAAACAGTGTAGATGTTGAAAGCATGAACTTTGAAGTCTCTAGCAACCTTGGCAAATCACTTAACCTCTCTGAATTTAGGTTTCCCCATCTGTAAAACAGGGATAATGGTAGTCCTCATCTCATAGGATTGCTGATGAGATTAAGTGATATGGCAAGCAACTGGAACAGAACTGGCATACAGTAGGTCACCAGTGCATAGTATATATTATTTTATCAGACTAAATGCAAATGTAAATGACTGTTGGATTATCCATGCCACTGTGTACTTCTTTTGGGTCAAATTATAGAAATTCTGGCCTGGAAGGACTGGTAAGATTATCATCGCTCTTTCTTAATTTGACATATGAGGAACCTAAGACCCAAAGGAGTCAAATGCACTTGAGGCAAAGGGAAAAGCCTATGCAAAAGCAAAAGGTATGAAAGAGAATAATAAGGGATTTGGAATGGCTGCAATGCCAGATGATTGTGTTATGTATGTGTTGGAGGAATGGGGAAAAGAAGGAAGAATGGAGGGTAGATAAAGCTATAGAGAAAGCAAAGACAAGATTATAATGTGCTTTTGTGTGAAAGTCAGGAGTGTGGACTTGACTTGGATCAGCACTGTCCATTAAAAATATAATGTGAACCACATATGCAATTTTAAATTGTCTAGTAGCCACGTTAAAAAGAAGAAAAAATAAATGGGTGAAATAAACTTTAATATTTATTATCAATATATAGAAATATATCTGACTCTCAATACCCTAACTTGGTCTGCCATTTTTAAAACTTTATGTACAAATAGGATCATACTGCACAGATTTTTTGTGCCTGATTTCCTTACCTCAACATTATGTTTGTGAGATTCAATCTTATTGCTGCATGTTGTTTTACTCTCACTGCTGTATAATATTCCATTGTATGTTATATTTATAAAAATATTATCATTTCAACATGTCATCAACATAAACAATTATTAATGGCATGTTTTGCATTCTTTTTTTGAATTTCACGTTTTTTATACAAAGTCATTGAAATCTGCTATGTATTCACATTTATAGTGTATCTCACTTTGAACTAGCCACGTTTGAATTGCTCAAGAGCCACATGTGGCTAGTGGCTAGTATATTTGTTAGTGTAGATCTAGGCAACGGGGAGTCATTGCAGGGTTTTAAGTGGGGGAGGGCCAGGGTCTTATGTGTGTTCCACAGCAAGACCCTGGTGGTGATGGGACAGGAGTCACTCAGGATTGCTGTGTATAGTTGTACAGGTTGTATGTGGTATAAAGAGCATGAATGGAGGCTGACATCTATCCCATATTCCACTTATTAAGCCATGCAGCCTGGCCCAGCACTGCCAGCTCAGAGGAAAGTGAACCTTTCCCTGATTTGTTAGCCCAGAGGAAGATGCCTTTTTTCTAATTTTCACAATGATGCTGTATGTGCTAATAGTAACCCTGGGGAATACCAGACCAGTATAGGAGGTACAATCCTCAATCCTTAACTCAGATAGATAAGAATTATCACATCCTTTTATAAATCAGAGTTAATTCCATTTTGAGCTCCCAATTTCCAGAAGTCTGGCGGGAAACTCAACCTTAGTTATTCTTGAGACCCTCACTCAGAGTCATGCCTGAGTGTTGGGATTTTATATGTATCAGAGCATGGTGGTATGGCTACTAGTTATTAAGTCATCTGCTCATTTTGGTTAATGTTAAGATATCCATTGGCCCCTGTACAGGGCTCTTCAGGTCTGGAAGCACTCTGATACTTTTGAGAAAAACTTTTGCATGTGGTCTCAACTACCCTGCTTCTCTCTAAGGCCGTCCCCACACAGTGCCCAGAAGCCAGGCCAGGGTCTGCCACTCTTTCTCTTCTCTCCTTATACTGGGGGATTTTTTTTTCAATCTGGGAAAATCTTTCCCCCTTTTACCTTCTTCCAAGATATTTTTTCATTACTGAAAAATCTTTTCCTCCTTCTGGGGTTCAAGGCTATTGTGAAGAAAAGTCAGGAGGTATGGGAAATGTCAGTATTCTGCCCTGCTACAAAACCTCCTTGTGGCCAAGAGGGACTTAAGAAGTTACCTGCTTCAAGGAAGAAAATAGAAAGAGGAATGTACAGGGAGAAAAATATATATAAGCATATCAGTCTCTTAAAGTATTATCCAACTGTAGGGCAAAAAGAACTCTCACACCATTGGTGGAAGTATAAATTGGTACAACTATTTTGGCAAGGAGTTTATCTATCAAAGTTGAATATATCCATGACAGAAATGTCACCTGTAAGTATACATTCAGTAGGAATGAGTGCAAAGGACATGTATAGGAGCATTCAGAACAACACTATTCTTAATAGGCCCAAACAGGAAACAATCCAAAGTTTCATCCACCATAAAATGAATGACTTAACATACAATGGAATATTATACAGCAGTGAGAGTAAAACAACATGCAGCAATATGATTGAATCTCACAAATATAATGTTGAGGAAAGGAAATCAGGCAGAAAAAATCTGTGCAGTATGATCCTATTCATACATAAAGTTTTAAAAATGGCAGACCAAGTTAGGGTATCGAGAGTCAATGTAGTGGTCACCAACAGGCAGAAGGGAAGGAGAAGTGTTTGAAAAGAAGAACGAGAGGGGCTTTGGGATACTGGAAATGCTCTGTTTCTTGACCATGGGTAGGTTTAGTTATGATAATTTACTGATAATACATCAAGCTTATGATGTTGTGTGCTTTCCTGTATATATCCAGTACAAAGTTGAAAAAGTAGAAAGTTCACAAAATAAAGTAAAAAAATATCAGCCAGTCACACCAATTTGCTGCCTGTAGTAATAGTACAGGTAATGAAGAATAAAGGCCTGAATAATTTAAGATGGTAGGAATAAGGAAGGAGAAGCAAGGATCAATGAATGATTGGATGTGGACATTACAGAGAGGAAGGAGTCAAAGACAACACCCAGGATTTGGCTTGGACAACTGGATAAAAGACTGGTGGAGATAGGGGGTCATTGGAAGAGGTAAGACTAGGTGAATAGCTAATGATACCTGATTGGCACATGATGAACTCACAGTATATACAGGAAATTTATGTGAGAGGCTCTATGGCATGCAGTTTAAAAGTGAGGGCTGATTTTTCATTCTGGATATGATGGAGTAAACATACACTTCCCTGTATTTCCCCTGCGCTTCACTGTAAGACTTGTACAGAATGCAACTATTTGAGAGCTCTGGAAAGTTAAGTATCAGCAGGGAGATCAGAGAAGAACACTAGAAATTAAACTACCACGAAAACGGTACTTTATCGTTTACCAAAATGAATTTATCATTTTTTTTCCTCCAACATCTCCCATTGTGAACTCAGTGCATTCTGAAAACCGGAAGTGAGCACTATGGTGCAGATGGTTTGGGAGAAAGCCTCTAGTTCTACCTGGGGGAGGAGCAAAGAGAAATCCAGCACAGAGAGAGTGGAAGAGGTACCTGGATGTTTTTTTTCCCCCTATTTTTTTCTGTTCTCTCATGCCCCAGTCATCAGGTGGTCCCACAGTGGGTGTGGGGGGAAGTGGTGGCAGTGGCAAAGAGCATCCAGATATGGGAAATTGCAAAAGCCAAAACTCTCAAGGAGAGAGAGTTCAATGGACCTGCAACTCTAAGAGGGAAGGGCCCAAACCCATTGCTTTCTTTTTGTCTCTATCTGCCCCCTTGCTGTCCTCTCCCACTTGGCCCTAGACACAGCGCAATCCCGGACACTGGTTCGTTCTAGCCAGAGGACCAAAAATGGAGCCCAGGAAACCAGAAGGTACTGGAAAGATAATAGAGAGTGGAGAGCACTGCAACGTGGCCAGTAGAACTGTTTAAGAACTCTTGGTTTTGACTTATGCGTGCATTAAACTGATCCTAATCAGCATAACGAAGACTGAGAACTGAGCAAACGGTACTCTGGGAGGACCCAACTGACTACTGGTTGGCGAATACGTAGGAAAGACCCGTTTAACAGTGCAAAATTAAAAAACCCTAACTGATATTGCGAAGACAGCTTGCAGAAGGAACAAAACAAAAATAGCCACATTCTTCATAGGCTTTGTGCCTGTATGTGACTATGATAGCAGGGAGGAGGAGGTTTTTGGGGGTGATGGAACTGTTCTGCATCCTGATTGTGGTGGTGATTACATTAATCTATGCATGTGTCAAAATTCATGGAACTAAATTCTAGTAAAGCAAAAGAAAAAAAATCATTTTTATTGAGTATCAATTTTAAAATAAAATAAAATAAAGTGAGGGCTCTGGAGTGACTTCTGGTACCCCACTGAGTAGCTGGAGACCCTGAATAAGTTACCACCCTTTGTGCTTCACAAAGTGTCATAGTTTCCTCACCTATCAGAGACAAACAGTTCCTGCCTTCTAGAGAGTGTGTTGTGGTGAAGGTTAAATAAGGTACCACATGCAATGAGCTTAGAACAGTCCTAGACACACAGCATATGCTCAGTTAATGTCTATGTCCACAAGACACTTCAACATAAAGGTCTGGGGTGCAGAAGACAGGTGAGAAGCCAGAAGAAATCACCACACGAATCACTGCTGGGTGTATTTCAGTATTTGTAGTCATAGGAAGAATAGCTGCTGTGACCTGATATTTTTTTAAATTAAGGTATCATTGATATACACTCTTATGAAGATTTCACAAGAAAAATAATGTGGTTATTACATTCACCCTTTCTTTCTAGTCCCCCCCCCAATACACCACTGCAGTCACTGTCCATCAGTGTAGTAAGATGCCACAGATTCACTACTTGTCTTCTCTGAGCTACACTGTGTTCCCTGTGACCCCCCACACCATATGCGTCAATCATGATACCCCACAATCCCCTTCTCCCTTCCTCCCCACCCACCATCCCACACCCCTCCCCTTTGGTAACTACTAGTGTGACCTGATATTTTTAAGTCTTCCAGACTGCCCAGCCACCACCCTTCTTCAATTCACTCCTGACCTTCCACTTTTAGTACAGTTCCTATGCCTCCAATTTTGGCTGCCTGTCAGTTCATTGACTGGTTATAATCTCTCCAAACTAAAGTACTCTTTAAGCTGTTCTCAACCTTGGCTGTGGATTAAAATCTGTCAAACATTTTGTAAAACTACTGGCCCTGGCTCAAAAGACATCAGTGTCATGAAAGACAAGCAAAAAGCCTAAGGAACTGTTCTAGACTGCAGGATACTAAAGGGTAACTGAAAACAATATTTGAAGTTTCAATGGGGTGGAGGGGAATGTCTACTGAGGCCAGTATTGGGATTTTAAGGAAAATAAAGTAAGAATTGCATGTGGAAGAATGTCTTTCTTCCCAGAAGATACACACTGAAGTATTTAGAGTTGAATGTCGTGATGTTTGTAACTAACTTTCAAATGGTTCAACAAAATAATAATTACTATTTTATATAATAATAATTGTATATACACAATTTTAGTCATTTGTGTGCTAGATAGATAAAGCAAGATGGCAAAATATTAATAATTGGTATAACTGGCTGAGTGGTATATGGGCACTCTTGTACTAATCTTACAGCTTTCTGGGGTTTTAATTTTTTCCAAATATAAATGGGTAATAGAATATTACTTGGAGATTTTTCAAAATATATGTGCCTCTGTTGCAGCCCAAAATGAAGAAATCAATACTTTCCCAGGGCAGTGCCTGGGAATTGGCATTTCAAAAGTTCTAGGCCCACCACCCCATCCTCCACAATGAAGAAGCACCACTTTGAGAACTTCACCTCAAATCCAGCTCTGCTTCCTCTGATTCTTGGTTTCCTTCAGATCCCAAATCCTGGCACTAGTTCTCTTTAGCAGTGTTGCAGCTGGCCTTCCTCCAACCCTTTGCAAAGCAGGTGCAGCCAGGCAGTAAGGGTAATAAGAAGAGCAGTGAGCTGAGGATAGATCCTGGGGTACTCCAACATTTATCAGAGAAAGAAGACACCATGAGAGACTGAGAAGGGAGGACCAGGGAAGTAGGATAGAAACCCCAAGAATATACTCAAAGAAGGACAGAGATAAATGACAAGCCATTCTAGATGTGTCTGTCTAAAGTTTGCACAGGGTGAAGAGAGCTAAGGTGCTACATCAGTTCAGAAGTGGACCTTCTGGTGCGAGAGGAAGATTTTCCTGGCAAGCCCCTTCTTCCCTCCAGTGAACAGCCTGTGCCATGGGCTGGTTGACAAAGGCACCTGAAATCTCAGACAGGAGGAATTTCAAAAGCAAGGTCTCTGAAAAACAGATACTATCAAATCCCCAAAAGGAAGGTTTAGCAGGTCAGGGTGTTTGCCTTTGCTTGTTCCTCCCGCTGAGTTCTGGGACAGGATTCATAGTGTCTGTCAGAGAGTCTGGGAGGTGTTGTGTGAAATCACTTCAGGGTCAGAGAAAATACACCTATGTGTTATCTGGGGGTTGGGGGAGCATGGAGTCTGCAGTCTACTGCTCCTAGGATCTGGTAAGATGTCTGTGAGACAAAAGGCAGCCTTAGGGAAGAGAAGTGAAAACTTACCACTCTACCCTTCACCAATTGGCCACACCACATCTGGGGGTTTCCAGCCAGTCATATGGGGCACCTGCACCCTAACAGGTGTGTTGACCCAGTGTGGATAAGTCTTTTTTTTTAAAGTGCATCTCTCATATTTATTGATCAAATGGTTGTTAACAACAATAAAATTCTGTATAGGGGACTCAATGCACAATCATTAATCAACCCCAAGCCTAATTCTCAACAGTCTCCAATCTTCTGAAGCATAATGAACAAGTTCTTACATGGTGAACAAGTTCTTACATAGTGAATAAGTTCTTACATGGTGAATGGTGCAAGGGCAGTCATATCACAGAAACTTTCGGTTTGATCATACATCATGAACTATAAACAATCAAGTCAGATATGATTATTCATTTGATTTTTATACTTGATTTATATGTGAATCCCACATTTCTCCCTTATTTTTTTAAAATAAAATGCTGAAGTGGTAAGTAGATGCAAGATAAAGGTAGAAAACATAATTTAGTGCCGTAAGAGGGCAAATGTAGATGATCAGGTCTGTGCCTATAGACTAAGTATTAATCCAAGCTAGACAAGGGCAACAAAACATCCACGGATGCAGAAGATTTCTCTCAAAACAGGGGGGATGAGGTTCTAAGCCTCACCTCTGTTGATCCCCAATTTCTCACCTGATGGCCCCCCTGCGACTGTGCCTGTCTTAGGTTGTTCCTCCCTTGAGGAATCTTACCCGTCTCTGGCTAACCAGTCATCTTCCGGGGCCATACAGGGAAATGTAAAGTTGGTAAGTGAGAGAGAAGCAATATTGTTTGAAAAGGTTAGCTTTTTACTTCTTTGCAGATTTATGCCCTATGGCTTCTATGCCCAGCATTTGTCTTGAGGTATCTTTACCACTTAGAAGAATTATGATACTCGGTAATTTCAATATGAGGCACAAATTCTACTTAGGGGTTGTAATTATGAAGGAAGAAGAGAAGCTATAGAAGTAGCAGACGGAAGAAAACATGGGAAGATTGATTATTTCTTTGACATATCTTCTTGTAGAGTAACATAAGCATGTATAGGTTTTAAACTACTAATTAAATTGCATACACACATTAACATAATAGGAATACAGCTACATAACCGAAGCAGACCTACAATTACCAGCCATATCCAGTGAAACCAGGAAAACCAGTTAGGCACCCTAGGCATTTGAGAAAACTTATCAATGATATGATGGATATTACCTAACTGAATTTGAATATTTTGAGAAAAATCAGACAAATTAAACCAACACATTCCTGGGAACTGTTCACATCCCATATGTTCTTTTAACAGTAGATAGTCTATCATCGCACTATTTTGGAGCACGGCATCTTGCACTTCTAATTCTTGGTTGAGTTCTGACAGTATAGATCCAGTCAAATTTGTTGTTTTACTGTATGCACAGGCCAGCTTAGATATCTCCTTCTTCATTCCAATGGCAAGTCCAGGAACTGGCGGGGTGAATGCAGCTACAACTGCAACAGCGCCAGGATCTTTGTTGAAGTTTTTTGATGATCATCTTCTGGAATGACACTTCCAGAGGATGTTGATGTTGAAAGTTCTTCTTCATATTGTATCTTAATTCATTTTCTGGGTAGCCAAATTAGGCTTTGATCCTCTGTATAAACACAAACAAACTCTTTACCCACACTTTGATATGACCTTTATACCATTGTGAAGAACCTATTGGAGACCACCACACAGGAACTGCTTTTTTTTAAGAGAAAGAAATATTATCAGAAAAATGTAAATAGCTGATCATCCGATACCCTTTAAAAGATCAAAATTAAGGATATGTAAAGCATGCATCAATCGTTCATTTGCAGTTAATTTTATCCTATCAGGGAGTAATCCCCCCCTTTTTTGTTATAATTAACCTGCAATTACATGAAGAATATTATGTTTACTAGGCCCTCCCTTACACCAAGTCCCCCCCCAAACCCCATTACAGTCACTGTCCATCAGCATAGCAAAATGTTATAGAATCACTACTTGTCTTCTCTGTGTTGCACAGCCCTCCCCTTTCCCCCACCCCCCACATTATACATGCTAATCATAATACCCCCTTTCTTATTCCCCGCCCTTATCCCTCCCTGCCCTCCCATTCTCCCCCGTCTCTTTCCCTTTGGTAACTGTTAGTCCCTTCTTGGGTTATGTGATTCTGCTGCTGTTTTGTTCCTTCAGTTTTTCCTTTGTTCTTATACTCCACAGATGAGTGAAATCATTTGGTATTTGTCTTTCTCTCCTTGGCTTATTTTACTGAGCATAATACCCTCTAGCTCCATCCATGTTGTTGCAAACAGTAGGATTTGTTTTCTTCTTATGGCTGAATAATATTCCATTGTGTATATGTACCACATCTTCTTTATCCAGTCATCTACTGATGGACACTTAGGTTGCTTCCATTTCTTGGCTATTGTAAATAGTGCTGCGATAAACATAGGGGTGCATCTGTCTTTTTCAAACTGGAGTATTGCATTCTTAGGGTAAATTCCTAGAAGTTGAATTCCTGGGTCAAATGGTAAGTCTATTTTGAGCATGTTGAGGACCCTCCATACTGTTTTCCACAATGGTTGAACTAATTTACATTCCCACCAGCAGTGTAGGAGAGTTCCCCTTTCTCCACAACCTCACCAACATTTGTTGTTGTTTGTCTTTTGGATGGTAGCCATCCTTACTGGTGTGACGTGATACCTCATTGTGATTTTAATTTGAATTTCTCTGATAACTAGCGATGTGGAGCATCTTTTCATGTGCCTGTTGGCCTTCTGAATTTCTTCTTTGGAGACCTGTCTGTTCAGATCCTCTGCCCATTTTTTAATTGGATTATTTGCTTTTTGTTTGTTGAGGTGCATGAGCTCTTTATGTATTTTGGATGTCAAGCCTTTATCAGATCTGTCATTTACGAATATATTCTCCCATACTGTAGGGTACCTTTTTTTTCTATTGATGGTGTCCTTTGCTGTACAGAAGCTTTTCAGCTTGACATAGTCCCACTTGTTCATTTTTGCTTTTGTTTCCCTTGCCCGGGGAGATATGTTCATGAAGAAGTTGCTCATGTTTATGTCCATGAGATTTTTGCCTATGTTTTTTTCTAAGAGTTTTATGGTTTCATGACTTACATTTGATCCACTTGGAGTTTACTTTTGTGTATGGAGTTAGACAGTGACCCAGTTTCATTCTCTTACATGTAGCTGTCCAGTTTTGCCAGCACCATCTGTTGAAGCGACTGTCATTTCCCCATTGTATGTCCATAGCTCCTTTATCGACTATTAATTGACCATATATGTTTGGGTTAATGTCTGGAGTCTCTAATCTGTTCCACTGGTCTGTGGCTCTGTTCTTGTGCCAGTACAAAATTGTCTTGATTACTATGGCTTTGTAGTAGAGCTTGAAGTTGGGGAGTGAGATCCCCCCCACTTTGTTCTTCTTTCTCAGGATTGCTTTGGCTATTCGGTGTCTTTGGTGTTTCCATATGAATTTCTGAACTCTTTGTTCCAGTTCGTTGAAGCATGTTGTTGGTAATTTGATAGGGATTGCATTGAATCTGTAGATTGCTTTGGGCAGGATGGCCATTTTGACTATATTAATTCTTCCTAGCCAAGAGCATGGGATGAGTTTCCATTTTTTAGTGTCCTCTTTAATTTCTCTTAAGAGTATCTGGATAAGTCTTTTTAACCTTCCATAAAGTCCAGTGAGGCTGGCATTTTAAAAGGGAAGAATGAAAGGAAGGAATAAATCAGAAAGAAACTAAGGAGGTAGATAACAGTTGAGCAGCACACTTCCTCCAATCCATCCTTCCCACACCAGACTGAATTAGTACACAAATCTCACCCTGAAGCTGCTGGGCTCAAATCTTTTAAATGGTTTTTCACTGACCTTGGAAGCAAGTCCAAAATTTAAAACATGGTATATAAGGCTCTTTGCAATCCAGTGCAAGCTGACTTTTCTAGCTTTGCCACCCATCATTTCCCCCTTCACTCCTTCACTCACTCTACACTCCAGCTATCACATGTCTCTCTAGTTCCTAAACAAGTCATGTTTTATTCACTTCTGAACTTTTGCACATGTATGGCTACTCACCAGCCACTTAAATCAAGCACAGTAGTTGAGAATACAGACTCCAGGATCATTTTTCCAGGGCTTAATTCCAGATGTGGCAAGTTTCTGATCCTCAGTTGCAAAATGGAGCTACAAACAGCAGTCTTGTGAATGTCAGATGAGAGGCCTGACACACAGTCAGCACACCATACATGTTAGCTGTTGCCTCAGCAAACATTGATTGGGTGGTTGCCCAGTAGGTATGAGGCCCTTCATGTCTGTTACATGCTACTTACAGAGGAACGACTGACAGGTAAACAGGACATTATAAAAGTGTGATCAAAATGAGGACAGAGCTGTGTGAGCCGTAAGGAGCAATTCATTGGTTCCCTCCCTTCAACCCTTTCCTCTACTGGATTTACCTGGGATGTTACCTTGAATTCAATTTTTAGCTGGGTCCTGAGACTTCAGGAACATAGGAGAAAGTAAAGAACTTCCAACCTAGGGCTGGCATTCAGACTTTAGGCACAGGTGTAGCCCTATTGGCTGTCAAAATATTGAAATATTTTCTTACTGAATGGGCAATGCCCTGAGTACCTCAGGTGGTCCATAACTCCTCTTCCCCCTCTGCTTTGTGCTGTCTGGCTCTCAGTAGCACTGATTGGACACCACCAGGGACCCCCCTTGTTCCCTGCCAGGGAACACAAATACCAGCTTGTCTGGCATTGTTCCTTTGCTCTATTTGCCCTCTCCCCCACCAGTGGTAGCAGCTCTGGGCACTGTAAACAAAAGTGAATTACCATTTTGTTTTGTGAAGATGCATTTTGATCATCACCTCTGCCCACACTTGGGGATATTGCTTGCTTCATGAGTCCAAGGAGCTGTGTCTGCTTGCTTGTTGATATGCTGGCTGCCTTGGGGTAGCTTTTGGCCTTCTTCTAGGCCATAGCCTATGCCTGCAATACCTTTTAGAAACCTGTTCCTGTCCAGCAACCTAGATTCCTCCCAGCCAACCATCCCCCCACTCCAGAGTTTCCTGTTACCTCCTAGATGTGCCTACTCCGTTCTGTCAGTTTTACCTGCACTATGCCAGGACTTACTCTGACATATGACATTATGGATGAGGTCCTGGTAGTCTATGATGCAGTATAGAGTAGGAGCTTTGGAGCCAGGACTATCTGTGTTTGAATCTCAACTCTACCACTTCCTAACTGTGTGAATTTGAGCAAGTTACTCAGCTTCTCTGGACCTTGATTGTCTCACTTGCAGAATGGGATAATAATGGTTCATGCCTCACAGCGTTCTGGGAGAGGATTAAAGGACATAATAGTGAAAAACACTTAAGAGAGTGCCTGGCACATAGTAAAAGATCAGTAAATATTAGAATTAATAATAATATTATTATTATTTTGCACTGAAGCTTCAATGGGCACATTTAGGCATATTTTCAACTTGTCTCTTTGATTCACACAACACCTCCAGAGAAGTAGATATGAGGTATTGATTAGCATCCCAATTTTTGAAATAAAGAAACTGACACTTGGTTGTATTAAGTAATATTAAGTGGCTGTGGTTAATGGCAAATACTCTGATTCCCCATTTAATGTTATTTTTCCCCACCAGAGAACAATGAAATAGGTGGATCATTACTCATTCAATAAATTTTGGATAGCTACTCTGTACCAGGCACTGTGCCGGGCCCTGAGTACATGGTAGTGAACAAGGCAGACAGGTCCCTGTGCCCCTGGAGTTACCATTCTAGTGGGAGGAGTCAGTCAGTAAGCAAGTAAATAATAACATAAAGGATATATCTGTTAGTGTGATAAAAATAAAAAGGTGATGTAGTAAAGAGTAACTATGGGAAACTGAATGGTGAAGGAAGGCCTTTCTGAGGAGATTTTCATGGGAAAGAGTTGAGCTGGCAGTCTTCTCACTTTGGATATGTAGCTGGAATCTGGGAGGGAAATTCTCATAAAGGAACTTCCAAGGTCTTGCTCTGGGCCACCAGAGACAAATAGAAGGATCAGGAGGGAGTGCTGCAGGTTAAAGATGGCTCAGAGCCTGAAGTCAGAAAGATTTGCTAAATTGGAGACTTTCTGGAGAGAGGCAGAAGAGCAACAAATTTGTGAGCAGTGGACGGGGATTTTTTTTCTCCTATAGGTATTATGTTTAAATATATTTAGAAATAAACTTTATTGAGATATAATTTAGATAGAATAATGTTACCAATTGTAAGTGTACAGTTTGGTGAGTCTTGAGAAATGTATAAATACACCTGTATTTAACACCTCCCTAGTTAAGGTATATAGTTAACATTTCCATATGCCTAAAATGTTCCACTGTGACTCTGCAGTCAATTCTAGTCAGAATTTTATAGAATTTCCCTCAGTTTGGATTTATCTGATGGTTTATCATGATTAGACTGGCGTTATTGATTTTTGGCAAGAATGCCACTTCTCATGATGTCATGTCAGTAGGTACATGGGATCAATATACCTTTACTGATGATGTTAACCTTGGTCACCTAATTAAGGAGTGACTGACAGGCCTATCCATGTTGTAAAGTTACTGTAACCCCTTTGAAATTAATAAATATCTTGGGGGAGATAGTTGAGACTATCCCATACAGATTTAAACTGGCATTATGTGAGACCTATATATTGAATTAGAGGGTGTTGTTTTATTTATTTTAATAGTCAGGAGTGTGGTCTATTTTTCTATTTCTCTGTTATCCTTTTTTAAAAATTCATATTTTATTTTTGTATATTTAGACAATTGAAAAAGTCTTTAAACCTGAGCCACTAATTTCTCATCTGTAAAAACAGCTTATAACAAACCATGTCATGAGGTTTTTGAAAGAATTTAGTGTCTGGCATTCAATAAGTGCTCTGTAAATGTCATTTCTTGCCTTCCTTAATACCCAAGTGTTTAGTATTATTATCACTGTGGTACTTAGACACTTTTCTTTCTGGCTGGGTGGCTCTGGGATATAGAAATTCAATAGATTCTTTTAGAGTTTTTTCATGTTTTGACATCACAGAAACTTTAGTACAGGGAAACTGCTAAACTTTTTACATGTCTCTGAGCCACTGGGGAGAAAGCAGATAGAATTCTTGTAGTTGATGGGAAATTCTTACAGCTCCCAGGTATTTTTCATCCTATGCTTTTGCAAAGCTCATTCATTACTTCTGGTACTTGGGGATTTGATTTTTCATAGATGTACAAATATATCTTATGCAAAAATGGCATTTTTGTTTCTACTTTTTACTTTCATTTTTTCATTAATAGAACTATTTTAAAGTGGAATTTTAACAGAGGTAATCTGTGGTTCCTGTTGTTAACCAGAATTGATCTAATATGAGCATTTCTTTGGAACAATATACTTTCATGTTAAATAAAAAACAGTGTAACATGCCTCTCTCCTCACCCCTGTTTAAAGGTTTAAGTGAATCTTTTATTTCTCTTTTTTTCCTTGCTCCAAATTTTATTTCCCTTTACCTAAACTTGTTTGCTTTGCTATTTGTTCCCTTTCTAAATTTTTGAGGCAGGGTCTTAATTCATTGTTGCTTTTCTGTACTAATACAGACTTTCAAGGCAATACATTTTCTTGTATACAATACTGCCTTGGCAATCTCCCATAAAGTGTTACTCACATAAAATCAGCCTTACTAATTTTTCCTTTTACCTGATGTTCCATTATGGTTTGGCATGGCATTGTTACTGAAGCTCTGTATTACAATATTTGATATTGTGTTCAGCATGGACTTTTTTTGTATTAATTTGATTTCTTAAAATAGTGCATTAAAACATTCTTTATTTTGAGTATTGTTTTTTGGCAACCCCTTAAATTTTGCCCCTGAGGCAAGTGCCTCTCTCACTTCACCTCAACCTAGTCCTGCAGTAATTTCCCAGATGAGTTCTGCTCACAACTTTCTTTTGAAATGGAGGCCTGATGTTCAGAGACTTGTTGTATCAAACCAATTACACTGCCTGCCAGGAGATATTCATGTTTTCCTTCTCCTGCTCCTGTCGGTCCTTTCCTGCTACATGTGGGGCTCTCAGTTCAGCAGAAGTCCTTGTCCATTTCCAACTGCTGGCCTTGAGCTTGGCCACATTGCTAATAGGATGCCTGGGATCACTTCTCCATTTAGAGAGGTGAAAGGCCAGGGTTTCACCCTCCAGGAATAAACCCCAAAGACTGTTGAGCTCCTCCAGACCCTTGTTAGGGTCCTTTGTGGCCCAAAGCATTCCTTTCTCTGCTGTAGTCTGTCAGTTAACTCTGGCAAAAATCAAGTTTTCTCACCCTGATCTTACTTCATCGACACAAGTTTTCCTGAGAAATTATGGAAGGGAAACTCTGTCTTGGCATCCTCAAATGTCAGAACTGGAAGGGTCCTAAGAGACCATTTTGCCCCAACATCCCTCATTTAATGGAACATATAACTTCCTTTGCTCTTTTTCCATGTTCCAAGGAATCCCTAAGGCCACCTTATAATAAAAATCAGGAGCAAGTCAAGAGCCAAGTTAATCAAGGAAGTATACTACTATGGGACCCAGCTGTGCTCAGGGAGGATTGAGTCATCAGAAATACAGCTCTGGTCCTGGCATTTGTTTATTAAGGATTTTCTTCAAGGACAAAGAGATGGATATGTGGTGGCTCAACTCCAAATCTTTTCATAGGGTGGGGTGTGTCTGGAAAAAGTTTGATTAGCTTTCATCCAGACTGGGACTTTTAAAGGTCCTGCTTTGAAGGGGCCTGCTTTTACTTCTATTTGACTGGTCCAGGTGTTTTGGAGTTTGCCTTTATGGGTCTTACATCCCCCCAAAAGTGCTTCTCTGGGTCCCATACTCAGAAAATTTTGCTTTCAGGTTAGAAGTGTGTCAAAAGCACTCACAGCTGTGTTAGGATGGCCTTTGGGAGGTACAATTTCCTTCACACAGCTACATTTCTAACAAGATTTACCTTGTGCAAAGCATCAACTCATCCATTTCTCTCATTTAACCTCTGTAAAGAGTAAGGGTAATTTCTGGTTACATTTTACAGATAAATAAATAGGCTTAGAGTCTGAATGACTCTGTAAGGCCATGTGACTAGTAAGAGGCAGAAGCTTTGACTTTTGAATCCAGAAGGATGCCATATCTTATGCCACATTTACTAAGCCACAAGCACCTCAAAGGTGCCAGGGTATGCCGCAGTAAACCAGCTGACAGAGGACTGCAGGGTTGAAACCACTCTCTTTATCTGATTTGCAATGAATTCTGGCATTGTGATTGACTTCTGAGAAGTCTACAACAAATCTAGGAATTCAGTGCTAGTCTCAAAGAAGACATTGGGATTCACATAGGGTGTCTATGAGGTTATTTACAACCCTTTGTTCTTGGAAAAATTTTCCCAGACTGATGGAAAACAAGGAAATCTTATCAGTTGAAATAAATGACTTCTAAGGAAGCTTTATTCACACACAAAGGAGCATCAGATCCTATTGTAGTTCAGTGTATAGTAATATATACATAAATACTTTTATATAAAGTTCAGTATATAGTATTTAGCCATGTGCAGTCAATAGTGAGGTATATGTGTGGCCAGGGTGGTGGTAGCAATATCCATGAGTAATATACTTCTTTTCAGTTTATTTGTTTGTCAAAACTCTTAGCAAAAACCAGGAAAACTGTGTCCTTGGGATTATCAATTTAGATGTGCAATTACAAGAGAAACAGGGAGATCACAGGTGGCAAAACTCTAGATTGTGACTTGGACATAGGTTATTAATGTCTTGGGTGCTTAGAAAATAACCCAGCATGAGATCTGGACATAAATCCAACACTGTATCACCCATCTTTGGAATTGGACCCGTTTTCTGTTCTTGTCTCAGATATATCTGATGAAAAATACAATGACACATTTTATTTATTTTTTTATTCATGCTCTTGCCCAGCATGTTGGACACCCTGTATTTGCACAGTCTAACTGCTCAGATGTATTGGGAAATACAATCATGTGGTGTGCAGTTCAATGGGCTGATGGTGGGGGTGCCCTAGTTGGGGTGGAATGCTGCTAGGGGGAGTAAATAGAGAGGAGTCGAAGGAGTTGTTAGCTCACAGGTTAGTGAGCAGCTAGTTTAGCAGTTGTTTCTTAGCCATGTTGCCCACAGCTTCATCCAGTTGTTGTTCCTTGGCAAACTTCATGACCTCTTGAAGAAGATCTCCTATGCTGTACCCCTTCTCTGCTGCCTTATCTGAAACTTCAGGAAGCTGTGGAGAGAGGAGAGATCTTGAGTCACATGATGCTTTTGGAGAAGGGACCCAGATGGATAAAGTGAACTATCTTCCAGCTACCTTCCCACCCATGATTCTAGGATTAGAGTAAAGCCTGCCACATACCAGACTGGAGGCTGCTGACATGGCTTTCCTTTTTCCTCTACCTTCCTCTAGTAACATAGATAAAAATGCCAAAGGTATTTTGTTTTTCAGTTTCAGAAAACAAACACTTGAATCAATTGTGTTCACTAAAAACTTCTCACCAGGTACAGGATCCTTTGGTTAGTTTGTGCTAATTGCTAGCTCAAGGTTAGGGGTTGCCATTACCGCACCTCCCTAAAAATGTGTGAGATTGGAAGTAGGGAGGATTAGGTTCTGGACTGAAATTAATTTGGTTAAGTATTTTATTTTTCTTGCATCATCTAATGTAGGAAAGGCAGCTGTGGTGTGTGTGTGTGTGAGAGAGAGAGAGAGAGAGAGAGAGAGAGAGAGAGAGAGAGACAGACAGACAGACAGACAGACAGACAGACAGACAGACAGACAGAGACAGAGAGATAAAGAAAGAGAATAAACTTGTAGGAATGCTGGCCTCTGTGAAATTGAGGAGCAGGACCAAGTCTATGGTAGGCAAGTGAGGTGCCTAGGGCAAAAATTTTAAGAAGCTGAGTACACTTGTGGCACTTGGAGGACCCATGAGTTTGGGGAGAAGCTCGTTTTCTTCTCTCTCTAATCTTTTGAAGGCCTTCAAAATCAAAACATAAGACTTAAAAAGTGTTCCCTGATGTTTTACCAAATAATCTGTTGAGAGGATCACTGATCAAATGAGCTAATCTCACTCTCCTTCTCTTGGTGGAAATGCAAAGGCTTGAGGTGTCCCAAGACCCACTTAATGGTTCACCGCTTTTGAGTCTTTTTATAAAGTGAGAGTAATTCATGAGGCATATGGTAAAGAAAAGACTAGCAAACAAATTGACTCTAAGAACAATGCTGCCTCCCTGCCACTGTGCATTACAACCTCTTTCATCTTGTTCCTTGTATTGCTTACCTTCTCCAGTTGTCCATCATTGTCTCCCATAAAGTAGAGCATGGGCACATTAAACTGGGAGGCTGCCATCCACTGCAGGACAGCTTGGAGCAGCTTTTGCAAGCTACTTGTTGAGCACTGATTATTGACGATGACTTCAGGCCCAAAGGAGTCTTGATAGTTCTGTGGCATCACAACATCGTGACTACATCTGGGACCACTGACCTGGAAATTGTGGTTGTTTGCCAATGCTGCTTGTTCTTCGAATTCGGCAAGGGCTGCCCCATCGTTGCTATACTTAGCCATGACAAGGCACAGTTTCATCACAGATTCTACGAATTGATCTATAAATTGCCAATTCATTTGCTTTAGCCCACTGATAAAGTCAAATTCAAGCATGTCCTGGGATTGTTCTTCCCCCTTGTCAGGCCTCTTGGACATGGAAACTGCTTTGTTTGTTCTGGGCTCATAACGCTTGTTCTCACTTTCAGAGAGTTCATCACAGTTGAAGGGCCATCACTAAGCAGTTTCTGAATCAGCATTAGAACAATGTTTGACATATCCAGCTTCTGAGAGTCCACCTGTTGATTCTCCTTTAGTGAGGTGGATGGCCCAGGAGCTCCATGAGATTCTAGATGCTTCATTGAAAGTGTTTGGCACTTTGGCCACTTCCACACTTTTCATATTGGGTGCTCTGATGCATATAGCCCATGGAAGTTCTAGGACAGTCTTCTTCAAATGCATCTTTGCCCTTGGCCTGCTGGGTCAGAAAGTACTGGATCAGCTTAAGGGGGGAGACAATCAAGTCCTTTGCCAGTGAATCTGTGGAAGGGGGGAGCTTTTCTCTTTTTTCCTCTTTATTGGCACATGCTTTGCTAGCCACCTTTCCTTGGTTTCCTTGCTTTGGGTTCCACATGGTCAGGCTCTCCCTGAGGATATGTTCACTGACTTTTTCAGCGCCGGGCAATGACTTGCACTGCTGTTTTCACCTTGCCCTTGTCCTTCCCCTGCATTTCAGCTTTCATGGCTGAGAATTCAAGACTTTGATTCTTGCATTTGGGATCGTGGGACCCAGCTTTCAAAGATGCATATGACAAACTCTGGGATTTAGTCTCCTTTATCTCGCCAAGGAGAGCACTGACCAGACGACTCAGCATGGCCTCCATGATATCTGCAGCATTTTGTTTCCCGGGGTTGAACAGATTTCTCTAGACAGCTGAGACAAAGTCTGAGTCAATCATCAGGTCCCCTGTGGTATTATGCAAGTTCTTCATGCGGTAATCAGTCAAATCGGACACAATTTCCTTTGTGTGTTTTAACAGCACCCTCTTCAGGACCACACCGGCTAGAATTGGCTTCCCAGAACTATGCACTTTCAAGGTCCTTCATAACAGAGACCATCATGTCAGATGCCACTTGATTTGCATAAACCATGAGCCCTTCGCTGATAGATTATGCAAATTCTTTGCTATCTCTTTGGCACACCTGTTTTTCTCCACACTTGTTCTTGTTGGATAACTCACTATATAGAAAGGTTTTCTGCCCGCCTTTCCTGCACTCTTCTCCAGGGCCCCTCATTTCCGCAGAGGTGACTTCTGCAGCATCATGGACCATTTCAGAAGTGATCTTGCTTACAGCACTGTGGGGGCTGTCTTTCCCTTTGTCTTCAGGGAATGGATAAATAGAATGGTGAAGGCATTTGCTGATTTCTTTATGGGCCATTTGGATTACCAGAGAAGAAAGTCATTTGACATAATAGGAAAGGTCACCTATGTAACAACATTCACCATCAGGGGAGAAGACTTCCCTCTGAGCGCTAGGAGATTTGCCTGGAGGAGTCGAAGGACTCTGGTTATTTTTGGTGTTTTTGGCTGCCATTATTCCTAGACATAGGCTCTGATGTCTGTTGGCCATATAATCCATGTTCAATTGATCAGCATAGATGCTGTAGCAGTTCCCCAAGGGTAATTTCTGATATTTGCCCTCTGTGTCTCCTATTTTATGTCTACAGCTAGAGGCTGAGGGGTTCAGTGCCTGGTTGGAAACCCAAGGCATACTTCTGGAGATCATTAAGATGCCAGTTGATGACACTTAGGGGATCAGAGGGAGCTTGTTTGAAAAGGCATACAGATCCCTCCATCTAAAAAAAGAACACCTATCCATAAAAGTTTGGGTAGGCTATTTCTTTCTCTTATTTTATTTAGAAGATATATCTTCTAAACTGCACAGATTAGGGATTTAGCCTTTAGAATTTGCATATAAACTTAACATATAATTATAATTATTAATACACACATTCAGGCACAAGTAGAAGCAATGAAAGCTTAGAGTATATATACCTGTACACTTTACACACACTTGTTATGTCAATTTCAGCAGAGTATGTGTGCTTTTCTTAATATGTGTCAGTGTGTCTGTTGTGTGTATGTATGCACATCAATGTAGCAATTAAATCAGTGAACATCTCAGTAGGTGTGATAATGCATCAGTCTGTATTGTTAGTGTGTGAAAATGTGCCTGTGTGTGCATATGTGTATGTCAGTGCACATGTGTGACTATGTGTAGACATGTGTAATAATGTGTTGACATCAGTGTCCATTTTATATGTCTACTTTATAGGCCAATATGTGCACCTTAGTCTGTATATTTTGTACATGTGTGTGAATGTAAACATATGAGTGTGTATGTCAGTGTCTCTGAATACCTAAATGAGCAAGTGTTGATTTGAGTGATAGAGCATGTATCATGTAGCTATAAATACATTTGTATATGTTAAAGCATAAATTCACATATTAACTACACACTTATCACTATATTATAACATATAATTAATGTGTAACATATAATAACAAATGTGTGTTAAAACATGAACATGTGCAAATAGGTGATTGTATATTGACTGTGTATTTGGTAATTTGGATATCAGTTTATATTTATATGCTATGTCAGTGCATGAGAATGTATGTTAGTGTTACACACACCCTGGCACTTGAGTATATATGAATTCATGAGTAGAGATGTCATTGCATTTGTGTCAATGTGTGTATCAATGCATACAAAGATTTGAGTTAGTGAATATGTTTCACTTTGCGTAAGTTTGTATGTGTGTGTATCAACATGAGGTATATTTATAAGTGTGTGTACTTATACCTGAGTCTGTATGGTCACTGTGTTTTGATTAAGGCTTGTATGTTTATGTATGGTGTGTGTAGATGCATATATATGGATATTTATATGTGTCAGATGTGGGCATGCTAATGTATCTGACTTTGTGTAACTGTATAACTGTATGTGCATGTGTGTAAGTCATTATTTATGAATGGATCAATATGAGTAAGTTTGTAATATCAATGCCTGTGTGTGTTTGTCAGTGTTACATGTAGCCAGGCATGTGGGTGTCATTGCTTGTGTAAATTGTTGTTGATGTATATAAATGTGTATGTCAATGTGTGTGTCACTTTGTGTAAATTTATATGTGTTTGTGTGTATGTATATAAATTGTGTAAGTTTAAGTGTGTGTGGAGGTGTATATATATATATATATATACACATATATATATATATATATGTATATATATATATATGCTTGTGACTGTGTATGCCTATGTCTGGATATGTGGATATGTATGTGTACATCTTCTACTCAGCATGAAGTACCATCACCCCTTTGCCCCTTCCATTGCTCCATTTCCTATCTTTTCGGTGAATTGCTGGAAACATGAGGTCATGATAAGGTCAACTTTTTGCTTAAGTTAAATTGTGTGTAGGAAATACAGGCTGCTCTTTAAAAAATAAATACCAAGTATAATTTTTCCATTTCTTAACACTCCAAATGAAGTTGGCCACCTTCTGATGAACCCAAAACTCTTTGGAGCATATTTTGTAACTGGCTTTTTCTTCCTTAGGGGAAAGAAATTACCCTAATTGCTAAAAGGTGCTGGGGCCAGAAATGATGTTTCTGGTTATAATGTGAGCCTAGGGATACAGAACAAGAACTACTTGACTCCTTTGTGCTGAAGCCATATATCCTGTTCCAATACCAGCCACTCCAGGCTTGTAGAACTGTGGGGGTAACTTGTCATATGCTCTAATACCCAACCAAACCAGAGCCTAACAGATATAATTTAGGATATCTACACAAAAACAAAAGGATTCTATATGTGAAAGTAGTGTGCAAGCCAAATTGCTTCTAACTTTATGCTATCGAAGAGCCTGGATAGTTTCTTAGACAACTAGTGGAGACCAGGAAACTACAGTTATCAGTCATTGTGGATTCTCTCTGCTGCATATCCTCATTCTTCTATGTTGGGTGCTGGGCATTGTGGAGCACATAAGTCCATCACCAGCCAGATATGAACATTGCAAAGGATCTTGCTTATAATCCTGTATCTCTGTTAGGATAAGAATAGCAAGATTCTGCTTGGAGTAGGTACCTGAAATCAGTAAAGTACATTCTGAGCCTCTATGACTGGTACTATTGCTAGAAATCAGGGCATTAAACTTACTGTGACTCTGAACTTAGACCTTTATTCTCTAGAATGTCAAAATATTCAAATTTATGTGCCTGTTTTGACAATAGTTCTTTTACTATCTCTGAACCAGAATCCTCAGACTCAGCATTGGGCTCTGGAAATTAGAAAGGATGGACTCTATCTTTGATTACAGTAATTTCTTTTTCTTCTAGATTTTCTAGGCTTAAGTCACCTTCCAAACTGCAACCAGCAGCATCCTGTGGAGTTAAGGGTGTGATTCTTCTGAACATTTGCTTTCTGAGACTTCTACAAGATACCCTCACCCCCATCCTCTACCACTTCAAAGCATAAATGTTATGTCTTCTATTACTGCTTTTCTTTATAAAGGAGAGGTTGGATTGTAATGCTCAGTAGTGTTTGAAGAATGAGATAAAGTTCCCTTCCGAATTACTCCCCTCCTCCTCCTCCCCTACTCCTGCCTCCCCCTGCCCCCAACTAAGTTATTTCCGAAGCCCTCAGTTTCAGGAACCATATTCCATTAGTCATCAAACTTTTGGACAGGGTTTTTTTTTTTCCTTCACTTTTCTAACATGGTATCTTCCATGCTTTAATTCTTTTGGCCCTGCCAGCAACTTCAGTGGCTTCTAAAATGAGACTTGGTTTCAAGAGTAACAGTAAATTCTGAATCAGGGATCCTGGGCTCATGAGAATGATGGCTTCTACTTGAGTCTCCTCCACCTTTTCACCCTCTGCCTCAACCGTTCCCTTTCCTCATGCTGTCACTGATCACCCTCTCAGCAGATTCCCACCCATCCCAACTCAGGGGAGTAAAGAATACCTACCTTGGAATTTTTATCTTCCACATTCAGGGTGGACATATCAATGAAACATATCTGCATCAAATTAGGAGGGTGCATTTAGAAAAACTCTAGAGAAAAGACCATTAGTTCTCTTTCTGGGAGATAACAGCACCTACCTTATAGGGGTCTTGTGAAGATTGATTGAAATAGTGCATGTAAAGCTTTTAGCTTATGATATACAGAGTGCCTGTATATAGTAAGTACTCAATGAATGTTAATAATATGATTATCATTGGGCAGGCAGAATCTTAGCATGACTATATTTCATAAGCAAGAATATCTACCTGTAAGAGAGAGGACCAAAATACAATATTCACCTTTTTGAGAAAACTGAGAAGAGAAGTGGCTTGCCCAAGTAACACAAGCTCAAATGTGGAACTTGTATTAGTGCTTGATTCCCCTGGCTCTCAGATTAGAGCACTTTCTACACTTGTGTTCTCAAAATGTGGTATTCCTTTTTTTTTGAACTATTGATGATATAGAAGATTTTAAGTGGTACATGGATAAGTATTTCTGCATTTTTTAATTGTTTATTAGGAAAAACACATACTAGAACATCAAAGTTGTGATGGACAATATTGCTTAGCGTGATGGTAATTTTTAAATGTATTTAAATTTTAAGTTCTTTTAAACCATTGTTTAAACACATATTAAGTAAATAATAGTATGAGTGGCACTTGAACATAGTAAAAAATGTGAAGTACTATGCAAATCACTTGAAATTTGGGAAACAGAGCATGATGTATTTTGCCCTCCTGAGGGAGTCCCACTTTAGTATACCTTACAGGTAGCTAGGTGACATTATTATGACTTCAGATGTGTAGGTAATAGAGGCTGGTAACTAGGCAACCACCACTGCCCCGTCCTCTCAGTCTTCTCCCTAGCCTTCCCTTCCCAGCTTTTACCTCACTGCTCATCCTGCCCCTCCATTGATTTGTCCTTGTGTGATATATAAGTACACTGGTCCCTCCACAGGCCTTATTGGACTTCCTTGCTCAGAGAAATACCAGTATCACTCTCCATTAGTCTGTCCTGGGCTCTAGGTTATCTATACCCATACACAAATTCGTTTCTTTCCTTGGGAGGAATCATTTTGTATCTTACCACTTTCCTTTCCTGATCTTGCTGTCCTGTTGGGCTGTAGAAATCTACATGCAGCTGCATAACCAGTCAATATGATCAGACATATGGAAAAGGAAAGAAAAGAAATCTGAAAGGCTCATATATGGTTTTAGAAACTCTCTCAGTTTGGCTCAGAACCTCTCAAAGGCTTCCTGAATCCCATTTCTGTGTTTCATACTGGTTTAGGCTAGGAACTGGTGGGGTGAACAGTGGGAGGACACTCTGAAATGTTTGAATTTGGCGATCAAGAACAATCCATTTTCTCCTTTAACTTAAACTCCCCACACAAAGTGTCTGGAATCATATTGACTTGGGAGAACACCATCAGGAAGAATGGCAGGCTGAGAAGCAAACCTAAAAGGAGGTCTAGAGACTGTGGGGATTCTAACTAAATCTCACCTGTCTTCACTTTTCTATATGTACTCTTGGGTAGCTCAAAGAATCAAGCTCACATCCCCTTTAACCCCCTTCAGCCAGTCTTTCTCATTAAAGAAAATGAAATTAGTTAATAGTTGTAACACTTATCACATAGGGCCATTGAAAAAGACTAAGGTGAATAAAATGAGAGAGCATAAATAGCCCTCTTTATTAAAACAAATTTCTGAGTGTTGAAAAACTCAGGCTGATAGTCTTAAATATAACCAAGAGACAAACATCTGAGGGAAGACTAGGCTCTGATGCTTAGGATCAAGTTTAATTTCATTTTTTAAAGAAAAATTAATCTCTGCCAACTTCTTTCCATCCCTCAGCCCCCTCCCACCTGAGCCTGGAACAAAAAGTAAAAAGGAAATGGCAGCTTTTCTCATTTAAGTTCTGAGGAGCTCTCCCTTCAAGAATCTGTACGAATCCCTGAAAAAGTTCTAGGAAAAGGCTTCCCACACCCTCAGAAGAGGACGTTTCATTTTTTTTCAGGAGGTAGAGATCACTAGCCTAGAAAAAAAAGAGAGGGAAGTATAGAGGTCCCTTGTGTGATTTGGATATAGCCTAGGTCCGAATACTTAAGAACTGTAAAAAAATAAAATTTATGAACTCATTACCTTGATAATGAAGTCATTTTAGACTTTTGGCTGAAAATGTGACACCCAGAAGGGAGATATGTCCCTTTAGATGGAACTGGGTAGTGCCAAGTTCTTGGGCACTAGCAACTGGCTGCTACCCCCATCAGCTGTTGGGCAAGACTGATGGGCCAGGCTTTACCCTGCAGCCTCTGACACTGGTGTGACATCAGAGTTTGTTGGGTCACAATGCCCAAAACTATAGCAACCTCAGCAAAGGGTGTGGCAGGCTGGCAAGCTCAGGAGCTCTTCACATCAAAAGCATGTCAGGCTGTCCACTGTTTAAAACCTTTTCCTGTTCCTAGGAGGGTATACATATTTCTTTCACATTTTGTTCAGCTTACAGTCCCTTCAGAACCACCTTTCTCTTTTCCTTTCTTGCTAGACTTCCAGAACCATCTAATCATATTAGTTACTAGTTTGGGGGGACATATAGAATTATCATTGGGCTTTGTGAACAAAACAGTACTAATTTTCACATCTTATTTCTCTTTGGGTTTCCCACTAGAGACTCAGAATTATGTGTAAAGCCTTGAGCTGATAGAAACTATGTTAGTGTTTGTTCAAGTCTTTTTATATAGGGAGTCTTTTTATATAGATTTATGTAGAAACAGACAAATGTTAATCAAAGTCCATTCTGGGTATCCTGAATAAAAGCATGAAAATAGGAAAGTTGGAGGCTGCCTTAACAGCTTCTCTGGTTTCATCAAGACACCCCCTTAACTAGCCAAAAAAAAAAGTCTAGAAGATGCCCCTACCTTTGCAATATCAGAGTGAGCTATTTTGTAGGACTGTGGAATGGTTTTTCTTGTTAATTTGGATGCTGTGATGATCCTTCTAGTCTGACCAGAGATGTTTCTCTTTCCTCAACCCTCCATATTCTCCTAAAGCCTTGACTGCCAGCTGATACCAGAACTTCTACTTCATGACATGGGAAACAGAGCACAAAGCTGGATTTTTTTTTAAACTAAGGATTATGGATGTCTAAGTGGTCCAGCAAAATTAGCCCAGAAAAAATCCACTTAAGACAGGATCAACCTTTCACAGATTCTTCAAGGCATGAAAGGACCTGAGCCCCACTTACTCTTTTCCATTATGGCCAGTGAATTGCTGGCTAGAGTATTCCTTAGAAGATTATCCATTAGACTTTGAGATGCCTTCAGTTTAGCCCCAGTTTGGAAACTTTAGCCCACAACCAAATGGCTCTCACTGTGCCCAAGTCCCCTCTTCTCCTCTTCTCTTCTCTCAACATGCCTTCACTTTAACCTCATGCATGTGAATAAATGAGTCTGAGTTAAAAATTAGTTGAGGTGATCCCTAAATAGTAGAGTTTCATATTCTTGGTTCCACCTCCACTTCTTCTTTTCCTTGTTACCCCTAAGATTGCTGTCTTAACCTTGCTGTACAGTTTTGATTTTGTTAGTTCATAGCATCAAAGAGAAACAGAGCTGGACATTTGTTAAAGTTGGCAAGGCAGGTTTTATTCAGGCTACTGCAATAAGGGAAAGAAACTTCAGATTAACTGAGCTTTGTGTCCACTGAAACAAAAGGGAAGAGGCATTTTAAATGTTGGGGCATGCTAAAGGAAAAGTGCTGAGGGAAATTTGTATCTGTGTGTCTATGTGTGGGGGGATGTTGATCAATGTGAGTAACGCATCTGTATTTCCTATCTGGTACTTATCACGTTCAGGCTCCTACCCTTCCACAGAGGCTGGGAGGCAGTAGTACCACCTTTCTTGATAATTATATTTCAAAGGGATAGCTCCTGGATCCTTGAGAAAGACAATCCTGGATTGTAAAAGATACATCTCAAAGGGACAGAGAAAAGATTGCTCCTAGATCCTTGAGAAAGACAATCCTGGATTGTAAAAGATACATCTCAAAGGGACAGAGAAAAGATTGCTCCTAGATCCTTGAGAAAGACAATCCTGGATTGTAAAAGATACCTCTCATAGGGACAGAGAAAAGATTAACAGTCACAACTTTTCTAAAGTAAATACTCTAAAAAAAGGAGGTCAGGGGCCTATAGTCAGGTTTTGGCTGGAACAAACTAAATTATTTTAGCAGGGTTGAACTTCTTCAGGCAGGCATTTTAAGGAGGCTAGGACCATCATGCTAGGGATGGCCTTGAGCTGATAGAAACTATGCCAGTGTTTGTTCAAGTCTTTTTATATAGGGAGTGGATGAAACTGTGCCACAAGTTACAGTTCTTGTAGGCCAAAGTTAAAGGCCTAGTTGAGAAGAGGGCTCAGAGGAGCCTGACTGTATCAAATCATCATGTTGTACACATTAAATATATACAATTTTTCTTAAACTTTGGTCAAGGAGGGAGTCTTTGTCAATGGTGATGAGCTAAGACCCATAATACAAGACCTATTTTTCCTATAGCACCCTTTTGTCAAGGGGAACTTTGATGTTTAAAGAAAAAGTTGGAGCTCCTGTGTCTGGCTCATGCCTTTGGAATAGGAAGCAAAGAAAGAAAATGTTTATTCTCTAAGCACAGAATGTATACCCCTAAGATAAAAAACCCCACACACATGCAAACCAAAAAGACCTCTGTTTCCCAGCCCAGAAGAGAACAACCATAATCTGGGCCTGGAAAATGTCTTACTAAATCCCCTGAATGACAAAGAGAGACCTATTATGGATGATTAGAGCCCTGTCCCATGGCACCCCAACCTTGTCATCCTGGAGGCTAACCAGGAACAAGTAAGAGCAGCACTTGGATGGGAAATCAATAACGAAAATGTAAGGAGGCTCCATTATTGGTTACAGTATATCCGCTGTTTCTTTCTCTTTGATGCTGAAGTTCTCAGACAGGCCTTTACTGACTAGAGAGGTGGGGACAGATGGGGGAAAGGAATGGTCAAAGAGTTAAAAGAAGGAATATGCTATATTAGCATGTGAATATGTGTGAAGTAGTATCCACTTAGGTTAGCCTTTAAGAGCCAAACAGAGATTTCAAACACAGAAGTTCTGATCATTTGTTTTCTAACCATCACCATCCATTTTCTAACCTTGTTTATTCTACCCAAACATCTCTTGCACACAATCTTGTGAATAATTATACAAATAAATGCTTTAAATATGCTTTCAATTTGCATTTGGTTTGAAAGCTTTTAAGATTATAAAAATGGGACCTGTGCTTGTAAGATAATTATTATGAATAATGGCACAATGAAATTTAAGTGAGCTGAACTATCAGCCTTCATGAAATCACTGTCTGCCTGTTAGTCTAACTAAGTATCTTCCAGACTCAGATTTAGCCTACCTAATTTATTTATGTGATGACTAGTGACCATTTGGAAAATGGGCAGTGATGCCAATGATTAACAGACATTGTTTATTATGGACCAATACAAATGAGAGCTTCACTTCTTTTTTTCCTGAATTGTTTTCCAGCCATGAGAATGCACAGTGTCATTTAGAATAGCTTCATACAACCATATTGAAGTGAAAAATTAGATAGCTATTGTGAACATCCCCATGGTGGTGCTGCATAACTACTTCTGTCAAGTGTTTATGTCTTTATTGTGCATATCTGTCTGTCCTTTCCTATGAGTGATTGAAGATATGGAGGGAGGAAATAAAGGACTTCAGAAACTTATAAACATTCTCATTTTTTTTATTTCAGAGGTCGTCTGTTGAAGGAAAGAGGTCTTTACACATGTTGGGGGTTTCCTTTTAGGCAGGGGCTTAATCAGCAGCTAAGGTCTGTTCTACTGCCTGGTTGTACAAAATGACTTAAAGCTGTTTCTGAGGGGTGGGCTTTTCTTGGCAGTGGCCATTTCAGGTTAGGCTCCTCTCTCTTAAATTGGGAAATTTCTTTCCTCTGATTTCCTAGAACATTTGCTTATTATCTGTATAATTCATCTGACATTTACTAGATCAGGCCTTGTAGAGTTAATTAACTTTTCCTATTGCTCAATCACCTACATTGAAAGACTCCAGGGCAATCTCTCCTTGCTTATTGTATCTGGGCCACAATACTGGCCACACAACTGGGCTCAAGGAGCAAATGATGCTTTTAGAATTTCAAGCAGGAAACATACTTCAGAAGCCATGGAGTCATGGAATCTGTAATAGTGACAAAAAAAGTTGGAAAAGCAGTTTCAGTGGGCAGCCTTCTTCTTAGAGCAATAATTCTCACAGTTTAGTGTGCCTCAGAATCCCCCGGACGGCTTGTTAAAACAGATAGTTGGGCCCCGTCCCAGAGTTTCTAATTCAGCTGCTCTGGAGTATGGCCTGAAAAATTGCCTGGTGGTGTTATTTGCACACATTATCTCATTTAATTCCCACACAGCCTTATTAAATGGGCACTATCTTAATCCCAGTTTTATTGCGGGGTAGCGGGGGCACAGAGAGGCCACTTGGCGGCTGGTAGGCTGGGAATCAGCCACTAATCGCTACCATCGTCTTGGAGGCGGGGGTAAGTGTGTGTACGCAGACATTAATACGCCGTTTCTTCTAGAGTCCCAAGATGCGAAAGAGAAACTCCCTGAGAAAAAGAAATGTAAAGAGTACGTCCTCTGATCTTTTGGCCCCATCTAGTGGTTTCAAGTCTGACTGAACAAAGCGCTAATCCCTCACCTCCCCCTGCTGATGAGAATGGTGCGGTCGGTCGGGAAGCCTCTGAGAGAGATCATGAGGCTGCTTTTCCTGGAAGCATCACTCTGAGGCGGTTATTCTGAGACGACTATTCTGAAGCGGTTAGTCTCCTCTCCCCCCATCCGTCACTCGCGTTGTGTGTTCTGCCTTGTTTTTTGTTTTGTTTTATCTTGTCTTGTTTTGTTTCCGTTTCCAAATGGTGGGGACCCGCTTTCCGATGCATAGCGTTCCAATCCATGTATGACTTGTTAGAGGTAAAACTTATTTTTTCTAGGTATTAAAAGAGCCTTTTGCCATGTATATATATATATATATATATACACATCCTCTGTCGTAGCTGGAGATGGGGCTGAGGAAACCAGGCAATTAATCGGATTTTTTTTTCCTATCAGAAAACATCTGACAGAACATTCTTAAATATAGCATTAACTGGCGACAAAACATTATCTTTCCCTCTGGATTGTACCTTTATCGGTGAATGGATGCCAAACAAAGAGGAGAGGAAGGGGATCTGAAGCACGAGGCTTTTCAGGTTCCCTCTTAGCACTTGTAGGCGTCCTCCCCTCAGCGTACAGCCTTAAGGGCTCCCCTGGTTTTATGGACATTAAAATGGGATGAAGACTGGCCTAGTCTTCGGCTTTGTCCCGTAGTTGCCCCGTGGGGACATCAGACTTAGACCCTCTGTGCCTATTGCTTTCGGAAGACTTGGGTATTGAGTTCATGTGGCCACTAGGAGTTTGTAGCTACTTGGAAAATGCGTTTCCACACAGTGCAAGATCACCCCCCACAAAAGCCGATTAAGCCGATTTTGCCAAGGCATTCCTAAAATGAAAAGGGAAATACCTTCTGTTAGAATCCCTTTCCATTCTAAAAATGGCATTTTTGCTTGTGTCCTATTGATTGATACGTTTCCTTAATAGTCCCCTCACAAAGATGTGTACAGGTGCAAGGAAAGCAGTGATTGTCCAACTCTGTAAAGAGCCCAACAGTGGCTCCTGTACTTCGACACTTAGTAATCACTCCTAGTTGATGTTGGGTTGATTATGGCAGTAGTGACGGTGTTGACAATAATAGCATGTTCAACAGCATGTGTCCTCTGAAATCTTCGGCAATTTTATATTCACCTTACTTTGGCACTTACCACATTTTGCCTTGTGTTGTAGTTATTTCATTATGAGCTTTGTCTTTCTAAACACAGAAATGCTTGAGGAGGATAATTGTGTTTTACTTATTTCCATTTACTCTCTGAGGGATAGCACTAGGTTCATGTATATTAGTAAGTGCTTAGGGTATTTACATAATTGAAAATTAGTGTGTACACCTGAAACTAATGTATTAACTATGTCTCAATTTTAAAACAAGAAATAAATTGGTGGTGATGGTTGTTCAATAACTGCTTTTCCTAGAACCATATAAAAGTGATAAAAATGCTTGGCTGTGGCCAAGAATATTTGACCACTTTGGTCCAAACTGCCTAGCTTATTACAATAATTTCCTAACTGCTTCTACTGAGTCTTTTCTTGCCACTCTTCAACAGAATTTCTTGAAGAACCAATATATTTTATTAGCCACTGTTTTCTATAATCACTTTATTGAAAAATAATCCAAATGTCACATAATTCACCCATTTAAAGTGTACAATTCAATGATTTTTAGTATATTCACAGAATTGTGCAGCCATCACCATATTAAGTTTTAGAACATTTTCATCACCAAAAGAAGAAAATTCATATCCTATACTTATCATACCCCTTAGTTATGATACCCCAGCTCGCCCAATTCTCTCCCTCCGGAGCGTTAGGCAACCACTAATCTACTTTCTGTCTCTACAGAGTTGCCTGTTCTGGGCATTTACTATAAATGGAATCATGCAATATGTGGTCTTTTGTGACTGTCTTCTTTCACTTAGCATTAATTTTCCCAGTAAAGAGTTGTGACGATATGTGTGAAGTGTTGTTTGTGAGGGAATCTCATTAGAGCCTCAATGCCGAGGGTTTTTTACTGGGGGCTGGTCATGCAGGCACCCTCTTCCTTGCACATACAAAACCCAAAGTACCAGTAGAAAAGTTGATCACCACAAATCATATTGTTTGCACAGTTAAGTTACAGTGAGCTACTCTTATCAGTTAGGGTGGTGGGAACCCTTCCCCAATTCAAAGATCCTAGTCAAGGCCCAAACTTACCAGCAGGATTTTCAAAGAATAGCATTCTCAGGCCTGTTATGTTAACTCTTTTCTACACAGATTTTGATAGGGATTTCACTGATTCCATAGATCAATTTGTGGAGGATTGCCATCTTAACCATATTAAGTATTATAATCAGTGAACATGGGGATGTCTTTATAGTTATTTAGGTCTTTAATTTCTCTCGATGTCTTGTGGTTTTCAGCATATAAGTCTTGTACTTCTGTTAAATTTATTCTAAGTATTTTACTTTGATGCCTTGGTAAGTGGAATTTTCTTAATTCAATTTTCAGATTGTTCTTGGCAAGTATATAGAAATACAATTGAGTTTTGTATGTTGATCTTGTATCCTATAACCTTGAACTCATTTACTAGCTCTAATAGTTAGTGTTCTTATTTTTGTGGATTCTGTAGCCTGTTAATATGGTGAATTACATGGATTGATTTTTTTCAACCAGTCTTGCATCCCCAGAATAAACTCCACTTGGTCATGGTGTATAATACTTTTTATATATTGCTGCATTCTGTTTGCTAATATCTTGCTAAAGATTTTGCAGCTACTTTTATGAGGATTGTTGGTCTTTAGAGTTCTTTTTTTCATACTGCCTTTGTATGGTTTTGGTATCCTGGTAAAAGCCTTCTCATATAAGTTGGGAAGTTTTCCCTCCCCTTCTGTTTTCTGGGAGAGATAGTCTAGACTTGGTGTTAATTATTTTCTAAATGCTTGGTTTAATTCTCCAGTGAAGTTAGCTGGGCCTGGAGACTGTTTTTTAAATTTTAAAATTACAAATTGAATTTCTTAAAAATTTTGGAGTTATGCAAATTATTCATTTCATACTGGGTGTATTGTGGTTGTGATTTCCAAGGAATTTGTCCATTTCAATTAAGTTGTCAAATTTATGTGTATATAGTTCCTGGAATTCTTTTATTATCATTTTGATGTCAGTAGGGTCTATAGTGATATCCTTTGTTTCATTCTGATAGTGCTAATTTGTGTCTTTTTTCTTTGTCAATTTTGCTAGAGGTTTGTCAGTTTTATTGATCTTATCAAAGAACCAGCTTTTTGCTTTATTGATTTTCGCTATTGGTTTTTCTGTTTTTTTTTTTTTAAAGCATAGGAGCTATTTCACTTGCATCATAGGATCAGTTGTTATTGAAGTATAGTTGACACAATATTATATTAGTTTTAGGTGTACAACGGTGATTCAACAATAATATACATTAAAATGCTCACCACAATAAGTGTAGTTACCATCTGTCACCATAAAAAGTTATTACAATATTATTTATTATTTATAATAATATATGAATAATATAATACTGTACATTTCATCAGGGATGAAATTATAAAACTTGTTTTATAATTGGAAGTTTGTACCTCTTTATCCCCTTCACCTATTTTGCCCATCCCTCCATTCTCCCCTTCCTATAGCAACCACTAACCTGTTCTTGGTGTTTATGAGTCTATTTCTGTTTTGTCTTTAGATTCCATATATCATATTCCACAAATTTCGATACATTATAGTTTCATTTTCATTCAGTTCAGTGTATTCTTTGATTTGCTGTAAGACTTGCTGTTTGACGGATGAGGTATGTTGTTTAGTTTCCAAGTGTTTGGGGATTTTCCTGTTTTTTTGTTATTGATTCCATTGTGGTCAGAGAACACACTCAGTTATGATTTAAATTACTTTGTATTTGCTGAGGTTTGTTTTATGATTGAGGGTATGGTCTATTTTGGTAAGTGTTCCATGGGAGCTTGAAAAGAATGGGTATTCTGCTGTTATTGCATGGGGTGCTCTATAAACATCAATTAGATTCTGTTTGTTGATGGTGTTGAGTTCTTCTATATTCTTGCTGATTTCTCCTTTCAGTTCTATCAGATTTTGCTTCATATATTTTGCAGGTCTATTGGTTGATGCATACATGTTTAGGATTGCTGTGTCTTCTTGGTGGATTGACCCTTTTGTCATTATAAAATATTACCCTCTGTCCCTGGTAATTTACTCTGCTCTGAAGTTTACTTCATCTGGTATTTTTTTATTTTGATATTATTAATGTACAATTAAATGAGCAACATTATGGATACTAGACTCCCCCTATTATCAAGTCCCCACCACATACCCCATTACAGTCACTGTCCATCAGCATAGTAAGATGCTATAGAATCACTACTTGTCTTCTCTGTGTTCTACTGCCTTCCCCGTATCCCCACCCCCTGCTACAATATGTGTGATAATCGTAATATCCCTTTTCCCCCTTTATCCCTCCCTTCCCATCCATCTTCCCCAGTCCCTTTCTCTTTGGTAACTGTTAGTCCATTCTTGGGTTCTGTGAGTCTGATGCTGTTTTGTTCCTTCAGTTTTTACTTTGTTCTTATACTTCACAGATGAATGAAATCATTTGGTACTTGTCTTCTCCACCTGGCTTATTTCACTGAGCATAATACCCTCTAGCTCCATCCATGTTGTTGCAAATGGTAGGATCTGTTTTCTTCTTATGGCTGAATAATATTCCATTGTGTATATGTACCATATCTTCTTTATCCATTCATCTACTGATGGACACTTAGGTTGCTTCCATTTCTTGGCTATTGTAAATAGTGCTGTGATAAACATAGGGGTGCATATGTCTTTTTGAAACTGGGCTCTTGCATTCTTAGGGTAAATTCCTAGGAGTGGAATTCCTGGGTCAAATGGTTTTTCTATTTTGAGTTTTTTGAGGAACCTCCATACTGCTTTCCACAATGGTTGAACTAATTTACATTCCCACCAGCAGTGTAGGAGGGTTCCCCTTTCTCCACATCCTCGCCAACATTTGTTGTTGTTTGTCTTTTGGATGGTGGCCATCCTAACAGGTGTGAGGTGATATCTCATTGTGGTTTTAATTTGCATTTCTCTGATGATTAGCGATGTGAAGCATCTTTTCATGTGCCTTTTGGCTATCTGAATTTCTTCTTTGGAGAACTGTCTGTTCAGCTCCTCTGCCCATTTTTTACTTGGCTTATTTGCTTTTTGTTTGTTGAGGTGCATGAGATCTTTATGTAATTTGGATTTCAACCCCTTATCGGATATGTCACTTATGAATATATTCTCCCATACTGTATGGTGTCTTTTTGTTCTACTGATGGTTTCCTTTGCTGTACAGAAGCTTTTTAGTTTGATACAGTCCCACTTGTTCATTTTTACTTCTGTTTCCTTTGCCTGGGGTTATATGTTCATGAAGAAATCACTCATGTTTATGTCCAAGAGATTTTTGCCTATGTTTTTTTAAGAGTTTTATGGTTTCATGACTTACATTCAGGTCTTTGATCCATTTTGAGTTTACTTTTGTGTATGGGGTTAGACAATAATTCAGTTTCATTCTCTTACATGTAGCTGTCCAATTTTGCCAACACCATCTGTTGAAGAGACTGTCATTTCCCCATTGTATATCCATGGCTCTTTTATCATATATTAATTGACCATATATGCTTGGGTTTATATCTGGGCTCTCTATTCTGTTCCACTGGTCTGTGGGTCTGTTCTTGTGCCAGTACCAAATTGTCTTGATTACTGTGGCTTTGTAGTAGAGCTTGAAGTCAGGGAGCATAATTCCCCCTGCTTTATTCATCCTTCTCAGGATTACTTTGGCTTTTCGGGGTCTTTTGTGGTTCCATATGAATTGTAGAACTATTTGCTCTTGTTCATTGAAGAATTCTGTTGGTATTTTGATAGCAATTGCATTGAATCTGTAGATTGCTTTAGGCAGGATGGCCATTTTGACAATATTAATTCTTCCTATCCATGAGCACGGGATGTTTCCATTTATTGGTTTCTTCTTTAATTTCTCTCATGAGTGTCTTGTAGTTTTCAGAGTATAAGTCTTTCACTTCCTTGGTTAGGTTTATTCCTAAGTATTTTATTCTTTTTGATGCAGTTGTGAGTGGAATTGTTTCCGTGATTTCTCTTTCTGCTAGTTCATCGTTAGTGTATAGGAGTGCAACAGATTTCTGTGTATTAATTTTGTATCCCACAATGTTACTGAATTCAGATATTAGATCTAGTAGTTTTGGAGTGGATTCTTTAGGGTTTTTTATGTACAGTATCATGTCATCTGCAAATAGTGACAGTTTGACTTCTTCTTTACCAATCTGGATGCCTTGTATTTCTTTGCTTTGTCTGATTGCTGTGGCTAGGACCTCTAGAACTATGTTGAATAAAAGTGGGGAGAGTGGGCATCCTTGCCTTGTTCCCAGTCTTAAAGGAAAAGCTTTCAGCTTCTCACTATTAAGTATAATGTTGGCTGTGGGTTTATCATATATGGCCTTTATTATGTTGAGGTACTTGCCCTCCATACCCATTTTGTTGAGAGTTTCATCTGGTATTAATATTGCTGTTACTGCTTTTTTTTTCTTTTTAGAAATTAATATATGTATGGTATATCTTTTTCCACTTTTCAATTTTTAACTTACTCACATCATTATATTTGAAGGGGGTTTCTTGCTGACAACATAGTGTTGGATCATGTTTTTTTTTTTTAAAATCCACTTTGTCAGTCTCTCTTTTCATTCCTTTACTTAAAATGATTTACATTTAATGTGATTATTGATCTTGTAGGGCTAAATTTCACCATTTTATTTTTTGTTTCCTGATTATTCCTTCTGTTTCTCATTTGTATGTTTTCTTTTTCTTGACTTCCAGTCCATTACTTGAACATTTTTGAGTTCCACTTTGATGCGTCTATGGTGTTTTTGAGTATATCTCTCTATTCAGCTTTTTTAGTGCATTTTCGAGGTATTACATTACCTATACACAGCTTATCACAGTCTACTGGAGTTGGCGTTTTATATGTTTGAGAGGGGTATGGAAACTTTTCCTGCCTTTACCCTCCTCTATTTATATTACTGTTCTAAACATTTCCTCTACATACACTGAGAACCACATCAGTCAGTGATACAATTTTTACTATAACTGTCAAAAATAATTGATAAAACAACATCAGGAGGAGAATCTATTGTATCTACCTATATTTTTGTTTTTTCCACCTTCTCTCGTATAGTACAAGATTCCTCTTATTACCATTTGTTTCTACTTTGTGAACTTTCTATTCTTTTAAAGTAGGCATCTGAGAATGACTTGATTTCCCGTTCACTCCTGAAGGATATTTTCCTTGGACACAGAATTCTGAGTTGACAGCTCTTTGCTTTTAGTACAGCAAGTACTTTGCTTTTAGGAAAATACTGTGTTATTCCTTTCTGGCCTGCATGGTTTCTGATGAGAAAGTCATTGTCATTCAAAAAAAATTTTGCCCTTTTAGAAAGGTGTCACTTCTTTCTTGCTGCTCTCAAGGTTTTGTTCATTGTCTTTTAGTTTTCAGAAGTTTAATTATGATGTGCCTTTATTTGAATTTCTTTGGGATTATCCTGTTTGGGGTTTGCTTAGCTTCTTGAATCTATAGGTTTACATATCTTTCAAATTTGGGAAATTTTCAGCCTTATTTCTTGGAATAAGCATTTTTGTAGGAAAGATTACCACAAATAGAATCTCTGGGGAAAAGGCTTCACATGTTTAAAATTCACTAGGTATTGTCAAATAACCCTCCCAAAGTTTAGGGCCTCCCAAAGTTTTACTCCTGCTGAGTGAATGAAAGTGCTGTTTATCCACCCACTTACCAACAGAAGTTATTAATTTGTTAAACAAAAACAATGCATTGCTGTTTTAATCTGCTTTTTTTAGTGAAATCGAACACATTTTCATATTTATTGACCATTTGCATTTCTTCTCTAATTGTTCATTTTCTTTCCAACTTTTTTGATTGGTGGTTCATCTTTTTCTTATTGATCATGAAGTTCTCTTTGCACATTTTGTAAATTATTCATTTGTCATTTGTGCTGCCAATGTTTTTTGTCAGTTTGTTGTTAGGTAGTTTTAAGTATAGTTGATATACAATATTATATTGGTTTCAAATATACAGCACAGTGATTCCACAGTTACACACATTATTAAATCCCTACCCCAACTAATGCAGTTACTGTCTGTTAACATAGATGTTAGAGAACTATTGACTATATTCTCCATGCTGCACTTCCATCCATGTGACCATCCATGTGACCAACTTATATTATGATTGAGATTTTTGTGCCTCTTTATCCCCCTCCCCCAACCCCTCCTCCATGGTAACCACCAGTCACTTCTCAGTGTCTATGAGTCTATTGCTGTTTTGTTCACTTTGTTTTGTTTTATTTTTAGTCCTTGTTTTTGTTTGTTTTGCTGAACAGCAATTTAAAATTTTTAGCTACTAAAATTTAGAGGCTTTTGCTAGTTTTAGATTTTTTTGACCTGTTTAGAAAAGTTTTATCTTCTGTAAAATTATAAAAATATTCTTTTACATTTAGTATTCCCATGTTTTCATTTTCACAATTAAGTATTGGATCCATCTGGAATATATTTTGATGTAAAAGTGAGGTAGATAATAGCAGATCTCTTCTATCAGGATTTAATTCAGGGAGGTAGTGAGGGGGAGAAAGGAGAGTTTATGAGAATGCTGTATGCCTGGAAGAAGGGAAATGTTGGAAAATGGTAGAATCAAAGGGCTGTCTTGTCTTTTCTCAGCATTCTCTTTGAGTGCTGAAAAAAGGAGAGATTAAGTCAACTGGGATTGTGAAGAATAAATTTAAAATTTTTTGGAAAAAAATAATAACTTTTAATCAATAAATTTTTTGTTTTCGTGAAAAACTGGGAAGAAATAGGAAAAATGAAGTTATTTTGTTATTTTTGTGTTGCTGTTTTGGTGGATAGAGCTTTTCCTCTCTTGACTAAATAAGACTTACAGTGACTTGTGTTAATACTTTAGTTCCCTCATAGTGCATCCCACTGGGACAGTTGTCTACAGTGATGACTCTTAAAGGAAGATACTCATTTACTTAGCGTATTTTTCAATCATCTGTCAAGGAGGCAGGTATGGAGTAATGCTTATATTTGGTCTGTGGAACTAGACTGCTTGGGTTAAAATCCTAATCCAATAACTTACTAGCTGTGTGATCTTGACAAGTTACTAAGCTTCTCTGTACTTCAAGCTCCTCTTCTGCAAAATGGGGATATTAACACCTCATTGTATTACTGTGAGCATCAGAACAGGGTCAAACATATAGTAAGCAATTGGTTAATGTGAAATATTAAACTAATTACTGGAGATAGAGCACAATACACATGTTCCTTTTAGTTATGGACCTTGCATTCTTGAGTGAAGAGATAGGATAAAAATTAGAAATAATAATAATTACTCTGAAGGAATTGTAAAAGGCTGAGATAGAGTATAAGGGAGTGGGAGGGGCATCCTATTTTAGATAACATGGATGGTCAGGGAAGGCCTCTTTGTTTTTTTTGTTTTTTATTTTTATTTTTCTTGGATAATTATTTTTTATTGAAGGGTAGTTGACACACAGTATTACACTAGTTTCAGGTGTACAACACAGTGATTCAACATTTATATACATGATAATTCTAGGTACCAGCTATCACCATACCAAGTTGTTACAATATTTTGACTATATTCCTTATGCTATACATTACATCCCGGTTACTTATTTATTTTACAATTGGAAGTGTGTTTATATATATATATTTTTTTTTTGTGAGGGCATCTCTCATATTTTTTGATCAAATGGTTGTTAACAACAATAAAATTCTGTATAGGGGGGTCAATGCTCAATGCACAATCATTAATCCACCCCAAGCCTAATTTTCGTCAGTCTCCAATCTTCTGATGCATAACGAACAAGTTCTTACATGGAGTACAAATTCTTACATAGTGAATAAGTTACATGGTGAACATTACAAGGGCAGTCATCACAGAAGCTTTCGGTTTTGTTCATGCATTATGAACTATAAACAGTCAGTTCAAATATGAATATTCATTTAGTTTTTATACTTGATTTATATGTGGATACCACATTTCTCTCTTTATTATTATTATTTTTAATAAAATGCTGAAGTGGTACGTAGATACAAGATAAAGGTAGAAAACATAGTTTAGTGTTGTAAGAGAGCAAATATAGATGATCAGGTGTGTGCCTGTAGACTACGTGTTAATCTGAGCTAGACAAGGGCAATAAAACATCCACGTATGCAGAAGATTTCTCTCAGAACATGAGGGGGGAGGTTCTAAGCCTCACCTCTGCTGATCCCCATTTTCTCACCTGATGGCCCCCCTGCGACTGTGCCTGTCTTAGGTTGTTCCTCCCTTGAGGAATCTTACCCGTCTCTGGCTAACCAGTCATCTTCCGGGGCCATACAGGGAAATGTAAAGTTGGTTAAGTGAGAGAGAAGCCTTATTGTTTGAAAAGGTTAGCTTTTTACTTCTTTGCATATTTATGCCCTGTGGCTTCTGCGCCCAGCATTTGTCTTGAGGTGTCTTTACCACTTGGAAGAATTATGATACTCGGTAAATTCGACCTGTGGCAAGAATTCTATTTAAGGGTTGTAACTAGGTAGGAAGAAGAAAAGCTATAGAAGTAGCAGGTGGAAGAAAACCTGGGAAGATTGATTATTTCTTTGACATATATTCTTGTAGAGTAACTTCAGCATGGATAGGTTTTAAACTACTAATTAAATTGTGCGCACACATTAACATAATAGGAGTACAGTTATGTAACCAAAGCATACCTGTAATTACCAGCCATCTCCAGTGAAACCAAGAAAACCAGTTAGGCACCTTAGGCATTTGTGAAAACTTATCTATGATATGGTGGATATTGTCCAACTGAACTTGAACAGTCTGAGAGAATTCAGATAAATTAAAACAACCCATTCCTGGGGACTGTTCACATCCCATATGTTCTTTTAACAGCAAATAGTCTGTGGTTGTAAGATTTTGGAGTGCTACAATTTGCACTTCTCCAAATTCTTGGTTGAGTTCCAACAGTATAGATCCAGGCAAATTTGTTGTTTTACTGTATGCACAGGCCAGCTTAGATATCTCCTTCATCATTCCCATGGCAAGTCCAGGAATTGGTGGGATGAGTGCATCTACACCTGTGGCAGTGCGTGGATCTTTGTTGGGGTTTTTTTTGCTGATCATCTTCTGGCATGAGTCTTCCCGAGAGTGCTGATGTTGGAAGTTCTTTTTCATATCGTATCTTAGTTCATTTTCGGGGTAGCCACATTAGGCTTTGATCCTCTGTATAAACACAAACAGACCCTTTGCCTACACTTTTATATGCCCTTTATATACTTGTGTAGAACTCATTGGAGGTCACCACACAGGAACTGCTTTTTTTTTTATATCATTAATCTACACTTACATGATGAATACTTTGTTTACTAGGCTCTCCCCTATACCAGGTTTCCCCATATACTCCTTTACAGTCACTGTCCATCAGCGTAGCAAAATGTTGTAGAATCACTACTTGTCTTCTTTGTGCTGTACAGCCCTCTCCTTTCTCCCACCCCCCTATGGATGCTAATCTTAATATCCCCCTTTTTCTCCCCCACCTTATCCCTCCCTACCCACCCATCCTCCCCAGTCCCTTTCCCTTTGTTACCTGTTAATCCATTCTTGAGTTCTGTGATTCTGCTGCTGTTTTGTTCCTTCAGTTTTTCCTTTGTTCTTATACTCCACAGATGAGTGAAACCATTTGGTATTTCTCTTTCTCCACTTGGCTTGTTTCACTGAGCATAATACCCTCCAGCTCCATCCATGTTGGTGCAAATGGTAGGATTTGCCCTGTTCTTATGGCTGAGTAGTATTCCATTGTGTATATGTACCACATCTTCTTTATCCATTCATCTTTCGATGGACATTTAGGTTGCTTCCAATTCTTGGCTATTGTAAATAGTGCTGCGATAAACATAGGGGTGCATTGGTCTTTGTCGTACTTGATTGCTGCATTCTTAGGATAAATTCCTAGGAGTGCAACTCCTGGGTCTAATGGTATGTCTGTTTTGAGCATCTTGATGTACCTCCATACTGCTTTCCACAATGGTTGAACTAATTTACATTCCCACCAGCAGTGTAGGAGTGTTCCCCTTTCTCCACAGCCTCGCCAACATTTGTTGTTGTTTGTCTTTTGGATGGCAGCCATCCTTACTGGTGTGAGGTGATACCTCATTGTAGTTTTAATTTGCATTTCTCTGATAATTAGCGATGTGGAGCATCTTTTCATGTGTCTGTTGGCCATCTGTATTTCTTATTTGGAGAACTGTCTGTTCAGTTCCTCTTCCCATTTTTTAATTGGGTTATTTGTTTTTTGTTTGTTGAGGTGTGTGAGCTCTTTATATATTCTGAACGTTAAGCCTTTATCGGATGTGTCATTTTCAAATATATTCTCCTATACTGTAGGGTTCCTTTTTGTTCTATTGATGGTGTCTTTTGCTGTACAGAAGCTTTTCAGCTTAATATAGTCCCACTTGTTCATTTTTGCTGTTGTTTTCCTTGCCCGGGGAGATATGTTCAAGAAGAGGTCACTCATGTTTATGTCTAAAAGGTTTTTGCCTATGTTTTTTTCCAAGAGTTTAATGGTTTCGTGACTTACATTCAGGTCTTTGATCCATTTTGAGTTTACTTTTGTATATGGGGTTAGACAATGATCCAGTTTCATTCTCCTACATGTAGCTGTCCAGTTTTGCCAGCACCATCTGTTGAAGAGACTGTCATTTCACCATTGTATGTCCATGGCTCCTTTATCAAATATTAATTGACCATATATGTCTGGGTTAATGTCTGGATTGTCTAGTCTGTTCCATTGGTCTGTGGCTCTGTTCTTGTGCCAGTTCCAAATTGTCTTGATTACTATGGCTTTATAAAAGAGCTTGAAGTTGGGGAGTGAGATCCCCCCTACTTTATTCTTCTTTCTCAGGATTGCTTTGGCTTTTCGGGGTCTTTGGTGGTTCCATATGAATTTTTGAATTATTTGTTCCAGTTCATTGAAGAATGTTGCTGGTAGTTTCATAGGGATTGCATCAAATCTGTATATTGCTTTGGGCAGGATGGGCATTTTGACGATATTAATTCTTCCTAGCCATGAGCATGGGATGCGTTTCCATCTATTAGTGTCCCCTTTAATTTCTTTTAAGAGTGACTTGTAGTTTTCAGAGTATAAGTCTTTCACTTCTTTGGTTAGGTTTATTCCTAGGTATTTTATCTTTTTTGATGCAATTGTGAATGGAGTTGTTTTCCTGATTTCTCTTTCTGTTGTTGCATTGTTAGTGTACAGGAAAGCCACAGATTTCTGTGTGTTGATTTTGTATCGTGCATCTTTGCTGTATTCCGATATCAGTTCTAGTAGTTTTGGGGTGGAGTCTTTAGGGTTTTTTATGTACAGTATCATGTCATCTGCAAATAGTGACAGTTTAACTTCTTCTTTACCAATCTGGATTCCTTGTATTTTTTTGTTTTGTCTAATTGCCATGGCTAGGACCTCCAGTACTATGTTAAATAACAGTGGGGAGAGTGGACATCCCTGTCTAGTTCCCGATCTCAGAGGAAATGCTTTCAGCTTCTCGCTGTTCAATATAATGTTGGCTGTGGGTTTTTCATAGATAGCCTTTATTATGTTGAGGTACCTGCCCTCTATTCCCATTTTGCTGAGAGTTTTTATCATGAATGGATGTTGAACTTTGTCAAATGCTTTTTCAGCATCTATGGAGATGATCATGTGGTTTTTGTCTTTCTTTTTGTTGATGTGGTGGATGATATTGATGGACTTTCGAATGTTGTGTCATCCTTGCATCCCTGGGATGAATCCCACTTGGTCATGGTGTACGATCCTTTTGATGTATTTTTGAATTCGGTTTGCTAAAATTTTGTTGAGTATTTTTGCGTCTACGTTCATCAGGGATATTGGTCTGTAGTTTTCTTTTTTGGTGGTGTCTTTGCCTGGTTTTGGTATTAGGGTGATGTTAGCTTCATAGAATGAGTTTGGGAGTATCCCCTCCTCTTCTATTTTTTGGAAAACTTTAAGGAGAATGGGTATTATGTCTTCCCTGTATGTCTGATAAAATTCCGAGGTAAATCCATCTGGCCCGGGGGTTTTGTTCTTTGGTAGTTTTTTGATTACGCTTCAATTTCGTTGCTGGTAATTGGTCTGTTTAGATTTTCTGTTTCTTTTTGTGTCAGTCTTGGAAGGTTGTATTTTTCTAGGAAGTTGTCCATTTCTTCTAGGTTTCCCAGCTTGTTAGCATATAGGTTTTCATAGTATTCTCTAATAATTCTTTGTATTTCTATGGGGTCCGTCATGATTTTTCATTTCTCATTTCTGATACTGTTGATTTGTGTTGACTCTCTTTTCCTCTTAATAAGTCTGGCTAGAGGCTTATCTATTTTGTTTATTTTCTCAAAGAACCAGCTCTTGGTTTCATTGAGTTTTGCTATTGTCTTATTCTTCTCAATTTTATTTATTTCTTCTCTGATCTTTATTATGTCCCTCCTTCTGCTGACCTTAGGCCTCATTTGTTCTTCTTTTTCCAATTTCGATAATTGTGACATTAGACCGTTCATTTGGGCTTGTTCTTCCTTTTTAAAATATGCTTGGATTGCTATATACTTTCCTCTTAAGACTGCTTTTGCTGTGTCCCACAGAAGTTGGGGCTTAGTGTTGTTGTTGTCGTTTGTTTCCATATATTGCTGGATCTCCATTTTGATTTGGTCATTGATCCATTGATTATTTAGGAGCGTGTTGTTGAGCCTCCATGTGTTTGTGAGCCTTTTTGCTTTCTTTGTACAGTTTATTTCTAGTTTTATGGCTTTGTGGTCTGAAAAGTTGGTTGGTAGGATTTCAATCTTTTGCAATTTACTGAGGCTCTTTTTGTGGCCTAGTATGTGGTCTATTCTGGAGAATGTTCCATATGCACTTGAGAAGAATGTGTATCCTGTTGCTTTTGGATGTAGAGTTCTGTAGATGTTTATTAAGTCCATCTGTTCTAGTGTGTTGTTCAGTGCCTCTGTGTCTTTACTTATTTTCTGTCTGGTGGATCTGTCCTTTGGAGTAAGTGGTGTGTTGAAGATTCCTAGAATGAATGCATTGCATTCTATTTCCTCCTTTAGTTCTGTTAATATTTGTTTCCGGTATGTTGGTGCTCCTGTATTGGGTGCATACATATTTATAATGGTTATATCCTCTTGATGGACTGAGCCCTTTATCATTATGTAATGTCCTTCTTTGTCTTTTGTTACTTTCTTTATTTTGAAGTCTGTTTTTTCTGATACCAGAATCGCAACACCTGCTTTCTTCTCTCTGTCGTTTGCTTGAAATATCTTTTTCCATCCCTTGACTTTAAGTCTGTGCGTGTCTTTGGGTTTGAGGTGAGTCTCTTGTAAGCAGCATATGGATGGATCTTGCTTTTTTATCCATTCTATTACTCTGTGTCTTTTGATTGGTGCATTCAGTCCATTTACATTTAGGTTGATTATTGAAAGGTATGAATTTATTGCCATTACAGGCTTTAGGTTTGTGGTTACCAAAGGTTTAGGGTTAGCTTCTTTACTATCCTTCTGTCTAAGTTAACTCGCTTGTTGAACTATTATAAATGCAGTCTGATGATTCTTTATTTCTCTCCCTTCTTATTCCTCCTCCTCCCTTCTTCATATGTTGGGAGTTTTGTTCTGTGCTCTTTTTTGGAGTGCTCCCATCTAGAGCAGTCCCTGTAGGATGCCCTGTAGAAGTGGTTTGTGGGAGGCAAATTCCCTCAACTTTTGCTTGTCTGGGAATTGTTTAATCCCTCCTTCATATTTAAATGATATTCGTGCTGGATACTGTAGTCTTGGTTTGAGGCTCTTCTGTTTCATTGCATTAAGTATATCATGCCATTCTCTTCTGGCCTGTAGGGTTTCTGTTGAGAAGTCTGATGATAGCCTGATGGGTTTTCCTTTGTAGGTAACCTTTTTTTTCTCTCTGGCTGCCTTTAATGCTTTGTCCTTGTCTTTGATCTTTGCCATTTTAATTATTATGTGTCTTGGTGTTGCCCTCCTTGGATCCCTTGTCATGGGAGTTCTGTGTACCTCTGTGGTCTGAGAGCCCATTTCTTCCCCTAGTTTGGGGAAGTTTTTGGCAATTATTTCTTCAAAGACATTTTCTATCCCTTTTTCTCTCTCTACTTCTTCTGGTATACCTATAATTCCTATATTGTTCCTTTTCGAAGGTCACTCAGCTCTCTTAAAATTCTTTCAGTCATGGAGATCCTTTTATCTCTCTCTTCATCAGCTTCTCTGCGTTCCTGTTCTGTTTTCTAGTCCATTAATGGTCTCTTGCATCTCGTCCATTCTGTTTTGAAGTCCTTCCAGAGCTTGTTTTATTTCTGTATTCTCCTTCCTTAGTTCTTGGATATTTCTCTTCAAGTCCATCAGCATGGTTATGACTTTTGTTTTGAATTCTTTTTCAGGAAGACTGGCTAAATCTATCTCCCCAGGTTCCTTCTCAGGGGAAGATGTAGCAGATGCCGAAGCTGTCTGGGTTAGTCTTGTCTGGATCATATTTTTTTGCCTTTTCATGTTGACAGGTGCTATTGACTGTCAGCTGGGAGGGCCATAATTTTCACTTGCTACTGGCCTTTCTTTACTGGGACAACTGCGACCCCTAGTGGCTTGTGTTGTGTAATTGTGTGTAGACTGGGTCTTTGTGTCTTGCCTTGCCGGAAGGGAGGAATTTCCCTTTCTGTGGGCGGAGTTTGTCTCAGGCTGCTTCTCTGCTTTTGCAGCGCCCTGAGGGGTAATGGACGGGGTGTGGGGGGGTGGGCTGTTTGGCTGTTTACCTCCGTGAGGGGTCTCAGAGCTGTTGCCCAGGGGGTTAGTGCGCCTGGTTTTCCCTGTAATTTCCAACTGCTGGAGTATGACCTGTGTTGTTTCCGTCAAGCTGTTAAGTCCCTGTCCCTTTAAGACTTTCAAAAAGCCTCCGCTTTTCTTTGTCACAGGGGCTTCAGCTTCGGCACCCGCTCAGAGGTCTTGTTGCCCTGTTTCTCCAGTATCCAGGGCCCCCTGCCCACGCACTGTGTCTGTGCTCTGGTGGGGGTGGCTGGGGCTGGGTGTTCAGCAGTCCTGGGCTCCGTCTCCCTCCCGCTCTGCCTACTCTTCTCCTGCTGGGAGCTGGGGGGAGGGGCGCTCGGGTCCCGCCGGGCCAGGGCTTGTATCTTACCCCTTTCACCAGTCGCTGGGTTCTCGCTGGTGTAGCTGCAGTCTGGCCACTGTCCTGCGTCTTCTGGTCTCTCTTTTAGGACTAGTTGTGTTTGTTGTATTTTCAAAAGTATATATGTTTTTGGGAGGAGATTCCCACTGTCCTACTCACGCCGCCATGTTGGCTCCCTCTTTTGAGGAAGGCCTCTTTGAAGAGGGACATTGAAGCTGAGACCTGAAGCATAAGAAAAAGCAAGTATATTTTAAAATGGAAGGAAGAATGTTCTAGACACTGGGAACATCATTTACAAAGATCCCAAAGAGAGGGAATTTTGGTATATTCAAAGCTTTGAAAGAAGACCATTGTGGTCGGAATGGAGTGAATGAGAAAGAGAGTGTTATGAGATGAGGTTGTTGAGATAGGACTTTATAGACCAGAGTAAGGAGTTTGGATTTTAAGTTCTGTGGGAAACCACTAAAAAAGGAGATGTACAAGATATAATTTTTCTTTTTAAAGGAGAATGATTTTGTTATTGTGTTGTATTTGCATTAGAGAAGGGCAAGATTGGAAAGGGAGAGAGAAGCTTGGAGGCTCATCACAGTGGTCCAAACCGTAGTGGATTTGGAGAGAAGTGGATAGATATGAGATACATTCTTGAGTTACAATCAACTGGATTTGCTGAAGGATTGGATATAGGAGGGTAGGGTACTGGAAAAGAGTTTGAATCAAAGATGATATTGAGGTTTCTGTCTTGATTAATAAGTTTGTTGTGGTACCAGTTTCTGAAATGGGGGACATTGGAAGAAGGATCAGGTTTGGTGAGAGTTGTGGACATGGTGAATTTGAGATGTCTATTAGAGATCCAAGTGGAGATATGGAGTAGTCAGCTGGATTTATGAATCTGGAGTTCAGGAACAGATTTTAGATGATATTTAAAATTGTGGATCTCGATGAGATAACCTAGGGAGGTTAAAAAGAGAAGAGCACCTGGATCATGTGAATATTTTACCTTTAATGTAGAAGCTGTGAGATACTAAAAGGAGAATGGGTTGGTAATAAAGGTAGGGATGCAGTTCAGTGGTAGAGTATCTGCTGTATATGCAGGAAGCCCTAGATTTTATCCGTAGTGTCTCCATTTTCTTTTTGCCTCCTCAGAGGACAGGGCATAGCTAGATATTCTTTTGTCAATTACTCACATACATTTTTTCTATTTCCTGGAATGAAGCAGGTGCTCAATAAATATTTGTTGAATGAACGAATTAATGAATGAAATGAATGGGACTATCTGAGCTGTAGGAACTGCTTTGCCACAATGTAGTGTTTATGATATTGGGCAGTTAGCAAGTTACAGTTTTGTTCATTGTAAAATGGCAATAATAAAAATACCCATCTTTTTGGACAGGTTTAAAACGATAAAATATTTATAGCAAGTAACACAGAACTGATGCTCAATTAATGTTAGCTACTATTATCTCCTTGCATGTCAGGTGCTTATCCATAAAACAGGGGCAGTAATTTCTGACCTGCTTCTCTCGCAAGGCCATTTGCGAAGCTAGCAGGAGTCAAGTAACACTTCGACTCTACAAAGTGTTATAAGTATTAATGTTTTAATTGGTCTGACTCTACATTATGCAGCCACTCTCCCCATTCTCCCGCAGAATTACTTAAAAGGAAACGCATCTTTAAAGAGAACCAGTACTGCTGCATGCCAGCCCAGCCTGGTCCAACCGATAGTACTGGAAACCCCACCCCAATGCGTAGTCGCGGCGTTCAATTTAAAAATACTCTGCCCTGCCCTTCCTTGCTAGGTGAGCACACGTCACAACTGTGCGCACTTATTGGCTCCTGTTGGCCAATCACCACTGCGCTTCCTCCTGTGGCTGTAATTTTCAAAATTCGCTCCTGGGTCGCTTGGAAGGGTCTCAGGCCAGGTTGAGAAGGACACGGGTCGCTACGATACAGAACTCCGCTCATTGCCCGGGCTTCTCCTGGCCTAGGAGTGCATCGGTGGTTTTTCCTGTTCTGTCCTCCATCTCGATGTGAGGCAGGCGCCTTTGGGCTTGTACTGCCCACTCGAATGTCCTGCTCTGACGTATGCAGGTAGGTCCCTGAGCATCACTCCAGCCCCTTGCTACATGCTGTCTTCTCTTGGCAGGATGCGCGGCGTCCCTGCCACGAAACCTTTGTTTTGTTTCTTTCTGCTGTCAGTCAGCAGTCTGTACGAGGTTGGGCAGGGAGTGTGTATTAAGAGGATGAAATTGGCAAAGTAAACGAGACTGGGTCTTTTGAACTACAGGTTGGAGGACATGAAGGAGGATGGAAATGTGTCCTCTTCCTTGTTATCCCTTTTATTTCCACCAGCTTTCTTCTATCCCTGCCTCCAACCCCTGCAGCTCTGGCTTCCCCACTGCTCTCCGCTATGGTCCACTTAGAAGCCTAGAATGTTAGAGGTGGAAGAGACCCTAGAACAGTGCTTAGATATTGACGTCCATACAAATCATCTGGGGTTATTGTTAACTTGCACGTTTGGTAGGCCTGGCTTGGGGACTGTGATTTTAAATTGCTAACAAGCTCCCAGGTGATGCTAATGTTGCTGGTCCATTGAGCACAGTTTGAATAGCTAGGAGGCTCTGATCCCATTGCCTCATTTTATTAGGTGAGCCTAGAGAGGGAAAAGGGATTTTCCCTGAGTCACAGGGCCAGCTAGGGTGAGGGTCAGAACTAGATCCTAGGTATCCTTCCCAGCCCAGTGCTGCTTTCATTGACACCATGCTGCTTTCTCTCCCCCAAGTGTCTTTCTGTAAGCTGCCTTTATATATAAAATGGGGTTGCTGCTGTTTCCTGTAGACTATCTTGAGCTATACTTTTGAAGTCTAAGTAACTGGGCTTCTAAACGAGCCACCTTGCCCCGAGTGGGTTTCAGCACCAGTCCTGGGATGCTCAGTGGAGTCTCCAGCATTTATCAGTGTGTATGTTGGGGACATGAAAAGTCTGGAAAGTGGAAAGGATTCTAATTTTCTTGTCCAAGTGAGGCTCAGGGTTCTGTAGGTGGTAAAAGACAAGAACTGTTCTACAGAGAGTGTCCTTTTATGAAAGCATGTTTTTGGTGGTGTCAGTCCCCTCCCCCCTCCTCCTGCCAGGGAAATTGTTAAGTCATTGTGTGTGTTCTCCAAATCAACTGATTAGTGTTCAGAATAATGAAGGTGGTATATGACCATCATCACCTGAATAACCTTATTTTCTCTGAGGTTTAGTTAACCTGTGATGTCATCAGCTGGAAGTTTTCTAGCCTGTTGACTCCAGTCTATTTTTCCCTTTCCTTTGAAAGATAAAGCTTTCAGAACACGAGTCTTTGGTCATCCATAAAAAAGTCATATGAGGTATGAATAATACTAGTGGAGTAAGTGGTTTTCATACAGTACAGTTAAGGGTGGGTGCACCCAATTTAGCTTTATTGATACTTGGCTGAGTTTTGAGGGATAAGATAGAAAATAGGTTTGGATTTGGGAGAAGAGAAGGTAAGATGCACCTGCCATGAATTAGGCTTCATGCATAAAAATTTACTTTCGAGCTGCATGATACCTCTGCAAAGTAAGTGGTAGTATAGCTCTTTTCCAAATGAGGAAACTGAGGCTTAAAGATGCTAACTTGGCTGGTTTAGAAGCCTAATCGCTTTTTTTTTTTTAAAGGGCTGTACTCATTATTTCTCCTCACACTACCACACACCTTTCATTTTGGACTGTGGACTGTTTTGGAATGCTTTTGAGTATGTTCGGGGAGACATTGTGTATATGTATTTGTGCATGTATTCATGGTATTTTCGAAAGAGTCCTGGAAAGTACTGGGCGATCTATGCTGCTTAATAGTTTGTCCTGTGTAATAAGTCACTTAACACACTTGGGACTATAAAATGGAAATAACTGTACTTGCCCTGCTTACCTCACAGTTTTGTTATGAGGGTCAACTGAGGTAATTAATGGGAAGGTACATACTTTTACTGACTTTTCATCACTGACAAAATGTTTAATACATCTCCATCTAAAGCAAAACCCAAGTCAACCTTTTTCCTTTCTTAAACTTTCCCTTCAAACTGCAATCTTCTCTGCTTCCCTTTCTTACCAGCTTGGCCACAGCCTAGCTTTCAGCCCCTTTATAACTCCTTACCCACACATTCTTTATAGTCCATACTCCAGGTAACTGGGATGTCCCTGAAACTGCGATGCTCTGCCTGTGCAAGGCTCAGTCTTTCTTTACCTGGAAAGCTCCCCAGTCTACTTGGGAACCTCTTTGTCATTTAAGTCCAGATCAAACATAACCTCTGTGAAGTTTTCCTCCAACCCCTGTCCCCAACAAAGTTACTGACTTTCCATTATGTTTCTGTAGTACTTTGTGTAAATCTACCTTTATTAAATCATTTGCCACATTTTTGTTATTGTTAGAGTTGCACATGTTAGACTTTTAGGATAAGATCCATGATTTATTTGTGTTTGTATCTCCATTGCTTGAAGTATCTGGTAGATAGTGGTAAGTTTGTTGCATTGCCTTAGCATCTCTCTTAGGGAAGCCTGTTCTTTGTCAAATGCAATTGAACTTGGAGATTGAATATGGGTGTGGTTGGAAGGGCACTTGTATCTGAGTGGGAAGGGTCTCTTGTGTATTCAAAACCTCATTATTCCTAATAATGTATTTGCTTGTAAGACCCATAAATGTATCCTAAATATCGAGGACTTACAAAAAAAGAACCTTGAGAGATGTTGCCTGGGGTCTCACACTCAAATGGGGAAAAGGTAGGACTCTTCCAAGGGCTGTGATGATTGTTAAATTTTTATGTCAAATGAATTTTAATACATTAGTTCTTCTGTTATTATGTCATCTTTTGAATTTTTTTCCTACCAGGTTCCTGAAACTGCGTTACAGTTTCTTCTGATTGAATGCAGCCTTTGAATACTCTCTGGCTTACTGTGCATTCTTGTGTCTTCTCCATAGCATTATTATAATTGCTGCAGCCAGAACTCCATGCCTTTTAAAGAACATTAACCCTACCAGCTAGCCTCCATACTATATAACCTGTCATTTTCTTGATTGTTTTCAGTGCAAAACTCTCATGTGTTTTGTCCCTAGTGTTCCTAGACCTAAATATGGGGCTAGGCCGTAGTTCCAGTGCCCAAAGAGGATGGCAGGCACTTGTGCTGGGCTTTTTACTTAGAGTATCTCATTTAATTTGAACAAAGCCCTGCAGAAGTAGGTATACTTATCTCCATTTAATAGATGAGATAACTGAAGCTAAGGGAGTTTTAAGTCACTTGGCGAAGGTTAATTGTGGTAAACCAAGAATTGAACCTATTTCTACCTAACTCAAAGTTTGTTTTCTCCTACGGATGCTATAAACACATGAGGTTTTCTCAAGAATTTCTGGAGAACTCTGTGATGTTTCTGGTGAATGGTGTTTTAAAAAGTCCTTTTTTTTCAAATTGCAGCCCTGCTTTGGATAGATGCTGCTGAATCTGTAAGAGATGCCACTGCCACTACCACCACGAAGCTCCAAACATGAGACTAAGAAATCTCAGTCCAGCAAAACTTTGCCCAGTGATCATGGCCAATCTGAAAAGGTTAGAGTAAGCTGTTTCTCCCAACAATGTCTCAAATAACCTCTTTCTATGTTGGGTGAGTCCTTATCCTCACCCCTAAATCTTTTGAAATATGTGTGGTTTAATTTGAGGAAGTGGGAAGGGGAGGCAGCTATTTTAGTTGGAGAATGCCAGCAAATTATAACTTGCAGAGAGTGTGAACTCTTCTTTCCCATAAATGTATGACTGAAATGAAGGCCACCCTCCACAACCTTCAAAAGCAAACAATACTCAACTTTTGTAAATGACGATCACATCTATACTCTTTATTTGTTCAATTTTTTAAATGTTTTTTAAAAAATGATACTTAAAAAGTATCATTGATATACAATCTTATGAAGGTTTCACATGAATAACACTGTGCTTTCAGCATACACCCAATCATTTAGTTCCACCCACACACTCCACTGCAATCACTGTTCATCAGCGTAGTAAGATGCTATAGAGTCATTACTTGTCTTCTCTGTGCTATACTGCCTTCCCGGTGACCTACCTATATAGTGTGTGCTAATTATAATGCCTCTTAATCCCCTTATCCCTTGCTCCCCAACCCACCCTCCCCAGCCCCTTTCTTTTGGTAACTGCTAGTCCCTTCTTGGAGTCTGTGAGTCTGCTGCTGTTTTGTTCCTCCCGTTTTTCTTTGTTGTTATAATCCACAAATGAGTGAAATCATTTGGTACTTGTCTTCTCCACCTGGCATATTTCACTGAGCATAATACCCTCTAGCTCCATCCATGTTGTTGCAAATGGTAGGATTTGTTTTCTTTTTATGGCTGAGTAATATTCCATTGTGTTTATGTATCACATCTTCTTTATCCATTCATCTACTGATGGACACTTAGGCTGCCTCCGTATCTTGGCTATTGTAAATAGTCCTGTAATAAACATAGGGGTACATATGTCTTTTTGAATCTGGGATCTTATTTCTTCAGGTAAATTCCTAGGAGTGCAGTTCCTCATCAAAATGGTATTTCTATTTGTAGTTTTTTAAGGAACTGCATATTACTTTCCAAAATGGCTGAACTAATTTACATTCCCACCAACAGTGTAGGAGGGTTCCCCTTTCTCCACGTCCTTGCCAGCATTTGTTGTTCCTAGTCTTTTCTGTGTTGGCATCCTAACTGGTGTGAGGTCATATCTCATGGTGATTTTAATTTACATTTCCCTGATGATTAGCAATGTGGAACATCTTTTCATGTGCCTGTTGGCCATCTGAATTTCTTCTTTGGAGAAGTGTCTGTTCATATCCTCTGCCCATTTTTTAATTGGGTTATTTGTCTTTAGGGTGTTGAGGTGTGTGCATTCTTTATACATTTTGGATGTTAACCCCTTGTTGGATAAGTCATTTATGAATATATTCTCCCATACTGTAGGATGCCTTTTTGTTCTGCTGATGGTGTCCTTTGCTGTGCAGAAGGTTTTTAGTTTGATGTTGTCCCATTTGTTATTTTTGCTTTTGTTTTCCTTGCCTGAGGAGATGTGTTCAGGAAAAAGTTTCTTATGTTTATATTCAAGGGATTTTTGCCTATGTTTTCCTCTATGAGTTTCATGGTTTCATGACTTACATTCAGGTCTTTGATCCATTTTGAGTTTACTTTTACTTATGGAGTTAGACAATAATCTAGTCTCATTCTCTTATATGTAGTTGTCCAGTTTTGCCAACACCATTATTTGAAGAGGCTGTCATTTCCCTATTGTATATTCATGGTTCCTTTATCACATATGACTTGGCCATATATGTGTGGGTTTATATCTGGGTTCTCTATTGTGTTGCATTGATCTGTGGATCTGTTCTTGAGCCAGTACCAAATTGTCTTGATTACTATGGCTTTGTAGTAGAGCGTGAAGTTGGGAAGCTGCTTTATTCTTCCTTCTTAGGATTGCTTTGGCTATTTGGGGTCTTTTGTGGTTCCATATGAATTTTACAACTACTTGTTCTAGTTCATTGAAGAATGCTGTTGGTATTTTGATAGGGATTGCATTGAATCTGTAGATTGCTTTAGGTAGGATGGCTATTTTGACAATATTAATTCTTCCTATCCAGGTGCACATACTGTATTTCCATTTTTGTATGTCTTCTTTAATTTCTCTCATGAGTGTCTTGTAGTTTTCAGAGTATAGGTCTTTTACCTCCTTGGTTAGGTTTATTCCTAGGTATTTTATTCTTTTTGATGCAATTGTGAATAGAATTGTTTTCCTGATTTCTCTTTCTATTAGTTCATTGTTAGTGCATAGGAAAGCCATAGATTTCTGTGTGTTAATTTTGTATCCTGCAACTTTGCTGAATTCAGATATTAGATCTAGAAGTTTTGGAGTGGAGTCTTTAGGTTTTGTTATGTACAATATCATGTCATCTGCAAAGAGTGACAGTTTGACTTCTTCCTTACCAATCTGGATGCCATTTATTTCTTTGTTTTGTCTGATTGCCATGGCTAGGACCACCAGTACTATGTTGAATAACAGTGGGGAGAGTGGGCATCCCTGTCTTGTTCCTGATCTTAGGTGAAAAGCTTTCAGTTTCTCGCTGTTAAGTATGATGTTGGCTGTGGGTTTGTCATGTATGGCCTTTATTATGTTGAGGTACTTGCCCTCTATACCCATTTTGTTGAGAGTTTTTATCATGAATGGATGTTGAATTTTGTTGAATGCTTTTTCAACATCTATGGAGATGATCATGTGGTTTTTTTCCTTCTTTTTGTTAATGTGGTGGATGATGTTTTGATGGATTTTCGAATGTTGTACCATCCTTGCGTCCCTAGAATGAATCCCACTTGATCATGTTGTATGATCCTCTTGATGTATTTTTGAATTTGGTTTGCTAATATTTTGTTGAGTATTTTTGCATCTATGTTTATCAGGGATATTGGTCTGTAATTCTCTTATTTGGGGTGTCTTTGCCTGGTTTTCCTATTAGAGTGATGCTGGCCTCATCGAATGAGTTTGGAAGCATTCCCTCTTCTACTTTCTGGAAAACTTTAAGGAAGATGGGGATTAGCTCTTCTTTAAATGTTTGAGGGAGGCGGAGCCAACATGGCGGCGTGAGTAGGACAGTGGGAATCTCCTCCCAAAAACATATATACTTTTGAAAATACAACAAACACAACTAGCCCTAAAAGAGAGACCAGAAGACGCAGGACAGTGGCCACACTGCAGCTACACCAGCGAGAGCCCAGCGACTGGTGAAAGGGGTAAGATACAAGCCCCGGCCCGGCGGGACCCGAGCGCCCCTCCCCCCAGCCCCCGGCGGGAGAAGAATAGGCAGAGCGGGAGGGAGACGGAGCCCAGGACTGCTGAACACCCAGCCCCGGCCATCCGGGCCAGAGCGCAGACACAGTACGTGCCCAGGGGGCCCTGGATACTGGGGGAACAGGGAGTAAGACCTCTGAGTGGGTGCCGAAGCTGATGCCCCTGTGACAAAGAAAAGCAGGGGCTTTTTGAAAGTCTTAAAGGGACAGGGACTTAACAGCTTGACGGAAACAACCCAGGTCACAGTACAGCAGCTGGAAATTACAGGGAAAACCGGGTGCACTAACCCCCCTGGGCAACAGCTCTGAGACCCCTCACGGAGGCAAACAGTCAAGCAGCCCCCGCATCCATTACCCCACCGGGTGCTGCGAAAGCAGAGAAGCAGCCTGAGACAAATTCCGCCCACAGAAAGGGAAATTTCTCCCTTCCGGCCAGGCAAGACACAAAGACCCACTCTACACGCAATTACCCAACACAAGCCACTAGGGGTCGCAGTTGTCCCAGTAAAGAAAGGCCAGTAGCAAGTGAAAATTTTGGCCTTCCCAGCTGACAGTCAATAGCACCTGTCAACATGAAAAGGCAAAAAAATATGATCCAGACAAGACTAACCCAGACAGCTTCGGCATCTGCTACATCTTCCCCTGAGAGGGAATCTGGGGAGATAGATTTAACCAGTCTTCCTGAAAAAGAATTCAAAATAAAAGTCATAACCATGCTGATGGACTTGCAGAGAAATATGCAAGAACTAAGGAAGGAGAATTCAGAAATAAAACAAGCTCTGGAAGGACTTAAAAACAGAATGGAAGAGATGCAAGAGACCATTAATGGACTAGAAAACAGAGAACAGGAACGCAGAGAAGCTGATGCAGAGACAGATAAAAGGATCTCCAGGAATGAAAGAATTTTAAGAGAGCTGAGTGACCAATCGAAAAGGAACAATTTGAGAATCATAGGTATTCCAGAAGAAGTAGAGAGAGAAAAAGGGGTAGAAAATGTCTTTGAAGAAATAATTGCTGAAAATTTCCCCAAACTAGGGGAAGAAATGGCCTCTCAGACCACAGAGGTACACAGAACTCCCATGACAAGGGATCCAAGGAGGGCAACACCAAGACACATAATAATTAAAATGGCAAAGATCAAAGACAAAGACAAAGTATTACAGGCAGCCAGAGAGAAAAAAAAGGTTACCTACAAAGGAAAACCCATCAGGCTATCATCAGACTTCTCAACAGAAACCCTACAGGCCAGAAGAGAATGGCATGATATACTTAATGCAATGAAACAGAAGAGCCTCGAACCAAGACTACTGTATCCAGCACGAATATCATTTAAATATGAAGGAGGGATTAAACAATTCCCAGACAAGCAAAAGTTGAGTGAATTTGCCTCCCACAAACCACCTCTACAGGGCATCCTACAGGGACTGCTCTAGATGGGAGAACTCCTAAAAAGAGCACACAACAAAACACCCAACATATGAAGAAGAGAGGAGGAGGAATAAGAAGGGAGAGAAATAAAGAATCATCAGACTGTGTTTATAATAGCTCAACAAGCGAGTTAAGTTAGACAGTAAGATAGTAAAGAAGCTAACCCTAAACCTTTGGTAACCACAAACTTAAAGCCTGCAATGGCAATAAATTCATACCTTTCAATAATCAACCTAAATGTAAATGGACTGAATGCACCAATCAAAAGACACAGAGTAATAGAATGGATAAAAAAGCAAGATCCATCCATATGCTGCTTACAAGAGACTCACCTCAAACCCAAAGACACGCACAGACTTAAAGTCAAGGGATGGAAAAAGATATTTCAAGCAAACAACAGAGAGAAGAAAGCAGGTGTTGCAATTCTGGTATCAGACAAAACAGACTTCAAAATAAAGAAAGTAACAAAAGACAAAGAAGGACATTACATAATGATAAAGGGCTCAGTCCATTAAGAGGATATAACCATTATAAATATATATGCACCCAGTACAGGAGCACCAACATACCTGAAACAAATATTAATAGAACTAAAGGAGGAAATAGAATGCAATGCATTCATTCTAGGAGACTTCAACACACCACTCACTCCAAAGGACAGATCCACCAGACAGAAAATAAGTAAGGACACAGAGGCACTGAACAACACATTAGAACAGATGGACCTAATAGACATCTACAGAACTCTACATCCAAAAGCAACAGGATACACATTCTTCTCAAGTGCACATGGAACATTCTCCAGAATAGACCACGTACTAGGACACAAAAAGAGCCTCAGTAAATTTCAAAAGATTGAAACCCTACCAACCAACTTTTCAGACCACAAAGGCATTAAACTAGAAATAAACTGTTCAAAGAAAGCAAAAAGGCTCACAAACACATGGAGGCTCAACAACACGCTCCTAAATAATCAATGGATCAATGACCAAATCAAAATGGAGATCCAGCAATATATGGAAACAAACGACAACAACAACACTAAGCCCCAACTTCTGTGGGACACAGCAAAAGCAGTCTTAAGAGGAAAGTATATAGCAATCCAAGCATATTTAAAAAAGGAAGAGCAATCCCAAATGAACGGTCTAATGTCACAACTATCGAAATTGGAAAAAGAAGAACAAATGAGGCCTAAGGTCAGCAGAAGGAGGGACATAATAAAGATCAGAGAAGAAATAAATAAAATTGAGAAGAATAAAGCAATAGCAAAAATCAATGAAACCAAGAGCTGGTTCTTCGAGAAAATGAACAAAATAGATAAGCCTCTAGCCAGACTTATTAAGAGGAAAAGAGAGTCAACACAAATCAACAGTATGAGAAATGAGAAAGGAAAAATCACGACGGACCCCACAGAAATAAAAAGAATTATTAGAGAATACTATGAAAACCTATATGCTAACAAGCTGGGAAACCTAGTAGAAATGGACAACTTCCTAGAAAAATACAACCTTCCAAGACTGACCCAAAAAGAAACAGAAAATCTAAACAGACCAATTACCAGCAACGAAATTGAAGTGGTAATCAAAAAACTAGCAAAGAACAAAACCCCCGGGTCAGATGGATTTACCTCGGAAATTTATCAGACATACAGGGAAGACATAATACCCATTCTCCTTAAAGTTTTCCAAAAAATAGAAGAGGAGGGGATACTCCCAAACTCATTCTATGAAGCTAACATCACCCTAATACCAAAACCAGGCAAAGACACCACCAAAAAAGAAATCTACAGGCCAATATCCCTGATGAACGTAGACGCAAAAATACTCAACAAAATTTTAGCAAACCGAATTCAAAAATACATCAAAACCATCGTACACCATGACCAAGTGGGATTCATTCCAGGGATGCAAGGATGGCACAACATTCGAAAGTCCATCAATATCATCCACCACATCAACAAAAAGAAAGACAAAAACCACATGATCATCTCCATAGATGCTGAAAAAGCATTTGACAAAGTTCAACATCCATTCATGATAAAAACTCTCAGCAAAATGGGAATGAGGGCAAGTACCTCAACATAATAAAGGCCATCTATGTTAAACCCACAGCCAACATTATATTGAATAGCGAGAAGCTGAAAGCATTTCCGCTGAGATCGGGAACTAGACAGGGATGTCCACTCTCCCCACTGTTATTTAACATAGTACTGGAGGTCCTAGCCACGGCAATCAGACAAAACAAAAAAATACAAGGAATCCAGTTTGGCAAAGAAGAAGTCAAACTGTCACTATTTGCCGATGACATGATACTGTACATAAAAAACCCTAAAGACTCCACCCCAAAACTACTAGAACTGATATCGGAATACAGCAAAGTTGCAGGATACAAAATCAACACACAGAAATCTGTGGCTTTCCTATATACCAACAATGAACCAACAGAAAGAGAAATCAGGAAAACAACTTCATTCACAATTGCATCAATAAAAATAAAATACCTAGGAATAAACCTAACCAAAGAAGTGAAAGACTTATATTCTGAAAACTACAAGTCACTCTTAAAAGAAATTAAAGGGGACACTAACAGATGGAAACGCATCCCATGCTCATGGCTAGGAAGAATTAATATCGTCAAAATGGCCATCCTGCCCAAAGCAATATACAGATTTGATGCAATCCCTATGAAACTACCAGCAACATTCTTCAATGAACTGGAACAAAGAATTCAAAAATTCATATGGAACCACCAAAGACCCCGAATAGCCAAAGCAATCCTGAGAAAGAAGAATAAAGTGGGGGGATCTCACTCCCCAACTTCAAGCTCTATTATAAAGCCATAATAATCAAGACAATTTGGTACTGGCACAAGAACAGAGCCACAGACCAATGGAACAGACTAGACAATCCAGACATTAACCAAGACATATATGGTCAATTAATATTTGATAAAGGAGCCATGGACATACAATGGCGAAATGACAGTCTCTTCAACAGATGGTGCTGGCAAAACTGGACAGCTACATGTAGGAGAATGAAACTGGACCATTGTCTAACCGCATATACAAAAGTAAACTCCAAATGGATCAAAGACCTGAATGTAAGTCATGAAACCATTAAACTCTTGGAAGAAAACATAGGTAAAAACCTCTTAGACATAGACATGAGTGACCTCTTCTTGAACATATCTCCCCGGGCAAGGAAAACAACAGCAAAAATGAACAAGTGGGACTATATTAAGCTGAAAAGCTTCTGTACAGCAAAAGACACCATCAATAGAACAAAAAGGAACCCTACAGTATGGGAGAATATATTTGAAAATGACACATCCGATAAAGGCTTGACGTCCAGAATATATAAAGAGCTCACACACCTCAACAAACAAAAAACAAATAACCCAATTAAAAAATGGGCAAAGGAACTGAACAGATGGTTCTCCAAAAGAGAAATACAGATGGCCAACAGACACATGAAAAGATGCTCCACATCGCTAGTTATCAGAGAAATGCTAATTAAAACCACAATGAGATATCACATTACACCAGTAAGGATGGCTACCATCCAAAAGACAAACAACAACAAATGTTGGCGAGGTTGTGGAGAAAGGGGAACCCTCCTACACTGCTGGTGGGAATGTAAACTTGTTCAACCATTGTGGAAAGCAGTATGGAGGTACATCAAAATGCTCAAAACAGACATACCATTTGACCCAGGAATTGCACTCCTAGGAATTTACCCTAAGAATGCAGCAATCAAGTATGAGAAAGACCAATGTACCCCTATGTTTATCGCAGCACTATTTATAGTAGCCAAGAATTGGAAGCAACCTAAATGTCCATCGATAGATGAATGGATAAAGAAGAAGTTGTACATATACACAATGGAATACTACTCAGCCATAAAAAAAGGGCAAATCCAACCATTTGCAGCAACATGGATGGAGCTGGAGGGTATTATGCTCAGTGAAACAAGCCAAGCAGAGAAAGAGAAATACCAAATGATTTCACTCATCTGTGGAATATAAGAACAAAGGAAATACTGAAGGAACAAAACAGCAACAGAATCACAGAACTCAAGAATGGACTAACAGGTACCAAAGGGAAAGGGACTGGGGAGGATGGGTGGGTAGGGAGGGATAAGGGGGGGCAGAAAAAGAGGGGTATTAAGATTAGCATCCATAGCGGGGTGTGAGAAAGGGGAGGGCTGTACAACACAGAGAAGACAAGTAGTGATTCTACAACAGTTTGCTACGCTGATGGACAGTGACTTTAAAGGAGTATATAGGGGGGACCTGGTATAGGGGAGAGCCTAGTTAACAAAGTATTCGTCATGTAAGTGTAGATTAATGATTAAAAAAAAAAAGCAGTTCCTATGTGGTGACCTCTAATGAGTTCTACACAATGATATAAAGGGCATATAAAAGTGTAGGCAAAGGGTCTGTTTGTGTTTATACAGAGGATCAAAGCCTAATTTGGCTACCCCGAAAATGAACTAAGATACGATATGAAAAAGAACTTCCAACATCAGCACTCTCGGGAAGACTCATGACAGAAGATGATCAGCAAAAAAAAAAGAACTCTAACAAGGTCCATGCACTGTCACAGGTGTAGATGCACTCATCCCACCAGTTCCTGGACTTGCCATGGGAATGACGAAGGAGATATCTAAGCTGTCCTGTGCAGACAGTAAAACAAAAAATTGGACTGGATCTATACTGTTGTAACTCAACCAAGAATTAGGAGAAGTGCAAATTTTAGCACTCCAAAATCTTACAACCACAAACTATTTATCGTTAAAAGAACATATGGGATATGAACAGTCCCCAGGAATGGGTTGTTCTAGTTTATCTGAATTCTCTCAGACTGTTTAAGTTCAGTCGGACAATATCCACCATATCATAGATAAGTTTTCACAAATGCCTAAGGTGCCTAACTGGTTTTCTTGGTTTCACTGGAGATGGCTGGTAATTACAGGTATGCTTTGGTTAGGTAACTATATTCCTATTATGTTAATGTGTGTGCACAATTTAATTAGTCGTTTAAAACCTATCCATGCTGAAGTTACTCTACAAGAAGATATGTCAAAGAAATAATCAATCTTCCCAGGTTTTCTTCCACCTGCTACTTCTATAGGTTTTCTTCTTCCTACCTAATCACAACCTTTAAATAGAACTCGTGCCACATGTCGAATTTACCGAGTATCATAATTCTTCCAAGTGGTAAAGACACCTCAAGACAAATGCTGGGCATAGAAGCCACAGGGCATAAATATGCAAAGAAGTAAAAAGCTAACCTTTTCAAACAATAAGGCTTCTCTCTCACTTACCAACTTAACATTTCCCTGTATGGCCCCGGAAGTTGACTGGTTAGCCAGAGATGGGTAAGATTCCTCAAGGGAGGAACAACCTAAGACAGGCACAGTCACAGGGGGCCATCTGGTGAGAAAATGGGGAGCAGCAGAGGTGAGGCTTAGAACCTGCCCCCTCATGTTCTGAGAGAAATCTTCTGCATACATGGATGTTTATTGCCCTCGTCTAGCTCGGATTAACACATAGTCTACAGGCACACACCTGATCATCTACATTTGCTCTCTTACAACACTAAACTCTGTTTTCTACCTTTATCTCGTATCTACCTACCACTTCAGAATTTTATTAAAAATAATAATAATAGAGAAATGTGGTATCCACATATAAATCAAGTTTAAAAATCAAATGAATATTCATATTTGAACTGACTCTGTATAGTTCATAATGCATGAACAAAACCGAAAGCTTCTGTGATGACTGCCTTTGCACTGTTCACCATCTAACTTATTCACTATGTAAGAATTTGTACTCCATGTAAGAACTTGTTTGTTATGCATCAGAAGATTGGAGACTGACGAAAATTAGGCTTGGGGTGGATTAATGATTGTGCATTGAGTATTGACCCCCCTATACAGAAATTTATTGTGGTTAACAACTATTTGATCCATAAATATGAGAGATGCCCTCACTATATATATATATATATATATATATATATATATATATATATATATATATATATATATATATATATATATATATATATATATATAACACTTCCAATTGTAAAATAAATAAGTAACCGGGATGTAATGTATAGCATAAGGAATATAGTCAAAATATTGTAACAACTTGGTATGGTGATACCTGGTACCTAGAATTATCATGTATATAAATGTTGAATCACTGTGTTGTACACCTGAAACTAATGTAATGCAATACTGTTGTCAACTACCCTTCAATAAAAAAAATAAAAAAATAAATAAATGTTTGATAAAATTTAGTGGTGAAAAAATCTGTACTAGGAATTTTGTTCTTAGGTAGATGTTTGATTACCAGTTCACTTTCATTGCTGGTAATTGGTCTGTTCAGATTTTCTGTTTCTTCCTGGGTCATTCTGGGAAGGTTGTATTTTTCTAGAAAGTGTTCCATTACTTCTAGGTTATTCAATTTGTTAGCATATAGTTTTTCATAGTATTCTCTAATAATTCTTTGTATTTCTGTGGTGTGCGTAGTGATTTTTCCTTTCTGATTTCTGAATCTGTTTATGTGTGTACACTCTTTTTTTATTGATAAGTCTGGCTAGGAGTTTATCTGTTTTGTTTATTTTCATGGAGAACCCACTCCTGGTTTCATTGATTCTATTGTTTTATTCTTCTCAATTTTACTTATTTCTGCTCTGATATTTATTATGTCCTCCCTTCTATTGACTTTGGGCTTCATTTGTTCTTCTTTTTCTAGTTTCATTCATTGTGAGCTTAGACTGTTCATTTGGTATTGTTCTTCCTTCCTGAGGTAGGGCTGTATTTCAATATACTTCCCTCTTTGAACTGCCTTCATGGCTTCCCACAAGTTTTGGGGTGTTTAGTTGTTTTCATTTATCTCCATATATTGCTTGATCTCTGTTTTTATTTGGTCATTGATTGATTATTTAGGAGCATGTTGTTAAGCATCCATGTGTTTGTTCGCTTTTTTTGTTTTCTTTACATAATTTATTTTCTAGTTTCATACCTCTGTGGTCTGAGAAGCTGGCTTTTCAATCCTTCTGAATTTGTTGAGGCTCTTTTTGTGTCTTAGTATGTGAACTATTCTGGAAAATGTTCCATGTACACCTGAGAAGACTGTGTATCCTGCTGCCTTTGTGTGTAGAGTTCTGTAGATGTCTGTTAGGTCCATCTGTTCTAATGTGTTTTTCAGTGCCTCTGTCTCCTTACTTATTTTCTGTCTGGTGGATCTGTCCATTGGAGTAAGTGGCATGTTGAAGTCTCATAAAATGAATGTATTACATTCTGTTTTCCCCTTTAATTCTGTTAGTTTTTGTTTTACATATTTAGGTGCTTCTATGTTGGGTGCATAGATATTTATAATGATTATACCCTCTTGTTGGACTGACCTGCTTGGTTGTAATTAAGAAAATAAAAATGCAGCCACTGTGGGCTCCTCAAGGGGGAGGATGCACCCTCTACCCAGTTGGTAGACCACTCCATGCTCCACCCCTACACTGAGAATGAGCTGGTGGACATGAGCATCTGGTATTGGCAGGAGCCTTTGGAACATCTGCCTACATGGCTTTTGTATTTCTGGGGTATGGCGATGCAACACATTGTTATGTCAGGTACTGAAATGGGTAGACTGGCTTCCCTGATGATTTATTCTTCCCTCTGGCAATGGTTGCAAATTGCCCTTCACACTTCAGGGAACCGGACACTTCTGAATTGGCTGACAGCAGCCATCAGGGCAGTTTGGCCTAATCAGGGTGATTTACCATACTTACCCACTAGCTGGAAAATCTATGCAAAGCTCCAACAGGTGTTACGGGAGTTGGGCATGAAAAATATCATCTAAAATATGGACCCCAGGGGCCCTGATGAGGAACTGTTTACCATTGGAATGATAAATCTGGTGCTCCATACAGCTCTCTCTTTGGGTTCCTACTGACTCTTCTTGCCCCCCATATAGGGCAACCTATAAGTGAGGCTACTCTTACTTTAGCAGATCTGGGGGAGGTTGAAACAATAAGAGCATGGAAGGAAGTATGGGCTATGACTGAAAGGAGAGCTGCAAAGGGCCCCATGAAGGTTTCATGGACCGAGATGTAGGTTAATTTGATAAAGGCTGGGATGGTAAAAGAAAAACTTGATGGGCAGCCCAATAGGATCTTGTGAGAACTGTGGCAGCAATTAAAGCCAGAGCAGCAGTTCTAGCCACTGAGATTCAGGACACAGAAGCAGAAGACAAAGCCCCATCTGGCCTGTGTCCCTGCAAGTCTTCCTGGAGGACAGTACTCAGGCTCCGCCTTGGCCTGCAACCCCATGGGAAAATGATTGGGTGTTGTGGTTTGACTGAGAGGGGGTCAAGTCCCCCACCTTGGGAAACATGGTGGGGACCAGAGGCCACATGTAGAATTAGCAATTCATTGGTCCCCTGTGAATGTACACTGTTTCCTGGTTCTGGTGGACACAGGAGCTGAATGTTCTCTGATTTATGGCAACTCTGAGCATTTTCCTGGGCCCCCTGCTGTGATAGATGGCTATGGGGGTAAGGCAATTAGAGTGAAGAAAGCCCAAATCCCATTGGGAATAGGGTGTTTACCCCCAAAGGAGTGTAGTGTGTACATTTCTCCCATCCCTGAATATATTTTGGGGGTAGATATCCTGCAGGGTCTGTGGTTACAGACCACTACAGGTGAGTTCAGACTGAGGGTACGTGTGGTAAAGGCAGTTCTGAGGGAACATACTAAGCACCTGTAGCTCTACCTGTACCTCGGCAAGTGAGAAATACTAAGCAGTATAAATTGCCTGGGGACACAAGGGAATTAGAGAAACTCTACAGGAGTTGGAGAAGGTGGGCATCATAAAGCCCACTCATAGTCCTTTCAATTCCCCAATGTGGTCAGTGAGAAAGCCAGATGGCTCCTGGCATATGGCTTTGGACTACAGGGAATTGAATAAAGTCACAACCCCTTTGCATGCTGCTGTCCCCTCTATAGCAGACCTTAAGGACACCCTCAGTCAGGAACTAGGGACATATCATTATGTTGTGGACCTTGCTAATGCCTTCTTCTCTATTCACATAGTACAGAAAAGTCAGCAACAGTTTGCCTTCATGTGGGAAGGCAGGCAGTGGACATTCGCTGTCCTTCCTCAGGGATATCTCCACAATCCCACCATCTTTCATGGACTTGTAGCCCAGGAATTGGCCACATGGAAGAAACTGCAAATGGTGCAATGGTATCACTACATTGATGATATTATGCTCACATCTGGTTCTCTTGCAGATATAGAAAGGGAAGTTCCTAGACTGGTGTAACATCTACAGGAGAGAGGATGGGCTGTGAACAGCGTCAAGGTTCAGGGACCTGGTTTGTCTGTAAAATTCTTGGGGGTTGTGTGGTCAGGTAAAACTAAAGTTATTCCTGAAGCAGTCATAGACATGGTCCAGGCTTTCCCTACCCCTACTGCTGTGGCAGTATTACAAGAATTTTTGGGTCTTTTGGGCTACTGGAGAGTGTTTATCCCACACTTGGCACAAATTCTGAAGCCCTTATACCAGTGGTGTGAAAGGGCATCAGGTGGGACTGGGATGACTCATGTCCAGATGCTTTTACTGCTGCTAAATGGGCAGTCAAGGCCATACGGGCCTTAAATGTAATGGACTCATCAAGGCCTTATGAACTGGATGTTCATGTAACCAAAGATGGTTATGGATGGGGTTTTTGTCAGTGGCTTGAATGGACATGCCAACCTATTGGATTCTGGTCACAACTATGAAAAGGAGCAGAGGTCTGGCACACCTTGATAGAGAAGCAGCTCGCTGCTGTGTACCACACCTTGTTGTCTATGGAGCCCATCACCAGAACAGCTGCGACCAAGGTAATAACCACCTATCCTGTTGCAGGGTAGGTGCGAGACTGGACCTAAAGGGCATGGAGTGGCATAGCACAGATGCCTACACTGGCCAAATGGGGTGCATATTTACAGCAGTGTAGCACCTTCTCTACTAGCCCCTTAAGTGGAGAACTTCAACACTTATTGGGGCTAGTGACATACACCAGTGGAAAGCAGGAGGAGTTGCTTTTGAGCCACTGGTAGCCAAGAGTCCTTATCAGGAGGGAAAAGCCCCTATTGCTGAAGATGCTTGGTATACAGGCGTCTCCAGTTATGGGCAGCCCCCGAAGTAGAGGGTTGTGACTTTCCATCCTAAGACTGAGACAATATGGATGGAGGACAGAGAGGGGAAGAGCAGCCAGTGGGCTGAGTTGCAGGCAGTATGGCTCTTGATCACAGGAGCCCTCCCCTATAGTTGTCTGCACTGACAGCTGGGCTGTCTATTGGGGCTTGACCCTGTGGCTACTGATATGGTGCCATGCCAACTGGATGGTTGGTCATTGGCCCCTTTGGAGGCAAGTGTTGTGGCAATACCTATGGGCCTCTGGCCAGACTAAGACTGTTACTGTATGTCATGTGACTGGCCATTTGCCTCTGGCATCCCCAGGGAATAATGAAGCAGACAGATTGGCCCAGATGCATTGGCTAGAAGGAAAGACTGCCTCTGATGTGGCCCAATGGTTACATCAGTGTTTGTTGCAGATAGGGCAAAAGACAATGTGGGCTGTAGCCTGTCAGTGGGGCTTGCCATTGACCTTTGAAGAAGTCAGCAGAGACCGGAAGGAGTACCTTGTGTGCTCTAAGTGGTAGTTACACTGAGTCCCACAGCAACACAGGGCAATAGTAAAGGGGCTGATAGCCTGTATCAGGTGGCCGATAGACTGTATTGGGCCTCTGCCCATATCAGAAGGGTATTGCTATGCCACAACTTGTGTGGACCCAGATACTGGATTGTTGGTTGCTTTTCCTGCATGTCATGCAGACCAGAAAACCACCAAGCGGGGCTTAGAGTGTCTCTTTGCAGCCTATGACCAGCCACAGGTGATTGAGAGCAATCAGGGCACCCACTTTACTGGACATGCATTATAAGAATGGGTGCAGCAATTAGGAATAAAGTGGAAGTTTCATGTACCATATAACCCTGCTGGGGCACGCATGATAGAGAAGTACAATGGCTTGTTGAAATCTGTCCTGAAGTCAGACACAAATAATCTACAGGGCTGGTCAGTTTGCTTATGGACAGTGCTACAGCATTTGAATGAGAAGCCCTGAAAAGGAGCCTTGAGCCCTGTGGGTATGCTAACACATTTGCCTCTCCTATACAACTGTATGTGCAAACCAAAGAGGAGTTATTGAAGCCAGGATATGGGTAGTAGAGCAACATTCTGCTGCTGTCCCCAACTGCATTAAACCCTCGAGACTCTGTTGAGTGGATGTGGCCCTGGACATTTCGACACATGGACCACTTCTGGCACCTTGGGGAAAAGGCCTGAAAGCTGGCGTCCTCTTTGTTCTTGGAGTAACATCACAGTGGCCCCCAAAGATCATGGTAGTATTCCCAATACATCCAGGAAGTAAGAGCATCTTGTAGGGGAGTTTTGTTTTATCTTTATGGCCAGTGCATATACCTCCCATAGCTGTATATACTGACCCATCTGTAACTGCTGCAGGGAGTGGGGTGAAGATCTGGTGTACTAGATCAGGACGAGATCCCATTCCTGCCAGTGTCCTGTCACACGACCACTCTTATGCATGCATCCTACCTGATGGAGAAGATTTGCCTATGCTGGTGTCATTAAAACATGCATCTTATCACTCTTAAGGTTTTTTTCTTCTACAGTCCCTGTGGCCTGGACCCACCCCCTGGCTGTAGCTGCTGGGTGATGATTGCTCTAAACTCACTACCTGTTCAGCTATGACCACCTGTGGAATGCATGAGTTTGGACTTAATCTGCATAGGACTTTGAACCAGCTGAATCCTCTGGCTTGAGGATTATCATGATTTTATTGCTGTTGCTATTGTATCTTTTTAGTCTGGTTACAGTGCTCCAGTTTTCTTATATAGGGGACATTGTGGAAATGGGGAAATGAGTAAATTGTGAGGCAAGATTTCTGGAGAAATGGGCTGTGGGTAAAATTGTAATATTTCCAGAATCTCTTGCCTGGCCTTAGTGCATCTCCATATCAATAGGTGTTTCCAAGGGGTAGAGAGAGGTATCCATCTCCATGTCAATAGGTAATTACAAGGGTGAGGTAAGGCATATCTGGACTGGAGAGTTTGGCAGGGTCCCTTTTTTTGCAGGCGGGTGGGGAGAGACATGAGAGAGCAAAAGTCGACAACTGCTTGTAAGCAATAACTGGGTTTCCCCCACTTTAATTCTCCCTTTGACTCATTTCGGTTTCAAAAGTATTTTGACCCCAAATTTCTCCCTGGGGAAAGTAAATTGAAAACCTTCTGGAAAGGCTTCACCATTCTAGATGCCACAAAGAATACAGTTCATGGAAAGAGGTCAAAATAGCAACATTAAGGGGAGTTTGGAAGGAGTGGATTCAAAGCCCCATGGATGACTTTTAGGGGTTCAAGATTTCAATGGAGAAAGTAACTGCAGATGTAGGAGAAATAACAAGAGGACTAGAATTAGAAGTGGAGCTTGAAGATGTGACTGGATTACTGAAATTTCATGATAAAACTTTAACAGATGAGGAATTGCTTCTTATGGATGAGTGAAGAAAGTGGTTCCTTAAAATAGAATCCACTTCTGGAGAAGATGCTGTGAAGATTGTTAAAATGACAACAAAGGACTTAGAATATTACATAAACTTAGTTGGTAAATTAAAATTAGTTGGCAGGGTTTGAGAGGATTGATTGTACTTTTGAAAGAAGTTCTAGTGTGGGTAAAACGCTATTAAACAACATTGCATGCTAAAGAAAAATTGTTCACGAAACAAAGAGTCAATGTGGAAACTTCATTGTTGTCTTATTTTAAGAAATTGTCATAGTCACCCCCATCTTCAGCAGCTATCAGCCTGATCAGTCAGCAATAATCAACATCAAGGCAAAACTCTCTAATAGCAAAAAGATGATGACTTGCTGAAAACTTGTATGAAACGGTTAGCATTTTTAACAATAAAATATTTTTAAATTAAGATATGTACATTTTTTAGACAAAATGCTATTGTACACTTAACAGACTACAGTATGGTGTAAATGTACCTTTTATTTGCACTGGGAAGCAAAAAATTCATTTGGCTTGCTTTATTGCTACATTTGCTTTATTGTAGTGGTCTGGAGCTGAACCTGTAATATCTCTGAGGTATGAGTAATATTAAGTAGGAATTGGATAACAGAATGACAGCTTATTTGTTGGCTAAATTTGATATTTTTGTAACTACAAAATATTTTAGATTTTGCTAATTATTTTCACTAGGATTATTTATCATGAACTAGAGAAAAGACTAATTGTTTACTTATTTCTTCGCTTAATCAATTAGAAAATGGAAGTAGTTGTCAGCTTTTTCAGGATTGCTCTATTATGCTATACTGGTTTGCTGTATTTTGAATCTAACTCTCTAAATTTCTGATTACTTACTCTGTCACATATTAACAGTTCATAGTATAGGTAGAGAATAGAGCAAATAAATGGTGTGGCCCCAATGTTCTGCTTATAATAAGTCTCTGATATAGCGAGGGCAGACTTTGTTCTCATTTCATAAAGGAAATCTGATACTTAGGAGCCTTTCACCAAAAAAAAACACCAAATTTTCACAAAAAATAAAAACAGAAGAGTCCTACAGTAAAATTTACCCTAATCTTTAACCCCATAGAGTTGGTTTTACTCATTTGGGAGTGGGGTAAGGCATGCATAGATAAACAATACCCAGAAAGAAAGCCCCCTTTGCTCCAAAATACTTCTCCTCCATTCTACCATCCCACTGTTGTATACACTAACAATTAGGGAGTAGTATGGATTACCAAACTCCTTTCTTAAAATATAAAGTTTTCCCTGTGAGGTTTAAAATCATATTGGACTATATACTTTTAAAGTTGTTTTCTGTCAATTTACACTTTATACAGTCCTTTTTTAAAAAAGTATTCTCTTATTCGATCTTCAAATAAGGCAAGTTATCATTCCAGTTTTACTGATAAAAAAACTGAGGCTGTTGACTAGTAATGAACTGATCTTGGACCAGTATGTGGGTATGTTTGTTATTGTCCTTATTGTAAATGTCTTAAATAAACCATTTAACTTAAATATTTGTTAAATTATTGAACTAATTTACCTGAAAGCATCTACACTGAAGGAATGACTGGGGGAGTGGCGGGGTAGTGGTCGTGGTTGTTAATCTTGGATAGGATAACCGTAAGTATGAGAAGAGTAAGGAGGAAAATTAGTTCACCAAGCTATTTTGCTCATTCTGAGAGTAACACTGATGGTTATCTCTCCTCACAGCCTTGTCCCCATTGTCAAGATTACCTCCCTTAGGGACTCTGAGCAGAAGTGAGTGCTGATATTTTCATTTGTTGGGGTTTATTATATGCATCTCCAGTTTCTTTGAGATTTTAGAGTTTCCTCCTAAGCCCTAAAGAGGACCTGAAGTCTCTGAAAAGACTGTTCACAATTGGATATACTCATTTACCTCTTTTACTTTTTTAGAGAGGGGAGAATTACCAAGCAAATATATCTCCATCATCAACTCAGGGACCACTCAAAAAGAGATCAGCTTTTGAAGATCTCACCAATGTGAGTATGCTAGTCCAATCCTCCACTGTGGTTTTTCATAATGCTTAGACAAAACCTTTCTTGAAGGACCTTTCCAGTTTACTAGACCCTGACACTCTCTAGAATGTTGAGAGCCAGTTTTATTTGGAATCATTGATGACCCAATTGCAGAAACTGCTGGGACTCTTCTGGCACATACCATCTGCATTAACTGGTGGAGCTCTTTAGAAGTGGCAGGCAGAGTGATTGTCCGATATGAAATTGTAGGTAAATATGAGACCTATGGGGTCTTGGATTTAGGTGAAGTTCAGAGGTGGCTCTGCTGGCTGCCTAGGCCTTAGAGGTAAGTACTTTGGTGGATTCATTGTAGTCTAGGGCAGTGTTTATCAATTAGAGAACTATGGGTATTTGGTGCAGGACAATTTTCTGTCACATAGAACTGACTTCAACCAGCATCTCTGGCCCCTAGGCAATAAATTCTAGCAGCATCCCAAATCACAGTGACAATAAAAAATCCCCCTGATGTACAGAACGGTAGAGGACCACAGCCATGATCTAGTCTTCAACTATGGTGATCTAGAAACTCGATTTTGACAGGAATTCTTGAGTTTACTTCCAAATTACCTCCCTTCTGGTGTTATTAAGGTACCAGCAAAACCCAGAATTAATAGAAAGTTACTAACTGGACATGGAATTGGGCCAAAGGTAATCTTTTGGTCTTGGAAAATAACTGATGCCTACTGAGCATTTACCATGTGCCAGGTGCTATTTTAAATACATTTTCCTGTATCAACTCACTTAATCTTCTTATAATCCTAGGTATAGATGCTGCAATTATCTCTACTTTACAGATGAGGTCTTGCCCAGTGTTGGTTTTGAAGCCTGTTTCATCTAGGATACAGAGAATTCTGATGAACTATTCCTTCCCTCCATAATAGAATGTCCTTCTATGGCTACTGGAATACTTATATCTACTAGATAATATTTTACTCCCTTGAGCAGGATTGGATCAACACTGGCAAAGTTCTGTCCTTCGGATCTCTGCTCTTTAGGTGCTATGTAACCACCTTTGTGCTAATACAGTCTCTTCCCTGTGCATATTACAACATATATAATTAGGTTACAGCTTTTTGCATAATTTCAGATTCACTACAGATTGGTTGAAAGAGACCCCTTCCACATAGACCTGACTTACTTATCCGTGGATCTAGAAATTTGGCTGAAATAAAGTAGCCACCCAAATCAGTAGCAGGTATAGCCCATCTTAGTGTAGCTACCCTTGGCCCCCAGAGTCCCTAATAGGAGTGCAGTGACACTATGCAAGGCAAGGTCTCACAGCATATGAGAAACTTTCTTGCTATGTCTCAATCCTTTTCTTATGAAGTTTTCTATATTGCCATTCATAAAGAGTAAATACAAATAAACTAATGGAAAATACATGCAGATATCCAGGACTCTCCTGGTTCTCCAACTGACTTCAACATCTATTAGTCAACATCCTCATCCAGGGTTGGGCTGGGGGGAGCAAGATATCCCTGAGGAGTATCTCTGCCTCTAGCTTTCCAGAAGCTCAGAAAACTCATTTCCCTTTTGTATTCAAGTTCTGAAGATTGACTTTGTTTACCTTGAGTGGTCTTTGGTACTTTCCAGAGAAAGTAACATCATTACAATGTACCTAAGTCATTCCTAAGGTAGGGCATTTCTGCAGATGGCTGAGCTCATCTATTTGAAGGTTGAGGGTTCCTTTCTCTCTGAATGTTGGGTATTCCCTATATGATGACTTGCTCTTTTCTGTCAGTATTGCTAGGTATCCATGTCCCCATATCTGTCTTCTCCTCATTCACCACAGTGAGGTCCTGGCCTACCAAAAGAGTTGATGTGTTTTAATTGGTTAATCTGATGTGTTTTCTTTTCTCTCACCTTTATCATTCCAGCATGGGAAGAAGTTTTGATAGTTAAGAGCTGATCCTAAATTAGTAGATAAGTAGATAGGGTCTATGTCCATATTTACCAAAGGGATTTTATATTAGTAAGACACAATTTTCCTATTTCTTGGTGAAAGAATTATAGGCAAGTACAGGTTAAAGTCCCCTTGAGCTTACATCTGAAAATATTAGTGTTTTGAAACTTTCACATATGGCAAGTAGAGAGTTTCACCCTCAGGGATTATAGTCTCCACCCCTCTCCTGCTAAGAATACACTTCTTTTACAATTCTGAATCTCAATTGCACATATAGGGAGTTTGTAAAACTTCAGGTGAAGTTAAAATGAAAACAGTGTCAAGCTCTTTGAAGAGAAGAAGCAGATGACTTGAGGGCCTAAAAAAGAATTCCCTGCTGGATTGTGGTTGCTTAGGATCTGATGATACAAAGGCATTTTTTTAACATTTTATTTGGAAATAATTTCAAATTTACAAAAGTTACAAAATAAAAATAGTACAAAAAACACAGATATACCCCTTACCTAGATTCACCTGTTGTTAACATTTTATCCTATTTACTTATATACGTCATGGCCCTCTACCCCTAGGTTCTTTGGTGTACACTTCTTCAGAGAAATTGTCTTATATACACAGTAAAGTTAACATTATACATTTATAGTGATACAGTATTTTTATGTAATTATTGTCCATTTTCTAATTTTTTCAGTTGAACTTATAAGGTTGATGTTATAAGCATTTTTCCCCTCTAGTAAAGGATCCAGTCTAGAATCATTTACTTGTCATGTCTCTAGCTTCTTTTAATCTGGAACATTTCCATAGCCTTTCTTTGTTTTTTTTTTATTTTGGTATCATTAATCTACAATTACATGAAGAACATTATGTTTACTAGGCTCCCCCCTTCACCAAGTCCCGCCCACATACCCCTTCACAGTCACTGTCCATCTGCGTAGTAAGAGGCTGTAAAATCACTAATTGTCTTCTCTGTGTTGCACAGCCCTCCCTGTACCCCCCATGCACTATACATGCTAATCATAATGCCCTCTTTCTTTTTCCCCATATTTATCCCTCCCTTCCCTCCCATCCTCCCCAGTCCCTTTCCCTTTGGTAACTGTTAGTCCATTCTTGGGTACTGTGATTCTGCTCCTGTTTTGTTCCTTCAGTTTTCATTTGTTCTTATACTCCACATATGAGTGAAATCATTTGGTACTTGTCCTTCTCCACCTGGCTTATTTCACTGAGCATAATACCCTCTAGCTCCATCCATGTTGTTGCGAATGGTAGGATTTGTTTTTCTCTTATGGCTGCATAATATTCCATTGTGAATATGTACCACATCTTCTTTATCCATTCATCTACTGATGGACATTTAGGTTGCTTCCATATCTTGGCTGTTGTAAATAGTGCAGCAATAAACATAGGGGTGCATCTGTCTATTTTCAAACTGGAGTGCTGCATTCTTAGGGTAAATTCCTAGAAGTGGAATTCCTGGGTCAAATGGTATTTCTATTTTGAGCATTCTAAGGAACCTGCATACTGCTTTCCACAATGGTTGAACGAATTTACATTCCCACCAGCAGTGTAGGAGGGTTCCCCTTTCTCCACAACCTCGCCAACATTTGTTGTTGTTTGTCTTTTCGACGATGGCGATCCTTACTGGTGTGAGGTGATATCTCATTGTGGTTTTAATTTGCATTTCTCTGATGATTAGCGATGTGGAGCATCTTTTCATGTGTCTGTTGGCCATCTGGATTTCTTCTTTAGAGAACAGTCTGTTCAGATCCTGTGCCCATTTTTTAATTGAATTATTTGCTTTTTGTTTGTTGAGGCGTGTGAGCTCTTTATATATTTTGGATGTCAATCCTTTATCGGTTCTGTGATTTATGAATAAGTTCTCCCATACTGTAGGATACCTTTTTGTTCTATTGATGGTGTCCTTTGCTGTACAGAAGCTTTTTAGCTTGATATAGTCCCACTTGTTCATTTTTGCCTTTGTTTTCCTTGCCCGGAGAGATATGTTCATGAAGAAGTCACTCATGTTTATGTCCATGAGATTTTTGCCTATGTTTTTTTCTAAGAGTTTTATGGTTTCATAACTTACATTCAGGTCTTTGATCCATTTGGAGTTTAGTTTTGTGTATGGGGTTAGACAGTGATCCAGTTTCATTCTCTTACATGTAGCTGTCCAGTTTTGCCAGCACCATCTGTTGAAAAGACTGTCATTTCCCCATTGTATGTCCATGGATTCTTTATCGTATATTAATTGACCACATATGTTTGCGTTAATGTCTGGAGTCTCTATTCTGTTCCACTGGTGTGTGACTCTGTTCTTGTGCCAGTACCAAATTGTCTTGATTACTGTGGCTTTGTAGTAGAGCTTGAAGTTGGGGAGCGAGATCCCCACTACTTTATTCTTCTTTCTCAGGATTGCTTTGACTATTCGGGGTCTTTGGTGGTTCCATATGAATTTTTGAACTATTTGTTCCAGTTCATTGAAGAATGCTGGTGGTAATTTGATAGGGATTGCATCAAATCTGTATATTGCTTTGATGATATTAATTCTTCCTAGCCAGGAGCATGGGATGACTTTGTATTTGTTAGTGACCACTTTAATTTCTCTTAAGAGTGTCTTGGAGTTTTCAGGGTATAGGTCTTTCACTTCCTTGGTTAGGTTTATTCCTAGGTATTTTATTCTTTTTGTTGCTATTGTGAATGGAATTGTTTTCCTGATTTCTCTTTCTATTAGTTCATTGTTAGTGTGTAGGAAAGCTACAGATTTCTGTGTGTTAATTTTGTATACTGCAACTTTGCTGAATTACAATATTAATTCTAGTAGTTTTGCAGTGGAGTGTTTAGGGTTTTTTATGTACAGTGTCATGTCTTCTGCAAATAGTGACAGTTTGACTTCTTCTTTACCAATCTGGATTCCTTGCATTTCTTTGTTTTGTCTGATTGCCGTGGCTAGGACCTCCAGTAATATGTTGAATAACAGTGGGGAGAGTGGGCATCCCTGCCTTGTTCCTGATCTCAGAGGAAAAGCTTTCAGCCTCTCGCTGTTCAGTACTATGTTGGCTGTGGGTTTATCATATATGGCCTTTGTTATGTTGAGGTACTTGTCCTCTATGCCCATTTTGTTGAGAGTTTTTATCATGAATGGATGTTGAATTTTGTTGAATGCTTTTTCAACATCTATGTAGATGATCGTGTGGTTTTTGTCCTTCTTTTTCTTGATGTGATGGATGATGTTGATGGATTGTCGAATGTTGTACCATCCTTGCATCCCTGGGATGAATCCCACTTGGTCATGGTGTATGATCCTTTTGATGTGTTTTTGAATTTGGCTTGCTAATGTTTTGTTGAGTATTTTTGCATCTACGTTCATCAGGGATATTGGTCTGTAGTTTTCTTTTTTGGTGGGGTCTTTGCCTGGTTTCGGTATCAGAGTGATGTTGGCTTCATAGAATGAGTTCGGGAGTATTCCCTCCTCTTCTATTTTTTGGAAAACTTTAATGAGAATGGGTATTATGTCTTCTCTGTATGTCTGATAAAATTCTGAGGTAAATCCACCTGGCCCGGAGGTTTTGTTCTTGGATAGTTTTTTGATTACTGATTCAATTCCTTTGCTGGTAATTGGTCTGTTTAGATTTTCTGTTTCTTTCTGGGTCATTCTTGGAAGGTTGTATTTTTCTAGGAAGTTGTCTATTTCTCCTAGGTTTTCCAGCTTGTTAGCATATAGGTTTTCATAGTATTCTCTAATAATTCTTTTTATTTCTGTGGGGTCCGTCGTGATGTTTCCTTTCTCGTTTCTGATTCTGTTGATGTGTGTTGACTCTCTTTTTCTCTTAATAAGTCTGGCTAGAGGCTTATCTATTTTGTTTATTTTCTCGAAGAACCAGCTCTTGGTTTCATTGATTTTTGCTGTTGTTTTATTCTTCTCAATTTTATTTATTTCTTCTCTGATCTTTATTATGTCCCTCCTTCTGCTGACCTTAGGCCTCATTTGTTCTTCTTTCCCAATTTCGATAATTGTGACATTAGACCATTCATTTTGGATTGTTCTTCCTTTTTTAAATATGCATGGATTGCTATATACTTTCCTCTTAAAACTGCTTTTGCTGTGTCCCACAGTAGTTGGTGCTTTGTGTTGTTGTTGTCATTTGTTTCCATATATTGCTGGATCTCCATTTTGATTTGGTCATTGATCCATTGATTATTTAGGAGCGTGTTGTTGAGCCTCCATGTGTTTGTGAGCCTTTTTGCTTTCTTTGTACAGTTTATTTCTGTTTTTATGCCTTTGTGGTCTGAAAAGTTGGTTGGTAGGATTTCAATCTTTTGAAATTTACTGAGGCTCTTGTTGTGACCTAGTATGTGGTCTATTCTGGAGAATGTTCCATGTGCACTTGAGAAGAATGCAAATCCTTTTGCTTTTGGATGTAGAGTTCTATAGATGTCTATTAGGTTCATGTGTTCTAGTGTGTTGTTCAGTGCCTCTGTGTCCTTACTTATTTTCTGTCTGGTGGATCTGTCCTTTGGAGTGAGTGGTGTGTTAAAGTCTCCCAAAATGAATGCATTGCATTCTATTTCCTCCTTTAATTCTGTTAGTATTTGTTTCAAATATATTGGTGCTCCTATATGGGGTGCATATATGTTTATAATGGTTATATCCTCTTGTTGGACTGAGCCCTTTATCATTATGTAATGTCCTTCTTTATCTCTTGTTACTTTCTTTATTTTGAGGTCTATTTTATCTGATACTAGTATTGCAACACCTGCTTTTTTTCTCTCTGTTGTTTGCATGAAATATCTTTCTCCATCCCTTGACTTTTAATCTGTGTGTGTCTTTGGGTTTAAGGTGAGTCTCTTGTAAGCAGCATATATATGGTCTTGTTTTTTTATCCATTCTATTACTCCGTGTCTTTTGATTGATGGATTCAGTCCATTTACATTTAGGGTGATTATTGAAAGATATGTACTTATTGCCATTGCAGTCTTTAGATTTGTGGTTACCATAGGTGCAAGTTTAGCTTGCTTACTACCTTACAGCCTGACCTCACTCGCTTATTGAGCTGTTATAAACACAGTCTGATGATTATTTCTTTCCTTTCTTTTTCCTTCTCCTCCATTCTTCATATGTTGGGTGTTTTTTTCTGTGCTCTTTTTAAGAGTGCTCCCATCTTGAGCAGTCCCTCTAAGATACCCTGTAGAGGTGGTTTGTGGGAGGCAAATTCCCTCAACTTTTGCTTGTCTGGGACTTCTTTAATCCCTCCTTCATATTTAAATGATAATCATGCTGGATACAGTATCCTTGGTTCAAGGCCCTTCTGTTTCATTGCATTAAATATATCATGCCATTCTCTTCTGGCCTGTAAGGGTTCTGTTGAGAAGTCTGATGGGTTTTCCTTTGTAGGTGACCTTTTTTCTCTCTCTGGCTGCTTTTCATACTCTGTCCTTGTCCTTGATCTTTGCCATTTTAATTATTATGTGTCTTGGTGTTGTCCTCTTTGGATCCCATCTCTCGGGAGTTCTGTGTGCCTCCGTAGTCTGAGCAACTATTTCCTCCCCCAGTTTTGGGAAGTTCTCAGCAATTTCTTCCAAGACACTTTCTATCCCTTTTTCTCTCTCTTCTTCCTCTGGTACCCCTATAATGCGGATATTGTTCCTTTTGGATTGTTCACACAGTTCTCTTAATATTGTTTCATTTCTGGAGATCCTTTTATCTCTCTCTGCATCAGCTTCTATGCTTTCCTATTCTTTGGTTTCTGTTCCATCAATGGCCTCTTGCATCTTATCTATTCTGCTTATAAATCCTTCCAGAGTTTGTTTCACTTGTGTAATCTCCCTCCGGATGTCTGTAATCTCCCTCTGGACGTCATCCCTTAGCTCTTGCATATTTCTCTGCAGCTCTGTCAGCATGTTTATGATTTTTATTTTGAAGTCTTTTTCAGGGAGACTGGTTAGGTCTGCCTCTGCATATCCTTTCTCAGGTGTTGTCTGAACTATCTTGGACTGGACTAAATTTTTTTGCCTTTTCATGGTGATAGTGGTGGCTGTAGGCAGGTTGGGTGTGTCGGCTGGGAGAAGAAAGTCCTTTTCTGCTTGCTGGATGTCTTGCCCTTCTCCGCTGTCTGTGTTGGTTACCCGCACTCCTAGAGCAGCCACCGGGTTAGTCCCCTTAGCTGCTGTAGGCGGGGTCTCTGTCAGAGCTGCACGGAGCCCTTCGGGGAGTGGCAGGCATTCTAGGTGCGCTCCTCCATGTTAGCGGCGCCCCTTCTGGGCAGCTGTGTGCCAGCAGTGGCCTTTGGGTCTGGCCCGGGTGGCTGTGCATTGGGCTGGGATTCTGGTCATCTGGGAGCATGCCTGCTCCCTCTGGCTGCACTGCAGGTACGCACAGTGCTCTCCTGCGTGGGCCTCTACCAGGCTCCTCTGGCTCCACTGCCACTGGTGCACGTGAGCCACACCCATTCTGTTTGGTCGCCGCTGCTGCAGGCTCGCTCAGCCTCTCATGATCCCCTCTGGCACCTTTGGCGCACGTGATCTGCTCCTGGTCCCTTCTGGCACCGCCGTCCCCAGCACCCATTGCCCCTCTCCTGCTACTGGACTGGTGTGTCGGGGTCCACGCCAGTTAGGGGAATGACTGGCAGGCTGCTTAGTGCTGTGAGGGTCTTCAGAGCTGCGCTGCCTCTCCGGGGTTTAGGGCACCTAAGGTTCCCCGGGATTCCCAGCTGCTGGCTAAGTGTGCCAGGACGACTTCGTCCAGCTATAAGGTCCCTGTCTCTAAGACTTGCAGAAAGCACTCGCTTTTCTTTTATCTCAGGTGCTGGTTGTGGGGACCTGCCCACAGGTTTTGCTTTTCCGTTTCTCTAATATCTAGCACCCTGTGCATGTTGTGTCTGCACTCCAGGTGTGGATTTCTAGAGCTGGTTGTTTAGCATTCCTGGGCTTTCACTCCCTCCCCACTCCAAGTCCTTTCTTCCCACCATGTTCTGGGGTGGGGGAGCATTTGTGTTCCACCTGGCCATGGCTTGTATCTTACCCCCTTTGTGTGATGTTGAGTTCTCACAGATGTAGATGTATCCTGGCTGTTGTACGCATCCACTGGTGTCTCTTTTAGGAATAGTTGTATTTATTGTATTTTCATAAATATATATGTTTTGGGGAGGAGATTTCCTCTCAACTACTCATGCCGCCATCTTCCCATGATCCCCTCTTTGTTTCTTATAACATTAACTTTTTGAAGAATACAGTCCCACCCAACTTCTCCTTTTAAAAATAGAACATTTCTAATTTTGTGTTTGATCTTTCCATGTGATTAGGTTGATGTTATACATTCTTGGCTGGAATAATGTGTAGGTGTTATTCTGTCCTTCTTAGGGTATCACATCTGTAGGCACATGATGTCCATCTGCCCTCAGTGATGTTAATTTTGATCACCTAGTCAAGATGTTGTCTGCTTTCCCACTGTGTAATTACTGTTTACCTTTTTCCCTCTTACAACTAATAAGCAGTCTGTGGGACATACTCTTAAGAGCCTAAAAGAACCTGCTCTTCATCAAAATGTCCCCTAGGTTTAGCATCCTTGGTTATTTTTGACTAACCCAATCTTTATGATGATTTTTCCAACTCCAGCATTTATTGTTCATTTCCCAGTTTACCTTTGGCATTCTGCTACAGTCATGAGCCTTCCCTTCTTTCCCATTTGTTTATGGACTTAGGAATTCCTATTTTTTCAGTGGTTTATTGTTCATTGTTGTACTTAGTTATTTTGGTAATCAAAGTGTCCCAGATTTGGCCAGTAGGTTCCCTTCAATCTGATTATTGTGTCCTTGTGATAATAATTTATCCAATTTTTTTGAGCATTTTCTTTCCAGCATAATAGTATGTTCCAGGTTTATCTTTTACCTATTTTATCTTGGTCGTGGAGTCAACCATTTCTTTGAAGAATTCTGGTTCCGTTTTAGTGGACCAAGATCTCAGTGCTAGGTATGCCATTGGGGTGTCTGCATTTTCTGCCCTTTCAGCAGATAAAACTAGGAAATATCTGCAGGTATATATACACACACACACACACACACACACACACACACACACACATATATACATATATATATATATGTATATATATATACATATATATATACATATTCACATATATGTGCTCACATACATATGCATATATACCTACACACACAAATATATATGCCCATATACTCAGATATATGTCTACATAGACCTATTTGAGAAATCATGAGTTTGTACAGCTCCTATTCCAATACATGGGTTTTTTTTCATACATTCTCCAATCCATATTTGTATGTTCTTTTTACAATGAAAACCCTGGTTCCCAAGAACATGAACACATTTACTCAATACTATAATACATTTGAAAGCATTTCAAGATTACTTTGTCTATACCACCATAATAAACCTATTAAAAAGAGTTCAAATTTATTTGTAATATTCTCTGCTACCCTACAAATGCATGCTGACTGAGGATATACATGTTGAGGTTATATAGTCTAATACAGTGTTTACTTGGATTAGTTGTTTCTTGTATTTTGTTTTCTTCTTTTCTTTAGTGTGTTTGCAGTATTTATGTGGAATATAATTAGGTTCAATTTGTTTTATTTAAAGACCTGATTTTTAAACTTTTTACTGACATTATTCATAGTCCCACAATCACTCCTGTTTAATAGAATTAGTCGTGATTAGAGTTTGTGGTGTAGCTCCATGATAAATAAATATTTCCTCAACAAGATGGGAGAGATATATCACCATATCTCTAGTGCACCCAATACGGAGATGAGAACTATGTTCCATGTACCTTGGAATCACCTGGCTGCTTTTAGCTAGTATGTACCAGTACTAAATTACTGCTAGTTTCCATTGTGATTATTTGGCATCAATTGTGAGACTGATTGTGAGATGTTCTGATTATTGTTACTGGGAACACCCAAACAAGGTTTCCAGGGTGGAAATGTGGGTCAGAACTTTCCTATAAGAGCCACATATTGGGTAATTTATGGTTTTTCCATTTCCTTGCTTCCTTATCTCTGCTTTTTTATTTTTATTTTTTGCAGGCTTCTCAAAGCCAAACTGTCCAGCCCAAGAAGGAAGCCAATAAGGAGTTTGTTAAGGATATTTCAAAGAAGATAAGCAGGAAAACACCTGCCCTTGGGTTTGCCAAAAACAATGAGATGAATATAAAAAGGTAAGGGGACTCAGTTTGCATTGTTTTAGATGGAAGAGGAGAATGTGTGACATTCTTTTGACCCCCTTCTTCCCCATTGAGAACATATTTAGTAAGCCACAGTGGTAATTAGTACATTAACCCTGGGTGTTGAAGTAGATCCAGCTGTGATTTCTGAAATGTTACAGTCCTCTCCTCCTTTCCTACCTCCTTGTCTCTCTCCATGGTGTGTGCACATTGAAAGAGCAGTTGCCATTGGGGAATTTGCCAAATGATTTTGTTCTCATCTTTTCTCTCTTTTAGTAATTCAGTCCCTGTTTGAGCTAGTCTGTGCTTGCGAGTATTAGGCAACTTAACTTTTCAGGGGGTTCTCAGTAGCTGGCTGATAGCTTACCAGTATGCTTGTCCCATTAGTAGCTTTTGGAAAGGTTTGTCCCTTGTTACTTGAGAGAAACTACTATCTCTCTAGCTCAAAAACATGTGTTTTCCAGCTGTTACAGGGAACCATTTCCAGGTTCTGCAAGTAGATATGAATATTCTCATCTGGGATTGGAAAAAGGATTTATTTCTAGGAAAACTTATTGGAAGAAGAGTTGACAGTAGAGTGAGACTTTTCTATGTCCTCTCCTCATTTCACTAAGAATTACTTTTTCAGGAAAGTATAGAATAAATTGGCTAGATAGCTATAGCAGGGCTAAGCATGGGTTCCAAAGGGTAAGAAAAAAAGTCTTCTATTTCTTGGGAGAGTTCATGATGAACTGGTATTAATTCTCTTTAAATGTTTGGTAGAATTCACCAGTGCAGCCACCTGGATCTAGTCCTGGACTTTTCTTTGTGGGTAGCTTTTCATGATTAATTTGGTGTCTTGTTATAGGTTTATTCAGGTTTTCTATTTTCTTTCTGAGTCAGTTTTAGTAGATTGTTTCTTACTCAGAATTTGTCCATTTCATCTAAATTATCTCATTTATTGGCAGGCAATTGTTTCTGATAATTGTTTTTAACATTTGCCTAAGTGTTTTTATGTATTCATCAAATCTTCACAAGCTTACAGTGGGGGTAATATTATGATCCTCACTTATAGGTGAAAAAAGTGAAGAACAGAGTTAATTTGCACAAGGTCACCAAGCAAGTAAGTGGAGGAGCCAGGATTTGAATCCAGGCAGTCAAGCTCCAGAATGTATGCTTTTTATAACTAGACTATCTGAACACCACCTATAAAAGCTCTCATTGGGTGGGATCAGGAACCAATCTGGTCAGGTGAAACCTTTTGAGGCACTTCCTCTTTTATGTTACCATTCAGTTTAAAAAAATTATATTCACAGAGTTGTACAACTATCACCACTACCTAATTTTAGAACTTTTTCAACACCCCCCGATAAAATCATACCCATTAGCAGTCCCTTCCCTTTCCCAGTCCCCCTTTCTACCTTCCTCTTACCCTTTCTCAGTCCCAGGCAACCACTACTTAACTGTTTATCATGGATATATGTCTATGGTTATATTTATTCTGTACATATGATATAAATGGAATCATATGACACTTGGTCTTTTGGAGGCACTTACACTTGGATGATAGTATTGCCTTCAATTTTCTTTGTTCTTATTCTGATTTCTAGTCTTCCAGTTATTTGGTCATACTAGGCTAGTCACTCTAATTTGGACACAAAATCCTATTTAGAACAAAGCTTTGCATCTGACAATATGAACAAATGTCTGTTGTTCACAATAAACGTCACTGGGAAAGTATCTTCTAAATAGCCTAAGATGAAGGGAGTATGTTGAGATACCATCTACATTAAGTATAGCAGCCTACTTTTCTCTATAAGCCTTCATGAGCCTCTCTCTTATAATCCTCTCTCATAACCCTTCAAACAATATTAATTTCCACCTGTACTTCACCAGATGCTCAGTGCTGTTAACAAATATGAATAAATGCAGCTATTGAAGGGGACTTTTATGTAAGTAGATAACTCGTACAATGTGGTAAATATAATAAAAGCCTCTGTATATAAATAAAGGTAATAAATTATATATGAGAGGAAGGATTAAAGATGGCGGTGTGAGAGGAGAGGCAGAGGCTTCCTCCTAAAACTGGATACAATTAGAAAATTTAATGGGCGCAGCTAATACTGAGAGACCAACAGGAAAAAGGACGGCGTCAGACTGCACACACCTGGAGAAAAGAGCAGACCTCAGTGAACGGAGTAACGTACCAGAGCTGTGGCTCCGTGGGACCCGAGCCCCTCCCACACCGCAGCTCAACAGTGGGAGGAAGAAAAATGGAGCAGGGAGGGAGTGGAAGGCTTGGGACAGCTGAATACCTAACTCCGGAGATCTGCTCTGGTAGCACAAACCTACACTTCATGGTGCTTTCATGAGACACACATGACTGCCGGGTTAGAGAGTTAATGCAGACAGAGTTCCTGGGGAGACTGGGATTCCAGCTGCTTGTGGAAAGCAGGGATCCATATCTGGCTGCTCTGGGACAAAAACATACCTGTGTGACCGGCCCACTGGCTCAGGCAGTGGAGACAGGCACAGGAGCCGGGAGGTGGGGAACAGCTCTTTCCTCCCCCCAGGCACCAGTACCACTCCCCTGCAACCCCAGATATTGCTTCAGGGGCTGAGCAGCTCCAGAATAGAGCTTCTGGACACTAGAGGGCGCCATATACAAACATGAAACGCCAAAGGAACCTTGTCCAGAGTAAAATTGTCAGTGCAACTCCCGAGAAAGATTTAAATGATATGGACCTTGTGACTCTTCCTGAAAGGGAGTTCAAAATAAAAATCATCAACATTCTAATGGAGGTACGGAAAGACATCCAAGAATTCAGGAATGAATTCAGGTCAGAGATCCAATCATTGAAGAGCACGATGGAGGGTATTAAAAGAAGGTTGGATATGGTAGAGGAGATGATAAATGAAATAGAAACTAGAGAAGAGGAATACAAATAAGGTGAGGCACAGAGAGAAAAAAGGATCTCTAAAAATGAAAGAATATTGAGAGAACTGTGTGACCAATCCAAGCGGAGCAATATTCGCATTATAGGGATAAGAGAAGAAGAAGAGAGAGAGAAAGGGATAGAAAGTGTCTTTGAGGAGGTAGTTGCTGAAAACTTCCCCAATCTGGGGAAGGAGATAATCTCTCAGGCCATGGAGATTCACAGATCCCCCTACACAAGGGACCCAAGGAAGACAACACCAAGACACATAGTAAATAAAATGGGAAAGATCAAGAATAAGGACAGACTGTTAAAAGCAGCCAGAGGCAGAAATAAGATCACATACAAAGGAAAGTCCATCAGGCTAACATCAGACTTCTCAGCAGAAACCTTACAGGCCAGAAGGGAGTGGCATGATGTATTTAATACCATGAAGCAGAAGGGCCTGGAACCAAGCTCACTTTATCTGGCAACATTATCATTTAAATCTGAAGGAGGGATTAAACAATTTCCAGATAAGAAAAAGCTGAGAGAGTTTACCTCCCACAAACCATCTCTGCAGTCTATTTTGGAGGGACTGCTACAGATGGAAGTGTTCCTAGGGTTGGATAGCTGTCACCAGAGGTAGTAAAACCACGGTAGGGAGGGTGGAGCAGCTGATTGCAAGGCAAATGCAAAATTAAATTGACTATCCCCTAAGTCAATCAAGGGATAAACAAAAAGTACAGAATTTGATACCTAATATATAAAGAATGAAGGAGGCAGAACAAGGAGGAGAAATAGAAAAGAAGCTTTAAATTGTGTTTGTAAGAGCATACTAAGTGAGTTAAGTTAGACTCTCAGATAGTAAGGAAGGTAACCTGAAACCTTTGGTAACCATGAATCTAAAGCCAGAAAGGGTAATAAGTACATACCTATCGATAATCACCCTAATTGTAAATGAACTGAATGGACCAATCAAAAGACATAGAGTCACTGCATGGATAAAAAACAAGAACCTTCTATATGCGGCTTACAAGAGGCTCAACTCAAACCCAAAGACATACACAGACTAAAAGTCAAAGGATGGAAAAAGATGTTTCATGCAAACAATAGGGAGAAAAAAGCAGGTGTTGTAGTACTAGAATCAGACAAAATAGACTTCAAAACAAAGAAAGTAACAAGAGATAAAGAAGGACATTACATAATGATAACGGGCTCAGTCCAGCAAGAGGATATAACCATTATAAATATATATGCACCCAACACAGGAGCACCATCATATGTGAAACAAATACTAACAGAACTAAAGGAGGAAATAGAATGCAATGCATTCATTTTAGGAGACTTCAACACACCACTCACTCCAAAGGACAGATCCACCAGACAAAAAATGAGTAAGGACACAGAGGCACTCAACAACACACTAGAACAGATGGACCTAATAGACATCTATAGAACTCTACACCCAAAAGCAACAGAATACACATTCTTCTCAAGTGCACATGGAACATTCTCCAGAATAGACCACATACTAGGCCACAAAAAGAGCCTCAGTAAATTCAAAAAGATTGAAATTCCACCAACCAACTTTTCAGGCGACAAAGGTATAAAACTAGAAATAAATTGTACAAAGAAAGCAAAAAGGCTCCCAAATGCATGGAGGCTTAACAACACGCTTCTAAATAGTCAATGGATCAATGACCAAATTAAAATGTAGATCCAGCAATATGTGGAAATGAATGACAACAACAACACAAAGCCCCAACTTCTGTGGGATGCAGTGAAAACAGTCTTAAGAGGAAAGTATACAGCAATCCAGGCATATTTAAAGAAGGAAGAACAAACCCAAATGAATAGTCTAATGTCACAATTATCAAAATTGGAAAAAGAAGAACAAGTGAGGCCTAACGTCAGCAGATGGAGGGACATAATAAAGATCAGAGGAGAAATAAGCAAAATTGAGAAGAATAAAACAATAGAAAAATCAATGAAACCAAGAGCTGGTTCTTTGAGAAAATAAACAAAATAGATAAGCCTCTAGCCAGACTTATTAAGAGAAAAAGAGAATCCACACACATCAACAGAATCAGAAATGAGAAAGGAAACATCACGACAGACCGAACAGCAATACAAAGAATTATTAGAGACTACTATGTAACCTATATGCTAACAAGCTGGAAAACCTAGAAGAAATGGACAACTTCCTAGAAAAATACAACCTTCCAAGACTGACTCAGAAAGACACAGAAAATATGAACAAACCAATTACCAGCAAAGAAATTGAAGCAGTAATCAAAAAACTACCCAGGAATAAAACCCCTGGGCCAGATGGACTTACCTTGGACTTTTATCAGTCATACAGAGAAGACATAATACCGATTCTCCGTAAAGTTTTCCAAAAAATAGAAGAGGAGGGAATACTCCCAAACTTACTCTATGAAGCCAACATCACCCTAATACCAAAACCAGGCAAAGACCCCAACAACAAAGAAAATTACAGACCAATATCCCTGATGAATGTAGATGCAAAAATACTCAATAAAATATTAGCAAACAGAATTCAAAAATACATCAAGAGGATCATACACCACGACCAAGTGGGATTGATCCCAGGGATGCAAAGATGGTACAACATTCGAAAATCCATCAATATCATCCACCACCACAACAAAAAGAAGGACAAAAGCTACATGATCATCTCCATAGATGCTGAAAAAGCATTCGACAAAATTCAACATCCATTCATGATAAAAACTCTCAGCAAAATGGGTATAGAGGGCAAGTACCTCGACATAATAAAGGCCATATATGATAAACCCACAGCCAACATCATACTGAACAGCGAGAAGCTGAAAGCTTTTCCTCTGAGATCGGGTACAAGACATGGACGCCCACTCTCCACACTGTTATTCAACGTAGTTCTGGAGGTCCTAGCCATGGCTATCAGACAAAACAAAGAAATACAGGGAATCCATATTGGTAAAGAAGAAGTTAAACTGTCACTATTTGCAGATGACATGATACAGTACATAAAATACCCTAAAGACTCCACTCCAAAACTACTAGAACTGATATAGGAATACAGCAAAGTTGCACGTTACAAAATTAACAGACAGAAATCTGTGGCTTTCCTATACACTAACAATGAACTAATAGAATGAGAAATCAGGAACACAATTCCATTCACAATTGCATCAAAATGAATAAAATACCTAGGAATAAACCTAACCAAAAGGTGAAAGACCTATACCCTGAAAACTGTAAGACACTCTTAAGAGAAATTAAAGAGGACAGTAACAAATGGAAACTCATCCAGTGCTCTTGGCTAGGAAGAATTAATATCGTCAAAATGCCCATCCTGCCCAAAGCAATCTACAGATTCAATGCAATCCCTATCAAATTACCAACAACATACTTCAACGAACTGGAACAAATGGTTCAAAAATTCATATGGAAACACCAAAGACCCCAAATAGCCAAAGCAATCCTGAGAAAGAAGAATAAAGTGTGTGTGGGGGAATCTCACTCCCCAACTTTAAGCTCTACTACAAAGTCATAGTAATGAAGACAATTTGGTACTGGCACAAGAACAGAGCCGCAGACCAGTGGAACAGATTCGAGACTCGAGACATTAACCCAAACATATATGGTCAATTAATATTCGATAAAGTAGCCATGGACATACAATGGGGGAAATGACAGTCTCTTCAACAGATGGTGCTGGCAAAACTGGACAGCTACATGTAAGAGAATGAAACTGGATCACTGTCTAACCCCATACACAAAAGTAAATTCAAAATGGATCAAAGACCTGAATGTAAGTCATGAAACCATAAAACTCTTAGAAAAACACATAGTCAAAAATCTCTTGGACATAAACATTAGCTACTTCTTCATGAACATATCTCCACAGGCCAGGATAACAATAGCAAAAATGAACAAGTGGGACTATATCAAGCTGAAAAGCTTCTGTACAGCAAAGGACACCATCAATAGAACAAAGAGGTACCCTACAGTATGGGAGAATATATTCTTAAATGACAGATCCGATAAAAGCTTGACATCCAAATTATATAAAGAGCTCATGCTCCTCAACAAACAAAAAGCAAATAATCCAATTAAAAAATGGGCAGAGGAGCTGAACAGACAGTTCTCCAAAGAAGAAATTCAGATGGCCAACAGACACATGAAAAGATGCTCCACATCGCTAGTCATCAGAGAAATGCAAATTAAAACCACAATGAGATATCACACACCAGTAAGGATAGCTACCATCCAAAAGACAAACAACAACAAATGTTGGCGCAGTTGTGGAGAAAGGGGTACCCTCCTACACTGCTGGTGGGAATGTAAATTAGTTCAACCTTTGTGGAAAGCAATATGGATGTTCCTCAGAATGCTCAAAATAGACTTACCATTTGACCCAGGAATTCCACTTCTAGGAATTTACCCTAAGAGTGCAGCACTACAGTTTGAAAAAGCCAGATGCACCCCTATGTTTATCACAGCACTATTTATAATAGCCATGGATTGGAAGCAACCTAAGTGCACATGAGTAGATGAATGGATAAAGAAGATGTGGTACATATACACAATGGAATGTTATTCAGCCATACGAGGAAAAGAAATACTACCATTTGCAACAACATGGATGGAGCTAGAGGGTATTATGCTCAGTGAAATAAGCCATGCAGAGAAAGACAAATACCAAATGATTTCACTCATCTGTGGAGTATAAGAACAAAGGAAAACTGAAGGAACAAAACAGCATCAGAATCACAGAACCCAAGAATGGACTAACAGTCACCAAAGGGAAAGAGACTGGGGAGAATGGGAGGGTAGGGAGGGATAAGGGCAGGGAAGAAGAAAGGGGGTATTATGATTATCATGTATAGTGTGGGGGGTGGGGGAAAGGGGAGGGCTGTGCAACACAGAGAGGACAAGTAGTGATTCTACAACATCTTACTATGCTGATGGACAATGACTGTAATGGGGTTTATTGGGACTTGGTGTAGAGGAGAGCCTAGTAAACATAATGTTCTTCATGTAATTGTAGATTAATGATATCAAAATAAAAAAATGGAGTAAAAATTATATATGAGAAAGCATAATATGGATTTCAGGGGAAAGTTTTTAGAAAAATGTGGGAACCTAGGCCAGAGAAACTATACAGCATGCTACTTAGTTGATTCACTATAATGGCAAAGGATATTTACTTTTAATCTGTCTCTTGGGATTGAAACCCTTTTTCCTCCCTCACCTTTTGAAAATATAGCAAGAAAATGAGATAGTAAGTTAGGATTCTAGGAACTAAATTCTTACCCATACATTATTTCCTTTTCAGGTGTAAACTGGAACCCTCACCAGTAGTAGTCTCTGCTACCTTGATGCTAAACATGGAGAAACCACTCATTCTGGAGATACCTACCATTTCCCAAACACCCACTAATGAGGAGGCATCTCTTTCCAAAGCACCATTAATTTTAAAAAAGGAACACAGTACTGAGCATACAACTCTCATCAAGAGGTCATTATCTTTAAAGAAGTGCACAAATCAGGGGGAGATGAACTTCCTGGAGCCACTAACCTTGCTGGAAGAGACTGATAGTAGTGATAAGTCTGTTGTAGAGCCAATAACTTTTGGGAAGAAACATAAAACTGAGGATGCAGCCATCACCAAGAGGACATTATTCTTAAAGAAGATGTGCACATATCAAGGGGAGCTGGACATCAGTGCTGAAGAGGATTCTTTCTTTATGGATCTGATGAACTTTAGGAAGAAGCCTAAAATGGAGGAGGCTCCCCTCACCAAGGAGTTGTTATCTCCAAAGAAGAAGTGTACCACTCAGAGGGAGATGTCCCTTATGAATAAACCACTTGTACTGCAGAAAACCACCTCTGAAAAGAAGTCACTCATTAAGGAGCCATTGTCCTTCAAGGAGAGGCCTAACTCTGAAGAGTTCCTTTTCCAGGAGGCATCTACACTGCAAAAGAAGCAGATCACTGAGAAAGAGATATCCATTTTGAATAAATCATTGGCCTTGCAGGAGAAGATTGAGATTGAAGAGGATTCCCTCTCTAAGGATCCATTGGCTTTTAAGAAGAAACCTACCACTGAGGAGGCAAACCTCACCATGAAGCCATTATCTTTAAGGAAGTGCACTACTCAGGGGAAGATGGCCCACTCAAAGAAGCCATTAGTATTGCAGAAGACCACCTCTGGAGAGACACAATTGTCCTTTGAAAAGAAGCCTAAGGAGGAGTCACTCTTTCAGGAGCCATCTGCATTACAAGAAAAGCACACCATTGATAGGGAGGTGGCCCCCTTGAGGAAGCCATGGGCATTGCAGGAGAAAAAAGACAATGAAGATGAATTTCTTACAGAGCCAATTTCCCTTAGGATGAAGCATACTACCAAGGAGATAGTCCTGACCAAGAAGCCATTACCTTTAATGAAGGAGTGTACCATTCAGGGGAAGATGTACCACTTAACAAAGCCAATAGTATTGCAGAAGACCACCTCTGGAAAGAAGTCACTCATTAAGGAGCCATTGTCCTTTACAAAGTCTACCACTGAGGAGTCCCTTTTCCACGAGCCATCTGCTTTGCAAAAGAAGCACACCATTCAGGAGGAGGTGACTATCTTGAATAAGTCCTTGGCCTTGCAGAAGACTCCAACTGATGAGGAGTCACTTTTTGAGGAGCCTTTGACTTTTAAGAAGAAACATACTATTGGGGAGGCATCCTCCACTGAGCAGATGTTATCTTCAAAGAAAAAGAAGTATACCACTCAGGATAAGATGTCCTGCTTGAAGAAACCACTAGCATTGAAGACCATTTCTGAAGAGAGATCACTTTTTAAAAAGCCATTGACATTTAAAAAGAAGCCTACAACTGAGGAGGAGTCCCTCTTTAGGGAATCATCTGCAGTGCAAGAGAAGCATATCACTCACGGAGAGATGGGCCTCTTGAAGAAGCCACGGGCATTGCAGGAAAACATTGAAAGTGAAGATAAATTTCTTATGGAACAAGATGTCATACATCAGAGAGTTTCCACCAAGGAGCTGTTATTAAAGAAGAAAAGGTGTGCTCAAATGACAAAATCCACCCCCCAAGAACTGTTGGACTTGCAAAATATGCTTAACAAAAGTAAGTATCCTTTCTTTATGGAGCTCCTGTCACTTAAGAAGGTGTCTTCAACAGAGGAGGTAGTCCTTACTAAGACAACATTTTCTTTAAAGAAGAAGCACATCACTCAGGAGAAGCTGTTCCCCTCCAAGAAGCCTCTGGCTTTAGAGAAGATCACCTCTGAAGAGGAGTCACTCTTTAAGAAGCTGTTACCCTGTAATAAAAAGCCTGCAACTGCAGAGGAATTCCTCTTCCAGGATCCATCTGTATTGAAAAAGAAGCACACCACTCTGCAGCAGGTGCCCCTCTCAAAGAAGCCATTGGCCTTGCAGGAGAAGATCACCACTGAAGAAGAATCATATATTAAGGAACCATTGACTTTAAAAGAGAAGCCTACCACTGAGGAGGAATTCCTCCTTCAGAAGCCATTTTCATTGCATGTTAAACCTATCAACAAAGATGAATCCCTTTTCTGTAAGTCTTTGGCCTTGCAGAGAATTGATACCAAAAAGGACTCCTTGAAGAAGCTGTTGCCTTTGCAAGACAAAAGCACCACTGAAGAGGATTTCCTTTTAAAAAAACCATTGGTTCTGAAGAAGGAGCTCTCTGCTGAGGTTGCAACAAACATAGAGAGGCAACTATCTTTAAAGAAGAGGCCCACTGCTCAGGTGGAGTTGTACCTCTTGAAGAAGCAGCTGGCCTTGCAAGAGAATATCATCAATGAAGAGGAATCCCTTACTAAGCAGCCAATGGCCTTGAAGGAGAAGCCCAGCATTGAAAAGGAGACCATCCTGAGGGAGACCTTGGTCTTGCAGGGGGAGCCCAGCATTGAGAAGGAAACATTCTTCAAGGAGTTCTTGGCCTCTCAGGAGAAAGCCCCAATTGAGGAAGGGCCTATCCTGAATGAGCCCTTGGCCTTTCAGGAGAATCCCACAATTGAGGATGAGACTATCCTGAAGGAGTCCTTGGCCTTGCAGGAGAAGACCAGCAGTGAGAAGGAGGTCCTCCTTGAGGAGCCATTAAGCTTTCAGGAGATGCTTACCATCAATGAGGCATTACATTTTAAGGAGATAATTGCCTTGAATGAGAAACCTACCAGTGGGAAGGAGATGTCGTTCGGGAAATCATTGGCCTTGCAAGAGAATGCCACTTACAAAGAAGACACACTTCTCAAAGACTTCTTTATCACCCAAGTTGAGACCAGTGCACGTATGTCCAGCAGTGCCCCTAAATCTGGAACAGGCATGTCTATCGCTGCTACCATGTCCAGTGTGGGCATGTTCAGTATTACAAGCAAGTCCAGTGCTTGTGAATTTAGTTCCAATAAATCTTTTTCATCTCAGGGCAAGAGATCACAGAAGGAGGTATTCTGCTCTCTTTTTTTTTATTAGATGAAGTCTTTTTGTTATTCTAGAAGTGGTTGCTGGCAAAGAGATTATATTTTACCTTCCTAAGCAATTGAGCTTAGGAAGCTATATATAGCTATATAGTATATAGTAAGCTATAGTAAAAAAAGTTGATCTCGTACAGTCTCTTGACTTCTTGATTGTGATAGTGATACACCCAAGCAATTGGAATATTTATTCTGGGAATACCCACAAGGGCCTGGAATACTGTGTGTATATATATTTGGGCTTTGTAATAGTAGTTAGACAATTTCTTTCCGGAAATTGCTTTTGTTAGTAATTGCAATCTGCATTATAGCAGGCTTCAGTCAAAGATGGATAAATTTCACAGAGGCACCTTCTAAATTGGAAGTTGTAATTTGGAAGGATGGAGGGATGAGATTTGTGAAGCAGGAGGAGAAATATTCCTCTTGTATGCAAAATAACCTAGGTAAAGATGTAGAAAGGAGGAAAAGGCTATCAAAAAGATGAATTGGGCCAGATCAAAGCATTGGAACATAGCAAGGGACCTAAGAAGACAGGTGACAAGCTGAAATGATAACATAAGAGTGTTTTTCTTGGAAAGTCCTGAGCCTACCTGTAAAAATGGTGCCTGGTTTCTAGGGCAGAACAGTTGTGTACAAGGAAGACTAAGCATTTTTTGATCATTCAGCAGTTTGAGTATTGTAGGGCCAAGGGATGCTCTATTATGACTCAAGATATATGAAGCTTGAGGAACCATAGCAGAAGATGATAGTGGGAAGAAAGGAGTCATCCTTTATGTGTATGTGCTAAGCCTTCCTTGGGATCTTTCTCCTCCTGATATGTCTTTTTGGTGATTTCCAAGCAGATGACCCCATTGGAGGATATTGACAAGGACCACAGTGATCCAGTTTTCAACTCAATATATGCCAAGGATATCTTCAGTTACATGAAGGAGAGAGAGGTGTGTAGGTGGCAGGATGGAGGAACATTATTTCTAGTTCTCATTCTCTTTTCATTCAATCCTTCAAATGCAAGTTAAAAAGGGTGGTAATAATGATGATGAAAATAATAATAGCAACAACTGACATCTACTGGTAGCTTACTATGAGTTAAACATGGTGCTAAGGGATTTATAAACATTGTTTAATTTTCCCAATAACCTCATGATGGTAAGTATTATAATCTCCTTTTTATATATGGGAGAAACTGCTCAGTCACACAACTACTATGTGGTAGAGCTGGATTATAGACTAAAGTCCAATTACTTTGAAGACAACAAGCCTGCATCTCTAATTGCTGTGGAGACAATCTCAGACACAAAAATGGTCAAGTAGTCTCTTTCTGAGTGGCTGTTCTTAGAGGTCTTTTCCCTTCTCTATGCAAGTTTCTGGCATCATATGTAAAATAACACCTTTTTATTCAGCTCTCCAACATGGTGAAATTTTCTTTTACCTTTGAAATATGTAGTCTCCTTTACCAGTAATATTCATTGATTCCAAATTTTCTTCTGCCTCTTTCAGTGGAACCAATGGGATCAAGGTAATCTATCAACTATAATTTTAGCAGGCGATACATAAAAGGGAGGATGAATAGATTGTTTCTCTCTAGAGATATAGCGTTTGATTAACTGACTCCAGAGCTCACACTTTTTCTAGTATACCTTGGAGGAAGAGATAACACTGTTATACTAAAAGTGTGGGCTTTAGCTCAACAGTATTAGTTTCACTTGGGATCTTGTTAGAAATGCAGAAACCTAGCCTCCACCCAGAACTTCTAAATTAGAATGTGAATTTGAAAGATCCCAGAATGGTGCATTTGCATGTTAAAGTCTGAGAAGCACTGCTCTACATGGTAAGGTATTGTACTTTAGATTGAATTGCAAAGAAGGGGCAGAACCTCTTTGGTATTCATCTATACTCTTAAGTGTGTTCTTCCCCATATTCCATATTCCCCCTGGATTCCTCAGTATCCTCCTTGACACTTGAATATCATATGTGTCCATTTCCTAAGTGTAACTAAAATTGTGTGGAAAAGGATACTTGGCTCTGCTTTTGTTTGATACAAGCCAAAAATGGAGTTAGAACCATGAATAAGTTAATTATGTTAAAACTTGTTTTCTGAAATTAGTTGCAAATATTTTTTCCTGTTATAATTTTTGAACTACAAGGAGAGTTTGTTTATTAACAATTCTTTCTTCTTGATGCCAGGAAAAGTTCATACTTAAAAAATATATGAACAGGCAGATTGACATCAGCAGTGACATGAGGGCCATTCTTGTGGACTGGATGGTGGAGGTGCAAGTAAGTCTTACCACTGCTACCTTAAGGAGCTGCCCTTCTCTTTACCAATTATTCATTCAGCATCACCAGGTGCCAGATATGGTAAAACTTTATTGGGTTTACAGAGTTGAGTAAGCCATGATTCCCACCCTCAGGGAGTTTATGATCTAGGAGGCAAGATAAAACATGCAGGCAGGTAAGTATAATACAAGTGGAATACACTAAATAATACAAGAACGTTATAGATAAGATACTGTGAGAAGAGTTGGAGATTCAAGATGGTGGTGTGAGAGGTGAGACAGAGAACTCCTCCCAAAACCACAGACAGTGTGAAAATATAGTTAATACAACTAACCCTAAAACAGCAACAGGAAAGAGGCCTGCATCAAACTGCATACAGAACTCATAAACAGAGCAGACCTCATGAAACAGGGCAATGTACCAAAGTCTTGATCTTGCAGGATGCAGGCCTTTCCACCACCCCAGCTAATTGGCAGGAGGAAGAGAAACAGAGCAGGGAGGGGGTGGAAGCCTAGGTCTGCTGAACACCTAGCCCTGGAGATCTGCTTTGTGAGCAGAAACCTACATTGTGTGGTGCTCTGGAGGATGGGAAGCTGGGACAGGTGGAGTGCTTAAGAGACTGAGATTCCAGCCATTTGTGGAGGACAGGATCCACAACTGGCCACACTGGGACAAGGGAAAGGCAGGTCTGAGAGACTTCCTAGCAGTGAGAGAGCTGCTGAAGGGGTGGGGTTTGCATGGAGCTTGCTGCATGAGAGACAAGATAGGGGAACAAGGTTGTCTGGGAGTGCTTTGCCCAGCAGATTGGGAACTTTGAGGAGCTTCAGGTGCTCCATCCCCCTGGCTGGCTACTCAGCTCTGAGGCCCCCCACTGTGACACATAGCCTGTTGAGCCTTCCTCCTGGACTGACAGCACCAGCTCACAAAGCGACAGTCACTGTGCTGGCGTCAGGCCAGTCAGAGGGAGGCCCCACCTACAACAGCTAGAGATGCAAAGCACAGAGGCTTACACCTGTGCGCTCGGCTCACTGTCTCTGATACTGGAGACATGCACTGCAGCAAGGAATCAGGAAACAGATCTTTCTTCCCCCGAGGAACCAGTGCTGCTTCCCTATGACCCCCAACCTCACTTTAGGGGCTGAGCAGCTCCAGAAACTGGAGCTTCTGGGCACTAGAGGGCAACACACAGAAATATGAAATGTCAAAAGAGCATGGTTCCGACAAAGATCTCACAAACCCCAGAAAAAGGGCCAAATGAAACTGAACTCACCAATCTTCCTGAAAGAGAGTTCAAAATAAAAATCATAAACATGCTTATGGAGGTACAAAAAAATATTCCAGAACTCAGGAATGAATTTAAGTTGGAGACTCAATCATTAAGAAATTCCATATCTTAAATGAAATATACAATGGCGGGGTTTAAAAGCAGATAAGATGCAGCAGAAGATACGGTATATGGACAGAAATTAGAGAAGAGGAATACAAAGAAGCTGAGGCAGAGAGAGAAAAAACGATCTCTTAAGAATGAAAGAATATTGAGAGAACTGTGTGACCAATCCAAATGAAACAATAGTCACATAATAGGGGTACCGGAAGAAGAAGAGAGAGAAAAAGGGATAGAAAGTGTCATTGAGGAGGTAATTGCTGAAAATTTCCCCAATCTGGGGAAGGAGATAGTCTCTCAAGTGATTGAGGTTCACAGATCTCCCAACACAAGTGACCCAAGGAAGACAACATGAAGACATATAATAATTAAAATGGCAAAAATCAAGGATAAAGACAGACTTTTAAAAGCAGCTAGAGAGAGAAAGAAAATCACATACAAAGGAAAACCCATCAGGCCATCATCAGATTTCTCAACAGATACCTTACAGACCAGAAAGGAGTGGCATGATATATTTAATGCAATGAAGCAGAAGGGCCTCGAACCAAGAATACTCTACCTGGCAAGGTTATCATTTAAATTTGAAGGAGGGATTAAACAATTTTCAGATAAGCAAAACCTGAGAGAAGTTACCTCCCACAAACCACCTCTACAGTGGATTTTGGAGGGACTCCTATAGATGAAAGTATTCCTAAGGCAAAGTAGATGTCACCCAAGGCATAGACAAAGAGTACAGAATATGATTCATAACATACAAAGAATGGAGGAGGAATAAAAAGGAAAAAAAGGAAAGAATGTTTAGATTGTGTTTGTAATAGCACAAGAAGTGAGGTAAATCAGACTGTTAGATAGTAAGGAAATTACCCTTGAACCTTTGGTAACAATGAATCCAAAGCCTGCAATGGCAAAAAGTACATACCTTTTGATAATCACCCTAAATGTAAATGGTCTGACTGCACCATTCAAAAGATGTAGAGTCACTGAATGGATAAAAAAAAAACAAGACCCATCTATATGCTGCCTACAAGAGACTCACTTCAACCCTAAAGACATACACAGATCGAAAGTAAAGGGAGGGAAAAAGATATTTCATGTAACTAATAGGGAGAAAAAAGCAGGAGTTGCAGTACTTGTATCAGACAAAATAGACTTCAAAATGAAGAAAGTAACAAGAGACAAATAAAGACATTGCATAATGACAAAAGGGAGTTCAACAAGAGGATATAACTATTAAAAATATCTATGCACCAACACAGGAGCACCTACATATGTGAAACAAATATTACCAGAATTAAAGGGGGAAATAGAATGCAATGCATTCATTTTGGGAGACTTCTACACACCACTCACTCCAAAGGACAGATCAACCAGACAGAATATAAAGAGACAGAGGCACTGAACAATGTTTTAGAACAGATGGGACCTAACGGACATCCACAGAACAGTCCATCCAAAAGCAATTAGGATACACAGTCTTCCTAAGTGCACATGGAACATTTTCTTTTTTTAAAAATTATTTTTTATTGAAGGGTAGTTGACAAACAGTATTACATTAGTTTCAGGTGTACAACACAGTGATTCAACATTTATATACATGATAATTCTAGCTACCAGCTATCACCATACAAAGTTGTTACAATATTTTGACTGTATTCCTTATGCTATACATTACATCCCGGTTACTTATTTATATTACAATCGGAAGCCTGTACTTTTTTTTTTTGAGAGGGCATCTCTCATATTTATTGATCAAATGGTTGTTAACAACAATAAAATTCTGTATAGGGGAGTCAATGCTCAATGCACAATCATTAATCCACCCCAAGCCTAATTTTCGTCAGTCTCCAATCTTCTAAAGCATAGCGAACAAGCTCTTACATGGAGAACAAATTCTTACATAGTAAATAAGTTACATAGTGAACAGTACAAGGGCAGTCATCACAGAAACTTTCGGTTTTGCTCATGCATTATGAACTATAAACAATCAGTTCAAATATGAATATTCGTTTGATTTTTATACTTGATTTATATGTGGATACCACATTTCTCTCTTTATTATTATTATTTTTAATAAAATGCTGAAGTGGTAGGTAGATGCAAGATAAAGGTAGAAAACATAGTTTAGTGTTGTAAGAGAGCAAATGTAGATGATCAGGTGTGTGCCTGTAGACTGTGTTAATCCAAGCTAGACAAGGGCAATAAAACATCCACAGATGCAGAAGATTTCTCTCAGAACAGGGGGGATGAGGTTCTAAGCCTCACCTCTGTTGATCCCCAATTTCTCACCTGATGGCCCCCCTGCGACTGTGTCTGTCTTAGGTTGTTCCTCCCTTGAGGAATCTTACCCATCTCTGGCTAACCAGTCATCTTCCAGGGCCATACAGGGAAATGTAAAGTTGGTAAGTGAGAGAGAAGCCTTATTGTTTGAAAAGGTTAGCTTTTTACTTCTTTGCATATTTATGCCCTGTGGCTTCTATGCGGAGCATTTGTCTAGAGGTATCTTTACCACTTCGAAGAATTATGATACTCGGTAAATTCGATATGAGGCAAGAATTCTATTTAAGTGTTGTAATTAGGAAGGAAGAAGAAAAGCTATAGAAGTAACAGGCGGAAGAAAACATGTGAAGATTGATTATTTATTTGACATATCTTCTTGTAGAGTAACTTCAGCATGTATAGGTTTTAAACTACTAATTAAATTGTGCACACACATTAACATAGTAGGAATACAGTTACATAACCAAAGCAGACCTATAATTACCAGCCATCTCCAGTGAAACCAAGAAAACCAGTTAGGCACCTTAGGCATTTGTGAAAACTTATCTATGATATGGTGGAGATTGTCCAACTGAACTTGAACAGTCTGAGAGAAATCAGACAAATTAAAACAACCCATTCCTGGGGACTGTTCACATCTCATATGTTCTTTTAACAGTAGATAGTCTGTAGTTGTAAGATTTTGTAGGGCTACAACTTGCCCTTCTCCTAATTCTTGGTTGAGTTCCAACAGTATAGATCCAGTCAAATTTGTTGTTTTACTGTATGCACAGGCCAGCTTAGATATCTCCTTCTTCATTCCCATGGCAAGTCCAAGAACCGGTGGGATGAGTGCATCTACAGCTGTAGCAGTAGATGATCATCTTCTGGCATGAGTCTTCCAGAGAGTGCTGATGCTGGAAGTTCTTTTTCATATCGTATCTTAGTTCATTTTCTGGGTAGCCAAATTAGACTTTGATCCTCTGTATAAACACAAACAGACCCTTTGCCTACACTTTTAGATGCCCTTTATACCATTGTGTAGAACTCATTGGAGGTCACCACACAGAAACTGCTATTTTTTTGTTGTTATCATTAATCTACACTTACATGAAGAATATTATGTTTACTAGGCTCTCCCCTATACCAGGTCCCCCCTATAAACCCCTTTACAGTCACTGTCCCATCAGCATAGCAAAATGTTGTAGAATCACTACTTGTCTTCTCTGTGCTGTACAGCCCTCCCCTTTCTCCCACCCCCCATGCATGCTAATCTTAGTACACCCCTTCTTCTCCCCCCCTTATCCCTCCCTACCCACCCATTCTCCCCAGTCTCTTTCCCTTTGGTACCAGTTAGTCCATTCTTGAGTTCTGTGATTCCGCTGCTGTTTTGTTCCTTCAGTTTTCCCTTTGTTCTTATACTCCACAGATGAGTGAAATCATTTGGTATTTCTCTTTCTCCGCTTGGCTTACTTCACTGAGCATAATACCCTCCAGCTCCATCCATGTTGCTGCAAATGGTTGGATTTGCCCTTTTCTTATGGCTGAGTAGTATTCCATTGTGTATATGTACCACATCTTCTTTAGCCATTCATCTATCGATGGACATTTAGGTTGCTTCCAATTGTTGGCTATTGTAAATAGTGCTGCGATAAACGTAGGGGTGCATCTGTCTTTCTCAAACTTGATTGCTGCATTCTTAGGGTAAATTCCTAGGAGTGGAATTCCTGGGTCAAATGGTAAGTCTGTTTTGAGCATTTTGATGTACCTCCATACTGCTTTCCACAATGGTTGAACAAGTTTACATTCCCACCAGCAGTGTAGGAGGGTTCCCCTTTCTCCACAGCCTCGCCAACATTTGTTGTTGTTTGTCTTTTGGATGGCAGCCATCCTTACTGGTGTGAGGTGATACCTCATTGTAGTTTTAATTTGCATTTCTCTGATAATTAGCGATGTGGAGCATCTTTTCATGTGTCTGTTGGCCATCTGTATTTCTTTTTTGGAGAACTGTTCAGTTCCTCTGCCCATTTTTTAATTGGGTTATTCGTTTTTTGTTTGTTGTGGTGTGTGAGCTCTTTATATATTCTGGACATCAAGCCTTTAACGGATCTGTCATTTTCAAATATATTCTCCCATACTGTAGGGTTCCTTCTTGTTCTATTGATGGTGTCTTTTGCTGTACAGAAGCTTTTCAGCTTAATATAGTCCCACTTGTTCATTTTTGCTGTTGTTTTACTTGTCCGGGGAGATATGTTCAAGAAGAGGTCACTCATGTTTATGTCTAAAAGGTTTTGCCTATGTTTTTTTCCAAGAGTTTAATGGTTTCATGACTTACATTCAGGTCTTTGATCCATTTTGAATTTCCTAGTGTATACTGGGTTAGACAATGATCCAGTTTCATTCTCCTACATGTAGCTGTCCAGTTTTGCCAGCACCATCTGTTGAAGAGACTGTCATTTCGCCATTGTATGTCCATGGCTCCTTTATCAAATATTAATTGACCGTATATGTCTGGGTTAATGTCTGGATTCTCTAGTCTGTTCCACTGGTCTGTGGCTATGTTCTTGTGCCAGTACCAAATTGTCTTGATTACTATGGCTTTATAGTAGAGCTTGAAGTTGGGGAGTGAGATCCCCCCTACTTTATTCTTCTTTCTCAGGATTGCTTTGGCTATTCGGGGTCTTTGGTGTTTGCATATGAATTTTTGAATTATTTGTTCCAGTTCATTAAAGAATGTTGCTGGTCGTTTCATACGGATTGCATCAAATCTGTATATTGCTTTGGGCAGGATGGCCATTTTGACGATATTACTTCTTCCTAGCCACGAGCATGGGATGAGTTTCCATCTGTTAGTGTCCCCTTTAATTTCTTTTAAGAGTGACTTGTAGTTTTCAGAGTATAATTCTGTCACTACTTTGGTTAGGTTTATTCCTAGGTATTTTATTTTTCTTGATGCAATTGTGAATGAAGTTGTTTTCCTGATTTCTCTTTCTGTTGGTTCATTGTTAGTGTATAGGAAAGCCACAGATTTCTGTGTGTAAATATTGTATCGTGCAAATTTGCTGTATTCCGATATCAGTTCTAGTAGTTTTGGGGTGGAGTCTTTAGGGTTTTTTATGTACAGTATCATGTCATCTGCAAATAGTGACAGTTTAACTTCTTCTTTACCAATCTGGATTCCTTGTATTTTTTTGTTTTTTCTGATTGCCATGGCTAGGACCTCCAGTACTATGTTAAATAACAGTGGGGAGAGTGGGCATCCCTGTCTAGTTCCTGATCTCAGAGTTAAAGCTTTCAGCTTCTCGCTGTTCAGTATAATGTTGGCTGTGGTTTATCATAAATGGCCTTTATTATGTTGAGGTACCTGCCCTCTATTCCCATTTTGCTGAGAGTTTTTATCATGAATGGATGTTGAGTGTTGTTGAATACATTTTCAGCATCTATGGGGATGATCATGTGGTTTTTGTCTTTCTTATTGTTGATGTGGTGGATGATGTTGATGGACATTCGAATGTTGTACCATCCTTGCATCCCTGGGATGAATCCACTTGTTCATGGTGTATGATCCTTTTGATGTATTTTTGAATTCGGTTTGCTAATATTTTTTGAGTAATTTTGCATCTACGTTCATCAGGGATATTGGTCTGTAGTTTTCTTTTTTGGTGGGGTCTTTGCCTTGTTTTGGTATTACTTTGATGTTGGCTTCATAGAATGAGTTTGGGAGTATCCCCTCCTCCTCTATTTTTTGGAAAACTTTAAGGAGAATGGGTATTATGTCTTCTCTGTATGTCTGATAAAATTCCGAGGTGAATCCATCTGGCCTGGAGGTTTTGTACTTGGATAATTTTTTGATTACTGATTCAATTCCTTTGCTGGTAATTGTCTGTTTAGATTTTCTGTTTCTTTCTGGGTCAGTCTTGGAAGGTTGTATTTTTCTAGGCTGTTGTCCATTTCTCCTAGGTTTCCCAGCTTGTTAGCATATAGGTTTTCCTAGTACTCTCTAATAATGCTTTGTATATCTGTGGGGTCCGTCGTGATTTTTCCTTTCTCGTTTCTGATACTGTTGATTTGTGTTGAGTTTGTTTTCCTCTTAAGTCTGGCTAGAAGCTTATCTATGTTGTTTATGTTCTTGAAGAACAAGCTCTTGGTTTCATTGATTTTTGCTATTGTTTTATTCTTCTCAATTTTATTTATTACTTCTCTGATGTTTATTATGTCCCTCCTGCTGCTGACTTTAGGCCTCATTTGTTCTTCTTTTTCCAATTTCGTTAATTGTGACATTAGACCATTCATTTGGGATTGTTTTTCCTTTTTAAAATATGCCTAGTCTTCTATATACTTTCCTCTTAAGACTGCTTTTTCTGTGTCCCACAGTAGTTCGGGCTTTGTGTTGTTGGCATTTGTTTCAATATATTGCTGGATCTCCATTTTTATTTGGTCATTGATCCATTGAGTTTTTTTTTTTTTTTTTTAGATAATTATTTTTTATTGAAGGGTAGTTGACGCACAGTATTACATTACATTAGTTTCAAGTGTACAACACAGTAATAAAACATTTATATACATAATTCTAGGTTCCAGCTATCACCCTACCAAGCTGTTACAATATCATGACTATATTCCTTATGCTATACATTACATCCCGGTTACTTATTTATTTTACCATTGGAAGTCTGTCCTTTTTTTTTTTTTTTTTTTTGTGAGGGCATCTCTCATATTTATTGATCAAATGGTTGTTAACGACAATAAAATTCTGTATAGGGGAGTCAATGGTCAATGCACAATCATTAATCCACCCCAAGCCTAATTTTCGTCAGTCTCCAATCTTCTGAGGCATAACAAACAAGTTCTTATATGGAGAACAAATTCTTACATAATGAATAAGTTACATAGTGAACAGTACAAGGGCAGTCATCACAGAAACTTTTGGTTTTGCTCATGCATTATGAACTCTAAACAGTCAGTTCAAATATGAATACTCATTTGGTTTTTATACTTGATTTATATGTGGATACCACATTTCTCTCTTTATTATTATTATTTTTAATAAAATGCTGAAGTGGTAGGTAGATACAAGATAAAGGTAGAAACATAGTTTAGTGTTGTAAGAGAGGAAATGTAGATGATCAGGTGTGTGCCTGCAGACTATGTGTTAATCCAAGCTAGACAAGGGCAATAAAACATCCACATATGCAGAAGATTTCTCTCAGATCGGGGGGTGAGGTTCTAAGCCTCACCTCTGTTGATCCCCAATTTCTCACCTGATGACCCCCCTGCGACTGTGCCTGTCTTAGGTTCTTCCTCCCATGAGGAATCTTACCCGTCTCTGGCTAACCAGTCATCTTCTTGGGCCATACAGGGAAATGTAAAGTTGGTAAGTGAGAGAGAAGCCTTATTGTTTGAAATGGTTAGCTTTTTATTTCTTTGCATATTTATGCCCTGTAGCTTCTATGCCCAGCTGATCCATTGATTATTTAGGAGCGTGTTGTTAAGCCTCCATGTGTTTGAGAGCCTTTTTGCTTTCTTTGTACAGTTTAGTGTTATGCCTTTGTGGTCTGAAAAGTGGGTTGGTAGGATTTCAATCTTTTGGAATTTACTGAGGGTGTTTTTGGGCCTAGTATGTGGTCTCTTCTGGAGAATTTTCTATGTGCACTTGAGAAGAATGTGTATCCTGTTGCTTTTGGATGTAGAGTTCTGTAGATGTCTATTAGGTCCATCTGTTCTAGTGTGTTGTTCATTGCCTGTGTGTCCTTACTTATTTTCTGTCTGGGTGATCTGTCCTTTGGAGTGAGTGGTGTGTTGAAGTCTCCTAGAATGAATGCATTGCATTCTAATTCCTCCTTTAGTTCTGTTAGTATTTGCTCCAGGTATGTTGGTGCTCCTGTATTGTGTGCATTTGTATTTATAATGGTTATATCCTCTTGTTGGACTGAGCCCTTTATCATTATGTAATGTCCTTCTTTGTCTTTTGTTACTATCTTTATTTTCAAGTCTGTTTTGTTTGATAGTAGAATTGCAACACCTGCTTTTTTCTCTCTGTTGTTTGCATGAAATATCGTTTTCCATCCCTTGACTGTAAGTCCGTGCATGTCTTTGGGTTTGAGGTGAGTCTCTTGTATGCAGCATATGGATGGATCTTGCTTTTTTATCCATTCTATTACTCTGTGTCTTTTGATTGGTGCATTCTGTCCATTTACACCATTTAAGGTGATTATTGAAAGGTATGTACTTATTGCCATTGCAGGCTTTAAGTTTGTGGTTACCAAAGGTTCAGGGTTAGCTTCTTTACTATCTTACTATCTCACTTAAGTCGCTTGGTGAGATATTATAAAAGTGGTCTGATGATTCTTTATTTCTCACCATTCTTATTCCACCTCCTCCCTTCTTCATATGTTGGGTGTTTTGTTCTGTGCTCTTTTTAGGAGTGCTCCCAACTAGAGCAGTCCCTGTAGGATGCCCTGTAGAGGTGTTTTCTGGGAGGCAAATTCCCTCAACTTTTGCTTATCTTTGAATTGTTTAATCCCTCCTTCATATTTAAATGATATTCGTGCTGGATACAGTAGTCTTGGTTTAAGCCCTTCTGTTTCATTGCATTAAGTATATCATGCCATTCTCTTCTGGCCTGTAGGGTTTCTGTTGAGAAGTCTGATGATAGCCTGATGGGTTTTCCTTTGTAGGAAATCTCTTTTTTCTCTCTGGCTGCCTTTAATACTTTGTCCTTGTCTTTGATCTTTGCCATTTTAGTTATTATGTGTCTTGGTGTTGCCCTCCTTGGATCCCTTGTCATGGGATTTCTGTGTACCTCTGTGGTCTGAGAGGCCATTTCTTCCCTTAGTTTGGGGAAGTTTCCAGCAATTATTTCTTTAAAGACACTTTCTATCCCTTTTTCTCTCTCGTCTTCTTCTGGTACCCCTATAATGCAGATATTGTTCCATTTCAATTGGACACTCAGCACTCTTAGAATTCTTTCATTCCTGGAAATCCTTCTTTCTGTCTCTGCATCAGCATCTCTGCGTTCTTGTTCTCTGTTTTCTACTCGATTAATGGTCTCTTGCATCTCGTCCATTCTGTTTTGAAGTCCCTTCCAGAGCTTGTTTTATTTCTGTATTCTCCTTCCTTAGTTCTTGCATATTTCTCTGCAAGTCCAGCAGGATGGTTATGACTTTTGTTTTGAATTCTTTTTCAGGAAGACTGGTTAAATCTATCTCCCCAGGTTCCCTCTCAGGGGAAGATGTAGCAGATGCCGAAGCTGTCTGGGTTAGTCTTGTCTGGATCATATTTTTTACCTTTTCATGTTGACAGGTGCTATGGACTGTCAGCTGGGAGGACCCAACTTTTCACTTGCTACTGGTCTTTCTTTACTGGGACAACTGCGACCCCTTGTAGCTTGTGTTGGGTAATTGCGTGTAGACTGGGTCTTTGTGTCTTGCCCGGCCGATATGGAGGAATCTCCCTTTCTGTGGGCCTCGTCTGCCTTAGGCTGCTTCTCTGCTTTCGCAGAGCCCGGAGGGGTAATGTACGGGGGGGCTGTTTCGCTGTTTACCTCCGTGAGGGGTCTCAGAGCTGTTGCCCAGGGGGTTAGTGTGTCCGGTTTTCCCTGTAATTTCCAGCCACTGGGCTGTGACCTGTGTTGTTTCCATCCAGCTGTTACATCCCTGTCCCTTTAAGACTTTCAAAAAGCACTCACTTTTCTTTGTCACAGGTGCATCAGCTTCCGAACCCACTCAGAGGTCTTGCTGCCCTGTTTCCCTAGTTTCCAGCCCTCCACACATGCACTGTGTCTGCACTCTTGTGTGGGTGGCTCGGGCTGGGTGTTTAGCAGTCCTGGGCTCCCCCTCCCTCCCGCCGGGAGCTGGGGGGAGGTGTGCTCGTGTCCCGCCGGGCCAGGGGTTGTATCTTACCCCTTTCACCAGGCGCTGGGCTCTTCCACGTGTGAATGTAGTCTGGCTGTTGTCCTGTGTCTTCTGGTCTCTCTTTTAGGATTACTTGTATTTGTTGTATTTTCAAAGATATACATGTTTTTGGGAGGAGATTCGCACTGTCCTACTCATGCCACCATGTTGGCTCCGCCCCCATGGAAGATTTTCAAGAATAGATCATATACTAGGACACAAAAAGAACCTCAGTAAATTCAAAAAGATTGAAATTATACCAAGCAGCTTCTCAGATCACAAAGGTATGACACAAGAAATAAATTACACAAAGAAAATGAAAAAACCCACAAACACACGGAGGCTTAATAACATGCTCCTAAATAACCGGTGGATCAATGAACAAATAAAAACACAGATCAAGCAATATATGGAGACATATGACAATAATAATTCAACACCAGAAAATCTGTGGGATGCAGCGAAGGCTGTGTTAGGAGGGAAGTATATTGCCTACCTCAGGAAAGAAGAACAATCTCAAATGAACAGTCTAAACTCACAATTAATGAAACTAGAAAAGGAAGAACAAATGAGTCCCAAAGGTAGTAGAAGGAGGGACATAATAAAGATTAGAGAAGCAATCAAATCAAGAAGAATAAAACAATAGAAAGAATCAATGAGAGCAGCTGGTGGTTCTTTGAGAAAATAAACAAAATAGATAAACACCCAGCCAGATTTATCAAGAAAAAAAGAGTCTATACACATAAACAAAACCAGAAATGAGAAAGGAAAATTCACTACGGATACCACAGAAACACAAAGAATTATGAGAGAATACTATGAAAAATTATATGCTAACAAACTGGATAACCTAGAAGAAATGGACAACTTTCTAGAAAAACAAAACCTTCCAAGGCTAACCCAAGAAGAAACAGTAAATGTGAATAGGCCAATTACTAGCAAGGAAATTGAATTGGTAATAAAAAAATGCCTAAGTAAAAAATGCCTGGACCAGATGGTTTCACTGCTGAATATTATCAAACATTTAGTGACGACCTAATACCCATTCTCTTTAATGTTTTCCAAAAAGTAGAAGAGGAGGGAATATTCCCAAAGTCATTCTATGAGGCCAACATTACCCTAATAACAAAATCAGGCAAAGACCCCACCAAAAAAGAAAACTACAGACCAATATCCCTGATGAACATAGATGCAAAAATACTCAACAAAATATTAGCAAACCGAATTCAAAAATACATCAAGGGGATCATATACCATGACCAAGTGGGATTCATCCCAGGGATGCAAGGATGGTACAACATTCGAAAGTCCATCAACATCATCCACCACATCAACAATAATGACAAAAACCACATGATCATCTCCATAGATGCTGAAAAATCATTCGACAACATTCAACATCCATTCATGATAAAAACTCTCAGCAAAATGGGTATAGAGGGCAAGTAACTCAATACAATAACGGCCATGTATCACAAACACACAGCCAACATTATACTTAACAGCAGGAAGCAGAAAGCTTTTCCTATAAGGTCAGGAACAAGACAAGGATGCCCACTCTCCCCACTTTTATTCAACATAGTTCCACAGGTCCTAGCCACAGCAATCAGACAACACAAAGAAATAAAAGGCATCCAGATAGGTAAGGAAGAACTCAAACGGTCCCTGTTTTCAGATGACATGATATTGTACATAAAATCCCTAAAGGGAGAGGTGGAGCCAACATGGTGGCGTGAGTAGGACAGTGGGAATCTCCTCCCAAAAACATATATATTTTTGATAATACAACAAATACAACTAATCCTAAAACAGAGACCAGAAGACACAGGACAACAGCCAGACTATATCCACACGTGCGAGAGCCCAGTGCCTGGTGAAAGGGGTAAGATGCAAGCCCCGGCCCGGCGGGACCTGAGCACCACCCCTCCAGCTCCTGGTGGGAGGAGAGGAATCAGAGCGGGGAGGGAGAGGGAGCCTAGGACTGCTGAACACCCAGCCTCAGCCATCCTCACCAGAGTGCAGACACTGTGCATGCATGGAGGGCTGGAAACTATGGAAACAGGGCAGCAAGGCCTCTGAGTGGGTTCGAAAGCTGATGCCCCTATGACAAAGAAAAGCGAGTGCTTTCTGAAAGTCTTAAAGGGACAGGGACGCAACAGCAGGATGAAAACAACACAGGTCACAGCCCAGCAGCCGGAAATTACTGGGAAAACCAGGTGAACTAACCCCCTGGGCAACAGCTCTGAGAGCCCTCACGGAGGTAAACAGCAAAACAGACCCCCATACATTACCCATCCGGGCACGGCGAAAGCAGAGAAGCAGCATAAGGCTGGCCACACCCTCAGGGAGCTTCCTCCATACCGGCCGGGCAAGACACAAAGGCACAGTCTACATGCAATTACCCAACACAAGCCACTAAGGGTCGCAGTTGTTCCAGTAAAGAAAGGCCAGTAGGAAGTGAAAAGTTTGGCCCTCCCAGCTGACAGTCCATAGCACCTGTCAACATGAAAAGGCAAAAAAATAAGATCCAGACAACACTAACCCAGACAGCTTCGGCATCTGCTACATCTTCCCCTGAGAGGGAACCTGGGGAGATAGATTTAACCAGTCTTCCTGAAAAAGAATTCAAAACAAAAGTCATAACCATCCTGTTGGACTTGCAGAGAAATATGCAAGAACTAAGGAAGGAGAATACAGAAATAAAACAAGCTCTGGAAGGGACTTCAAAACAGAATGGAAGAGATGCAAGAGACCATTAATGGACTAGAAAACAGAGAACAGGAACGCAGAGAAGCTGATGCAGAGACAGATAAAAGGATCTCCAGGAATGAAAGAATTCTAAGAGTGCTGAGTGTCCAATTGAAACGGAACAATATCCGCATTATAGGGGTACCAGAAGAAGAAGAGAGAGAAAAAGGGATAGAAAGTGTGTTTGAAGAAATAATTGCTGGAAACTTCCCCAAACTAGGGGAGGAAATCACCTCTCAGACCACAGAAGTACACAGAACTCCCACGACAAGGGATCCAAGGAGGGCAACACCAAGACACATAATAATTAAAATGGCAAAGATCAAAGACAAGGACAAAGAATTACAGGCAGCCAGAGAGAAAAAAAGGTTACCTACAAAGGAAAACCCGTCAGGCTATCATCAGACTTCTCAACAGGAACCCTACAGGCCAGAAGAGAATGGCATGATATACTTAATGCAATGAAACAGAATGGCTTGAACCAAGACTACTGTATCCAGCACGAATATCATTTAAATATGAAGGAGGGATTTAACAATTCCCAGACAAGCAAAAGTTGGGGGAATTTGCCTCCCACAAAACACCTCTACAGGGCATCTTACTGGGACTGCTCTAGTTGGGAGCACTCCTAAAAAAGAGCGCAGAACAAAACACCAAACATATGAAGAAGGGAGGAGGAGGAATAAGAAGGGAGTGAAATAAAGAATCTCATCAGACTGTGTTTATAATAGCTCAACAAGCGAGTTAAGTTAGACAGTAAGATAGTAAAGAAGCTAACCCTGAACCTTTGGTAACCACAAACTTAAAGCCTGCAATGGCAAAAAGCTCATACCTTTCAATAATCGCCCTAAATGTAAATGGACTGAATGCACCAATCAAAAGACACAGAGTAATAGAATGGATAAAAAAGCAAGATCCATCCGTATGGTGCTTACAAGAGACTCACCTCAAACCCAAAGACATGGACAGACTTAAAGTCAAGTGATGGAAAACGATATTTCATGCAAACAACAGAGAGAAAAAAGCAGGTGTTGCAATTCTACTATCAGACAGAACAGACTTGAAAATAAAAAAAAATAAGAAAAGATAAAGAAGGACATTACATAATGATAAAGGGCTCAGTACAGCAAGAGGATATAAGCATTATAAATATATATGCACCCAATACAGGAGCACCAACAAATCTGAAACAAATACTAACAGAACTAAAGCAGGAAATGGAATTCAATGCATTCATTCTGGCAGACTTCAACACACCACCCAATCCAAAGGACAGATCCAGCAGACAGAAAATAAGTAAGGACACAGAGGCTCTGAACAACACACTAGAACAGATGGACCTAATAGACATCTACAGAACTCTACATCCAAAAGCAACAGGATACACATTCTTCTCAAGTGCACATGGAACATTCTCCAGAGTAGACCACATTCTAGGCCACAAAAAGAGCCTCAGTAAATTCTAACGGATTGGAATCCTACCAACCAACTTTTCATACCACAAAGGCATAAAACTAGAAATAAACTGTACAGAAAAAGCAAAAAGGCTCACAAACACATGGAGGCTTAACAACACTCTCCTGAATAATCAATGGATCAATGACCAAATCAAAATGGAGATCCAGCATTATATGGAAACAAATGAAAACAGCAACACAAAGCCCCAACTACTGTGGGACCTAGCAAAAGCAGTCTTAAGTGGAAAGTATATAGCAATCCAGGCATATTTAAAGAAGGAAGAACAATCCCAAATGAATGGTCTAACATTACAATTATCGAAATTGGGAAAAGAAGAACAAATGAGGGCTAAGGTCAGCAGAAGGAGGGACATAATTAAGATCAGAGAAAAAATAAATAAAATTGAGAAGAATAAAACAATAGCAAAGATCAATGAAACCAAGAGCTGGTTCTTCGAGAAAATAAACAAAATAGATAAGCCTCTAGCCAGACTTATTTAGAGGAAAAGTGAGTCAACACAAATCAAGAGAATCAGAAACGAGAAAGGAAAAAATCACACTGGACCCCAGAGAAATTCAAAGAATTATTAGAGAGTACTATGAAAACCTATATGCTAACAAGCTGGGAAACCTAGGAGAAATGGACAACTTCCTAGAAAAATACAACCTTCCAAGTCTGACCCAGAAAGAAACAGAAAATCTAAACAGACCAATTATCAGCAACGACATTGAAGCAGTAATTAAAAAACTACCAAAGAACAAAATCCCGGGACCACATGGATTCACCTCGGAATTTTATCAGACATACAGGGAAGACATAATACCCATACTCCTTAAAGTTTTCCAAAAAATACTAGAAGAGTTAATACTTCCAAACTCATTCTATGAAGCCAACATCACCCTAATACCAAAACCAGGCAAAGACCCCATCAAAAAAGAAAACTACAAACCAATATCCCTGATGAACGTAGATGCAAAATTACTCAACAAAATATTAGCAAACTGAATTCAAAAATACATCAAGAGGATTGTACACCATGACCAAGTGGTATTCATCCTAGGGATGCAAGAGTGGTACAACATTCGAATGTCCATCAACATCATCCACCACATCAACAAAAAGAAAGACGAAAACCACATGATCATCCCCATAGTTGCTGAAAATGTATTGGACAACATTCAACATCCATTCATGATAAAAACTCTCAGCAAAATGGGAATAGAGGGAAAGTCCCTGAACATAATAAAGGCCATTTATGATAAACCCACAGCCAACATTATACTGAACAGCGAGAAGCTGAAAGCTTTAACTCTGAGATCGGGAACTAGACAGGGATGCCCCCTCTCCCCACTGTTATTTAACATAGTACTGGAGGTCCTAGCCACGGCAATCAGAAAAAACAAAAAAATACAAGGAATCCAGATTGGTAAAGAAGAAGTTAAACTGTCACTATTTGCAGATGACATGATACTGTACATAAAAAACCCTAAAGACTCCACCCCAAAACTACTAGAACTGATATCGGAATACAGCAAATTTGCACGATACAAAATTTACACACAGAAATCTGTGGCTTTCCTATACACTAACCATGAACCAACAGAAAGAGAAATCAGGAAAACAACTTCATTCACAATTGCATCAAGAAAAATAAAATACCTAGGAATAAACCTAACCAAAGTAGTGAAAGAATTATACTCTGAAAACTACAAGTCACTCTTAAAAGAAATTAAAGGGGACACTAACAGATGGAAACTCATCCCATGCTCGTGGCTAGGAAGAATTAATATCGTCAAAATGGCCATGCTGCCCAAAGCAATATACAGATTTGATGCAATCCGTATGAAACGACCAGCAACATTCTTTAATGAACTGGAACAAATAGTTCAAAAATTCATATGCAAACACCAAAGACCCCAAATAGCCAAAGCAATCCTGAGAAAGAAGAATAAAGTAGGGGGGAATCTCACTCCCCAACTTCAAGCTCTACTATAAAGCCATAGTAATCAAGACAATTTGGTACTGGCACAAGAACATAGCCACAGACCAGTGGAACAGACTAGAGAATCCAGACTTTAACCCAGACATATACGGTCAATTAATATTTGATAAAGGAGCCATGGACATACAATGGTGAAATGACAGTCTCTTCAACAGATGGTGCTGGCAAAACTGGACAGCTACATGTAGGAGAATGAAACTGGACCATTGTCTAACCCCATATACAAAAGTAAACTCAAAATGGATCAAAGACCTGAATGTAAGTCATGAAACCATTAAACTCTTGGAAAAAAACACAGGCAAAAACCTCTTAGACATAAACATGAGTGTCCTCTTCTTGAACATATCTCCCCAGGCATGGAAAACAACAGCAAAAATGAACAAGTGGGAGTATTTTAAGCTGAAAAGCTTCTGTACAGCAAAAGACACCATCAATAGAACAAAAAGGAACCCTGCAGTATGGGAGAATATATTTGTAAATGACAGATCCGATAAAGGCTTGACGTCCAGAATATATAAAGAGCTCACATGCCTCAACAAACAAAAAACGAATAACCCAATTAAAAAATGGGCAGAGGAACTGAACAGACAGTTCTCCAAAAAAGAAATACAGATGGCCAACAGACATATGAAAAGATGCTCCACATCGCTAATTATCAGAGAAATGCAAATTAAAACTACAATGAGGTATCACCTCACACCAGTAAGGATGGCTGCCATCCAAAAGACAAACAACAACAAGTATTGGCGAGGCTGTGGAGAAAGGGGAACCCTCCTACACTGCTGGTGGGAATGTAAATTAGTTCAACCATTGTGGAAAGCAGTATGGAGGTACATCAAAATGCTCAAAACAGACTTACCATTTGACCCAGGAATTCCACTCCTAGGAATTTACCCTAAGAACGGAGCAATCAAGTTTGAGAAAGACAGATGCACCCCTACGTTTATCGCAGCACTATTTACAATAGCCAACAATTGGAAGCAACCTAAATGTCCATCGATAGATGAATGGCTAAAGAAGATGTGGTACATATACACAATGGAATACTACTCAGCCATAAGAAAAGGGCAAATCCAACCATTTGCAGCAACATGGATGGAGCTGGAGGGTATTATGCTCAGTGAAGTAAGCCAAGCGGAGAAAGAGAAATACCAAATGATTTCACTCATCTGTGGAGTATAAGAACAAAGGGAAAACTGAAGGAACAAAACAGCAGCGGAATCACAGAACTCAAGAATGGACTAACTGGTACCAAAGGGAAAGAGACTGGGGATGATGGGTGGGTAGGGAGGGGAAAGGGTGGGGGAAAAGAAGGGAGGTATTAAGATTAGCATGCATAATGGTGGGGTGGGAGAAAGGGGAAGTCTGTATAAGACAGAGAAGACAAGTAGTGATTCTACAACATTTTGCTATGCTGATGAACAGTGACTGTAAAGGGGTTTATAGGGGGGACCTGGTATAGAGGAGAGCCTAGTAAACATAATATTCTTCATGTAAGTGTAGATTAATGATAACAGAAAAAAAAGAAAGAAAGAAAAGGGGTATTAATCCCTGATCGGATAAAACTAACTGTAAATCAATGATTAATGCATGCTTTAAATATCCTTAATTTTGATTACTTAAAGGGTGTCAGATGATTGGCTATGGAGGTTCATTTTTCTGATAATATTCCTTTCTCTCAAGAAAAAAAAAAAGCAGTTCCTGTGTGGTGACCTCTGAGGAGTTCTACACAATGGTATAAAGGGCATATCAAAGTGTAGGCAAAGGGTCTGTTTGTGTTTATACAGAGGATCAAAGTCTAATTTGGCTACCCAGAAAATGAACTAAGATACAATATGAAGGAGAACTCCCAACATCAGCACTCTCTGGAAGACTTATACCAGAACATGATCATCAAAAAACCTCAACAAAGATCCAGGCTCTGCTACAAGTGTAGCTGCATTCATCCCACCGGTTCCTGGACTTGCCATGGGAATGAAGAAGGAAATATCTAAGCTAGCCTGTGCATGCAGTAAAACAACAAATTTGACTGGATCTATACTGTTGGAACTCAACCAAGAATTAGGAGAAGTGCAAGTTGTAGCGCTCCAAAATCTTACAACTACAGACTATCTACTGTTAAAAGAACATATGGGATGTGAACAGTTCCCAGGAATGGGTTGTTTTAATTTGATTTCTCTCAGACTGCTCAAGTACAGTTGGACAATATCCATCATATCATAGATAAATTTTCACAAATGCCTAGGATGCCTAACTTGTTTTCTTGGTTTCACTGGAGATGGCTGGTAATTATAGATCTGCTTTGGTTATGTAACTTTGTTCTTATTATGTTAATGTGTGTGCACAATTTAATTAGTAGTTTAAAACCTATACATGCTGAAGTTACTCTACAAGAAGATATGTCAAAGAAATAATCAATCTTCCCATGTTTTCTTCTGCCTGCTACTTCTATAGCTTTTCTTCTTCCTTCCTAATTACAACCCTTAAATAGAATTCGTGTCTCATATCGAATTTACCTAGTATCATAATTCCTCTAAGTGGTAAAGATACCTCAAGACAAATGCTGGGCATAGAAGCCACAGGGCATAAATATGCAAAGAAGTAAAAAGCTAACCTTTTCAAGCAATGTGGCTTCTCTCTCACTTACCAACTTTACATTTCCCTGTATGGCCCCGGAAGATGACTGGTTAGCCAGAGACGGGTAAGATTCCTCAAGGGAGGAATAACCTAAGACAGGCACAGTCACAGGGGGGCCATCAGGTGAGAAATTGGGGATCAACAGAGGTGAGGCTTAGAACCTCACCCCCTCCCCCCGTTCTGAGAGAAATCTTCTGCATCCATGGATGTTTTATTGCCCTTGTCTAGCTTGGATTAACACATAGTCTACAGGCACACACCTGATCATCTACATTTGCTCTCTTACAACACTAAACTATGTTTTCTACCTTTATCTTGTATCTACCTACCACTTCAGCATTTAAAAAAAAGAAAAATAATAATAATAAAGGGAGAAATGTGGTATCCACATATAAATCAAGTATAAAAATCAAACGAATATTCATATTTTACCTGATTCTTTGCAGTTCATAATGGGTGATCAAAACTGAAAGTTTCTGTGATGACTGCCCTTGTACTGTTCACCATGTAAGAACTTACATGTAAGAATCTCACTATGTAAGAATTTGTTCATCATGTAAGAACTTGTTTGTTATTCTTCAGAAGATTGGAGACTGACGAAGATTAGGCTTGGGGTGGATTAATGTTTGTGCATTGAGCATTGACTCCCCTATACAGAATTTTATTGTTGTTAACAACCATTTGATCAATAAATATGAGAGATGCCCTCTCAAAAAAAAAAAGCCCTAAAGACTCCACTTCAAAACTACTAGAACTAATATCTGAATTCAGTAAAGTTGCAGGATACCAAATTAATCCACAGAAATCTGTTGCATTCCTATACACTAATGATGAACTAGCAGAAAGAGAAATCAGGAAAACAATTCCATTCACAATTGCATCAAAAGAATTAAATACCTAGGAATAAACCTAACCAAGGAAGTGAAAGACTTATACTCTGAAATCTACAAGAAACTCATGAGAGAAATTAAACAAGATAGCAATACATGGAAACACATCCCGTGCTCATGGATAGGAATTAATATTGTCCAAATGGCCATCCTGCCCAAAGCAGTATACAGATTCAATGCAATCCCCATCAAAGTATCAATAGTATTATTCATTAAACTAGAGGAAAAGAAGTGAAAGACCTTTGCCCTGAAAACTACAAGGCACTCTTAAGAGAAATTAAAGAGGAAACTCATCCCAAGCTCTTGCTTGGCAAGGAAGAATTAATATTGTCAAAATGGCCATCCTGCCTAAAGCAATCTACAGATTCAATGCAATCCCTTTCAAAACACCAACAGAACTCTTCAATAAACTGGAACAAATAGTTCTAAAGTTCATATGGAACCACAAAAGACCCCAAATAGCCAAAGCAATCCTGAGAAGGAAAAATAAATTGGCGAGGAATTACGCCCCCTGACTTCAAGCTCTACTACAAAGCCTCAGAAATCAAGACAATTTGGTACTGGCACAAGAACAGACCCACAGACCAGTGGAACAGAATAGAGACTCCAGACATTAACCCAAACATATATGGTCAATAATATATGATAAAGGATCCATGGACATACAATGGGGAAATGGCAACCTCTTCAACAGCTTGTGTAGGCAAAACTGGACAGCCACATGTAAGAGAATGAAACTGGATTATTGTCTAACCCCATACACAAAAGTAAACTCAAAATGGATCAAAGACCTGATGTAAGTCATGAAACTGTAAAACTCTTAGAAAAAAACATAGGAAAAGTCTCTTGGACATAAACATGAACAACTTCCTCATGAACATATCTTACCAGGCAAGGGAACCAAAAGCAAAAATGAACAAGTGGAACTATATCAAGCTGAAAAGCTTCTTTACAGCAAAGGACACCATCAGTAGGAAAAAAAGACATCCTACAGTATGGGAGAATATATTCATAAATGATATATCCAATAAGGGGTTGACATACAAATTATATCAAGAGCTCACACACCTCAGCAAATAAAAAGCAAATAAGCCAAGTAAAAAATGGGCAGAGGAGCTGAACAGACACTTCTCCAAAGAAGAAATTCAGATGGCCAACAGACACATGAAAATATGTTCCACATCACTAATCATCAGGGAAATGCAAATTAAAACCACAATGAGATATCATCTCACACCAGTTAGGATGGCCAACACCCAAAAGACAAACAACAAATGTTGGCGAAGATGTGGGGAAAGGGGATCCCTTCTACACTGCTAGTGGGAATGTAAATTATTTCAACCATTGTGGAAAGCAGTATGGAGTTTCCTCCAAAAACTCAAAATAGAGAAACCATTTGACCCAGGAATTCCTCTTCTAGGAATTTACCCTAAGAATGCAGGGGCCCAGTTTCAAAAAGACATATGCACCCCTATGTTTATTGTAGCACTATTTACAATAGCCAAGAAATAGAAGCAACCTAAGTGTCCATCAGTAGATGAATGGATAAAGAAGATGTGGTACATATACACAATGGAATATTATTCAGCCATAAGAAGAAAACAAATCCTACCATTTGCAACAACATGGTTTGAGCTAGAGGGTATTATGCTCAGTGAAGTAAGCCAGGCGGAGAAAGACAAGTACCAAATGATTTCACTCATATGTGGAGTATAAGATCAAAGAAAAAACTGAAGGAACAAAACAGCAGCAGACTCACAAAACCCAAGCATGGACTAACAGTTACCAAAGGGGAAGGGACTGGGGAGGATGGGTGGGAAGGGAGAGATAAGGGGGAAAAAGGGGCATTACGGTTATCACACATAGTGTAGCGGGGGGTGGGGTGATATCGTGAAGGCAATACAACATAGCGAAGACAAGTAGTGATTCTATAGCATCTTACTACGCTGATGGACAGTGACCATAATGGGTTATGTGGTGGGGACTTGATAATAGGGGGAGTCTAGTAACCATAATGTTGCTCATGTAATTGTGCATTAATAATACCAAAATAAAAATAAATAAGTAAGTAAGTAACTAAATAAAAAGTGAAAAAAGATACTGTGAGAATGCAGTAGCAGGAGAGATTATTTCTAGAAAGGCCTATGATGGTATGGTAATTTAATTGTTAGGGGGTTTAATTCTTGGTTCTTTTCCCTGCAGCAACAAAGAACAAAAGGGCAGAGACACAGTAGTGAAGCAAAATGAAACTTTTATTCAAATACAGTCCAAAGGAAGAGAAGGCCAGAGTGAAGATAGACAAAGGTGGATTTACTTGAATAAAGTAGAGAGGAAGAAAAAACAGAGAAAGGAAAGGGAAGCTCATTGAACTGCTGTTCATTATAGGGCATAATCCCTTGACAACTCCTAAACCAGTGTCACCTGGTATCCAGTGTCCACTTGAGTCTGCACAGCATGGGAACTAAGCCCCTACCACCCCAGGAGTTGTGGGAGCCACAGAGCAGTGGATGGAGTGAGATTATGTTCTGAGAACTTCCTAAAGGCAAAGGAAAGAGATTTTCAGGCAGGCTACTAAGGAGCATGATTGTAGAATTGCAGTTTCATCCAGGTTCCCCAGGCGACGTGAGCTTGCAAGCCCAAATCAGAGATCTCACTAGTCTTTCTCTACTTATCTGGAGTAGGACAGAGGGTGACACACTCGATGAAAGGCTAGTGTGGGCAACCTCACAGAGGAGGCATGCTTAAGGGTTTAGGATTCTGTCTTTTAAAGCTTTCAAGAATGGGGCAAAGGGCTAGGGTGGGGCTTGTTGGGTATAGGCTTGAGTTGTGGTCTCATGATGTCTCTCTCCAGTGAGATACATCATCACTATTCATAGTCAGTCCTTTAGATAATACTGTAAGATAGACTTAACACAAGGAATTTATTGATCTGGTTCCTCTCCAAGATAGTGGTTACCCTCAAGCACTGGGAACAGATCAGTTAAGACTGCTTGCCTTGCTTTAAGACAGGTTGTTGGCTGATTACCAAAGAATTTGTTAGGAATCTTATCTCCTAACTCCTTGGTTTTTAAAATGGAATCTTAGCCTTAAGATGGAGTCCCTCCTGTTCTTACTATTCTATTTATATCTTGGCATTTTTCATCATAGGCAGGAAAAGTTAATCATGATGCTTGTCCCATGTCTCAGCTCTAACTCATCTGCATTAGCTACAGCAAGTCTCAAGGTCAGCCCAGATTCAGAGCCTGTGGAATGAACTCACTTTGCAAAGGGTGTTAACTCTGTGAGTCCTTTCTGGCTCTCTGGCTTTATCTGATCAACTCCCTGAGTTCTTGGTGGGCTCCACCCTCTTTTCATCCCATTCATATCTGTCTTTCTGCCTAACATAATCATTCTTAAAATATTGTAAAAGCATATCTAGTGATTTGGGTAAGTGTCAGTGACAAGATCTTTCTTTGGGTGGGATAGCTAATAGGTAGGACAGGATAATGTGGCACCAGACCTGGTAGGTAGCTGTTTGTCTAGGGTTGGATGTTGAGGGAATGTTGCTGTGAGTACTTAATTATCACTCTATAATAAGGAAGGGTAGCCCAGAAGAGTACCTGAGACATAGTGGGTGTCAATAAATATTTGTTGAATGAATGGAATTGAATGAATTGCTATGGATTTTGCAAGGAAATATATGACAGTCTATGCCCAGCAGAGTCTTACTATATAATTAAGAAGAAAAGATAATACAGTTTAATATCCTTTATTAAGTACTAGAGGAGTGGTTCAAGGTTAGTTTGAGAGAAATGTGATAGACATTATATAATTGGACATCAGCAAAGCCTGAAAATACCTCTCATCTTATGGAAATGATAGAAGAACAGTAAATTAGATAAGAGTAGAATTTGGGTAGATCTTAAGTAAAATTGATCCCAAAGATTGCCAATCATTACCAAGATAGAAAGACATTTCAAAGGGACTGCCAGTGGACTTTGTTCTGATCAAAATTTTTATTAGTGCTGTAGATGATAACAGAGAAGATCTGCTCAACAAATTCACAGATGGCATGAAACTGGAAACAGGGATAGGAAATAAATGGTTAACAGAGATACATCCCTCTGCCACTGGAATGATAAACTGAATCTTGTTTTAAAAAGTCTTCATTATTTTTACTGTACAAAACTCACATTTATTATAGCAAAGTAAGAAATTATAATTACCTGTGATCCACAACCCACAACCACTGTTAACATTCATGTGTGTATATTATTCCCACACTTTTAAAGTGATGGTTATCCACTAGGGGTGCATCTCTAATGTATAGATCACAGAATCACAGATGCCCAGATCCCATTCCAGACTTACCAAATCAGAATTGTGGTGCTGTGGCCCAGGTACACGTATTTTTATAAAGCCCCATAAATGATGCTAATGTATACCTTTTGATAGAGAATCACAGTTCCAGAAAATATATTGCCTTCATAACTTTGCTTTTTATATTTTTAAATAGACAGTAACATTGATATTTTTGGTATATAGTTCTATGAAATTTTAACATTTGTTTTCAAATAGTAGAGTCACAAGAGCCTGAAAAAATAGTAGAGAGAGGTCCTGTTTATTCTTTACCTAGTTTCTTCCAATGGGAACATTTTATTTAACTGTCACAATCAAGGTTCTCAGACCTTATTTAAATTTTACCAGTTACATGCAGTTATTTATTTATTTTTATTGAAATATAGTTGATATACAATATTATATTGGTTTCAGGTATACAACATAGTGATTTGACAACTATATATATATTACTAAATGCCACAATAAGTGTAGTTGTGGTCTGTCATCATACAAAGATATTAAAATATTATTGACTATATTCCCTATATTGTTCTTTTAACCCTTGACTAATTTATTTTACAATTGGAAGTTTGTATCTCTTTATCCCCATTACTTATTTTGCCCATCTACCTCAATGGCTACCACTAGTGTGTTCTGTGTTTGTGGGTCTATTTCTGTTGTTTTTTTTTTAGATTCCACATACAAGTGAAATCATATGGTATTTGTCTTTCTCTGACTTATTTTACTTAGCATAATACCCTCTAGGTCCATCGATGCTGTCACAAATGGCAAGATTATATTCTTTTTATTGCTGAGTAATATTCCATTATAAATATGCATATCTTTTTTATCCATTCATCTATTGATGGACACTTAGGTTGCTTCTGTATCTTAGTGATTGTAAATAATGCTGTGATAAACATAAGGCTGCATGTAATTTTTGAATCACAGATTTTGTTTTCCTCAGGTAAAGTGGAATTACTGGGTTATATGGTATTTCTATTTTTAGATTTTTTTGAGAAATCTCTGTACTGCTTTCCATAGTGGATGCAACAATTTACATTCTCAGTATATGAGGGTACCCTTTTCTCCACATCCTTGTCAACACTTGTTGTTTGTTTTTTGATACTAGCCATTCTGGTTGGTGTGAGGTGATACCTCATTGAGGTTTTGCTTTGCATTTCTCTGGTGATTAGAGATAATGAGCATCTTTTCATGTGTTTGTTTGACATCTGTATGCCTTCTGTGGAAAAAATGTGTATTCAGGTCCTTTGCCCATTTTTAAGCTGGTTATTGTCATTATTTTTGGGGTTGTTGTATGAGTTCTTTATAGGCACTTATTTGTGTGTGTGTTTAGTTTATATAATTTTATCACACATGTAAATTTTATAAGCACTACCACTACAGTTAGGATACAGAACTGTTCCATCACTGCAAAGATCCCTCATGTCACCTTTTTCTAGCTGCAGCCATCTCCCTCCCCTCCCCTTCCTGTCCTTGGAAACTCCTAATTTTTTCTCCACTTCTGTAATTTCATGAATGTTATATAATGTAATCACAGGGTGCATAACCTTTTGAGATGGATTCTTATCATTCATCATAATTTCCTTGAGATCCATCCAAGGTGTTGTGTGTATCAACAGTTCATTCCTTTTTATTGCTGAGTAATAGTCCATGGTATGAGTGTATGAATGTATGTATCACAGTTTATTTAAGCAGTCACCTATTAGAGGAAATTTGGGTTGTTTCTAGTTTTTGAGACTGAGAAGAACTGCTATAAACATTCATATACAGGCTTTTATGTAAATACATGTTTTCATTTCCAACATCAATACCCAGAAGTGGGGTTGCTGGGTCATGATAAATGAATGTTTAACTTAATGAGAATTGCCACCGAGTGTACCATGTTGTTTTCTCACCTGCAATGTATAAGATCTCTACGTGCTCTGCATCCTTGTTAGCACTTGGTATTGTTAGCATTTTATTTTAGTCATCTAATAGGTTTGTAGAGGAATCTCACCATAATTTTACTTTGTATTTAAAGGGCTAATAATGTCGAATATCATGCTTATTTGCCATCTGTATATCCTCTTTGGTAAAGTGTCTAAGTCTTTTTCCTATTTTAAATTGGATAGTTTATTTTCTTTGTGTCAAGTTATAAGAGTTCTTTAGATACTCTGGATACAGGTCCTTTGTTGGATATGTGATTTATAAATATATCCTACCAGTCTGTATCTCTCTTATTCTCTTATATTTCACAGAGTAAAAGTTTTTTGTTTTGATGAAGTTCAGTTTTTCAACGTTTTCTTTATGGATTGTGCTTTTCATGGCACGTCTAAGAACTCTTTGCCTAAACCTAGGTCATGAATGTTTTCTCCTATATTTTATTTTATTGAAACTATTTAAATGTTTTATGGTTTTAATAGCAAATCTATAATACATTTTCACTTAAATTTTGCCTAAGATGTGAGTTTCTTGAGGTCACAGTTTTGTTTTTGCATATAGGTGTCCAATTGTTCTAACACCATTTGTAGAAAAATATACTTTCTCCACTAAATTCCTTTTGCACTAGTGCTAAAAATCAATTGGCCTTATTTGTGTGGGTCTATTTCTATACTTATTTCTATACTCTATTCTGTCTCATTGATTTCTGTTTGTCCCTTTGATAATATCACACTGTATTTCTCTAGTTTTATAGTAAGTCTTAAAACTAGGTAGCATGATTCTCTAAATCTATTCTGTCATTTTTTCTCCCTCAAAATTGTTTTAGCTATCCTAGTTCCTTTGCTTTAATATACAAATTTTTAAATACCAGTATGTCTACAAAACAGTTGATCTACATTTACAAAAAATCCTGCTGAGAGTTTGATTGGAATTGAGTACTTATGTCTTGTGCAGAAAAGAGGACATAACAGGCCTAATACTGCTATCCTTAGAAAAGCCTGTTTGCAAAGTTGGTCCTTAGCTGACATCTGGGAGCTTCACTGGTGAACAGCTCCTGATACTGCTATAAAACCCTCCTTTCATGATAACTGTGCCTAAACTCTTTGTTCAAACAATGTGGTTTATTCTGAACACCTGCTTTCTTTCTGGGAGTCAAGGATTTTGGTACATGCTAGGCAGAGAGTGTTTATGTAACCAACTCCCAATAAAATCTTAGGCACTGAGTCATCCCTGGTAGATGACATTTTATGTGTATTACCACATCTCATTGCTGTAGGTATTAAGTGCATCCTGAGCAATTCTACTTGGGCAGGACTCTTGGAAGCTTGTTTCTGCTTTTCACTAAACTTTGTGCTCCTCTTCCCTTTGCTGATTTTGCTTTGTATCTTGTCCTACATTAAATCATAGCCATGAGTATGACTAATGCTGAGTCCTGTAAGTCCTACAAATCACCATATCTAGGGGTGGTCTTGGACACCTGACACACATCTGTAGGTGGATTTAAATACAATTGACATCTTTTGTGTGTTGAATCTTCCAACCCATGAATGTGGTATGTCTCTCATTTATTTAGTTCTATGATTTTATTTGTATTTTTTTAACCATGCAGATCCTATACATGTTTTACAAGATTTATATCAAAATGAATTCTTTTCTTGGAACTGGTATTTTTTAAAATTTAGGTTTCCATTTGTATACTACCGATATGAAATATTGATATTTGTGTGTTGACCTTGTATTCTATTGCCTTATTAAAACTCATTAATTCTTAGGAATTCTTTTCTTTTTGTAGATTTCTTGAAGTTATATACATAGAAAGTCATGTCATTTACCAGTTGAGACAGTTTTATTTCTTCCCTTCCAATCTGCATGCTTTTGATTTCATATTTGTGTTTTATTGCACTGTGTAGGACTTCCATTATGAAGTTGAATAGAAAAAGTGAGAGTGGACAGCCTTGCCTTGTTCCTGATTTTAGGGAGAAAGTAGTTAGTCTTTCACCATTATTATGATCTTAACTGTAGGGTTTTCCTGACATCCTTGATAAAGTTGAAAAAATGACTTTCCATTACTAGTTTGCTTTATTATGAATGAATGATGAATTTTGTCAAATTCTTTTTTCCTGCATCTGTTGATATGACTTTTTTCTTTGGACTACTAATATGGTGGATAACATTGATTAATTTTCAAATATTGAAGCAGCCACATATTCCTGGAATAAATCAGACTTGTTCCTGGTGTATTATTATTTTTATATTTATTTGATTTTATTTGCTAATTTTTTTTTGCATCCATGTTTATGATGGATGTTCGCCTGTGGTATGCTTTTTTTTGTACTGTTTTTATCATAGGTTTTGGTATGAGAATGACACTGGCTTCATAAAATCATTAGGGAAGTATTCCATCCTCTGCTATGTTTTGGAAGAGATGTGTAGAACTGATGTTATTTATATTTTAAATGTTTGGTAGAACTCACAAGTGAAACAACCTCATCCTGAAGTGTTTTTTCTCCTGAAGAATTTTGACTAAGAAAATAATTTCTTTAAAGTTATAAGGTTATTCAAATTATCTATTTCATTTCATGTGACTTTTGGGAGTTTGTGATTTTCAAGGAATTGGTTTGTTCCATCTAGGTTATTAAATTTATGTGCAAAAAGTTCATAGTATTCCCTTATTATTCATTCTTTCATTCCTGATATTTGGTCATTTGTGTCTTCTTCATTATCAACCTTTCTAGAAATTTAGAAATTTTATTGATCTTTTCAAAGAACCAGGTTTTGGTTTTGTTCATTTTCTCTATTGCTTTTCTGTTTTCTGCTTTATTGGTATTTGCTCTAATTTTTGTAGTTTCCTTTCCTCTTGGCTTTGGGTTTATCTGCTCTTTCTCTAGTTTCTTAAGGTAGAAACTTAGATTATTGATTTCAGACCTTTCTTTTCTAACATAAGCATTTAATGCTATACATTTCTTCCTAAGCATTGCTTTAGCTGTATGTCACCAATTTTGGGAGACTTCCTCTTCAATTGTTGGACTTTTAAGAAGTTTGTCATTTAATTTCCAAGTGTTTGGAGTTTTCACTATTATTTTTCTATTATTGATTTGTAGTTTAACTCCACTGTGGTCAAAAGGTACACTATGTATGATTTCTTTTTCAGATTTTATTTTTTTATTCATTTTGTTATCATTAATCTATGATTACATGAAGAACATTATGTTTACTAGACTTCCCCCTTACCAAGTCCCCCCCAAAAATTCCATTACTGTCACCGTCCATCAGCATAGTGAGATGCTGTAGAATCACTACTTGTCTTCTCTGTGTTGCACAGCCCTCCCTGTGCCTCCCAAACATTATACATGCGAATCATAAGGCCAGTCCCTTTCCCTTTGGTAACCGTTAGTCCATTCTTGAGTTCTGTGATTCTGCTGCTGTTTTGTTCCTTCAGTTTTTCCTTTGTACTTATACCCCACAGATGAGTGAAATCATTTGGTACTTGTCTTTCTCTGCATGGCTTATTTCACTGAGCATAATAACCTCTAGCTCCATCCATGTTGTTGCAAATGGTAGGATTTGTTTTCTTCTTATGGCTGAATAATATTCCATTGTGTATATGTACCACATCTTCTTTATCCATTCATCTACTGATGGACACTTAGGTTGCTTTCATTTCTTGGCTATTGTAAATAGTGCTGCGATAAACATAGGGGTGCATCTGTCTTTTTCAAACTGGGCTGCTGCATTCTTAGGGTAAATTCCTAGGAGTGGAATTCCTGGGTCAAATGGTACTCTTATTTTGAGTTTTTGGAGGAAAATCCATACTACTTTCCACAATGGTTGAACTAATTTACATTCCCACCAGCAGTGTAGGTGGGTGCCCCTTTCTCCACAACCTCATCAACATTTGTTGTTGTTTGTCTTTTGGATGGTGGCGATCCTTCCTGGTGTGAGGTGATATCTTATTGTGGTTTTAATTTGCATTTCTCTGATGATTAGCAATGTGGAGCATCATTTCATGTGCCTGTTGGCCATCTGGATTTCTTCTTTAGAGAACTGTCTATTCAGCTCCTCTGCCCATTTTTTAATTGGATTATTTGCTTTTTGTTTATTGAGGAGTGTGAGCTCTTTATATATTTTGGATGTCAAGCATTTTTCGGATCTGTCATTTACGAATATATTCTCCCATACTGTAGGGTACCTTTTTGTTCTACTGATGGTGTCCTTTGCTGTACAGAAGCTTTTCAGCTTGAGATAGTCCCACTTGTTGATTTTTGCTTTTGTTTTCCTTGCCCGGGAAGATATGTTCATGAAGAATTCGCTAATGTTTATGTCCAAGAGATTTTTGCCTATGTTTTTTTCTAAGAGTTTTATGAATTCATGGCTTACATTCAGGTCTTTGATCCATTTTGAATTTACTTTTGTGTATGGGGTTAGACAGTGATCAAGTTTCATTCTCTTACAAGTAGCTGCCAGTTTTGCCAGCACCATCTGTTGAAGAGACTGTCGTTTCCCCATTGTATGTCCATGGCTCCTTTATCGAATATTAATTGAATATATATTTTTGGGTTAATGTCTGGAGTCTCTATTCGGTTCCACTGGTCTGTGGCTCTGTTCTTGTGCCATTATCAAACTGTCTTGATTACTGTGGCTTTGTAGTAGAGCTTGAAGTTGGGGCCCCCCACCTTATTCTTCCTTCTCAGGTTTGCTTTGGCTATTCAGGGTCTTTGGTGTTTCTATATGAATTTTTGATCTACTTGTTCCAGTTCGTTGAAGAATGCTGTTTGGAATTTGATAGGGATTGCATCAAATCTGTATATTGCTTTTGGCAGGATGGCCATTTTGACGAAATTAATTCTTCCTAGCCAAGAGCATGGGATGAGTTTCCATTTGTTAATGTCTTCTTTAATTTCTCTTAAGAGTGTCTTATAGTTTTCAGGGTATAGGTCTTTCACTCCCTTTGTTAGGTTTATTCCTAGGTATTTTATTCTTTTTGATGCAGTTGTGAATGGGTTTGTTTTCCTGATTTCTCTTTCTATTAGTTTATTGTTAGTGTATAGGAAAGCCACAGATTTCTGTGTCTTAATTTTATATCCTGCAACTTTGCTGTATTCCGATATCAGTTCTAGTAGTTTTGGAGTGAAGTCTTTAGGGTTTTTTATGTATAATATCATGTCATCTGCAAGTAGTGACAGTTTAACTTCTTCTTTACCAAATTGGATTGCTTCTATTTCCTTGTTTTGTCAGATTGCTGTGGCTAGGACCTCCAGTAGTATGTTAAATAACAGTGGGGAGAGTGGGCATCCCTGTCTTGTTCCCGATCTCAGAGTAAAAGCTTTCAGCTTCTCACTGTTCAGTATGATGCTGGCTGTGGGTTTATCTTATATGGCCTTTATTATATTGAGGTACTTGCCCTCTATACCCATTTTCCTGAGAGTTTTTATCATGAATAGATGTTGAATATTGTCGAATATTTTTTCAGCATCTATGGAGATGATCATGTGGCTTTTGTCCTTCTTTTTGTTGATGTGGTGGATGATGTTGATGGACTTTCGAATGTTGTACCATCCTTCCATCCCTGGGATGAATCCCACTTGGTCATGGTGTATGATCCTCTTGATGTATTTTTGAATTCGGTTTGCTAATATTTTGTTGAGTATTTTTGCATCTACGTTCATCAGGGATATTGGCTGTAGTTTTGTTTTTTTGGTGGAGTCTTTGCCTGGTTTTGCTATTAGGGTGATGTTGGCTTCATAGAATGAGTTTGGGAGTATCCCCTCCTCCTCTATTTTTTGAAATCTTTAAGGAGAATGGGTATTATGTCTTCCCTGTATGTCTGATAAAATTCCGAGGTAAATCCATCTGGCCCGGGGGTTTTGTTCCTGGGTAGTTTTCTTGATTACTGCTTTAATTTCTTTGCTGGTAATTCTGTTTAGATTTTGTATTTCTTCCTTGGTCAGTCTTGGAAGGTTGTATTTTTCTAGGAAGTTGTGCATTTCTCCTAGGTTTTCCAGCTTGTTAGCATACAGGTTTTCATAGTATTCTCTAATAATTCTTTGTATTTCTGTGGGGTCTGTCATGATTTTTCCTTTCTCGTTTCTGATTCTGTTGATGGGTGTTGATTCTCTTTTTCTCTTAATAAGTCTGGCTGGAGACTTATCTATTTTGTTTATTCTCACGAAGAAACAGCTCTTGGTTTCATTGATTTTTTCTATTGTTTTATTCTTCTCAATTTTATTTATTTCTTCTCTGATCTTTATTGTGCCCTCCTTCTGCTGACTTTAGGCCTCATTTGTTCTTTTTCCAATTTCAATAATTGTGATGTTAGACTATTCATTTGGGATTGTTCTTCCTTCTTTAAATATGCCTGGATTGCTATATACTTTCCTCTTAAGACTGCTTTCGCTGCATCCCACAGAAGTTGGGGCTTTGTCTTGCTGTTGCTTTTGTTTCCATATATTGCTTGGTCTCTATTTTAATTTGGTCATTGATCCATAGATTATTTAGGATCATGTTGTTAAGTCTCCATGTGTTTGTGGGCCTTTTTGCTTTCTTTGTACAATTTATTACTAGTTTTATACCTTTGCGGTCTGATAAATTGGTTGGTAAGATTTCAATGTTTTTGAATTTATTGAGGCTCTTTTTGTGGCCTAGTATGTGGTCTATTCTGGAGAATGTTCCATGTGCACTTGAGAAGAGTGTGTATCCTGTTCCTTTTGGATGTAGAGTTCTACAGATGCCTATTAGATCCATCTGTTCTAGTGTGTTGTTCAGTGCCTCTGTGTCCTTACTTATTTTCTGTCTGGTTGATCTGTCCTTTAGAGTGAATGGTGTGTTGAAGTCTCCTAAAGTGAATGCAGTGCATTCTATTTCCTCCTTTAATTCTGCTAGTATTTGTTTCACATATGGTGGTTCTCCTGTGTTGGGTACATATATATTTATAATGGTTATATCCTCTTGTTGGACTGAGCCCTTTATCATTATGTAATGTACTTCTTTATCTCTTCTGGCTTTCTTTGTTTTGAAGTCAATTTTGTCTGATAGTAGTACTGCAACACCTGCTTTTTTCTCCCTGTTTTTTCATGAAATATCTTTTTCCATCCCTTGACTTTTATTGTTGCATGTCTTTGGGTTTGAGGTGAGTCTTTTGTAAGCAGCGTATAGATGGGTCTTGTTTTTTTATCCATTCTATTACTCTGTGTCTTTTGATTGGTGCATTCAGTCCATTTACATTTAAGGTGATTATTGAAAGGTATGAATTTATTGCCATTGCAGGCTTTAAGTTTGTGGTTACCAAAGGTTCAAGGTTAACTTCTTTTCTATCTTAGAGTCTAACTTAACTCACTTAGTATGCTGTTAAAAACACAATGTAAAAGTTCTTTTCTGTTTCTCCTCCTTTTTCTTCCTCCTCCATTCTTTATATATTAGGTATCATAGTCTGTACTTTTTGTCTATTCCTTGATTGACTTTGGGGATAGTTAATTTAATTTTGCATTTTCTTAGTAATTAGCTCTTCTGCTTTCTTTACTGTGGTTTTATTACCTCTGGTGACAGCTATTCAACCTTAGGAACAGTTCTATCTATAGCAGTCCCTCCAAAATAGACTGTAGAGATGGTTTGTGGGAAGTAAATTCTCTCAGCTTTTGCTTATCTGGAAATTGTCATCCCTCCTTCAAATTCAAATGATAATCTTGCTGGATAAATTAATCTTGGTTCCAGGCCCTTCTGTTTCATGGCATTAAATACATCATGCCACTCCCCTCTGACCTGTAAGGTTCTGCTGAGAAATCTGATGTTAGCCTGATGGGAATTCCTTTGTATGTGATCTTATTTCTGTCTCTGGCTGATTTTAATAGTCTGTCCTTATTCTTGACCTTTTCCATTTTAATTACTGCTTGTCTTGGTGTTGTCTTTCTTGGGTCCATTGTGTTGGGAGATCTGTGGATCTCCATGGCCTGAGATGCTATCTCCTTCCCCAGATTAGGGAAGTTTTCAGCAACTACCTCGTCAAAGACACTTTCTATCCCTTTGTCTCTCTCTTCTTCTTCTGGTATCCCTTTAATGCGAATATTGTTCCATTTGGATGGGTCACACAGTTCTCTCAATATTCTTTCATTCTTAGAGATCCTTTTTTCTCTCTGTGCCTCAGCTTCTTTGTATTCCTCTTCTCTAGTTTCTATTTCATTTATCATCTCCTCCACCATATCCAATCTGCTTTTAATACCCTCCATCGCGCTCTTCAGTGATTGGATCTCCGACCTGAATTCATTCGTGAGTTCTTGGATGTCTTTCCATGCTGCCATTAGCATGTTGATGATTTTTATTTTGAACTCCCTTTCAGGAAGAGTCACGAGGTCCATATCATTTAAATCTTTCTTGGGAGTTGTATTAATAATTTTACTCTGGACCTGGTTTCTTTGGCATTTCATATTTTTATATGGCGCCCTCTAGTTTGCAGAAGCTCTATTGTGGAGCTGCTCAGCCCCTGAAGCAATGTCTAGGGTCGCAGGGGAGCGGTATTTGTGTCTGCGGGGAGGAAAGAACTTTTTCCTGCTTTCTGGCTGCTGTGCCTGTGTCCACTGCCTGAACCAGTGGGCTGAGCACACAGATATAAGCTTTTGTCCCAGAGCAGCCTGATATTGATCCCTGCTTTCCACAAGCGGCCGGAATACCAATCTCCCCAGGAAGTCCACCTGTCCCAGCTTTCTAACCCCATAATCAGAGGAGTATGATGAAAGCACCATGAAATGTAGGTTTGTGCTCCCAGCGCAGATCTCTGGAGCTAGGTATTCAACAGTCCCAAGCCTTCCACTCCCTCCCTGCTCCAGTTCTGTTCCTCCCGCCGGTGTGCTGTGGTGGGGGAAGGGCTCTGGTCCAGCCGAGCTACAGCTTTGGTACATTACCCTGTTCAGTGAGGTCTGATCTTTTCTCCAGGTGTATGGAGTCTGTGCCATCCTCTTTCCTGTTGCTCTCTCAGAATTAGTTGCGCCAACTATATTTTCTAATTGTATCCAGTTTTAGGAGGAAGCCTCTGTCTCCCTCTCACACCGCTATCTTTAATCCTAATCTATGTATGATTTTAATGTTTAAAAATGTTTTAAAAGTTTTTCATCCAGGATATGTTTTTTCTTGGTGAATGTTCCATGGGCACTTTAGAATAATGTGTATTCTGCTGCTGTTTGATGGAGTTTTCTCTAAGTGTGAGTTGGATCCTGTTGGTTGATGTTAATTTCTTCATTATCTTTGCTTATTTTCTGTGTACTAATTCTGTTGCTGAGAGAGAGTACTGAAATTTTCAACTATAATTGTAAATTAGTCCATTTGTCTTTTCAGTTTTGTCATTTTTTGCTTTGCGTATTTTGAAATCTATAATTGGGAACATACACATTTAGGGTTATTATGTTCTCTTTATAGTCTTGTGACTTGCTTTTGTCTCATGTTTCCAATGTTCATGTAATTGCAGACATCTCCAATTAAATCAACATATTTTTGCATGAGTTTTGCTGACTGTATAATATTCTGTTCTTTAACTGTCATTATTTACCCAACCCCCCCATTGGTGGACATTTATGTTATTTCCAACTTTTGCCCTTAGAAAAAACCCTGCAGTGAACATGCATATGCTTGTATTGCTCATAAATTTAGTTTAGTTTTTCTGAAATAGATTGCTAGGAGTAGAAATATTAGATCAAAGCAATGCACATTTAAAATTTCTGTATATACAGGCAACTGCCCTTCTGAAGTTTCATGTCCATTTGTACTTTCACCAGTGCTGAATGAAAGTGATTATTTTCTCATAGTCTTACCAACACAAGGTGTTATATTTTTTGCCATCTGACGTCTGAAAATTTTTTTTTTGAGAGGGCATCTCTCATATTTATTGATCAAATGGTTGTTAACAACAATAAAATTCTATATAGGGGAGTCAATGCTCAATGCACAATCATTAATCCACCCCAAGCCTAATTTTCATCATTCTCCAATCTTCTGAAGCATAACAAACAAGTTCTTACATGGTGAACAAATTCAGAAAATTTTTAATGTCTTATTTCAGGTTGATGTACAGGAGCATTGGCATTTCAAGTAGTCAGGGTCTATCACTTCTTCCCTTTATGGTTTTAAGATTTGTTTCTTGCTTAGAAAATTCTTCTCCAGTCATAATTGTATAAAGATTTCTCTGAATTTTTTTCTAGAACATTTATAGTTTAATGTTCACATCTAAATCTTTATCTAGAATTTATTTTGAATAAAAGTGAATATTTTGGTTTTAGTGTCAGCATCTGTACATCTTCCCCCAATGATTATCCAGTTATTCTAATACTATTTCTTGGTTTTCGTCATCTACTGGTTTGAAATGACATCTGTAATCATATATACTTGGGTTTATTTTTGGTCATTCCAGGTTTGAGTGTAGTTGCCATCTGTTAACATACAAAGAGACTACAGTATTATTCGCTATATTCCCTATGCTGTACTTCCATGTCTGTGACTAATTTCATTTTATAATTTGAGGTTTATACCTCTTTATACCCTTCTTCTATTTCACCCATCCATGTACCCCCCTTTTCTATGGTAACTAGTAGTCCATTCTCTGTGTTCATGAGTCTGTTTCCATTTTTTTTGTTTGTTCATTTGTTTTGTGGACCTAGAGGATACTATGCTAAGTAAAACAGGACATACAAAGACAGATACTATGTGATTTCACTTATACGTGGAAACTTAAAAAATCAAAACAAATGAGTAGTATGCTATTTTATTATGACTTTATAATATGTTTATTGGTTCTTTACTCATCTTTTACAAAATAATAATCATTGTTCTTACACATTAATTCTTCCAGGAGAGCTCTAAAATAACTTTGTCAACTTAAAAAAATAGCCCATTGAGATAGATTCAGAGAGAGTTCACAGATTTCACAATATTGAGCTTTCCAAGCCAGTTATGTCTTGTCTGTTTAGTTACCAAGTCTTTTTTTTAATTTCTATTTATTTTTATTTTTGTAGATAATTATTTTTTATTGAAGGGTAGTTGACACACAGTATTACATTAATTTCAGGTGTACAACACAGTGATTCAACATTTATATACATGATAATTCTAGGTACCAGCTATCACCATACCAAGCTGTTACAATATTTTGACTATATTCGTTATGCTGTACATTACGTCCCGGTTACTTATTTATTTTACAATTGGAAGTGTGCACTTTTTTTTTTGTGAGGGCATCTCTCATATTTATTGATCAAATGGTTGTTAACAACAATACAATTCTGTATAGGGGAGTCAATGCTCAATGCACAATCATTAATCCACCCCAAGCCTAATTTTTGTCAGTCTCCAAACTTCTGAAGCATAACGAACAAGTTCTTACATGGAGAACAAATTCTTATATAGTGAATAAGTTACATGGTGAACAGTACAAGGGCAGTCATCACAGAAACTTTTGGTTTTGCTCATGCATTATGAACTATAAACAGTCAGTTCAAATATGAATACTCATTTGATTTTTATACTTGATTTATATGTGGATACCACATTTCTCTCTTATTATTATTTCTAATAAAATGCTGAAGTGGTAGGTAGATACAAGATAAAGGTAGAAAACATTGTTTAGTGTTGTAAGAGAGCAAATGTAGATGATCAGGTGTGTGCCTGTAGACTATGTGTTAATCCAAGCAAGACAAGGGCAATAAAACATCCACGGATGCAGAAGATTTCTCTCAGAACAGGGGAGGTGAGGTTCTAAGCCTCACCTTTGTTGATCCCCAATTTCTCACCTGATGAACCCCCTGCGACTGTGCCTGTCTTAGGTTGTTCCTCCCTTGAGGAATCTTACCCGTATCTGGCTAAACAGCCATCTTCAGGGGCCATACAGGGAAATGTAAAGTTGGTAAGTGAGAGAGAAGCAATATTGTTTGAAAAGGTTACCTTTTTACTTCTTTGCAGATTTATGCCCTGTGGCTTCTATGCCCAGCATTTGTCTTGAGGTATCTTTACCACTTGGAAGAATTATGATACTCGGTAAATTTGATATGAGGCACGAATTCTATTTAAGGGTTGTAATTAGGAAGGAAGAAGAAAAGCTATAGAAGTAGCAGGCAGAAGGAAACATGGGAAGATTGATTATTTCTTTGACATATCTTCTTGTAGAGTAACTTCAGCATGTATAGGTTTTAAGCTAGTAATTAAATTGCGCACATACATTAACATAATAGGAGTATAGTTACATAACCAAAGCATATCTGTAATTACCAGCCATCTCCAGTGAAACCAAGAAAACCAGTTAGGCACCTTAGTCATTTGTGAAAACTTATCTATGATATGGTGGATATTGTCCAACTGAACTTGAACAGTCTGAGAGAAATCAGACAAATTAAAACAACCCATTCCTGGGGAATGTTCACATCCCTTATGTTCTTTTAACAGTAAATAGTCTGTAGTTGTAAGATTTCGGAGCACTACAATTTGCACTTCTCCTAATTCTTGATTGAGTTCCAACAGTATAGATTCAGTCAAATTTGTTCTTTTACTGTATGCACAGGCCAGCTTAGATATCTCCTTCTTCATTCCCATGGCAAGTCCAGGAACTGGTGGGATGAGTGCATCTACAGCTGTAGCAGTGCGTGGATCTTTGTTGGGGTTTTTGATGATCATCTTCTGGCATGAGTCTTCCAGAGAGTGCTGATGTTGGAAGTTCTTTTTCATATCGTATCTCAGTTCATTTTCGGGGTAGCCCAATTAGGCTTTGATCCTCTGTATAAACACAAACAGACCCTTTGCCTACACTTTCATATGCCCTTTATACTCTTGTGTAGAACTCATTGGAGGTTACCACACAGGAACTGCCCTTTTTTTTTTTTTTTTGGTATCACTAATCTACACTTACATGGCGAATATTATGTTTACTAGGCTCTCCCCTATACCAGGTCCCCCCTATAAACCCCTTTACAGTCACTGTCCATCAGCATAGCAAAATGTTGTAGAATCCCTACTTGCCTTCTCTGTGTTGTACAGCCCTCCCTTTTCTCCTACCCCCCCATGCATGCTAATCTTAATACCCCCCTACTTCTCCCCCCCCTTATCCATCCCTACCCACCCATCCTCCCCAGTCCCTTTCCCTTTGGTACCTGTTAGTCCATTCTTGAGTTCTGCGATTATGCTGCTGTTTTGTTCCTTCAGTTTTTCGTTTGTTCTTATATTCCGCAGATAAGTGAAATCATTTGGTATTTCTCTTTCTCTGCTTGACTTGTTTCACTGAGCATAATACCCTCCAGCTCCATCCATGTTGCTGCAAATGGTTGGATTTGCCCTTTTCTTATGGCTGAGTAGTATTCCATTGTGTGTATGTACCACATCTTCTTTATCCATTCATCTATCGATGGACATTTACGTTGCTTCCAATTCTTGGCTATTGCAAATAGTGCTGCGATAAACATAGGGGTGCACTGATCTTTCTCATACTTGATTGCTGCATTCTTAGGGTAAATTCCTAGGAGTGCAATTCCTGGGTCAAATGGTAAGTCTGTTTTGAGCATTTTGATGTACCTCCATACTGCTTTCCACAATGGTTGAACTAACTTATATTTCCACCAGCAGTGTAGGAGGGTTCCCGTTTCCCACAGCCTTGCCAACATTTGTTGTTGATTGTCTTTTGGATGGCAGCCATCCTTACTGTTGTGAGGTGATACCTCATTGTAGTTTTAATTTGCATTTCTCTGATAATTAGCGATGTGGAGCATCTTTTCATGTGTCTGTTGGCCATCTGTATTTCTTTTTTGGAGAACTGTCTGTTCAGTTCCTCTGCCCATTTTTTAATTGGGTTATTTGTTTTTTGTTTGTTGAGGCGTGTGAGCTCTTTATATATTCTGGACGTCAAGCCTTTATCGGATGTGTCATTTTCAAATATATTCTCCCATACTGTAGGGTTCCTTTTTGTTCTATTGATGGTGTCTTTTGCTGTACAGAAGTTTTTCAGCTTAATATAGTCCCACTTATTCATTTTTGCTGTTGTTTTCCTTGCCCGGGGAGATATGTTCAAGAAGAGGTCACTCATGTTTATGTCTAAAAAGTTTTTGCCTATGTTTTCTTCCAAGAGTTTAATGGTTTTATGACTTACATTCAGGTCTTTGATCCATTTTGAGTTTACTTTTGTATATGGGGTTAGACAATGGTCCAGTTTCATTCTCCTACATGTAGCTGTCCAGTTGTGCCAGCACCATCTTTTTGAAGAGACTGTCATTTCGCCATTGTATGTCCATGGCTCCTTTATCAAATATTAATTGACCATATATGTCTGGGTTAATGTCTGGATTCTCTAGTCTGTTCCATTGGTCTTTGTCTCTGCTCTTGTGCCAGTACCAAATTGTCTTGATTACTATGGCTTTATAGTAGAGCTTGAAGTTGGGGAGTGAGATCCCCCCTACTTTATTCTTCTTTCTCAGGATTTCTTTGGCTATTCGGGGTCTTTGGTGTCTCCATATGAATTTTTGAATTATTTGTTCCAGTTCATTGAAGAATGCTGCTGGTAGTTTCATAGGGATTGCATCAAATCTGTATATTGCTTTGGGCAGGATGGCCATTTTAACGATATTAATTCTTCCTAGCCACGAGCATGGGATGAGTTTCCATCTGTTAGTGTCCCCTTTAATTTCTCTTAAGAGTGACTTGTAGTTTTCAGAGTATAAGTCTTTCACTTCTTTGGTTAGGTTTATTCCTAGGTATTTTATTTTTTTGATGCAATTGTGAATGGAGTTGTTTTCCTGATTTCTCTTTCTGTTGGTTCATTGTTAGTGTATAGGAAAGCCACAGATTTCTGTGTGTTGATTTTGTATCCTGCAACTTTGCTGTATTCCTCTATCAGTTCTAGTAGTTTTGGGGTGGAGTCTTTAGGGTTTTTTATGTACAGTATCATGTCCTCTGCAGATATTGACAGTTTAACTTCTTCTTTACCAATCTGGATTCCTTTTATTTCTTTGTTTTGTCTGATTGCCGTGGCTATGGCCTCCAGTACTATGTTAAATAACAGTGGAGAGAGTGGGCATCCCTGTCTAGTTCCCGATCTCAGAGGAAATGCTTTCAGCTTCTCACTGTTCATTATAATGTTTGTGTTCAATATAATAATGGTGTGCGTTTATCATAGATGGCCTTTATTATGTTGAGGTACTTGCCCTCTATTCCCATTTTGCTGAGAGTTTTTATCATGAATGGATGTTGAACTTTGTCAAATGCTTTCTCAGCATCTATGGGGATGATCATGTGGTTTTTGTCTTTCTTTTTGTTGATGTGGTGGATGATGTTGATGGACTTTCGAATGTTGTGCCATCCTTGCATCCCTGGGATGAATCCCACTTTGTCATGGTGTATGATCCTTTTCATGTATTTTTTAATTCGGATTGCTAATATTTTGTTGAGTATTTTTGCATCTACGTTCATCAGGGATATTGGTCTGTAGTTGTCTATTTTGGTGGGGTCTTTGCCTGGTTTTGGTGTTAGGGTGATGTTAGCTTCATAGAATGAGTTTGGGAGTATCCCCTCCTCCTCTATTTTTTGGAAAACTTTTAGGAGAATGGGTATTATGTCTTCCCTGTATGTCTGATAAAATTCCAAGGTAAATCCATCTGGCCCGGTTGTTTTGTTCTTTGGTAGTTGTTTGATTACCGCTTCAATTTCGTTGCTGGTGTTTGGTCTGTTTAGATTTTCTGTTTCTTTCTGGGTCAATCTTGGATGGTTGTGTTTTTCTAGGAAGTTGTCCATTTCTCCTAGGTTTCCCAGCTTGTTAGCATATAGGTTTTCATAGTATTCTCTAATAATTCTTTGTGTTTCTGTGGGGTCAGTCGTGATTTTTCCTTTCTCGTTTCTGATACTGTTGATTTTTGTTGACTCTCTTTTCTTCTTAATATGTCTGGCTAGAGGCTTATCTATTTTGTTTATTTTCTGGAAGAACCAGCTCTTGCTTTCATTGATTTTTGCTATTGTTTTGTTCTTCTCAATTTTATTTATTTCTTCTCTGATCTTTATTATGTCCCTCCTTCTGCTGACCTTAGGCCTCATCTGTTCTTCTTTTTCCAATTTCGATAATTGTGACTTTAGACCATTCACTTGAGATTGTTCTTATTTTTTTAAATATGCTTGGATTGCTATATACTTTCCTCTTTAGACTGCTTTTGCTGTGTCCCATAGAAGTTGGGGCTTAGTGTTGTTGTTGTCTTTTTTTTTCCATATATTGCTGGATCTCCATTTTGATTTGGTCATTGCTCCATTTATTATTTAGGAGCGTGTTGTTAAGCCTCCATGTGTTTGTGAGCCTCTTTGCTTTCTTTGTACAGTTTATTTCTAGTTTTATGCCTTTGTGGTCTGAAAAGTTGGTTGGTAGGATTTCAATATTTTGGAATTTTCTGAGGCTCTTTTTTAACCTAGTATGTAGTCTATTCTGGAGAATGTTCCATGTGCACTTGAGAAGAATGTATATCCTGTTGCTTTTGGATGTTGAGTTCTATAGATGTTTATTAGGTCCATCTGCTCTACTGTGTTGTTCAGTGCTTCCATGTCCTTACTTATTTTCTGCCCGGTGGATCTATCCTTTGGCGTGAGTGGTGTGTTGAAGTCTCCTTGAATGAATGCATTGCAGTCTATTTCCCCCTTTAGTTCTGTTAGTATTTGTTTCACATATGCTGGTGCTCCTGTGTTGGGTGCATATACATTTAGAATGGTTATATCCTCTTGTTGGACTGAGCCCTTTATCATTATGTAGTGTCCTTCTTTATCTCTTTTTACTTTCTTTGTTTTGAAGTCTATTTTGTCTGATCTTAGTACTGCAACCCCTGCTTTCTTCTCGCTGTTGTTTGCTTGAAATATGTTTTTCCATCCCTTGGCTTTTAGTCTGTACATGTCTTTGGGTTTGAGGTGAGTTTCTTGTAAGCAGCATAAAGATGGGTCTTGCTCTTTTATCCATTCTATTACTCTGTGTCTTTTGATTGGTGCATTCAGCCCATTAACATTTAGGGTAACCTTTGAAAGATATGTACTTATTGCCATTGCAGGCTTTAAATTCGTGGTTACCAAAGGTTCAAGGTTAGCCTCTTTAGTATCTTACTGCCTAACTTAGCTCGCTTATTGAGCTGTTATATACACTGTCTGAAGATTCTTTTCTTCTCTCCCTTCTTATTCCTCCTCCTCAATTCTTCATATGTTGGGTGTTTTGTGCTGTGCTCTTTCTAGGAGTGCTCTCATCTAGAGCAGTCCCTGTAAGATGTCCTATAGAGGTGGTTTGTGGGAAGCAAATTCCCTCAGCTTTTGTTTGTTTGGGAATTGTTTAATCTCCCATCACATTTGAATGATAGTCGTGCTGGATACAGTATCCTTGGTTCAAGGTCCTTCTGTTTCATTGTATCAAATATATCATGCCATTCTCTTCTGGCCTGTAGGGTTTCTGTCGAGAAGTCTGATGTTAGCCTGACGGGTTTTCCTTTATAGGTGACCTTTTTCTCTCTAGCTGCCTTTAAAACTCTTTCCTTGTCCTTGACGTTTTCCATTTTAATTATTATGTGTCTTGGTGTTGTCCTCCTTGGATCCTTTCTGTTGTGGGTTCTGTGTATTTCCGTGGTCTGTTCGATTATTTCCTCCCCCAGTTTGGGGAAGTTTTCAGCAATTAGTTCTTCTAAGATACTTTCCATCTCTTTTCTTATCTCTTCTTCTTCTGGAACCCCTATAATACAGATATTGTTCCTTTTGGATAGGTCACAGAATTCTCTTAATATTGTTTCATTCCTGGAGATCCTTTTGTCTCTCTCTATGTCAGCTTCTATGCGTTCCTGTTCTCTGGTTTCAATTCCATCTATGGCCTCTTGCATCCTATCCATTCTGCTTATAAACCCTTCCAGAGTTCGTTTTATTTCTGTGATCTCCTTTCTGGCATCTGTGATCTCCCTCCTGACTTCATCCCATATCTCTTGCGTATTTCTCTGCATCTCTGGCAGCATGTTTATGATTCTTATTTTGAATTCTTTTTCAGGAAGACTGGTTAGGTCTGTCTCCTTCTCTGGTGTTGTCTCTGTGATCTTTGTCTGCCTGTAGTTTTGCCTTTTCATGGTGATAGGAATAGTTTGTAGAGCTGGGATGAGTGACGCCTGGAAGAACTTCCCTTCTTGTTAGTTTGTGGCTCTCCTCTCCTGGGAGAACAGTGACCTCTAGTGGCTTTTGCTGGGCAACTGCGTGCAGACAGGGCTTTTGCTTCCTGCCCTGCTGCTATGGAGTTTATCTCCGCTATTGCTTTGGGCGTGGCCTGGCTCGGGCTGCTGCTCCTAAATGGTCGAGTCGCATTGAAGGGGGAGCGGCTGGGAATCTATTTATCTCTGTAAGGGGCCTCCCTGCTCCCTAGAGTCCAGGGGGTTAGGGTGCCCAGAGATCCCCGGATTCCCTACCTCTGGATTAAGTGTCCCGCCCTGCCCCTTTAAGACTTCCAAAAAGCATCCGCCAAAACAAAAGAACGACCACAAAAAAAAAAAAAAAAATTTAAATTAAAAAAAAAATTTTTTTATTAAAAAAAAAAAAGGTGGCTGCTCGTTTTTCTTTATTCTCCGGTGCCAGCCTCAGGCATCTGCTCATCGGTCTTGCTGCCCTGTTTCCCTAGTATTGGGGTCCCTATCCCTTTAAGACTTCCAAAAAGCGCTCACCAAAACAAAACAGCAAAAAAAAAAAAAAAAAGTGGTCGCTCGCTTTTCTTATGTCCTCCGGCGCCTGGACTCCGGTGCCCGCTCACTGTTCTTGCTGCCCTGTTTTCCTAGTATCCAGGGCCCCCTGTGCACGCACTGTGTCTGCTCTCTGGCCCGGATGGCTGGAGCTGGGTGTTCGGCAGTCCTGGGCTCCGTCTCCCTCCAACTCTGCCTATTCTTCTCCCGCCGGAAGTTGGGGGGATGGGCGCTCGGCTCCCGCCGGTCTGGGGCTTATATCTTACCCCCTTCGCGAGGCGCTGGGTTCTCTTAGGTGCGGATGTGGTCTGGATATTCTCCTGTGTCCTCTGGTCTTAATTCTAGGAAGGGTTGTCTTTGTTATATTTTCATAGATATATGTGGTTTTGGGAGGAGATTTCTGCTGCTCTACTCACGCCGACATCTTCCACCAATGACTCCCCATCCCTTTCTTATGACATTCCTGTGGAAAATGTAGTAGGCAGAATAAAATATTGACATCCTAATTTCCAGAATCTGTGAATATATTACTTTACATGGGAAAGGAAAATTGAACTATGGAATTAAGATTGTAATCAACTGAATTTAAGTTAGGATGATTATCCTGGATTATCCAAGTGGCCCAATATAATCACAAGGGCTCTTAAATGTGGAAGAGTGATGCAAAGAGTGATGCAGTGAAGAAAGACTCAGCTGGCATTTGCTGGCTTTGTAGATGGAAGGGACCACCAACCAAAGAATGTGGGCAGCTTCTAGAGCCTAGGAAAAGGATTTTCCACTAGAATTTTCAGAAAGAAAAACAGCCCTGCCAACATGTTTTTTAACCCAATGAGTCTCATTTTGGGCTCCTGACCTCCAGATATGTAAGATAATGACTTAATGTTGTTTTAAGCCAGTAGATATGTGGTAATTTATTATAGCAGCAATACAAAACTAATAAGGACAGATTTCTTAGAAGATCCAAGGCCCTGTCCCAGGAACAGTAAGAAAAGCTTCTTGGTATTTCTATTACTCAGAAACTTAACGTGTCTATTGCTGAACCAGTGCATTCAAATTATCTTCTGATAATTATTCACCTATGCAAATATACATCCATTTCTCCATACTGACCTACTTTTTGGTCATCTAGGCTTCAGTCAATAACAGTAACCTTTACAAAAGGAAGCCCAGTGAAGTAAGCGAAGCTTATGGGGAGGTGATTTCTACTCAAGATAAGGCAGAATTTTCTGTTAAAACATTCAAAGAGAGATTGGGCTATATTTGGAGGGTCTATGGCAGGAACTGAAAACCTGTTTGGTAAAGACATTAAAGAGGATTCATGCACGGAAATGTTAAACTATAGATTTTTATTGTTGAACTATAGATTTTTATTGTTCTTGAATCCTAAGAACCTAAGGGGTTGTGAGGAAGAAGCATCACTAAGGATTGGGTAGGAACCCTGTGTACAGTGCAAATTTTGCCTGCACATGGCCTCCAGCTAAAGCTAAAGTGGGCGATGGGGATCCAGCTCATATTCTGTTTGCCAAGGTGTACATTCTGGCTGTGGGGTTTCTAGGCCCTGATGCAGGGACAACTTTTGCTAATTTATATAAAGGTATTACCTACTTGATATGATGTGTGCCTGCAGGGCTGCATTTACCCAAAGAAGGCATCTTTTCTCTAATTTGCACAAAGATGTCACATGGGCCAGCAGTAACTGGGGGACTTGGGCTATACACACTGGTTTCTTGGAGTTGGTGAAGGAAAGACAAGATAAATAAGAGAAAGAAGGGAAGGAGGGTTATACTGCTAATGCTTTAATCTAATTCTGGCTTTTCTAACCCATCAGCTTACTTCCAAATGGTGCTACTGGTACTTGTTCCCAATCCATATATTGTAATAACATATCTAGTTGGGAAGAGAAACTAATGAATGAATAAACTAATAAACAAGTCTCTGTATTTCAGAGTTAAATGAACATGATCTCTTTTGGGAGTTCACTGTATACAGTAGTAGCAAATGAGTAAAAGAAGAATCTAAGTACTGGAGATCAAGAGGAAAGGGTGTGTTCACTCAAGGTGCTCATAGAAAAGGCAGAGCAGCTCTCTCTGCTTTATCAGACTGGTCACCTACCCAGGTTCCTCAAAGGTACAGGAGATATAGCCAGGCACCTAGCAGTTTCCGCATTCATGGTAGTCTCAGCTGGTCAGGTGTGGTAGCTTCACTGTCTTCAATGCTGCATACCAGGTAGTTAGATCTATTTGGATGTGGCTTTGGAGCTGGACAATATGCAGATTTGTGCTCTGTTTGTGTTTTCTTCCAGATGTCCTTTGAGATGAGTCATGAGACCCTGTACTTGGCAGTGAAGCTGGTGGATCATTACCTTATGGAGGTAATATGCAAGAAGGACAAGCTCCAACTCACTGGTTCCACTGCTTTGCTGATTGCAGCAAAATTTGAGGTGAGCTTGAGTCCATAAGACCAGGAAAGAACTAATCAATCAAGTTTCTATCCAAATCATATATATGCTGTATGTATGCATATATGTATATGATATATTATATACATATATGTATGCATAATTACATACATACACAGATAATTTTTCCTACCAATTTTTTTTGTCTGTTACAAGGTAGGAAAGCATGTGTTGGGTGGCAGTGGTGGTGTATTTGTTTCTTGACATCAATAAGGTTCTTCCATTTACTCTTTATGATGTGTGTATATGCCTAGTTAAATGGGTTGTTAATGCTTTCTTCTGGTCCATGATTCTTTGCCCTTCCCCCCAACCTTTTCTTCTTCCACCAACTCCATCTCCATCTAGTGAAGCTTGAACTGCATACACAAGAAAGCATTTCTAAATCTGGGTGCTGGAGACATCAAAAGAAAATGGCCTGGTGTAGATGGTATTAAGTCTAGGTGAAATAGTTACTTTTGAAATAGCAGTGTTGCTACAGAAAACTGGAAAACCTGGACTGGATCACTGACGGAAGAACCAAACAGCTCTCAGAGGTCTTGGAAGGTGAAGGTTTAAATTATGCTGGCGGGCTCAGAGGAGAGTGATCTCCAAAGGTCTGAGCCCCGAGTACAGAAGAGCCATGCCTTTTATACATTTACTACAGAGCCACGGTGGGAGTCAGCACCCAGAAACTGTTTCAGTGGAAGCTATTAGGTCACTACAGGTGTATTCAGGATGCTAGTTATATTTTAATCAATTTCTGTAAAGGTTACCCAGATACTGTATTATAAAGTAATGAGCTTCCATGACTATGATTAACAAGCTGTTACATACCACTGAGTCCTGGGGTGGGATGGCGGGGGATACATCGTTACATTGTTTCAATCTAAAGCACCCAAGCACCTTGTGATTCCTTCAAATTCTGGAAGCCTTAACAGAAACTGTGTTTCCTTGACTTTTTAGCTTTTCTGGCTTCCTACCAAACCCGGAGGGGGGGAGGGATTTGAGAACTTTCTGTATATTTCCTCATCAGTATAAAAGCAAGAAGTTGGCCTTCCCTTCACAACCGTAATCCATCTAACTAACAGTTTCTCTTATTTTTCTTCTCTTTTGGATGCTAAATAATCTTGTCCAGCTCTCATTTTTTTTGTTGTTGTTGTTCAGATAGGCTAGTTGTATGAAACCTTAGGGTTTAGGAGCAGAGAGATAGCAACTTTTACTGAGTTCAAATAACTTTACAACTGTGGGTTTGTTTTTGTGCTCCCTTGACGGTTCCTCTCCAGCTCTGTTTCTAACTAGCTCCCTGCCTCTCTTCCTCCTTTGTTCCTGCCTTCATTCACTTACCCTCTACTTCAGGCCATATGTCCATCCCTAACCCCAAACTTCCTTCCTTTGCTCCTTGCCTCCCTCTCTACCTCCCTCTCTTGAAGTTCTTGCCTTCTCCTCACTTCCGCCTTCACTTCACTTCCACCCTCACTTCACTTCTGCCCTTGCTTCACTTCCACCCTTGCTCCATAGCTCCTTTCCTCCTTCCAGCCTTCTCTAAATTCTTCCCTCCATTGCTCCCTTGATCCTTTCACCCCTGCTTTGTGCACTCACTCACTCTATACTGGGCTCCATCTTTAGCTCACTCCCTCCCTTCACCTGGGCCCTTGGTCCATCTGCTGCTCCATCCCTCTCTCTCTCTCTCGCTGCTTCCTTTTGTCCCTCCCTTTCTCCTACCCTTGTTCCATCCCTTACTCCTTCTGTGCCTCCCTCCTTGCTACCTTCTTCTCTTCTCACACCCTCCTTCCCTCTGTCTTATTCCATTCCCCTCTCTATCTTCCCACCTTTTCTCCTTTTCTTCCCTTTACCTTGCTTACTCTCTTCTTTCTTCCTTTGCTAAATCTCTCCCCTCCACCCCTCTGACCCATCTTCTCCCTCTCTCTCTTGTTCCTCCCGCCCTCCCCCTTGCTTCTCTCATACCTCACTCCCTCCTTTGCTTATCCCTTCCCTCCCTCCCTCTCCCCATTTTCTGACTATTCCTTCTCTCCCCTCCTCATTTGCTCTTCTCCTTCCTACCTCCCCCTCCTTGCTTCATGGCACCCTAGTACCATGACTCCCTTCCACCCTGGCTCCCTCTACCCTCCTTCCTTTCCTTGTTCCCTTATTTTCTTCTCCCTTCCTTCTTGCTCTCTCCTTGTTTCCCTCTCTGGCTTCCTTCCTTCCTTCCTTATTCAGTGGTACCCTTGCTCCCCATCACTACATGCTCTGTCTCTCACTGACTCTCTCCCACCCATTCTCTCTTTCATCATCCTCCTTCCCTCCCTCTCTTTCTCTCCCTGGTTCTTTCCCTCCTTCCTATCGCTTTCATTTCCTCTCTCTTTCCCACCCTTTTCTTCCTTCCTCCTTCCCTCTCTTGCACCCTAGACTTCTCCTTTCCTTTTATTCTCTTTCACTGCCTCATCCTTCACTCTCTCCCTTGTTCCATTCCTTGCTGCTTCCCTCTCTGGCCCATTTCATTCCCTGCTTACTTGCTCCCTGGTTCATTCCCTTGCTTCCTCCACCTTTACCCTCTTTTCTTCCCTCCTTTCCTTCCTCCTCCCTCCCTCCACCTAGGGCCATCCTTGTGGCTTGAACACACACTCCATACCTCAGCCTTAAAGGGGTTAGAAAAGAAGCGGGGGATCCCTGGCCAACAGAGAGCAGGAAGGAGGAGGAGAATGTGAGGGGCACTTTTTTTTTCCAGTTCTGTTCCCAAACCTTTTTTTTTTGGTATCATTAATCTACGATTATATGAGGAACATTATGTTTACTAGACTCCCCCCATCACCAAGTTCCCCCCCACAAACCCCATTACAGTCACTGTCCATCAGCGTAGTAAGATGCTATAGAGTCACTACTTGTCTTCTCTGTGTGGTACCGCCCTCCCCGTGCTCCCCCCACATTATGTCTGCTAATAGTAATGCACCCACTCTTTTTTCCCCCTTATCCCTCCCACCCATCCTCCCTAGTCCCTTTCCCTTTGGTAACTGTTAGTCCATTCTTGAGTTCTGTGAGTCTGCTGCTGTTTTGTTCCTTCAGTTTCTTTCTTTGTTCTTATACTCCACAGATGAGTGAAATCATTTGGTACTTGTCTGTTTCCACCTGGCTTATTTCACTGAGCATAATACCCTCTAGCTCCATCCATGTTGTTGCAACTGATAGGAATTCTTCTTATGGCTGAATAATATTCCATTGTGTATATGTACCACATCTTCTTTATCCATTCATCTACTGATGGACACTTAGGTTGCTGCCATTTCTTGGCTATTGTAAATAGTGCTGTGATAAACACAGGGGTGCATGTCTTTTTGAATCTGAGATCTTGTTTTCTTTGGATCAATGCCTAGGAGTGGAATTCTTGGGTTAAATGGGATTTCTATTTTGAGTTTTTTGAGGAACCTCCATACTGCTTTCCACAATGGTTGAACTAATTTACATTCCCACCAGCAGTGTAGGAGGGTTCCCCTTTCTCCACAACCTCACCAACATTTGTTGTTGTTTGTCTTTTGCATGGTAGCAATCCTAACTGGTGTGAGGTGATATCTCATTGTGGTTTTGATTTGCATTTCTCTGATGATTAGCGACATGGAGCATCTTTTCATGTGTCTGTTGGCCATCTGAGTTTCTTCTTTGGAGAAGTGTCTGTTCAGATCCTCTGACCATTTTTTAATTGGCTTATTTTTTTCTTTGTTTGTTGAGGTGCATGAGCTCTTCATATATTTTGGATGTCAACCCTTTATCGGGTCTGTCATTTATGAATATATTCTCCCATACTGTAGGATGCCTTTTTGCTCTACTGGTAGTGTCCTTTGCTGTACAGAAGCTTTTCAGCTTGATATAGTCCCACTTGTTCATTTTTGCTTTTTTTCCCCTTGCCCAGGGAGATATGTTCATGAAAAAGTCACTCATGTTTATGTCCAAGAGATTTTTGCCTATGTTTTTTTCTAAGAGTTTTATGGTTTCATGACTTACATTCAGGTCTTTGATCCATTTCGAATTTACTTTCGTGTATGGGGTTAGACAATGATCCAGTTTCATTCTCTTACATGTAGCTGTCCAGTTTTGCCAACACCAGCTGTTGAAGAGGCTGTCATTCCCCCATTTATGTCCATGGCTCCTTTATCATATATTAATTGACCATATATGTTTGGGTTAATATCTGGAGTCCCTATTCTGTTCCACTTGTCTGTGGGTCTGTTCTTGTGCCAGTACCAAATTGTCTTGTTTACTGTGGCTTTGTAGTAGAGCTTGAAGTTGGGAAGTGAGATCCCCCCTGCTTTATTCTTCCTTCTCAGGATTGCTTTGGCTATTCAGGGTCTTTTGTGATTCTATATGAATTTTAGAACTATTTGTTCCAGTTCATTGAAGAATGCTGTTGGTATTTTGATAGGGATTGCACTGAATCTGTAGATTGCTTTAGGCTGGATGGCCATTTTGACAATATTAATTCTTCCTAGCCAAGAGTATGGGATGAGTTTCCATTTGTTAGTGTCTCCTTAATTTCTCTTAAGAGTGTCTTGTAGTTTTTAGGGTATAGGTCTTTCACTTCCTTTGTTAGGTTTATTCCTAGGTATTTTATTCTTTTTGATGCAATCGTGAATGGAATTGTTTTCCTGTGAGAAGCACTTTTAAGTAAATCTTGGATCCAGGAGCCCCCTTCCTAGTTGCTAGGAAAAAGGGCATCCACTATGTTTTTTGGAGAAGGGGTATCTTCCCTTCACAGGATTGAGAAGTACAGAAAGCCTTTTGCAAAGAGGAGGTATCGACATGGTATGACTAAAGAAGAAACCAATGAGCCACTGATGAGTAGAGCAATGCAAGGGAGGGTTTCTTGCCCTGGTACTGACACTAGGTTGTTGTGTGAACTTGAGCAAGTTACTTTCTCTTTCTGGATCTCAGTTTCCTTGTCTGAAAAACCAGAGGGATCCAGTCTGTAATCTTACTATAAAGGGACAGAAAGATTTGGGTGTAAGGCTGGTGTGGGCAGTTAGATGCAGCTAGAGAAAAAATTCAGGGGTCTTCCTGCTTCCTACTCATTTCCTCCAAACCAAGGTTCAACCAGCAGAAGGGGGCACATGGGAAAGTACTCCTGAATAGGGGTTCTTCTCATCCTTGGCTTGGCCTAGATCTTCATACTCTAGCTCCCATGCTCATCTTCCCATTCCCTGCAGTTCTCGGTCTTTGCTGAAGCTCCTCTGTGCCTGTCTGCTGATTTCTCACTGTCTGTTACTCCAATGGCCTTATTCATTCCTTAGTCTAGAACGTGGGATTATTTTTCATCTCTAGTGCTCCTTTCCATGGTCTCCTTTCCCATTCCTGGCTCTCCCTTCCCATTCCTGGCTCTCACTCATTAGAAAAGAGATCACTGCTTTCCTGTGCCATATTATGGCTGCTTCCAACACTGTAAGACTCCATCCCAAGAGGCCTTATCCTTTATCCAATGGTGCAGTTTTTGGGCAGATATGACCTGACTCTGATTTTGGTTTTTAGATGGGCCACTCATATCACCCAGAAGCTGGCTCTTAGAGCTACCCTGAAGATTAATGCCAGGAAATGATTTTGTGTCTTATTCTTCACACTTCTCTCCCTCTACCTTTCATCTCTAAGCAGAGTGGAGTGGGTTGACTCTGTGTGGTTGTGACTACCTCTCTTTTCCACCCATAGGAGACCAGCCCACCTTGTGTGGATGACTTTCTGTACATCTGTGATGGTATTTATCAGCGAGATGAGATGCTTGCCATGGAAATCAGCATCCTACAAACCCTCAAATTTGATATCAACATTCCCATCGCCTATCATTTTCTGCGCAGATATGCTAGGGTAAGAGCAAAGAGGCACATCTTCATTCTTCCACTGCTGGGTCAGTCCCCTCCATACCCAGAGTGGCTGCCTGAGTGGTAGGAAAAGAGAAAGGAATAACTGGGGGCAGGGAAATTTCTTCTTCAAGCCACTCTCATAGATTGGCAATCTTTACGAAGTATGGGGGGGAGAAAATTTCAGATTTCTACTGTGTGCCTATAAAATTGTGAGGTGAGGGCAGAGTTGGAGGCTGGGAGAAGATTCTTTGATCAGCAAGAGATACCTGAGAAGTTTTGGGGAGTTGCTGATAAAGTTCTCTTTCACCTGAGTATTGGTTACAGGGAGGTCACTTTATTATACAAATATATGTTGTGTACTTTTTTCTATGTGTGCTGTAGGTTATAATTTTTTTAAAAAAAGAGTCAAACAAGAAAAAGAAAGTCATTCTTTTGGATATGAAGCACCTCCTAGGGTGGAACCAGGTGCAGAGTTATAGTTGGAGGGCTTTGTACAAAAAGGAGAGGTGGGAGTGTACCACAAGCACACTTGATAATTTGGTTAAAAACCCTAAAGGGGGTAAGTACTGTTACCAGTTTCAGAATACTCCCCTTAAGATTCTGTGCTTTTGGGGTTAAGGTCCTCAGTATGAGTCATGATGGCAAGAGAGGTATATTGTTCAGACAAGGATCCCTTTAGGCCTGATATGGGATAACCAGAGAGAGTGGTTGTGGAAGGTCTCTGCTTGGTGCTGGTTTTCTGAATTGATTACTGAGTCAGTCTTCTTGCCGCCTTTAGTGTATCTGTGCCAGCATGAAGACATTGACCTTGTCCCGCTTCATCTGTGAGATGACTCTGCAGGAATACGACTATATCCAGGAGAAGGCTTCCAAGCTAGCTGCTGGCTCCTTCCTCCTGGCCCTCTACATGAAGAAGCTAAAACACTTGGTAAGCATTTCCTAGGGTCAAGAGGTAGGGATTTAAAACCACGGTGTCAGCTTAAGGGGAAGGTTTAAATTAGGGCTGTGGGAAACTTGGTGACAAAACTGCCGTGTACCTACAGTTATGAATTCTTTGACATTTCAACATCTTAGAGGCTTGGCTCCCTAAAGGGTTTCTACAGGAATGGTTTTGAAGTATTTTATTTCATTTTTCTTATCGTAGTACCCTTTGTGGCAAAGAAAGCTTATGTGAAAGCCCAATATTGCAGCAATAACAATAAAAACAAAAACAAAAAAGAAACAAAAAACTACTATGAAGTTATTCTGGTTGCATCAGGATGTTGGTTGGGCCCACACTTCTTACCTGACCCCATTCTACCCCTGGCCCTTGTAGGCCCCTTAGCAAGGTTATCCTTTGAGGGAGTTTGTTGGAACAGGGTTTGAAAAGCACTGACCCAGAGAACAGAGAATTTAAAGAACTGTCCTTGTTTATGATAGGGGACCCAGAGGTATACTATAGTGCTCTTCTCTGAAGTAGAAGGCCCCCAAAACTGCCTTCCCAAATACAAATAAAACATATTTGATGCTTTCTCAATTTTATTGTGCATAAAAGCAACTCAGAAGAACTCTTAATTTTTACTAATGTGTAACATGCAGTCTAAGTAGAATGAGTATGCTTGCAAATGAGCATCCTCTTCCCAACCACTCCTAAGCTCCTTCCCAACCTCTCCTAAGCCTCTCTGACCTAGAAATCCTAGAGCCACTACTGATGGGAGAACCTCTGTGTGCTGAGAAAGAACCCTATAAACAGTTCTGTGAACTTGGACAAGTCATACTGAAATTTCCTGGGACAGAGAAAGCATTCAGTAAATGGCAGTAATGATGAAAAAGAATAAATAACAATGGCTAGTATTTATTGTGTTTAGGCAGTGATCTAAACACTTAGGGTATTAACTCATTTAATCTTCATAACAACCTTAGAAGATCAGTACTATTTTTCCTATTTTACGGATAAGAAATAACTTCATGAAAGCTGTACAGCCATAGTCCTGGAGGCCTCATGGTGAGCCAGGATTTAACCCTTGAATCCTGGGGAAGTCTGGTAGGACAGTTGAAGGGCTCAGGGCAGCAAACTGCTTGGAACCAGTATATAAATATTTCAGTGTTTTAACATTTGGTGTGGCTATGCCAGCGAGTACCAGCTAAATGTCAGCCCTGATCTGAACCCAGATAGTCTGGCTCCACAGTTCTCTTATGCTATATATACTTCTGCTATGGATAAAAATACTTCACAGAGGAGGTGACTTTTGAGTTGGGTCTTGAAAGATGAGTAGGAACTAGTGAGGAGATATTCTAGGTACAGAGAATAATAATTAAAAAGACATAAAGGCAATAAGAAAAGAGTTTGATGTATTTGGGGCAGAAGACAGTTCCTATAGATGAAACAGAGAATATATTAATAGAGAATGGTAAAAGATCAGACCAGAATGGTATGGTGTGGCCAGATCGTGAAAGACCTTTTATGCCATGCTGACTGACCTACTTTATACTAAGGCATTGCAAGTACTTTTAGGCAGGCAAGTGACATAGTCCTGTTTATATGTTTTAGAAACAGTACTTGTTTGGCAGTATAGAAGATGTATCAGAGGAGGGAGTATAAAAGTGGGAACACCAGCGAGTAGGCTTTCATAATAGTGTAGCATTGGAGCCTGAACCTAAGCAGTGACAATGAGCCATTAATCTTATTTAATATACCCAATATAATGTGTTAACCCATGTGTCACTGCCTTGTTCAACATGCCAATGACTGCCCTTTGCTTGGGGCATTGGTGTCCAACAGTATTCAGTAAAGCCCTGGGATTCCTGTAGAAGTGTCTCAGGGACCATATAAAAGGGATTCAAATTGATGAGCTTAGCTCCCATCCCCAATTCCAGGTAAGATATCTGGGCTTCCAGGTAAGATATTTGAAAAAAAGTTGAGAAAAAATAATTGAAGACATTTTTAGAAAACCACTGCCTTATAGAATAAATCATTTCTCTACCCGTGGAGATCCCACTTGACTTTTGACATCTATTGCAGATGTGCCCAGCTCTATGAAGCTTTCTGTGACTCTCTCAGCCAAAGATTATGGCTCCTGATTCTTTCTCCTTTCATCATTACACTTCCCATGTATTTTTTAATTCTCTGTTTGCATGTGTATCGCTCCCAGTAGACTACAGACTCCACAAGGGCAGCAGCTTAATCATCATAGTATTCCTAGCATCCTACACAAGGCTTAGTAAAATTAATTCTAGCTAGCATTGTTTGGGCACTTATTATGTGCTAGACTTTTCCATGTGCTTTGTATATATTAACTCATTTAACCCTGTGATGTAATTACTATAATGATCCCCATTTGGCAGAGTGGGAAACTGAGGAACCAAGGGTTAGATAACTGGCTCAAGTCCATGCTGTTAGTAGAGCTGGAATTTGAACCCAAGCAGTTTGCCTTTGGAACCTTTGCTCTTAAACGCTCCCCTATATTGCTTCTGCCACTTAACAGACATCCTTAAAGTTGAATGAGAAAATTAATGCAAAGAATGATAGCTGTTAGAGCCAGAGTGGAGGAATGGCCTTAGGTTCCTGTTGGCCATTAGTTGGAACCTCAAGTTTGTTCTAAGGTTTGTCTAGCCTTTGGCTCTTTATCTGACAGTGAGTAAATTACAAAGCTGGTTGCTCCCTTAGATTCTTTGGTGGGTGGATTTCAGTTTACATGAATTCCTACAGCCAGGGCTAATGCCCAACTGATATATATGGATATAGCCATACCACTAGTTTGAGGCTGGAATCTATTCTTCTAGGTAGTACCCTATAATTATTGGTCAGTGTCTGTGCCATATGAGTCTTTGAAATGTTTTGCTGTCTTCCCTGCCTATACCATGGATAGGAAGTTTGAACTTGGGGTAGTAGAGGCAGAGGAAGGGCCTGCTTCCTGTTTTAAAAGTTACTGCTCATGCTGTTTCTTCCAGGCTCCTACTCTGGAGTATTATAGTGGCTACAAAATCTCTGATCTCCACCCCTTGGTTAAGCAGCTGAACATCCTCTTGACTTTGCGGCATCATTGCTGTACACTCAAGACTGTGCTTTCCAAGTATTCTAACCAGTAAGTAGCAACCTCCAGTTGAGGTTGGGTTTGTGCCCAATCATGGGGAGGCCCAGACTAGCCTCACTTATGGGACAAGATTCAATTACTTTTCACCTTACTTTCTTCTCTGGGGTTAAGCCTAGATGGGGAACCAAGTGCCTTATGTTCTACTTATTCCAGGGAACCTGCTTGCTTTGGCCTATTTTGCACTGAGAAGACCCCTCTTCCTTTTGCAGGATCTTTTTTGAAGTCACCAAAATCCCCCCCTTGGACGTGTTGAAGCTGGAAAAGATTTGAAACTACTACTACTACTTCTGAGGCTGAGGACGTGGTACTCTGGGAGCAGCCACCAGGGCCAGGCAGGCATCTAAACAGGCTCTATTTATTCTGTCCTTGAATTTGTCTTTTGGTTACTTTTCTTCAGTTTTACTCTTTGTCTTTTTCCAAACTGATAATGTTATAAAATGTTTAAGTTTCTTATGAAAGAGAAATTATTATAGTATTTGTTTAAATATTTAATAAAAAATAATGTTTGTTGTTCAAATGGCTCACCTCCCTCTTATTTTTAAGAGCCCTATGCATTACCCAAGGACATTTTTTTTTCCTGCATAGTAAAGGCTGTGCCTCCAGGCCTAGCTTTTTCAATTTCCTTCTCTGCTTAGAGGCTTTCTCTTCATTGGAAGAGGGATTGAGCTAGGTCTCAATTGATAGGTGAGTCTGTAGAATGAGGATCCTTTCAGGGGGTGGGGTGTGTGCCCAGTATGTGAAGAGAGACCTCTACCCAACAGACAGGTCTTAGTGTTCAGATCTGGGAATGTGGGCCAATACCCTTTGGTCCTCATCTCAGGTTGCTTGCTTTCTTTGCTTCTTCCTAGATGAAAAAAAGTTGGGGATCAGAATTTTAAACCAAATATAACCCTACTTTCCTAGGTGGCTTTCTAGAGTCTAAATTTGAGAAAAACTGCTTGATGTGCTTGGCTGAACTCTCTTCTGGCCCTTCTGTCAAGAGGAGAAATTTCCACCTGTGAAATCAGAGAGATGTCCCATGAATTTAAGCATCAATCACTTGCCCAATATTCCATTCCTAAAGCCTCAAGGTGGTTCCACTCTGTCTATATCCTGTCTTTGGGGTGATGTGTACTGGCACATCTGTTTTAGTTGTTTACAGAGGAGTTAAACATCTTCTGTGCCAGTTCATTAAGAGCCACTGCCTTAATCTTTTTTTTTATTATGGTATCATTGATATACACTCTTATGAAGTTTTCACAAGAAAAACAATGTGGTTATTACATTCACCCTTAGTATTGAGCCCCACACCCATACTCCATTGCAGTCACTGTCCATCAGTGTAGTAAGATGCCACAGAGTCCCTATTTGTCTTCTGTGAGCTACAGTGTCTTCCCTGTGACCCCACACACACCAATGTGTACCAATCATGATACCCCACAATCCCTTCTCCCTCCCTCCCCACCCACTCCTACCCTTTGGTAACCACTAGTCCCTTCTTGGAATCTGTGAGTCTGCTGCTATTTTGTTCATTCAGTTTTGCTTCATCATATACTCCACAAATGAAGGAGATCATTTGGTATTTGTCTTTCTCTGCCTGACTTATTTCACTGAGTGTAATACCCTTGAGCTCCATCCATGTTGTTGCAAATGGTAGGATTTGTTTTCTTCTTATGGCTGAATAATATTCCATTGTGTATATGTACCACATCTTCTTTATCCATTCATCTACTGACGGACACTTAGGTTGCTTCCATTTCTTGGCTATTGTAAATAGTGCTGCAATAAACATAGGGGTGCATATATCTTTCTGAATCTGAGAAGTTGTTTTCTTTGGGTAAATTCCTAGGAGTGGAATTCCCAGGTCAAATGGTATTTCTATTTTGAGTTTTTTGAGGAACCTCCATATTGTTTTCCACAATGGTTGAACTAATTTACATTCCCACCAGCAGTGTAGGAGGGTTCCCCTTTCTGTGCATCCTCGCTCGCATTTGTTGTTTCTTGCCTTTTGGATGCTGGCCATCCTAACTGGTGTGAGGTGATATCTCATTGTGGTTTTAATTTGTAGTTCTCTGATGATTAGTGATGTGCAGCATCTTTTCATGTGTCTGTTGGCCATCTGAATTTCTTCTTTGGAGAAGTGTCTGTTCAGATCCTCTGACCATTTTTTAATTGGATTATTTGCTTTTTGGGTCTTGAGGCATGTGAATTCTTTATATATTTTGGATGTTAACCCCTTGCCAGATTTGTCATTTACAAATATATTCTCCCGTACTGTAGGATGCCTTTTTGTTCTGCTGATGGTGTCCTTTGCTGTACAGAAGCTTTTTAGTTTGATGTAGTTCCATTTGTTCATTTTTTATTTTGTTTCCCTTGCCCAAGGAGAGTGTTCAGGGAAAAGTTGCTCATGTTTGTATTCAAGAGATTTTTGCCTATGTTTTCTTCTAAGAGTTTTATGGTTTCATGACTTACATTCAGGTCTTTGATCCATTTTGAGTGTACTTTTGTGTACAAGACCGTAATCTTGCCTCTAGGACCTTTGGGACCTCCCCACAATCTAACAACTGAAGTAATGTCTGTCACAGCAGGAGACCTTTAGGACTCTATTCCAGTAGTACTGTGATTAGCAACTGCTCTGATTGCTGTGTGGCCATTTGTTAACACTTGTCAAATATTTTGAATGTTAGTCCAGGGAGTGGATATCTGATGGAGGAGATAGTCAGTGGAGAAATTATGGGGAAAATACCTCCCCAGTGGCCCATGACTTCCTTTCTTTTTTGGGTTGCATCACTTTTTCTGATTTGGGACAGAAGAGAGCATGCCAAGCCCTTAGATGTCTTAGTGATTTTTTCTCTTTGTGCTAGGTTCCTATTTCCCAACTTATTTTGCCTTGATGACTTGATGACTAGGTTCCCTCCTGCCCCCCTTCCACTGCTTTGCAAGATGATTAAAGGGTACAGCTAGAGAGGTCCAAGCTGCTTGACAGTGATTTGGCTACCATATTCAACTTTGCATAAACATGCTAAAAGCACTGGGCTGGAATCCCTCTTGCAAATCTCCAGCATCACTGAAAGAAAGTGTCTTGTAACTAACTTCCTTTTAATTCTGGAGCTTCATCAGGGGCAAAAATGAACTTATTTATTATTACCTCCCTCCTCCCTACCTTACCAACTCTGTTGTTCTTTAGAGGTGCTAATGGAACCATCAATCCTTTTTTCTTGGTCATTGCACATGTATGAAATTCATTTTACACTTATCACTACTTCAAAATTAAGATAGCCATTAGACCTGGATCTTGTTGTTTAGTACCTTATTGAATAAGCACATTTATTTCTTTATCAATAATTTGTTCTTATATTTCAATGGTTCTAGTTCAGTATGACTGGTTTTCTTTGTAATCTTACATTTTAAAAACATTTCTATTGAGATATAATTCACGTACCATACAACTTGCCATTTAAAGTGTACAATTCAATAGTTTTTAGTATAGTCACAAAATTGTGCATCTATTGCCACAATCCAATTTTGGAGCATTTTTATCACACCAAAAATAAACCCATACCCATTAGCAGTCAGTCCCAATCCCACCCCACCACCTCACTGCTCATCACCTCCCAACCCCCACCTTAGGCAACTACTAATTTACTGTCTCTATAAATTTACCTATTATGGATGTTTTATATAAGTTAAATCATACAGTATATAACCTTTTGTGTCTGATTCCTTTCTCAGCATAATGGTTTTAAGGTTTATCCATGTGGTAGCATGTATCAGTACTTCATTTCCTTTTATTGCTGAGTAATATTTCTTTCTATGGACATACCACATTTTTTTAATCTAGTCATAAGTGGATGAAAATCTGGGTTGCTTTTACTTTTTGGCTATTATTAACAATTTTGCTATGAGTGTTCATGTACAAGTTTTTGTGTGGACATATATTTTCATTTATCTTGTGTATTACTTAGGAGTGGAGTTGCTGAATCACACACTATTTTACCTTCCCACCAGTACTCTATAAGGGTTCCAATCTCTCTAGATCCTCTCTAACACTCATCTGTCTTTTTAATTTTAGAGAGCCATCCTAGTGGTTATGAAGTGGCATCTTATTGTGGTTTTCATTTGCATTTCTCTGATGCCTAATAATGTTGAACATTTTTTTCATATGCTCATTTGCCATTTGTGTATCCTCTTGCCTCTTTAAATTCTTTGCCCATTTTTAATTGGGTTGTCTCTTTTTTATTGAGTGGTAAGTGCTCCTTATATACTCTGACTCATATGTATGATTTGCAAATATTGCCTTTGATTCTATAGATTATCTTTTCACTTTCTTGATTGTGTTGTTTGAAGGATAAATGTTTTTAATTTTGATCAAATCTAATTTATCTATTGGTTGGATATTTTTGCTTTTGTGTCATATCTAGGAAACCGTTGCCTAATCCAAGATCATGAATATTTATCCTCATGTGTTCTTCTACTTTCGGCTCTTATATTTAGTTCTTAAGTCTGTTTTGAGTCCATGTTTGTATGTGATGTGATGTAGGGGTCCAACCTCATTTTCTTGCTGGTATTCAGTTGTCATAGCACCATTTGTTGAAAAAGTATATTTTCTCTAATTAATTGTCTTGGCACCCTTGGTGAAGAGTAATTGAGTTTAAATTTGGGAGTTTATTTCTGGACTCTCAATTCTATTCTGTTTACCTGTATGTCAGCACCACAACACTTCAATTATTGTAGCTTTGTAGTAAATTTTGAAATTGGGAAATGTAAGTTCTCCAACTTTGTTCCTATTTTCTAGAATTGTTTTGGCTATTTTGGGTCCCTCACATTTCTGTATGAATTTTAGCATCAGCATGTTAATTTCTGAAAAGAAAGCTTGGATTTTGCTAGAGATTGTGCTGAATTTGTAGGTCAACTTGGGGAGTATTGCCATCTTAACCATATTAAATCTTCTAATCTATGAACATGTGTTTTGTGCTGGTCTCAGCCTGTTGATAACCAGTGTTGCAGGTGAACTGGCTCTTGTGGTTCTTATTATGATTGCAAAATGCTGTCAGTAATAACCATCAGGAAACTTTGAAAGAGCCAAGATTTATTATTTAAAATCCTGGAAACTACACAGCATACCTGGGGCCACATAGCAAGGTCAAGGGGAGAGAAAGAGGAAGGAGAGAGAGAGAGAGAGATGGCAGGTGAGAACAAGTGAGTTGGCCTGGGGGTTCTCCTTTTATTGAATTCAAGTGGGACCTAGGGTTTTGTGGGCTCACTCTTCATTGGTGAATTTAAAATGTAACAGTGGGAATTTAAAATGTGGGAAGAGGAAAAAACAATTAGCCCAAATGATCAGTTATCAAAATCAACCAAGATCTCTAAAGCAAAGGTGCTTGGGGTTTAGCAATATGGCTAGCAATATATTTTCTTGAGAAGTGAATGCCTCAATAATCAAAGCTTATGTCAGACACTTGCATTACAAAAAAGAAAACCCACGTGTCAGGGCTTACATTACAACATGGTTTGTCTTTCTTTTCATTTAGGTCTTTAATTCTTTTTAGCAATGTCTTATACTTAGCAAGAGTATAAATTTTGTATTTCTGTTGTAATATTTATTCCTAAGTATTTTATTTTTTTAATGGAGCCATCAGTCTTCTTCATTTTCAATTTCTTGCTTACATGTTTGAATTATGGCCTTATGAAAGGGTGAACTCATTAAGTCTTGCTGATTTTACCTCCCAAATATTTCTTACACTGGTATTCTCATCATAATCTCTACTACCACTGCCCAGGATTGAGATCTCATCTACTGCCTGGATATTTGCAGTACTTTCCTAATTGATCTCCCTATCTTCAACCTTGTTCCCTTCAAATTCAACCTCCATATAACCACTTGAATGATTTATTTAAAATTCAACTCTAGATTACAGTTCTAGATAAGGTGGTTAAGTACCTGCCACTCTTTTCCTTTAACTGAAAATAATCATAAAATCTGGATAGAATGCATGGCATAGCTATTTGGGAATTCTAAAAAGTAAATAGCTACAGGCACATTGGAGAAGAACACCAGAATTTGAGGAACCAGCAAACCTCTGTTGAGTTTCCCACTCCCCCTGACCCTGACCTCTGATTCCCAGACCTGAATTTAATGCAGCTGGAAACCTGGAAGTGAACATTGTGGTACAGACAGAGAACTACAGGAGAAGCCCTATAGTTCTGGCTAGAGAAGTGAGAGAGGGGGGAAGTCCCCCATTTTTTTCTTTATTTCTCTCTCCTCTCACATCCCAACTCCCAGGCAATCATGCAGTGGTAGCACAAGCAGTAGCAATGGGAGCCTTCAGGGACCAATATTCTTGGGGGACCACTAATCTCTATTTGATGGAGCTGTGTTTACAAGACAGAAGAACGGCACATTTGCTTTTTTATCTCTCTATCCTCCCATTGCTTGTCCCTACGTGTGGTGCAATTGCAGAAGTGAACCAGTTCCAACTGGAGGAATGAAAGTGAAGTCCCAGGAATTGTGTAGTACTGGGGAGAATGTGAAAAGGTAGGAGCTCAGGAAAATGACTCAATAAACCTGCTTATGACCTACTGGATACGTACCACTAATCTGTGCATGTGTTGATCAGATCGTAATTAGCATATCAAGGAATTTGAGAACTGAGCTAAACAGACATCTATCTAAGTTTCCAGACTGACCACTTAGTGACACACACAGACCAGACAGATCTGAATAACACTGCAAAGGCTTTGAAAACTGAACTGAACTGACATTGGGCCATCAGCCCACAAGAAGCCTGATGGGAATGTGTGGCCTGAACCTAACTAAATTGACTAATAAAGCAAAAATATCAATGTTTTCCATGCAATAAAACTTAGAAATTTATAATGTCATATTCAAAATGTCCAAGATATACTCCATAATTACCAGGCATACAAAGAACTGCAAATGTCTCAACTGGCAAGGCAAAGACAACAGTTATCAGTGACAAGTTGTGGATGTTGCAGTTATCTGACAAAGACTTTAAATCAGCTGCTATTAAAAACTCAAATGAACAATCACAAACACTCTTGGAACAAATGTTGAAATAGAAAGTCTCATCAGACAAATAGAAGATATAAAGAAGTAGAAACCAAGTGCAAACTTAAGAATTGAAAAATAACAACAAAAAATAAAACTGGATAAACTTAACAGCAGAAGTGAGATGTCAGAGGAAAGAGTCAGTAAACCTAAAGGTAGATAAATAGAAATCATGCAATAAGAACAACACAGACAAAAAGCTTAGGAAAAAAGAACAGTGCCTCAGGCACATGTAGGACAATAAGAAAAGGTCTATCAGCTGTGCCATTAGCATTTCAGAAGGAGAAAGAAGTGCTGAAAAAATTCTTTGAAGAAATAATGGCTGAAAAATTCCCAATTTTGGTGAAAGACGCCAATCTATAGATTCAAGAAAATGAGTAAATCTCAACCAGGACAAAAGAAATCCATAGGTAGATATATTACAATTCAAACTGCTGAGAAATAAAGTCAAATAAAAAAACCTTGGAAGCATCCAGATATAAATGATACATTATGTGTAGAAGAATGATTTGAATAACTGTAGATATCTCATTAGAAACTCTAGATCAGAAGGAAGCAACAAAATTTTTCAAGTGTTGAAATTTCTGTCAGCTCAGAATTCAGGATCTGGCAAAGAAAAATCCTTGATGAATGAAGGTAAAATTTTTTTTATTTTGCTATCATTAATGTACAATTATATGAACAACATTATGGTTACTAGACTCACCCTATTATCAACTTCCCACCACATACCCCATTACAGGCACTGTCCATCAGCATAGTAAGATGCTATAGAATTACTACTTGTCTTCTCTGTGCTATACTGCCTTCCCCACACCACCCCCTACATTATGTGTGCTAATCATAATGCCCCTTATTCCCCTTCTCCCTCCCTTCCCACCCACCAGCTCCTGCAGTCCCTTTCCTTTTGGCAACTGTTAGTCCATTCTGGGGTTCTGTAAGTCTGCTGCTCTTTTGTACCTTCAGTTTTTGCTTTGCTCATTTTTTTTTGTTATCATTAATCTACAATTACATGAGGAACATTATGTTTACTAGACTCCCCCCATCACCAAGTCCCCCCCAGAAACCCCATTACAGTCACTGTCCATCAGCATAGTAAGATGCTGTAGAATCACTACTTGTCTACTGTGTTGTACAGCCCTCCCTGTGACCCCCCACATTATACATGCTAATCATAAGACCCCCTTTCATCCTACCCCTTGTCCCTCCCTTCCCACACATCCTCCTCAGTCCCTCTCCCTTTGGTGACTATTAGTTCATTCTTGGGTTCTGTGATTCTGCTGCTGTTTTGTTCCTTCAGTTTTTTCTTTGTTCTTATACTCCACATATGAGTGAAATCATTTGGTACTTGTCGTTCTCTGCCTGGGTTATTTCACTGAGCATAATACCCTCTAGCTCCATCCATGTTGTTGCAAATGGTAAGATATGTTTTCTTCTAATGGCTGAATAATATTCCATTGTGTATATGTACCACATCTTCTATGTCCATTCATCTACTGATGGACACTTAGGTTGCTTCCATTTCTTGGCTACTGTAAACAGTGCTGCAATAAACATAGGGGTGCATCTGTCTTTTTCAAACTGGGCTGCTGCATTCTTAGGGTAAATTCCTAGGATTGGAATTCCTGGGTCAAATGGTATTTCTATCTTGGGTTTTTGAGGAACCTCCATACTGCTTTACACAATGGTTGAACTAGTATACATTCCCACCAGCAGTGTAGGAGGGATCCCCTTTCTCCACAACCTCACCAACATTTGTTGCAGTTTGTCTTTTGGATGGTGGCGATCCTTACTGGTGTGAGGTGATATCTCATTGTGGTTTTAATTTGCATTTCTCTGATGATTAGGGATGTGGAGTATCTTTTCATGTGTCTGTTGGCCATCTGAATTTCTTCTTTGGAGAACTGTTCAGCTCCTCTCCATTTATTAACTGGATTATTTGGTTTTTGTTTGTTGAGGTGCATGAGCTTTTTATATATTTTGAATGTCAGCCCTTTATTGGATTTGTCAGTTATGAATATATTCTCCCATACTGTAGGATGCATTTTTGTTCTATTGGTGGTATCCTTTGCTGTACAGAAACTTTTCATTGATATCGTCCCACTTGTTCATTTTTGCTTTTGTTTCCCTTGCCCAGGGAGATATGTTCATGAAGAAGTCACTCATGTTTATGTCCAAGAGATTTTTGCCTATGTTTTTTTCTAAGAGTTTTATGGTTTCATGGCTTACATTCAGGTCTTTGATCCATTTTGAATTTACTTTTGTGTATGGGGTTAGACAATGATTCACTTTCATTCTCTTACATGTAGCTGTCAAGTTTTGCCAACACCAGCTTTTGAAGAGGCTGTCATTTCCCCATTGTATGTCCATGGCTCCTTTATCATATATTAATTGACTGTATATGTTTTGGTTAATATCTGGACTCTCTATTCTGTTCCACTGGTCTATGGGTCTGTCCTTGTGCCAGTACCAAATTGTCTTGATTACTGTGGCTTTGTAGTAGAGCTTGAAGTTGGGAAGCAAGATGCTCCCTGTTTTATTCTTCTCAGGATTGTGTGGGCTATTCAGGGTCTTTTGTGGTTCCATATGAATTTTAAAATTATTTGTTCCAGTTTGTTGAAGAATGTTGTTGGTATTTTGATAAGCATTGCACTGAATCTGTAGATTGCTTAAGGCAAGATGGCCATTTTGACAATATTAATTCTTCCTAGCCAGGAGCATGGAATGAGTTTCCATTTGTTAGTGTCCTCTTTAATTTCTCTTAAGAGTGTCTTGTAGTTTTGAGGGTATAAGTCTTTCACTTCCTTGGTTAGGTTTATTCCTAGGTATTTTATTCTTTTTGATGCAATTGTGAATGGAATTGTTTTCCTGATTTCTCTGTCTGTTTGTTAATTATTAGTACATATAAAAGCCACAGATTTCTGTGTACTAATTTTGTATCCTGCAACGTTGCTGTATTCCAATGTCAGTTCTAGTAGTTTTGGAGTGGAGTCTTTAGGGTTTTTTATGTACAATATCATGTCATCTGCAAATAGTGACAGTTTGACTTCTTCTTTACTGATCTGGATTCCTTGTATTTCTTTGTTTTGTCTAATTGCCATGGCTAGGACCTCCAGTACTATGTTGAATAACAGTGGGGAGATTGGGCATCCCTGTCTTGTTCCAGATCTTAGAGGAAAAGCTTTCAGCTCCTCACTGTTAAGTATGATGTTGGCTGTGGGTTTGTCATATATGGCCTTTATTGTGTTGAGGTCCTTGCCCTGTATACCCATTTTGTTGAGCGTTTTTGTCATAAATGGATGTTGAATTTTGTCGAATGCTTTTTCAGCATCTAGGGTAATGATCATGTGGTTTCTGTCCTTATTTTTGTTGATGTGGGGGATAATATTGATGGATTTTCAAATGTTGTACCATCCTTGCATCCCTGAGATGAATCCCACTTAATCATGGTGTATGATCCTCTTGATGTGTTTTTGAATGTGGTTTGCTAATATTTTGTTGAGTGTTTTTGCATGTATGTTCATCAGGGATATTGGTCTGTAATTTTCTTTTTTGGTGCGTTCTTTGCCTGGTTTTGGTATTAGAGTGATGCTGGCTTCATAGAATGAGTTTGGAAGTATTCTCTTTTCTATTTTTTGGAAAACTTTAAGGAGAATGGGTATTGTGTCTTCTCAATATGTCTAATAAAATTCAGCAATGAATCCATCTGGCCCAGGTGTTTTGTTCTTGTGTCGTTTTTTCATTACCAATTCAATTTCTTTGCTGGTAATTGGTCTGTTTAGATTTTCTGTTTCTTCCTTGGTCAGTCTTGGAAGGTTGTATTTTTCTAGGAAGTTGTACATTTCCTCTAGGTTTTCCAGCTTGTTAGCATAAAGATTTTCATAGTATTCTCTAATAACTTTTTGTATTTCTGTGGGTTCCGTCATGATTTTTCTTTCTCATTTCTGATTCTGTTGATGTGTGTAGATTCCCCTTTTCTCTTAGTAGGTCTGTTTAGGGGCTTATCTATTTTGTTTATTTTTTCAAAGAACCAGCTGTTGGTTTCATTGATTTTTTTCTATTGTTTTATTATTCTCAGTTATATTTATTTCTTCTCTGATCTTTATTATGTCTCTCCTTCTGCTAATTTTGGGCCACATTTGTTCTTCTTTTTCCAATTTCAATAATTGTGCCTTTAGACTATTCATTTGGGATTGTCCTTCCTTCTTTAAATAGGCCTGGATTGCTATATACTTTCCTCCTAGGACTGCCTTCACTGCATCCCACAGAAGTTGGGCTTTAGGCTCTCATTGTTAGTTGTCTCCATATATTGCTTGATCTCTGTTTTTATTTGGTCATTGGTCCATTGATTATTTAAAGGCATGTTATTAAGCCTCCATGTGTCTGTGAGCCTTTTTTTGTGCAATTTGTTTCTAGTTTTATGCCTTTGTGGTCTGAGAAGTTGGTTGGTAGAACTTCAATATTTTTGAATTTACTGAGGCTCTTTTTGTGGTCTAGTATGTGGTCCGTTCTGGAAAATGTTCCATGTGTACTTGAGAAGAATGTGTTTCCTGCTTCTTTTGGGTGTAGAGTTCTGTAGATATATGTTAAGCCCATCTGTTCTAGTGTGTTGTTCAGTGCCTCTGTGTCCTTACTTATTTTCTGTCTGGTGGATCTGTCCTTTGGAGTGAGTGGTGTGTTGAAGTCTCCTATAATGATTGTATTACATTCTATTTCCTCCTTTAATTCCGTTAGTATTTGTTTCACATATGTTGGTGCTTCTGTATTGGGTGCATATATATTAATAATGGTTATATCCTCTTTTTGTACTGACCCGTTTATTATGTAATGTCCTTTATCTGTTGTTACTTTCTTTGTTTTGAAGTCTATTTTATCTGATACAAGTACTGCAGCACCTGCTTTTTTCTCCCTATTGTTTGCATGAAATATCTTTTTCCATCCCTTGACTTTTAGTCTGTATTTCTTTGGGTTTGAGGTGAGTCTCTTGTAAGCAGCATATAGATGGGTCTTGCTTTTTTATCCATTCTGTTACTCTGTGTGTTTTGATTGGTGCATTCAGTCCATTTACATTTGGGGTGATTATTGGAAGATATGTACTTATTGCCATTGCAGGCTTTAGATTCGTGGTTACCAAAGGTTCAAGGATAGCTTCTTTACTATTTATCCATCTAACTTAACTCTCTTATTAAGCTATTAGAAACAGATTCTGATGATTCTTTATTTCTCTCCTTTCTTATTCCTCCTACTCCATTCTTTATATGTTAGGTGTTTTATTCTGTACTCTTTTGTGTTTCCTTTGACTCCTTTTGTGAGTAGTTGATTTTATTTTTTGCCTTTAGGTAGTATTTGGTTGGTCTGCTTTCTTTGCTGTGATTTTATTTTCTCTGTTGACATCTGTTTAGCCTTAGGAGTGCTTCCACCCAGAGAAGTCCCTTTAAAATATCCTGTAGAGGTGGTTTGTGGGAGGCAAATTCCCTCAACTTTTGTTTTTCTGGAAATTGTTTAATCCCTCCTTCATATTTAAATGATAATTGTGCTGGATACAGTATTCTTGGTTCAAGGTCCTTCTGTTTCATTGCATTAAATATATCATGCCATTCTCTTCTGGCCTGTAAGGTTTCTGTTGAAAAGTCTGATGACAGCCTGATGGATTTTCCTTTGTAGGTGACCTGTTTTCTCTTTCTGGCTGCTTTTAATACTCTGTCCTTGTCTGTAATCTTTGCCATTTTAATTATTGTATGTCTTGGTGTTGTCCTCCTTGGGTCCCTTGTGTTGGGAGATCTGTGAGCTTCCATGGTCTGATAGACTATTTCCTCCCTCAGTTTTGGGAAGTATTCAGCAATTATTTCATCAAAGACATTTTCTGTCCCTTTTTCTCTCTTCTTCTCCTTCTGGTACTCCTATAATGTGAATATTGTTCCATTTACATTAGTCACACAGTTCTCTTAATATTCTTTCATTCCTGGAGATCCTTTTGTCTCTCTCTGCCTCAGATTCTCTGTATTCCTGTTCTTTGACTTCTATTCCATGAACAGCCTCTTGCACCTCATCCAGTCTGCTCTTAAGTCCTTCCAGAGATTATTTTATTTCTGTATTCTCTCTTCCTACTTGCTCCTATACCTCTTGCATATTTGCAGGTCCATTAGCATGGTTATGACCTTTATTTTGAATTCTTTTTTAGAAAGATTGGTTAAATCTATCTCACCAGGCCCTCTCTCGGGGATTGTCTGGGTAATTCTGGACTGGATCAAATTCTTCTGCCTTTCAATGGTGATAGAGGTAGCTATGGGCAGGTATCATGTATGTCAGCTGGGAGAAGAAAGTCCTTTCCTGTTTGCGGGTCTCCTTGCTCTGCTCCACTGCCTGTCTGTTACCTGCATGCCTGGAGCAGCCTCTGGATGAATCCCCTAAGCTGCCATGGACAGGGTTGCAGTCAGGGTATCCCAGAGCCCTGCAGAGACTGGCAGGCACACCAGGTATGCTCTCCTGTGAGAGCGGCACCCGTTCTCACCTTGCCTTGGTTTCTTCTGCCTGCACCAGGCAGCTGCGTGCTGGCAGCAACCATTGGGTCTTGTCTGGGTGGCTGTGTGCCAGCAGGAGATTCTGGGCTGCTGCGGGGGATGAAGCTGCTCCCGGGCCACTCCGCTGCTGCCACGTGCATGCACAGCAGCAACCCGGCTGCTTGAGTGCTGCCGTGTGCACGTGCAGCTGCTTCGTGGCTGCTCGGCCACCATCACTACATGTGCGTGTGGCCGCTCCCGGGCTGCTCCACCACCTCCACTCTCAGATTACTGGGCTACTGTGTTGGGGGCCGCACTGGCTGGGGGAATGACTGGCATGCTGCTTATCACTGTGAGGAGATTCAGAGCTGCGCTGTTGCCCCGGGCTTTAGGGAGCATGGATTTCCCCGGGATTCCCAGCTGCTGGGCTGAGTGTTCTGGGACTCTTCCATCCAGCTATGAGGCCCCTGTCCCTTTAAGACTTTGAAAAAGCACTAGCTTTTCTTTTGTCCCAGGGGAGCTGATTGCGGGGACACACTCACAGATTTTGCTTTTCTGTTTCTCTAATATCCTGCACACTGTGGACTGTGTGTCTGTGTTCTGGTGCGGATTACTAGAGGTGGTTGTTTAGCAGTCCTGGGCTTTCACACCCTCCCTCCTCTCATTCTGTTCCTCCTGCCGGGGAGCTGGGGTGGTGGAGCGCTTGGGTCCCGCGGGGCCACTGCTTGTATCTTACCCACTTTGTGAGATGCTGAGTTCTCGCAGATGTAGATGTAGCCTGGCTATTGTACTGTATCCACTGGGCTTTCTTTTAGGAATAGTTGTATTTATTGTATTTTCAGAAATATATATGGTTTTGGGAGGAGATTTCCACTGCCCTACTCATGCCGCCATCTTGGCTTCTCCTCCTGCTTTGTTCTTATATTCCAGAGATGAGTGAAATGATTTGATACTTGTCTTTCTTTGCCTGGGTTATTTCACTGAGCATAATACCCTCTAGCTCCATCCATGTTGTTGCAAATGGTAGGATTTGTTTTCTTCTTATGGCTGAATAATATTCCATTGTGTATATGTACCACATCTTCTTTATCCATTCATCTACTGATGGACACTTAGGTTGCTTCCATTTCTTGGCTATTGTAAATAGTGTTGCAATAAAGATAGGGATGCATATGTCTTTTTCAAACTGGGCTGCTGCATTCTTAGGGCAAATTCCTAGCAGTGGAATTCATGGGTTAAATGGTATTTCTATTTTGGGTTTTTTGAGGAACCTCCATACTGCTTTACACAATGGTTGAACTATCTTACACTCCCACCAGCAGTGTAGGAGGGTTCTCTCTCCACATCCTCACCAACATTTGTTGTTGTTTGTCTTTTGGATGTTGGCCATCCTAACTGGTGTGAGGTGATATCTCATTGTGGTTTTAATTTGCATTTTTCTGATGATTAGGGATGTGGAGCATCTTTTCATGTGTCTGTTGGCCATCTGAATTTCTTCTTTGGAAACTGTCTGTTCAGCTACTGTGACCATTTATTAATTGGCTTATTTGCTTTTTGTTTGTTGTGTTGCATGAGCTCTTTATATAATTTGAATGTCAACCCCTTATCGGGTATGTCATTTATGAATATATTCTCCCATACTGTAGGATGTCTTTTTATTCTACTGATGGTGGCCTTTGCTGTACTGAAGCTTTTCAGTTTCCTATAGTCCCACTTGTTCAATGTTGCTTTTGTTTCCCTTGCTCGGGGAGATATGTTCATGAAGAATTCTTCATGTTTATGTCCAAGAGATTTTTGCCTATGTTTTTTTCTAAGAGTTTTACAGTTTCATGACTTACATTCAGGTCTTTGATCCATTTTGAGTTTACTTTTGTGTATGGGGTTAGACAATGATTCAGTTTCATTCTCTTACATGTAGCTGTCCAGTTTTGCCAACACCAGCTGTTGAAGAGGCTGTCATTTCCCCATTGTATGTCCATGGCTCCTTTATCATATATTAATTGGCCATATATGCTTGGGTTTATATCTGGGCTCTGTAGTCTGTGCAATTGGTCTGTGGTTCTGTTTCTGTGCCAGTACCAAACTGTCTTGATTACTGTGGTTTTGTAGTAGAGCTTGATGTCAGGGAGCATAATTCCCCACCTTTATTCTTCCTTCTTAGGATTGTTTTGGCTATTCGGGGTCTTTTGTTGTTCCATATGAATTTTAGAACTATTTCCTCTAGTTCATTGAGGAATGCTGTTATTTTGATAGGGATTGCATTGAATCTGTAGATTGCCTTAGGTGGGATGGCCATTTTGGCAATATTAATTCTTCCTATCCACAAATACGGGATGTATTTCCATTTATTGGTATCTTCCTCAATTTCTCACGTGAGTGTTGTGTAGTTGTCAGATTATAGTTCTTTCACTTCCTTGGTTAGGTTTATTCCTAGGTATTTTATTCTTTTTGATGCAATTGTGAATGGAATTGTTTCCTGATTTCTCTTTTTGCTAGTTCATCGTTAGTATATAGGAATGCAGCAGGTTTCTGTCTATTAATTTTATATCCCACATCTTTGCTGAATTCAGATATTAGATCTAGTAGTTTCGCAGTAGAATCTTTAACATTTTTTATATACAATATCATGTCTTCTGCAAACAGTGACAGTTGACTTCTTCCTCTCCAATCTGGATGCCTTTTATTTCTTTGTGTTGTCTCATTGCTGTGGCTAGGATGTACATTATGTGATGAATAAAAATGGGGAGAGTGGGTTTCCTTGTTTTGTTCCCAATCTTTAAGGAAAAGTTTTCAGCTTCTCGCTGTTATGGATAATGTTGGCTGTTGGTTTGTCATATATGGCCTTTATTATGTTGTGGTACTTGCCCTCTCTACCCATTTTGTTGAGAGTTTTTATCATGAATGGATATTGAAGTTTGTCAAGTGCTTTTTCAGCATCTATGGAGATGATCATGTGGTTTTTGTCCTGCCATGATGTTGATGGATTTTTGAATGTTGTACCATCCTTGTGTCCCTAGGATTAATCCCACTTAATCATGATGGATGATCTTACTGATGTATTTTTGAATTTGGTTTGCTAATATTTTGTTGAGTATTTTTGCATCTATGTTCATCAAGGATATTGGTCTGTAATTTTCTTTTTTTGTGGTGTCTTTGACTGGTTTTGGTATTAGAGTGATGTTGGCATTGTAGAATTAGTTTGGGGGCATTGCCCCCTCTTCTAATTTTTGGAAAACTTAAAGGAGTATGGGTATTAGGTCTTCACTAAATGTTTGATAAAATTCAGCAGTGAAATCATCTGGTCCATGGGTTTTGTTCTTATGTGTTTTTTTGATTTCCAATTCAATTTCCTTGCTGCTAATTGGCCTATTCAGATTTTCTATTTCTTCCTGGGTCAGCCTTGGAAGGTTGTATTTTTCTAGAAAGTTGTCCATTTCTTCTAGGTTATCTGGTTTGTCAGCATATTAGTTTTCATAGTATTCTCTCATAATTTGTTGTATTTCTCTGGTGTCTGTAGTGATTTTTCCTTTCTTATTTCTGGTTCTGTTTATGTATGCAGACTCTTTTTTCTTGATAAATCTGGCTAGGGGTTTATCTATTTTGTTTATTTTCTCAAAGAACCAACTCCTGCTTTCATTGATTCTTTCTATTATTTTATTCTTCTCAATTTTATTTCTGCTCTAATCTTTATTATGTCCTTCCTTCTACTAACTTTGGGCCTCATTTGTTCTTCTTTTTCTAGTTTCATTAATTGCGAGTTTAGACTCTTCATTTGGGATTGTTCTTCTTTCCTGAGGTAGTCCTTTAATGCAATATACTTCCCTCTTAGCATGGCCTTTGCTACATCCCACAGATTTTGTGGTGTTGAATTATTGTTGTCATTTGTCTCCATATATTGCTTGATCTCTGTTTTTATTTGGTCATTGATCCATTGATTATTTAGGAACATGTTATTAAGCCTCCATGTGTTTGTGGGCTTTTTTGTTTTCTTCGTGTAGTTTATTTCTAGTTTCATACCTTTGTTATCTGAGAAGCTGGTTGGTACAATTGCAGTTTTTAAAAATTTACTGAGGCTCTTTTTGTGGCCTAGTATATGATCTATTCTTGAAAATGTTCCATGTGCACTTGAGAAGAATGTGTATTCTGTTGTTTTTGGATGAAGTGTTCTGTAGATGTCCGTTAGGTCCATCTGTTCTAGTACATTGCTCAGTGCCTCTGTCTTTTTACTTATTTTCTGTCTGGTTGACCTGTCCTTGGACTGGGTGGTGTGTTGAAGTCTCCTATAATTGAATGCATTGCATTCTATTTCCCCCTTTAATTCTGTTAGTATTTGTTTCACATATGTAGGTGATCCTATGTTGTTTGCATAATATTTATAATAGGTATATCCTCTTGTTGGACTGACCCCTATATCATTATGTAATGTCCTTCTTTGTGTCTTGTTACTTTCTTTGTTTTGAAGTCTAATTTTTCTGATACAAGTATTGCAACTCCTGCTTTTTTTCTCCCTATTAGTTGCATGAAATATCTTTTTGCAACCCTTTACTTTCAGTCTGTGTATGTCTTTGGGTTTGAAGTGAGTGTCTTGTTGGCAGCATATAGATGGATCTTGTTTTTTTATCCATTCAGTGACTCTATGTCTTTTGATTGGTGCATTCAGACCATTTACATTTAGGGTGATTATAGATAGGTATGTACTTATTGTCATTGCAGGCTTTAGATTCGTGGTTACCAAAGGTTCAATGGTAATTCCCTTACTATCTAACTGTCTAATTATCTCACTTCTTATGCTATTACAAACTAAATGTTCTTTGTTTTTCCTCCTTTTTCTTCCTCCTCGATTCTTTATATATTAGATATCATATTCTGTCCTCTTTCTTATCCCTTCATTGACTTTGGGGGTAGTTTATTTGCTTTTGCATCTGCTTAATAACTAATTGTTCCACTTTGCTGTAGTTTTATTTCCACTGGTGACATCTATTTAGCATTAGGAATACTTCTATCTATAGCAGTTCCTCCAAAATGCACTGTAGAGGTGGATGTGAGAGATAAATTATCTCAGCTTTTGCTTATCTGAAAATTGTCTAATCCCTCCTTCAAATTTAAATTATAACTTTACCGAGTAGAGTATTCTTGGTTTGAGGCCCTTCTGCTTCATTGCATTAAATATATCATGCCACTCCCTTCTGGCCTGTAAGATTTCTGTTGATTAATCTGATGATAGCCTGATGGGTTTTCCTTTGTATGTGATCTTTTTTCTCTCTCTAGCTGCTTTTACAAGTCTATCTTTATCCTTGATCTTTGCCATTTTAATTATTATATGTCTTGATGTTGTCTTCCTTGGGTCACTTGTGTTCGGAGATCTGTGCTTCTCCATGGCTTGACAGACTATCTCTTTCCCCAGATTGGGGAAGTTTTCAGCAATTACCTCCTCAATAACACTTTCTATCCCTTTTTGTCTCTCTTCTTCTTCCAGTACCCCTATAATGTGGATACATTCTGTTTGGATTGGTCACACAGTTCTCTCAATATTCTTTCATTCTTAGAGATCCTTTTTCTCTCTGTGCCTCAGCTCTTTTGTATCCCTCTTCTCTAATTTCTATTTTATTTACCATCTCTACTACTATATCGAACCTGCTTTTAAATCCCTCCATTGTATGTTTCATTTCAGATATGGAATTTCTTAATTATTGAATCTCCATCTTAAATTCATCCCTGAGTTCTTGAATATTTCTCTTAACCTCCATAAGCATGTTTATGATTTTTATTTTGAACTCTCTTTCAGGAAGATTGGTGAGTTCAGTTTCATTTGGCCCTTTTTCTGGGGTTTGTGAGATTTTGGTTTGAACCAGGTTCCTTTGACTTTTCATAATTCTGTGTGGTGCCCTCTAGTGCCCAGAAGCTCTAGTCTCTGGAGCTTCTCTGCCCCTAGAGTGAGGTTGGCAGTTATAGGGGATTCTGGTGCCTAGGGGGAGGAAAGATCTGTTTCCTGATTCCCGGCTGCACTTCCTGTCTCTAGTATCAGAGCCTCAGGTGTAAGCCTCTGTACTTGGCATCTCTAGCTTTTGTAGGTGGTGCCTCCCTCTGGGTGGCCTGACACCAGCACAGTGACTGCTTGTTTGCGAGCAGGTGCTGGCAGGCCAGGAGGAAGGTGCAACAGGCTGGGTATCACAGTGGGGCCCTTGGAGCTGAGTAGCCAGTCAGGGAGATGGAGCGCCTGAAGCTCCTCAAAGTTCTCAACCTTCTGGGAAGAGTGTGCCCAGAAAAACTTGTCCACCGATCCCTTCTCCCGTGTAGCAAGCTCCATGCCAACCCCACCCCTTCAGCAGCCCTCTCACTGCTAGAAAGCCTCTCAGACCACTTGCCTTTCCTTTGTCCCAGAGCGGCCAGATGTGTATCCCCATCCTCCACAAACAGCCAGAATCTCAGTCTCTCAAGCACTCCACCTGTCCCAACTCCCCAACCCCACCAACCTCCAGGGCACCACACAATGTAGGTTTGTGTTCCAAAGCAGACCTCCAGGGCTGGGTTTTCATAAGTTCTAGGCTTCCACCCCTTCCCCACTCCATTTCTCTTCCTCCCACCAGTGATCTGTGGTGGGGGAAAGGCTTGGGTCCTGCCAGATCAAGGCTTTCATACGTTACCCTGTTTGGTGAGGTCTGCTCTGTTTGTGAGGTCTGTATGCAGTCTGGTGCAGCCTTCTTTCCTGTTGCTGTTTTAGGGCTAGTTGGATTAACTATATTTTCACACTATATGTGGTTTTGGGGGGAATTATCTGTCTCACTTCTCACGCCACCATCTTGAATCCTCTGAAGTTAAAATTTAAAACACAAATTCACATGAAGTAAAACTAAGGAAATTCATAGTAGGCAGACCTGTGAAAATAATGGTTAAAGGAATTTCTTCATACAGAATGAAATTACACCAGAAGGGAAATTGGAACATTAGGAATGAAGCACAGCAGAAGTGGTAAATACCTGGGTAAATATAATAAGACTATTTTTCTTTTGAGTTTTGACTGAAAGCAAAAATTACATTTCCTGATGGGATTTTCAGTGTATGTTGATGTAATACATAAACAATGATAGCATAAGATGGAGAGGTTAAAGGACCCAGTTTGCTGGTAAAATTTTTGCATTGCAATTGAAGTGGTAAAATGATTGTAAGTAGACTGTGAAACGCATGTATTTTTAATCCCTAGAGATACTACTAAAAAAATTATACCAAGGGATGTGAAAATCACAATAAATTAAAATGGGATGCTAAAAAATGTTCAAATAATCTAAAATAAGTCAGGAAAGGGAAACAGGAATAAAAATCAGAGGGGCAAAACAGAATACAAATAGTAATGTTACTGGCTAAGAAAGCTGCTGTATTTCCCAGGATTGTTTCTGGGAGACTATGAAGAATGAAGCCAGGAATGAAGCCAGCAGACAAGAATATAGTGCAACCAGAAAGCTTTTTTAATGAGTGGAAAGAGAAAGCTCCTGCTATTTAGGGGGGCTCAGAGGGGGGATGCATGAGGCCATGGGGTCTGGGATTTATATTGCCTCCTGAGAGGAGGAAGTCCCACCCTCCCCAGACCAAATAAGAGAACTGAACTGATAACATCACAACCTACTCTTGATTGGCTGAAAGTTCAATGATTCATTTGCACAGGGAATAACCAATCAGCTTGCATAGGGCATAATGAATCAGAGCTGAGTTCAATCTAACTAAGTGTACTTTTTGAATAGCTGAGTTTGATTGGAGCTTTTTGAAACTTACAAGGGTCTTGAAACTTAGAGGGACCTGAAGCTTCTTGGAATTTACAGGGGCCCTGAACTTTATCTGCCTGCATCCCTGCATTACCTGCCTCAATAAAATGGCAAGCCTAAATCCGGTCATGTCAATAATTACATTAGTCTAAACACATCAATGAAAAGACAATGTCAGCATAGATTAAAAACACCACCCAACCACAGCCACTTACATAACCCACTTCAAATATAATTATGTAGATAGGCTAAAAGCAAAAGGATGAAAACAGATACTATTCAAAAACTGATCAAAAGACATTTACAGTGGCTATATTAACATAAGATAAAGTTGACTTCAGAACAACGAAATTGTCAGGAATAAAGAGAGACTTATATATTGATAAAAGTAACAAATCATCAAGAAGGCATAATGATCCTAAATGTGTTTGCTCCTAATAACAGAGTTTCAAAATACAGGAAGCAAAACTTGACAGAGCTGAAAGAATAGAAAAATCTACAGTTATAGTTTCAGTAAGTGATGGAAAGTAGTAGACAAAATCAGAAAGGGAATTGAAGAAGTGAACTGAATCTAACTGACATAGAGCACTGCCTAGCAACAGCTGAGATACACATTCTTTTCAAGTGCACATGGAGCATTCACCAAGACAGACCATATCCTAGGTCATAAAACAAGCCTTTAACAATTAAAAATAATTGAAATCATAAGTGTGTTTGCTGACCACAATGGAATTAAACTAGAAATCAATAACAGGAAAATAATAGGAAAATCTCCAAACACTTGGAAATTAAATAATATACTTCTAAGTAATCGATGGGTCAAAAAGGTGTCCCAATAGTGATTAGAAATACTTTGAACATAATGAAAATGAAAATATATTGTATCAAAATTAGTTGAATACATCAAATAGCAATGACAATGGAAATTTATAGTATTAAATTGCTCATATTAGAAAATAAGAAAGATCTGAAATCAATAACTTGAGTTTCTACCTTAAACTAGAAAAAGAACAAAATAAATTCAAATCAAGCAGAAGGAAAGAAATAATAAAGAGCAACAATGAAATTGAAAATGGACAAATAAAGAAAAATCAATGAAACCCAAAACTGGTTCTTTGAAAATTTACTGATTCAGTAAAATTGATAAATTTCTAGCTAGGCTAAACAAAGAAAAACAAAAGAAGATTCAAATTACCGATATCAAGAATGAAAGAGAGGAAATCACTACAGACCTCACATTCATTGAAAGGCTATTGAGGGAATACTAAAAACAATTACATGTACATAAATTTTATTTTAGATAAAATGGCCCAACCTCTTGGAAACCTCAAATACCAAATGTGATCTAAGATAAAATAGACAAACTGAGTATTCCTGTAACTAGTATAAAATTGAATTCATAGTTAAAACCTCCCCCAAAGGAGTATCTGTTACCAGGTTGTCTCACTGGCATGTTCTACCAAACATTTGAAGATGAATTAACACCAATTCTACACATTCTCTTCTAGGAAATAGAAGAGGGAAAACTTTTCAATTCATTTTATGAGGCTAGCTTTACCCTGATACCAAAGCCAGAAAAACAGTATAAAAAAGAAAATAAAGGTGGAGCCAACATGGCGGCGTGAGTAGGACAGTGGGAATCTCCTCCCAAAAGCATATATACTTTTGAAAATACAACAAACACAACTAGCCCTAAAAGAGAGACCAGAAGACGCAGGACAGTGGCCAGACTGCAGCTACACCAGCGAGAACCCAGCGACTGGTGAAAGGGGTAAGATACAAGCCCCGGCCCGGCGGGACCCGAGCGCCCCTCCCCCCAGCTCCCAGCGGGAGGAGAATAGGCAGAGCGGGAGGGAGACGGAGCCCAGGACTGCTGAACACCCAGCCCCAGCCATCCGGGCCAGAGCGCAGACACAGTACGTGCCCAGGGGGCCCTGGATACTGGGGGAACAGGGAGTAAGACCTCTGAGCGGGTGCCGAAGCTGATGCCCCTGTGACAAAGAAAAGCGGGGGCTTTTTGAAAGTCTTAAAGGGACAGGGACTTAACAGCTTGACGGAAACAACCCAGGTCACAGTACAGCAGCTGGAAATTACAGAGAAAACCGGGTGCACTAACCCCCTGGGCAACAGCTCTGAGACCCCTCACAGAGGCAAACAGTCAAGCAGCCCCCCCATCCATTACCCCACCGGGCGCTGCGAAAGCAGAGAAGCAGCCTGAGACAAATTCCGCCCACAGAAAGGGAAATTTCTCCCTTCCGGCCAGGCAAGACACAAAGACCCACTCTACACGCAATTACCCAACACAAGCCACTAGGGGTCGCAGTTGTCCCAGTAAAGAAAGGCCAGTAGCAAGTGAAAATTTTGGCCCTCCCAGCTGACAGTCAAAAGCACCTGTCAACATGAAAAGGCAAAAAAATATGATCCAGGCAAGACTAACCCAGACAGCTTCGGCATCTACTACATCTTCCCCTGAGAGGGAATCTGGGGAGATAGATTTAGCCAGTCTTCCTGAAAAAGAATTCAAAACAAAAGTCATAACCATGCTGATGGACTTGCAGAGAAATATGCAAGAACTAAGGAAGGAGAATTCAGAAATAAAACAAGCTCTGGAAGGACTTCAAAACAGAATGGACGAGATGCAAGAGACCATTAATGGACTAGAAAACAGAGAACAGGAACACAGAGAAGCTGATGCAGAGAGAGATAAAAGGATCTCCAAGAATGAAAGAATTTTAAGAGAGCTGAGTGACCAAACGAAAAGGAACAATATAAGAATCATAGGTATTCCAGAAGAAGTAGAGAGAGAAAAGGGGATAGAAAATGTCTTTGAAGAAATAATTGCTGAAAATTTCCACAAACTAGGGGAAGAAATGGCCTCTCAGACCACAGAGGTACACAGAACTCCCATGACAAGGGATCCAAGGAGGGCAACACCAAGACACATAATAATTAAAATGGCAAAGATCAAAGACAAGGACAAAGTATTACAGGCAGCCAGAGAGAAAAAAAAGGTTACCTATAAAGGAAAACCCATCAGGCTATCATCAGACTTCTCAACAGAAACCCTACAGGCCAGAAGAGAATGGCATGATATACTTAATGCAATGAAACAGAAGGGCCTCGAACCAAGACTACTGTATCCAGCACGAATATCATTTAAATATGAAGGAGGGATTAAACAATTCCCAGACAAGCAAAAGTTGAGGGAATTTGCCTCCCACAAACCAACTCTACAGGGCATCCTACAGGGACTGCTCTAGTTGGGAGCACTCCTAAAAAGAGCACAGAACAAAACACCCAACATATGAAGAAGGGAGGAGGAGGAATAAGAAGGAAGAGAAATAAAGAATCATCAGACTGTGTTTATAATAGCTCAACAAGCGAGTTAAGTTAGACAGTAAGATAGTAAAGAAGCTAACCCTAAACCTTTGGTAACCACAAACTTAAAGCCTGCAATGGCAATAAATTCATACCTTTCAATAATCACCCTAAATGTAAATGGACTGAATGCACCAATCAAAAGACACAGAGTAATAGAATGGATAAAAAATCAAGATCCATCCATATGCTGCTTACAAGAGACTCACCTCAAACCCAAAGACACGCACAGACTTAAAGTCAAGGGATGGAAAAAGATATTTCAAGCAAACAACAGAGAGAAGAAAGCAGGTGTTGCAATTCTGGTATCAGACAAAACAGACTTCAAAATAAAGAAAGTAACAAAAGACAAAGAAGGACATTACATAATGATAAAGGGCTCAATCCATCAAGAGGATATAACCATTATAAATATATATGCACCCAATACAGGAGCACAAACATACCTGAAACAAATATTAATAGAACTAAAGGAGGAAATAGAATGCAATGCATTCATTCTAGGAGACTTCAACACACCACTCACTCCAAAGGACAGATCCACCAGACAGAAAATAAGTAAGGACACAGAGGCACTGAACAACACATTAGAACAGATGGACCTAATAGACATCTACAGAACTCTACATCCAAAAGCAACAGGATACACATTCTTCTCAAGTGCACATGGAACATTCTGCAGAATAGACCACATACTAGGACACAAAAAGAGCCTTAGTAAATTCCAAAAGACTGAAACCCTACCAACCAACTTTTCAGACCACAAAGGCATTAAACTAGAAATAAACTGTTCAAAGAAAGCAAAAAGGCTCACAAACACATGGAGGCTAAACAACACGCTCCTAAATAATCAATGGATCAATGACCAAATCAAAATGGAGATCCAGCAATATACGGAAACAAATGACAACAACAACACTAAGCCCCAACTTCTGTGGGACACAGCAAAAGCAGTCTTAAGAGGAAAGTATATAGCAATCCAAGCATATTTAAAAAAGGAAGAGCAATCCCAAATGAACGGTCTAATGTCACAACTATCGAAATTGGAAAAAGAAGAACAAATGAGGCCTAAGGTCAGCAGAAGGAGGGACATAATAAAGATCAGAGAAGAAATAAATAAAATTGAGAAGAATAATTCAATAGCAAAAATCAATGAAACCAAGAGCTGGTTCTTCGAGAAAATAAACAAAATAGGTAAGCCTCTAGCCAGACTTATTAAGAGGAAAAGAGAGTCAACACAACTCAACAGTATCAGAAATGAGAAAGGAAAAATCACGATAGACCCCGCAGAAATACAAAGAAATATTAGAGACTACTATGAAAACCTATATGCTAACATGTTGGGAAACCTAGGAGAAATGGACAACTTCCTAGAAAAATACAACCTTCCAAGACTACCCAAAAAGAAACAGAAAATCTAAACAGACCAATTACCAGCAACGAAATTGAAGCGGTAATCAAAAAACTACCAAAGAACAAAACCCCCGGGCCAGATGGATTTACCTCGGAATTTTATCAGACATACAGGGAAGACATAATACCCATTCTCCTTAAAGTTTTCCAAGAAATAGAAGAGGAGGGGATACTCCCAAACTCATTCTATGAAGCTAACATCACCCTAATACCAAAACCAGGCAAAGACACCACTAAAAAAGAAAACTACAGCCCAATATCCCTGATGAACGTAGATGCAAAAATACTCAACAAAATTTTAGCAAACCGAATTCAAAAATACATCAAAACCATCGTACACCATGACCAAGTGGGATTCATTCCAGGGATGCAAGGATGGCACAACATTCGAAAGTCCATCAATATCATCCACCACATCAACAAAAAGAAAGACAAAAACCACATGATCATCTCCATAGATGCTGAAAAAGCATTTGACAAAGTTCAACATCCATTCATGATAAAAACTCTCAGCAAAATGGGAATGAGGGCAAGTACCTCAACATAATAAAGGCCATCTATGTTAAACCCACAGCCAACATTATATTGAATAGCGAGAAGCTGAAAGCATTTCCGCTGAGATCGGGAACTAGACAGGGATGCCCACTCTCCCCACTGTTATTTAAAATAGTACTGGAGGTCCTAGCCATGGCAATCAGACAAAACAAAAAAATACAAGGAATCCAGATTGGCAAAGAAGAAGTCAAACTGTCACTATTTGCAGATGACATGATACTGTACATAAAAAACCCTAAAGACTCCACCCCAGAACTACTAGAACTGATATCGGAATACAGCAAAGTTGCAGGATACAAAATCAACACACAGAAATCTGTGGCTTTCCTATATACCAACAATGAACGAACAGAAAGAGAAATCAGGAAAACAACTCCATTCACAATTGCATCAAAAAAAATAAAATACCTAGGAATAAACCTAACCAAAGAAGTGTAAGACTTATATTCTGAAAACTACAAGTCACTCTTAAAAGAAATTAAAGGGGACACTAACAGATGGAAACGCATCCCATGCTCATGGCTAGGAAGAATTAATATTGTCAAAATGGCCATCCTGCCCAAAGCAATATACAGATTTGATGCAATCCCTATGAAACTACCAGCAACATTCTTCAATGAACTGGAACAAATAATTCAAAAATTCATATGGAACCACCAAAGACCCCGAATAGCCAAAGCAATCCTGAGAAAGAAAAATAAAGATCTCACTCCCCAACTTCAAGCTCTATTATAAAGCCATAGTTATCAAGACAATTTGGTACTGGCACAAGAACAGAGCCACAGACCAATGGAACAGACTAGACAATCCAGACATTAACCCAGACATATATGGTCAATTAATATTTGATAAAGGAGCCATGGACATACAATGGCGAAATGACAGTCTCTTCAACAGATGGTGCTGGCAAAACTGGACAGCTACATGTAGGAGAATGAAACTGGACCATTGTCTAACCCCATATACAAAAGTAAACTCAAAATGGATCAAAGACCTGAATGTAAGTCACGAAACCATTAAACTCTTGGAAGAAAACATAGGCACAAACCTCTTAGACATATACATGAGTGACCTCTTCTTGAACATATCTCCCCGGGCAAGGAAAACAACAGCAAAAATGAACAAGTGGGACTATATTAAGCTGAAAAGCTTCAGTACAGCAAAAGACACCATCAATAGAACAAAAAGGAACCCTACAGTATGGGAGAATATATTTGAAAATGACACATCCGATAAAGGCTTGAAGTCCAGAATATATAAAGAGCTCACACACCTCAACAAACAAAAAACAAATAACCCAATTAAAAAATGGGCAAAGAAATTGAACAGACGGTTCTCCTAAAAAGAAATACAGATGGCCAACAGACACATGAAAAGATGCTCCACATCGCTAATTATCAGAGAAATGCAAATTAAAACTACAATGAGGTATCACCTCACACCAGTAAGGATGGCTGCCATCCAAAAGACAAACAACAACAAATGTTGGTGAGGCTGTGGAGAAAGGGGAACCCTCCTACACTGCTGGTGGGAATGTAAACTTGTTCAACCATTGTGGAAAGCAGTATGGAGGTACATCAAAATGCTCAAAACAGACATACCATTTGACCCAGGAATTGCACTCCTAGGAATTTACCCTAAGAACGCAGCAATCAAGTATGAGAAAGACCAATGTACCCCTATGTTTATCGCAGCACTATTTACAATAGCCAAGAATTGGAAGCAACCTAAATGTCCATCGAAAGATGAATGGATAAAGAAGATGTGGTACATATACACAATGGAATACTACTCAGCCATAAGAAAAGGGCAAATCCAACCATTTGCAGCAACATGGATGGAGCTGGAGGGTATTATGCTCAGTGAAACAAGCCAAGCAGAGAAAGAGAAATACCAAATGATTTCACTCATCTGTGGATTATAAGAACAAAGGAAAAACTGAAGGAACAAAACAGCAACAGAATCACAGAACTCAAGAATGGACTAACAGGTACCAAAGGGAAAGGGACTGGGGAGGATGGGTGGGTAGGGAGGGATAAGGGGGGGCAGAAAAAGAGGGGTATTAAGATTAGCATCCATAGCGGGGTGGGAGAAAGGGGAGGGCTGTACAACACCGAGAGGACAAGTAGTGATTCTACAACAGTTTGCTACGCTGATGGACAGTGACTGTAAGGGAGTATATAGGGGGGACCTGGTATAGGGGAGAGCCTAGTTAACAAAGTATTCGTCATGTAAGTGTAGATTAATGATTAAAAAAAAAAAAGCAGTTCCTATGTGGTGACCTCTAATGAGTTCTACACAATGATATAAAGGGCATATAAAAGTGTAGGCAAAGGGTCTGTTTGTGTTTATACAGAGGATCAAAGCCTAATTTGGCTACCCCGAAAATGAACTAAGATACGATATGAAAAAGAACTTCCAACATCAGCACTCTCGGGAAGACTCATGACAGAAGATGATCAGCAAAAAAAAAAAAAAAAAACTCCAACAAAGATCCACGCACTGTCAGAGGTGAAGATGCACTCATCCCACCAGTTCCTGGACTTGCCATGGGAATGATGGAGATATCTAAGCTGGCCTGTGCATACAGTAAAACAAAAATTGGACTGGATCTATACTGTTGGAACTCAACCAAGAATTAGGAGAAGTGCAAATTGTAGCACTCCAAAATCTTACAACCACAGACTATTTATCGTTAAAAGAACATATGGGATATGAACAGTCCCCAGGAATGGGTTGTTCTAGTTTATCTGAATTCTCTCAGACTGTTTAAGTTCAGTCGGACAATATCCACCATATCATAGATAAGTTTTCACAAATGCCTAAGGTGCCTAACTGGTTTTCTTGGTTTCACTGGAGATGGCTGGTAATTACAGGTATGCTTTGGTTAGGTAACTATATTCCTATTATGTTAATGTGTGTGCACAATTTAATTAGTAGTTTAAAACCTATCCATGCTGAAGTTACTCTACAAGAAGATATGTCAAAGAAATAATCAATCTTCCCAGGTTTTCTTCTGCCTGCTACTTCTATAGCTTTTCTTCTTCCTACCTAATCACAACCTTTAAATAGAACTCGTGCCACATGTCGAATTTACCGAGTATCATAATTCTTCCAAGTGGTAAAGACACCTCAAGACAAATGCTGGGCATAGAAGCCACAGGGCATAAATATGCAAAGAAGTAAAAAGCTAACCTTTTCAAACAATAAGGCTTCTCTCTCACTTACCAACTTAACATTTCCCTGTATGGCCCCGGAAGATGACTGGTTAGCCAGAGACGGGTAAGATTCCTCAAGGGAGGAACAACCTAAGACAGGCACAGTCGCAGGGGGCCATGTGGTGAGAAAATGGGGAGCAGCAGAGGTGAGGCTTAGAATCTCCCCCCTCATGTTCTGAGAGAAATCTCCTGCATACATGGATGTTTATTGCCCTCGTCTAGCTCGGATTAACACATAGTCTACAGGCACACACCTGATCATCTACATTTGCTCTCTTACAACACTAAACTCTGTTTTCTACCTTTATCTTGTATCTACCTACCACTTCAGCATTTTATTAAAAATAATAATAATAGAGAAATGTGGTATCCACATATAAATCAAGTTTAAAAATCAAATGAATATTCATATTTGAACTGACTGTGTATAGTTCATAATGCATGAACAAAACCGAAAGCTTCTGTGATGACTGCCCTTGTAATGTTCACCATGTAACTTATTCACTATGTAAGAATTTGTTCTCCATGTAAGAATTTGTTCGTTATGCATCAGAAGATTGGAGACTGACGAAAATTAGGCTTGGGATGGATTAATGATTGTGCATTGAGTATTGACCCCCCTATACAGAAATTTATTGTGGTTAACAACTATTTGATCAATAAATATGAGAGATGCCCTCACAAAATATATATATATATATATATATATATACATATATATATATATATATATATATAAACACACTTCCAATTGTAAAATAAATAAGTAACCAGGATGTAATGTATAGCATAAGGAATATAGTCAAAATATTGTAACAACTTGGTATGGTGATACCTGGTACCTAGAATTATCATGTATATAAATGTTGAATCACTGTGTCGTACATCTGAAACTAATGTAATGCAATACTGTTGTCAACTACCCTTCAATAAAAAAAAAAACAGAATAACAAAGCAATTTCCCCCATAAACATAGACTCAAAGATCTTTAACAAATCTGATCCAGAAATAGTACATAATAAACAAGTAAGCTTTATCCTGGGATTGCAAGGCTGATTCAATATTTGAAAAAATCAATCAGTGTAATCAATCATATTAACAATTTAAAGAAGAAAAATCACATATCAATACAGAAAAAGCATTTGACGAAATTCAACATTCATTCATGATAAAAATGATGAACAAACAAAGAATAGATGGAAACTTCCTCAAAGGTAAATGTTGTCTCCAAAAATCTACGTGTAACATCACATTTAATGGTGAAAGACTTAATACTTTCCCCCTAAGATTAGGAACAAGGCAAGGATGTCCACTTTCACCAGTCCTATTCAAAATTGTATTAGAAGTTTCATTTAGTGCAATGAGACAAAAATATACATATTGGAAAGGAATAAATGACTTTGCAGATGCATGATTACATGTGTAGAAAATTTCAAAGAACCTACAAAAAACTCTTAGCACTAACATGTTTGTTTAGCAAGGTCACAGAAGAAGATGGACACACAAAAATCAATCACATTTCTATATCCTGGCATTGTGCAAAGAACTAAAACTTTAAAATACCATTATCCCCAAAACTAAATGCTTAAGTATAAGTCTAATAAGACATTTACAAAATCTGTGTGGTATAAACTACAAAATGCTGATGAAGGAAATCATGTAAATTGAGAGACACTGTGTTCATGGAATGGAAATGTCAAGAAAGTAAAGATGTCACTACTCACGCTGATTTGTTGATTTACCTCAACACCAGTCAAAATCCCAGCAGAATATTTTTTGTAGATACAAACTGATTCTAAAATTTACATCACAGATGAACTAGAATAGCTATGACAATTTTGAAAAAGAGTAAACTTGGAAGAGTCACACCACCTGATTTGAAGACTTGCTATAAAACTATGGTAATGAATATGGTGTGGTATTGGAGAAGAGAAAGAACAGTGTGATAGGATACAGAGTCTAGCAACAGACAAACACAATTATGCTGTTTGATTTTTGAGAAAGGTGCAGGAGCAATTCAGTGATAAAAGTAGTCTTTTCCAATCATGGTGTTGGAACAACTGGACATCGATCTGCCCAAGAATGAAACTTCATCTAAACCTCACTCATTATACAAAAATTGACTCAAAATGAGTCGTAGATCTACTATAAAAAAATAAAACTATAAAAGATTTAGAAGTTAGTATAAAAGAAAATCTTTGTGACCTGGGATTAAATGGGGGTTTCTGAGCAGCAGCACTACTGACATTTTGGCATAAATTAATTATTTGTTGTGGGAACTTTCCAAACACTGTAGGATAATTAGCAGCATCTCTACCATTTGCCCTTTAAGTACCAGTAGCAACCCCAGCCCCAAGCTGTGACAGCAAAAAATGTGCCTAAGAGAATGTCCAATGTCCCTGGATGGTAAGGTAACCCCTGACTGAGAACCACTCAGAGGAAGAGTTTTTAAATATGCTACAAAAAGCACAATTCATAGAAGAAAATGATGAAGTGTTCTTTTTATAAAAATATAAGAGTTTTCCTCTGAAAAATATTGTTGAGTAAATGAAAAGACAAACTATGGACTGGCAAAAGATATTTGTAAATCATATATCTGACAAAGAATTTGGATTCAGGATATATAAAAAGTCTGAAAACAGCAAAGAGTAAATGAAAAACATGAAAAAGGGAAAAGAATTTGAACAGACAGTTCACCAAAAAGGATTTAAGTATGAGAATAAGCACATAGAAAGATATTCAACATTGTTAGCTATTAGGAAAATGCTATGATGAGATGCCACTAAACACCTATCAGAATGACGAAAGTAAAAAATACTGAATTCTATGAACTGGTGAGAATGTGCAGCAAGTAGAACTCTCAAACACTGCTGGTTTGGATGTACAATGATGCAGCCACTCTGGAAAATACTTTGGAAATACGCTCTGGAAGTTTCTTACTAAGTTAAACATGCATGTCCCATATAACCCCACAATACTACTCCTTGGTATTCTAGAGAATTGAATAAAATAACCCACATTTGAAGTTCAATTCATAATTGCCCCAAACTGGAAACAATCTAAAGGTCCTTCAGGGGGTAAATCGATAAACTAAATGGTAGATTTATACAATGGAATCTTATTTGGCAATAAAAAGGAACAAATTATTGATTCATAGGACAACTTGAAAGAATTTGAAAGGCATTATGCTGAGTTAAAGAAGCATGTCTCAAATGGTTACATATTCTATGACATGCTTGAAAGGACTAAGCTGTAGGGATGGAAAAATAGATCAGTTGGTTAGAGGTAGGGGCTAAGGTATGGCCATAAACGAATGATAAGAAGGAGATTCATGAGGCAGTAGAAATTGTTCTGTATCCTGATAGTGGTGGTGGTTACATGATTTTAGCATGTGTTAAAATTCATTGAATTATACACCAAAAGAAAAAAAGCAATTTTATTGTGTGATAATTAAAAAACAGGGTTCAATTCTGATGGTCCTTCACTAGTCTACAAGATACAGTCTAAACTTACCGTGAATTACAAGGGCCCACCCTTTTAGTCGTTCCTCAGCAACAGGTCTGTTTCCCTCTAAAGCCCAAGAAGGTAGTTCTCACGGGTATGGACTGAAATGTGGTCCTGAAGGTCACAACTGTACTGTGTCTAAGTAAAAGATGCTTTTTTAGTATTGGAAAGTGAAGGATTTATAAGATCCAAGTTCTTATGCTGGTATAGCACTTTGTGGAATCCTAGCCTAGTACAATTTTGTTTGCCTTCTTAGTAAATGTGACTAATAACTGGCTCCCCAAGGGTTGCTGTTAGTAGGGAGAAACTGAACCATTTTTGATCCCCTGCCTAACCAATTTTACATCTGAACAGAACATTCCTCCCCACCTCAAACCCTTCTTGAGGGGAGGGGAGTGTGTATGTGTTATGGTGGGGGTAGATTGTACTGTCAAAAGTGTTTCAACGTGCCTTTTGCATTTATGAATCTATTCAGCAATCTGGGTTGTACTCCTCCACCTCACTTCTCCTCCCCAGTAATTAATTCATTTCGTTGAAATCTGCATCCTGCAGATCAATAGGCTTCTAGAACAATTAGAGTGGCAAGTGTTTCCCCACACGAGTGTCCTTATTTGCAGCTCGATTTTAGAACTTTTTGTGGTAGCTCTTTTAGTGTTATGATCACCTTGATGGAGATTCTTGGCTTGTGTTGCTGCTGTCCTCCCTCACCTGCCATCCCTGTATGCATGTGGCTTGTTTAGAACTTGAATGACCACCTAAGCCCGCCTCCCATTTCCATCACCATTCAACTACCACCATTCAACTACCCCCATTGATGAGACACTGCTGTTACATTTATCCATTTATTAAAATATTTTAAGAAGCAAAACTTTATTAGTGTTGAGGGGGTTCCATATTTAGGGGGAGGAGGAATAGGCAACACTTTGTGGAACTTTTCTTTCTGCTTTATCCTGTTACCCCATAACTACCCTAGCTTTCTCCCTCAACCAACCCTAGCCTGCTGCTTGTTTGCAGGGGCATTTGAGGAAACAAACAAAAAACCCCACAAAACAGAAAACAACATGTATTACAGGTTAGCAGACAAATATGCAAATGCAATTCCACAAACCACATAGCCAATCAAGGTCCTTTACAGGATGGAAAAGTGCTAATGGGTTTAGTTGCTTTGGTATTAGTTTCTACCTCTTATGACATCAAAATTCTTCTACTGTGTCCTGAGGGAAGATGATGTTGATCCCAGTTGTTTCTTCTGATCAACAATTAACCTACTTTATTAAGCTGAAAATGCTTTCTTATTCTTCTCCTGCCTTTTTGGACACAGGACAGGCCCCATTTAGAGAAGTGACAGATAGCTGCTGACCTCCTGTAGTACTAACACCAGGAGTGGTTGGTGGCAGTACAAATCTATTGGCATTCTCCTCCCCGACCCCCAGTTTTTCTGGCCAGGAATTGCACAATTAATCCCTTGGTAAGTGCTACCAGAAATGCAACCAAACCCCAGAACTTTGGTTCTTAATGGCATCTCTGAACATAGTTGAGATGGCTATTTGGTGATTGGTCCCACCACCCAAGCAATTGTATTACTGCAAGTAGTTAACAATGTAGTCCTGAAAGAAGCTTATGTTTCCAGAGGTTAATCCAACTCCCTTGGGAAAGATCATCACCTCTTACTTTGCTTCCAAGCTAGTACATGCCAGAATAGGTGCTCAGCAAACTAGCTTCCTTTTTGGGAAGCAGCTAGTAACCAAGCAATTTAGCAAGCCACATCTACCTGCTCCTGGGCCTCATCATCTATCAATTTTGCTCCATGAGTTGACTCCATCTCCAAATCCTAGTGGTTTTGTTCAACATCATTCTGACTCAGGGTGGGAGGACAGGGTAGGTGAAAGGGAATCCAGATGGTACAACAGAGCAACAGTAGCATTACCATGTACAAAGATGTGTAGTGAGCCAGCAAAATAAGCACAAGAGATGGAATCCTGTTACAGTTTACTATCATCAATGATAAAAGTAATTACAAGACACAGTCCTGCTTAGACACTGCCAAGATAATGCTACCCTTTCCCAGGACTTCCTTTGGTTTCCTTAAATTTTCTCATTTGGAAATTTTCTGTTTTGTAAAAGGCTTTTCTGAGAAAAATGCAACTTGGTTCCCAACTCTGTGAGTAAGTATGTGTGTAGGAATTGATACAGCCATAGAGGAGCTAAGGTGAGCTGCAATGGTGACCTTGCTGATTTGATCTAATACCTCTTCCTGGGAAGAAAGAGTGATGTAGAGAAAGCCAAAGATACAGTAATAGCATACTCCCCACTCAAGTACATACAGTAAGTTAGTAATTCTGATGCTTAACTAAGTTTTAAATGTCCTCTCTCATCTTTTCCCATTAACTTTCTTCTCTAGTTGTAGAGCTAGGACTTTTTTGTTTGTTTGGCACAGCAATCTGACATTGGGGGACTGTCCCCTTGTTAGTATTTTTCTCTTCACCCCTGTAGAGGTGAAACACAGGTGGCTGGTTTAAGTGGCCTAGGCTGGTGGGGTTCCAAACCAGTGCTTGGAGTTTGGACTGTGCACCTCAGTGAACCAGCCATTTGAAGGAATAAGGTAACTGAGCATGCTAAGTTTGTCTGAGAAGTGGGGAGAGGCCAGCTTTCTGACTTTCTCTTGATAGGTGGGAAGGGGCACTTAACCAAAGGTATGAATTGAAGGTGGAATGGAGATACAAGGCAGACCAGAGATAACCTCTCTGGACACTGGAGTCTGATTAGATTTGCCTATCTGGGAGCAGGAATTTAAAAAATGCTAATTTGGGTTTGGAGCAATTTTGACTTAGTTTGTTTTCATGAAAAATTTAGAAGAATCATGGCCTCCATTTTCTCAGGCCCAGGTTCTTTCTGGTCACTCTGAATGCCCTCTCTGTATTCAAGGAAAAGGAGCAAGACGGCAGATCCAAGTGATTTGGGGACTTACCAACAGCTTGTCAAGAAGATGCAGGCCAAGATAGAGCTTGTGGGGAAGGGCTTAGGCTGTACCTTGATTATCAGGCAGTTCTTAGCTCAGACATCTTAGTCACAACACTCAAGCTCTGTTTGCTCTGTGTCATCTTTTATTTGGGCAAGGGGACAGCACAGGTTGGGGCAGTTGCTGAATTAGAGTCCAGAACAAATAGAGCAAAAAAGGCAGCATGCCAGCTTAGCACCCTTCTCTAGGGCATTGGTGTTTTTGTTTCCCTTTCTGTGGCCTGGCTCAGAATTTTTTTTATTTTGGTGTCATTAATCTACAATTACATGAAGAACATTATGTTTACTAGGCTCCCCCCTTCACCAAGTCCCCCCCACATACCCCTTCACAGTCATTGTCCATCAACATAGTAAGATGCTATAAAATCACTACTTGTCTTCTCTGTGTTGCACAGCCCTCCTCGTGCCCCTCCCACACACTATACATGCTAATCATAATGCCCTCTTTCTTTTTCCCCACCCTTGTCCCTCCCTTCCCACCCATCCACCCCAGTCCCTTTCCCTTTGGTAACTATTAGTCAATTCTTGGGTTCTATGATTCTGCTGCTGTTTTGTACCTTCAGTTTTCATTTGTTCTTATACTCCACATATGAGTGAAATCATTTGGTACTTGTCGTTCTCCGCCTGGCAAATTTCACTGAGCATAATACCCTCTAGCTCCATCCATGTTGTTGCGAATGGTAGGATCTGTTTTTTTCTTATGGCTCAGAATTTTAAGGGGACGTCAGAATCAACTGGGCTATAGGTAGATACTAGCCATCTCTAAGATGCTGAAAATGCACCAAAAGATTAGAAGTTCCACTAAGAACTAGGGCAGTTAGTAGAGGGGTGTGTGTGTGTGTGTGTGTGTGTATGTGCACATGAAGGGTTAACAGGGGTGGGGATAGGATCAGGGTGGGGAGGAATTCCTGGGTTAGCACAATAAATTATAGGGTCACTTAAAGGTTGAGTTGTATTTTGAGTTCTTAAAAAAATACACACACGCACATATACATATACATATACATCTTTATGTCTCTATACATAATCTGCACTGCAGCACAGCAGCAAAACATTTAGTTAAAAATCCAGCAAGAATGCAGGCAGACACTCCATGGAGGCATGCAGGCTAGGATAAAGGCAGTAGGAGGGGATTCTGTATGGTTGCCATAGAGGTGAGTTCCAACCAAGGGGCCCACCCAGCCACCACAGCACCAACTGGACATGTGCAAAGACATACATGCACACATGGAAAAACTCAAAGGGTTTGCAGAGAGAGCACTCAGCACATCTACAAGAAAATATTTCACATGGTCATTGTAACAGGCAAGTGGACAAGCCTCCAGAACCTAGTTCTCATCTTAATAAGCCAACTAGAAGAGACCTCCTGAAGTTACAAGTTGCAACTGGAAAGGATAGGGGAGAAACACAACCAAGCCTGGCTGTCCTGACCCCTCTCATCTCCATGAGAGTCTTTTTCATTCATTCGCTGACATCAAGGGTTTCTCTGCCAGTTAGAAAACCATTCCCAAACTCCACGATGAGGTGAACTCTCTTGAATCATTTGTAGATACCAGGCCATTTGTAAAGAGCAAGCTTATCCTAATTTAATACTGTCATTGCTCAGGATGCACAAAGAGCAGGAGAACTGAACAAGACACTCAGAACAAGAATCTTTGGCCAATGAGAAAATGTAAACCTCTATGGAAACCTGACTGAATCCAGGAAAAAAGCATTAGTGTAAAGAATTGGAGGATTTTTCTTGGTGGTACTCAAGTTTGTTCTGAAATAATTTAGTCTAGCCTGTAATTGAGGTTTCAAGAGTTTTTTTAGTAGAATTCTAAACGTTGTGAGTTCTCCTCCCAACTTTCAAGGGTTATAATTATGATCTGGATGATGTTGGAGGATCATCATCTTTTGTTTCATCTTCACTATTTCTGCGATGCCACAAATTTCCTTCAGAGAAAAAACAAGTGTAAAAATAATGAGGTTAGAATATTCTCAGATGCCGAAATGTATGGACCCTAAAGAGAGAAAACAGTCTTTTATGAGATAGACTGGTTTGTTGCTATTGGGCCAACCATCCTAGAAAATTAGCTGACAACATGTGACCCAAACACAAATGGGATGAGTTCTCAGAACCTGATAATCCATGGAACTGCTATTGACCCCTCCAGAGTCTTCAGTAAGCCTCTCAAACACCATGGTCTCCCATATGGCAGATTTCTAGGGGCTCAAACCAGATGGACCAAACCTGAAAAACACAACTTGGTTTAGGAGATTCTCCTTTGGCATCTGTGCAAACTTTCAGTTCCTTAAAACCAAAGCAAATTGCCACCTTCCATCCCGTCTCCCCCATGTCCACTATTGCTATATCTCTCAAGTTTCCAGGTTGTCTAGGTCCAAAATTTAGGAGAGACCATGGACATCAGAATTGGCATAACTGACAACTCTAAATGAATCTTCTTTTGAGTCCCACTATCAATGATGCTTAAGTCCAAGTCTGAAGAAGGGAAGAAGGGATGGAACCAACATTTAAATAATGAAATGTAGAAATTTTGTATTTCCAAGGACTGACTATAAGTGATAGGGTATTAAAGTGTTTATATAGAGCATGGAACCTGTTTCTGACCCTGTAGGTCCCCAGCATTTACACCCCTAGCCCATCCCAAATAATACTGTTTTCTGGAGCAGGACCAAAAGCTTGTAGTTGCATCTGCATGAGAGAGAGATCTCAATCTATTTTGCCATATTTATCAATCAAGGACAGGAATGGGACAAGCAGAAAAGAAACTGCCTGCTCTCATTTTCCTTTTCAGCTGATTATATCATGGAAACCACACAGCAAGGTTCCTTCTCAGGTTCTCCCCCCTGCCAGTGTGCATATCACTTTTTAAAAAAATTTTATTTTGGTATCATTAATATACAGTTACATGAAGGACATTATGTTTACTAGGCTCCACCCTTCACCAAGTCCCCCCCGACATCCCCGTTCACAGTCACTGTCCATCACCATAGTAAGATGCTGTAAAATCACTACTTCTCTTCTCTTGTGTTGCACAGCCCTCCCCGTGCCCCCCCACACACACTATACATGCTAATCATAATGCCCCCTTTCTTTTTTTCCCACCCTTATTCCTCCCTTCCCACTCTTCCTCCCCAGTCCCTTTCCCTTTGGTAACTATTAGTCAATTCTTGGGTTCTGTGCTTCTGCTGCTGTTTTGTTCCTTCAGTTCTCTTTTGTTCTTATACTCCACATACGAGTGAAATCATTTGGTACTTGTCTTTCTCCGCCTAGCTTATTTCACTGAGCATAATACCCTCTAGCTCCATCCACGTTGTTGCAAATGGTAGGATTTGTTTTTTTTATGGCTGAGTAATATTCCATTGTGTATATGTACCACATCTTCTTTATCCATTCATCTACTGATGGACACGTAGGTTGCTTCCATATCTTAGCTATTGAAAATAGTGCAGCAATAAACATAGGGGTGCATCTGTCTTTTTCAAACTGGAGTGCTGCATTCTTGGGGTAAATTCCTAGAAGTGAAATTCCTGGGTCAAATGGTATTTCTATTTTGAGCATTTTGAGGAACCTCCATACTGCTTTCCACAATGGTTGAACTAATTTACATTCCCACCAGCAGTGTAGGAGGGTTCCCCTTCCTCCACAACCTCGCTAACATTTGTTGTTGTTTGTCTTTTGGATGGTAGCCATCCAAACTGGTGTGAGATGATATCTCACACCAGTGGTTTTAATTTGCATTTCTCTAATGACAAGCGATGTGGAGCATCTTTTCATGTGTCTGTTGGCCATCTGAATTTCTTCTTTAGAGAACTGTCTATTCAGTTCCTCTGCCCATTTTTTAATTGGATTACTTGCTTTTTGTTTGTTGAGGTGTGTGAGCTCTTTATATATTTTGGATGTCAATCCTTTATTGGATCTGTCATTTATGAATATATTCTCCCATACTGTAGGATACCTTTTTGTTCTATTGATGGTGTCCTTTGCTGTACAGAAGCTTTTCAGCTTGATATAGTCCCACTTGTTCATTTTTGCTTTTGTTTCCCTTGCCAGGGGAGATATGTTCAAGAAGAGGTCACTCATATTTATGTCTAAGAGATTTTTGCCTATGTTTTTTCCTAAGAGTTTTATGGTTTCATGACTTACATTCAAGTCTTGATCTATTTCTAATTTACTTTTGTGTATGGGGTTAGACAGTGATCCAGGTTCATTCTCTTACATGTAGCTGTCCAGTTTTGCCAGCACCATCTGTTGAAGAGACTGCCATTTCCCCATTGTATGTCCATGGCCCCTTTATCGAATGTTAGTTGACCATATATGTTTGGGTCTTTCACCTGTGTGGCCAGGTTTATCCCTAGGTATTTTGTTCTTTCTGATACAATAGTAAATGGGATTGTTTTCCTGACTTCTCTTTCTGCTAGTTCATTATGTGCATAAAGAAATGCAACAGATTTCTGTATATTTATTTTATATCCTGTGACTTTACAGAATTTATTTATTTGGTCTAATAGGTTTTTTGGAGTCTTTAGGGTTATATATATATACTATCATGTCACCTGCAAATGGTGACAGTTTTACTTCTTTCTTACCCAATTGTATGTCGCTTATTTATTTTCCTTCTCTGGTTGCCATGGCTAGGACTTCCAGTACAATGTTGAATAAAAGAGGTGAGAGTGGGCATCCTTGTCTTGTTCCTGATCTTAGAAGAAAAGCTTTCAGCTTTTCACCATTGAGTGCAATGTGAGCTTTGGGCTTATCATACATGGCCTTTATTATGTTGAAGTAAGTTCCCTCTATAACTACTTTGTTGAGAGTTTTTATCATGAATGGATATTGAAATTTGTCAAATGCTTTTTTGGCATCTATTGTGATTTTTATTTTTATTTTTATCCTTCCTTTTGTTGATGTGGTGCATCATGTTGGTTGACTTGCAGATGTTGAACCATCCTTGCATTCCTGGTCTAAATCCTACTTGGATGTGGTGAATGATCCTTTTTGATATATTTTGGAATTCAGTTTGTTAGTATTTTGTTAAGGAGTTTTGCATTTGTTATTCATCAGGGATATTGATCTGTAAATTTCTTTTGGTGTAGTGCCTTTGTCTGGTTTTGGTACTATGGTAAGGCTGCTGGCCTACTAGATTGAGTTTGGAAGTATTCCTTCCTCTTCAATTTTTTTGAATAGATTGAGAAGGATAGGTACTAACTCTTCTTTAAATATTTGGTAGAATTCACCCATGAAGCCATCTGGTACTGCACTTTTCTTCCTTTGGAATTTTTTGATTACCAATTCAATTTCATTACTAGCAATTGGTTGGTTCAGATTTTCATTTCATCGTAGTTCAGTATCAGAAGATTGTATGTTTTTAAGAATTTATCCGTTTCTTCTAGGTTTCCCAATTTATTGGCATATAATTTTTCACAGAATGTTTTTATAATCCTTTGAATTTCTGCACTGTTGGTTATAACTTCTTCTCTATCATTTCTGATTTTGATTATTGGAGTCCTCTCTCCTTTTTTCTTGATGAGTCTGTCTAAGGATTTATCAATTTTGTTTATCTTTTCAAAGAACCAACTCTTAGGTCCATTGATATTTTTCCTATTGTTTCCTTAGTCTATCATTTATTCCTACTCTGATCTTTACTATGTCTCTCCACTAACTTTAGGCTTCGTTTTTTCTTCCTTTTCTTTTTCCTTTCATTGTAATGTTAGATTGATTATTTGAGATATTTCTTGTTTCTTGAGGTAGGTGTGTATTGTTATGAACGTTGCTCTTAGAATTGCTTTTGCTGCATCCCACAGATTTTGTGTTTCTGTTTTGTGTCCATGTATTTTTTAAATTTCCTCTTGACTTGTTCATTGACCCATTGATTATTTAGTGCCTTGTTGTTTAGCCTCCACATGTTTGAGTGATTTTTGTTCTGGTAGTTAATTTCTAGTTTCATACTGCTGTTGTTGGAAAAGATGCTTGATATGAATTCAGTCTTCTTAAATTTATTGAGACTTGTTTTGTGACACAACACGTGATCTATCCTGGAGGACATTTCATGTGCACTTGAGAAGAATGTGTATTCTTCTGATTTGGAGCAGAATGCTCTGTATATGTCTGTTAAGTTTATCTGGTGTAATGTGTTATTCAATGCCACTGTTTCCTTATTGATTTTCTGTCCAGATGATCCATCCATTGATGTAAGTGGTTGGTAAAGTTCCCTACTATTATTGTATTTCTGTCAATTTCTCCCATTAGGTCTGTTATAAAGGAAATACTATTTACTTAGGTACTCCTTTGTTGGGTGCATAGATATTTACAGTTGTTATATCCTCTTATTGGACAAATCCTTTACCATTATACAAGGCCCTTCTTTGTCTCTTGTTACTTTCTTTGTTTTGAAGTATATTTTTTCTGATATAGGTGTAGGTATTTCCACTCTTGTTTAATTTTCACTTCCATGTGCATGGAATATCTCTTTCCATCCCTGTACTTTCAGCCTGTATTTGTCTGTAGGCCTGAAGTGACTTTCTTGCAAACAGCCTATAGATGATATTGTTTTTTATCCATTCAGTCACATTTACATATTTTGATTGGAGCATTTGGTCTATTTAAATTTAAAGCAATAATTGATAGGTATGTACTTATTTGCCATTCTGTTAATTGTTTTCTGGTTGTTTTGGTAGTTCTTGCTCCTTTCTTCTTCTCTGGCTCTCTTACCTTGTGATTTGATGACTTTCTTTAGTGTTATGCTTAGGTTGCTTTCTCTTTACTTTGTGTTTATATTATAAGCTTTTGGTTTCTGGTTACCATGAGATTCATATACAGCATCCCATGTATATAGCAGTCTATTTTGCATTGATAGTCACTTAAATTTGAACACATTCTAGAAGCATTATTTAAAAAATTTTTCTCTCCACCATGTTTTGTTTATGTGATATCATAATTTACATATTTTCCTTTTGTGTATCCTTTGACTCAGTTTTGTATATATAATTGATTGTATTCCTTTTCTTTATCCTTTATGCTAGCCATATAAGTGATCAATTTACTAACTTTACACTATGCTTGCCTCTGCCAGTGTCATTTTTTTTTCATAGTTTTCTTTCCTCTAATTCTGTCCTTTTCATTTCCACTTAAGGAAGTTGTTTTAATATTTCTTGTAAGGCTGGTTAAGTGGTGATGAACTCATTTAACTTTTGCTTGTCTGGATAGTTCTTTATTTCTCTTAAATTCTGAATGTAAACCTTATTTTGTAGAATATTCCTCCTTGTGGATTTTTTTCTTTTCAGCACTTTGAATATTTCATGCCATTCCCTTCTGGTCTGTAAAGTTGGTGTCCATTGTAGGTAACTGTCTTCCTATCTCTTGTTACTTTTAAGATTCTTTTATTCACTTTAATCTTTGCTGTTTTAATTACTCTGTGTCTTGGTGTGGACCTCTTTGGGTTCATCTTGTTTAGGGCTCTCTGTACTTCCTGGATGTGGATGTCTGTTTCCTTCCCCTCATTATGAAAATTTTCAGCTATTATTTCCTCAAAAATTTTCTGCGATTCTCTCTCTTTTCTCCTTCTGGGACTCCTATAATCCAAATATTGTTACCCTTGCAATTGTTGCAGAGATGCTTTCATTTCTCTTCATCTTTTAAATTTTTTCTTTTTGCTGTTCAGCTTTATTTCTTTCCACTGCCCTGTGTTACAGACTGCTGATCTATTCTTCTGTATCCTCTGCTCTGCTGTTGATTCCCTCTAATATGTTTTTCATTTCAGCTATTGTATTCTTCATACCCAGCTTCTTTTTTATATTTTCTGTTTATTTAAGTTCTGAGTCCACCCACTCTTCTCTCCTGTATGGTGAGATCTTTATGATCTTTATTATTATTACTTTGAATTATTTATTAGGTACTTTTGCTATTACCATTTCCTTTAATTCTTTTTCTGAATTTTTGTCTTGTTCTTTTGATTGGAACATTTTCATTTGTTTCCTCATTTTGTCTGACTCTCTGTGGTTCTACATATTGGGTAGGTCAGCTTACATCTTGTTTTGAAAGGAGTGGTCTTATGTGAAAGGTATCCTGTGTTGCCTGGTAATGCAACACCGCTGGTCACCAACACAAGGTGTTCCAAGGGTGTTCCTGTGTGGGCTGCATACATGCTCCTATTGTGGCTTGGCTGTGACTGATGCAGGCATGCTGGTGGGTAGGGTTTTTACCCTTGGCATAGCTGGATGAAAGGCCCAGCATCAGCCACTATGGGTGTGCTGATGTGTAGGGTAGACCTTAGCATACCAGTCTGTAATGTGCAGCTACAACTACTATAGATGCACTTTCAGGAAGGGTTGTCTCCTGCAGCTTGCTGAAAGGCCCAGCTGCAGCTTCTGGAGGTATACTACTGGGCAGGACTTGCCCCCTGTGGGGCTTGCAGAAAAGGCCAACTTTAGCTATTGTGGATATGCTGGTGGGTGAGGCTAGCTCCCCTCACCCTGAGGCAGGAGTTGATCTGGAGCGGCATAAGTTCTCATCAGGGCTTCTTGCCAGTTGTGGCAGGGTAGGAGCTGCTTTGGAAGGGTGCCTGCTGGGGCTTATGGAGTAGGTGGGGTGGGACTGCGGGAAATGCTGGGGCAAAGCCAGAAGTACTATCGTGGTAGATGAGGAATGTCAGAACTGGCTTCTGGGTGCATCTGGCCAGGTGGGCTAAATGAGGACTAGAAAAATGGTGCCTGCCACTACTTCAGCTGCAGGAGAAAGTTCCTGCATATCCTTGCCTCTCCAATACACATCCTAAAATTAGTCAATAAATTTCCTTCGTGTATAACCAAGGTGCTTTTCAAACTGCTGCTTCTGTGTTGGGTCTCAGACCAATTGTTATAGTAGTCTGACCTTTTAAGAGTAGGGACTCAGTTTTCTATTGCACTCCTGCTCCCCTAGTGTTAAGCCCCACTAGTTTTCAAAGCCAGATATTATGAGAGCTTGTCTTCCTGGTGCAAGTCCCTAAGGCCAGTGTGGTATTTGATCCCTTTGCACTTCTTCACATGTATCTCTCCTGATGTAGGTTGTCACATGATGGAGGAGGTATATCCCAACTACATCTCTTTCCATACTACCCTTTTCACTGTGTCCTTCTCTTTATTCTTTAGTTGTGGAAGATCTGTTCTGCCAGTTGTCAAGTCATTTTCAGGGTGAGTTGCATTACATGTAGTTGTTACCTCAGTATGTTTGCGAGAGAAGGTGGGCATAAGATCCTGTTAGTTCATCATCTTCTGCTCTCCATAAATATTTTCAGTGAATGAATAAATAAATGTCTGGATTATATCTCCCAAAGCCTACCAGTTCTTAGTATATAGATGATGAGATGCTCCCAGTCCTCAGTGATCTCATTTTCATCAAGACCATAATAATACAAAAGCTTCTCTCTGGGTTTTGCCTATTATTTCACCATGTAATAAAGATGTTGGTCTGAATTACAGATAAGCAGTACTTACCTCAAATCGGGGTACATCCCTTTCAACCTGTCCTCTTAGCAATGGGGTTTGTCTGGGAGTCTCACGGATCATCACACTCCATCTGAAATGAAGTTAACAGTCAGACAGATTTTAGGGCTCTTCTTTTTCATAGAGGATGACATCAGTATCTCACATGTCAAGACAGGTCAAAATATTTATGTGGTGGTGGGAGATAGGCTGTAGTTGGTACCCAAGCTGTCTCAGGATTCTTATTCTCAAGATATTCCACAAAAGTGGCCTCTGTCTCATGAATTCTCTAGACCAGTGTGAGGAAATAATTCCTTCACAGTGTTTTCAGAGGAGTGCTTTTCAACCAGAGATAACTGTCAAGATCACCTGAGGAGCTTTTCTATAAGACACATACCAGTTGGGTCCAAGATGGCAGTGAAGAAAGAAACTGAACCCACCTCCTGCCACATACACATCAAATCTACACCTACACACAAAGAAATTCATCCTGAGGAAGAACTGAGGCTTGTGTGAACACCTTCTGCATATTAGGTGTCATGCCAGAGGCCTTCTGCTCTAGGAAAGTTCACTCGGAATTCAGTGAGAATGAACAATGACAACAGAATGTGGGAGGTAAAAGGGCTTATATCAAGTTGTATTCTCATGGTGGCAGGTCGAGTGCTAGAATCATGTCTACCTCCAGAAAGTCAGCAATCCATCTCCATCTTTGCCTTCTCAGCAGAGCACTGGGAGGAGCTCTTTAAATAGTAACGCCATCAATAATGGCTCATTGCCAACATGTGTGTGAGCACATGTCTACACAGTAGGCCAATTATATCATTGCTTGTGTGTAGTGGGAAAGCACAGTAGGGTCAGGTGAGGATCCTGGCCATAGGAACTTCCATTTTCTCTACACTCCACCCTTCTAGGATTCTTGTCTCATAATCTACATGCCCTCAGTCTTCCATGATGTTGTCTGTGCAAGAAAGCTGGAAAACTGTAACCAGATTCCTCAGGAACAGAGGTTATAATAACATACAGATAACAACAAAAATTATTATACAGATAACAACAAAAATTATGATAATAATAGTCGTCCTCAAGCCTGAGGAGATTGATTGCAACCAAGTGTTTATTCCAGTGGTATTCAAATCAGTTCTACTTAGATGAGTTCATGACTTGCACTTTCCACAGGAGGCCCGTAATGAAACTGGTAGGGAGTTCTGTGCACACCCAGCAAGTAGCAGTTTTTGCTGGGGTGTGTGTGCAATCCACAAAGAAATTAGAGATTAATCTTGAGGGTGATAAGACACATGTTTTGATAACACCAACATAAACAAATCTTGTCCATCAAGTAGGATGAATGCAAGAGGGTGGTCTTGTGATAGGATTGTGGCAGGAAGGGGGTCCCATCTGGATCTTGTATACAATACATTTACCTCTCTCCCTGTGGAGTTTACTGAGGGGTCTATGTGAAGTGGTACTGGAGGTGCATGTACTGGCTGTAAAGATAAAACAAAACTCTCCAGTAAGGCTCATACCTTCTGGTCATTTAGGATACACTACCTTGATCCATGGGAGTCACTCTGCTGTTACTCCAGAATACATAGGAGGCCAGCCTCCATGCCTTGTTCCCAAGGTGCCAGGAGGGTCAGCCCTCATTGGTACATGTGTCAAAATGTCCAGGGCCACATTCACTCAATGGAGTTTCTTTGGTTTATGGCAGTCAGTGCTGGCAGCAAGAAATTATTCTGGTGACCAAAATCCCGGTTTCAAAAATTCCTTTTTAGATTGTATTTGAAGTTGTATAGGGGAGGCAGCACTTCATATTAGTATATCTACAGGGCTCAATGACCCCTTCTGGGGGGCTTCTCATTCAAATGTCATAGCACTGTCCATAAGCAGACTGACCATCCCCTTAGAATACTGGTGTCTGACTTCAGACCAGATTTTAAGAGACCATTGTATCTTTCTATCATCCCTGCCCCAGTAGGATTATATGGTACATGAAACATCCACTTTATTCCTAAGTGCTGCACCTATTCTTGTAGTGCATGTCCAGTAAAGTGGGTGCCTTGATCACTCTCAATTTCCTGTAGTCAGCCATAGACTGCAAAGAGACACTCTAGACCTATTTTGGTCTTTTTCTGGTCTGTGAAATGTGCAGGAAAGGCAACCAGAATTCGAGTAGCTGTGTCCACACAAGTCATGGCATATCAATACCCTTATGATATGGGCAAAGGCCAAAATAGCCTATATGCCACCTGACAAGGGGTGTCAGTCCATTAGCTATTGTCCCATCTTTCTGTGGGACTTGGTGTAAGTACTTTTGGGAGTATAAGATACATTCTTCTGACTTCTTCAAAGGTCAAATGCAGGCCCTACCAATGTCTTCTGCCCTGCATGCAACAATGATGTAACCATTGGGCAACATCAGAGTCAGGCTTTCCTTCTAGCTAACATACCTGGGCCAGTTCATCTGCTTTATCATTTCCTGGGGATGCCTGTGGCAATGGCCTGTCATATGATACAATGTAACGGTTTTAGTCTGACCAGAGGTCCAAGTCTTTCTACAACTATTGCCCCCAAAGAGGTGGGTGATCAACCAACCAGTTAGCATGGTACCATATCAGTAGTAACAGAAGCAAGCCATGATAATGGGCTCCATAGCCAGTAAGGTGTGGTATACAGCAGCCAATTGTTTCTCTATTAAGGTGTGCTCTACCTATGCCCCTTTTCAGAATTGTGACCAGAATCCAATAGGTTGGCAAGTTTGTTCAAACCACTTCCAGAGACCCCAGCATAGCTGTCTTCATTTGCATAGACATCCAGCTTACAGGGCCTTGACAGGTCTATCATACTCAAGGCCTGTATGGCCTTGACTGCCAGCTTACCAGTGGCAAAGGCAAATTCACATGTTTCATCCCAGCCCCACCTGACACCATTTGGCACCAAATGGCATAATGGCTTCAAAATTTGTGCCCAATGTGGTGAAATACTCTCTAGTAGCCTAAAAGACACAAAATCTCTTGCAATAGTGTCAGAGTTGTATGTAAGAGAATTAGAAGTGAGCATGACATCATACACAGTATTAGACACCCTATTCCCAATAGGGTTTAGGCCTGTCAGCCTCACCCTGATAGTCTTACCCCTGTATCCATCTATAAGAGCAGGGGTCTTGAAAAACTGCTCAGGATTGCCATAAATCAGTGAGAAGTTGGTTCCTGTGTCTAGCAGAGCCAGGACACACTATACATTCACTGGGGACCAATGAATTGATATTTCAATATGTGGTCTCCCATCCATACCTGGTCACTATTAAGGTGGGTGCCTTGACCTTCCCCTTGGTCAAAACATATTGCCCAATCATCTTGCTGTGAGGGTCCAGGTGAGGCCAGCTCACTCTCCTGCAGGAAGTCTTTCAGGCACACAGGCCAGACTTGTGGCTTTGTCTCTAACTTCCATTTCTTGGTCCTCAGTGGCCAAAACTATTGCTCCAGCTTCAATAGTTGTCACAGTTCTAGTAGGATTCTGTTTGACTTCCATCCAATTGCTCTTTGTCTGCTTCTGCCCCTATCAAATCAACCCATATCTGGGTTCTTGTGACCTTCACAGGGCCCTTTAAGTCATTTCTCTCTGTAGCAGACCGAAATCTGCCACAGTACATGCAACCTTATTTATCAGATGCCTTAAGTGAGGGGCAAGAATGGCCACTAGGGATCCAAAGGGATGAGGGAGTCATTTGTAGCACCACATCCCTCATCCCTGAAGTAAACAGCTCCTCATCTGGGCCATAATTTACTGGGTTATAAGTGGCATTTTTCATGCCCAACTCCTGTAACACCTGTGGAGCTTGGCATACATCTGCCATCTATCAGGAGAAGATGGTTAAGCCATCCTGAGGGGGCCACACAATACAAAGAGCAGCATTTAGCTTGTCAAGACGTGAATGATTCCTGAGAGTCTGGTGTAGGAGATTGACATTCTGCAGTCACTGACCCACGGCAGGAGAAGTTGTCAGGGAAGCCACATTTCCCATCTCTGATTAAGGAAGGAGGATACTATCCACCCCTTGCAAGAACCAGGTTGATATAGGCTCCAAAGGTTTCTGCTGAAAATGGGAGCCCATATTCACCAGCTCTGCCTGCGTATAGGGATGGAATGTGGAATACTCCATGACTTTGTGAGAGGGCTGTACTCTCCTGGAGGAACCCACAGTTGCTGCATCTTTGTTTTCTTGACTACAACTGGGTAGGATTTTAATAGAGAGGGGGTCGGTGCCTCTGGTACCACCTCTACCTCCTCATTCTCCCCCAGCTCCTCTAACATTTCCAGGGCTGTCAGCACCTCTTTCACCATTCCACAGAGTGCCTCTTCTTCTACATCCTTTACATCTTCCAGAGGCTTGCAGTGACACTGTCTCAGTTATCAACAAATCTCTTACCTCCTCCACAGCACCTCACAGCTGGTATTCTCATGCTGCCTCTTCTGGTGCTTCTTATAGGAGTACATCCTCCTCCTTCATGACCTTTACCTCTTTCATAGTGTCTTGCAGTGATGCTGTCTCAGTCACCAACAAATTTTTCCCTCCTCCACAGCACCTCCCAGTCTGCATGCTTGTGCTGCCTCTTCTTGTGCTTCTTACAGGAGTACATACTTCTCCTTCATGGCCTCTGCCTCTTACACAGCACCTCACAGTGATGCCATCTCATTCTTCAACAAATATTTTACCTCCTTCACAGCACCTTGCAGCCTGTATTTTTGTGCTGCCTCTTCTCATGCTACCATCATATCCTTTACCTTCTCCATAGAGCTTCAGAGTGATGCCATCTCCTTTTTTTCTTCCTCCTTCATGACATTTGCCTATTCTCATGCTTCTCACAGGAGCATGTTCTTCTCCTTTATTGCCCTTGTTAACACTGTGAAGAATAGCCAACCCATGTTCCCACCATTACGTGGGCACTCTGCTTCTCCAAGGAATTCCCTATTTTTTAGTGAGCCTCCTCTACTGCCACAGACATCATCTCTACCTCCCCCAAGTCCTTGGAAGGGACCCACTACTGTAAGAGGATAGCCACCTCAGACCATATGCCCACTGGGGGATACCTGCATATCTCCCTATCCATAGGGACAGTCCCCTGAAGTATCCCTATCATAAGGGCAGTTTATTCCATTTTTCAATCTGCAGCAAATTCTGAAGACTACACCAAATGTCACATCAGAGGCCTTCTTCTCTGGGCAAGGTCACTCTGGATTCAGTGAGACCAAATAATGACAATGAAATGTTGTGGGTTAAAAGGTTTATGCCAAGCTTATTCTCATGATGGCAGGTTGAGTGTTAGAATCATGTCTGCATCAGATAATTCTGCAATACATCTCTGTCTTTGCCTTTCAGGCAGAATACTGGGCAAAGTATTCTTTGTATAGTAACACTGGTAATAATGGCTCATTGACGACATGTGTGTGAGCATTCACCTATGCAGTAGGTAAATTACATCATTGCACATGCATAGTGTGCAAGCAGCTTAGGGTCATGTGAGAATCCTGGCCATAGGAACATCCATTTTCTCTATACAAGGGATAAGAACACATAAAAATGGAATGAAAGACAGAGATGTGGTAACAGCTGGTGCCCCACTACCAGTGCAGTCCTGCAGTAGAGAAGATATAACTCAGTGATCAGAGCATACATTTGTCTGTCCTTGGGCATAGAAAAAAAAGCTTTGGTTTGGAGAGTTTGAAGAGATTGAAGGGCAGTCATACTATTTGTGAAGGAAATCAATTTTCAGAAATAAAGCACCCACCAAATGGCAGGGGAACTGCTAGAACTCTTTCCTGGACTGAAAGTCTTGGTGAGCACCATTGTTTACATTCCCCTCACACATTGATATTGCTGATGGGGGCAGGGTGAACACCACTGTTTGCATTCCTCCCACACATCAGTATGGTGGAAGGGAGCAGTGTGAGTGCATTGTTTATGTTACCCCTCACATTATAGGAAGGAAGGAAGCATGGTGAGCACTGTTGTTTACATTACCCCTGCACATTGATAGAGTATAAAGGAGCAGAGACAACACCATTGTTTATGTCCCAACCCCAGCATATTGCTAGTGGGAGGAGGGAGAGTGCCATTGTTTATATTCCCCTAGCATATTGATATTATGGACAGGAGCAGGGAGAGGGTGCACACACCAGCACCAGACTTAACTAAAGTAGTCTCCCAGAACTCAACTACACCAAAACACACGTGCTAGAGATCCATCAGTCCCATGAAGGCAACACTACTGAAGCAACCATGCAGATTCACCCTGCTTATGTCCCTTATATCCCCAATGACATCATTAGCATAGCTCTTTTTGGTGCCTACCCAGGAGATTTCTAGATTATATCCCTCCACTCACAGCTGACCCAACAGTATGGCCCCAGCCAATGCCAACCCAGTGACCACCAACACCACCTGAATTGCTCCTTCAACAATGGCCACCCTGCTAGTGCTGTTCCAGGTGGCACCAATTTGGGAGACATGTGATCCACATCCTAGAAGCCCCAGTAGTGGGACATCCCAGACTGCAACAAATCAGCCACTAGCCAGGAACATGTAGTCTACCCAGGGGATATTCCTATACAAGGCCATGACTTCAAGACTGGGAGAGGTAGTGCTTTCAGCTAACCTATAGAAACTGACAAAAGATCAAAGAAAATTAGACAGTTAAATATGCTTCAAACAAAAGAATATGACAAAATGTCAGACAAATAATGAAATAACACAGTGTTAACTAATCTGTCCAATAGAGAGTTTAAGAAATGGTTATGAAGTTCTGGACAAGAATTGAGAGAAGAATGGATGAGCTCAATGAGAACCTCAAAAAAGAGTTAGGAAATATAAAAGAGAACAAGAGACGAAGAATACAACAAATGAAAATGTTGTATGAAATGAAAAATACCCTAGAGGGAATCAACAGCAGGATAGAGGACGCAAAACACATCAGCAGTTTGGAGGACATAGTAATGGAAAGCACTGAAGCTGAAAAACAGAGAGAAAATAGAAAAAGAAAAAATGATGATTGGTTAAAGGAGTTCTGAGACAATATCAAATGTCTTAATGAGACAGGGACCATGGGTGTAGTCAGAGAAGGGTGAGAGCCTCCAGAAAAAGATCCCTACTAAAACTCCATATTAAACAATTAAACAAAGACAGAGCCACATTAATTCTCTAAAGTAAAATATCAAACTAGGAATATAAGCATTCTTCAGTAAAGATTAGTTAAAACTAAAAAGCTAGGAATAACCTGGCTGGGAATGTTTGAACATCCCCCAGATAAGAAAATACCTCAGCATAGCCCATGTCTTGTTTGTGTCAATTAAATGAGGCTATTGTAAAACTTACTTTAGCCTGCCAAGAGGCCCAGTTTATCTTTAACTTTACCCAGATGCTGCTTTTCCTCCTCCAGCCCTAATCAAGTCAGTAACTCAGCTCACCTTGAAAGCAAAACAAGCAGCCTTGACTGATATGCTCCCAAACCAAGAAACTGCTACTCTGAGAAAGGATCAAAACAGTAAATTTCTTATATTAACTCCACAAAATAGTCTGAAAAACCGATAAGAAACTTAGTGTCTCTTTGAAAATAAACACTTAGAGACCATCTGGTGGATCCACCACCCTAATTCTTGGTCTCTCAACTACCTATAAATTCCCTAGACAATGCACCACCACGTACTCTCTTGTCCCCTCCTGGCATAAGCCGGGAGCTCTGTTCTTTCACTTTATCTCTAAATAAAAGCCTGTACCTTACTCTCCTACCTTGACTGTTTGTGAAGCTCATTCTTCGGCTTCATGAGCAAGAACCCCGGCTTCATCTTTGGGGGCTCATCCGGGATAACTTCAGAGGTATCGGCATTCAAGCCTGCCTTTTCTTTCATTGTCCTTATAGAAATAAGCTGTCTGTGGCACACAAAATTGGGCACTTGTCAGCCACTTAAATGGGACTAGCCCGGCTGCCGATCTCAAAGTCTCAAGCGACAGGTTCCCCTGAGTCTCCCTCAGTGGATCCCCCGTCTCCCTTGGGAGCTGGGAATGTCAGCTGAGTGGAGGCCAGGATTCCCTTTCAGAGGCATCTCCTCGGATGCGAGAGACTGAGGAAAGCCGTGGGCAACTGCGAGAGTCTAGGCTGAGGCTACACCTCAGCGGCTTCTCAAAGGCCCGCGTGGGACCCCGACAGCCCAACTGGGTATCCATGAGGAGCGTCTCTCTGTCTCTGCCTCTGACTTCCACCCTGCTTCTTCAGGCCACCCTGGCTTCAGTGAGGCTGGGGGTGTTCCTAACTCTCTTCTAACTTCATCAATTTCACGGAACCTGTTGCTCACCACCGCAAGGTAGGAGATCCACACTCCGCTCTCATTCCTAACTAAATGCTGTACTTTTTATCTCATAAAAATGTGTCTGGGCACCTGTTAGCCACTTAAAAGATGATTAGCTTCAGCTACCAGTCTTAAGTCTCAGAGGAAAGGTTTCCCGGTGTCTGCCGCTCCTTGATCCCCCGCCTCCAGATGGACGGGAATATCGGGGAGTGGCTGAGCTGATTTCCTACTTTCCTCTCCTAATCTGCAGACTCTGAGGGCAGACCAGACTAGTAGGCAGTGGTCCTGAGATCTCGGCTCTGGCCAATTGATCCCATGGCACTGAGTGAACCTCTGGCTAGGCTGCTGCCTATGCGAGAGTCGCAGATGACCCCTGACCTCTTGTCTCATAGATCAGATTTCTTACAGTGGGTGACTAGCGGGATAATTCCCAGGCAGTGGCAGAAACTGGTGTTTGAGAGTACAGACCCCCCATAAGTGTCCATGGCAGCCCCTGAATTTTATTTCTGGCCTTAGCAAAAAATTCCCTTGCTCGCCATTCAAAGCAGTCCTCTTAGGCCTGCACCACTTTCTCCTGTGTAATGTAAATGAAGTCTGTAAAGTAATCAAGCTGAAACCTGAGACCAACATGTAAATGACTCTACTCTGTTGATCTCCTTTCCTTAGAGGCAGTCATCCTGGGGCTAAGCATTTCCTTTTCTGCAGCTCTGGAAAGCAAGACAGGCTTGTGATTTAGATCAGGGCTCCAACAGCAGGAAGTCACACAGTCCCTGCACTTATCAGACAGGCAGGGGCCGCTCAAGGAAAGCTCCTGCAAAGAAAACTAGGGAAACTCCCAAAAGGCATAAAGTAGGAGCACACTGGTAAGGTCCCACTAAATCCAGAGCTCCAAAGCGACCCTTGCCTAGTGGGAAGGCAAGAGGAGAATCAAGGCAAAGTACAGGCCACACTGGTAAAGAGTGGTTAATTCCAGTAGGCCAGCAGAGGGGGTGACTGACCACTGTCACCTAGGCTCCAAGGCGAGGGGATTCCCTCACAGAGAGAAAGGCTGATCAGGTGCTGGACACCCATCTTTCTCTCTCTCTTACAGATGGGAGCATCGTCTTCAAGTCTAAAGCCAGACACACCTCTGGCATACATTCTGAAGAACTGGGAGCAATTCGATCCCCAGACACTGAAGAGGAAGTGCCTTATCTTCTTCTGCACACAAGCCTGTCCTCAATACAAACTTTCTGATGGGGAGGCCTGGCCCCCTGAGGGAAGTATACTGTATAAGGTCATGTAGCTAGAGTTATTTTGCTGCAAGGAAGGGAAATGGTCAGAAATCCCATATGTACAAGCTTTCTTTGCCCTTAGGGAAAGTAAGGGACTCTGCCAGAAAGGTAGATTAATTACTGACCCTACTCCAAACCCTAATTCAGCCCCACTGGCTCTGCCATGCCCATCTTATCCAGATCCAAGTCCACTTGCTGAGAATCCTAAAAGTCAGACCACAAGAGAACTTCCACCCCAAGCATCATTAGCCCAATCACCCCTACAAACTTCCCAGGGGGTGAAGAAAAGACAGTTACACCCATCTTTATTGCCCTTACAAGAAGTAGCCAATGGAGAGTGGGGACTGGCTCGGGTCCATGTCCCCTTCTCACTCCAAGACCTGAGACAAATTAAACAGGACATGGGTAAATTTTCAGATGACCCAGACAAGTACATAGAAGCCTTTCAAGGGCTTACTTTAACTTTTGAACTAGCCTAGAAGGATGTTATGCTTATACTAAACCAGACCCTTACCAGAGGGGAGAAAGAGAAAATAATCAGAGGAGCCTCAGAGTTTGGAGATGAATAGTATACTATAAATGCGAGTGGCAAATCTCCAGAGGAGCTAACCCGAGTCCCCACTGGCTGTCAGGCAGTGCCATTCACTGACCCAGAGTGAGGCCAAGATACAGACGATGCTGATAACTGGTACAGGAACCACTTTATAACTTGTATTTTAGAAGAGCTAAAAAGAACACGAGTGAAACCTATAAATTACTCTAAATTATCAGCAGTGATGGAGGAAGAAAAAGAAAACCCCTCAGCCTTTCTGGAGCGGCTCAGGGAGGCACTGGTGAAGCACACTTATATGTCCCCAGAGTCTCCAGAGATCCAAGTCATTCTCAAAGATAAATTCATCACCCAATTGGCCCCAGATATCAGGAGGAAGTTACAAAAATTGGCATTTGGCCCAAAGCAGAATCTGGAGAGCCTCCTGAAGGTCGCCACCTCAGTTTTCTATAATAGAGATGAGGAAGAAAAGAGGGACCGGGACAGGAGAGACAACCGAAAGGCAGAGGCATTAGCCATGGCTTTGCAGAGAGTTAACTTTAGGCCTCCAAGGTTGGAGAAAGGGAGATCAGCCCCAGCGACAGGGCCCCAAGTGGCTTGTTTCCTCTGTGTCAGAGTGGGGCATTTTAAGAGAGAATGCCCTAAAGGTAGGTGCTCCATGCCACCAACGCCCTGCCCGCTCTGTCAAGGAGACCACTGGAAGCAGGACTGCCCTCAGAGGTGTTGGCAACTGGGGTCGGACTTGCAACAAGGTGGTCAGGACTGAAGGGGCCCGGGGCTACCTACGCTGGCTCCTGTCACCATCATAACTCCACAGGAGCCCCGGGTGATTCTCCCTGTAGGAGGCCACACCATCAATTTCCTGCTGGATAAAGGAGCCGCCTATTCGGTCCTCCTCCATAATCCTGGCCCTCCCTCCTCCCAGTCAACTACTGTTAGAAGCGTACCTGGGAAACCCAGGACCAAATATTTTACTCAACCTTTAAGTTGTGAGTGGGACTCAGTGCTATTTTCACATGCCTTCCTAGTAGTCCCAGAAAGTCCGATGCAGCTTCTAGGCCGTGATATACTTTCTAAAGGACAAGCTCTGTGCATATGAACATAGAAAGAGATGAGCGATGTCTTCCCCTAGTGGAAGTAGACATTAATCCTAAAGTCTGGACAACTAATAGAATCATTGGAAAAGCGAAATCAGCCCAACCAGTGCAAGTCCATCTTAAAGACCCTAATTACTTCCCTCATAAAAGGCAGTATCACTTAAAACCAGAAGTTCGTGAAGGTTTAAAGTCAATTATTAATAACCTAAAAACTCAAGGCCCCTTGATAGCCTGTAACAGTCCCTGCAACATTCCCACATTAGAAGTACAAAAGGCAGATGGAGGCTGGCACCTTGTACAAGATCTACGAGCCATTAATGAGGCAGTTATACAAAATAGAATAGCATTAGACATCTTAACAGCAGCACAAGGAGGAACCTGTGCCATAATCAAAGTTGAATGTTGTGTGTACATTCCAAATTATTCACAAAATGTCTCTAATTCACTCCAAGATCTCCAAAGGCAAATCCAAGCTATGTCAGGCCCCGAAACCCCATGGATTACTACAGTAAGAAACTGGCTTTCTACGACCTTCTGGTGGAAGTCCATTTTACTCATCAGGCCCATCATTATCCAAATACTAATATTTGGCCCCTGTATACTTAACCTAATAACATGATTTGTTCCATCTCACCTACAAGCCATAAAACTGCAAATGGTGATGGAAATGGAACCCAAGATGAAAATGCCCATCTTCCAAGGCCCTCTTGACCGACCACTGGTGGAGACCTAACTACACCCCTTACTATGTCCCTTCTCAGCATGAAGCAGCCAGAGTGGTCGTCACCCACTTCCCCTAGCAGCAGCTAGGGTCTCCATCTGTAGAGGGGGGAATGAGACAGGGACCTTGGGTGTAGTCAGAGTAGGGTGAGGGCCTCCAGAAAAAGACCCCTACCAAAATTCCATATTAAACAATTAAACAAAGACAGAGCCACATTAATTCTCTAAAGTAAAATATCAAACTAGGAATATAAGCATTCTTCAGTAAAGATTAGTTAAAACTAAAAAGCTAGGAATAACCTGGCTGGGAATGTTTGAACATCCCCTCAGATAAGAAAATACCTCAGCATAGCCCATGTCTTGTTTGTGTCAATTAAATGGGGCTATTGTAAAATTTACTTTAGCCTGCCAAGAGGCCCAGTTTATCTTGAAATTTACCCGGATGCTACTTTTCCTCCTCCAGCCCTAATCAAGTCAGTAACTCAGCTCACCTTGAAAGCAAAACAAGCAGCCTTGACTGATATGCTCTCAAACCAAGAAACTGCTATTCTGAGAAATTATCAAAACAGTAAATTTCTTATGTTAACTCCACAAAATAGTCTGAAAAACTAATAAGAAACTTAGTGTCTCTTTGAAAATAAACACTTAGAGACCATCTGGTGGATCCACCATCCTAATTCTTGGTCTCTCAACTACCTATAAATCCCCTAGACAACGCACCACCATGGACTCTCTTGTCCCCTCCTGGCATAAGCCGGGAGCTCTGTTCTTTCACTTTATCTCTAAATAAAAGCCTGTACATTACTCTCCTACCTTGACTGTTTGTGAAGCTCATTCTTCGGCTTCATGAACAAGAACCCCGGCTTCACTAACATTCTCATTATAAGAGTCTCAGAAGGAGAACAGAGAGAGAAAAGAATGGAAAGCATATTTGAAAAAATAATAGCCAAAAATTTCCTACACCTGGGAAAGGAAACAGACACTCAAGGCTAGGAATCACAGAGAACCCCAAAACAGATGAATCCAAGGAGATCCACACCAAGCCACATGATAATTAAAATGTTGAAGATCAAAGAAGAGGAAAGAATCTTTATAAAAATGAGAAAAACAATGAGTTACCTACAAGGGAATTTCCTACGTCTATTAGTGACATTTTAATGAAACACTCTATATGTCAGAAGGCGGTGGCATGAAATATTCAAACTGCAAAATGGAAAACATCTACAGTGAGGAATACTCTGCACAACAAGAATTACATTCAGATTTAAGAAGATGTAAAATCTTTTCAGATGAACAAATGTCAAAAGTATTCATCACCACTAATTTGGCCTAACAATATATGTTAAAGGGACTTCTTTAAGTGGAAAAACAATTATGGGTGAAAACAAACCAACAGTAAGGTAGCAGAGCAATGTTTTACAAAGTGAGTATGAATTTCAAAAGACAAAATCAGAAAAATCAATCAATCCCTTTTGAGACAAGGAATACACAAACGGAAAAGATTTAAATTATGACATCATATACATAAAACATGGTGGAGAGAAAAATAAAAAAATAGTGCTTCTAGAACGTGTTCAAATTTAAGTGACCATCAATGCAAAATAGACTGCTATATACATGGGATGCTGTATATGAATCTCATGGTAACCAGAAACCAAAAGCTTATAATATAAACACAAAGTAAAGAGAAAGCAACCTAAGCATAACACTAAAGAAAGTCATCAAATCACAAGGTAAGAGAGCCAGAGAAGAAGAAAGGAGCAAGAACTACCAAAATAACCAGAAAACAATTAACAGAATGGCAAATAAGTACATACCTATCAATTATTGCTTTAAATTTAAATAGACCAAATGCTCCAATCAAAATATGTAAATGTGACTGAATGGATAAAAAACAATATCATCTATAGGCTGTTTGCAAGAAAGTCACTTCAGGCCTACAGACAAATACAGGCTGAAAGTACAGGGATGGAAAGAGATATTCCATGCACATGGAAGTGAAAATTAAACAAGAGTGGAAATACCTACACCTATATCAGAAAAAGTATACTTCAAAACAAAGAAAGTAACAAGAGACAAAGAAGGGCCTTGTATAATGGTAAAGGATTTGTCCAATAAGAGGATATAACAACTGTAAATATCTATGCACCCAACAAAGGAGTACCTAAGTAAATAGTATTTCCTTTATAACAGACCTAATGGGAGAAATTGACAGAAATACAATAATAGTAGGGAACTTTACCAACCACTTACATCAATGGATGGATCATCTGGACAGAAAATCAATAAGGAAACAGTGGCATTGAATAACACATTACACCAGATAAACTTAACAGACATATACAGAGCATTCTGCTCCAAATCAGAAGAATACACATTCTTCTCAAGTGCACATGAAATGTCCTCCAGGATAGATCACGTGTTGTGTCACAAAACAAGTCTCAATAAATTTAAGAAGACTGAATTCATATCAAGCATCTTTTCCAACAACAGCAGTATGAAACTAGAAATTAACTACCAGAACAAAAAATCACACAAACATGTGGAGGCTAAACAACAAGGCACTAAATAATCAATGGGTCAATGAACAAGTCAAGAGAAAATTTAAAAAATACATGGACACAAAACAGAAACACAAAATCTGTGGGATGCAGCAAAAGCAATTCTAAGAGCAACGTTCATAACAATACACACCTACCTCAAGAAACAAGAAATATCTCAAATAATCAATCTAACCTTACAATGAAAGGAAAAAGAAAAGGAAGAAAAAATGAAGCCTAAAGTTAGTGGAGGGACATAGTAAAGATCAGAGTAGGAATAAATGATAGACTAAGGAAACAATAGGAAAAATATCAATGGACCTAAGAGTTGGTTCTTTGAAAAGATAAACACAATTGACAAATCTTTAGACAGACTCATCAAGAAAAAAAGGAGAGAGGACTCCAATAATCAAAATCAGAAATGATAGAGAAGAGGTTATAACCAACAGTGCAGAAATTCAAAGGATTATAAGAACATTCTATGAAAAATTATATGCCAATAAATTGGGAAACCTAGAAGAAATGGATAAATTCTTAAAAACATACAGTCTTCTGAGACTGAACTATGATGAAATGAAAATCTGAACCAACCAATTGCTAGTAATGAAATTGAATTGGTAATCAAAAAATTCCAAAGAAACAGAAGTGCAGTACCAGATGGCTTCGTGGGTGAATTCTTCCAAACATTTAGAGAAAAGTTAATACCTATCCTTCTCAATCTATTCAAAAAATTGAAGAGGAAGGAATACTTCCAAACAGTCTAGTAGGCCAGCAGCATTACCCTAATACCAAAACCAGACAAAGACACTACACCAAAGGAAGTTCACAGATCAATATCCCTGAAGAATAACAAATGCAAAACTCCTCAACAAAATATTAGCAAACTGAATTCCAAAATATATCAAAAAGGATCATTCACCACATCCAAGTAGGATTTAGACCAGGAATGCAAGGATGGTTCAACATCTGCAAGTCAATCAACATGATGCACCACATCAACAAAAGGAAGGATAAAAATAAAAATAAAAACACAATAGAAGCCAAAAAAGCATTTGACAAATTTCAACATCCATTCATGATAAAAACTCTCAACAAAGTAGTTGTAGAGGGAACTTACTTCAACATAATAAAGGCCACGTATGATAAGCCCAAAGCTCACATTGCACTCTATGGTGAAAAGCTGAAAGCTTTTCTTCTAAGATCAGGAACAAAACAAGGGTGCCCACTCTCATCTCTTTTATTCAACATTGTACTGGAAGTCCTAGCCATGGCAACCAGAGAAGGAAAATAATTAAGCGACATACAATTGGGTAAGAAAGAAGTAAAACTGTCACCATTTGCAGGTGACATGATAGTATATATATATATATATAAAACCCTAAAGACTCCAAAAATCTATTAGAACAAATAAATAAATTCTGTAAAGTCACAGGATATAAAATAAATATATAGAAATCTGTTGCATTTCTTTATGCACATAATGAACTAGCAGAAAGAGAAGTCAGGAAGACAATCCCATTTACTATCGTATCAGAAAGAACAAAATACCTAGGGATAAACCTGGCCACAGAGGTGAAAGACCATACTCGGAAAACAATAAAACTTTGGTGAAAGAAATTGAAGAAGACACAAATAAATGGCAAGATATTCCATGCTCATAGACAGGAAGAATTAATATTGCTTAATGGCCATACTACCCAAAGCAATCACAGATTCAATGCATTCCCTATCAAAATACCAATGACATTTTTCACTGAACTAGAGCAAATGATCCTAAACTGTGTTTGGAATCACAAAAAGCTCTGAACAGCCAAAGAAATCTTGAGAAAGAAGAACAAATCTGTGGGTATCACGGTTTCTGACTTTGAACTATACTACAAAGCTACAGTGATCAAAATGGTATTGTACTGGCACAGGAATAGAAACATAGAACAATGGAACAGAATGGAGATCCCAGAAATGAGCCCATGTTTATATGGTCAATTAATATATGACAAAGGAGGAAAGGATATACAATGGGAAAAGGGCAGTTTACAGTAAATGGTGTTGGGATAACTGGACAGCTACATGTAAAAGAATGGAACTGGACCACTGTCTTACACCATACACAAAAATAACTTGAAATCAATTGAAGACTTATGTAAAACCTAAAATCATAAAATTCCTAAAAGAAAACATAAGCAGTAAGTTCCTGGATGTCAGCCTTAGCAAATTTTTCTGGATACATCTCCCCAGGCAAGAGAAACCAAAGCAAAATTAAACAAGTGGTACTACATCAAACTAAAAAGCTTTTGCTCAGTGAAGAAAACCATCAACAAAATGAAAAGACAATCTACTCTTATGGGACAATATATTTTCAAATAATATATCTGATAAGGGGCTATTATCCAAAATATATAAAGAACTCACACAACTCAACAATATAAAATCAAATAATCCTATGAAAAATGGACAGAAGACCTTAGGCATTTTCCAAAGAAGACATACGGATGGTCAATAGACACATGAATAGGTACTCAACATCACTAATCACCAGGGAAATGCAAATCAAAACAACAAGATATCACCTCACACCAGAGTGGGTATAATCAAGAAAAGGAATAACATGTGTTTGTGAGGATGTGGAGAAAAGGGATCCCTCATGTTCTGCTGGTGAGATTGTCAGTTGGTTCAGCCACTATGGAAAGCAGTATGGAATTTTTTCTAAAAAATATAAAAATAGAAATACCATATAGCCTAGCAATTCCACTTCTGGGAATTTACCTGAGGAAAACAAAGTCATTAATTCAATAAGGTATATGTACTCCTGTGTTTATTGTAGCATTATTTACAACAGCCAAAATATGGAAACAACCTGAATGTCCATTAATTAATTAATTACTAAAGAAGAGGTGGTATATATATATACACAATAGAATATTACTCAGCCATGAAAATGAAATCTTTCCATTTGTGACAGCATGGATGTACCTAGAGGATATTATGCTAAGTGAAATAAGTCAGAGAAAGAGAAATGCCATGTTATTTCAGTTACATGTGGAATCTAAAAAAGAAAAGAAACAAAAAACAAAACATAGTACACTCATAGTCATAGGAAATACACTAGTGGTTGCCATATGGGGCAGTGAAAAAGGTGGAGGAAAAATTAGTGAAAATATTTGATACCTTGATCTGAGTGATGGTTACATGAGTGTATTCACATTTCAAAATGTTTCAAGCTGTACTTTAAGATTTGAGCATTTTATTGTATAGTCCTCAAAAAATAAATAAAAGTATACATAACACCTGAAAGAACCTCTAAAATTATATGTAAAATAAAAGGAAAAAATTACACATAGGAGGTCTTTACTGAAGACCTATTGAGTAAGAATCTTTGTGGCAGCACTTAGCTTGGTATTTTGAAAAAGTGTCCCAGAATATCTTTATAGGCATCCATAAGTCAAATACTATAGAAACTCTTTCTTCTCTGGAGATAGGATGCCAATATTTTTTTTTTCTGGAGCAGAGACAATCTAGACCAATTGTTTCTGACCCTCATTTTTTGGAATTTGTTTGAGCCTGATGAAGCTATTGATTAGTTTCTATACTATTCTAGAAGAGAATTGAAAGATGGAAACTTTGCCGAGAAAAAGTATGCTTACATAAATAATTAGCTATGTGATTTGAAGGAAGTTCACAGTACCCTTGAAATTTACCCATGGGGCTCCTGCTCTAGGATTTTGTTTTAAGAGGGGCTTCAGTGATGTTTGAAAGATACATGGAAGACCCTGGCTTCCTAATAGACAAGAACCTCAAAACTGGCCTTCACTGAAGCCAGAAAGTATATGAGGCTCTGTTAGGGAAGTTAGAACATTCCTGATTTAGATGATATAACTGGGAATAACTAGTGTAGGACTGGAAGAAGCACAAAAACTGGATCTTTCAGCTACTCACCTGTCTAGAATCTGCACACTAGCCTGCTCCACTCTGTTCAGGATGTTCATAGGTGACTTGTTTTTGTTCCAGAATGCACCCCAGCCTAGGACATGGGCCAGATCATTGCCGGTTCCAAGTGGGATGACTGCCAGCTGACACTGCAAGAAACAAAATCAGGCACCCTTTTCAGACAATCCTACTAAGATGTACCCATGGAAGAATACATAAGCTGCTTTTTTGGAATGACTGTGGTCTCAAAGCCAGTGGCATTAGAGACTTTTGATTCTAGGAATTATAACCCTTAGGAGTTGGGCCCCATTCTTGGAAATTCATAACTTACTAAGCAAAGGGAAAAGTTGCTAGAATATGCCAATATTTATAGCCATGCTCATGAAAGAGAAATACAGCCACAGATTTGTATCATGTCTGGGCCAAGGAGGTAAGGTGTCTCAAGGGACAAAGCTACTGGAGTAAGAAGAGTAGGCGGTGGCTAAGAGAGAGCGGGGAGAATAGAGGACGTTTTGCTACTCTTGAGGCTTAGGGAAGAAAATCAGTGGCCTCTGGAGGGGAAGGAAATTGGAGTCTGAATGCTGCCTTAGGCTACATCTTCTTTTTTGTTTTCTGCTTTCCTCCCCTTCAGATCTTCACTTTGCAGTCTGGGGAATAGAGCACTGATCACTTTTTCTGTAAACTCCATCATTTCTCCTTATCACCGATAGACTACCAGAAAATGGTCTAGGTGAGCAGGCTTAGATAGGGGAGCTATCAGTCAGGTTGACTATGAAATTAGTGAGAATTGTTTTATAGACAAAGACAGTAAAAACAAGGGATTCTTGGAATGAGCAGCTGCACACACCTCCAAGTCTCTCTGGCAATGGATAAACTGAGTCAGTTAAAGACTTACCCTTTCATGTAATCCAAAGACATCAATCAGAGATAAGACCCAGCTCACACTGCCATCTCCACCACAAACCACAATGCGAAAGAGAGCAAAGTTCTTGAACATGCACAGCCTGGAAGGAAGAGAGGGAAAAGGAGTCAATTCATGAATTGCTGGGTTTTCCAGCTCCTTGTTACAATGTGCTAGGAGATAAGGACTGTTACTCCTTGCTTTTCTTTCACTTACCCCATCTCTCTGTGTATCTAACATCATAGGCAACGTTCCTACAACAATTCTGGAGATCAGGCTTTACCTCAAACCATACTCTTCTGTGCCCAACCTTGCTCTGGAAGCTTCTAGTAAACTAGCTTAACTCATTTTCTGAGGCCAGTGGGCTCACAGAAAACAGGGTTGAACAGCCAGGAAAACAGGCCTATAGTAGAGATATATCTATTTGGCCCCAAGAAAAAGAGAGTGGGTGATAGGAAATGTGGATTGTAAGATCAATTTGCCTCCTACTCTGAGGTCAGGAGACACAGTTATACCTCTTCCAACCAGAAATGGTGGAACAAATCTGAGAGCAGGACATGAGCTTGAAAGGATTTCTAGGAGAGGGCTAAAATTCCTATAACCAGTTAACCCCAAATGCTCTGAAGTTATAAGTTTGTATCCAGACTTGAGAAAATAAATCTTACCAGCCAGTTATTAAAAGCAATTCCAGGAAGCCTATTCTAATCTAGAATCTACAGAGGCAGGAGTCCCTTCTATATACCCAATTATCCCTTACCCAATGCTTACCCTGCTTCATGTCCACCCTTAGATAAGTCAAAGACTTGGAATGGGTTAAGGTATTGCTTAATTTTTGGAGAAAGACGATCCCTTGGTGATCGCCACTTTTAGAGTTGATGAATATGAGAAGGGGACATGAACAGAGTGATGACCAATCGAGACTCCAGAAGTCTGAAGATACTACTAATTGACATGACACATGAGAAAAAAAAAAAGGCAAAAAAGAACAAGGTCTTTGAGATTGGAAACAAGACATGACTTAACTTCAAATTTTGCACAGACTTAAAAACAGTTTTATTTAGGCCTAATTGATATCCAAAGAGTTGCATATATTTAATATGTGCAACTTAATGAGTTTAGATATATGCAAACATCCATGATACCATCACCACAGAACACCTCCCAGAGTTTCCTTGTGAACCAGTCTCCTGAGACTGATGAGCAGATGAGAAGTCAGGACACAACCCAAAGGGGCATTTATTATAAGTCTGTCCAGCTTTTGCCAGGAAAATGACATTTTCTGAGCAACTACTACATGTCAATCTCATGCTAGATACTGCTAGGGGCATAGTCCCTGTCCTCCAACTGGGGAAACAGACTCATACATAAGAGTATGTTGGAATACAAGGAATAAGGAAATTGGTGCCACAACTGAGGATTAATAAAATGCTGTGGGGAAACTGAGGAAGGAGTGGGTTGAGAGCCAAGGAGGAGGGTGAGCACACCAATTAGTCCTCTCTCTGTCTGAGATAGCTTAGTTTTTACAGTGAGAAGATACCAGGTCAGGAAAGACGGGGAGGAAAGGTTGTCTTTTAGCTAAGACCAAATGACAGACCATATCAATGTGGAATGAAACAGGGAGCTTTAATAACCCCTCTAAGGCTCTGGAAGAGCAATCCAAGTTATCATACCAACTTTCAGGGGATACAAGACTATAGGGAAACTGAACAAGAGACAGGCTTTTAATAATCCCCAACACTGAAGTTCTGCATAGAGAAGTAGAGTTATAGCAGTCTAAATTGCCAAAGCCTGCCAGCTCATGCTGAGTTTTAGAGCCTGTTGGCAGGAAGACAGCCAGTGAGCAATGGCTCCCTAGGAGATGCTAGATAAATCATGAGCCCCCAAACCTCTGAGCTTGTGGCTTGCCAGGGATACTCCAGCAAAAGTGAAAGTAAAGGGCAAATGACATGTGGCTTACTCCTGAATGGTGCAGGGCAAGGGGAGGTGAGTTGAGATGTCCCATTTACAGTAACCTGGGTGAAAGGGAGTCTAAAGGAATACTGCTGACTTGAACAGATTTCATGGCTGTTTTTCTTGGGTAAATCTAAGGCAGGCTTCCTCTATGGGCCAATTCCTACTCACTGGGCAGTAGAGCTTGAAGTCATCCTAAGTCAACTAGCTAGTCATGTACCAAATTTTCAGGGCTTGCCACAACTCACAGATACAAGAAGAGCCTATTATTTTCATTATAAGTAGTTACTCTCCCTGAACACATTATCTAAAAGTAGTACCCTATTCAATATTTTTAAACAAAACATATATATTGACACAATGCTAATTAACACACATTAATTCATCCATTCACCAAATATGTATTGGGGGTGTTCTCTGTGTCTGTCCTTGTTATATTCTGGGAATACAGTGGTGGACAAGATAGAAACAGTCTCTGCTCTTGTGGAACTTATATTCTAATGGTAGGAGAGAGACTCTAATGAACATATATAGAAAATAATGTGATATGAAAGAAAAGAAAGCATGGAAAGGGGATGGAGACTGAAGGGGGTGTTATTTTAGACAGGGTGGTCAGCGACAGCTTCTCTGGGCAGTGACATTTAAGATAAGACTTAAATGAAGTGAGGAAGTGTGTAATGTAGATTGGGGGGAAGAGTTTTTTGAGGCAGGAGGAAGAATAAGCTCAAGGACCCAGAGAAGGGAGACTGGGGTGTCTGAGGACCAGTAAAGAGAATAGCTGGCTGTTGTGGAGTAAGGATCAGAGAGGCAGAAGATGAGATTAGAGGGGTGACAGGGACCAGATAAAATGATAAGATGTTAGGAGAAGCAGTTCAAAAATAAAGGTGAGAGTGTTTAGTATGGAATTGAAGCATTATGGGTTGGGTCATAAGATATTTGAAGAAAATAATCAAAAGGTGATACCTTTTTATGTGCTTGTTCCCCAACCAATCAGTAATGCAGGCCCCAACTAACAGCCTGGCCCCAGTCTTACCTCTCCTTTGTTTTATAACATAATTCTGCTCTGTCCCTCCTTCCCTTACTCAGAAACTACCTGCTAACACCCTCTAAGTGATCATGTGAGTTTGGGTATGTATCCTAATTAAAGGATTCATGGGAATAGCTTCCTGCCAACATCCAGTGGAACTGAGAGGTAAGTTTAAATCAAGGATTATCTATGTCCCCAGTGTTTTTTAACAGAGTCAAAGGCCTTTCTGGTTAATCCCTTTCTAAAGGTGAGGTAGCAGTGGCAGTGAGACCAACTACTGTTAACTATTTGGGTCTCAGTTTCCTTATATGCAAAGTGGGCTGTTCAAAAAACTAACTTGTTCCCCCTTTTTCAATGAAAATAAGCTGGGTGTTACACTGATGAGAAAAGAAAATATAAATTGTCTCTTAAATGTGAAATGATGAGCAAATTTACTCATGATAAGAAAGATTTTAATTAAAACTAGTCCATGGTACCATTTTGTTCTTGTATAAAAGATGGGCAAGAAAAGATAACATACTTGACTGAGGAGGCCATGGGGAAATATGTACTCTCATGCATTGAGGATGGAAGTGCAAAGTGACACAAATCCTGTAGAGAGGGAAATTTGACAGTATCTATGAAAACTACATAGTCATATTCATTTTAGGGGCAGAGCCAAGATGGCGACATGAGTAGGAAAGTGGGAATTGCCTCCCAAAAACATATATATTTTTGAAAATACAACAAATACAACTATCCCTAAAAGAGAGAACAGAAAACACAGGACAACAGCCAGACTACATCCACACCTGCGAGAACCCAGAGCCTGGTGAAAGGGGTAAGATACAAGCCGCAGACAAGCGGGACCTGAGCGCCCCTCACCCCAGCTCCCAGAAGGAGGAGAGGAGTCAGAGCGGGGAGGAAGAGAGAGCCCAGGACTGCTAAACACCCAGCCCTAGCCATCTGCCCCGGAGCACAGACACACAGTGCATGAGTGGGGTGCTGGAAAATAGGGAAGCAGGAAAGTAAGACCTGTGAGCAGGTCCTGCAGCCAGCGCCCCTGGGACAAAGAAAAGTGAGTGCTTTTTGAAAGTCTTAAAGGGACAGGGACCCCACAGCTGGACGGAAGTATCCCGGGTCACAATCCAGCAGCTGGAAATTCCAGGGAACTCTGGGTGCACTAACCCCCTGGACAACAGCTCTGAGACCCCTCATGGCAGTAAATAGCCCTCCGTCCATTACCCCTCTGGGGCCCAGCCATAGCAGAGCAGCAGCCTGAGGCTGGCCACACACACAGCAAGGGAGCTTCCTCCATACCGGCTGGGCAAGATACAGAGACCAAGTCTACATGCAATTGCCCAACACAAGCAAATAGGGGTTGCAGTTGTCCCTGTAAAGAAAGGCCAGGAGCAGGTGGAAAGAGTCTTGGCTCTCCGAACTGACAGATAAGTCAATAGCATATCACTGCATCTATCAAAATGAAAAGGCAAAAAAATTTGATCCAGACAACAATAACCCAGACATCTTCAACATCTTCTACGTCTTCCCCTGAGAAGGAACCTGGGGAGATAGATTTAACCAATCTTCCTGAAAAAGAATTCAAAACAAAAGTCATAACCATGCTGATGGACTTGCAGAGAAATATGCAAGAACTAAGGAGGGAGAATACAGAAATAAAACAATCTCTGGAAGGACTTCAAAGCAGAATGGATGAGATGCAAGAGACCATTAACGGACTAGAAATCAGAGAACAGGAATGCAGAGAAGCTGACACAGAGAGATAAAAGGATCTCCAGGAATGAAAGAATATTAAGAGAACTGTGTGACCAATAGAAATGGAACAATATTCGCATTATAGGAGTACCAGAAGAAGAAGAGAGAGAAAAAGGGATAGAAAGTGTCTTTGAAGAAATAATTGCTGAAAACTTCCCAAAACTGGGGGAGGAAATGGCCTCTCAGTCCACAGAAGCACACAGAACTCCCATTACAAGGGACCCAAGGAGGGCAACACCAGGACACATAATAACTAAAATGGCAAAGATCAAAGACAAGGACAGAGTATTAAAGGCAGCCACAGAGAAAAAAAGGTCACCTACAAAAAAAAACCCCATCAGGCTATCATCAGACTTCTCAACAGAAACATTACAGACCAGAAGAGAATGACATGATATACTTAATGCAATGAAACAGAAGGGCCTTGAAACAAGAACACTGTATCCAGCACGATTATCATTTAAATATGAAGGAGAAATTAAACAATTCCCAGACAAGCAAAAGTTGAGGGAATTTGCCTCCTACAAACCACCTCTACAGGGCATCTTACAGGGACTGCTCTAGAAGGGACCACTCCTAAAAAGAGCACAGATGAAAACACCCAACATATGAAGAATGGAGGAGGAGGAATAAGAAGGGAGAGAAATAAAGAATCATCAGACCGTGTTTACAATAGCTCAATAAGGGAGTTAAGTTAGACAGTAAGATAGTAAAGAAGCTAACCCTGAACCTTTGGTAACCACAAACTTAAAGCCTGCAATGGAAATAAGTACATACCTTTCAATAATCACCATAAATGTAAATAGACTGAATGCACCAATCAAAAGACACAGAGTAATAGAATGGATAAAAAAGCAAGACCCATCCATATGCTGCTTAATAGAGACTCACCTCAAACCCAAAGACATGCACAGACAAAAAGAGAAGGTATGGAAAAAGATATTTCATGCAAACAACAGAGAGAAAAAAGCAGGTGTTACACTACCAGTATCAGAAAAAATAGACTTCAAAACAAAGAAAGTAACAAGAGATAAAGAAGGGCATTACATAATGATAAAGGGCTCAGTCTAACAAGAGGATATATCCATTATGAATATATATGCACCCAATATAGGAGCACCAACATATGCGAAACAAATACTAACAGAATTAAAGGAGGAAATAGAATGCAACGCATTCATTTTGGGAGACTTCAACAGACCACTCATTCCAAGGGACAGATCCACCAGAAAGAAAATAAGTAAGGACACAGAGGCACTGAACAACACACTAGAACAGACAGACCTATTAGACATCTACAGAATTCTACATCCAAAAGCAACAGGATACACATTCTTCTCAAGTGCACATGGAACATTCTACAGAATAGACCACATACTGGGCCACAAAAAAAGCCTCAGTAAATTCCAAAAGATTGAAATCCTACCAACCAACTTTTCAGACCACAAAGGCATAAAACTAGAAATAAATTGTACAAAGAAAGCAAAAAGGCTCACAAACATATGGAGGGTTAACAACACGCTCCTAAATAATCAATGGATCAATGACCAAATTAAAATGGAGATCCAGCAATATAAGGAAACAAATGACAACATCAACACAAAGCCCGAACTACTGTGGGATACAGCAAAAGCAGTCTTAGGAGGAAACTATATAGCAATCCAGGCATATTTAAAGAAGGAAGAACAATCCCAAATGAATGGTCTAATGTCACAATTATTGAAATTGGAAAAAGAAGAACAAATGAGGCCTAAGGTCAGCAGAAAGAGGGACATAATAAAGATCAGAGAAGAAATAAATAAAATTGAGAAGAATAAACAATAGCAAAAATCAATGAAACCAAGAGCTGTTTCTTCGAGAAAATAAACAAAATAGATAAGCCTCTAGCCAGACTTATTAAGAGAAAAAGAGAGTCAACACACATCAACAGAATCAGAAACGAGAAAGGAAAAATCACGATGGACCCCACAGAAATACAAAGAATTATTAGAGAGTACTATGAAAACCTATATGCTAACATGTTGGGAAACCTAGGAGAAATGGACAACTTCCTAGAAAAATACAACCTTCCAAGACTGACCCAGAAAGAAAGAGAAAATCTAAACAAACCAATTACCAGCAACGAAATTGAAGCGGTAATCAAAAAACTACCAAAGAACAAAACCCCCGGGCCAGATGGATTTACCTCGGAATTTAATCAGACATACAGAGAAGACATAATACCCATTCTCCTTAAAGTTTTCCAAAAAATAGAAGAGGAGGGAATACTCAAAACTCATTCTATGAAGCCAACATCACCGTAATACCCAAACCAGGCAAACACCCCACCAAAAAAGAAAACTACAGACCAATATCCCTGATGAGTGTAGATGTAAAAATACTCAACAAAATATTAGCAAAACGAACTGAAAAATACATCAAGAGGATCATACAGCATGACCAAGTGGGGTTCATCCCAGTTATGCAAGGATGGTACAACATTCGAAAATCCATCAACATCATCCACCACATAAACGAAAAGAAAGACAAAAACCACATGATCATCTCCATAGATGCTGAGAAAGCATTCCACAAAATTCAATATTCACTCATGATAAAAACTCTCAATGAATGGGTATAGAAGGCAAGTAACACAACATAATAAAGGCCATATACGATAAACCCACAGCCAACATCATACTGAATAGTGAGAAGCTGAAAGCTTTTCCTCTGCGATCGGGAACAAGACAGGGATGCCCACTATCCCCACGGTTATTCAACATAGTACTGGAGGTCCTAGCCACGGCAATTAGAGAGAACAAAGAAATACAAGGAATCCAGATTGGTAAAGAAGAAGTTAAACTGTCACTATTTGCAGATGACATGATATTGTACATAAAATACCCTAAAGACTCCACTGCGAAACTAGTAGAGCTAATATTGGAATTCAGCAAAGTTGCAGGATACAAAATTAACACACAGATATCTGTGGCTTTCCTACACACTAACAATAAACTAATAGAAAGAGAAATCAGGAAGACAATTCCATTCACAATAGCATCAAAAAGAATAAAATACCTAGGAATAAACCTAACCAAGGAAGTGAAAGACCTATACCCTGAAAACTCTAAGACACTCTTAAGAGAAATTAAAGAGGTCACTAACAAATGGAAACTCATCCCATGCTCCTGGCTAGGAAGAATTAATATCGTCAAAATGGCCATCCTGCCCAAAGCAATATACAGATTCGATGCAATCCCTATCAAATTACCAACAGCATTCTTCAATGAACTGGAACAAATAGTTCAAAAATTTATATGGAAACACCAAAGAACCCGAATAGCTAAAGTAAGCCTGAGAAAGAAGAATAAAGTGGGGAGGGGATCTCACTCCCCAACTTCAAGCTCTACTACAAAGCCACAGTAATCAAGACAATTTGGTACTGGCACAAGAACAGAGCCACAGCCCAATGGAACAGAATAGAGACTCCAAACATATATGGTCAACTAATATTCGATAAAGGGGCCATGGACATACAATGGGGAAATGACAGTCTCTTCACCAGATGGTGCTGGCAAAACTGGACAGCTACATGTAAGAGAATGAAACTGGATCACTGTCTAACCCCATACACAAAAGTAAATTATAAATGGATCAAGACTTGAATGTAAGTCATGAAGCCATAGAACTCTTAGAAAAAAACATAGGCAAAAATCTCTAAGACATAAACATGAGTGACCTCTTCTTGAACATATCTCCCCCAGCAAGGGAAACAAAAGCAAAAATGAACAAATGGGACTATATCAAGCTGAAAATCTTCTGTACAGCAAAGGACACCATCAATATAACAAAAAGGTATCCTACAGTATGGGAGAATATATTCATAAACGACAGATCCGATAAAGAATTGACATCCAAAATGTATAAAGAGCTCACACACCTCAACAAAGAGCAAATAATCCAATTAAAAAATGGGCAGAGGAACTGTATAGACAGTTCTCTAAGGAAGAAATTCAGATGACCAACAGACACATGAAAAGATGCTCCACATCGCTTGTCATTAGAGAAATGCAAATTAAACCACAATGAGATATCATCTCACACCAGTAAGTATGGCTACCATCCAAAAGACAAACAACAACAAATGTTAGTGAGATTGTGGAGAAAGGGAAACCCTCCTACACTGCTGGTGGGAATGTAAATTAGTTCAACCATTGTGGAAAGCAGTATGGAGGTACATCAAAATGCTCAAAACAGACTTACCATTTGACCCAGGAATTCCACTTCTTGGAATTTACCCTAAGAATGCAGCACTCCAGTTTGAAAAAGACAGATGCACCCCTATGTTTATTGCTGCACTATTTACAATAGCCAAAATATGGAAGCAACCTAAATGTCCATCAGTAGATGAATGGATAAGGAAGATGTGGTACATATACACAATGGAATATTGCTCAGCTGTAAGAGAAAACAGATCCTACCATTTGCAACAACGTGGATGGAGCTAGAGGGTATTATGCTCAGTGAAATAAGCCAGGCGGAGAAAGACAAGTACCAAATGATTTCACTCATATGTGGAGTGTAAGAGCAAAAGAAAACTGAAGGAACAAAACAACAGCAGAAGCACAGAACCCAAGTATGGTCTAACAGTTACCAAAGGGAAGGGACTGGGAGGACAGGTGGGATGGGAGGGAAAAGGGCGGGAAAAAAGAAAGGGGGCATTACGATTAACATGTATAGTGTGTGGGGGCACGGGGAGGGCTGTACAACACCGAGAAGACAATTAGTGATTTTACAGCATCTTACTATGCTGATGGACAGTGACTGTGAACGGGTATGTGGGGGGGACTTGGTGAAGGGAGAAGCCTGGTAAACATCATGTCCTTCATGTAACTGTAGATTAATGATACCAACTTAAAATTAAAATTAAGAAAAAAGAATATATATTTATAGTTAGTAGTGTATTCATGAAAAAATAGATGCTATTCAATAAATTAATGGCAGTAGTCAAGTGTTTGTGAGTAGGGATGGGGTGGGGCTGCAAGATACTGAGAAGACCAGAGTAAGGGTAGCACAAAGTATTTTTTTACTGAACATTTTGTGTATATGTGGATATATGTGGACAATATAAGTATATTAAGTAGTCAATAATTAAATATATGTGAAACATATGAATATATTAACTAGCCAATAATTAAATTGAGAAATAGTAAAAAAGAATTATGCTAATGCTACCTACAATTTAATAGCTATGGAGGTGTGGTTGAAATCATTTGTTGATCCATTTGGCAGACTGGGGCATGGGCTGCTTTCTGCAGTGTATTTCTTCAAGAGAATACATCTGTGTGCCCCAACCGGTTGCCTTCTATGTTTATTCACTAATTTAGAGCAAACAACTTATCTGGGTATTCATCTCTCCATATGTACAATAGCAGCATGTTATGATGATTAATAAAATAATCCTGAATAGGGATGGAAAGCAGAGGGATAAAGAGAAAATTCTGTATAAGTCAATTCAAACTTCAGTATCAAAGCTAATTTGGTCACAGATGGGAAGAAAAGCAAAACAGACCTGTCAGAACATCATTCCCAGAAGATTAAAAGGGAAGCCCCATCTAGCATTTCCTTCAGAGTCAGAGAACATCTGAATTTGAGCAAGACCAAGTTTGCTATGAGAATCCTCTGAACAGGGTTACAAAAAAAGTGTGGCATTGTGGGCTGGAATGTAGTAATGTTAGGCAGATTCATAATTAGATAAGTAATTGTGTCCACAAGGTTGCTTTTGAACAGGCTTATTTTAATTGTAAGAGAATGTCCTGTAGTGTTCATCAATTTTAATCAACATTTCAAATGAAAACATGGAAGGATAGCTTGCCAATTTTGAAGTACCCAAAGCTGGAGGGATAGCTATTAGATGACAGAATCAATTGAAAAATGACCTGAATGGGCAGATGGGTCAAAGTCAACAAGATGAAAAAGGGATAATTGTGAAGCTTGGCCTTTGGCTAAGGACATAAATTGTACCAGAAAGGACAATAGGAACTTGGCTTGGTAGTAACAAGTGTGAAAAGAATTTAGGGGATTTAGTTGACTTTAAGCTCCAGATAACTCAAAGCCTGAAAAAGCTCATGCTTCTTTAAGCTGCATTAATACATCTACAGTGCCTCAAAGAGGGAGTCAACAGTCCCTCTCAAATTTGTTCAGTTCACACTACAGAAAGATATTAAGTTAGCATAAGTTTGGCTTACTGTTCCTTTTCCTGTATTTTAAAACAATCTTTTACAAATGTTAGTTCATATAACACTCATAGCAGAACCTGTTGGCCAATTACAAAGGGGAGGTGGCAGCCACTAAAAACTATATGGGGTGACTGGTGGGATGCTGAGGCAGGCATTCTTTAGTCTGCTCAAAGATATCTTCTGGTGAGCAAAGTCTCAGATTCAAGACTAGGTTGATTTTCATTGGAAGCCTAAGTTTGCTCTGCTGACTAGTTTGCTACTTTTCCTCTTCTATAAACCTCATCTTACCTCTTGTCCTATCCTTCTCCTATCTAGTCCAGCATCTCTTGTTTACCAGGTCATCAATCTCATTACATCTCTAGTCAACCATCTGCTAGGTGACTCTGTGTGGATAAATATTTGAGTAGATATGAGAATTATATATGGATGCATCACAGAGTGAGGTTAGCTTGGTGTCTGTATATGTTAATATGGGGACATATGAATTCACTTACTTGCAGAAACCTGTGTGAATGGCTCATCTGTATTTCTGTTAGGGTTGGAAAATGAACTTCAAGAGACTAGAGTGGCTCTGAGTGTGTGTATATATATATGCACACATGTGCACATGTGCTATGTCTAGTTCTAAAACTATTGTAATGGCTACAGTAATCCTTGCTCCATTTTGTTATATAACTAAAGAAACTGATTCTCTTCTTTCTTTTCCTTTCCTTTTACCTCCTAATGCTGGCTCTTCCTTGGCAACGAAGTGGTTAGCATGCATCAGTATAGGGATAATTTTTAAGTGAATGAAATGTGGGTTCATAATCCCTTCTGGACCAGTGGGCATCCCACATGCCAGAGATAGATAAATTAGCATATTGGTAAACTATAGATTAAAACATTCCAAAAAGGGTTTGAACTAACCTCCAGTAAGTGAAATTGACCATATATAGAGTGAAGCTAACCATATATAATATGAAATTAATGGGCAATGTATCTCTTCACTGGCTTAGTGAAACAGTAGTATGTTCATTGGTAAATATATTAGATTTCTAAATTGTTTAGTGTTAGTAAAATATTCAGGTCTTTTTTTTCTGTGATAATGTGATTTTGATCTTGACTCCCATTCTTTAATAATGAGTAATGGGAGAAGCAAATGAACAACTCAATCGCAGCAAGGAGTTTCTCAGAAGAAGCAAAGATGTGGGGAAGCAGAGGTAAATTAAAAAAGGCACCATTAGCAATTGCTAAATAGTGAATCATTCCCATGGGTGTCTACAGTTTCCACTGGGCAAGAAGACTGAGTATTCAGTTTTGTGCTTCTTTGGGACTATGTTTCTGGATATTTACACTCTTTGCATATTATTAATTATCATCACAATATACAGTATCATTCCCATTTACAAATGGGGAAAGTGAAACTCAGAGAATATAAGTGACTTGCCCAAAGTCACCTACCTAGTTAGAGACCAAAATTCATGTTTACCTGTCCTGTAACTTTTCCCTTACACCACGATGCCTCCTATTCTTAAAAACCAAACATAAAACTAAACAAAACATCCCTCACCTTTCCTCCTATTTTTTCTGATCTAACATCTCTAGACCTCCTGATAGAAGATTCTATACAAAGTTTACTCTTGCTGCATTGATTTTATCAATACCTCTTTTCTTTGCAAAGTCCTATAATTGGTTGAAACTCCTAATATTTGCTAATCTCCAAGTGTCTCTACCACTCCTTTGGCCCCAGAATATGCTACCTTAATCTGTCAATTGTCATGTCAATATCCTGGAAACACAATAATCATAAGCTCTGGCAATGCCAGTATTGTGGATCACTTTGTAGACTTCAAACACCTTATAAATAGAGTTCTCAAGAAATCACTAGTGTCCTGGAATTGACAAAGTATAAATGGAGTGCACTGGGGAAATAATCATATTAGTTTCAGACTTGGGGACAACTTTTGTGTTAGTTTCTATTTTAAAAGTAGCATAACCTGAGCCTTCATGTAGTTTTTTCTTCCTACCTGGATGCAAACTAACTTATTTCATGGACTATCTACTGTCTGAAAATCATGAAAAAGCTTAAATCAATTCTGATCATTGAGAAACAATTGTGACAGAGCCTACAGAGAACATGCTGACATACATATACACCATAATCATCAACATTCACCATTTCAAAGGTCTAAAAAATACATGATCTCTCTACACACATGAATGCTCCTACTTCCCCAAAAATGTTTGGTTAGTAGAGGAGAATAATTTAATCACAGTCCTTTTCCCCAGTCTTTGTACCTCCCTCTATCCCCAATGTGTTTCTGAGGTTAAAGTTTAGCTACTCACCATCTCCTTTAGGGTCGCTGAGAGCAGTGGGAGGAATGACCGATGTTCGATGACTTCTAAACCAGCATTCCTTGGAAAACCGTCTTCTACAGTCTTCATGCAAGTGAAACAACAAGAGAAGAAAGAAAAAAAAGGAGGGGGAAGACAAAAGGATAGTACTGATCATGCTTGAGTTCCAACTTCAAGATTTGAGTCCTTAGTATTAAAATCTCCCTTTCTGAGATTTGACGCCATACTCATTACCCTAACTCAACCTGGACACCCTCTGTCCACCTTGAGCCTACTCCCTCCCTGAGTGAGGCCTCTGAATTATGTTCCTTTCAAGTATGGCTTTAAGAAGATACCCACATAGGCACTAAGAAGACACCACTCCTAGGACACAATCAAAGTGGCCTACAGAATGGGGAGCTTACTTGCTGTTTAAGGGTACTAATTCTGATAATATGCTATTACACTTTAATCCTTATAACAACTCTGTGTAGTATGGAAGACATAATTAGGTTCATTTTAGAAATGAGGATACCACAGCTCAGAGCGGTGAAGTACCTTGCTCAAGGTCAAAGAGCTTGGAAGTGACAGAGCTGAGACTCTGCTCCTTTCCCACAAGCAACCACTCTTCCCAGTCTTCTGACATCTTCAAGCACCACTTCCTGGACATTACACAGTTACTAGAGGATACAAACTGGCCTGATTAGGTAAAAGCAATTAAAAGAGATCCATAGGACCACCAGTCTTTTTGGTTTTGCTCAGATATGATTGACATATAACATTATATTAGCGTCAGGTGTACAACAAATTGATTTGATATTTGTTTATATTGTGAAATGATCACCATAATAAATCTAGTTAACCTCTGTTACCATACACAGTTACAAAAAATGTTTTTCTTGTGTTAAGAACTTTTAGATGTACTCTCTTAGCAACTTAAAAATATACAGTACAGTATTATTTATTTATTTATTTAGGTATAATTAATGTACAATTACAAGAGCAACATTATGGACACTAGACTTCCCCCATTATCAAGTCCCCACCACATATCCCATTACACTCACTGTCCATCAGTGTAGCAACATGCAATAGAATCACTACTTGTCTTCTCTGTGTTGTACTCCCTTCGCTGTGCCCCCCACTACATTATGTGTGCTAATTGTAATGCCCCTTTTTCCCCTTATCCCTCCCTTCCCACCCATCTTCCCCAGTCCCTGTCCCTTTAGTAACAGTCCATTCTTGGGTTCTGTGAGTCTGCTGCTGTTTTGTTCCTTCAGTTTTTTCTTGTTCTTATACTCCACAGATGAGTGAAATCATTAGGTACTTGTCTTTCTCTGCTTGGCTTATATCACAGAGCATAATACCATCTAGCTCCATCCATGTTGTTGCAAATGGTAGGATTTGTTTTCTTCTTATGGCTGAATAATATTCCATTGTGTATATGTGCCATATCTTCTTTATCCATTCATTTACTGATGGACAATTAGGTTGCCTCCATATCTTGGCTATTGTAAATAGTGCTCTGATAAACATAGGGGGGCATATGTCTTTTTCAAATTGGATTCCTGCATTCTTAGGATAAATTCCTAGGTGTGGAATTCTTGGGTCAAATGGTATTTATATTTTGACTTTTTGAGAAACCTCCATACTGCTTTCCACAATGGTTGAACTAATTTACATTCCCACCAGCAGTGTAGGAGGGTTCCCCTTTCTCCACAACCTCACCAACATTTGTTGTTGTTTGTCTTTTGGATGGTGGCAATCCTAACTGGTGTGAGGTGATATCTCATTGTGGTTTTTGTTTGCATTTCTCTAATGACAAGTGATGTGGAGCATCTTTTCATGTATCTGTTGGCCATCTGAAATTTTTATTTGGTGAACTGTCTATTCAGCTCCTCTACCCATTTTTTAATTGGATTATTTGCTTTTTGTTTGTTGAGGAGCAAATATATTTTGGATGTCAACCATTTATCGGATCTGTTATTTATGAATATATTCTCCCATACTCTAGGATGCCTTATTGTTCTATTGGTGGTGTCCTTTGCTGTACAGAAGCTTTTCAGCTTGATATAGTCCCATTTGTTCACTTTTGCTTTTGTTTCCCTTGCCCGGGGGGATACGTTCATGAAGAAGTCACTCATATTTATGTCCAAGAGATTTTTGCCAATGTTTTTTTCTAAGAGTTTTATGGTTTCATGGCTTACATTCAGGTCTTTGATCCATTTCGAATTTACTTTTGTGTATGGTGTTAGACAGTGATCCAGTTTCATTCTCTTACATGTAGTTGCCACGTTTTGCCAACACCAGCTGTTGAAGAGGCTGTCATTTCCCCATTGTATGTCCATGGCTCCTGTATCATATATTAATTGACCATATATGTTTGGGTTAATATCTGGACTCTCTATCCTGTTCCACTGGTCTGTGGGTCTGTTTTTGTGCCAGTACAAATTGTCTTGATTACGGTGGCTTTGTATAGAGTTTGACGATGGAAAGCAAGATCCCCCTGCTTTATTCTTCCTTCCAAGGATTGCTTTGGCTGTTCGGGGTCTTTTGTGGTTCCATATGAATAGTAGAACTATTTGTTCCAGTTCATCGATGAATGCTGTTGGTATTTTGATAGGGATTGCATTGAATCTGTAGATTGCTTTAGGCTGGATGGCCATTTTGACAATATTAATTCTTCCTAGCCAAGAGCAGGGATGAGTTTCCATTTGTTGGTGTCCTCTATAATTTCTCTCAAGAGTGTTTTGTAGTTTTAAGGGTATGGGTCTTTCACTTCCTTGGTTAGGTTTATTCCTAGGTATTATATTCTCTTTTTGACATTTTTAAAAATTTTGTTATCATTAATCTACAATTACATGAAGAACATTATGTTTACTAGGCTCTCCCCTACCCCAAGTCCCCCCCACAAACCCCATTACAGTCACGGTCCATCAGCATAGTAAGACGTTGTAGAATCACTACTTGTCTTCTCTGTGTTGCACAGCCCTCTCTCCTTTTCCCCCACCCCCCACATTATACATGCTAATCATAATAAACCCTTTCTTCTTCCCCGCCCTTATCCCTCCCTACCGTCCCATTCTCCCCAGACTCTTTCCCTTTGGTAACTGTTAGTCCACTCTTGGGTTCTGGGATTCTGCTGCTGTTTTGTTCCTTCAGAGTTTTTCCTTTGTTCTTATGCTCCACAGATGAGTGAAATCACTTGGTATTTGTCTTTCTCCCCTTGGCTTATTTCACGGAGCATAATACCCTCTAGCTACATCCATGTTGTTGCACATTGTAGGTTTGCTTTCTCCTTATGGCTGAATAAAATTCCATTGTGTATATGTACCACATCTTCTTTATCCATTTATTTACTGATGGACACTTAAGTTGCCTCCATTTCTTGGCTATTGTAAATAGTCCTGCGATAAACATAGGGGTGCATCTGTCTTTTTCAAACTGTAGTGCTGCATTCTTAGGGTTAACTCCTAGAAGTAGAATTCCTGGGTCAAATGGTATTTCTATTTTGAGCATTTTGAGGAACCTCCATACTGCTTTCCACAATGGTTGAACAAATTTACATTCCCACCAGCAGTGTAGGAGGGTTCCCCTTTCTCCACAACCTCGCCAACATTTGTTGTTGTTTGTCTTTTGGATGGTAGCCATCCTTACTGGTGTAATGTGATATCTCATTGTGGTTTTAATTAGCATTTCTCTGATAACTAGCGATGTGGAGCATCTTTTCATGTGTCTGTTGGCCATCTGAATTTATTCTTTGGAGAACTCTCTGTTCAGCTCCTCTGCCCATTTTTTAATTGGATTATTTGCTTTTTGTTTGTTGAGGTGTGTGAGCTCTTTATATATTTTGGATGTCAATTCTTTATCGGATCTGTCATTTATGAATATATTCTCCCATACTGTAGGATACCTTTTTGTTCTATTGATGGTGTCCTTTGCTGTACAGAAGCTTTTCAGCTTGATATAGTCCCATTTGTTCATTTTTGCTTTTGTTTTCCTTGCCCGGGGAGATATGTTCATGAAGAAGTCACTAATGTTTATGTCCAAGATATTTTTGCCTATGTTTTTTTCTAAGGGTTTTATGGTTTCATGACTTACGTTCAGGTCGTTGATCCATTTTGAATTTTCTTTTGTGTATGGGGGTGGTCAATGATCCAGTTTCAATCTCTTACATGTAGCTGTCCAGTTTTGCCAGCACCATCTGTTGAAGAAACTGTCATTTCCCCATTGTATATCCTTGGCTCCTTTATCGAACACTAACTGACCATATATCTTTGGGTTAATGTCTGGAGTCTCTAATCTGTTTCATGGGTCTATGGCTCTGTTCTTGTGGCAGTACCAAATGGCCTTGATTACTATGGGTTTGTACTAGAGCTTGAAGTTGGGGAGTGAGATTCCCCCAAGTTTATTCTTCTTTCTCAGGATTGCTTTGGCTATTCAGGATCTTTGGTGTTTCCATATGAATTTTTGAACTATTTGTTCCAGTTCATTAAAGAATGTTATTGGTAATTCGATAGGGATTGCATCAAATCTGTATATTGCTTTGGGTAAGATGACCATTTTGACTATATAAATTCTTCCTAGCCAAGAGCATGAGATGAGTTCCCATTTGTAAGTGTCCTCTTTAATTTCTCTTAAGAGTGTCTTATAGTTTTCAGGGTATAGGCCTCTCACTTCTTTGTTTAGGTTTATTCCTAGGTATTTTATTCTTTTTGATGCAACTGTGAATGTAAGTGTTTTCTTGATTTCTCTTTCTATTGGTTCATTGATAGCGTATAGGAAAGCCACAGATTGCTGTGCGTTACTGTTGTATCCTGGAACTTTTCTGTATTCCGATACCAGTTCTAGTAGTTTTGGAGTGGAGTCTTTAGGGTTTTTTATGTACAATATCATGTCATCTGCAAATAGTGACAGTTTAACTTCTTCTTTACTAATCTGGATTCCTTGTATTTCTTTGTTTTGTCTAATTGCCGTGGCTAAGACCTCCAGTACTATGTTGTATAACAGTGGGGAGAGTGGGCATCCCTGTCTTGTTTCCGATCTCAGAGGAAAAACTTTCAGCTTCTTGCTGTTCAAGATGACATTGGCTGTGGGTTTATCATATATGGCCTTTAATATGTTGAGGTACTTTCCCTGTATACCCATTTTACTGAGAGTTTTTATCATGAATGGATGTTGTATTTTGTCAAATGCTTTTTCAGCATCTATGGAGATGATCATGCGGTTTTTGTCTTTCTTTTTGTTTATGTGGTGGATGATGTTGATGGATTTTCAAATGTTGTACCATCCTTGCATCCCTGGGATGAATCCCACTTGGTCATGCTGTATGATCCTCTTGATGTATTTTTCAGTTCGTTTTGCTAATATTTTGTTGAGTATTTTTACATCTACACTCATCAGGGATATTGGTCTGTAGTTTTCTTTTTTGGTGGGGTCTTTGCCTGGTTTTGGTATTAGGGTGATATTGGCTTCATAGAATGAGTTTGGGAGTATTCCCTCCTCTTCTATTTTTTGGAAAACTTTAATGAGAATGGGTATTATATCTTCTCTGTATGTCTGATAAAATTCCGAGTTAAATCCATCTCACCCGGGTTTTTTTTTCTTGGGTAGTTTTTTGAATACCGCTTCAATTTCTTTCCTGGTGATTGGTTTCTTTAGATTTTGTGTTTCTTCCTTGGTCAGTCTTGGAAGGTTGTATTTTTCTAGGATGTTTTCTATTTCTTCTAGGTTTTCCAGCTTCTTAGCATATAGGTTTTCATAGTAGCCTCTAATAACCCCTTGTATTTCTGTTGGGTCCGTCGTGATTTTTCCTTTCTCATTTCTGATTCTGCTTATGTTTGTTCATTCTCTTTTTCTCTTAGTACGTCTGGCTAGAGGCTTATCTATTTTGCTTATTTTCTCAGAGAACCAGCTCTTGGTTTCATTGATTTTTTCTATTGTTTTATTCTTCTCAATTTTGTTTATTTCTTCTCTGATCTATATTATGTCCATCCTTCTGCTGACTTTAGGCCTCATTTGTTCTTCTTTTCCCAATTTTGATAACTGTGACTTTAGACTATTCATTTGGATTTGTTCTTACTTGTTTATATATGCGTGGATTGCTGTATACTTTCCTCTTAAGACTGCTTTTGCTACATCCCACAGAAGTTGTGGCTTTGTGTTGTTGTTGTCATTCATTTTCATATATTGCTGAATCTCCATTTTAATTTGGTCATTGATCCATTGACTATTTAGAAGTTTGTTGTTAAGCCTCCATGTGTTTGTGAGCATTTTTGCTTTCTTTGTACAATTTATTTCTAGTTTTATACCTTTGTGGTCTGTAAAGTTGGTTGATAGAATTTCAATGTTTTGAATTTACTGAGTCTCTTTTTGTGGCCTAGTATGTGGTCTATTCTGGAGAATGTTCCATGTGCACTTGAGAAGAATGTGTATCCTATTGCTTTTGGATGTAGATTTCTATAGATGTCTATTAGGTCCATCTGTTCTAGTGTGTTGTTCAGTGCCTCTGTGTCCTTACTTATTTTCTGACTGGTTTTTCTGTCCTTTGGAGTGAATGGTGTGTTGAAGTGTGCTAAAATGAAGGCATTGCCTTCTGTTTTCTGCTTTCCTTCTGTTAGTATTTGTTGCACATATGCTGGTGCTCCTGTATTGGGTACATATATATTTATAATGGGTATATCCTCTTGTTGGACTGAGCTCTTTATCATTATGTAATGTCCTCCTTTTCTCTTGTTACTTTCTTTGTATTGAAGTCTATTTTGTCTGATACTAGTACGGCAACACCTGCTTTTTTCTCCCTATTGTTTGCATGAAATATCTTTTACCATCACTTGATTTTTAGTCTGTGCATGTCTTTGGGTTTGAAGTGAGTCTCTTATAAGTAGCATATAGATAGGTCTTGTTTTTTATCCATTCAGTTACTCTGTGTCTTTTGATTGGTGCATTCAGTCCATTTACATTTAGGGTGATTATCGATAGGTATGTACTTATTGCCATTGCAGGCTTTAGAGTCATGGTTACCAAAGGTTCCAGGTTAATTTCCTTACTATCAAAGAGTCTAACTTAACTCACTTAGTATGCTGTTACAAACACAATCTAAAGGTTCTTTTCTATTTTTCCTCCTTTTTCTTCCTCCTTCATTCTTTATATATTGGGTGTCAATTTCTGTACTCCTTGTCTACTCCTTGATTGACTTGGGGATAGTTAATTTAATTTTGAATTTGCTTAGTAATTAGCTGTTCTACTTTCTTGACTGTGGTTTTATTACCTCTGTTGACAGCTATTAAACCTTAGGAACTCTTCCATCTATAGCAGTCCCTCCAAAATACACTATAGAAATAGTTTGTGGGAGGTCAATTCTCTCAGCTTTTGCTCATCTGGAAATTGTTTAATCCCTCCTTCAAATTGAAATGGTAGTCTTGCCGGATAAAGTAATCTTGGTTCAAGACTGTTCTGCTTCATTGCATTAAATACATCATGCCACTCCCTTCTGGCCTGTAAGGTTTCTGCTGAGAAATCTGATGTTAGCCTGATGGGAATTCCTTTGTATGTGATCTTATTTCTGCATCTGGCTGCTTTTAACAGTCTGTCCTTATCCTTGATCTTTCCCATTTTAATTACTATGTGTTTTGGTGTTGTCTTCCTTGGGTCCCTTGTGTTGGGAGATCTGTGGATCTCCATGGCCTGAGGGACTGTCTCCTTCCCCAGATTGGGGAAGTTTTCAGCAACTACCTCCTCAAAGACACTTTCTATCCCTTTGTCTCTCTCTTATTCTTCTGGTATCCCTATGATGCGAATATTGTTCCGCTTGGATTGGTCACACAGTTCTCTCAATATTCTTTCATTTTTAGAGATCCTTTTTTCTCTCTGTGCCTCAGCTTCTTTGTATTCCTCTTCTCTAGTTTCTATTTCATTTATTATCTCCTCCACCATATGCAACCTGGTTTTAATACCCTCCATGGTGTTCTTCAATGACTGGATCTCCAACCTGAATTCATTCCTGAGTTCTTGGATGTCTTTCCGTACCTGAATTAGAATGGTAATGATTTTTATTTTGAAATCCCATTCAGGAAGAGTCACGAGATCCACATCATTTAAATCTTTCTTGGGAGTTGTATTAATAATTTTACTCTGGACAAGGTTCCTTTGGCATTTAATGTTTGTATATGGTGCCCTCTAGTGTCCAGAAGCTCTATTCTGGAGCTGTTCAGCTTCTGAAGCCATGTTGGGAGTCGCAGGGGAGTGGTACTGGTGCCTGGGGGGAGGAAAGAACTGTTCCCTGCCTTCTGAATCTTGTGCCTGTCTCCACTGCCTGAGCCAGTGGGCTGGTCACACAGGTATGTTTTTGTCCCAGAGCAGCTGGATATGGATCCCTGCTTTCCACAAGCAGCCAGAATCCCTGTCTCCCCAGGAACTTTGCCTGTATTAACTTTCCAACCTGGTAGTCATGCGTGTCTCATGAAAGCACCATGAAATGTAGGTTTGTGCTCCCAGAGCAGATCTCCAGAGCTAGGTGTTTAGCAGTCCCAAGCCTTCCACTCCCTCCCTGCTCAGTTTCTCTTCCTCCCACTGGTGAGCTGGGGTGGGGGTATGACTCAGGTCCTGCGTAGCCACAGCTCTGGTACATTACCCCATTCTGTGAGGTCTGCACTTTTCTCCAGGTGTACGCAGTCTGACGCCATCCTCTTTCCTGATGCTCTCTCAGGATTAGTTGCATCAATTAAATTTTCTAATTGTATCCAGTCTTATGAGGAAGCCTCTGTCTCTCCTTTCACGCTGCCATCTTTAATCATCTTAATGTCGAATTATATTCTTTTTGATGCAATTTTGAATGGAATTGTTTTCCTGATTTCTCTTTCTGCTAGTTCATTGTTAGTGTATAGGAATGCAACAGATTTCTGTGTATCAATTTGGTGTCCTGCAACTTTGCTGAATTAAGATAGTAGTTGTAGTAGTTTTGGAGTGGATTCTTTAGGTTTTTATGTACCATATCATGCCATCTGCAAACAGTGACAGTTTGATTTCTTCCTTACCAATCTGGATGCCTTTTATTTCTTCATGCTGTCTGATTGCCGGGGCTAGGAACTCCCATATGGTGTTAAATAAAAGTCGGGAGAGTGAGAATGCATGGAACCAAGATGGTGGCATGAGTAGAGCAGCAGAAATCTCCTCCCAAAACCATATAAATTTCTGAAAATACAACAAATACAACTATTCCTAAGAGACAGACTGGAAGACACAGGACAACAGCCAGACTACATCTACACCTGTGAGAACTCAGCGCCTCACGAAGGGGGTGAGATACAAGCACTGGCCCAGTGGGACCCAAGCACCCCTCACCCCAGCTCCCAACCAGAGGAGAGGAGTCAGAGCAGGGAGGAAGTGGGAGCCCAGGACTTCTAAACACCCAGCCCTAGACATCTGCACCAGAGCACAGAAACACAGTGCGTGCATGCATGGGGGGCTGGAAACTAGGGAAACAGGACAGTAAGACCTGGGAGCAGGTACCTACAGCCAGCACCCCTGGGACAAAGAAAAGTGAGTGCTTTTTGAAACTCTTAAAGGGACAGGGAACCCACAGCTGCACAGAAACATCCCGGAACACTTAGAATAGCAGCTGGGAATCCTGGGGAACTCTGGGCACCTTAACACCCTGGGCAGCAGCACAACTCAGAGGCCCCTCACGGCGATAGAGAGCCTCCTGCTTGTTTCCCATCTGACGCTGCTCCACCTTAGGGGAGAAGCAGCCTGAGGCAGTAGGGCAAAGCTTCTTTCACAGCGGCCGGGCAAGAATTGGAGACCACGTCTGTGTGCAGCTGCCCAGCGCAAGCCACTAGGGGTCGCTGTTCTCCCAGGAGAGGAAGGCCACAAACCAGCAAGAAGGGTCATTCTCCCGGCCAACACATGCATCAGCTCCCTACAAATTCCTCTATCACCACGAAAAGGCAAAAGAATTTGATACAGACCAGACTAACCCAGACATCCTCCCCAGACAAGGAATCTAGGGAGAGAGACCTAACCAATCTCCCTGAAAAAGAATTCAAAATAAAGGTCATAACCATGCTGATGGAGATGCAGAGAACATGTAAGAGCTAAGGGATGACATCTGGAAGGAGATTACACAAATAGAAAAACCTCTGGAAGGATTTATAAGCAGAATGGATAAGATGCAAAAGGCCATTGGTGGAATAGAAACCAGAGAACAGGAAAGTATAGAAGCTGACACAGAGAGAGACAAAAGGATCTCCAGGAATGAAACAATATTAAGAGAACTGTGTGACCAATCCAAAAGGAACAATATCTGCACTATAGGGGTACCAGAAGAAGAAGAGAGAGAAAAAGGGATAGAAAGTGTCTTTGAAGAAATAATTGCTGAAAACTTCCCCAAACTGGGGGAGGAAATAATCAATCAGACCATGGAAGTGTACAGAACTCCCAACAGAAAGGACCCAAGGAGGACAACACCAAGACACATAATAATTAAAATGTCAAAGATCAAGGACAGGGACAGAGTATTAAAGGCAGCTAGAGAGAGTAAAAAGGTCACCTACAAAGGAAAACCCACCAAGCTATCATCAGACTTCTCAACAGAAACCTTACAGGCCAGAAGAGAATGGCAAGATATATTTAATGCAATGAAACAGAAGGGCCTTGAACCAAGGATACTGTATCCAGCACGATTACCATTTAAATATGAAGGAGGGATTAAACAATTCCAACACAAGCAAAAGTTGAGGGAATTTGCCTCCCACAAACCACCTCTACAGGGTGTCTAAGAGGGACTGCTCTAGATGGGAGCACACCTAAAAAGAGCAGGGAACAAAACACCCAACATATGAAGAATGGAGGAGTAGGAAAAAGAACGGAAAGAAATAATCATCAGACTGTGTTTATAACAGCTCAGTAAGCAAGTGAGGTCAGACAGTAAGGTAGTAAACAAGCTAACCTTGAACCTTTGGTCACCACAAATCTAATGCCTGCAATGGCAATAAGTACATATCTTTCAATAATCACCCTAAATGTAAATGGACTGAATGCACCAATCAAAAGACACAGAGTAATAGAATGGATAAAAAAGCAAGACCCATCTATATGCTGCTTAATAGAGACTCACCTCAAACCCAAAGACATGCACAGATTAAAAGTTAAGGGCTGGAGAAAGATATTTCATGCAAACAACAGAGAAAAAAGCAGGTGTTGCAATAATAGTATCAGACAAAATAGACCTAAAAATAAAGAAAGCAACAAGAGATAAAGAGGAACATTACACAATGTTAAAGGGCTCAGTCCAACAAGAGGATATAATCATTAAAAACCTATATGCACCCAATAAAGGAGCACCAATATATGTGAAACAAATATTAACAGAATTAAAGGAGGAAATAGAATGCAATGCATTCATTTTGGGAGGCTTTAACACACCACTCACTCCAAAGTACAGATCCAACAGACAGAAAATAAGTAAGGACACAGAGGCATTGAACAACATGCTAGAACAGATGGACCTAATAGAAATCTATAGAACTCTACATCCAAAAGCAACAGAATACACATTCTTCTCAAGTACACATGGAACATTCTCTAGAATAGACCACATACTAGGCCACAAAAAGAGCCTCAGTAAATTCAAAAAGATTAAAATTCTACCAACCAACTTTTCAGACCACAAGGTATAAAACTAGAAATAAATTGTACAAAGAAAGCAAAGAGGCTCACAAACACATGGAGGCTTAACAACATGCTCCTAAATAATCAATGGATCAATGACCATTTAAAATGGAGATCCAGCAATATATGGAAACAAATGACAACAACACAAAGCCCCAACTTCTGTGGGACACAGCAAAATCAGATTTAAGAGGAAAGTATATACCAATCCAGGCATATTTAAAGAAGGAAGAACAATCCCAAATGAATAGCCTAATGTCACAATTATCGAAATTGGAAAAAGAAGAACAAATGAGGCCTAAGGTCAGCAGACGGAGGGACATAATAAAGATCAGAGAAGAAATAAATCAAATTGAGAAGAATAAAACAATAGAAAAAATCAATGAAACCAAGAGCTGGTTCGAGTACATAAACAAAATAGATAAGCCCCTAGCCAGACTTATTAAGAGAAAAAGACAGTCAATACATAGCAACAGAATTAGAAACGAGAAAGGAAAAGTCATGACGGACCTCTTAGAAATACAAAGAATTATTAGAGAATACTATGAAAACCTATAACAAGCTGGAAAACCTGGGAGAAATGGACAACTTCTTAGAAAAATACAACCTTCCAAGATTGACCCACAAAGAAACAAAATCTAAACAGACCAATTACCAGAAAAGAAATTGAATCGGTAATCAAAAGACTACCCAAGAACAAAACAAAACCCCCGGGTCAGATGGATTTAAGTCGGAATTTTATCAGACATACAGAGAAGACATAACACCCATTCTCCTTAAAGTTTTACAAAAAATAGAAGAGGAGGAAATACTCCCAAACCCATTCTATGAAGCCAACATCTCCCTAATACAAAAACCCGGCAAAGACCCCACCAAAAAAGAAAACTACAGACCAATAACCCTGATGAACGTAGATGCAAAAATACCCAATAAAATATTAGCAAACCGAATTCAAAAATACATCAAAAGGATCATACACCACTACCAAGTGGGATTCATCCCAGTTATGCAAGGATGGCACAACATTCGAAAATCCATCAACATCATCCACCACATCAACGAAAAGAAAGACAAAAACCACATGATCATCTCCATAGATGCTGAAAAAGCATTCGACAAACTTCAACATGCATTCATGATAAAAACTCTCAACAAAATGGGCATGGAAGGCAGGTACCCCAACATAAAAAAGGCCATATATGATAAACCCACAGCCAACATCATACTGAACAGCAAGAGGCTGAAAGGTTTTCCTCTGAGATCAGGAACAAGACAGGGATGCCCACTCTCCCCACTGTTATTCAACGTGGTACTGGAGGTTCTAGGAATGGCAATCAGACAAAACAAAGAAATACAAGGAATCCAGATTGGTCAAGAAGAAGTCAAACTGTCACTATTTGCAGATGATATGATATTGTACATAAAAAGCCCTAAAGACTCCACTGCAAAACTACGAGAACTAATATTGGAATTCAGCAAAGTTGCAGGATACAAAATTAACAAACAGAAATCTGTAGCTTTCCTATACATTAACAATGAACTAATACAAAGAGAAATCAGGAAAACAATTCCATTCACAATAGCATCAAAAAGAATAAAATACCTAGGAATAAACCTAACCAAGGAAGTGAAAGACCTATACCCTGAAAACTATAAGACACTCTTAAGAGGAATTAAAGAGGTCACTAACAAATGGAAACTCATCCCATGCTCCTGGCTAGGAAGAATTAATATCGTCAAAATGGCCATCCTGCCCAAAGCAATATACAGATTCGATGCAATCCCTATCAAATTACGAACAGAATTCTTCAATGAACTGGAACAAATAGTTCAAAAATTCATATGGAACCGTCAAAGACCCCAAATAGCCAACGCAATCCTGAGAAGGAAGAATAAAGTGGGCGGGGGATCTCCCTCTCCAACTTCAATCACTACTACAAAGCCACAGTAATCAAGACAATTTGGTACTGGCACAAGAACAGAGTCACAGGCCAGTGGATGAGAATAGAGACTCCAGACATTAACCCAAACTTATATGGCCAATTAATATACGATAAAGTAGCCATGGACATACAATGGGGAAATGACAGTCTCTTTAAAAGATGTTGCTGGCAAAACTGGACAGCTACATGTAAGAGAATGAAACTGGATCACTGTCTAACACCATACACAAAAGTAAACTCCAAATTGATCAAAGACCTGAATGTAAGTCATGAAACCATAAAACTCTTAGAAAAAAACATAGGCAAAAATCTCATGGACATAAACATGAGTGACTTCTTCATGAACATATTTCCCCGGGCAAGGGAATCAAAGGTAAAAATGAACAAGTGGGCTATATCAACCTAAAAAGCTTCTGTACAGCAAAGGACACCATCAATAGAACAAAAAGGTATCCTACAGTATGGGAGAACATATTCATAAATGACAGATCCGATAAAGGATTGACATCCAAAATATATAAAGAGCTCACATGCTTCAACAAACAAAAAGCAAATAATCCAATAAAAAAATGGGCAGGGGTGCTGAATAGACAGTTCTCTAAAGAAGAAATCCAGATGGCCAACAGGCACATGAAAAGATGCTCCACATCGCTAATCATCAGAGAAATGCAAATTAAAACCACAATGAGATACCACCTCACACCAGTAAGGATCTCCATCATCGAAAAGACAAACAAGAACAAATGTTGGCGAGGTTGTGGAGAAAGGGGAACCCTCCTCCACTGCTGGTTCGAATGTAAACTAGTTCAACCAGTGGAAAGCAGTATGGAGGTTCCTCAGAATGCTCAAAATAAAAATACCATTTGACCCAGGAATTCCACTTCTAGGAATTTACCCTAAGAATGTAGCACTCCAGTTTGAAAAAGACAGATGCACCTCTATGTTTATATCTGCACTGTTTACAATAGCCAAGATATGGAAGTAACCTAAATGTCCATCAGTAGATGAATGGATAAAGAGGAAGTGGTACAAAGAAACAATGGAATATTATACAGCAATAAGAAAAAAGCAGATCCTACCATTCCAAACAACATGGATGGAGCTAGAGGGTATTATGCTCAGTGAAATAAGCCAAGCGGAGAAGGACAAGTACCAAATGATTTCACTCATATGTGGAGTATGAGAACAAAGGAAAACTGAAAGGAAAAAAACAGCACCACAATCACAGAACCCAAGAATGGACTAATAGTTACCAAAGGGAAAGGGACTGGGGATGATGGGTGGGAATGGAGGGATAAGGGCGGGGAAAAAGAAAGAGGGCCTTGCAATTACCATGTATAGTGCATGGGGGACATGGGGAGGGCTGTGCAACACAGAGAAGACAAGTAGTGATTTTACAGCATCTTACTACACAGATGGACAGTGACTGTGAAGGGGTATGTGCGGGGGGTACTTGGTGAAGGGGGGAACCTAGTAAACATAATGTTCTTTCTGTAATTGTAAATTAATGATACCAAGAAAAAAAAAAGAAAAAGCAAGAATGCCTGCTATTATCATTCCCAACATTGCACTGGTTAGCAGGTTCTGGCCAATGTTATATGATAAAAAGGAGCATGAGGGCTGGAAGTGCAAGATAGCACTCATAATTTGATCATCAATACAGAAACCCAAACTGAATCAACAAATTGCTTTGGGGGTGTGGATGAACTTCCTAAATAATACCCAAGGCACCAACCAGAACTGATGGGTTGGAACAAATCAAAATGAAAGGGAGAAGACAGGTGGACAGTTTTGCAAAGTCTAAAATACAGCCAGGCTACACAGTGATGGCCAGAACCCATTTGAAGAATTAGCAGACTATGTGAATCCATGCATGGCACGCTCAGAAACAGAGAAACGTGTGATTAACTCATGCTGAAAACTGTCCATATTATTTTATTAATTCCCAAATTGGCTGTTCTAGAGATTGTTAATGTGCTTTTTCCACAAAACCAGTACTAAGCCAAGGGAGCCCTAGTCGAATGTTGGCTGGCAAGGGGAAGCAGGACAGGCTGTTCTGTGCCTTTTTTCGGAGTGGAAGGCTGGCTGGAAACCAGCCCCGTTGGTATAGGGCACTTGTCTTCACACCGTCAGTATTTTCAGGTGCTGAATTCTCTTTCAGCTTCTGCACTGAAATTATTATCCAGACCTTATAATACTGCCTGAGATTTTAATGTTTTTAATATCTCTATTATCAGCTCAATTATAATACTAGCTTATTGGACTGACATATTTAATTAGATAGTTTCCTTTTACAAATTTTTGTTCACTTTCAACACATGGAGATTTGCAAGCATCGCTTGGCAAAGCTTCAGGATTCAATAAAAGACAAAAATTATTTACATTTTCCACTGTTGTTATCAAGGAACAGAACAGGAGTTTCATAAAATATATGATGTAATCATCTTCCATGGAATTGAATTTTTTGTTTTCTTGGAATTGAGTATTTTGCTTTGTTACAAATAGTATATTATATTTCTAATTTTATAGTAAAAAAAAAGTGGGGAGAGTGAGCATCCCTGTCTTGTTCCTGATCTTAGGTGAAAAGATTTCAGCTCTTCACTGTTAAGTATGATGTTGGCTGTGGGTTTCTCATATATGGCCTTTATCAGGTTGAGGTATTTGCCCCTATACCCACTTTTTTGAGAGTTTTTATCATGAATGGTTGTTGAATTTTGTCGAATGCTTTTGCAGCATCTATGGAGATGATCATGTGGTTTTGTCCTTCTTTATGTTGATGTGGTGGATGATGTTTATCAGTTTTTGAATGCTGTACAATCCCTGCATCCCTGAGATGAATCTCACTTGATCATGGTGTATGATCCTCTTGATGTATTTTTGAATTCGGTTTGCTAATATTTTGTTGAGTATTTTTGCATGTATGTTCATCACAGACATTGGTCTGTAATTTTCTTTTTTGGTGGGGTCTTTCCCTGGTTTTGGTATTACAGTGATTCTGGCTTCATAGATTGAGTTTGGAAGTATTTCCTCCCCATCTGTTTTTTGCAAAACTTTAATGAGCATGGGTATTATGTCTTCTCTAAATGTCTTATAACATTCAGTGATGAATCCTTCTGGTCCAGGGTTTTTGTTCTTGGGTAGTTTTTGGATAACTGATTCAATTTCTTTGCTGGTAATTGGTCTGTTTAGATTTTCTGTTTCTTCCTTGGTCAGTTTTGGAAGGTTGTACTTTTCTAGAAAGTTGTCCATTTCTTCTAGGTTATCCAGTTTGTTAGCGTATAGATTTTCAAAGTATTTTCTAATAATTCTTTGTATTTCTGTGGGGACCATCATGATTTTTCCTTTCTCATTTCTGATTCTGTTTATGTGTGTAGATCTTTTTCTCTTAATAAGTCTGGCTAGGGGTTAATGTATATATATTTTTATTTTTGCAAAGAACCAGCTCTTGGTTTCATCGATTTTTTCTATTGTTTCATTCTTCTCAATTTTATTTATTTCTTCTCAGATCTTTATGTCCCTCCTTCTGCTGACTTTGGGCCTCATTTGTTCTTCTTTATCCAATTTCAATAATTGAATTTAGACTACTCATTTGAGATTTTTCTTCCTTCTTTAAAAAGGCCTGGATTGCTCTATACTTTCCTCTTACAACTGCCTTCGCTGCGTCCCACAGAAGTTGGGGCATTGTGCTGTTGTTTTCATTTGTCTCCATACATTGCTTGATGTCTGTTTTAATTTGTTCCATGATCCATTGATTATTTAGGAGCATGTTGTTAAGCCTCTATGTGTTTGTGAGCCTTTCTGTTTTCTTTGTACAATTTATTTTTAGTTTTATACCTTTGTGATCTGAAATGTTGGTTAATACAATTTCAAAATTTTTTAATTTACTGAGGCTCTTTTGTGGCCTAGTATGTGGTCTATTCTGGAAAATGTTCCATGGGCACTTGAGAAGAATGTGTATCCTGTTGCTTTTTTGTGTAGAGTTCTGTAGATGTGTGTTAGGTCCATCTGCTCTAGTGTGTTGTTCAGTGCCTCTGTGTCCTTACTTATTTTCTGTCTGGTGGATCTGTCCTTTGGAGTGAGTGGTGTGTTGAAGTCCCCGCAAATGAATGCTGCATTCTATTTCCTCCTTTAATTCTCTTAGTATTTGTTTCACATATGTCAGTGCTCCTGTATTGGATACATGGATATTTATAATGGTTATATCATCTTGTTGGACTGACTCCTTTATCATTTGGTAATGTCCTTCTTTATCTCTTGTTTTGAAATCTATTTTGTTTGACAGAAGTACTGCAACACCTGCTTTTTTCTCCCTGTTGTATGAGTGAAATATCTTTTTCCATCCCTTCACTTTTTGTCTGTGTATATCTTTGGGTTTGAGGTGAGTCTCTTGTAATCAGCATATAGAAGGGTCTTGCTTTTTTATCCATTCTATTACTCTGTGTCTTTTGATTGGTGCATTCAGTCCATTTACACCTAGGGTGATTATTGATAGATATACACTTATTGCCATTGAAGGATTTGTATTCGTGATTACCAAAGGTTGAAGGGTTGCATCGTAACTATCTAACCCTCTGACTTTAACTCACTTTTTATGCTATTATAAACACAGTCTGATGATTCTTTATTCTTTCCCTTCTATTTTTCCTCCTCCACTGTTTATATATTAGGTCTTTCATTCTGTACTCTTTTGTGTTTCCCTTGACTGATTTTGTGGATAGCTGATTTTATTTTTCGCCTTTAGTTAGTACCTGGTTGGTCTGCTTTTTTTGTTGTGATTTTATTTTCTCTGGCGACATCTATTTAGCCTTAGGAGTACTTCCATCTAGAGCAGTCCCTTTAACATACCCTGTAGAGGAGGTTTGTGGGAGGTAAATTCCCTCAACTTTTGCTTATCTGGAAATTATTTAATCCCTCCTTCAAATTTAAATGATAATCTTGATGGATACAGTGTTCTTGGTTCAGGGCCCTTTGGTTTCATTGCATTAAATATATCATGCCATTCTCTTCTTGACTGTAAGGTTTCTATTGAGAAGTCTCAGCATATCCTTATGGGTTTTCCTTTGTAGGTGATATTTTCTCTGTCTCTGGCTGCTTTTAATACCCTGTCCTTTTCTTTGATCTTTGCTATTTTAATTATTATATGTCTTGGTGTTGTCTTCCCTGGGTCCATTGTGTTGGGAGATCTGTGCACCTCCACGGTGTGAGAGAGTATCTCCTTCCCCAGATTGGGGACATTTTCAGCAATTACCTCCTCAAGGACACTTTCTATCCCTTTTTCTCTCTCTTCTTCTTCTGGTACCCCTATAATGTGAATATTGTTTCATTTGGATTGGTCACACAGTTCTCTTAATATTATTTCATACCTGGAAATCCTTTTATCTCTCTCTGCCTCAGCTTCTCTTTTTTCCTCTTCTCTGATTATTCCATTAACAGTCTCTTGCACCTCATCCAGTCTGCTCTTAAATCCTTCCATTGTTCTTTTCATTTCTGTTATCTCTCCCTGGACTTCATCCTTTAGCTCTTGCATATTTCTCTGCAGCTCTGTCAGTATGGTTGTGACTTTCATTTTATATTCTTTTTCAGGAAGATTGGTTCTATTGATCTCACCAGGTCCTCTCTCTGGCGTTTGAGTGATTTTGGACTTGATAGTGTTCTTCTCCCTTTTCATGGTGATAGAAGTGATAGCCAGTGAGTGGTGCATGTGTCATCTGGGAGAACAAAGTCCCTTCCTGCTTGCTGTTCACCTAGCCCTTCTCCGCTGCCTGTGTCAGGTACCTCTACACAGGGGGCAGTCTCTTGGTTAATCCCCTGAGCTGTGATGGGCAGGGCAGCCCTCGGGATGGCCTAGAGCACTGGCAGAAGTCACAGACCAGCGGCGTGTGTTCTCCTGGTAGAACGGTGCCCCTTTGTGTATTCTGGACTTTGCACCGGCTTCCTCTGCCTAGGCCAGGCAGCTGCATGCAGGGGGAAGCCTCTGGATCTGGCCCAGTTAGCTGCATACTGGGAGAAGTCTCTGTGTGGTTTCTGTGCGTGGGGCTGCTCCCCAGCTGCTCTGCAGCAATGGTGGGTCAGCCGGTTTGCTTGCAGTGCCTGCATGGGGTAATAAACAGCAGGCTTCTTATCACAGTGAGGGGCGGGCTTTGGAGCTGTGTTGCCATTGGGGGTGAGGGCGCCTAAAGTTCCTTAAAATTCTCAGCCTGCTGGGCTGAGTGTGTCAGGACGATTCTGTCCGCGTGTTAAGTCCTTGCCCCTTTAAGACTTTTGAAGTGCCCGCTTTTCTTTTGTCCCAGGGGAGCTGGCTGTGGGGACCTACTCGCAGTCTTTGTCTTGAATTTTACTTTTCCATTTCTCTAATATCCAGTACACCATGAAATGTGTGTCTCTGCTCCTGGGGCAGGTTGCTAAGGCTGGTTATTTAGCAGTCCTGTGCTTCCACACCCTCCCCACTCTGATTCTTTCCCTCCTGCCAGTGAGCTGGGGTGGGGGGAGTGCTTGGGTCCCACTGGGTCACAGCTTTGTATCTTACCCTTTTCTGTGAGATGTTGGGTTCTTGCAGATGTAGCCTGACTTGTGTACTGTATCTTCTGGTCACTCTTTTAAGAATAGTTGTATTTGCTGTATTTTCAAATTATATATGGTTTTGGGAGGAGATTTCCACCACCCTACTCATGCCACCGTCTTGAAAAATTGGTATTCATATATTTTGAGCATTGGCTGTCCAAGTGTCCGGGGTGCAGGTGAGGAAGCCCAGGCCACCTACAGTACAATATTATTAATTATACTTACTATGCTGTACTTTACATCCCCATGACTTACTTATTTTAGAACTGGAAGCGTGTACTTTTTGACTCCCTTCACCAATTTTGCCCATCTCCAATGCCCCTCCCTCTGGTAAACAATCTGTTCTCTGTAACTATGAGCTCATTGTTTTAGATTCCACATATAAATGAGATCATGTGGTATTTGTCATTCTAGCAAAATGCCCTCAAGTTACATCCATGTTGCTGTGAATGGTAAGATTTACATAATTTTTATGGCTGGATAATATTCCATTGTGTATATATACCAAATTTTCTTTAACCATTCATTTATCCATGGTCACTTAGGTTGTTTCCATATCTTAGCTTTCATAAATGATGCTGCAATGAACATGGAGGTACACATAACTTCTTGAGTTACTGGTTTTGTTTTCTCAGGTAAATACACAGAAGTGGAATTGATTGATCATATGGTTACTCTATGTTTCATTTTTTGAGGAAACTCCATACTGTTTACCACAGTGGCTGCACTAATTTACATTCCCACTGACAGTGGAAAAAGCATTCCATTTTCTCCACATCCTCACCAACACTTCTTATCCCTTGTCTTTTTGATAACAGCCATTCTGACAGGAGTGAAGTGGTATCTCATATGGTTTTGATTTGCAATTTCCTCATGATTAGTGAGTGATGTGAGTACCTTTTCATGTACCTTTTGACTATCTATTTATGTTCTTTGAAAACATGTCTATTCAGCTCCTCTGCCCATTTTTAATTGGATTGTTTGTTTATTCTTGCTATTGAGTTGTATGACTTTAAAAATATATTTTGGATATATACCTCTTATCAGATATATGATTTGAAAGTACTTTCTCCCATTCAGTAGGTTGCCTTTTCATTTTGCTGATAGTTACCTTTGCTGTGCAGAAGATTTTTATGGATGTAATACCAGGTATTCTTTTTTTTGTCTTTGCTTTTGATGTCAAATCCAGGAAATCATGGTCAAGACTGATGTCAGGGAGCTTACCACCTATGCTTACATCTAGTAATTTTAGAGTTTCAGGTTTTATGTTCATGTCTAATCCATTTTGACCTAATTTTTAAATCTGGTATTAGATGGTGATTCAGTGTCATTCTTAACATGTAGCTGTACAGTTTTCCCACTACCATTTATTTAAGATATTGTCCTTTCCCTATTGTATATTCTTGGCTTCTTGGTCATAAATTAATTGACCAAATATGCATGGGTTTGTTTCTGGACCCTCTATTCTGTTCCACTGATCTATGTGTTTGTTTTTATACAAATACCATACTCTTTTGATTACTATGCTTTGTAGTATAGTTTGAAATCAGGGCGTGTGATGCCTCCTTCTTTGTTCTTTCTCAAGACTGTTTTGGCTCTCCAGGGATTTTTGTGGATCAAAACAAAGTTTGGGATTGACTGTACTATTTCTGTGAAAAATGATATTGGAATTTTCATCCCTTGAATCTGTAGATTGCATTGGGTAGGTTGGGCATTTTACAATATTACTTCTTCCAATCAATTAGCTTGGAATATTTTTCCATTTATTTGTGTCTTCAATTTCTTTCAGCATGTCCTCTAATTATTAGTGCATAGGCCTTTCACTTCCTTGGTGAGATTTACTCCTGAGCATTTTGTTCTTTTTGATGAAATCTTAAGTGGGATTATTTTCTTAATTTCTCTTTCTGACAGTTTGTTATTAATGTATAGAAATGCAACAGACTTTGCATATTAATTTTTGATTCCTGCAACTTTACTGAATTCACTTATTAGTTCTAACATTTTTAGTGGACTCTTTAGGATTTTTGATGTATAATATATCATCTGTAAATAGTGACAGTTTTAGTTCTTCATAACTAATTTGGATACTTTTTATTTCTTTTATTTTTATTTTTCTAGAAAATATTCTATTTTCTAATTGCTCTGGCTAGGACGTCCACTACTATGAGAGATAGAAGTGGTGAGAGTGGGCATCCTTGTCTTGATCTTGATTTTAAAGGAAAAGTTTTCAGCTTTTCACCATTGAGTATGATGTTAGTTGTGTGCATGTCACACATGGCCTTTATTATGTTGAGGTACATTTCCACTACACCTACTTTGTCAAGAGTTTTAATAAAAAACGGATGCTGAACTTGTCAAATGATTTTCTGCATCTATTGAGATTATCATATAATTTTTATCCTTCATTTGGTTAATGTGGTATATCACAGTGATTTGTGGATGTTGAAACATCCTTGCATCCCTAGCATAAATCGCAACTGATCCAGGTGAATGATCATTTTAATGTATTATTGATATATTTGCTAACACATTGTTGAATATTTTTTTCATCTATGTTCATCAGAGATATAAGCCTTCTTTTCTTGTGTCATCCTTATCAAGTTTTGGTATCAGGGTAATGCTGGCCTCATAGAATTAGTTTGGAAGTACTCCTTCCTCTTCCCTTTTTTGGAAGAGTTTAAGAAGGATTCATATTAATTTTTCTTTTTAAGTATTTCATAGAATTCACCAGTGAAGCCATCTGTTTCTGGAATTTAATATCTTTACAGGTTTTTGATTACTGCTTTAATGTCCCTACTAGCAATTGGTCTGTTCAGATTTTTTATTTCTTCATGATTCAGTTTGGGAAGGTTGTAGGTTTCAAGGAATTTCTCCTTTCTTCTAGGTTTTCCAGTTTGTTATCATATAATTATTCATAGTACTCTCTTATTATTTTTATTTATGAAATATCAGTTATAACACTTCCTCTTTCATTTCTGATATTATTTATTTGAGTCTCACTCTTCTTGTCTTGGTTAATCTAGCTAAAGATTTGTTAATATTGTTTATCATTTCAAAAAACCAGCTCTTACTTGCATAGGTCTTTTTTTATTGTCTTTTTTAGTGTCTGTTTCATTTATTTCTCTTCCAGTTGTAGGTATTTCCCTCCTTCTATTAACTTTAGGCTTCATTTATTTTCTTCTGTTTATAGTTCTATAAGGTATAAAATTTAGTTATTTATTTGAGATTTGTCTTGTTTCTTTAGGTAGGCATATATCATTATGAACATTCCTCTTAGAACTACTTCTGTTCATCTGAAAAATTTTGGTATGCTATGTTTCTATTTTCAGTAATCTCAAGGTATTTTATTTCTCTGTTAATGTCTTCTTTGACCCACTGGTTGTTCAGTAGCGTGTTTTTTATTATTTATTTATTTTAAAATTGAAATATAGTTTATGTGCAATTTTATACTGCTTGCAGGTGTACAACATAGTGATTCAACAATTATACACATTACTAAATGCTCAGCATGATAAGTGTTGGTAACTTCTGTTAACATACAAGGATATTAAAATATTATTGACTATATCCCCTGGGTTGTACTTTCATCCACAAGCCTATTTTATATTCTAAATTGGAAATTTGTACCAATTTATCCCCTAGTCTGTTCTCTGTGTTTATTTGTCTATTTATGTTTTGTTTGATTGTATGTATGTTTTGTTTTCTAGGTTCCAGAGGTAAGTGAAATCATGGTGTTTGTCTTTCTCTGTATGACTTATTTTTACCTAGCATAATACTATCTGGGTCCATCCATGTTGTCTCAACTAGCAGGATTTCATTCTTTCTTATGATTGATATTCCATGTATACATGCACCATATCTTCTTTAATAATTCATCTATTGATGAAGACTTAGGTTGCTTCTTTATCTTGGCTATTGTAGATAATGCTGCAATAACATAGGAGTGCAGATAACTTTTCAAATAACTGATTTTGTTTTCTTTGGGTAATTCTGAGAATTGAAATTACAAGGTCATATGATATTCCGATTGTTAGCTTTTGAGAGACCTTTGAAGTGCTTTCCATGTTGGCTGCACCAATTTACATTCCCATCAACAGTGCATGAGGCTTCCTTATTTTCTACATCCAGTCAACACTTGTTATTTCTTTTGTTTTTGATACTAGCCATACTGACTGGTGTGAGGTGATCTCATTGTGGTTTTTATTTATTTTATTTTTCTATTTTTTTAAATTTTTATTATTTTTATTTTGATATCATTAATCCACAATTACATGAAGAACATTATGTTTACTAGGCTCCTCCCTTCACCAAGTCCCGCCCACATACCCCTTCACAGTCACTGTACATCTGTATAGTAAGATGCTGTAAAATGACTACTTGCCTTCTCCATGTTACACAGCCCTCCCCGTACCCCCCACGCACTATACATGCTAATCGTAGTGCCCTCTTTCTTTTTCCCCACCTTTATCCCACCCTTCCCTCCCATCCTCCCCAGTCCCTTTCCCTTTGGTAACTATTAATCCATTCTTGAGTTCTGTGATTCTGCTGCTGTTTTGTTCCTTCAGTTTTCCTTTGTTCTTATACTCCACATATGAGTGAAATCATTTGGTACTTGTCCTTCTCCGCCTGGCTTATTTCACTGAGCATAATACCCTCTAGTTCCATCCATGTTGTTGCGAATGGTAGGATCTGTTTTTTTCTTACGGCTGCATAATATTCCATTGTGTATATGTACCACTTCCTCTTTATCCATTCATCTACTGATGGACATTTAGGTTGCTTCCATATCTTGGCTATTGTAAATAGTGCAGCGATAAACATAGGGGTGCATCTGTCTTTTCCAACTGGAGTGCTGCATTCTTAGGATAAATTCCTAGAAGTGGAATTCCTGGGTCAAATGGTGTTTCTATTTTGAGAATTCTGAGGAACCTCCATACTGCTTTCCACAATGGCTGAACTAATTTACATTTGAACCAGCAGTGGAGGAGGGTTCCCCTTTCTCCACAACCTCGCCAACATTTGTTCTTGTTTGTCTTTTCGATAATGGCGATCCTTACTGGTGTGAGGTGATATCACATTGTGGTTTTAATTTGCATTTCTCTGATGATTAGCAATGTGGAGCATCTTTTCATGTGCCTGTTGGCCATTGGATTTCTTCATTAGAGAACTGTCTATTCAGTTCCTCAGCCCATTTTTTAATTGGATTATTTTCTTTCTGTTTGTTGAAGCATGTGAGCTCTTTATATATGTTGGATGTCAATCCTTTATCGGATCTGTCATTTATGAATATGTTCTCCCATACTGTAGGATGCCTTTTTGTTCTATTGATGGTGTCCTTTGCTGTACAGAAGCTTTTCAGCTTGATATAGTCCCACCTGTTCATTTTTGCCTTTGTTTCCCTTGCCCGGGGAGATATGTTCATGAAGAATCACTCATGTTTATGTCTAACAGATTTTTGTCTATGTTTTATTCTAAGAGTTTTATGGTTTCATGACTTACATTCAAGTCTTTGATCCATTTCGAGTTTACTTTTGTGTATGGGGTTAGACAATGATAGAGTTTCATTCTCTTACACGTAGCTGTCCAGTTTGGCCAGCAACATCTGTTGAAGAGACTGTCATGTCCCCATTGTATGTCCATGGCTCCTTTATCATATATTAATTGGCCATATAAGTTTGGGTTAATGTCTGGAGTCTCTATTCTGTTCCACTGGTCTGTGGCTCTGTTCTTGTGCCAGTACCAAATTGTCTTGATTACTGTGGCTTTGTAGTAGAGATTGAAGTTGGGGAGCGAGATCCCCCCCCTCTTTATTCTACCTTCTCAGGATTGCGTTGGCTATTCGGGATCTTTGACGGTTCCATATGAATTTTTGAACTATTTGTTCCAGTTCATTGAAGAATGCTGTTTGTAATTTGGTAGGGATTGCATCGAATCTGTATGTTGCTTTGGGCAGGATGGCCATTTTGACGATATTAATTCTTCCTAGCCAGGAGCATGGGATGAGTTTCCATTTGTTAGTGACCTCTTTAATTTCTCTTAAGAGTGTCTCGTAGTTTTCAGAGTATAGGTCTTTCACTTCCTTGGTTAGGTTTATTCCTAGGTATTTTATTCTTTTTGATGCTATTGTGAATGGAATTGTTTTCCTGATTTCTCTTTGTATTAGTTCATTGTTAGTGTATAGGAAAGCTACAGATTTCTGTGTGTTAATTTTGTATCCTACTGCTATGCTGAATACCGATATTAGATCTAGTAGTTTTGCAGTGGAGTCTTTAGGGTTTCTTATGTACAATATCATGTCATCTGCAAATAGTGACAGTTTGACTTCTTCTTGAACAATCTGGATTCCTTGTATTTCTTTGTTTTGTCTGATTACCGTGGCTAGGACCTCCAGTACCATGTTGAATAACAGTAGGGAAACTGGGCATCCCTGTCTTGTTCCTGATCTCAGAGGAAAAGCTTTCAGCGTCTCGCTGTTCAGTATGATGTTGGCTGTGGGTTTTTCATATATGGCCTTTATTATGTTGAGGTACTTGCCCTCTATACCCATTTTGTTGAGAGATTTTATCATGAATGGATTTTGAATTTTGTAGAATGCTCTTTCAGCATCTATGGAGATGATCATGTGGTTTTTGTCCTTTTCGTTTATGTGGTGGATGATGTTGATGGATTTTTGAATGTTGTACCATCCTTGCATAACTGTGATGAATCCCACTTGGTCATGGTGTATGATCCTCTTGATGTGTTTTTGAGTTCGTTTTGCTAATATTTTGTTGAGTATTTTTGCATCTACATTCATCAGGGTTATTGGTCTGTAGTTTTCTTTTTTAGTGGGGTCTTTGCCTGGTTTTGGTATTGGGGTGATGTTGGCTTCATAGAATGTGTTTGGGAGTATTCCCTCCTCTTCTATTTTTGGAAAGCTTTAAGGAGAATGGGTGTTATATCTCATCTGTATGTCTGATAAAATTCCGAGGTAAATCCACCTGGTCTCGGCGTTTTGTTCTTGCGTAGCTTTTTGATTACCGATTCAATTTCATTGATGGTAATTGGTCTGTTTAGATTTTCTGTTTCTTTCTGGGTCAGTCTTGGAAGGTTGTATTTTTCTAGGAAGTTGTCCATTTCTCCTAGGTTTCCCAGCTTGTTAGCATATAGGTTTTCATAGTATTCTCTAATAATTCTTTTATTTCTATGGCGTCTGTCTTGATGTTTCCTTTCTCATTTATGATTCTGTTGATGTGTGTTGACTCTCTTTTTCTCTTAATAAGTCTGGCTAGAGTCTTATCTATTTTGTTTATTTTCTCGAAGAACCAGCTCTTGGTTTCATTGATTTTTTCTATTGTTTTATTCTTCTCAATTTTATTTATTTATTCTCAGATCTTTATTATATCCCTCCGTCTGCTGACCTTAGGCCTCATTTGTTCTTCTTTTTCCAATTTCGATAATTGTGACATTAGACTATTCATTTGGGATTGTTCTTCCTTCTTTAAATATGCCTGGATTTTTATACACTTTCCTCTTAAGACTGCTTTTGCTGTGTCCCACAGAAGTTGGGGCTTTGTGTTGTCATTTGTTTCCATATATTGCTGGATCTCCATTTTAATTTGGTCATTGATCCATTGATTATTTAGGAGCATGTTGTTAAGCCTCCGTGTGTTTGTGAGCCTCTTTGCTTTCTTTGTACAATTTATTTCTAGTTTTATACCTTTGTGGTCTGAAAAGTTGGTTGGTACGATTTCAGTCTTTTGGAATTTACTGAGGTTCTTTTTGTGGCCTAGTATATGGTCTATTCTGGAGAATGTTCCATGTGCACTTGAGAAGAATTTGTATCCTGTTGCTTTTGGATGTAGAGTTCTATGGATGTCTATTAGGTCCATCTGTTCTAGTGTGTTGTTCAGTGCCTTTGTGTTCTTACTTATTTTCTGTCTGTTGGATCTGTCCTTTGGAGTGAGTGGTGTGTTAAAGCCTACCAAAATGAATGCATTGCATTCTATTTCCTCCTTCATTTCTCTTAGTATTTGTTTCACATATGCTGGTGCTCCTTTGTTGGGTGCATATATATTTACAATGGTTATATCCTCTTGCTGAGCCCTTTATCATTATGTAGTGTCCTTCTTTATCTCTTGTTACTTTCTTTATTTTGATGTCTATTTTGTCTGATACCAGTATTGCAACACCTGCTTTTTTCTCTCTGTTGTTTGCATGAAATATCTTTGTCCATCCCTTGACTTTTAATCTGTGCATGTCTTTGGGTTTGAGGTGAGTCTCTTGTAAGCAGCATATAGATGGGTCTTGCTTTTTTATCCATTCTATTACTTCGTGTCTTTTGATTGATTCATTAAGTTTATTTTCATTTAGGGTGATTATTGAAAGGTATGTGTACTTATTGCCATTGCACGCTTTAGATTCGTGTTTACCAAAGTTTCAAGTTGTGCTTGTTTACTACCTTACTGTCTGACTTAACTCGCTTATTGAGCTGTTATAAACACAGTCTGATGATTATTTCTTTCCCTTCTTTTTCCTCCTCCTCCATTCTTCATATGTTGGGTGTTATTTTCTGTGCTCTTTTTAGGAGTGCTCCCATCTAGAGCAGTCCCTCTAAAATCCCCTGTAGAGGTTATTTGTAGGAGGCAAATTCCCTCAACTTTTGCTTGTGTTGGAATTGTTTAATCCCTCCTTCATATTTAAATGATAATCGTGCTGGATACAGTATCCTTGGTTCAAGGCCCTTCTGTTTCATTGCATTAAATATATCATGCCATTCTCTTCTGGCCTGTAAGGTTTCTGTTGAGAAGTGTGATGATAGCCTGATGGGTTTTCCTTTGTACGTGACCTTTTTTCTCTCTCTGGCTGCCTTTAATACTCTGTCCTTTTCCCTGATCTTTGCCATTTTAATTATTATGTGTCTTGGTGTTGTCCTCTTTGGATCCCGTCTCTCAGGAGTTCTGTGTGCCTCCGTTGTCTGAGCAACTATTTCCTCCCCCGGTTGGGGGATGTTCTCAACTATTATTTCTTCAAAGACACTTTCTATCCCTTTTTCTCTCTCTTCTTCCTCTGGTAAACCTATGATGCATATATTGTTCCTTTTGGATTGGTCACACAGTTCTCTTAATATTGTTTCATTCCTGCAGATCCTTTTATCTCTCTCTGCATCAGCTTCTATGCATTCCTGTTCTCTGGTTTCTATTCCATCAATGGCCTCTTGCATCTTATCCATTCTGCTTATAAATGCTTCAAGAGATTGTTTCACTTGTGTTATCTCCCTCCAGACGTCATCCCTTAGCTGTTGTGTATTTCTCTTCATCACCGTCAGCATGTTTATGATTTTTATTTTGAATTCTTTTTCAGGAAGACTGGTTAGGTCTATCTCCTTCAGTGGTGTTGACTCTGTTATTTTTGCCTGTCTCAGATTCTGCCTTTTCATGGCGATAGAGATAGTTTGCGGAGCTGGGGTGAGTGACGGCTGGGAGAATGTCCCTTCTTGTTGGTTTGTGGCCTTCATCTCCTGGGAGAAAAGTGACCTCTAGCGGCTTGTGCTGGGCAACTGCACACAGATGAGGTCTCTGATTCTTGCCTGGCCACTATGGAGTTTAGCTCCTCAGCTCCTGTGGGCATGACCTGCCTCGGGCCGCTGCTCCGATATGGCAGAGCTGCATCAGAGGGGAAACAGCTGGGAGGCTGTTTATCTCCATTAGGGCTCTCTGAGCCGCCCTGCTGCACAGGGGTTTAGCGTGTCCAGAGTTCCCCAAGATTCCCAGCTGCTAGGCTAAGTTTCCTGGGATGCTTCCATCCAGCTGTGGGGTCCCTCTCCCTTTAAGACTTTCAAAAAGCACTTGCTTTTCTTTGTCCCCAGGGCTTCAGGGACCTGCTCACAGGTCTTACTGTCCTGTTTCCCTATTTTCCAGCACCCCATGCAGGCACTGTGTCTGCGCTCCGGTGCAGATGGCTAGGGCTGGCTATTTAGCAGTCCTGGGCTCCCTCTCCCTCCCCACTCCAACTTCTCTCCTCCTGCCGGGAGCTGGGGTGAGGGGTGTTCGGGTCCTGCCAGGCCACAACTTGTATCTTATTACCCCCTTCACTAAGCGTTGGGTTCTTGCAGGTGTGGATGTAGTCTGGCTATTGTCCTGTGTCTTCTGGTCTCTCTTTTAGGGAGAGTTGTATTTGTTGTATTTTCAAAAATATATGTGGTTTTGGGAGGAGATTTCTGCTGCTCTACTCATGCCACCATCTTGGAATTGCTATCTGCAGAAATCTTTTTATAGAGTCAACAGCCATGTATTGCCCCCAGGTATGCAGTAATCTAGTCCACCACAGCCAGGTGAGAATCCTGGCCACAGGAACTCTCATTTTATCCACACTTTCTTTTTAATTCTGTCCCCTTTTGGGAAAAACTTACCCACTAACCCAATCAATGTTTTTAAATAAGCCATTGTTTATTTAAAAACCAAATAAGCTAAACATCACTCAGTGTGTTACCTCAAGTTAATAAAATATGTAGACATATATAATACACAAGCAGTGAGTTACCTGCTTGGAGCCACTATGCTTAACAAGGACATGAGAAAAACTGGAATAAACAAACACTTCCTGCCAAAGGATGCATTCAGAGGGGACCCCTTGCCTATCCCTTAAGAGAATTTGCACCATTGCTTCACAGTTCCTGGCCTCTTGCAAATAACATCATCTAACTGCCCCCTTACTGCAACCATGCAGAGCATTAGCTCCAATTTCCAGGTAGTAAATCTGAGGCTTGGGCATTTTCCATTGCTTTGCATGAGCCACAATTATAAACCACAGGTAGACTTTGTGCTCTTTTCACTACTCTACTCATGACAAGAATGCTGGGCGTGCCTGATTAATTAGAATGTGTATCACAAAGTGAACAGACTACCTCCCAAATTGTGTCCTGAAAGATAGGACCATAGACAGCTAAGAATTAAAAGGTGTTCTGTGAACAGCTCAAACTGTTCATGACCTTCCCTTTAAGAGGCAAATGGTAATCCATGGTGGGCAAGAGGGAAGTTCTGTTTCTTTTAAAGCATCCAGGATTGACTAGAAGAGAAAAGAGAATTGACATGTGTACAGCAATTTTCAATGACAAAGTGCTTTCACTTGTTACTGAATTCCCACAGCAGCCCTCTGAAGTAGGTAGTGAAAAACATCTAAGTCATTTCTGCTCTATGGAAGATACCTTGAACTTCAGTTTAAAGGATTCCCCACATATTATTATTTCTAAGACAGTATCAAGATATTTTAAATTTTCCTGTTAAATAAGATTGTCGATGTTTGTTTTTGAGATTTTACAGCATCTTGGGGCTAAAATATTTGTTAGAATAACTCATCTCTAATGTTATTACGGAAGGCAATGAGGAAGGGTACTATGTATGGGAACTATTTGGTGGCCACCAGCTTGCCAATGGGTTTCAACCCCAGGTAAGGTCACTATGGATTCAGTGAGACTGAGAAATGTCAATGGAACATTCTTAGGGTAAAAGAGTTTGTTACCTAGCTTGTTCTCCCAGCAATAGGTCAAGAACTAGAATCAAGTGTGCATCCAACAGTCTCCAGGTCTGTAATCCTCTGTTGTTTCTACCTCTGTCCAGAGCCCTGGGCAGGGCTCTTTATATAGTAACTCAGTTAGTAATACCTTATTGCCTATGGGTGGGAAGAATTAGCCTAGCAGTAGGCCAATTACATTATCAAGTAGTTTAGGGTCAGGTGAGGATCCTGACCATATGTAATTCCCTTTCCCCCATACTCCACCCCTCCAGGATTCTTGCCTCATAATCTATGTGCCCTCAATCTTCTGCAGTGCTTCCTGTGTGAGAAAGCTGGAGCACTGTAACCAGATTCCACAACAGTGACAGAGGCTAACAACAACATACAGATGTGGATAAAGTGAAGGTTTCTGTGGCCAGAATTCTCATCTGGCCTTGCTCGGCTTGCTCACTACACACATGTGGGCAATACATTGCTACTGACTCTGTATAAAGAGCTCTGTCCAGTGCTCTAGGAGACACGGTGGCACAGCTGCAAGACTGCAGGAGAGCACAGACAGGAGTGGTGGCAGTGCTGATGAAAAAGACTGAGACAGCTTTGAGGTAAGAGAGGCCCAGAGGCAGAGACTGGGTTGCTGCATGCAGACTCACTCTGAGTGGATGGAATTCTAGAGATTGACTTGCCCCCATAGTAATAAAGTTGGGTATAAACCCCTTCACCCCAAGAACATTACTTGGTCTCATTGACTCCATAGTGAACTTGTCCAGGTCTGAAACCCTCAGGCAAGACAATTGGCAACATCAGCAGTATTCATTGTTGGCCAAGGAAAAGAACAGGCTGCCCTCATGGGAGGAATGTTTCTGTGGGCTGCACCTATGGATGGGGGAGACATTCGAGTGCCCCCAGTGGACATGTGGTCCAATGTGGTTTGCCTCCTAGAGGACTGGGCTTCACCCCAAGACTGGGAAGGGGTGGAGGCAAAACCTGAGGCAGTAAAGTTGACCCTCAGCAAAATAGGGAATTCCTTAGAGAAAAAGAGTGCCCATGAGGCTGTGGAAACAGTAGGGAGTTTTCTTCTCACAATTTGAGAAAGGCCTTAAGGAAGAAAGACGTCTTCCTGCAGGAAGCGCAAGAAGAGGCAGCACAAGAACGTGAGCTGCAAGGTGCCTTTGAGGAGGTAAAAAATTTGTTGGTTACTTAAATAGCATCACTGCAAGGTGCTGTGGAAATGGTAAAGGATGTCATGGCAGCCTAAGAGGAAGCAACATGAGAAGGAGCAGTGACCCAAGAAGGAGTGGCATGAGAAGCTATGGGGCCAGTGAAGGATGTAGTGGAACCGTCAGTCCTAGAAATGGAGGAGCAGAGGTTTGATAAACAGGTTGGGGTGGAGGCCCTGCTGGTGCTGGAAGCATCACCCCCTCCTCTGTTGAAACCCCACCCAGTTGAAAGTTGGTGGAAAGCCCAAAAGAAAATAAGGACTCGGCAACCGCAGGTTCCTCCAGGGCAGGGGCAGCCCTCACCCCAGGTCGTGGAGCACTCTATGCTCCACCTCTCTACTCAGGCTCCAGCAATGAAAGCAGAAAAGGAAATACAGTCTGCTACTCGAAGGAAGAATTTAAAGGGCCCCGTGAAGGTCATGAGGACCCAGATGTGGGTTGATTTGATAAAGGTAGGATCACACAGAAAGAAATTGGATGGAAATTCAAATAGAATCTTGCTGGAGCTGTGGCAACAAATGAAACCAGAGCAGTGGTTCTGGGTGATGAAGACAAAGCAGAAGCCAGAGACAAAGCAATAAGATCAGTCTGTGTGTCTGCAAGACTTTCTGCTGGAGAGGCTGGAGAAAGTGGGTATTGAAAGGCCCACCCAAGGTCCTTCTGGTTAGCTCATTTGAGTAGAACTACTTTGAATATGGCCAGGATAACCACTTGGTGGCAATGAATCTCCTCAGGCTTGAGGGTCATTATAATTTGCTGTAATTTTTGTTATTTGTATAATGTATTATGTTATTACAGAATTTGTTTACAATGTTTCAGCTTCCTTGGACAGGGATGACCATTTCAGAGGATTGAGGGCACATAGACTGAGAGGCACGAATCCTGGAGGGGTGGAGTGTGGATAAAATGTAGGTCCCTATGGCCAGGATTCTCACCTGGCCCTGGTTGGCTAGCTCACTACACACATGTGGGCAATACGTCATAATTGACTCTATATAAAGCGCTCCACCCAGTGCTCTGGGCTATGGTGGCACACCTGCATGGCTGCAGGAGAGCAGAGATGAGACTGGAGTGGTGGCAGTGCTGAGGACAGAGACTGAGATGGCTGTGGGGACAGACAGGCCCAGAGTCAGAGACTGGCATGCTGAATGCAGATTCATTCTGAGTGAATGGAATTCTAGTGATTGACCTGCCACCATGGGAACAAAGTTGGGTCTAAATCCTTTCACCCCAAAACGTTCCATTGTCATTTTTTGTTCTCAGTGAATCCATAGTGAACTTGCCCGGGGCTAAAACCCATTGGCAAGACAACAGAAAATAATAAAAGTTATGATACAAGATTTTGATACAGGTAACAAAAATCATAATAATCCTTAAGCCTGAGGAGTTATTACAGCTATATTGAAAACCAGTTCTATACAGATGGGTTCATGACTCACGCTTAGTAGTGGTACTGAAAGGGAGCTCCATGCACCCCAGCAAGTAGCAGTTTTTTGCTATTGTGTGTGCCCAATCCACAAAGACCTTAAGCATGGTAAGACACATGTTTTAATGACATCAACAGAGCCAAATCTTGTCCATCACATACGATGCAGGCAACAGATCCTGTGATAGGACTGTGGCAAGAAGGAGGTTCTGTCCAGGTCTAGTATATCATACCTTTACCCCTCCCCCTGTGGGAGTTACTGAGGGGTCTATGTATAGTGCTACTGGAGGTGCATGCACTGGCCATAATGATAAAACAGAATTCCCCAGTAAGATTCTCCTACCTTCTTGGCGTTTAGGATATACTACTGTGATCTTGGGGGCCACTCTGCTGTTACTCCAGGAATACACAGGAGGCCAGCTTGAGGCCTTGTTCCCAAGGTGCCAGGAGGGCCAGTCATCGCTGGTCTGTGTCAAAAGGTCCAGGACCTTTCCCACTCAATGGAGTCTCCATAGATTAGTGCAGTAGATGCTGGCAGCAAGATATTATTCTTGTGGCCAAGCCTCGGCTTCAACAATTCCTGCTTGGTTTGCAATTGGAGTTGTATAGGGAAGGCAGCAGTATGCATTAGCATATCTATGGGTCTCAGTGCTCCCTTTTGGGGTTTCTCATTCAAACTCCATAGTACTGGCCTTAAGCTGACTGACCATCCCCACAGACTATTGGTGTCTGACTTCAGTCTGGATTTTAGCAAACCATTGTACCTCTCTGTCATGCCTGCCATGGTAGGACTGTGTGGCACATGAAACTTCCATTTGATTCCTAACTGTTGCACCCATTCTTGTAGCACATGTCCAGTAAACTTGGTGCCTTGATCATTCTCAATTACCTGTGGTTGTCCATAGGCTGCAAAGAGATGCTCCTGTCCTCTTTTGTTCACCTGTTGGTCTGTACAACATGTAGGAAAAGCAACCAGAAGTCCAGTACCTGTGTCCACACAAGTCATGGACATTGGTACCCCTCTGACACAGGCAGAGGCCCAATACAGCTTATCTGCCACCTGATGAGGGGTATTGGTACCTTACTTATTGTCCCATGTTGCTGTGGAACTCGGTGTATGTCCCTTTTAGAGCATATGATGCACTCCTGCTGGGCAATCCTGACTTCTTCAAAGGTCAATGGCAAGCCTCACCAAAAGTCTACAGCCCACATTGTCTTTTTTGTCCTGCATGCAACAAATAGTGATGCAATCATTGGGCCACATCAGATGTAGGCTTTCCTTCTAGCCAATGTACCTGGGCCAATTTATCTGCTTCATTATTTCCTGGGGATGCCAGCAGCAAATGGCCTCTCACATGCTATACTGTAACTGTTTTAGTCTCACCACAGGCCCATAAGTCTTTCCACAACTCTTTCCTTCAAAAAGTTCAGTGACCAACCAACCAGTTGGCATGGTGCCATAGTGATAGCCACAGAGTCAAGCCCCAATACAGCCCAGCTGTCAGTGCAGACAACTTTGGGGAGGGCTCCTGGCTGATCACAAGGCACACTGCCCACAACTCTGCCCATTGACTGCTTTCCCCTCACCATATTCCATCCATATTGTCCCAGTCTTAGGATGGAAAGCTATGGACCTCCATTTAGGGGGATGCCCATGACTGGAGCCATCTGAGTACCATGCATCTTCGAGTACAGGGCCTCTTCCCTCCCAATAAGGACTCTCTGCTACTAGTGGCTGTAAAGCAAACTTTTCCTGCCTTTCACTGGTATATGTCACTGGCTCCAAAAAGCATTGGAGTTCTTCATTCAAGGGGCTAGTAGAGAGGGCACTATGCTGCTGTAGGTAAGCACCCCACTTAGCCAGTGTAGGTGTCTGTGCCATGCCACTCCATGGCCTTTGGGTCCAGTCTCACACCCACCCTGTGATGGGATAGGTGCTTATTACCTTTATTGGGGCCATTCTAGTGATCGGTTCTTTAGCTAGCAAGGTGTGATACATGGCAGACAATTGTTTTTCTATCAAGGTGAACTGGACCTCTGCTCCTTTCCAGAATTGAGACTAGAATACAATAGGTTGGCAAGTTCATTCAAGTTGCTGCCAGAGACCCCACCCATAACTGTCTTCAGTCACATGCACATCCAGCTCACAGGGTCTTGATGGGTCTATCACACTCAAGGCCTGCACAGCCTTGACTGCCCGTTTTGCTGTAGTAAAGGCAGATACACATATATTATCCCAGTCCCACCTGATGCCCTTTTGTACCAAACAGTATAAGGGCTGCAGAATTTGTGCCATGTGGGATGAATACTTTCCAATAGCCTAAAACACCCCAAATCTACTGTAGCAATGCCACAGCTGTAGGGATAGAAAAGGCCTGAACTTTATCTATGACTGATTCTGGGATAACTTTAGTCTTACCTGACAAGATGACCCCCATGAATTTAATTGATCAACCAGGTCCCTGAAAATTGGTGCTGTTCACGGCCCATTCTTTTTTCTGTAGATGCTGTAGCAGTCTAGGTGCTGCACCTTCTAGATCTGAAGGAGAATCAGACATGAATATGATATCATCAATATAATGGTACAGCTGCAGCACTGGTGGTTTCTCCCATGTAGCCAAGTCCTGGGCTCCAAGTCCATGACAGATGGTGGCTCTGTGGAAGTATCCTTGAGGAAGGATGGTGAAAGTCCATTGTCATCCTTTGTAAGTGAAAGCAAACTGTTCCTGACTTTCCTGCTCAATGACAATGGAAAAGAAGGCATTAGCAAGATCTACCACATAATGGTATGTTACTAGTTCATGGCTGAGGGTATCTATCATGCCTGCAATAGAGGGGTCAGCAGCATGCATAGGGGGTATGACTTTACTCAGTTCTCTGTAATCCACAGTCATAAGCCAGGAGCCATCTGGTTTTTTTACTGGCCACACTGGGGAATTGAAAGGACTATGGGTGGGCTTTATAATACCCAACTTTTCCAGCTCCTGGAGAGTTTCTGAAATCTCTTTATGCCCTCCAGGCAGTTTGTGTTGTTTGGTATTAGTCACCCATCAAAGCTATGGGGGGGTGCCTAGCATGTCCCCTCAGAACTGCCTTCACCACACGTACTCTCAGTCTGAACTCACCTGCAGTGGTCTGAAACCATAGACCATGCAGGATCTCAATCCCCAAAATATACTCAGGGATAGGAGATATATACACAGTATACTCTTTTGGGGGTAGATGCCCTATTCCCAAAGGGATTTGGGCTTTTTTCACTCTGATAGCCTTACCCCCATATCCATCTACGATAGTGGGGGTCCCAGGGAACTTCTCAGGGTTATCATGAATCAGTGAACACTCAACTCCTGTGTCCACCAGAGCCAGGACACATTGTATGTTCACTGGGGACCAATGGATAGCTATTTCAACATGTGGCCTCTGGTCCCTCCCTGGTCCCTCAGAGCAGATACCTCAACCTTCCCCTCAGTCAAACCATGTTCCCCAATCACCTTCCTGTGTGGGCTTGAGTGAGGTTGGCTTGCTCTCCAGCAGGAAGTCTTGCTAGCACACAGGCCAGACTTGTGGGTCTGTCTCTGACCTCTGCCTCTTTGGTCTTAATGGCTGGAACTGCTGCTCTGGTTTCAGTTGTTGCCATAGCTCCAGTAAGATTCTATTTGACTTCCCATCTAATCTTTTTCTCTCTGCTCTTGCCCCTATTAAATAATTCCACATCTGGGTCCTTGTAACTTTCATGAGGCCCTTTAAATTCTTCCTTGGAGTAGCAGATCTTATTCCTTTCTGTGCTCTCATTGCTTCAGCCTCTCCCAAGTTTGCTACTGTACAGGTAACCTTACTTATAGGCTGCCTTACATGAGGGGCAAGAATGGCCACTAGGGTACCAAAGAGGGATGTGGGAGCCATTTGAAGCACAACATTTATCATCCCTACAGTAAAAAGCTCCTCATCTGGGCCATAATTCTCTGGACTATAGATGGCATTTTTCATGCCTAGCTCCCGTAACACCTGTTGGAGTTCAGCATACATCTGCCATCCAGCAGGGGAAGATGGTAAATCAACTTGAATGGGCCACACAGTACAAGGTGCAGCCACTAGCCAATCAAGGAGGGAGTGATTTCCTGGGGTCTGATGTGCATTTCTTAATCACTGCCCCAAGGCAGGATGAGCTGTCAGGAAGCCAACTTTCCCTTCTCTGATGCAGACAGAACAATTCCATCTATCCCTAAATCCCACAGATGCAGGAGCCAAGATGATATTGACTCCAAGGGCTTCTGCCAGAACTGGCAAACCAAATCCACTAGCTCAGCCTATGTATAGGGGCAAAGCATATAGTGCTCCATGACCTGGAGAGAGGGCTTCTCCTATCCCAGAGGAACACTTGGTTGCTGTTTCTTTATTTTCTTTACAACCACTGATCATGTTTTCAATAGAGAAGGGGTCAGTGCCTCCAGTGCCACCCCTTTGTCCTTCCCAAGTGTCTTGCCAATGGGTTTCAGCCCTAGGCAAGTTCGCTATGGATTCAGTGTGACCAAAGAAATCCACAGCAAAACATTCTTGGGGTGAAAGGGTTATACCCAGGTTTATTTCCAGGTGTCAGGTCAGTCACTAGAATCCCATTCACTCAGAGCGAGTCTGTGGGCAGCAAGCCAGTCTCTGCCTCTGGGCCCCTCTGTCTGCACAGCCACCTTCTGAGCCTCCCTGCACAGTCGTCCCACACAGCTGTCCTCTGGGCCTCTGTCCTCAGTGCTGCCACCACTCCAGCCTCTGCTCTGCTCTCCGGCAGCCCTGCCACCGTGTCGTGCCCAAAACACTGGGCAGAGTTCTTTTTATAGAGTCAACAGTCATATTGCCCACAGGTGTGCAGTGAGCTAGTCAACCAGGGCCAGGTGAAAATATCATTTTATCCACACTCCACCCCTCCAGGATTCTCTCCTCTCAGTCTATGTGCCCTTAGTCCTCTGCTATGATCCCTGCACAAGGAAGCTCGAACATTGTTCTCCAGCCTCTCCAGCAAAAAGTCTTGCAGACACACAGGCCAGGCTCGTGGCTCTGTCTCTGACCTCTGCCTCTTTGGTCTTAATGGCTGGAACTGATGCTCTGGTTTCAGTTGTTGCCATAGCTCCAGTAAGATCCTATTTGGCTTCCCATCTAACTTCCTTCCATCTACTCCTGCCTATATCAAATCAACCCACATCTGGGTCCTCATAATCCTCACGGGGCCCTGTAAATTCTTTTGTGAGTAACAGGTCTTATTTCTTTCTGGATTCTCATTGCTTCTGCTTCTCCTAAGTTTGCTATTGTATGTGTCACCTTGCTTATGGGCTGCCCTAAGTGAGGGGAAAGAATGGCCACTAGAGACTCAAAGAGGGATGTAGGAGCCATTTGAAGTACAGTATTTCTCATCCCAGTAGTGAAAATCTCTTCATCTGGGTTATAATTCTCTGGACTATAGATGGCATTTCTTATGCCTAGCTCTCGTAGCTCCTGTTGGAGCTCAGCATATGTCTGCCCTCTAACAGGAGAGGATGGCAGATCATCCGGATTGGGCCACACACCACGAAGTGTAGCCATAAGCCAATCGAGGAGTGACTCCCTGGGGTCTGATGTGCATTTTGCAATCGCTGCCTCAAGGCAGGCTGCACTCACTGTCAGGGAATGCAGCTTTCCCATATCTGATCCTGACAGAACAATTCCATCCACCCCCTAAGTCCCACAGATGCAGGAGCCAAGCTGATATTGACTCCGAGGGCTTCTTCCTAAAATGGGAGCCCAAATCCACTACCTCAGCCTGAGTATAGGGGAGGACCATAGAGTGCTCCACAACCAGGGGAGGGTGCTGCTCCTCTCCTTGGGGGACTTTCGGCTGCTGTGTCTTTATTTCTTTTACAACCACTGGGTGTGCTTTCAATACAGGAGGCGCCAGTGCCTCCAGCACCACCCCTTCATCTTTCTCCAGCTCCTCCATTTCTGGGGCTGATGACACCTTTCTCCCCCATCTCCCGAGTGCCTCCTCTGCTACAATCTTTACCTTTTCTACTGTGCCTCACAACAATGCTACCTCTGTCTTCAGAAGGTCTCTTACCTTCAGCTCAATGCATCACAGCTGATGTTCTCGTGCCCCCTCTGCCTGTGCTTCCCTCAGGAGTTTGTTCTTTTCCTTGATGGCCCCTTCCTCCTTCAGAACACCTAGCAGCACTGCCGCCTCGTCTCCAATGGCACCTTGCTGCCAGTGCTCTTGTCCTGCCTCCTCCTGCATCAATACCATTACCCTCATCAGGGAATCCACAGAAGTCTGCAACTCTTTTTCTCATGCCATCTCTTGCAACAATGCCACTTCCCTCCTCAGGGAATCTACTGAAGTTTGCAGCTCGCGTTCTTGCACCACCATTTCTTGGGTCTCCTTTGTAGACTTTTTTCAGACTGTGAGAAGTAGCCAGTGCACAGTCCCTGTTCGCTCATGGGCACCCTGCTTCTCAAAGGCTCTGCTTATTATATCAAGAGCCACCCCTACTGCCTCAGGTGTGACTTCCACTTGCCTCCAGTTCTGGGGTGGGGCCCAGTCCTCTGGGAGGCAAGCCATCTCAGACCACATACCACTTGGGGGATGATCCACCATCTCCGCATTCACAGTTGAAGCCTGCTGAAGCACCCCTCCCATAAGTCAGCCTGACTTTTTCCTTGGTCAACAGTGAACCCTGCCAACTTTCGCCAATTGTCTTGCCAATGGGTTTCAGCCCCGGGCAAGTTCACTATGGATTCAGTGTGACCAAAGAAATTGACAGCAAAATATTCTTGGGGTGAAAGGGTTATACCCAGGCTTATTTCCAGGTGTCAGGTCAGTCACTAGAATCCCATTCACTCAGAGTGAGTCTGCAGGCAGCAAGCCGGTCTCTGCCTATGGGCCCCTCTGTCCACACAGCCGTCCTCTGAGTCCCTCTGCACAGTTGTCCTGCACAACCATCCTCTGGGCCTCTGTCCTTGGCACTGCCACCAATCCAGCCTCTGCTCTGCTGTCCTGCAGCCTTGCAGCCCTGCCACTGTGTCGTGCCCAGAGCACTGGGCAGAGCTTTTTTTTAGAGTCAACAGCCATGTATTGCCCACAGGTGTGTAGTGAGTTAGTCCCCCCATGGCCAGGTGAAAATCCTGGCCACAGGAACTCTCATTTTATCCCCACCAAGCTCCTCCATGTTGGACTCAGGGCACCTTTCTCTCCACTCCCCCGAGTGCCTCCTCTTATCTTTTCTACAGTGCATTGCAGCAATGCTAGCTCAGTCTTCCACAGCTTTATTACCTTTACCTCAATATCTCAAAGCTGGCATTCTCAAGCCACCTCTTCCGGTGCTTCCCTCAGGAGTACATCCTTATCCTCCATGGCCTTTGCCTCTTTCAGAGCACCTGGCAGTGCTGCTGTCTCATTCTGAGGAGAATCTTTTAATTCCTCCACTTGACCTTGCAGCTCACATTCTTGCGTGGACTCTTCTTGTGCTTTTTGCAGGGGTATATCCTTCTCCTTCATGGCCTTTACCTCTCCCATAGTACCTTGCAGCAACACCATTTCATTTTTTAACAAATCTTTTACTTCCTCCATAGCACCTCAGAGCTGGCATTTTTGTGCTGCCTCCTCTTGTATCAATGCTATTTCATTCTTCAATGAATCAACAGCAGTTCACAGCTTGTATTCTCATGCTGCCATTTCTTGTGCCTCTTTCAGGAGCACATTCTTCTCTTCTGTAGACTTTTTCTTAATGCTGTGATGAACAGCCAACCCACAGTTCCTACTGCCTCACAGGCACTCTGTTTCTCAAAAGACCTCAGTTATTTAGGAGATTTTATGAGCCTGCTTAGACCCTTCTGTCTTGCCAACAATCTTGCCAATGAGTTTCAGATCTGGGCAATTTCACTATGGATTTAGTCATACAGGAATGACAATTGATGTTTCTTGGTATAAATGTGTTTATTACCCAGCTTTGTTCTCCCAGTGATAGGTTGAGCACTAGAATTACATCTGCATCCAAACAGTCTGCAAGTCTGTAACCCTCCTTCATTTCTACCTCTGTCCAGAGCACTGGGAAGAACTCTTTATGTAATGACTCAGTCAATAATAGCTTATTGCCTATGGGTGTGGAAGCAGTAGCCTAGCAGCAGGCCAGTTACATCTTCAAGTAGTCTAGGGTCTGGTGGGATCCTGGCCTTAGGAACTTCAATTTTCCCAGCACCACCTTTATAGGCACACAGCTGTTTCATAAAATGGGGCACACTTCTCACATAGTAAGATGGCGGCATTAGTAGAGCAGCGGAAATCTCCTCCCAAAAGCATATATATTTTTGAAAATACAACAAATACAATTAATCCTAAAAGAGAGACCGGAAGACACAGGACAACAGCCAGACTACATCCACACCCGTGAGAACCCAGCACCTCGTGAAGGGGGTAAGATACAAGCCAAGGCCTGGCGGGACCTGAGCACCCCTCACCCCAGCTCCCGGCGGGAGGAGGGGAGTCAGAGTGGAGAGGGAGAGGGATCCCAGGACTGCTGAACACCCAGCCCTAGCCACCCACACTGGAGTGCAGACACACAGTGCATGCATGGGGTGCTGGAAACTAGGGAAACAGGACAGTAAGACCTGTGAGCAGGTCCCTGCAGCTGGCGCACCTGGGACAAAGAAAAGTAAGTGCTTTTTGAAAGTCTTAAAGGGACAGGGACCCCACGGCTGGATGGAAGTGCCCCAGGACACTTAGCCCAATAGATGGGAATCCCAGGGAACTCTGGGCACCCGAACCCCCGCAGCACAGCTTGGAGGCCCCTCACCATGATAAACAGTCTCCTGCCTGTTCCCCCTCTGATGCGGCTCCGCCATATTGGAGAAGCAGCCTGAGGCAGGCCACGCCCACAGCAACTGCAGAGCTAAACAAACTCCATAGCGTCTGGGCAAGATCAGAAGACCTGTCCGCATGCAGCTGCCCAGCAAAAGCTGCTAGAGGCCACTGTTCTCCCAGGAGAGGAAGGCCACAAACTGGTAAGAAGGGATTTTCTCTTACCCAACACATGTGCCAGCTCCCCACAAATATAATCTATCACCATGAAAAGGCAGAAGAAATTGATACAGACCAAGATCATAGAGGCAAACCCTGAGAAGGAGATAGACCTAACCAGTCTTCCTGAAAAATAATTAAAAATAAAGCTCATAACCATGCTGATGGAGCTAGAGAAAAATATGCAAGAGCTAAAGGATGAAGTCTGGAGGGAGATTACAGACATCCGGAGGGAGATTACAGAAATGAAACAATCTCTGGAAGGATTTGTAAAGAGAATGGATAAGATGCAAGAGACCATTGATGGAAAAGAAACCAGAGAACAGGAATGTATAGAAGCTGACACAGAGAGAGACAAAAAGATCTCCAGGAATGAAACAATATTAAGAGAACTGTGTGACCAATCCAAATGGAACAATATCTGCACTATAGGGGTACCAGAAGAAGAAGAGAGAGAAAAAGGGATAGAAAGTGTCTTTGAAGAAATAATTGCTGAAAACTTCCCCAAACTGGGGGAGGAAATAATCAATCAGACCATGGAAGTGTACAGAACTCCCAACAGAAAGGACCCAAGGAGGACAACACCAAAACACATAATAATTAAAATGGCAAAGATCAAGGACAAGGGCAGAGTTTTAAAGAAAGCTAGAGAGAGGAAAAAGGTCACCTACAAAGGAAAACCCATCAGGCTATCATCAGACTTCTCAACAGAAACCTTACAGGCCAGAAGAGAATGGCATGACATATTTAATGCAATGAAAGAGAAGGGCCTTGAACCAAGAATACTGTATCCAGCATGACTATCATTTAAATATGAAGGAGGGATTAAACAATTCCCAAACAAGCAAAAGTTGAGGGAATCTGCCTCCCACAAACCACCTCTACAGGGTATTTTAGAGGGACTGCTCTAGATGGGAGCACTTCTAAGATTAAATAGATGTCACCAGAGAAAATAAAATCACAGCAAAGAAAGCAGACCAACCAAATACTAACTAAAGGCAAAAAATAAAATCAACTACCCACAAAAGCAGTTAAAGGAAGCACAAAAGAGCACAGAATAAAACAACCAACATATAAAGAATGGAGGAGGAGGAATAAGAAGGGAGAAAAATAATGAACAGACAGTGTTTAAAATAGCTCAATAATAGGGGAGAGCCTAGTAAACAAAGTATTCGTCATGTAAGTGTAGATTAATGATTAAAAAAAAAAAAGCAGTTTCTATGTGGTGACCTCTAATGAGTTCTACACAATGATATAAAGGGCATATAAAAGTGTAGGCAAAGGGTCTGTTTGTGTTTATACAGAGGATCAAAGCCTAATTTGGCTACCCCAAAAATGAACTAAGATACGATATGAAAAAGAACTTCCAACATCAGCACTGTCGGGAAGACTCATGACAGAAGATGATCAGCAAAAAAAAAAACTCCAACAAAGATCCATGCACTGCCACAGATGTAGATGCACTCATCCCACCAATTCCTGGACTTGCCATGGGAATGATGAAGGAGATATCTAAGCTGGCCTGTGCATACAGTAAAACAAAAAATTGGACTGGATCTATACTGTTGGAACTAAACTAAGAATTAGGAGAAGTGCAAATTGTAGCACTCCAAAATCTTACAACCACAGACTATTTATTGTTAAAAGAACATATGGGATATGAACAGTCCCCAGGAATGGGGTGTTCTAGTTTATCTGAATTCTCTCAGACTGGTTAAGTTCAGTCGGACAATATCCACCATATCATAGATAAGTTTTCACAAATGCCTAAGGTGCCTAACTGGTTTTCTTGGTTTCACTGGAGATGGCTGGTAATTACAGGTATGCTTTGGTTAGGTAACTATATTCCTATTATGTTAATGTGTGTGCACAATTTAATTAGTAGTTTAAAACCTATCCATGCTGAAGTTACTCTACAAGAAGATATGTCAAAGAAATAATCAATCTTCCCAGGTTTTCTTCTGCCTGCTACTTCTATAGCTTTTCTTCTTCCTACCTAATCACAACCTTTAAATAGAACTCGTGCCACATGTCGAATTTACCGAGTATCATAATTCTTCCAAGTGGTAAAGACACCTCAAGACAAATGCTGGGCATAGAAGCCACAGGGCATAAATATGCAAAGAAGTAAAAAGCTAACCGTTTCAAACAATAAGGCTTCTCTCTCACTTACCAACTTAACATTTCCCTGTATGGCCCCGGAAGATGACTGGTTAGCCAGAGACGGGTAAGATTCCTCAAGGGAGGAACAACCTAAGACAGGCACAGTCGCAGGGGGCCATCTGGTGAGAAAATGGGGAGCAGCAGAGGTGAGGCTTAGGACCTCCCCCCTCATGTTCTGAGAGAAATCTTCTACATACATAGATGTTTATTGCCCTCATCTAGCTCGGATTAACACATAGTCTACAGGCACACACCTGATCATCTACATTTGCTCTCTTACAACACTAAACTCTGTTTTCTACCTTTATCTGGTATCTACCTACCACTTCAGCATTTTATTAAAAATAATAATAATAGAGAAATGTGGTATCCACATATAAATGAAGTTTAAAAATCAAATGAATATTCATATTTGAACTGACTGTGTATAGTTCATAATGCATGAACAAAACCGAAAGCTTCTGTGATGACTGCCCTTGCACTGTTCACCATGTAACTTATTCACTATGTAAGAATTTGTACTCCATGTAAGAATTTGTTCGTTATGCATCAGAAGATTGGAGACTGACGAAAATTAGGCTTGGGGTGGATTAATGATTGTGCATTGAGTATTGACCCCCCTATACAGAAATTTATTGTTGTTAACAACTATTTGATCAATAAATATGAGAGATGCCCTCACACACACACACAAAAATATATATAAACACACTTCCAATTGTAAAATAAATAAGTAACCGGGATGTAATGTATAGCATAAGGAATATAGTCAAAATATTGTAACAACTTGGTATGGTGATAGCTGGTACCTAGAATTATCATGTATATAAATGTTGAATCACTGTGTTGTACACCTGAAACTAATGTAATGTAATACTGTTGTCAACTACCCTTCAATAAAAAAAAAATAATAAAAAAATAAAAAAATAAAAAAATAGATAAATAAATAAAAATAAAATAAAATAGCTCAATAAGTGAGTTAAGTTAGACAGTAAGATACTAAAGAAGCTAACCTTGAACCTTTGGCAACCACGAATCTAAAGCCTGCAGTGGCAATAAGTACATATCTTTCAATAATCATCATAAATGTAAATGGACTGAATGCACCAATCAAAAGACACAATAATAGAATGGATAAAAAAGCAAGACCCATCTCTATGGTGCTTACAAGAGACTCACCTCAAACCCAAAGACTATAGGAACAAAGAAAGACTGAAGGAACAAAACAGCAGCAGAATCATAGAACCTAAGAATGGACTAACAGTTACCAAAGGGAAAGGGACTGGGGAGAAAGGGAGGGAAGGGAGGGATAAGGGTGGAGAAAAAGAAAGGGGAAGTTACGATTAGCATGTATAATGTGGGGGTGTGGATGGGGAGGGCTGTGCAACACAGAGAAGACAAGTAGTGATTCTACAGCATCTTACTAAGCTGATGGACAGTACTGTAATGGGGTTTGTGTGGGGGGGATTTGGTGAAGGGGGGACCCTAGTAAACATAATATTCTTCATGTAATTGTAGATTAATGACAAAAAAATTAATTAATTAATTTAAAAAAACTAAAAAAAATGGGGCACACTTATAATCCTTCTGGGCCAAGGTGCCACATTCTTGTGGGAATATCTGTGGCATTGCAGATAGAAAAAAGGAAGGGTCATAGGATTCTTGTACACACTGAAATGTCATATGAACTACTTGATGCTTCTTAAATCAGAACATAACTGCAGACAGGATTCCTAGTCTGTCCTACTGGTTCTGACATTAATATCCAAATAACAATGCAATCTCTACTCTTAAACTCTTGAGGCTGGATGTTCCACAGTAAGAGTGAGTGTGGTGCTGAGTTCGATCACTTCAGAGATCCATCAGCTTCATTCAAATCCAAGAATGCAGGACTTATCAAGGCATAGGTAATTCAGGTCCTAAGTCCAGAGCTCACACAAGATGTCAGTACCTCATCTGTTACAGCCCCTACAGAGAAAGCTAGAGCTTTGGACAGCTCTGCTTCAGTTACTTTTTGTGTCCTCTTTGATAAGCCAAAAATCCCCAAATTCATTATTCTCAGAGACTCCTGCACCTTGGCACAGGCAATCTCTCTACCTGATACTCTGCAATTTAACATGTATAAATTAATTGTCAACAGAGAGTAAGCATTTCCACTTGCTCCATATTTATAAAATATCTCCTATAAAATCTCAAAAGTGTCTGTACAGCAGCTAATTTCCTATATATAATCAATACCTCCCTGCTGCTTAATTGCAAAAGGGCAAGTACAGCAGCTGTTGTGACCTTTTCATATGCTCTTCCAAAATTCCCCTTCTACAATCTGCTATGTCTGTTTTTCTGCGGTTCAGTGGGTTTTTGATGGATGAGTCTTCGGGGGATTCTCTTACCCTTTCCTACTAAAATAAGCCCCTATTTCATATCCAAACCGAATTCCAGCCCCACCCAATCAAAATATAGACAAGCGTCATGACATGCACCACTATCTGTTATTAGCTGGCTGCCCTTCTGTTTCACTTTCTCATGTTGCTTTGGGAAGGAAGGTGGATCAATTTGGGGGATAAGTAGGCTATCACTCCTCAAGTGGATTCTGACCCCCACTATGAACACAGCTGGGGAAGCCAGCTTTGTGCCTACAGCTCCTTCTGTCCAAAAACCTGAAACATCTATTCTCTTTGCTGTTGGGGAGGGGTTATTGAAAGAAAACAATTTCCAAAAATGGTCTACCAGAGTTGATTCAGAGCAAGAATGTTTGATTTGGTTAAAATGTGATTCTGGGGGCTTTAACTTTAAGAAAGTCTGGGCCCACTGCTTCACTGAAGGATTTATATTCCCCAGGGTCCTTTGATGTGCAGGAGTCAGACAGACTGGCTCCAGCACTTACTAGCTTTGGGAGCTCCTCAAATCACTTAACCTCTCTGAGCCTCAATTTCCTTGTCCGATGAGAATGCCTTGCAGAGCATGTGCCCGACACTAAGTGTGAGTCCCTTGTGGATTGTGGAGGCAGGGGCTTATAATACAGGTCTACTCATCCCACTACTGAGAACTTCCTCCCTGGCACTAGTAAGGCTGGCTGTCTAAGGACTGGCAGCAGAAGGATGAGAAATAGGGTGACCAACTCCCAGTTTTCCTAGGGCTTTCAGTGCTGAAACGAGGAGAGTTATGGGCAAACCTAGACCTGTTGGTCACTCTAGCACTGAGGAGCCAGGTCTTTATACTGCTCAAGTCTGCAAGGACTGTAGTTGCCAATCCCTCCTACTACTTTCTGTGTTGAGGAAGAACTATAGAGGATCATTCATCTAATGAATCATTCGCCTAATCTCTATTAATGAAATAAAAGAAAGTTGAGATTGATGTTACATTTTTTTCTGAGTAGGCAAAACCTTTAACCAGTTCCCTGCATATCATTAAAAAGATATTTTATATACATTCACAAACATACATAAACATATTCTTTTTCCTTCGCATAAATCACCACATTCTATGCAGTGTTTTGTTTCTTGCCTTCTATACTTAATAAATCATGGAGCTGTTTCAATATTGGTACATACTGAGCTGCCCCTTTTCTTTTTACAATTTCATAGCATTCCCTGTGTGGATAAAATGTGATTTATTTAAGTAGTCCGTTATTGATAGACAGTGGTTTAAAATCTTATTCTAAGCAATACTACAATAACCCTATATACATATGTGTGGTTATTTTGCACTGGTGTGAGTACATTGATAAGATAAGTATCAACTGTTGGTGACTTTAAAACTGGTCCACTAGGACAATAGAGCCTAAAAACATAAGTCTTCTCAAGTCTCTATGCTCTCTCTCCTTTTTCCTTTCCTATTACCTTTCCTAAGAAAGGTAGGGCCACGAATTGCTTAGGATTTGGGGAAGAGATGAGCAATTTGGACTCAGGTTGACAAAATGCAGAAAGCAGTAACTTGGCTCTTGGAATTACCCTGGGACTAGCCATAGCCAGGAAGGGGGACATACTCAGCTGAGTCCTCCCAGACCTATATACAGGTTTGAATACTGGTTTTGCTGCATTGAACTATGCAGCCTGGCACAAGCCATTTAGCCACTATGAAGGCACTAGTAACTTGGCTCAGTGTAAGGATATGAACTCTGGTCTATGTAGTTCAAAGTCTGTGCTCATGCTACAACATTGTCTCCTAACTTTCAGAACAAAACTTCACCTTAGTAATGAGTAATCTCTCTCCCTACCCTGTTGGACATGGTGAAAATAAGACTCCAAGAGGGGCTACACTTACCAAGTCAAACACCAAATTAGTGCAGAACCAGGACTGGGTTTCAGGCTACTCTAGTGGTGTGGTGAATCCTCACTGATCCTTACTGTGAGTGAAAGGTGTCTTAAACCACAGTCCATGGGTTTGCTCCATATTGGCAGTGCATTCTGGAACATGTGCGTAGTTTTGGAAGCTCCAGGAGAATAGCATGGAAAAGGATATAAGAGACCATCACGAAGATAGCTTGACTCCAAGTGTGGGTCAAGGGGAAGGGCTGGATCAGGGCTTTGGAAGTTTGAAGAGAAAAGTGGCTTATGGGAAGTTTACTGCAGAAGGTTGGCTTTGCTCTGCAAATGCAGGAAAGACTAAAGGTGTCAGCTAGTGGAAGGAGGATCTTTTCTGAACCTTGAGAGAACCAAAAGCTTGGAAGCAAGAAATCCAGTGAAAGGAATGGTGTAAGCAGGAGCATAGAGGAAGACTCCTATTGCTACAGTGCCATTGCTGATGGCTAGAAAAGTAAGTTCTGTGATCACACAAAGCCCCTAAAGGGGGAATTTTAGATCCTAGTCTTCAGCTTAATAAAGATCACAGAGACCAGGACACCAATGGTCTTATTTAAGTGCCACCAGCTTACAAAGAATGACAGAGTATGCCTGCTTTGAACTGCTTTCTTCATCCCCACTTTCAACTTGATCATGAGCTACCAAAGATGGATAGGTTCTTCTAACATTCTGTGATGTTTCTCCTCTCCCTAGGGGGACACTCCCCCTACTCCTTCCAGCCCTGGGGTCCCACCACCAAATCACATACCTTCTTTATCTGAACACCACATATGAGACCAGTGGCTCCTGTTCTGACTGTGGTGATGTCCTCATTGAAGTAGCCAGGGCAGCAATTTCTTCTCTAAGTTTCTCTTCAACCACCCCCTCCAAAGGAGGAGAGTTGTTTCTGGGTGAATGCCTGCTATTTGTTCTTGATTTACATGCATTATCTCATTTAATGCCCACAGCAATAGTCCAGTGCTTTCTTTACCCAAAGGAAACAAAACCTCTGATTCAAAACAGTTCTGTGAAGAAGGTGAGAAGTTAAGGCTTATAAAGGTTGGGAACTATTTCCAAGTTACTGTGAGTAGCAGAGCTGGGGCTTAAGCCCAGATCTGTTTGATTCTACTGTCTGCCCCTCCAAATACCAAGCATCTACAGGATGATTGTCATCATGTTCTGGGTTGGGTGTTGGATCTAACTCGGTGATCATTTCAGTCCACTTCTTTCTGCCCCCATTGGCCACTGCTTCATGCAGCAGGAAAACCCATGGACCAATAATGTCTGCAGATTTCCCACTGTTTAGGTGAAATATACTGCAAATGATTTCACAAATGGGGAGGAAAAAATTCACAGTCCTTTGGAGAGGTGCTTAAAATGTCATAATCCCAGATTTTGTGTATTTAATACTTTGCAACAGCATTCTGGACCATGGCTGGGAGCAACTAAATCTGGGGACTTTATATTTTAGAGGTATTTTTAAATGCTTGCAACTTAAGACCAAAAGAAATCTTGCAAATATGTAAGTATGTAGCTCATTGGCTACAATTCACTCTATGAACAAATCAGTGAAGAAAAGGGAACCCTTCTGCATTGTTGGCGCAAGACTATAAATTGGTTCAGGCACCGTGGAAAGCAGTATGGAAGTTCCTCAAAAATCAAAAATAGAAGTACCATATGACATAGTAACTCACATTTAAGAATTTACCCAAAGAAAACAAAATCTCTAATTCAAAACAATATATGCACTCCTATGTTGCTTGCCACATTTACAATAGCCAACATATGGAGGCAACCAAAGTATCCATCAATAGGTGAATGGATGAATAAGATGTTGTACATATACACAATGGAATATTATTTAGTCATAAAAAAGAAAGAAATTCTGCCATTTGCAACAACATAGATAGACCTATAGGGTATTATGCTAAGTGAAGTAAACAAAGACAAATACCATATGATTTCACTTACATGTGGAATCTAGCAAAACAAAACAAATGGACAAAACAGAAATGGAGTTACAGATACAGAGAAGAGACTGATGGCTACCATGGGGAAGGGATTGAAGTGGATGGGTGAAATAAGTGAAGGGGATAAATAGACATGAAATCTCAATTATAATGCAGATTAGTAATGGGGATGAAAATACAGTATAGGGAATATAGTCAATAATCCTGTAATCTTTCTATTTTGATGTAACTGAACTAATTAGAGTGAGCATTTAATAATGTAGATAACTGTCAAATCACTATGCTGTACATTTGAAACCAATATAATATTGTATATCAATTATACTTCCATAAAAAAATAAAACTGATCCATCACCACACACAAAAATAGCAAAGCAGTGAAAACTCAATCAATCAGTTTTCTGTACTTTGGTCTTTAAAAATACCTGTCTCTTTCCAATCGTGGTTTCAAATGCCTCTCATAAAGTAGGTGTAACTAGCACGTATCACCTAATTGCATATACTTGGGGAATTGGGGAGGCTGATTTATTGCCAAATTGGCATCGTGCTGACAGCCTTCTGAAGGTGTGCTCAGGACCTAAGAATACATTCACTAACAGGTCCTCTGGGGATGAAGTGGTTGGATAATAAAGAGGAGATGTGCAAGTTTTCATTTTTACTTTTTTCTCAGCCTTATGAAATGGTGTTGACAAGAATCATGAGGTTGGTAGACAGAAAATGATGCTAGAAACAGTTGATTCTGCTTGCTTCTTGCATCAGTAGTGGTTGAGGGAAGACAAAATTCACTAACTCATTAGTGATCATATGTGGTGTAGGGAATGATAGGCATGTGTGCATGCAGGTGTGTGTGTGTGTGTGTGTGTGTGTGTGTGTGTGTGTGTATGTGTGCCTTGCTCACTTTGTCCCACCAGTGGTAGGTGAGGGCAGGGGAAAGGTCTCAGGCAAAGGCACCTCAGGGGTGGGATTGACTTGGCAGTAGGGTGAGGGACAGACCCATGGGAGACCTCACTCAACTCCAAAGCTGTGGATAGCCTTGCCACCTCTGAGTAGAGGACAGTCCTTAAAAATCATGAGCAAAACTGCCTCACATGGAGACAGGAGGTATGGAATTTAGACAACACACCCTACCTGGAGGGAGGAGGGAAGGGAGAGTTGGGATTGCAGGGAAAATTAAGTGGTCAATGAAGAGACTATGTTATGGGCCTTAGTTATGGACAAATTACTGGCCAGGTAACAAAGCTGAAAAGCTGTGGCAGTTGGTAAGAGGAGGCCACCAAGGGTAAGCTTCTTGGAGGAGGAGGAAGAACAGTAGTAGTAGTAGTCATCATTATCATCATCATCATCAGAACTAGCAGTTGACTCTTCACTATGTGGGAAGCACTATGTTAAATCATGCTACTTGGGTTATCTTATTTGAGCCCAACAATAGCTCTCAGTGGTAGATGCCACAGCAATCATCAATTTATTGATGGAGCAACTGAAGCTTGGAGAGATTTAATAACTTCCCTAATAGGTTAATAAGTGCCACAGCTAAAATATCCCTTAGAGTGTCACAGGACATAGCAAAACAGTTTTCTCTCAGTGAAAGAAAAAAAGGTAAAGTTTAAATAACTGGTCTTATTGCAAGTTATACTCTATTCTATGTCAATTGATAAAAGGAGGCAGGATTGGGAAGAGACTGATGGTGTAAAGCACAGCAGTTTTTTAAAAATATTAAATGCTAATGTAACTAAGGCAAAATAATTGTTTGATTTACACAGCACTTTATCAACTATAAAGATCTTGAAGATTCCTCACTGGAATCTGAAGACAATCCTGAGGAGTAGACAAGGTAGGTAATATTAGCTTTTATCCGGATAAGAACACTGTGACTTATCAATAGATGAATGGGTAAAGAAGATGTGGTACATATGTAATGGAATATTACTCAGCCACAAAGAATGAAATATTGCCATTTGAAAAACAGGGAGAGACCTGGAGGTTTGTTTGTTTGTTTATATTTAATTTTGTTTTGTTATCATTAATCTACAATTACATGAAGAACATTATGCTTACTAGGCTCCCCCCTTCACCAAATCCCACCCACAAACCCCATTACAGTCACTGCCCATCAGCGTAGTAAGATGCTATAGAATCACTACTTGTCTTCTCTGTGCTGCACAGCCCTCCCAATGCCCCACACTCCCTACATTTTGTCTGCTAATCATTATGCCCCCTTTAACAGCTTGTCCTTCCCTTCCGATCCATCCTCCCCAGTTCCTTTCCCTTTGGTAACTGTTAGCCCATTCCTGGGTTCTGTGAGTCTGCTGCAATTTTGTTCCTTCAGTTTTTCTTTGTTCTTTTACTCCACATATGAGTGAAAACATTTGGTACTTGTCTTTCTCTGCCTGGCTTATTTCACCGAGCATAATATCCTCTAGCTCTATCCACGTTGTTGCAAATGGTAGGGTTTGTTTTCTTCTTATGGCTGAGTAATATTCCAATGTGTATATGTACCACGTCTTCTTTATCCATTCATTTATTGATGGACACTTAGGATGCTTCCATTTCTTGGCTATTGTAAATAGTGCTGCAATAAACATAGGGGTGCATCTGTCTTTTTCAAACTGGGCTGCTGCATTCTTAGGGTAAATTCCTAGAAGTGGAATTCCTGGGTCAAATGGTATTTCTATTTTGAGTTTTTTGAGGAACCTCCATACTGCTTTCCACAATGGTTGAAATAATTTACATTCCCACCAGCAGTGTAGGAGGGTTCCCCATTCTCCACAACCTCGCCAACATTTGTTGTTGTCTTTTGGATGGTGGCCATCCTAACTGGTGTGAGGGGATATCTCATTGTGGTTTTAATTTGCATTTCTCTGATGAATAGTGATGTGGAGCATCTTTTCATGTGTCTGTTGGCCATCTGAAGTTCGTCTTTGGAGAAGTGTCTGTTCAGCTCCTCTGCCCATTTTTTAATTGGATTATGTGCTTTTTGTTTGTAGAGGTGCATGAGCTCTTTACACATTTTGGACATCAACCATTTACCGGATCTTTCATTTATGAGTATATTCTCCAATACTGTAGAATGCCTTTTTGTTCTATTGATAGTGTCCTTGGCTGTATAGAAGCCTTTCAGTTTGATATAGTCCCACTTGTTCATTTTTGCTTTTGTTTTCCTTGCCCAGAGATGTTCATGAAGAAGTTACTCATGTTTATGTCTAAGAGATTTTTGCCTATGTTTTTTTCTAAGAGTTTTATGGTTTCATGACTTACATTCAAGTCTTTGATCCATTTTGAATTTACTTTCGTGTGTGGGGTTGGACAGTGATCCAGTTTTATTCTCTTACATGTAGCTGTCCAGTTTGGCCAACACTGGCTGTTGAAGAGGATGTCATTCCTCCATTGTATTTCCATGGCTCCTTTATTGTATATTTATTGACCATGTATGTTTGGGTTAATATCTGGACTCTCTATTCTGTTCCACTTGTCTGTGGGTCTGTTCTTATTCCAAATCAAACTGTCTTCATTACTGTGACTTTGTAGTAGAGCTTGAAGTTGGGAAGTGAGATCCCCCCTGCTTTATTCTTCCTTCTCAGGATTGTTTAGGCTACTCAGGGTTTTTTGTGGTTCCATATGAATTTTAAAACTATTTGTTCCAGTTCGTTGAAAAATGCTGTTGGTATTTTGATAGGGATTGCACTGAATTTTTAAATTGCTTTAGACAGAATGGCCATTTTGACAATATTAATTCTTCCATGCCAAGAGCATGGGATGAATTTCCATTTGTTAGTGTCCGCTTTAATTTCTCTTAAGAGTGTCTTGTAGTTTTCAGGGTATAGGTCGTTCACTTCCTTGGTTAGGTTTATTCGTAGGTATTTTATTTTTTCTGATGCAATTGTGAATGGAATTGTTTTCTTGATTTCTCTTTTTGCTAGTTCATCATTAGTGTATAGGAATGCAACAGATTTCTGTGTATTAATTTGGTATCCAGCAACTTTGCTGAATTCAGATATTAGATCTAGTAGTTTTGGATTGGAGTCTTTAGGGTTTTATATGTACAATATAATGTTATCTGAAAATAATGACAGTTTGACTTCATCTTTACCTATCTGGATGCCCTGTATTTCTTTGTTTGGTCTGATTGCCATGGCTATGGCTGCCAGTGCTATATTGAATAACAGTGGGGAGAGTGGGCATATTTGTCTTTTTCCCCATCTTAGGTGAAGAGCTTTCAGCTTCTCGCTGTTCAGTATGATGTTGGCTGTGGGTTTTTCATATATGGCCTTTATTAGGTTGACATACTTTCCCTCTATACCCATTTTGTTGAGAGTTTTTACCATGAATGGATGTTGAATTTTGTTGAATGCTTTTTCAGTGTGTATGGAGATGATCCTGTGGATTTGTCCTTCTTTTTGTTTATGTGGTGGATGATGTTGATGGATTTTCAAATGTTGTACCATCCTTGCATCCCTGAGATGAATCCCACTTGATCATGGTATGATCCTCTTGATGTACTTTTGAATTCGCTTTGCTAATATTTTGTTGAGTATTTTTATATCCATGTTCATCAGGGATATTGGTCTTTAATTTTCTTTTTTCATGGGTTCTTTGCCTGGTTTTGGTATTAGGGTGATGTTGGCTTCATAGAATGAGTTTGGAAGTATTCCCTCCTCTTCTATTCCTTGGAAAACTTTAAGGAGAATGGGTATTATGTCTTCTCTATATGTCTGATAAAATTCAGTAGTGAATCCATCTGGCCTGTCAGTTTTTTCCTGGGTAGTAGTTTGATTACCAATTCTATTTCATTGCTGGTAATCGGTCTGTTTAGATTTTCTGTTTCTTCCTTGGTCAGTCTTGGAAGGTTATATTTTTCTAGGGAGTTGTCCATTTCTTCTAGGTTTTCCACCTTGTTAGGATATAGGTTTTCATAGTATTCTGTAATAGTTCTTTATATTTCTGTATTACTGTCTAACTTAACTCACTTACTAAGCTATTATAAAAACAGTCTGACGATTCTTTCTTTCTCTCCCTTCTTATTCTCCCTACTTCATTCTTTATATCTTAGGTGTTTTATTCTGTACACTTTTGTGTTTTTTTGACTGCTTTTGTGAATAGTTGATTTTATTTTTTGCCTTTAGTTAATATTTGGTTGCTGTCCTTTCTTTGCTGTGATTTTATTTTCTCTAGTGATGTCTATTTAACCTTAGGAATGCTTCCATCTAGAGCAGTCCTTTTAAAATACCCTGTAGAGGTGGTTTGTAGGAGGCACATTTATTCAACTTTTGCTTGTCTGACAATTGTTCAATCCATCCTTCATATTTAAAATGATAATCATGCTGGATACAGTATACTTGGTTCAAGGCCCTTCCATTTCATTGCATTATATATATCATGCCATTCTCTTCTGGCCTGTAAGGTTTCTGTTGAGAAGTCTGATGATATCCTGATGAGTTTTCCTTTGTAGGTGATCTTTCTTCTCTCTCTGGCTGCCTTTAATACTCTGTTCTTGTCTTTGATCTTTGCCATTTTAATTATTATATGTCTTTGTCTTGTCCTCCTTGGGTCCCTTGTGTTGGAGATTTGTGGGATTCCATGATCTGAGAGAGTTTTCCCTCCCCCAGTTTGGGGAAGTTTTCAGCAATTATTTCTTCAAAGACACTTTCTATCCCTTTTTTTCCCTTCTTCTTCTTCTGGTACCCCAATAATGTGAACGTTTTTCCATTTGGATTGGTCACACAGTTCTCTTAATACTCTTTCATTCCTGGAAATCCTTTTATCTCTCTCTGCCTCAGCTTCTCTGTATTCCTGTTCTCTGATTTCCATTCCATTAACAGTCTCTTGCACCTCATGCAGTCTCCTCTTAAATCCTTCCAGAGATTGTCTCATTTCTGTAATCTCCCTCCTGACTTCATCCCTTAGCTCTTGCTTATTTCTCTGCAGGTCCGTCAGCATGGTTATGACCTTTATTTTGAATTCTTTTTCAGAAAGATTGGTTATATCTATCTCCGAGGCCCTCTCTCATGGGTTGTCTGGGTGATTCTTGATTGGACCAGATTCTTCTGCCTTTTCATGGTGGTTGGGGTAGTCATATGCAGGTGATGTGTGTGTCAGCTGGGAGAGCAAAGTCCCTTCCTGCTTACTGGTCACCTTTCCCTTCTCCACTGCCTGTGCTGGTTATCTGCACACTGGGAGCAGGCTCTCAGTTAAACCCCTGTGCTGCTGTGGTTTGTGAAGCCATCAGGGCAGCCCAGAGCCCTGCAGGGAGTGGCAGGTGCACCCAGTGTGTACTCCGTTAGTGCCTTGCCTTGCCTTTCTCTGTCTGTGCTGGGCATCTGCATGCCAGCAGCAGCCTCTGGGGTTGGCCCTGGTAGCTGCATGCTGGGAGGAGACTCTTGGCAGTTGCTTTTGGTGGGGTGACTCTATGGCTTCTATGCCACTGTGGTGGGGCAGCTCTAGCTGTGAGAAATGAATGGCAGGCTCCTTATCACTGTGGGGGACTTCAAAGCTTCAAAGCTACATTGCTACCCACGAGGTTAGGGCACCTGAAGTTCCTCAGGGTTCACAGCCTTCTGGGCTGAGTGTGCCAAGATGATTCCATCCAGGTGTGAAGCCCCTGTTACTTTAAAACTTTCAAAAAGCACTCACTTTTCTTTTGTCCCCAAGGGAACCAGCTGTGGGGACCCGCTCACAGATTTTACACTTCCATTTCTCTAATATCCAGTACACCATGCAATGTGTGTCTGTGCTCCCAGTGCAGATTACTAGGGCTGGTTATTTAGCAGTCCTGGGCTTCCACTCCCTCCCCACTCTGATTCTTTTCCTCCCACCAGTGAGCTGGGGTGGGGGTAGTGCTTAGGTCCTGCCAGGTCACTGCTTTGTATCTTACCGCCTTCATGAGATGCTGTGTTCTTACAGATGTAGATGTAGCCTGGCTGTTGTACTGTATTTTCTGGTCTCTCTGCTAGGTGTAGTTGCATTTGATGCATTTTCAAAAATATATATGGTTTTGGGAGGAGATTTCTGCTGCCCTACTCACACCACCATCTTGGCTTCTCTACCTCAAAAGATTATGATGAAAGGGATATTATAAAGATTAGAGCATAAATAAATAAAATCGAGAAGAATAAAACAATAGAAAGAATCAATGAAACCAAGAGCTGGTTATTCAACAAAATAAACAAAATAGATAAACCCATAGCCAGACTTATCAAGATAAAAAGAGAGTCTACTCACATAAACAGAATCAGAAAGGGAGAGGAAAAATCACTGTAGACACCATACAAATACAAAGAATATAAAAGAATAGGAAAAATCAATGAAACCTAGAGCTCGTTCTATGAGAAAATAAACAAAATAAATAAGCCTCTAGCCAGACATATTAAGAGGAAAAGAGAGTCAACACACATCAACAGAATCAGAAACGAGAAAGGAAAAATCATGACGGACACCACAGAAACACAAAGAAATATTAGAGAGTACTATGAAAACCTATATGCTAACAAGCTGGGAAACCTAGGAGAAATGGACAACTTCTTAGAAAAATACAACCTTCCAAGACTGACCCAGAAAGAAACAGAAAATCTAAACAGACCAATTACCAGCAACGAAATTGAAGCAGTAATCAAAAAACTACCAAAGAACAAAACCCCAGGACCAGATGGATTTACCATGGAATTTTATCAGACATACAGAGAAGACATAATACCCATTCTCCTTAAAGTTTTCCAAAAAATAGAAGAGGAGGGAATACTGCTAAACTCATTCTATGAAGCCAACATCACCCTAATACCAAAACCAGGAAAAGACCCCACCAAAAAAACACTACAGACCAATATCCCTGATGAACGTAGATGCATAAATACTCAGCAAAATATTAGCAAACTCCATTCAAAAATGCATCAAAAGGATCATACACCATGACCAAGTGGGATTCATCCCAGGGATGCAAGGATGGTACAACATTCGAAAATCCATCAACATCATCCACCACATAAACAAAAAGAAAGACAAAAACCACATGATCATCTCCATAGATGCTGAAAAAGCATTCCACAAAATTCAACATCCATTCATGATAAAAACTCTCAACAAAATGGGTATAGAGGGCAAGTACCTCAACATAATAAAGGCCATGTATGATAAAACCACAGCCAACATCATACTTAACAGCAAGAAGCTGAAAGCGTTTCCTCTGTGATCAGGAACAAAACGGGTATACCCACTCTCCCCACTGTTATTCAACATAGTACTGGAAGTCCTAGCCATGGAAATTAGACAAAACAAAGAAATACAAACCCAGATTGGTGAAAAAGAAGTTAAACTGTCACTATTTGCAGATGACATGACATTGTACATAAAATACCCTAAAGATTCCACTCCGAAACTACTAGAGCTAATATCGGAATTCAGCAAAGATGCAGGATACAAAATTAACACACAGAAATCTGTGGCTTTCCTGTACACTAACAATAAACTAATAGAAAGAGAAATCAGGAAGACAATTCCATTCACAATAGCATCAAAAAGAATAAAATACCTAGGAATAAACCTAACCAAGGAAGTGAAAGACCTATACTCTGAAAACTACGAGACACTCTTAAGAGAAATTAAAGAGGTCACTAACAAATGGAAACTCATCCCATGCTCCTGGCTAGGAAGAATTAATATCGTCAAAATGGCCATCCTGCCCAAAGCAATATACAGATTCGATGCCATCCCTATCAAATTACGAACAGAATTCTTCAATGAACTGGAACAAATAGTTCAAAAATTCATATGGAAACACCAAAGATCCCGAATAGCTAAAGCAATCCTGAGAAGGAAGAATAAAGTTGGGGGGATCTCACTCCCCAACTTCAAGCTCTACTACAAAGCCACAGTAATCAAGAAAATTTGGTACTGGCACAAGAACAGAGCCACAGCCCAATGGAACAGAATAGAGTCTCCAAACATTAACTCAAACATACATGGTCAACTAATATTCGATAAAGGGGCCATGGACATACAATGGGGAAATGACAGTTTCTTCAACAGATGGTGCTGGCAAAACTGGACATCTACATGTAAGAGAATGAAACTGGATCACTGTCTAATCCCATACACAAAAGTAAATACAAAATGGATCAAAGACTTGAATGTAAGTCATGAAACCATAAAACTCTTAGAAAAAAACATAGGCAAAAATCTCTTAGACATAAACATGAGTGACCTCTTCTTGAACATATCTCCCCGGGCAAGGGAAACAAATGCAAAAATGAACAAATGGGACTATATCAAGCTGAAAAGCTTCTGTACAGCAAAGGACACCCTCAATATAATGAAAAGGTATCCTACAGTATGGGAGAATATATTCATAAATGACTGATCCGATAAAGGGTTGACATTCAAAATAAGTAAAAAGCTCACACACCGCAACAAACAAAAAGCAAATAATCCAATTAAAAAATGGGCAGAGGAGCTGAATAGACAGTTCTCTAAAGAAAAAATTCAGATGGCCAACAGACACATGAAAAGATGCTCCCCATCGCTTGTCATCAGAGAAATGCAAATTAAAACCACAATGAGATATCATCTCTCACCAGTAAGGATGGCTACCATCCAAAAGACAAACAACAACAAATGTTGGCGAGGTTGTGGAGAAAAGGGAACCCTCCTACATTGCTGATGGAAATGTAAATTAGTTCAACCGTTGTGGAAAGCAGTATGGAGGTTCCTCAAAATGCTCAAAATAGAAATACCATTTGACCCAGGAATTCCACTTTTAGGAATTTACCCCAGGAATGCAGCACTCCAGTTTGAAAAAGACATATGCACCCCTATGTTTATCGCTGCACTATTTACAATAGCCAAGAAATGGAAGCAACCTAAGTGTCCATCAGTAGATGAATGGGTAAAGAAGATGTGGTACATATACACAATGGAATATTACTCAGCTATAAGAAAAAAAACAGCTCCTACCATTTGCAACAACATGGATGGAGCTAGAGGGTAGCATGCTCAGTGAAATAAGTCAGGCGGAGAAAGACAAGTACCAAATGATTTCACTCATATGTGGAGTATAAGAACAAAAGAGAACTGAAGGAACAAAACAGCAGCAGAAGCACAGAACCCAAGAATGGACTAACAGTTACCAAAAGGAAAGGGACTGGGGAGGATGGGTGGGAAGGGAGGGATAAGGCAGGGAAAAAAGAAAGGGGGCATTATGATTAACATATGTATCGTGGGGTGGGTCACGAGGAGGGCTGTGCAACACAGAGAAGACAAGTTGTGATTTTACAGCATCATACTATGTTCATGGAAAGTGACTGTGAACTGGTATGTGGGGGGGACTTGCTGAAGGGGGGAGCCTAGTAAACATAATGTCCTTCATGTAATTGTAGATTAATGATACCAAAATAAAACTAATAAAAAAAACAAAGAATTATTAGAGAATACTATGATAAATTATATGCTAACAAACTGGATAACCTAGAAGAAATGGGCAACTTTCTAGAAAAATACAACTTTCCAAGGCTGACCCAGGAAGAAACAGAAAATCTGAACAGATCAATTATCACCAACGAAATTGAAATTGTAAGCAAAAAACTACCTGAGAAAAAAATCCCAGGACCAGATGGCTTCACTGCTGAATTTTATCAAACATTTAGTGAAGGCATAATACGTATCCTCCTTAAAGTTTTCCAAAGAGTAGAAGAAGATGGAATACTTCCAAACTCATTCTATGAGGCCAGCATCACTCTAATACCAAAATCAGGCAAAGACCCAGTCAAAAAAGAAAATTACAGACCAATATCCCTGATGAACATAGATGCAAAAATACTGAACGAAATATTGCCAGACCGAATTGAAAAATACTTTAAAAAGATCATCCATCATCATCAAGTAGGATTTATTGCAGGGATGCAAGGATGGTACAACATTCGAAAAATTCATCAACAACACCCACCACATCAAAAAAAGTAAAAAATGACATGATCATCTCCATAGATGCTGAAAAATCATTTGACAAAATTTAAAATCCATTCATGATAAAAACTCTCAACAAAATTTTTATGGAGGGCAAGTCCCTCAACATAATAAAGGCCACATATGACAGATCCACAGCCAACATTATACTTAACAACAAGAAGTTGAAAGCCTTTCCTATAAGATCAGGAACAAGACAAAGATGCTCAGTCTCCCCACTTCTATTCAACATAGAACTGGATGTCGTAGCCACAGCAATCAGGCAACACAAAGACATAAAGGCATCCAGATTGGCAAGGAAGAAGTTAAACTGTCCCTGTCTGCACATGACATGACATTGTACATGAAAAACCCTTAAGAATCCATGCCAAAACTACTAGATCAAATATCCGAATTCAGCAAAGTTGCAAGATAAAATATGAATATGCAGAAATCTGTGACATTCCTATATACTAACAATGAACCAACAGAAAGAGAAATCAAGAAAACAACATTCACAGTTGCATCAAAAAGAATGAAATACCTTGGAATAAACCTAACCAAGGAAGTGAAAGACCTATACTCTGAAAACTATATGACCCTCATGAGAGAAATTAAAGAAGATACCAATAAATGGAAACACATCCCGTGCTCATGGAAAGCAAGAATTAATATTGTCAAAATGGCCATCCTACCTAAAGCAATCTACAGATTCAGTGCAAATCCTATCAAATACAAACAGTATTCTTCAATGAACTAGATAAAATTGTTCTAAAATTCATATGGAACCACAAAAGTCCCCAAACGGCCAAAGAAATCCTGAGAAGGAAGAATAAAGGAGGGGAGATCTCACTTCCCAAAGTCAAGCTCTACTACAAAACCAAAATAATCAAGACAATTTGGTAGTGGCACTAGAACAGACCCATAGACCAATGTAACAGAATAGACAGCTCTGATATAAAGCCAAGCATATATGGTTAATTAGTATATGATAAAGGAGCTAAGGACATACAATGGGGAAATGACATCGCTTCAACAACTGGTGTTGGTAAAACTGGACAGCTACATGCAAGAGAATGAAACTGGATTACTGTTTAACCCCATACACAAAACTAACTCAAAATGGATCAAATGCCTGAATGTAGGTCATGAAACCAAAAAACTCTTAAAAGAAGGCATAGGCAAAAATCTCCTGAATATAAGCATGAGCAACTTCATCATGAATGCATCTCCTCGGCCAAGGGAAACAAAAGCAAAAATGAACACATGGGACTACATGAAACTAAAAAGTTTCTGTACGGCAAAGGACACCATCAACAGAACAAAAAGACGTCCTACAGAATGGGAGAATATATTTGTAATGAAATATTTGACAAAGGTTAACATCCAAAATATATAAAGAACTAATGCACCTCAACACCCAAAAAGTAAATAACCTGATTAAAAAATGGGCATAGAATATGAAGAGACAATTATCCAAAGAAATTCAGATGGCCAACAGGTACATGAAAAGATGCTCCACATCACTAATCATCAGAGAAATGCAAATTAACACCACAATGAGATATACCTTCACACCAGTAAGGATGGCCAACATCAAAAAGATTAAGAACAACAAATGCTGGCAAGGATGTGGAGAAAAGGGAACCCTCCTACACTGCTGGTGGGAATGTAAGCTAGTTCAGCCATTGTAAAAAGCAATATGGAGGTTCCTCAAATAACTAAAAATAGAATAACCATTTTACCCCAGGAATCCCACTCCTTGGAAATAACCCAAAGAATACATCTTCTCAGATTCAAAAAGACATATGCACCTCTATGTTTATCATAGCACTATTAACAACAGCCAAGATATGGAAGCAACCTAAGGGATCATCAGTAGATGTATGGATAAAGAAGATGTACAGATACACAATGGAATAATATTCAGTCATAAGAAGAAATCAAATCCTACCATTTGCAACAACATGGAAGGAGATGGAGGATATTAAGCTCAGTGAAATAAGCCAGGTGGAGAAAGACAAGTTCCAAATGATTTCCCTCATTTGTGCAGTATAACAACAAAGCAAAATTGAAGGAACAAAATAGCAGCAGACTCACAGATTCCAAGAAGGGACTAGTGTTTACCAAAGGGGACGGGTGTGGGAGGGTGAGTGGGGAGGGGGAAGAAGGGGATTGAGGAGCATTATGTTTAGTACACGTGGTGTGGGGGATCAAGAGGAAAACATGTAGCACAGAGAAGGAAAACAGTGAACCTGTGGGATCTTACTACACTGATGGACAGTGCCTGCATTGGAGTATGGGTGGGGACTTGATAATACAGGTAAATGTAGTAACTGCACTGATAATTTTTTTCTTATGATGGTAGTAAGTTCCATTTTACTTTGTTTTTATTTTGGTAACATAAATCTGCAACTACATGGGGAATATTATATTAACTAGACTCCCCCCATCACCAAATTCCCCCCAAATACCCCATTACAGTCACTGTCCATCAGTGTAGTAAGATGCTATAGAATCACTACTTGTGTTCTCTGTGTTGCACTGCCCTCCCTATGACACCCCCAATTTATACATGATATTCATGAGGCATCCTTTCTTTTTCCCTGTGCTTATCCCTCCTTTCCCAGCCATCTTCCCCAGTCCCTTTCCCTTTGGTGACTGTTAGCCCATTCTTGGGTTCTGTGATTCTGCTGCTGTTTTGTTCCTTCAGTTTTTCTTTGTTCTTATACTCCACATATGAGTGAAATCATTTGGTACTTGTCTTTCTACCCCTCGCTTATTTCACTGAGCATAATACCCTCTAGCTCCATCCATGTTGTTGTGAATGGTAGGATTTGTTTTTTTCTTATGGCTGAGTAATATTCCATTGTGTATATGTACCACATCTTCCTTATCCATTCATCTACTGATGGACATTTAGGTTTCTTCCATATCTTTGCTATTGTAAATAGTGCAGCGATAAACATAGGGGTGCATCTGTCTTTTTCAAACTGGAGTGCTGCACTCTTAGGGTAAATTCCTAGAAGTGGAATTCCTGGGTCAAATGGTAAGTCTATTTTGAGCATTTTGAGGAACCTCCATACTGCTTTCCACAATGGTTGAACTAATTTACATTCCCATCAGCAGTGTAGGAGTGTTCCCCTTTCTCCACAACCTCGCCAACATTTGTTGTTATTTGTCTTTTGGATGGTGGTGATCCTTACTGGTGTGGGGTGATATCTCACTGTGGTTTTAAGTTATATTTCTCTGATGATTAGGGATGTGGAGCATCTTTTCATGTGTCTGTTGGCCATCTGAATTTCTTCTCTGGAGAACTGTCTATTGAGCTCTCTGCCCATTTTTTAATTGGATTATTTGCTTTTTGTTTGTTGAAGTGCATGAGCTCTCTATATATTTTGGATGTCAACCCTTTATCGGATCTGTCATTTATGAGTATATTCTCCCATACTGTAGGGTATTTTTTTGTTCTATTGATGATGTCCTTTGCTGTACAGAAGCTTTCTGCTTGATATAGCCCCACTTGTTCATTTTTGCTTTTGTTTCCCTTACCCCGGGAGATATGTTCTTGAAAAAGTCACTCATGTTTATGTCCAAGAAATTTTTGCCTATGTTTTTTTCTAAGAGTTTTATGGTTTCATGACTTACATTCAAGTCTTTGATCCATTTTGAATTTACTTTTGTGTAAGGGGTTAGACAGTGATCCAGTTTCATTCTCTTACACATAGCTGTACAGTTTTGCCAGCACCATCTATTGAAGAGACTGTCATTTACCCTTTGTATTTCCATGCCTCCTTTATCACATATTAATTGATCATATATGTTTGGGTTAATGTCTGGAGTCTCTATTCTGTTCCACTGGTCTGTGGCTCTATTCTTGTGCCAGCACCAAATTGTCTTGATTACTGTGGCTTTGTAGTAGAGCTTGAAGTTGGGTAGCGAGATTCCCTCCCTTTTTTCTTCCTTCTCAGGATACCTTTGGCTATTCAGGATCTTTGGTGTTTCCATATGAATTTTTGAACTATTTGTTCCAGTTTGTTGAAGAATGCTGTTGGTAATTTGATAGGCATTGCATTGAATCTGTAAATTGCTTTAGGCAGGATGGCCATTTAGACCATATTAATTCTTCCTAGCCAAGAGCATGGGATTAGTTTCCATTTGTTAGGATGGTCTCTTTTATTTCTCTTAAGAGTGTCTTGTAGTTTTCAGGGTATAGGTCTTTTACTTTCTTGGTTAGGTTTATTTCTAGGTATTTTATTCATTTTGATGCAATTGTGAATGGAATTGATTTCCTAATTTCCCTTTCTGCTAGTTCATCATTGGTGTATAGGAAAGCAACGGATTTCTGTGTGTTAATTTTGTATCCCGCAACTTTGCTGAATTCACATATTAGTTGTAGTTTTGGAGTGGAGTCTTTAGGGTTTTTTATGTACGATATCGTGTCATCTGCAAATAGTGACAGTTTAACTTCTTCTTTACCAATCTGTATTCCTTGTATTTCTTTGTTTTGTCTAATTGCCGTGGCTAGGACCTCCAGTACCGTGTTGAATAACAGTGTGGAGAATTGGCATCCCTGTCTTGTTCCCAATCTCAGAGGAAAAGCTTTCAGCTTCTCACTGTTCAGCATGATGTTGACTGTGGGTTTATCATATATGGCCTTTATTATGTTTAGGTACTTGCCCTCTATACCCATTTTGCTCACAGTTTTTATCATGAATGGATGTTGAATTTTGTGGAATGCTTTTTCAACATATATGGAGATGATCATATGGTTTTTGTCCTTCTTTTTGTTGATGTGGTGGATGATGTTGATAGATTTTCGAATGTTGTACCATCCTTGCATCCCTGGGATGAATCCCTCTTGGTCATGGTGTATGATCCTTTTGTTGTATTTTTGAATTCGGTTTGCTAATATTTTGTTGTGTATTTTTGCATCTACATTCATCAGGGATATTAGTCTGTAATTTTCTTTTTGGTCAGGTCTTTGCCTGGTTTTGGTATTAGGGTGATGTTGGCTCCATAGAATGAGTTTGGGAGAATTCCCTCCTCTTCTATATTTTGGAAAACTTTCAGGAGAATAGGTATTATATCTTCTCTGTATGTCTGTTAAAATTCGCAGGTAAATCCACCTGGCCCAGGGTTTTTGTTCTTGGGTGGTTTTTTGATTACTGCTTCAATTTCTTTGCTGGTAATTGGTTTGTTAAAATTTTGTGTTTCTTCCTTGGTCAGTCTTGGAAGATTGTATTTTTCTAGGAAGTTGTCCCTTTCTACTAGGTTTTCCAGCTTGTTAACGTACAGATTTTCATAGTAGTCTCTAATAATTCCTTGTATTTCTGTGGGGTCTATCGTGATGTTTCCTTTCTCATTTCTGATTCTGTTGATGTGTGTTGATTCTCTTTTTCTCTTAATAAGTCTGGCTAGAGGCTTATCTATTTTCTTTATTTTCTCAAAGAACCAACTCTTGGTTTCATTGATTTTTTCTATTGTTTTATTGTTCTCAATTTTATTTATTTCTTCTCTGATCTTTATTATGTCCCTCCTGCTGCAGACTTTAGGCCTCATTTGTTCTTCTTTTTCCAATTTCGAGAATTGTGACGTTAGACTAATCATTTGGGTTTGTTCTTCCTTCTTTAAATATGCCTTGATTGCTATATAATTTCCTTTTATGACTGTTTTCACTGCGTTCCACAGAAGTTGGGGCTTTGTGTTGTTGTTGTCATTTGTTTACCTGTATTGCTGGATCTCTATTTTGATTTGGTCGTTGATCCATTGACTATTTAGGAGCATGTTGTTAAGCCTCCATGTGTCTGTGAGCCTTTTTGCATTCTTTGTAAAATTTAGTTCTAGTTTTATACCTTTGTGGTCTGAAAAGTTGTTTGGTAGAATTTAAATCTTTTTGAAATTTACTTTTTGAATTTGCTTTTGGATGTAGAGTTCTATAGATGTCTATTAGGTCCATCTGTTCTAGTGTGTTGTTCAGTGCCTCTGTGTCCTTACTTATTTTCTGTCTGCTGGATCTGTCTTTTGGAGTAAATGTTATGTTGAAGTCTCCTAAAATGAGTGCATTGCATTCTATTTTCTCCTTTAATTCTGTTAGTATTTGTTTCACATATGCTGGTGCTCTTGTTTTGGGTGCAGATATATTTATAATGGTTATATCCTCTTGTTGGACTGACCCGTTTATCATTATATTCTGCCCTTCTTTATCTCTTGTTACTTTCTTTGTTTTGAAGTCTATTTTGTCTGATCCTAGTACTGCAACGCCTGCTTTTTTCTCCCTGTTGTTGGCATGAAATATCTTTTTCCATCCCTTGACTTTTCGTCTGTGCATGTCTTTGGGTTTGAGGTGAGTCTCTTATAAGCAGCATGTAGATGGGCCATGTTTTTTATAACCATTCAGTGACTGTATGTCTTTTTATTGGTGCATTCAGTACATTTTCATTTATGGTGATTATCAATAGGAATGTACTTATTGCCATTGCAGGCTTTAGATTCATGGTTACCAAATGTTCAAGGTTCATTTCCTTACTATCTAAGAGTCTAACTTAACTCTCTTATTATGCTGTTACAAACACAATCTAAAGATTCTTTTGTGTTTCTCCTCCTTTTTCTTCCTACTCCATTCTTTATATATTAGGTATCATATTCTGTACTTTTTGTCTATCCCATGATTGTCTTTGGGGATAATTAATTTAATTTTGCATTTGCTTAGTAATTTGCTGTTCTACTTTCTTTACTTTCGTTTTATTGCCTCTAGTGACAGCTAATCAACCTTAGGAACACTTCCGTCTATAGCAGTCCTCCAAAATAGACTGTAGAGATGTTTTGTGGGAGGTAAATTCTCTGAGCTTTTGCTTATCTGGAAATTGTTTAATCCCTGCTTCAAATTTAAATTATAATCTTGCTGGATTAAGTAATCTTGTTCCAGGCCCTTCTGCTTCGTAGCATTAAATACATCATTCCACTCCCTTCTGGCCTGTAAGGTTTCTGCTGAGAAGTCTGATGTTAACCTGATGGGCTTTCCTTTGTATGTGATCTTATTTCTGTCTCTGGCTGCTTTTAATAGTCTGTCCTTATGCTTGATCTTTTCCATTTTAATTACTATGTATCTTGGTGTTGTCTTCCTTGGGTCCCTTGTGTTGGGAGATCTGTGGATCTCCATGGCCTGAGGGACTGTCTCCTTCCCCAGATTGGGGAAGTTTTCAGCAACTACCTCCTCAGAGACACTTTCTATCCCTTTCTCTGTCTCTTCTTCTTCTGGTATCCCCATAATGCTAATATTGTTCCATTTGGATGGGTCACACAGTTCTCTCAATATTCTTTCATTCTTAGACATCTTTTTTTCTCTCTGTGCCTCAGCTTCTTTGTATTCCTCTTCTCTAGTTTCTATTTCATTTATCGTCTCCTCCACCATATTTAACCTGCTTTTAATACCCTCCATCATGCTCTTCAATGATTGGATCTCCAGCCTGAATTCATTCCTGAGTTCTTGGATGTCTTTCTGTACCTTCATTATCATGTTGATGATTTTTTTTTGAACTCCCATTCAGGAAGAGTCACAAGTTCCATATCATTTAAATCTTTCTCGGGAGTTGTGTTAATAATTTTACTCTGGACCTGGTTTCTTTGGCATTTCATATTTGTATATGGTGCCCTCTAGTGTCCAGAAGCTCTATTCTGGAGTTGCTCAGCCCCTGAAGGAATGTTGTGGGTCTCAGAGGAGCGGTATTGGTGCCTGGGGGAAGGAAAGAGAAGTACCCCGCTTCCCGGCTGCTGTGCCTGTCTCCACTGCCTGAACCAGTGGGCCAAGCACACCGTTATAAGCTTTCATCCCAGAGCAGCCAGATATGGATCCCTGCTTTCCACAAGCGGCTGGAATCCCAGTCTTCCCAGGAACTCCCCCTGTCCCAGCTTTCCAACCCCGTAATCAGAAGAGTATGATGAAAGCACCGTGAAATATAGGTTTGTGCTCCCAGAGCAGATCTCCAGAGCTAAGTATTCAGCAGTCCCAAGCCTTCCACTCCCTCCCTGCTCAGTTTCTCTTCCTCCCACCGGTGAGCTGAGGTGGGGGAAGGGCTCAGGTCCCACCGAGCCACAGGTGTGGTACATTACCCCTTTGTCAAGGTCTGCTCTTTTCTCCAGGTGTATGCAGTCTGGCGCAGTCCCCTTTCCTGTTGCTCTCTCAGGATTTGTTGCACCGATTATATTTTCTAATTTCATCCAGTTTTAGGAAGAAGCCTCTGTCTCTCCTCTCATGCTGCCATCTTTAATCTTATCCCCTTCTCTTTCTTCTACCCTTGATGCAGAGAAGGGAAATACTTATTCTACTTAGCTCTCAGTTTTGGTGCAGCAAATGAAGATTTTCTCTACCAGCATGAAACAATGAAAAATCAAGAGTACTTTTAATGCAGAGAAGTGAGCATAGGTTAGGCAGAGATTGCCCATGCCAATGAACTGTATTACATGGAGATGAGCTGGAAGGGAACTACCTGTCTGTCTACAATCTCTGTGGTTTTTCTGATGGGCAGAACTTGATCTTACTATTCCCAACTGATGGTTCTTTTGATTTCTTCAGTTCTTTCTCACTTAGAAATATTGTAAGATTCTTTTCCAAGTTTATGATTCACTGAACTCTTTTTAGCCAGGAGTAGCACCTTACATAATAAAAAATAAAGGAAGTTTGAGCTGCACACCTCATAAAACTTGAGTAAGTGAGAAGGGGCAATCTTTCTGATCTCAAAATGTGCCACGTATATACACAAACCTTCTCCTCATTCTCCTCATTCAAGGACTCAGAGGTTCCTTGGGATGCCCTTCGGTCTATCTCAGTTTCCTAACTGAATCCCACATTTATATGTTCTCCAAAAAGCAAAAAGAGTTAAGAGGATATGTTGATCAATACATGGGTATATGGATATTTGGATGAAGGAAGGTGTTCTGGAGTGAGTGGATAGGGGAACCAAAGAGACAAATGGTAGTTAGAGGAAAAGATGTCAGTGTAGAGACATCAGGAGGCAGAATTCAACATGTAAAACCTTTTACTTTGTGGAAGAAAAATACAAAGCATATATTTTCCATGAAGCTTAAAATACTGTACACAGTCAGCGTGATTTATCCTTTCAACATTCCACAGAGGCCATGAGGAAGTAGGTTATTATTTTCGCAAATCATTGCCTCCATAGGTACACTTAGTGCTTTTCGTTCTCCAAGTTTAAAGTGCAGTATAATGTCATATTTCCCAATAGCATCTATTTCTAAGAATGTCAAAGTGTGTCTTAAGGGTCATGTTCACTTTATGGTATTACCTCTTACATCCTTTTTTTTCCAGAATATGTGTATAGAATATATTAGCCTATGTACATACATTTTACGAAATTGATGAAAATAAGTAAGAATGATATCATTGTTGGGTCAAAACACTTTCAGGGTCTCACTGGTACAATTCAGCAAAGGAACTTCAGAAAGTCCATTGATAACATTCTTTATTCTCCTCTTGAGTTCTGAATTCTAATGCAATCTACAATCCCAAAAGAGGCTTCTTTTTTTAAAATTTTATTTTGGTATCATTAATCTACAATTACATGAAGGACATTATGTTCACTAGGCTCCCCCCTTCACCAAGTCCCCCCCACATTCCGGTTCACAGTCACCGTCCATCAACATAGTAAGATGCTGTAAAATCACTACTTGACTTCTCTGTGTTGCACAGCCCTCCCCATACCCCCCCCACACTATAGATGTTAATCGTAATGCCCCCTTTCTTTTTTCCAACCCTTATCCCTCCCTTCCCACCCATCCTCCCCAGTCCCTTTCCCTTTGGTAACTGTTAGTCCATTCTTGGGTTCTGTGCTTCTGCTGCTGTTTTGTTCCTTCAGTTCTCTTTTGTTCTTATACTCCACATATGAGTGAAATCATTTTGTACTTGTCTTTATCTGCCTGGCTTATTTCACTGAGCATAATACCCTCTTGCTCCATGCATGTTGCTGCAAATGGTAGGATCTGTTTTTTTCTTATAGCTGAGTAAAATTCCATTGTGTATATGTACCACATCTTCTTTATCCATTCATCTACTGATGGACATTTAGGTTGCTTCCATATCTTGGCTATTGTAAATAGTGCAGAGATAAACATAGGGGTACATCTGTCTTTTTCAAACTGGAGTGCTGCATTCCTGGGGTAAATTCCTAGAAGTGGAATTCCTGGGTCCAATGGTATTTCTATTTTGAGTATTTTGAGGAACCTCAATACTGATTTCCACAATGGTTGAACTAATTTACATTCCCACCAGCAGTGTAGGAGGGTTCCCCTTTCTCTACAACCTTGCCAACATTTGTTGTTGTTTGTCTTTTGGATGTCTTTTGGACCAGCCATCCTTACTGGTGTGAGAAAATACCTCATTGTGGTTTTAATTTGCATTTCTCTAATGACAAGCGATGTGGAGCATCTTTTCATGTGTCTGTTGGACATCTGAATTTCTTCCTTGGAGAACTGTCTATTCAGCTCCTCTGCCTATTTTTTAATTGGATTATTTGCTTTTTGTTTGTTGAGGTGCATGAGCTCTCTATATATTTTGGATGTCAACCCTTTATCGGATCTGTCATTTATGAGTATATTCTCCTATAGTGTAGGATACCTTTTTGTTATATTGATGGTGTCCTTTGCAGTACAGAAGCTTTTCAGCTTGATATAGTCCCATTTGTTCATTTTTGCTTTTGTTTCCCTTGCCCCGGGAGATATGTTCAAGAAGAGATCACTCATGTTTATGTCTAAGAGATTTTTGCCTATGTTTTTTTCTAAGAGTTTTATGGTTTCATGACTTACATTCAAGTCTTTGATCCATTTTGAATTTACTTTTGTGTAAGGGGTTAGACAGTGATCCAGTTTCATTCTCTTACACGTAGCTGTACAGTTTTGCCAGCACCATCTATTGAAGAGACTGTCATTTACCCTTTGTATTTCCATGCCTCCTTTATCACATATTAATTGATCATATATGTTTGGGTTAATGTCTGGAGTCTCTATTCTGTTCCACTGGTCTGTGGCTCTATTCTTGTGCCAGCACCAAATTGTCTTGATTACTGTGGCTTTGTAGTAGAGCTTGAAGTTGGGTAGCGAGATTCCCTCCCTTTTTTCTTCCTTCTCAGGATACCTTTGGCTATTCAGGATCTTTGGTGTTTCCATATGAATTTTTGAACTATTTGTTCCAGTTTGTTGAAGAATGCTGTTGGTAATTTGATAGGCATTGCATTGAATCTGTAAATTGCTTTAGGCAGGATGGCCATTTAGACCATATTAATTCTTCCTAGCCAAGAGCATGGGATTAGTTTCCATTTGTTAGGATGGTCTCTTTTATTTCTCTTAAGAGTGTCTTGTAGTTTTCAGGGTATAGGTCTTTTACTTTCTTGGTTAGGTTTATTTCTAGGTATTTTATTCATTTTGATGCAATTGTGAATGGAATTGATTTCCTAATTTCCCTTTCTGCTAGTTCATCATTGGTGTATAGGAAAGCAACGGATTTCTGTGTGTTAATTTTGTATCCCGCAACTTTGCTGAATTCACATATTAGTTGTAGTTTTGGAGTGGAGTCTTTAGGGTTTTTTATGTACGATATCGTGTCATCTGCAAATAGTGACAGTTTAACTTCTTCTTTACCAATCTGTATTCCTTGTATTTCTTTGTTTTGTCTAATTGCCGTGGCTAGGACCTCCAGTACCGTGTTGAATAACAGTGTGGAGAATTGGCATCCCTGTCTTGTTCCCAATCTCAGAGGAAAAGCTTTCAGCTTCTCGCTGTTCAGTATAATGTTGGCTGTGGGTTTATCATATATGGCCTTTATTATGTTGAGGTACTTGCCCTCTATTCCCATTTTGCTGAGAGTTTTTAACATGAATGGATGTTGAACTTTGTCAAATGCTTTTTCAGCATCTATGGAGATGATCATGTGGTTTTTGTCTTTCTTTTTGTTGATGTGGTGGATGATGTAGATGGATTTTCGAATGTTGTGCTATCCTTGCATCCCTGGGATGAATCCCTCTTGGTCATGGTGTATGATCCTTTTGATGCATTTTTGAATGGAGTTTGCTAATATTTTGCTGAGTATTTATGCATCTACGTTCATCAGGGATATTGGTCTGTAGTGTGTTTTTTTTGGTGGGGTCTTTTCCTGGTTATGGTATTAGGATGATGTTGGCTTCATAGAATGAGTTTGGCAGTATTCCCTCCTCTTCTATTTTTTGGAAAACTTTAAGGAGAATGGGTATTATGTCTTCTCTGTATGTCTGATAAAATTCCATGGTAAATCCATCTGGTCCAGGGGTTTTGTTCTTTGGTAGTTTTTTGATTACTGCTTCAATTTCGTTGCTGGTAATTGGTCTGTTTAGATTTTCTGTTTCTTCCTTGGTCAGTCTTGGATGGTTGTATTTTTCTAGGAAGTTGTCCATTTCTCCTAGGTTTCCCAGCTTGTTAGCATATAGGTTTTCATAGTACTCTCTAATAATTCTTTGTATTTCTGTGGGGTCCGTCGTGATTTTTCTTTTCTCATTTCTGATTCTGTTGATGTGTGTTGACTCTCTGTTCCTCTTAATAAGTCTGGCTAGAGGCTTATCTATTTTGTTTATTTTCTCGAAGAACAAGCTCTTGGTTACATTGATTTTTTCTTCTCAATTTTATTTATTTATTCTCTGATCTTTATTATGTCCCTCCTTCTACTGACCTTATGCCTCATTTGTTCTTCTTTTTCCAATTTCGATAATTGTGACATTAGACCATTCGTTTGGGATTGTTCTTCCTTCTTTAAATATGCCTGAATTGCTATATACTTTCCTCTTAAGACTGCTTTTGCTGTATGCACAGTAGTTCAGGCTTTGTGTTGTTGTTGTCATTTGTTTCCATATATTGCTGGATCTCCATTTTAATTTGGTCATTGATTCATTGATTATTTAGGAGCATGTTGTTAAGCCTCCATGTGTTTGTTAGCCTTTTTGCTTTATTTGTATAATTTATTTCTAGTTTTATGTCTTTGTGGTCTGAAAAGTTGGCTGGTAGGATTTCAATCTTTTGGAATTTACTGAAGCTCTTTTTGTGGCCTAGCATGTGGTCTATTCTGGAGAATGTTCCATGTGCACTTGAGAAGAATGTGTATCTTGTTGCTTTTGGATGTAGAGTTCTATAGATGTCTATTAGGTTCATCTGTTCTAGTGTGTTGTTCAGTGCCTCTGTGTCCTTACTTATTTTCTGTCTGGTGGATCTGTCCTTTGGAGTGAGTGGTGTGTTGAATTCTTCTAAAATGAATGCATTGCATTCTATTTTCTCCTTTAATTCTGTTAGTATTTGTTTCACATATGTTGGTGCTCCTGTATTGGGTGCATATATATTTATAATGGTTATATCCTCTTGTTGGGCTGAGCCCTTTATCATTATGTAATGTCCTTCTTTATCTTTTGTTACTTTCTTTATTTTGAAGTCTATTTTGTGTGATACTAGTATTGCAACGCCTGCTTTTTTCTCTCTGTTGTTTGAATGAAATATCTTTTTCCATCCCTTGACTTTAAGTCTGTGCATGTCTTTGGGTTTCAAGTGAGTCTCTTGTAAGCAGCATATGGATGGGTCTTGCTTTTTTATCCATTCTATTACTCTATGTCTTTTGATTGGTGCATTCAGTCCATTTACATTAAGGTGATTATTGAAAGGTATGTACTTATTGCCATTTCATTCTTTAAGTTTGTGTTTACCAAAGGTTCAAGTTAGCTTCTTTACTATCTTACTGTCTTACTTAACTCCCTTATTGAGCTATTATAAACACGGTCTGATGATTCTCTCTTTCTCTCCCTTCTTATTCCTCCTCCTCCATTCTTCATATGTTGGGTGTTTTGTTCTGTGCTCTTTTTAGGAGTGCTCCCATCTAGAGCAGTGCCTGCAATATGCCCTATAGTTTTTTGTTGTGGGAGGCAAATTCCCTCAATTTTTGCTTGTGTTGGAATTGTTTAATCCCTCCTTCATATTTAAATGATAATCATGCTGGATACAGTATTCTTGGTTCGAAGCCCTTCTGTTTCATTGCTTTAAGGATATCATGCCATTCTCTTCTGGCCTGTAAGGTTTCTGTTGAGAAGTCTGATGATAGCCCAAAAGAGGCTTCTTGAACGAGTATGCTTGTTTCCTTTCGGTAAATGTCACAAGGCTATCTACCCACATACTAAACAACCTAGCACAACTAAGAGCCCTCTGTTTATGTAAAATAGACATATTTTTAAGTCTTAAGACAGGCATTCTACCTTAATTGGGTGCCTTGCTTGAGTCTAGGATGTAATGCCACCTATTTTCTGAATGGAAAATGAAGTCACTGAAGCTTATATAAGCATATTAAGTGAAAGTATAGAACACATTCTAAAATCCAAATATAAATATATTTTTATTATTTATACAACTACAGAGGAATGATTATTATAAAATCCTAAACAAATAACCCTATCAAATTTGTTAACTGCAGTTTGACTATCGGCTATAAAACTCTTGAGTTCAGCTGTGTTCAGGTGCCTCCCATTTCCACCATTATATCTGTACACCAGAGAACTAACATCTTCTTACATTGAGGCTGTACTTTAAAAAATATACTATATTTAGGTACAGAAGGACAGAATATTCTTTTTAATACACAAAATAAGGAAATTAATTATGCCCTAAATATAAAAATATACAACATCCAAAAGTTGTTACTCTTATTTTTTTGAACATTAAAAAAATTTTGAAATAATTGTAGATTCCCAGGAAGGTGCAAAGAAATGTACAGGGTGGTCCTGTGCACCCATCACCCATCCTCCCTCAGTGTTAAATCTTGCATAACTGTAGTCCAATATCAAAAACAGGCAATTGAGATTGGTACAATCTATAGAGTTTGTTCAGATTTTATCAGTTATACATGAACAAGTGTGTGTGTGTGTGTGTGTGTAGGTTTAATAAACATCACGATAATCAAGATATTGAACTGTACTATCATAAGACTTCCTCATGCTAATCCTTTACAGCCACATCTACTCCTTTTGCCCCCTCCCATCACCAAACCTGGCATCCACAAATCTGTTCTCCATCTCTATAATTTGTTATTTCACAATTGTTACATAATTGGAATCATTCAGTATGTATCTTTTTGAGATTGGCATTTTACACTCAGGATAATTTCCTTAAGGGTAATCAAACTTGTATTGCTGAATAGTATTCCATGTTATGCATGTATCATGATTTGTTTATTTCATCATACAGTGGATACTGAAGGACATCTGGGTATTTTCCAGTATTTGGTTATTATGAATAAAGCTTACTATGAACATATGTGTACATGTTTCTGTGTGAAAATAAGTTTCATTTCTCTGGAATATATGCCCAAGATTGCAATTTCTGGGCTGTATGGTAAATCTATTTTTAGTTTGGAAAGAAACTACCAAACTATTTTCCACAGTGCCGGTACCATTTTGCATTCCCAGCAGCAATGTATATGTGATCTAATTTCTCTACAACCTCTTAGTATTTGGTGGTGCCACTACTTTTTAAATTTTAGCCATTCTAATAGTCGTGTACTGATATCTTATTATGGTCTTAATTTGCATTTCCCTAATGGCTAATGATATTGAATATCTTTTCATGCATTTATTTGCCACCTATATGTCCTCTTGAATGTCTGTGTGTCCATTTTATAATTGGATTTTTTTCTTTTTTAGTTTTTAGATTTCAGAGTTCTTATAAACTCTAGATAACAAGTCCTTTGTTGGTTATGTGATTTGACAATATTTTCTTCCAGTTTTTAATTTGCATTTTTAACCTCTTAAAGGTCTTCCTTTCACAGAGTAAAAGTTTTACATTTTGTTGAGGACCAGTTTATCAAGTTTTACTTAAATGGAACATGCTTTTGGTATGATATTGTTATATACCCTGTTACATAGCACCTTTGAAGAAACATTCCCTAAGTACTTACTGCTCTTTCTTGTCTTTGGAGACTTTTATGTGTGTGTATATGTGCTGACTGGCCTAACAAGAGGAATCTGAGCTAATTGCTTGTGCATAATTACTAATGTATATGTTCTAGTGTGGAATTCATAGAAACATAGCTCCTGAAGCTGATTATATTACAAAGTATGTTATCTATTGAGTTTGTTTAGCATGCCTGATGTGACCAGGGGAAAATAGCTCATAAACTTACAATTCCTCTTGAAATTATATTGTTCTCCATTTAGAAAAAATAAATAGAAAAGTATGACTAGTATATATACAATGTTATATAAATCTGTGAAATTTCTGCTTTGGAAATTATATGGCCATCCAAAGGCAAAACACTAAAACCTAAAAGTTCTTCACTTCTAGAAAAAGCAGTATATACTTTTTACAGAAATTGAGACCCAAAGCCACTGTACAACAAATGCTTGACACACCCACTTTAGTAAGACACCAACATGAATCAAAACTCAGTAAAATGGAACTCACAGAAGGACACTGTTTTTAGGCATTCCATATGAGTTCAATCAGATTCCACGAGTTTTACAGTGCCAAGCACTGACTTACATGCCAACTTGCTGAAATTCACCTTGGGTTCAGATAGTGCTAGATCTCTGATACCTTGCCTTAGTTTGTGCCACTATTTGACTAATTTCAGTTATTTACACAATAACCCTTCAAGATCAGGGCAAACAAAGAGTCTGATGGCTTGCTCAGATTCCCAGTGGGAAGCTCTTTCAGACTCAAGAATAAGGGGGTGTGCGTTATGATGAGTTATAAGAAATAGATATTTGGCCATGCAGATGACCAAATATATATTTCCCATGTATATTTGGTCTTTATCCACAGTTCCTGAAAACACTGCAGAGTCTTAAAGGTGAAATGGGTGTCTTGTCATGTCAATGAGAGGCTTTTGGACCCCCAATCCAAGGGCAGGGGCTGGAGGTTGAATCAGCCAATGGCCAATAAATTTAGTCAATCATGCTATGCATTGAAGCCCTCACAAAAACCCCCGAGAAGACCTTATTACACTTCTGGACCTTGCTTCTCTGTCGAAGAGAACTACCTCACTTGGGGAACCAGAATGTGCCCCTATGCCACCAAGCCAGGCCCCAAGCTCCACAAAGGTAGAGGCTCCTTTATTTGGGACCTTGCCTGTGTATCTCTTCATCTGTCAGTTAACTTGTATCCTTTACAGTATCCTTCATTAAGCTGGTGTTTTCCTAAGTTCTTTGAGCCACTCTAGCAAATTAACTGAACCTAAGTGAGAGGTTGTTGGAACCTCCAATCTGTAGCCGATAGGTCAGAAGCACAGGTTAACTACCTGGAGCTTGTGACTGACATCTGGTGTCGTGGGTGGAGGGCAGTCTTGTAGGATGGAGCCCTTAACTTGGGAATCTGGTGCTACCTCCGGGCAGAAAGCATCAGAATTGAGTTGAGTTCTCCAACACCTTACTGGTGTTCAAGAATTACTTGGTGTTGTGTCTGAGCAGACCTCCTCCCCACCACACATATTGGAATCGGATCCAGGAACCCAAAAAGAGTTACACTACTGTTAAACTGCTATATTCTACTGTTACTGCTGTATAACACTATTGTTGTTATATATGTTCAGAATAAAAGATACTCACAGGGCAGTAACTCAGCTTTTTGTATACTTTTCAGAAATTCTTCAGGACATAAATGCTACTTTCTTCTAAAGGAATGACATAAAGGTGATCTAAAAATAACTTAAGCAATGAATAAGGCACCCCAGTTCAGTCCCTGGTCAACATGGTGGAAAATTTATTTGGAACCCTTAAGCAAAAACATCAGCAAAGATCGTTTGACCCTTGGTTAAATGCAAAATAAATAATTCTCCAGCCACCTGGACAACTCAAATGCAAGAGCTATCTGTGCGGCATTTACAAACACTGAAAGAGAAATTAGGCATCTGGCAGGCAGGGGCTATGTCCTCTTTTGTTGTTGTTTTTTAAAACCTTTTACCAAATCCCCTTTCTCTTCTCTTTTTATATCCCATATCCAGTACCTTCATCTTGTAGGCTCAGCCCCAATACCTTTCTCTAAATCACAAGTGACTGATAAGAAATTGGGCTATTTGATCTGGGAATTTCCCAAAGAGTTTTGATTTGTATTAGTCCTTTCTTTAATCAGTCTGGTCTCCTTAGGACATCTGGGGATGGGAAGTGCTTTCTAAATAAAGTGCTCTATTAATTCTCCTGAGAATACCCGTCACAGGACTTGACTAAAAGATATAATACTAGACTCCTACACAGAAACAATAACTCACAGTGATAGGAAGAGAAACACATATGTCAGCAGGAACATATCCGTATGAATGCATATAAGTATAATATAAGCCACAAACTGACTCATTAATACATGGAGGGGCTGGAAGAGGGAGGGATGAGCTTCAAAATAGATTCTCCTGTTCTTCTTAGGGTCTATAAAGTCTACATAGCTATCAAGGGCTCATAATGGGCACTGGATGGCCAGCATAGCTCAATAGTGGTGACTCAAGTGAGATCAGGATGATGCCTACTATGAGTCATTCTGAAAGGTGCCCCAACAGTGAACCAAGGTGCATTACACAATAGCCAAGGGCTCCATCCTATTCACAGACCTGGAACTCTCCCTGCAAGATTCCCTAGGAATAATGGTCTTCAGTGCAGCAGAAGGACTGCAGGGACCTGTGAAGTTGGGAGTAATAGGGAGGTGCCTTTGTATTCATCATGACAAAATACTTGTCATGAAAATAGAATGAAGGAGTTGTATCTTTACCATAGCTACTCTTTGGGCTTTTCTCCTACAATACAGGCAGGGTAAGGCAGAGGTCATTGTTGTCAGACCACAGCCTCAACAGCCTGTTCACGGTAGCTTGGTTTCTCATAAGAAATACCAACTTCTGCCTTTGTTGAGGTCTCCACTATGTTCTGTTGCTTTGCAGGAAGTCCAAGCCATCTAGTGTAACTTGCTAAACCACATTATGATACCAAAACCCAAGAACTTTGTGCTCCTTAGGATGGCAGTCCAGGGAGTGGTCAGAAGGGAGACAGGAGAAGTAACAGCATCTGAGATGTACCCACCTAGTGCTTCCTCTCCTCCCTTAACTCCTCACACATTACCCCTCTTCAAGGAGAAGCTGGGAAAGGTGATGAAATACTCAAATACCCCACCAACAGCCATCCCACAAGGGAAGTGTCTTGTGTGGTGGACACCTTGATTAAAACAGCTAAGACAGGGTTCAACAGTGATAGGACTAGAAGACACTGAGGGGAGAGAAGGCTGACTATTACTTTGATTGTTCATTTCTCCTCCCTCTACCCAAGAGAACAAATAACCTATGCTGCCTCTGAGTAAAGAATGCAATGTGTCATGCACACACCACAGTTACTAGGCTCCCTAGAGAGAAAAGCACTCTGGCTTTGAGGTCTGAACTGGCTCACAACCACCCCAATGCTACCATTTATGCTATCGGTACCATGCCAGTCCTTGCTCAGATGCACATATAGAGTGGTTCAAAAGCTCCTACAATGAGTTGAAGCTTTCATGCCTGACTTCTCCAGCTACAGTACTTTAACTTTTCCCATAAAACTCCCCCTGGTAACCAAGAGTAGTTTTTAAGATTAACTTTAGCCTAGAAAGAATGGCTAGGCTAATGTGGTGTTTTCCTTTTTCTTTTCTTTCCCCCATCTCCAAATCATAGAAAATGTGTATACTAGCCTTCTGAGATATGGACTTGAAAAACAAGCACACACACACATAAATTGTTTTCTTTCATGTTGGAATGTAGTACAGTTGAGAATGATGACTAGTCATGTATATGCATGGCTGTAAATCATTACTGTGGAGATAGTCTCTTTCGTGATCTACACACAAACCCCATCCTTGAGGCCAATCTTATCCACTACTCAAGTTAGGTGTTTTTCACACCTTTGTAACTAAGATTTAGATTTGGCTCAATATATAAAATAGATGTACTGCTTCTGAGAGCTCAGACCAGAATGGCTTGCACATACATTCTCATTTTCTAGACATCCAAGGTCAAGTCATGCTGTTTCAGTGTGTCTTTGAAGCTTCTTTTTATCCTCTAGACCTCATCTCATCACATACTGGCTGTTGAGTTTCCAGTTTCCACTTATAATCTATACAGTGCCAACTAAGATAAGAGGAGGTATCATGGGAACTCAGATGTTGCTGTCCTGACTTTTTGATATGGCCCATCTTGTTCCATTAGTGACCTTTAAGTGGCAGCTTTCCAATGAGTGTTATCAGTGGACAGAACTTGATCCTATTGTAGGATGACACATAAAGCTGGATTGGCTTGATGCTTCCCAGAAGAGCAGTGCTGCTTCTGTACTGCCATTTATAATAATTTGCCTGTCTTAAGGTGTGTACTTAGCAAACTTAACCATTTAACCACAGCAGTATCTAAATGGCTATCCCTGGAATCCAAAGGTTATTTTTTAACTACTGAGTAAGAATTTCCCAGAGGACAAGAGACATGCTTCTCCATGAGCCTCCTCTGTGAAATCTCAAGGCTACTTGACTTTGGATTAAGTACCTAAATACCATGGATTAAATACCTAAATCTGGCTTCACTTCCCCTGGTGATGTAGAGCTGGTTTTACACGGTATCTTCCCCTACGAGGAGGCTTAGGATCTTGAAGACCTTGCCAAAGTAGCCAAACTTGGTGTCAGAGCTCAGGTCTCTTATTAGTAGCAAATGTTATTGTAGCATCATACATAAAGAGAGTAGTCTTATTCCCTTCACTTCTTCTAATGGATATAAACTGATCTATAAATTATGTCTTCTATGCTTGCTATACTACAACCTCAAATTACAAGGCAATAAATAGGAAAATACAGTTGTCAGTATTCTTTGGTAGCAACTTTGTCAACAGGGGAGGATAAAAGGAAAACACAAAATAATTTTCTTCTCTTTTTAAGTGAAAAAAATGATAAAGGGAGCTTTGAAATCTAATGACATTTATCTAGTCCTCCATTTAGAGGGGAAAATTCTATGTAGATACAATTAGTATCTCTCCTATCTGCTTGAAAAATATCCACAGGAGAGCCTTCAAGTGAAAAGAGTCTCTCTGAGAACTTGGATTTCTGCAGCAACTTCTTCAAAAGTTGGAATAAAGTTAACACTAAGCTGTGTAAATTCTCATTCCTTGATCATGAAAGTTCATTATTATCTTTGATGAAGGAAGTTCATCATCATCCTTGATGACTCAAGGAAGATCAGCCAAGTGTTATTGACATTCTTACTGGAAGTTAGCATAAATTAAATTCTGTGCATCCTATCTCTGCCGAGATAGGGTACTGCAAGTACATGATTTTTGCCCTGTAGCTCCTTGGGGGTTCTTTTCTCCTCTCTTTTACTTACACATAAAATTGCTTTCAAATTAAAATTGCTGCTTTTGTGGGGAAAAATCGTGAGAGATATTCCTCAGATGTCAGGAAGGATTAAAATAATTATAAACTAAAAGTTTAAGAAATTCTGTAATTATATGAATGAAAGATCTGTTTCTCCCCTCCCCCCAACAAATTGTGACAAGAAGACAAAACTTATTAAGAAAGAAGTCTGAGAGGCACACACTAATGCTTGAAAATACTTGACTTAAATTCAAGTCTCTCTTTTCACATGCCCCTTTTAACTAGAAGAAAACAGCACTAAGTAAAGGGATACATGACTCTGGGGTTAAGATACATTAAGACGCAGTGGTAGCCATCCTTGTTATTGCTATGTTTTCTTTATTCTGCATGAAGCACTCATCCCTTTTGAAAGGGAAGGGGAGAAGAGGCAGTGAGCAAGTATAGTACTTGCTTGAAATGAAATCTGTCTTTCATATGGTAGCAGCTACCGTTTTTTTAAAGAACTAACTACAGGTATCAGGCACTGAATTAAACACTTGATATGCCATTGATCCTCAAAACAACCCTACAATGTGGCAATTTTTAGTTTTATATGTTGAGTGAGGAAAATAAGGCTCAGAGAGCTGAGTGAGGGTCTTTTTCCAAGGTCACAGAGCTAGGAAATTACAGAGCTGGGATTTTGACTCAACTGTGTCTGACTCTGAAGTTCACTATGTTACACTGCAATTCCCATGGTTAGCCTCACACTCTCCCCTCTGCAGGTAGAAGAAGATCTTAATAACTCCGGTTTATTGACAGGGAACATTAAGGCATAGGAAATATAAGTATTATTCCAAAAAGGTAAAAATATTTTCCCTTACACATCATCCAGCTTTCAAAGGGAGGAAATGAAATAAAGAATTAGCCTTCTTCACCAACCTTCTTTCTTAGAAAATCTCCACCCAGGGGTATCAGTGTTAGTGATACCTGCAGAAGGTGGTATGCAAGATGGTCCAACTTGCTGTGGCAATACCACATTGTGGCAGAGATTCAAGTAAAACACAGACCAGAGCTGTGCTTGTTAAAAAACAGTATAAGGCAGGCAGAAACCTGTGCCTTTATGCTCTCTCAATATACTTAACTTATTTTTTAATGAACTAACTCCATCTTGCATTGCTGTCACGGTCAGTTTGAAGCTGTGCAAAGTGCTTTACAGAATTTATAAGGCTTTAAAATACTTTTGAGCCTAGAATTTTAAAGTGCTTCCCAGATATTCTATGGTGGGAAACATGCTTATTTACAAATGGATAAGTAAGAAGTGAGAGGTTAAAGGATTTGCCTCAAATCACAGAAGCACAGCTAGGAATAGTATCAGCCTCTTAAATCTCAATTCAGGGCCCAAACACTAGACCGGTGTGTTTCTAATCTCTTAAGAATTGCAGAACCTTTTGAAGTCCCAAACTATTTACATGATGAGTCATCATCATAAGTATCTGAAAGTGTTTTTTAGCCTTTCAAAAAACAACAATTACACCCACCTTAAAACAGTGTGTTATCTTAAACCTGTGGATTTGCTTAGCTGTAAAGAAGGTAATTAGTTCTGAAATGTAGGCAGGTGACAGGCATTAATGCATTTGTTTAGAAGAACCTAGATCATTTGTGGGCTCAAGAGGGCTGCTTTAAAAATCTTGTGATAACTAGCTTGACTTGGATTAGGGAGTGGTTTTGGAGTCAGGAGCCTTGGGCTTGACTCTGATCCTTAGTAGTGAAGAGTCCTTTAGTCTTAGTTGTTACCTCTGCACAATGAGGAGGAAATCAATATCACACATAGGGTGGAGGCAAGAATTCAAGCACATAGGACACAGGAAATGTAGAAGCATTTTAGAAGGCTGTAGTGTGTGATACACAAAAATCAAGTGGTATTCTATAAAGTGCACTACATTTTATGGCTATAACATGACTGATTGGGAAGGGTCTCTGAAGGCTCAGTCTGAAATTTCAATATTATAAGCACACAGAGAAAGCTGATTAGAAATAGTGTTCCTTACATGCATGACAAGGCCTTCCAAAAGTATGCCAAATAGGCATATGCAGGCATTGAAATAGACTGAGAAGTGCTCTTTAATACCAAATTTAATACCAAAGATTGAATATAGATGCTGCTTAGTGTAGAAACTGGTCCTGTATGAAATGCTTGGGGGAATGAAATGCTTCTCAGACAGGGGCATCTCTGAACATCAGTCAAGACCTTATACACTCATCAGAGAAAGGTGATGAGTAGAAGTTTGCAATCCAGGAATGAAACAAAAGCATCCCATACATTTGGATGGCACCAAGAAAGAATCCAGTCAGAGTCTGAGAAAAGAATAAATTGCAAAGTAATAAAAAAATTAGAAATTATTAATATCCTATGCTATCTCCCCTATTTCCTTTCCTCCTTAGGCCCCCCATTAATTTGTTCTACCCCCACCTTCTCCTAGTTCTTCATTTCTGTCTGTATCCCCCAAGCTTCCTCTGGCCTCCAAAAAACCAGTATTTTCTCACCTTGGTTCCTTTGCCCACACTGTTTTGCTTGCCTACAATTCCCTTCTTATCACTCCTCCTGGCACTTTCCCACAAATAAAAATTCTGGAATGTCTTTTACTTATTTTGTTATGGAACCTGGACTGGATCTCCCAATGGAAAAACCAAGTGTCACTTGGAGGTCTTGGAGGGTGGGAGGTTTATTTCATACCAGGGGGCTCAGAGGAGAGTGATCTCCAAAGGTTTGAGCCCCAGGCACAGGCAAGGGGAGTAATTTATACTTTTCTACTTCCGTATACGTGGCAGTTTGGCTCGGGCAGCAAGCAGGGCAAGAGAAGAACCCGGTAGGGTCACAAGGTGGGGGTGGGCTGAGATTCTTCTGTTAGCCCTATCGGCCATGTTGAAAATGTTATTTTACGTATTAGTCTCTGAACTCAAGTCTACCCCATCCTGCTAGGCTCCAATCAATGCTTATCTCCTTTGAACTCGGAGTTTCTCTTGTGGCCATTAACATTTTCTACTTGGGATTGCAGTAATTTGTAATACATGGTCTTATTTCCTTTACTTGGCTATAATTTCCTTCATGTAAATTATGGATACTGACCCAAGGTATGTGTTTAGTAAATTATTTTAGATGAATGAATGAATGATCATCATTGATGGCAATAAGCAGGTCATCATCATCTTTCACCTGGATTTTTGCCACATTCTAATTCATCTCTCTGCCTCCTATTTTGTTCCTCTCCAATCTATCCTTCTCATTTTCACAATATGTATCTTATAAAATCAGTTACATTGTGTTACCCTCCTACTCAGGAACCTTAAATAATGTCCTGCTCTACAGAATAAAGACCAAATCCCTCTGCTTCTTTCAGAGCTTTTTTTTTTTGTAGATAATTATTTTTTATTGAACGGTAGTTGACACACAGTATTACATTACATTAGTTTCAGGTGTACAACATAGTGATTCAACATTTATATACATGACAATTCTAGGTACCAGCTATCACCATACCAAGCTGTTACAATATCTTGACTATATTCATTACATCCCGGTTACTTATTATTTTACCATCGGAAGTGTGTACTTTTTTTGTTGTTGTTTGTTTGTTTGTGAGGGCATTTCTCATATTTATTGATCAAATGGTTGTTAACAACAATAAAATTCTGTATAGGGGAGTCAATACTCAATGCACAATCATTAATCCACCCCAAGCCTAATTTTCGTCAGTCTCCAATCTTCTGAGGCATAGCGAACAAGTTCTTACATGGAGAACAAATTCTTACCTAGTGAATAAGTTCTTACATGGTGAACAGAACAAGGGCAGCCATCACAGAAACCTTCGGTTTTGTTCATGCATTATGAACTATAAACAGTCAGTTCAAATATGAATACTCATTTGATTTTTATACTTGATTTATATGTGGATACCACATTTCTCTCTTTATTATTATTCTTTTTAATAAAATACTGAAGTGGTAGGTAGATACAAGATAAAGGTAGAAAACATAGTTTAGTGTTGTAAGAGAGCAAATGTAGATGATCAAGTGTGTGCCTGTACACTATGTGTTAATCCAAGCTAGACAAGGGAAATAAAACATCCACGTATGCAGAAGATTTCTCTCAGAACAGGGGGGGTGAGGTTCTAAGCCTCACCTCTGTTGATCCCCAATTTCTCACCTGATGACCCCCCTGCGACTGTGCCTGTCTTAGGTTGTTCCTCCCTTGAGGAATCTTACCCGTATCTGGCTAAACAGTCATCTTCTGGGGCCATACAGGGAAATGTAAAGTTGGTTAAGTGAGAGAGAAGCCTTATTGTTTGAAATAGTTAGCTTTTTATTTCTTTGCATATTTATGCCCTGTAGCTTCTATGCCCAGCATTTGTCTTGAGGTATCTTTACCACTTGGAAGAATTATGATACTTGGTAAATTTGATATGAGGCACAATTCTATTTAAGGGTTGTAATTAGGAAGGAAGAAGAAAAGCTGTAGAAGTATCAGGTGGCAGAAAACATGGGAAGATTGATTATTTCTTTAACATATCTTCTTGTAGAGTAACTTCAGCATGTATAGGTTTTAAGCTACTACTTAAATTGCGCACACACATTAACATAATAGGAGTATAGTTACATAACCAAAGCATACCTGTAATTACCAGCCATCTCCAGTGTAACCAAGAAAACCAGTTAGGCACCTTAGGCATTTGTGAAAACTTATCTATGATATGGTGGATATTATCCAACTGAACTTGAACAGTCTGAGAGAAATCAGACAAATTAAAACAACCCATTCCTGGGGAATGTTCACATCCCTTATGTTCTTTTAACAGTAAATAGTCTGTAGTTGTAAGATTTTGGAGCGCTACAATTTGCACTTCTCCTAATTCTTGATTGAGTTCCAACAGTATAGATCCAGTCAAATTTGTTGTTTTACTGTATGCACAGGCCAACTTAGATATCTCCTTCCTCATTCCCATGGCAAGTCCAGGAACTGGTGGGATGAGTGCATCTACAGCTGTAGCAGTGCATGGATCTTTGTTGGGGTTTTTTGATGATCATCTTCTGGCATGAGTCTTCCAGAGAGTGCTGATGTTGGAAGTTCTTTTTCATATCGTATCTTAGTTCATTTTCGGGGTTTCCCAATTAGGCTTTGATCCTCTGTATAAACACAAACAGACCCTTTGCCTATACTTTTAGATGCCCTTTAAACCCTTGTGTAGAACTCATTGGAGGTTACCACACAGGAACTGCCCTTTTTTTTTTTTTTGGTATCACTAATCTACACTTACATGATGAATATTATGTATACTAGGCTGTCCCTATACCAGGTACCTCCTATAAACCCCTTTACAGTCACTGTCCATCAGCATAGCAAAATGTTGTAGAATCACTACTTGCCTTCTCTGTGTTGTACAGCCCTCCCTTTTCTCCAACCCCCCCATGCATGCTAATCTTAATACCCCCTACTTCTCCCCCCCTTATCCCTCCCTACCCACCCATCCTGCCCAGTCCCTTTCCCTTTGGTACCTGTTAGTCCATTCTTGAGTTCTGTGATTCTGCTGCTGTTTTGTTCCTTCAGTTTTTCCTTTGTTATTATATTCCACAGGTAAGTGAAATCATTTGGTATTTCTCTTTCTCTGCTTGGCTTGTTTCACTGAGCATAATACCCTCCAGCTCCATCCATGTTGCTGCAAATGGTAGGATTTGCCCTTTTCTTATGGCTGTGTAGTATTCCATTGTGTATATGTACCACATCTTCTTTAGCCATTCATCTATCGATGGACATTTAGGTTGCTTCCAATTCTTGGCTATTGTAAATAGTGCTGCGATAAACATAGGGGTGCACTGATCTTTCTCATACTTGATTGCTGCATTCTTAGGGTAAATTCCTAGGAGTGCAATTCCTGGGTTAAATGGTAGGTCTATTTTGAGCATTTTGATGTAACTCCATACTGCTATCCACAATGGTTGAACTAATTTACATTCCCACCAGCAGTGTAGGAGGGTTCCCCTTTCTCCACAGCCTTGCCAACATTTGTTGTTTTCTGTCTTTTGGATGGCAGCCATCCTTACTGGTGTGAGGTGATACCTCATGTTAGTTTTAATTTGCATTTCTCTGATAATTAGCGATGTGGAGCATCTTTTCATGTGTCTGTTGGCCATCTGTATTTCTTTTCTGGAGAACTGTCTGTTCAGTTCCTTTGCCTATTTTTTAATTGGGTTGTTTTTTGTTTGTTGAAGCTTGTGAGCTCTTTATATATTCTGGACGTCAAGCCTTTATCGGATGGGTCATTTTCAATTATATTCTCCCATACTGTTGGGTTCCTTTTTGTTCTATTGATGGTGTCTTTTGCTGTACAGAAGCTTTTCAGCTTAATATAGTCCCACTTATTCATTTTTGCTGTTGTTTTTCTTGCCCAGGGAGATATGTTCAAGAAGAGGTCACTCATGTTTATGTCTAAGAGGTTTTTGCCTATGTTTTCTTCCAAGAGTTTAATGGTTTCATGACTTACATTCAGGTCTTTGATCCATTTTGAGTTTACTTTTGTATATGGGATTAGACAATGGTCCAGTTTCTTTCTCCTACATGTAGCTGTCCAGTTTTGCCAGCACCATCTGTTGAAGAGACTGTCATTTCGCCATTGTATGTCCATGGCTCCTTTATCAAATATTAATTCACCATATATGTCTGGGTTAATGTCTGGATTCTCTAGTCTGTTCCATTGGTCTGTGGCTCTGCTGTTGTGCCAGTACTAAATTGTCTTGATTACTATGGCTTTATAGTAGAGCTTGAAGTTGGGGAGTGAGATCCCCCCTACTTTATTCTTCTTTCTCAGGATTGCTTTGGTTATTCGGGGTCTTTGGTGTTTCCATATGAATTTTTGAATTATTTGTTCCAGTTCATTGAAGAATGTTGCTGGTAGTTTCATAGGGATTGCATCAAATCTGTATATTGCTTTGGGCAGGATGGCCATTTTGACGATATTAATTCTTCCTAGCCATGAGCATGGGATGCGTTTCCATCTGTTAGTGTCCCCTTTAATTTCTTTTAAGAGTGACTTGTAGTTTTCAGAGTATAAGTCTTTCACTTCTTTGGTTAGGTTTATTCCTAGGTATTTTTTTTTTTATGCAATTGTGAATGGAGTTGTTTTCCTGATTTCTCTTTCTGTTAGTTCATTGTTAGTTTATAGGAAAGCCACAGATTTCTGTGTATTGATTTTGTATCCTGCAAATTTGCTGCATTCCGCTATCAGTTCTAGTCGTTTTGGGGTGGAGTCTTTAGGGTTTTTTATGTACAGTATCATGTCATCTGCAAATAGTGACAGTTTAACTTCTTCTTTACCAATCTGGATTCCTGTATTTCTTTGTTTTGTATGATTGCCGTGGCTAGGACCTCCACCACTATGTTAAATAACAGTGGAGAGAGTGGGCATCCCTGTCTAGTTCCCGATCTCAGAGGAAATGCTTTCAGCTTCTCGCTGTTCAATATAATGTTGGCTGTGGGTTTATTATAAATGGCCCTTATTATGTTGAGGTACTTGCCCTCTATTCCCATTTTGCTGAGAGTTTTTATCATGAATGGATGTTGAACTTTGTCAAATGCTTTTTCAGCATCTATGGAGATGATCATGTGGTTTTTGTGTTTCTTTTTGTTGATGTGGTGGATGATGTTGATGGACTTTCGAATGTTGTACCATCCTTGCATCCCTGGGATGAATCCCACTTGGTCATGGTGTATGATCCTTTTGATGTATTTTTGAATTCGGTTTGCTAATATTTTGGTGAGTATTTTTGCATCTATGTTCATCAGGGATATTGGTCTGTAGTTTTCTATTTTGGTGGGGTCTTTGCCTGGTTTTGGTGTTAGGGTGATGTTAGCTTCATAGAATGAGTTTGGGAGTATCCCCTCCTCCTCTACTTTTTGGAAAACTTTTAGGAGAATGGGTATTATGTCTTCCCTGTATGTCTGATAAAGTTCCGAGGTAAATCCATCTGGCCTTTGGGTTTTGTTCTTTGGTAGTTTTTTGATTACTGCTTCAATTTTGTTGCTGGTAATTGGTCTGTTTAGATTTTCTGTTTCTTTCTGGGTCAATCTTGGAAGGTTGTATTTTTCTAGGAAGTTGTCCATTTCTCCTAGGTTTCCCAGCTTGTTAGCATATAGGTTTTCATAGTACTCTCTAATAATTCTTTGTATTTCTGTGGGGTCTGTGGTGATTTTTCCTTTCTCGTTTGTGATACTGTTGATCTGTGTTGACTCTCTTTTCTTCTTAATAAGTCTTGCTAGAGGCTAATCTACTTTGTTTATTTTCTCAAAGAACCAGTTCTTGGTTTCATTGATTTTTGCTATTGTTTTATTCTTCTCAATTTTATTTATTTCTTTTCTGATCTTTATTATGTCCCTCCTCTGCTGACCTTAGGCCTCATTTGTTCTTCTTTTTCCAATTTCGATAATTGTGACATTAGACCATTCATTTGGGATTGTTCTTCCTTTTTAAAATATGCTTGGATTGCTATGTACTTTCCTGTTAAGGCTGCTTTTGGTGTGTCCCACAGAAGTTGGGACTTAATGTTGTTGTTGTCATTTGTTTCCATTTATTGCTGGATCTCCATTTTGATTTGGTCATTGATCCATTGATTATTTAGGAGCGTGTTGTTAAGCCTCCATGTTTTTGTGAGCCTCTTTGCTTTCTTTGTACAGTTTATTTCTAGTTTTATGCCTTTGTGGTCTGAAAAGTTGGTTGGTAGGATTTCAATCTTTTGGAATTTTCTGAGGCTCTTTTTGTGGCCTAGTATGTAGTCTATTCTGGAGAATGTTCCATGTGCACTTGAGAAGAATGTGTATCCTGTTGCTTTTGGATGTAGAGTTCTCTAGATGTCTATTAGGTCCATCTGCTCTACTGTGTTGTTCAGTGCTTCCGTGTCCTTACTTATTTTCTGCCCGGTGGATCTATCCTTTGGGGTGAGTGGTGTGTTGAAGTCTCCTAGAATGAATGCATTGCAGTCTATTTCCCCCTTTAGTTCTGTTAGTATTTGTTTCACATATGCTGGTGCTCCTGTGTTGGGTGCATATATATTTACAATGGTTATATCCTCTTGTTGGACTGGGCCGTTTATCATTATGTAGTGTCCTTCTTTATCTCTTGCTGCTTTCTTTGTTTTGAAGTCTATTTTGTCTGATATTAGTACTGCAGCCCCTGCTTCCTTCTCGCTGTCATTTGCCTGAAATATGTTTTTCCATCCCTTGACTTTTCGTCTGTACATGTCTTTGGGTTTGAGGTGAGTTTCTTGTAAGCAGCATATAGATGAGTCTTGCTTTTTTATCCATTCTATTACTCTATGTCTTTTGATTGGTGCATTCAGCCCATTAACATTTAGGGTGACTATTGAAAGATATGTACTTATTGCCATTGCAGGCTTTAAGTTTGTGGTTACCAAAGGTTCAAGGTTAGCCTCTTTAGTATCTTACTGCCTAACTTATCTCTCTTATTGAACTGTTGTATACACTGTCTGGAGATTCTTTTCTTCTCTCCCTTCTTATTCCTCCTCCTCGATTCTTCATATGTTGGGTGTTTTGTGCTGTGCTCTTTCTAGGAGTGCTCCCATCTAGAGCAGTCCCTGTAAGATGTTCTGTAGAGGTGGTTTGTGGGAAGCGAATTCCCTCAGCTTTTGTTTGTCTGGGAATTGTTTAATCCCACCGTCATATTTGAATGATAGTCGTGCTGGATACAGTATCCTTGGTTCGAGGCCCTTCTGTTTCATTGTATTATATATATCATGCCATTCTCTTCTGGCCTGTAGGGTTTCTGTCGAGAAGTCTGATGTTAGCCTGATTTGTTTTCCTTTATAGGTGACCTTTTTCTCTCTAGCTGCCTTTAAAACTCTTTCCTTGTCCTTGATCTTTGCCATTTTAATTATTATGTGTCTTGGTGTTGTCCTCCTTGGATCCTTTCTGTTGGCGGTTCTGTGTATTTCCGTGGTCTGTTCGATTATTTCCTCCCCCAGTTTGGGGAAGTTTTCAGCAATTATTTGTTCTAAGATACTTTTCATCTCTTTTCCTCTCTCTTCTTCTTCTGGAACTCCTGTAATATGGATATTGTTCCTTTTGGATTGGTCACACAGTTCTCTTAATATTGTTTCATTCCTGGAGCTCCTTTTGTCTCTCTCTATGTCAGCTTCTATGCGTTCCTGTTCTCTGTTTTCAAGTCCATCAATGGCCTCTTGCATCTTATCCATTCTGCTTATAAACCCTTCCAGAGTTTGTTTCATTTCTGCAATCTCCTTTCTGGCATCTGTGATCTCCCTCCGGACTTCATCCCATTTCTCTTGCGTATTTCTCTGCATCTCTGTCAGCATGTTTATGATGCTTATTTTGAATTCTTTGTCAGGAAGACTGGTTAGGTCTGTCTCCTTCTCTGGTGTTGTCTCTGTGAACTTTGTCTGCCTGTAGCTTTGCCTTTTCATGGTGATAGGAATAGTTTGCAGAGCTGGGACGAGTGACGGCTGGAAGAACTTCCCTTCTTGTTGGTTTGTGGCCCTCCTCTCCTGGGAGAGCAAGTGACCTCTAGTGGCTTGTGCTGGGCAGCTGCATGCAGACAGGGTTTCTGCTTCCTGCCCGGCTGCTATGGAGTTTATCTTCGCTGTTGCTGTGGGCGTGGCCTCGTTCGGGCCTCTGCTCCAAAGTGGTGGAGTCGCGTTGGAGCAGGAGTGGCCTGGAGGCTATTTATCTCCGTAAGGGGCCTCCCTGCTCCCTGCAGCCCAGGGGTTAGTGTGCCCAGATATCCCCAGATTCCCTACCTCTGGATTAAGTGTCCCACCCTGCCCCTTTAAGACTTCCAAAAAGCACCCGCCAAAACAAAACAATGACCACAAAAAAAAAAAAATTTAAATTAAAAAAAAGAGAAAGTTTTTAATTAAAAAAAAAAAAAGTTGGCCGCTCGTTTTTCTTTATTCTCCGGCACCAGGCTCAGGCATCTGCTCACCGGTCTTGCTGCCCTGTTTCCCTAGTATTGGGGGCCCTATCCCTTTTAGACTTCCAAAAAGCGCTGGCCAAAACAAAACAGCCAAAAAAGAAAAAAAAAATTGGTTGCTTGCTTTTCTTATGTCCTCCAGCGCCCGGCCTCCGGTGCCGCTCACTGTTCTTGCAGCCCTGTTTTCCTAGTATCCAGGGCCCTGCACTCTGGCCCGGATGGCTGGTTCTGGGTGTTCAGCAGTCCTGTGCTCCGTCTCCCTCCCGCTCTGCCTATTCTTCTCCCGCCGGGAGTTGGGAGATGGGCGCTCGGCTCCTGCCGGGCCAGGGCTTGTATCTTACCCCGTTCGCGAGGCGCTGGGTTCTCTCAGGTGCGGATGTGGTCTGGATATTGTCCTGTGTCCTCTGGTCTTTATTCTAGGAAGGGTTGTCTTTGTTATATTTTCATAGATATATGTGGTTTTGGGAGGAGATTTCCGCTGCTCTACTCACGCCGCCATCTTCCGCCCATCTCCCTCAGAGCTCTTTGATATCTTTCAGAGCTGAATAGTGTCCCTGCTGTTTCCAAGCTCTGTGTATGTTGTTCCCAGATCTAAATTCAATTGATCTCACCTCCATCATGAAGCCTTCCTAAACTACAGCATCTTTTATTGTTCCTCTTTTATAATTCTACAGCATGTAATACACATGCCGTACTACACGTGCTGTAACCTAATCATATTTTTGTTGTATTGTTAGGTATCTATCTCCAGTGTACATGTCTTCCAAGTGAGATTACATACTTCACATCTACCTTTGTTCTTTCTGTATCAACTAGGAAAGGGCTGGGGGCCTACTAGGACTTCATTTCACATTTTCAAACATTTATCGATTTATTCTCTGATTATTCTGTCTGGCTTTCCTTTTGTTTCCTTCAGTGCCTACAGCCATTGTAAGAGGCTTAATATTCAGTTCATACCTAAAAAACAAAGTTTATCTGATAAGAATAGTTTTCTTTAAGAAAGCTCCCACCCTCCTCATCATTTTCAGAGCAAATCTTACAATACCCTAAGTATATCTTAGCTTGCTGTCCTTGGAGGTGTTTTAATATCATTTTATACTTGACTGTTTTGTTATTCTTGTTAATTCAACAGTTATTACATGCCTACTATGTGAAAAGAGCTTTAAAGTAGAATCTTTGATATAGGGAGCAATATATTCTTATTATTTTAACACAAGGGAGATGTTCTCGTGTTCCTCCTATTAACTAGAGAGCTATTAACCTTTCTAACTGGTTTCCCTAAACATGGTATATTGCTAGCCTTACAAATAAAGACTAGGGTAATGAGAGAAAAGCCACTTGCATTCTGTCTGAGGACAACACATTAACAATATTCCCTCTCCTTTCAACACCATTCAAAGGATTTTTGTTATCAAAGAGAAGATAGCTCAAGAAGAGGATAGAAAAATTATTGAGAAAAAAATTAGTCAGGATCAACACTTTAAAAGAAAATGTTCCTTAAAAAATTGCACACCCTCTTCTTTCTCCTTTCTCTTCCAATACGTCAATTTCTAAGTCATTGTTTTCCCAAGCATTATTTGTCCACATTTGTCTCTCTTTCATTATCTGATTCTCTTGATTTTGTGTCATTGCTTTTAATCTAAGGAGTGGGAGGGGCCACAGTTTTTCCCCACCCTACCTACTTTTCATGGCAAAACATACACACTTTGGTCCTTTAACCCTTATGTTCTTGACTTTCTCTAAACACTGTCTTGAGCCCAGTCCTTACCAACACTACAAACACAAATTCTCCAAAACTGACCTCAATCTTCCTGGAGTTACTATCTAAATTTGCTTTTGTTTGTGTCTTCTCTATAATTTTAACAGCTCTGGTCTTGAAAGTTTGGTCACCTTCCACTCATCTGGCTCTCTCATCATCCACATCTAATCAGTTACAAACCTACCTTGTCAGCATTTCTTCTATTTACTTCTTCACATACCAATTGCTTTAGGTCCTCAATATCTCTTGTCTAGACTGATGTCTCTTTCTCTAGAGTCTTTCTGTGTAACCCATGCTATTTACTGACTGCTTTTAAAATCTAAACTCAGTCATATTACTCTCAATCAAAAACCTTCTATGATTTCTCCACTGTTTATAAAATAAAACATACATTCCTGCACCTTGCATTCAAGGCCCTCTACAATTTGGCTCCCACCTAATTTTTCCAGCCTTTCTTCCTAATGCACTAAAAGTTCCTGCCATATCCAGTCTGTGTGGGATTCTAAGAGCATCACCCTTTCTACTTCTTCCACAGCTATGCTTAAGATATTCCCTCTCTTTCCTGTCTCTTCCCATGTTTGCCTATCAAAGTCCTACTTAATCTTCAGACATAGATCAGACTTCACCTCATTCAATCTCTCAAGACTGAGTCACTTCTTATATCTACTTAGCACAGTTCTTTGTCACTCGTAAGCCCTTAAGAAAGGCTTGTTTAATTGAACATGTAAACTTTAAGGAACTCATTGCCTGTGGGAGTGGGACATGCTGAAAATAGATTAAATAAGGGAGCTGGGCAAGAAGTTGGCATCATAGTAAGCAACCAGAGTTTCCCCTTTGTATGTTTCAATGTCCAGATAAATCCATATTTATCTGTGTGTGTCTATGTGTGTGTATATATGCCTACCTACCAGGCTGTTCAGCTATGTACTGGAGTATATAAACTTGGGTATGTTCCTGGGAATGAATGTACCAGTGTACACCCATCTTGAATGTAGGCTGGCCTATGTCAGTCCCTCTATGATTCCTGCTTCAAACTCTTGTTATGAGTTCCTGTTTTAAAATGGTGCTTAGGTTAAATATGACATAGAATAAATTAGGTACTTTGAAAATTAGTTCTGAGTACATGGTTTACAGGCTTCTAGGGAGTTGCTAAGGGAAACTCTGTGTTTAAATGTAAGGAGTTGATAGTGGAATCAGCACATAAGACACCTTTGTGCACATCAGGAAAAGGCAGCACTTGCTAAAGGTATTTTATTTCCATTTGTCAGAGAATTCTCATAATATATTCATTTTGTTTGCATGAGGCACTTGGCTGCCATCTTCAGGAAAATTGTTAGAATATATATATATATATATATATATATATATGTTATCTACTTTGTGAAATGTGTCCTCTTAGGTATGGAGCCTCATATTGTATACAATCTGCACAGCTTTATGTGGTAATCCTGCTCAGTACCTATTATAGAAATGGTAGAAGTTGTCTGTCTGATTTAAGAAAAAAGTTGTTCCTTCTGATTGGAAACAAGATAGCCATTAGAGTTTCTGAGTAAGTAGAGACTCTTTCCTGATCAGACCATTTTCAGACTCTGGGTACTGTTCTGATCAGAGGCACTGGTGAAACAAGTTGGGACTGTTCCTTTAATTAGTAGAAAGCAATTTTGGATGAAATTTGGACCTCCAAGAGGAATAAAAGCTTAATTGTTGCTTTGTAGTCCTTACAAGAAGGGAAGAGCCTTGGACTAGTCTTAATGACACCTAGCTCCCAATTCAAGTGCCAGCTACAGGAGAAATTTGACACCAAGGTAATGAGTCAGGAACTTTTCAATTAAGGTGAAAAGAATATCATAAACAGATTAAATTCTGATTAACAGTTAGGATTAGTAAAAAGGATATCAAATGGCACCTAGTTAATTGTTCAACCCTGCTCTATGTATACTACATTTAAGTGTAATACTCTTAAGTGCTGCTCTACTTGAGTGTTTTAAAAAATTTGCATTTTTGAAAGAACTTAGAAAATTCATCATTCTCATTTTTATTATAATTAACTATGCGCATAATTTAAGACTAATACTTTGAGACCACATGATCAATACAGGGCTGCTACTCATGTATAGGGTCCCTCTATGTTAGTTAGAAAAAACTGTAATCCTCTGGGAAGGTATGAGATAGCTCTATCTACCATCACCTACTGGTAATGTACTTGAATTGCTAAGTCCAGTTTTGAGGGGTGAATATATTAAAACTTACCTGCATACTGAAAGATAGAAAGTGATGAAAGCAAATATCATGGCCCATATATAAAGCACACTAAAATAAGCCAGCATTTGCATATTCTTATTTTTTAAATGTACTTTAAAAATATAATTTCTTATTCAGTCTTTATGATATACTTATAAAGTAGTTCAGCCACCATTTATGGAGTGGCAGGCAGTATGTTAGGCCCTAAGGGCCTTATCCTTAGAGCCCTAATGGGATACACAAGCTGAATAAGGCTAATGAGAAGCAGAGGTTTGTATAGACTGCTATGGGAGCCCAGGGAAGGATACCTAGCCCAGATGGGACACCAGTGAAGACTTGCTGGAGGAGACTGCTGAGCTGAGCTGAGTTAGTAGCATATTAGCTTCATTTAAGGGACACAAATGTTAGGCCATGGAAAAATTAAGCAATTTACCCCACATTGCACAGCCATGTAAAGTGGAATCATGAGAGGACCAATGCGAAGTAACTCTCAGTTTAAGAAAGAGCCTAAAGTATTGGACCCTTGGCTACAAGGTACCGTTTGGATTTATTTCAGAAATAAATTTTATTTGAAATACTACTTTATTTGAGAAAGTTCCATACTTACATGTCTCATAGACACATACATTAGAATATTAGACAAATGCAGGTACACCAAAATAACCAAGTTTGCAACCTTCTAAGACAGCAAATTAACACCTACACCACAATCCTGGCATCCTTTAGTTCTCCATTTTGTGGTTGCTGCAGCTTGCTACTGGAAGATGTATTGCATAAAAATGAGGCATCTGCTCAAACTTCCTCAGATACCAACTTAAAGAGGCCTGAGTCATTCAAATCATTCCCTTAAGGTCTTCAACCACTAAAGGCAGCAAATAAAAGTGCTGCTAATTAAATGTGTAATTAAGATTTATTATAACTAGCATATATTAGTTTCAAATCTCATTTGCTACTGCTTTGAACTGGGTTTATCCTGTTTTTATTTGTGCTTAATTGTTATGTTTTATATGTGTCTGATTTTGTAGGACACTTCATATCCTTTGTGGATGCAGGCAGAGTGAAAACTCTAAATAAATAACAATAGATTAAATTTATGTATAATTGGCTTTTATGTGCTGAATGTAGTCTTTATAGCACACTGGGGCCCCTTACAAAATCAGTATGTTTGGAATATTTATGCCCATTTTATAGGACTTGGAACAATTTTGCTGTTTTAAATTATTATAAAGGCTTACAGTTATATGTTAGCTTTTACTAAGTATTTTTTAGTTTAGCTAAAATTGGGATGCTATTTTTGCTAAGGAACACAATCCTCAATAATAAAACTGTTCCTACAAGCAAAGACAATACACATTATGACAACTCACTTTATGAAACAGTTGTAACACTTTCGCAGTATGATGGGGCTGGGAGGGACTAGAATGGCCATGTTTCCAGGAGAGTATTATCTACTTTCTGGATTATTTTTGGCCAGATTTTAAACTCTCACTTACAACTTTTTACTGTCCAATATGTTCCTACATTACCAGTATCCTTGCCAAGAAGCCAGTAATAAACAGGGAGTGCAAAGTCACTTTCTTGTGAGCTTAAAATAAACAACTGGGAAGGTTCATCAGTTACAAATCCATTTTCACATAGAAGAGGACTAATGAAATTCTTGTATTTATGTTAAAAATTGGGCTTTCAGTTAAGAGTTCATTGAGGAAAAACATTAAAGGATTCTACTGCTAAAAGGTTTTATAAACACTGAACAAACCGATCCCCAAGGCTCTTTTCAACATGTCCTATGGGTTTACAATACTGAAGATAAAAGGTTCACTGGATTCCTATTGTGGTTTCTTATCATGATGTAGAAAACCCTGTGATATGAAAGAGGAAAAATATCACAGAGAAAGCAGATCAGACTGTTACAAAAGTGGAGTGTGGGTCAAAGGAGGCCCTAAACAGTAGAAAGAGGACACTATGTAATGTGATTATTTTCTTCCATTTTTAGCTTTAGTAGTTTAATTTGGAATTTGGCATGCAAAGAAATTGAAATTTAGTTTTTAATTATATGTCCCATCAGACAACCCTCTGCTTCAGCCATGTTATTTTATTAATCAATAGCTCTCTGATGGTTGTACTTCATCAGTTGGAGATATACATGATTTTGTCAGCTGCCTTCAAAGTTGCAATAGGACTTTGCCCATCTACTTTATTTTCTATAATATTTCAATATGTACTAATATTCTATCAAATTGGCCTATTTTCTAACTCCAAATACTGTAGTAGAGTCTCACACTCTGTCCATAGGCTCTGGCCTCACCTGCCCAGTTCAACCATAACTTCACTTTACCTGATAGTTTTCACTGTCACTGCTTAATTTAATTCTGCTTTTCTCTATGTTTGAGGAGGCTATATCATCCCCACTTATCTCAAACAACTTCTTCATTTTGTCCCCTAAACTTCTTATATCGAATTTAATTTCCTATCAGGAAATCCCTTATATGTGAATCTAATCATCCCTGAAAACTTGTTGGAATTTTTATAATGGGAAACTTTATCCCAAATGAATGAAATGAAACTTTATTCCAACTTGATTCTAAAATGAAAAAGTAATAATGCATTCCCACTCCAATTTAAAAACCCCAACCAATTTCCTCAAATATCATTATAACATTCTAAAATACCCATTTAACAATTTTCCAAATAGGTATGCTATTGTAAAGTATTTAAAGCACCAATTACCTAATTACTGAACAGTTAATGAACTAATTAGCAGGTATGTTTTCTTATAGTTCACAATGATGAAGAGCTATACTGGAACTAAAAGGACCAAAAAAACCCCCACGAAACAAACAAAACAACAACAAGCAAACAAGCAAGTTTTCAAGTTGCCTGGGAATGTCTATGTTTGTTTTCCATCATTAGAAGAAAAGATAAAGGGTCTCTAATGAGAGATGATGGAAAGGCAAAGTAAGGCTTTTCCTAGAATTTCTAGAAAGAGGACTCATGAGTGAGAAACAATATAACAGGAAATCTGTGAAGACAGCCACTAAAGGGATACTTTGATTCATGTGAGACCAGAATGAGGCAAAAAACCCTGGAGATTCTGTCATCAAGTTGAGCAAATTAAAGCAAAGGAGACCATGGCAATGCCAAAATTATTTTAATTAGTCTTAACATTCAAGCATAGTAAGGTGAGGGAGTGAGAAAAGGACAGCAATATTCAAATTATGGGGAAGAGAAAAGTTATGCTGTACTCTAACTTGGTAGGAGGGAAATTGTCACATTAAGCATTAATTGAGGTTAGTGAGGGGCAACAACTTGTTAATTTTCTGAAATCAATGATCTTGTTCTGTAGCCTCATTTGCTTTCCTTTTGGCTGTTTATGCTTAGCTGTTTTAATAAAGCTACAATTTTTCCTTTTATACTGCAAGGGACATGTACAGTGATGTAAGGAAACCAGTAAATAATATATTAAAGGTACATAATAAATGCAAATGACACTTAAGGGAAAACTAGCAATGAAGATCATTCTACAATGGGACAAGAGACTTCTATTAGAGTTGGGGTTCAGAGGATGGTGCTGTGATGCAGGAGCCAGCTTCAGGAGAGTGGGACTCAGCTGACAGAAACCTGGGTTAATGAAACGTTCCCTGGTTTCAAGTGTCTCTATTCACAGCCAAAGAGATTAACAAATTTTACTGAGCAGGTACTTACATTTCCTGCCTCAAGCTGCAAAATCCCAGAAGAGAATAGTTAGAGACATAAGCTGCAGGAGAAGGCAAATGAATGAACATCCAGGATTCTGACTATTCTTAGTTGAGCCCCACAAAAGCAGGGCTTCCATCCCCCTCCTATGCCCTGAGGCAGAGGGCAGGCTCAGTCCCCATGCCCACTGCCTCTTGTTTCAGTACTCTGCAAAACTCTGGGTAGGAGCATCTCTCCTCTCTCTGAACCCCACACTATCACATACCTTGCCCTTTGCTATGAGAGAAATAAGGGGGAGGGAATCCCTGTCTTCAGGGGCCAATATCTCCTTTACAGGCTCTTTAAGCCATAGGCTTAAACAGCAAATGCCTGTAATGCTTTGGAAGATGAAAATCTCTGAGTGCTACCAACAAGGCTGAAGATGCTGATCTTACTCAATACCACATTACACTTGCCTTTTAAATTCCCGACTCAACCTTGGTTGGATTGTATACAGTTCATTAACTCTCTCATTTTTCTGCCACATTTGGTTAATGAAGGCTGGATGAATTGAATATTTTATCTCCTTATAATTGTTGATAATGTGTTCACCAAGACATCTTTCCCTTCTGGGTAGGAGGTACCCCGATGAGCATGATTAGGTAACTTTGTGTTAAAGAGGCAAAGCCATCAGGTGCAAAAGGTTAGAAGTGACCTACTAGAGTCTCATAAATTTATATTTTCCTTTTGGGAAGTAAACAGTGGGAAGAAGATGCATTTTGTTCCGAGTCTCTTTCTCAAAGCCCAAGTCCTAAAAGCTAGCTGGACAAATGATATATGGATGTCCAAGAGACTGAAGTTAATAAATGTGAGATCAAACTGCTATTTGTATATGGGACATTTGTGTAGATGTAACAGTTGTGTCTACAGAAAATGTGTACTCTCATTGCTTTACACTGTAAATATTTCCCTGTACTGTTATGTTTCAAGCACATATTTATCAATCAGATTATACAGGTGTTTGACTAACGTTCAAACTGAAATTAACAAGTGCTTTCTAAATACAAAGTACGACAATGCACATGATCTAGTAATTCAGTGGAGTAAGGTAACTGCAGCAGGTGGAAGACTTAAATACAACTGCACATTCCTTAGTGTCTTACTATTGTACACTATAAGTATATATTCAGAGAATATACATGGAACAAATATTTCAAAATATTAACATCTCAAAATATTATCTCTTGAGTACTGGGGTGCTACCTAATTTTTATTTTTGGAATCTTTTTTGGTTTTTCACACTCTCTGAAACTAGCATATACTCTTTTGTTTTACTACATTAATTTTTTGATTGAGAAGAGGTAAGCTGAGAGAATTGACTGTTTAAGTGAATGCCTCAATAAAGTATCTGGTAAAACAAACACTCCCTATATATCTGCTTTGATAATAGGGGAGCTTTTCGTTTACCAGTGTTGCTTAAAGGAAGTCTCATCTATTTGATTTTGTCCACCATGGAATCCTCAATGCTAAGCACATAGGACATAGTGCACGTAGTCAATTTCTGTTTTAAGTAAGTTAAGAATTCTAAAATTTGGAAAACATTAATTGGGTCTTATTCTCCACTTATAAATCTGACTTACACATTTTATGTATTTGTGAAAATTGAGCCTTTTACCACTCTATGGGAACAGACATTTAAGTGAGCACATGATTAGACAACCACTGTAAGAACTCCATTATTAACTGGTGAAGGTTCCTTCTCTGTTTGGTAGTGGTGTGTGTGTGTCTAATACGGAAATTAATAGTAAGAGTGTCATTGCTTTAGAATTTATCAACTTTTGAGTTTCTGTAGTGTTAGAAGGAAGCAATGATACAGCTAATCTCTAACTCATTTCTGTTTGGTTTGGAAAAGAGGTATGTTTTTTCCCCAGATTTGCTTCCTAATTCTGTTTTCCATGGATAGGGTTTGCCTTTCCTTAGTGCACAACCTAACTGACTGATGGGAAAAGGTAACCAGAAATGGGATGGGGGGCAGAGGGAAGCCAGCCTGGGATTAAACATTTACTACCCTTCAGCCTCGGGTTCTAAATTTAAGGTTCACTGGCACTGTTCTAGAACATTACCTTTCCTTTGTATAATGTCTTCAGAGTTGGGTGGGTGGAGAGGACATTTTTTTCTTAAAAGACAGACCTTTCGGTGGGGCGGAAGATGGCGGCGTGAGTAGAGCAGCGGAAATCTCCTCCCAAAACAACATATATCTATGAAAATATAACAAAGACAACCCTTCCTAGAATAAAGACCAGAGGACACAGGACAATATCCAGACCACATCCGCACCTGAGAGAACCCAGCGCCTCACGAAGGGGGTAAGATACAAGCCCCGGCCCCGCGGGAGCCGAGCGCCCCTCCCCCCAGCTCCCGGCGGGAGAAGAGCAGGCAGAGCGGGAGGGAGACGGAGCCCAGGGCTGCCGAACACCCAGCCCCAGCCATCCGGGCCAGAGTGTAGGGCCCTCGATACTGGGAAAACAGGGCAGCAAGAACAGTGAGCAGGCACTGGAGGCTGGGCGACAGAGGACATAAGAAAAGCGCGCGACCATTTTTTTTTTTTTTTGCTTTTTTGCTGCTTTGTTTTGGCGAGCGCTGTTTGGAAGTCTTAAAGGGACAGGGACCCCAATATTAGGGAAACAGGGCAGAAAGACCGGTGAGCAGAGGCCTGAGGCTGGCACCGGAGAATAAAGAAAAACGAACGACCACCTTTTTTTTTTAAATAAAAATTTTTTTTTTTTTTTTAATTAAAAAAATTTTTTTTCTTGTTTTTTTTTGTGGTCGTTGTTTTGTTCTGGCGGGTGCTTTTTGGAAGTCTTAAAGGGGCAGGGCGGGTCACTTAATCCAGAGGTAGGGAATCCGGGACCTCTGGGCACCTTAACCCCTGGGCTGCAGGGAGCAGGGAGGCCCCTTACGGAGATAAATAGCCTCCCAGCAGCTCCTGCTCCAACGCGACTCCACCATTTTGGAGTAGCTGCCCGAGCCAGGCCACGCCCACAGCAACAGCGGAGATTAACTCCATAGCAGCCGGGCAGGAAGCAGAAACCCTGTCTGCGCGCAGCTGCGCAGCACAAGCCACTAGAGGCCGCTGTTCTCCCAGGAGAGGAGGGCCACAAACCAACAAGAAAGGAAGTCCTTCCAGCCGTCACTCGTCCCAGTTCTACAGACTATTCCTATCACCATGAAAAGCCAAAGCTACAGGCAGACAAAGATCACAGAGACAACACCAGAGAAGGAGACAGACCTAACCAGTCTCCCTGAAAAAGAATTCAAAATAAGAATCATAAACATGCTGACAGAGATGCAGAAAAATACGCAAGAAAAATGGGATGAAGTCCGGAAAGAGATCACAGATGCCAGAAAGGAGATCGCAGAAATGAAACAAACTCTGGAAGGGTTTATAAGCAGAATGGATAGAATGCAAGAGGCCATTGATGGAATTGAAATCAGAGAACAGGAACGCATGGAAGCTGACATAGAGAGAGACAAAAGGATCTCCAGGAATGAAACAATATTAAGAGAACTGTGTGACCGATCTAAAAGGAGCAATATCCATATTATAGGGGTCCCAGAAGAAGAAGAGAGAGGCAAAGAGATGGAAAGTATCTTAGAAGAAATAATTGCTGAAAACTTCCCCACACTGGGGGAGGAAGTAATCAAACAGACCACGGAAATACACAGAACCCCCAACAGAAAGGATCCAAGAAGGGCAACACCAAGACACATAATAATTAAAATGGCAAAGATCAAGGACAAGGAAAGAGTGTTAAAGGCAGCTAGAGAGAAAAAGGTCACCTATAAAGGGAAACCCATCAGGGTAACGTCAGATTTCTCAACAGAAACCCTACAGGCCAGAAGAGAATGGCATGATATAGTTAATACAATGAAACAGAAGGGCCTTGAACCAAGGATACTGTATCCAGCACGACTATCATTCAAATATGACGGTGGGATTAAACAATTCCCAGACAAACAAAAGCTGAGGGAATTTGCTTTCCACAAACCACCTCTACAGAACATCTTACAGGGACTGCTCTAGATGGGAGCACTCCTAGAAAGAGCACAGCACAAAACACCCAACATATGAAGAATCGAGGAGGAGGAACAAGAAGGGAGAGAAGAAAAGAATCTCCAGACAGTGTATATAACAGCTCAATAAGCGAGCTAAGTTAGGCAGTAAGATACTAAAGAGGCTAACCTTGAACCTTTGGTAACCACGAATTTAAAGCCTGCAATGGCAATAAGTACATATCTTTCAATAGTCACCCTAAATGTTAATGGGTTGAATGCACCAATCAAAAGACACAGAGTAACAGAATGGATAAAAAAGCAAGACCCATCTATATGCTGCTTACAAGAAACTCACCTCAAACCCAAAGACATGCACAGACTAAAAGTCAAGGGATGGAAAAACATATTTCAAGCAAACAACAGTGAGAAGAAAGCAGGGGTTGCAGTACTAATATCAGACAAAATAGACTTCAAAACAAAGAAAGTAACAAGAGATAAAGAAGGACACTACATAATGATAAAGGGCTCAGTCAAACAAGAGGATATAACCATTCTAAATATATATGCACCCAACACAGGAGCACCAGCATATGTGAAACAAATACTAACAGAACTAAAGGGGGATATAGACTGCAATGCATTCATTCTAGGAGACTTCAATACACCACTCACCCCAAAGGATAGATCCACTGGGCAGAAAATAAGTAAGGACACGGAAGCACTGAACAACACAGTAGAGCAGATGGACCTAATAGACATCTATAGAACTCTACATCCAAAAGCAGCGGGATATACATTCTTCTCAAGTGCACATGGAACATTCTCCAGAATAGACCACATACTAGGCCACAAAAAGAGCCTCAGAAAATTCCAAAAGATTGAAATCCTACCAACCAACTTTTCAGACCACAAAGGCATAAAACTAGAAATAAACTGTACAAAGAAAGCAAAGAGGCTCACGAACACATGGAGGCTTAACAACACGCTCCTAAATAATCAATGGATCAATGACCAAATCAAAATGGAGATCCAGCAATATATGGAAACAAATGACAACAACAACACCAAGCCCCAACTTCTGTGGGACACAGCAAAAGCAGTCTTAAGAGGAAAGTATATAGCAATCCAAGCATATTTAAAAAAGGAAGAGCAATCCCAAATGAATGGTCTAATGTCACAATTATCGAAATTGGAAAAAGAAGAACAGATGAGGCCTAAGGTCAGCAGAAGGAGGGACATAATAAAGATCAGAGAAGAAATAAATAAAATTGAGAAGAATAAAACAATAGCAAAAATCAATGAAACCAAGAGCTGGTTCTTGGAGAAAATAAACAAAATAGATAAGCCTCTAGCCAGACTTATTAAGAAGAAAAGAGAGTCAACACAAATCAACAGTATCAGAAACGAGAAAGGAAAAATCACGACGGACCCCACGGAAATGCAAAGAATTATTGGAGAATACTATGAAAACCTATATGCTAACAAGCTGGGAAACCTAGGAGAAATGGACAACTTCCTAGAAAAATATAACCTTCCAAGATTGACCCAGGAAGAAACAGAAAATCTAAACAGACCAATTACCAGCAATGAAATTGAAGAGGTAATCAAAAAACTACCAAAAAACAAAACCCCCGGGCCAGATGGATTTACCTCGGAATTTTATCAGACATACAGGGAAGACATAATACCCATTCTCCTTAAAGTCTTCCAAAAAATAGAGGAGGAGGGGATACTCCCAAACTCATTCTATGAAGCTAACATCACCCTAATACCAAAACCAGGCAAAGACCCCACCAAAAAAGAAAACTACAGACCAATATCCCTGATGAACGTAGATGCAAAAATACTCAACAAAATATTAGCAAACCGAATTCAAAAATACATCAAAAGGATCATACACCATGACCAAGTGGGATTCATTCCAGGGATGCAAGGATGGTACAACATTCGAAAGTCCATCAACATCATCCACCACATCAACAAAAAGAAAGACAAAAACCACATGATCATCTCCATAGATGCTGAAAAAGCATTTGACAAAGTTCAACATCCATTCATGTTAAAAACTCTCAGCAAAATGGGAATAGAGGGCAAGTACCTCAACATAATAAAGGCCATCTATGATAAACCCACAGCCAACATTATATTGAACAGCGAGAAGCTGAAAGCATTTCCTCTGAGATCGGGAACTAGACAGGGATGCCCACTCTCTCCACTGTTATTTAACATAGTACTGGAGGTCCTAGCCACGGCAATCAGACAAAATAAAGAAATACAAGGAATCCAGATTGGTAAAGAAGAAGTTAAACTGTCACTATTTGCAGATGACATGATACTGTACATAAAAAACCCTAAAGACTCCACCCCAAAACTACTAGAACTGATATCGGAATACAGCAAAGTTGCAGGATACAAAATCAACACACAGAAATCTGTGGCTTTCATATATACTAACAATGAACCAACAGAGAGAGAAATCAGGAAAACAACTCCATTCACAATTGCATCAAAAAAAATAAAATACCTAGGAATAAACCTAACCAAAGAAGTGAAAGACTTATACTCTGAAAACTACAAGTCACTCTTAAGAGAAATTAAAGGGGACACTAACAGATGGAAACTCATCCCATGCTCGTGGCTAGGAAGAATTAATATCATTAAAATGGCCATCCTGCCCAAAGCAATATACAGATTTGATGCAATGCCTATGAAACTACCAGCAACATTCTTCAATGAACTGGAACAAATAATTCAAAAATTCATATGGAAACACCAAAGACCCCGAATAGCCAAAGCAATCCTGAGAAAGAAGAATAAAGTAGGGGGGATCTCACTCCCCAACTTCAAGCTCTACTATAAAGCCATAGTAATCAAGACAATTTGGTACTGGCACAAGAGCAGAGCCACAGACCAATGGAACAGACTAGAGAATCCAGACATTAACCCAGACATATATGGTCAATTAATATTTGATAAAGGAGCCATGGACATACAATGGCGAAAAGACAGTCTCTTCAACAGGTGGTGCTGGCAAAACTGGACAGCTACATGTAGGAGAATGAAACTGGACCATTGTCTAACCCCATATACAAAAGTAAACTCAAAATGGATCAAAGACCTGAATGTAAGCCATGAAACCATTAAACTCCTGGAAGAAAACATAGGCGAAAACCTCTTAGACATAAACATGAGTGACCTCTTCTTGAACATATCTCCCCGGGCAAGGAAAACAACAGCAAAAATGAGTAAGTGTGACTATATTAAGCTGAAAAGCTTCTGTACAGCAAAAGACACCATCAATAGAACAAGAAGGATCCCTACAGTATGGGAGAATATATTTGAAAATGACACATCCGATAAAGGCTTGACGTCCAGAATATATAAGGAGCTCTCACGCCTCAACAAACAGAAAACAAATCACCCAATTAAAAAATGGGCAGAGGAACTGAAGAGACAGTTCTCCAAAAAAGAAATACAGATGGCCAACAGACACATGAAAAGATGCTCCACATCGCTAATTATCAGAGAAATGCAAATTAAAACTACAATGAGGTATCACCTCACACCAGTAAGGATGGCTGCCATCCAAAAGACAAACAAGAACAAATGTTGGCGAGGCTGTGGAGAAAGGGGAACCCTCCTACACTGCTGGTGGGAATGTAAGTTAGTTCAACCATTGTGGAAAGCAGTATGGAGGTACATCAAAATGCTCAAAACAGACTTACCATTTGACCCAGGAATTCCACTCCTAGGAATTTACCCTAAGAATGCAGCAATCAAGTTTGAGAAAGACAGATGCACCCCTATGTTTATTGCAGCACTATTTACAATAGCCAAGAATTGGAAGCAACCTAAATGTCCATTAATAGATGAATGGATAAAGAAGATGTGGTACATATACACAATGGAATACTACTCAGCTATAAGAAAAGGGCAAATCCAATCATTTGCAGCAACATGGATGGAGCTGGAGGGTATTATGCTCAGTGAAACAAGCCAATCGGAGAAAGAGAAATACCAAATGATTTCACTTATCTGTGGAATATAAGAACAAAGGAAAAACTGAAGGAACAAAACAGCAGCAGAATCACAGAACTCAAGAATGGACTAACAGGTACCAAAGGGAAAGGGACTGGGGAGGATGGGTGGGTAGGGAGGGATAAGGGGGGGAGAAGTAGGGGGTTATTAAGATTAACATGCATGGGGGGGTAGGAGAAAAGGGAGGGCTGTACAACACAGAGAAGGCAAGTAGTGATTCTACAACATTTTGCTATGCTGATGGACAGTGACTGTAAAGGGGTTTATAGGGGAGACCTGGTATAGGGGAGAGCCTAGTAAACATAATATTCGTCATGTAAGTGTAGATTAGTGATAGCAAAAAAAAAAAAAAAAAAAAAAAGGCAGTTCCTGTGTGGTAACCTCCAACGAGTTCTACACAAGGGTATAAAGGGCATATAAAAATGTAGGCAAAGGGTCTGTTTGTGTTTATACAGAGGATCAAAGCTTAATTGGGCTACCCCGAAAATGAACTAAGATACGATATGAAAAAGAACTTCCAACATCTGCACCCTCTGGAAGACTCATGCCAGAAGATGATCATCAAAAAACCCCAACAAAGATCCACGCACTGCTACAGCTGTAGATGCACTCATCCCACCAGTTCCTGGACCTGCCATGGGAATGAGGAAGGAGGTATCTAAGCTGGCCTGTGCATACAGTAAAACAACAAAATTGGACTGGATCTATACTGTTGGAACTCAACCAAGAATTTGGAGAAGTGCAAATTGTAGCGCTCCAAAGTCTTACAACTACAAACTATTTATTGTTAAAAGAACATATGGCATGTGAACAGTCCCCAGGAATGGGTTGTTTTAATTTGTCTGATTTCTCTCAGACTGTTCAAGTTCATTTGGACAATATCCACCATATCATAGATAAGTTTTCACAAATGCCTAAGGTGCCTAACTGGTTTTCTTGGTTTCACTGCAGATGGCTGGTAATTACAGATATGCTTTGGTTATGTAACTATACTCCTATTATGTTAATGTGTGTGTGCAATTTAAGTAGTAGCTTAAAACCTATACATGCTGAAGTTACTCTACAAGAAGATATATCAAAGAAATAATCAATCTTCCCATGTTTTCTTCCGCCTGCTACTTCTATAGCTTTTCTTCTTCCTTCCTAATTACAACCCTTAAATAGAATTCGTGCCTCATATCAAATTTACCGAGTATCATAATTCTTCCAAGTGGTAAAGATACCTGAAGAGAAATGCTGGGCATAGAAGCCACAGGGCATAAATATGCAAAGAAGTAAAAAGCTAACTTTTTCAAACAATAAGGCTTCTCTCTCACTTACCAACTTCACATTTCCCTGTATGGCCCCGGAAGATGACTGGTTAGCCAGAGACGGGTAAGATTCCTCAAGGGAGGAACAACCTAAGACAGGCACAGTCGCAGGGGGGCCATCAGGTGAGAAATTGGGGATCAACAGAGGTGAGGCTTAGAACCTCACCCCCCCGTTCTGAGAGAAATCTTCTGCATACGTGGATGTTTTATTGCCCTGGTCTAGCTTGGATTAACACATAGTCTACAGGCACACACCTGATCATCTACATGTGCTCTCTTACAACACTAAACTATGTTTTCTACCTTTATCTTGTATCTACCTACCACTTCAGCATTTTATTAAAAATAATAATAATAAAGAGAGAAATGTGGTATCCACATATAAATCAAGTATAAAAACCAAATGAGTATTCATATTTGAACTGACTGTTTATAGTTCATAATGCATGAGCAAAACCGAAAGTTTCTGTGATGACTGCCCTTGTACTGTTCACTATGTAACTTATTCACTATGTAAGAATTTGTTCTACATGTAAAAACTTGTTTGTTATGCCTCAGAAGATTGGAGACTGAAAAAAATTAGGCTTGGGGTGGAATAATGATTGTGCATTGAGCATTGGCTCCCCTATACAGAATTTTATTGTCGTTAACAACCATTTGATCAATAAATATGAGAGATGCCCTCACAAAAAAAAAAAAAAAAAGGACAGACTTCCAATGGTAAAATAAATTAGTAACCGGGATGTAATGTATAGCATAAGGAATATAGTCAAGATATTGTAACAGCCTGGTAGGGTGATACCTGGAACCTAGAATTATGTATATAAATGTTCTACCACTGTGTTGTACACTTGAAACTCATGTAATGTAATACTGTGTGTCAACTACCCTTCAATAAAAAATAATTATTAAAAAAAAAAAAAAAAAAAAAAAGACAGACCTTTCCCTCTTTCTTTAAAAAAATCTCTTTAGAATAAAGTTCAATGGTATTAGTGAGATAATGGCCAACTTGCCTTAGATTAGGAAGGTTTCTCTTCTTTCCCTCCTAAAATTATGTTTTTTTCCCTTTTGGGTGTGGAGAAGAATAAGTCTATTGATTTTAGTGATGTTGAAGTTATCTCCTCTTATGATGGAAAGGTTTTTTTCTTTCAAAAAAGATCTCTGGGGAGAAAGATTCCTTGCTTTTGGTGAGGTTGGGGGAGCATCTTTCTTTATTTTTGGAGGATTTCTGTGTTTTAAAAACTAGGTCTTATGGAGAGGAGCTATAAGGGCCACTGGTTTTAATGAGGTGGGGGAACTTTTTATTTCATTTGCTTTAAATAAATTATTTATTTGGAAGAAATAAGATTGGAAATATCTTTTCTTAAAATAATTTTTCTTTCATTTTATTAAAAAAGAAAAAGTTGAAGCCTGGAAGATCAATAAGGTCTCTGGATTTGGGTGAGATTGCATGCATTGCCCCTTGAAGAAGCTTTAGAGAGAGATTTTATGGTCCCCCCCTTTTTTGTGTGTGTGTGTGGGTGGTTTGGAGTGGGTTGCTCATCAAGAATAGTATGCATTATCTTCAATAAAGCATTGGTGCACCTTCCCTGAAGAGAATTTCTTCCTTTTGGCAATTATCATTTAATTTATTTTCTTCCTCCTTTTCCCTCCCTCCCTCCTTCTCTCTTCCTTCCCTTCCTCCTCCTTTTCCCTCTACCCTCCCTCCCTCTGTCTTTCGTACCTTTTTGTTTGGATAAAAATGTTCAAGGACTTTGGTGCATTTGGGGCATCTTCATCCCCTAAAAGGGAGGTTTCTCTTTTAAAATATCATATTCATTTTTTTCCTTCTCTCCTTCTATTCTGATTGTATTTACTTGTTTTGAGATAAAAAGAGCATCGTTGAGGCTGGGAACACTTTTCCTTAAGACTTCCTTGGTTTTGTTTCTGTTTCTCTCCTACCTTTTCTATGTATCCTTCCAATGTTAAAATTTCCTATGTTAAGAATAAAGGTTTAGGGTTTGGATGAGTTCAGATCATCTCCTATTGGAAGAATTTCCTTTGTTTTCTTCTTTCAAAAATTTTGCATGTGTTTTTGTTGTATTTTGACAAAATTTCATGTGGTTTTGTGAGGCTGAGCACTTCTCTTTAAGCGGATTATTTCATTTCATTGATATTACCTCCTCCAACACCACACATGCGTTTCCATTATTAACCTTTTCTAAATCTTAAAGAAATTGTATTTTGAGAATAAGGTTCATGTGCATAGGTAAGGATGAGGCATCTCCCGTTGGAGGGGATTTCTTTCTTTTTCCTTTTCTGCAAATTAAAAATTTAGAAGATTTGGAAAAATCAGGGACCCTGTCCTTTCCTATTTCTTTCTTTTCGTTAAATCAAAATGTTTGTGTGCTTCTGAGGCAGAGGGATTAGTAAGTTTGATTGACGTTGATAATTTTAAAAGTATCACTCTTAACAAGATTTCCTTTTTTGTTTCTTTTTCTCAAAAGAAAAAGAAAACTGGAGAGTAAATAAAGCTTATTTTCCTTGGTGAGATTGGATGCCCTGCCCTTAAGAAGATGTTCCTTTCTTTTACTTCCATTTTTAAAATTTATTTTTTCCTTATTTATTCATTTGCTTACTTGTTTATTTGTGATAAGGTATGAGATTCATTATCTTGAAGTTGGAGGAATGATCTCTTTCTTTTACTGATATTTAAAAAACTGAGATATAATTCTCATACCATAAAATTCACCATTTTAAAGTATAGAAGTCAAAGATTTTTCATATAATCACAAGGTCGTGCAACTGTCACCAATGTCAAATTTCAGAGAATTTTTATCATCCCCAAAAGAAACCCTGTACCCTTTAGCTATCATTCACACTTCCCCTCCCCCACCCCTGCCCTCCTGGCAACCACTAATCTTCCTTCTGTTTCTAAGGATTTGCCTACTCTGGACATTTCATATAATAATGAAGAAATTGAAAGAAATAACTTTAGGGAGCTTTGGTGAGATTGATGGATCTCCCCTTCACAAGATTTATTTTTGCCCCCATAATTTCCATGAAGGACTGAGCATGGGCTTTGAGGTGCAAATGAGATTTATAAGTTTAATGAAATTTTTAAGGTTAGAAATACAGTTTACTTTGAGATGATATCTCTTTTTTCATTTTTTTCTTGTAGATTTAACTTTCATGGGTTTTGATGAGGCTGAAGAGCACCTCCCTTTAGGGCTTTTTTTCTAGTAAAATAACTTTCAGGGGAGGGATGAGTTTCATTATCTGGGGTCATTGTCCTTTTTTTAATTTGTAAATTCATTTTTCTATTTTGTGAATGACATTTATTTGCTTTGGTGAGGGTGGGACATTTCCCTTTAGGAATGGATGCCTCCTTTTCTTAATCCTCAAAATTTTTTTTCCACAGGAGGAACTGCAGTCAGCAGGCTTTGTAAAGGTTGTGCACCTATCCCTAGAAGTGTTTCTATTTATTTTCTTTCCAAAAAAGGTCTTCTTTGGGAGTAATAGGTTCAAGGTCTTGTGTCTCTTCTCCTTCCTTATCAGGTTCCTGTGCTATGATAGTCCCCTGTGGGAGCATGCGATGGGAAACAGCAACCACTGCTTTGGAAAATATCAAGGCTGATGGAATGTCAGCTTAAAGATTGTTCTTAGACAAATGAGGATCCTATGTATTACAGAAAGCCATATGCTGGGTATTTAGAAAATCCATAATGGATAAATTAATAGTTATGTCCTTTTAGGTGTCAAGTTTTATTTTTGTCCTCTCTCACCTGCTGCCTTCTTCAGGGGAATACAAGAGTTAATAATGCAGAGGAAAGCATTCTGCAAACTGTAATGTGCCATAGTAGCAGAAAGGTTTATATAATCTCTATTCTAGTGCCCGGAATAGTTTCCTGGCCTCTATGGATTTTTCCCTTTCCTCAGAAGCACTTTGGGTAACAGCTCAACTTTTCCTTTTGGGCTATAGCTCTGAAGAAGCCCCAATCCGGATATTTTAATAAATACATAAGAATTGTATTCTCAGAAAAGAAAGGCCACTGACCAAATATCTCATTATCTTTTCTAGAATATTCTGCAGCAAATGCTCAGGAGCTTTCAGATTATATGAAATAAATCATATGGTATCATCAAAACCTGAAAAAGAGGAGGGAAAGAATCTAAGAAGAAAGAAAGTAATTTCATCCTGACCTCCAACAGGTTAAATGTTCTAATCTACAATCCTGAAACTGTTTATAGTCACTGAAGATATTCTATTAATTTAGGGTGGAAATTTATTACTCCTGAAAACAACAAAATCATCATTAGTCTGCTGCTGCCAGGGCTGCAGGGGATAAGGACACTTTCCAAACCATTTTTTTAATTGTTAGTAATTTTCTTCTTAATTATGGGTCCAACATCCATTCTGAAAAAGGAAAGATTGACTGCATTTCCTTGAGCGCTCTATATTCTAAGCTATTTAAATAAGCATTTACTGCTCACTCTGAGACCAGTGAGAAAACATTTTTATTCATTCACATCAGCACGTCTTCACATCATTACTGGAAATGGAATTCATAGGGTTTAAGCTTCAGCAAGTGTTCACTGAGCAAACATAGGAAAGGCTGAATTGCACTTCCTTAGGCACTGGGAGGAAGAGATGGTACCTACCTTTGAGAAGCTCAGAAATAGGTAAGATGGATGATAAAGTATTCAGGCAAGAATTACCAGATATCATATAAGCAAATGCTTGCTACTTTGCAAGAAAATGTATGCAAAAACTACAAGTAAACTGTTCTGTTATGGTATGGCGTGTAGCAGTAATTGTTGTGTAGTCATTAGGAAGTATACACATACCATTCCCCACCCCAGAATAAAAGCTACAAAAGTGTATTTCTTCTTGGATTTTCATCAATCATCTGTATGGTGTGATTAAATTTTCATATCTGGTCAAACCCAATGAATAAAAATATAAACTGTGTTTCTTCAATCACCACTGGGGGGAGAGAAATAATTGTGGTTCACTTCATGTAAGCACCACTCCCCCCAAGAGAGAGTTATAGCACTGTTAAGGAACCAATTCACACTTGCTTTCCACCAGGTGGGAGACCATGGTTCATTTCCTGGAAATCAAACATTTTAGAAAGGAAGGAAACAGACAGGTTTAGTTCATAGACAGTTATCCTGGTAGCTACTTGGAAAGAAAACATGAGCCCTCTTTTCTTGGTCTCTACCCTCCTGGTTGGCATAGATTTTCAACCAGCAGGTTTTGAAACCCCAAAAGAGAACAGACTACACACTGGAAGAAGGCTTTGTTGTTGTTGTTGTTGTTTTTACTATAATACCAGTCAGCAAGATTATCTGGGAGAAATCTGCAGTCACATTCAAACACTCGGTTTTGCTCATTTCATCCTCTGACTTATCAGGCTAGTTTTATGTTACTGGTACTGACTTGTGCCTTGCCACATAGGATTTCATTATAATGAGAGCTGTATTTTGTTTTCATCTCTGAGATTGTGTGTGTGTGTGTGTGTGTGTGTGTGTGTGTGTTTCCCCAAGCTTGCCCCAAGGAGGGAGTGTCTGGGAGTAATGCACCCCAGTTAAGATGACAACCTGTTTGCCTTGAATGTTAAGAAGCAGCTCAGCTGGTTGTGTGTGAGGAGGATGCCACAGAGAATGGCCCTATCACTGAAGATCAGATGTTCCCATCTGAACCAGAGAACAATTGCATAGCAACACCAAGGTGTTGGAGAAGGGTTTCACTCCCAGAAATATGAGAGTTTACCCAGATCCTTTGCATCCTTCAAAATCCTCTGAACCCACTGACAGGTTCATCTACAAGCCCTCTTAGCACATGGTCACAGTTCTTAACCCCTGTCTACAAGATAAGTGACTGAACAAATGACTAGCTCTCCTAAGGACACAGTCAAACCCCTGCGGAAACCTGGTCCCCTCTCAGGGCTGCCAAGTGGCCTGTGGGTCAGCTAGCACATGTGAGTGGGCACTATGTAGAAGGAAGCTAACCTGCTTCTCCTTACCTTGGTCCTCCTTATCTGTCTGGCAACAGATATTTTTGGTCAAGCTAGTGGAAGATGACTTCCCATTGTCACAGGGCTCATCCCCACAGCCCCTGACCTCCACTCAGTCTTTCAGAGGCCAAACAGGCCGTACATTTACTGCTCATCCTGGTAATTAAGTCCCCACCTATCAGTTTCTCAGCCATGTTCCCAAAGTCTCACTTCAGAAAGATATAGGTCGGTGGTCCCTGCTGGTCTCCCACCAGCTTCAAGTAAACTCTTCCAAAAAGATAAGAGCAAACACTGGCTTTGGGTGACCTCCTATGTCCAGCTGCCCCACCCTTCCCATTCTTGCGATCACTGCAGGGAATGTCCTTTGCAGCAAGGGGAGAGATCCATCTCCTAGTGACAGCTAGGCTGTTGGATTTTTTTTTCTCTTAGTCTTCTGCCATCCCATTTTATTTATTTTTAAGATGCTACACCTTTTTTCCCTGTGAAACTTTTCACTTCAGCTGTCCTCTTATTCAGTTGCTTATCGTTGCAGTTATTTTGAAAACTCAGGTCTTCCTACTCATAATTCAGGAAGCAAGCAGCGCTTCCATTTCCATGTCGCGGTACCAATCTCTGCTTCCTTCCCCCACATTCTACAAGTGTGAGGTCCAAAGCCCAAGGATTCCAGAGCCGTATCCCAATGCCCTGCTAGGCAGCAGGTGGATGGGCATCGTTAGTGAGGTGTGTTATTTGTTTGTCTTTGTTTTGTTTGTTTTTCCTGCACGGGAAGGTAAATGAAGGTGTATGTATGCGTTATCATGATTTTCACAGTCTCCTGGAAGGAAGTTTAGGGGAAAGGAAGAGTACGGGGACCACAGAGAAAGCAAGGAAGACAAGTAGACTCCTGCTGAAGAGCAGACGGGGTTTCAGGGGTCCAAGGCAAACAACGACAATCTTCTTCCCCTTCCTCCCCCCTGGGCGGGTGCCCAAGGATCCTCCACTTGTCCTCTCCCTGTTAAGAGAAGGTGCCTTTGAACACTGCAAGAGATGAGGGTTCCCATTCACACGCTCTCAAACACCAATTTCTATTTTTGTGTCTCTAAACCAGCATTCCTGTTCCATTCCAACAGTCCCGGTTGTGGGATGCCGGTCGCCTGCTTGTGACGCGGCCCATCACTGTATCACTGTGTTTGCACCTACCTGCTGGGAAATCCTGCAGACAGATGGAATGGTGGCTTCGACACACGCATGCTCTCCCCCTCCTCCGCGCGAACCCTGCACTTCTTCTGCAGTGCGCGTGGGCGCCGCCCATCCCCTCCTCTCCACCAGGAGTAACAGCGCCTAGCAGCCAGCAGAGGCGCGGGGCACCACTGGAGCGCCGCTAGTTGCACCCAAGCTGAGGACCCCCTACCCAGCGGCACGGAGGGGGCCAAGCCAAGGGCTCCGTAGCTTGGGCCTTTGCGGCAGTGACCACAGCTAAGAGGTGTGTCCCACCGTCCCCAGTCAATCCCATCCCTTGTACCTCAGGCCAGCTCCAAACACCTTTCTAGGTCTCCCGCTCCCTGGGATAATCTTCCTCCTCTTTTTCAAGATATAAGCGCTCACCGCATTATCACTTCTACCCTCGGGGAAAACTGCTCCGACTCCCAGCCTCTGCTATTACTCCAGTTTCTAGCGTCAAACAGCCCACTCCCGCTTCCGCATATTGCTTCCCGCCTCCCAACCGTTTCCCACTCCCCGGGCTCCTCCATCTCCGCATCTTTCTGAGCATCTTTGCCAGTTGGTGGCAGCCAAATGGGATGTCGAGGATACCGAGAGTTCAGCAAGCTGGATAGTCATCTGGCCTCGCCTTGCTTCTCTCCCTACTCCCGCCCCAGAGGGTCTTTTCATTACCTTTATACTGGACAGGGGCACTGGCGTTCGGGGCGATGGCAAGGTCTTTAGACTGCTTTCTGGAGCCGCTGCTGGACACTGCAACAGAGGTGATGCTGGACTCGGCTCTGGACGGGACTCTGGAGCCGGCTCAGGGCAGGACTCTGGGGCTGGTTCTGGGGCTGGTTCTGGGGCCAGCTCGGGGAGCTGTTCTGTAACTGGTTCTGAGATCAGTTCTGTGGCTGGTTCTGGGGCCGGCTCGGGGGCCGGTTCTGGTTCTGGTATCGGTTGTGTGTCCAGTTCTGTGGCTGGTTCTGGGGTCGACCCCGGACAGGTTTCTGGAGCAGGATCCGGACAGAACTGTGGTGCCGGTTCCAGAGAAGGCTCGGGGAGCAGAGGAGGAACCCACGGCGGCGGCGGCCAGGGCGGCGGAGACTCTGGAGACTCCGCGGGCTGTTCTCCATCCTGAGGCAGGGCAGTGCCCTGGGCCGCGGCAGCTCCGCAGTCCATGGCGCACACTGCCTCAGGTCTGGGCAGCCAGCGACCCTGAGCTCGGAGGGCTAAATTACCCTCGGGGGCCCCGCCCTCTCCAGTTCTACAACCCCTCGCAGGGTGCCAAACTTTCCCCCGCCTGGCTCCATGGCTGGCTCCGCTCTGAGGTCTAACGGGGGGTCGCTCCGCGTCTCCCAGTGCTGGAACAAGCCCCTTGGTGAGCGCACACCTCTTCGTAAGCAGCCACGGACCCGATGGGCGGGAAGCAGAGGGGCTCGCGAATGCGGACTGGACAGAGCGCTTGATGACCTCCTAGCGATGCGCGGGAGGGGGTGGAGGGGAAGCAAAAAGGGGAGAGGGAATAGAGCAGGGGGGGGGGTGTTGTTGAAGCTCGGCCGTTTAACCCTTTAGTGATGCGAATGGAAAGGAAAAAAAAAAAGCCAGACGGGAACTTGAGGGTTTTTGCAATCCCCCAACCACTTAGCTGTGAGCTGCTGCTCCTAATAGCTTCCATCCTGTGTCTGCTCTCTCACCTCAGCAGCAGGTGAGCCTAGCCTCGGACCTACCTCACGCCCTGCATCTCAAAGCCTCTGTGGGCAAGTAATTCTTTTTCTAACCTGGGAAAAGAAATGAAGCGGCACGGGGTTGGGGTGTGTATGTGTATGTCTGTGGTATCTCTCTCTATGTGTGTCTGTGTGTTCAGTCCTTTGTATTGAAGTAAAATTTTGGGCCCCGCCCCTCAGTTTTTGCATTTTGGAGCCTTCCAGACTCCAGCGGTTTGCCGCTGGGTACAGCGTTTGGGGTGCTTCTGGAAAGGTGTGTGATGAGGGAGGGCTGGATCTTTAGCTTTCCGCAGCATGTAGACGTAGCCCCAAAAGCAAGGCAAGAGTGCCTGGGAAGCGGCAGCTGTGCTGCGCGCTACGGAAGAGAGGCTGCCCTGGTCTTCGTAGCGATTCAGGAGTCTGGTTGTGTCGCCTTTGCCACTGGAAACTGCCTTTTGCTTTTAGCTGGACTTCCCAAGCATCAGCAAGACTTTTTACTGAGCTTGTGTGTGTGTGTCTTGGGCTGGGGGAAATTCACTGCAACACTCACATATTTTTCACCTCCTGATACCTCAGAAGCACTATGACATTAGAGATGGAAGATTCTCTTACGAAGAGAACGGCCAGTCCCTGCCGCAGTACCCTTCTCAACACATCAAGAGACTTTAGAAGCTCTCTCGATTATTAGTCACGTACACATACTTACAAATCATCACCTCAGTCAGACCTAGAATTTAGATGCCAATATACTGAAAAATTGCAATTAAAAATCAGAAAGACCACCTATTAAGCCACTGCTGTGTGGAGGTTGGAAGGAGTACCTATAAACCTAATTTGAAATATGACAAGTGAATTTATCTGGGACACATATAATGCTGCAGTGTGGATGGCAGCCCTCCTTCTGCAGCCCCTCCTCTTGCCCTCTCTTCCTGAACCATATCCTCCACTAATCCCTCTTTTTGGCCAAATGACACTGACCCACCCAGAATTTTCTAGAACCTGCAGAGTTTTTCTGTTCCCTACACCACATCCCAGAAGTAAATAATACCACATAAGACAGTCTCACCTAGCCCCCTCCAAAGGCCAGAATCTCTGATGAGAACTGCATTTCCCAGGTCCTCACTGCAGCGTCATAGCCCAAGTCCACCTTTCTGGGGTAGGGGTCTGCTGCTTGGCAGTTACTAATCTAGTATTGCAAGTATCCCTAACCTCTGTGGCTGGGGGAGTACGGAGGTAGGGGTGTGAGCCCTGACTATCAAGTCCCTCACTTCTTCCAGTAAATCCACACAAAGGGTTCATCTTCTTCACCCTTCTTGGGCTTTTTCTCCTCTCTCCTATCCCACACTCAAGCAGTCAAGCTGCTTTTAATCCTAAGAATTCAAGACTGAAACATACAGTTGCCAGATTTGACCAGCCAGTAAGACTACTTTAGAGCTCACTTCTTAGGCTTTCAGTCTTTGGTGAAATCTGTCCTTAGGAGGAGACAATATCTCACATTTAAATCTTGTTTTCACTAAACCCTGGCGCATGACTAGAAGTGCTGAAGATAGAGGAGTCACTGAGTAGGATGGCCTTTTGGGTTAGCGAGCGATGGAATGGGGTTTGGCAGAGACCGGATGTCTGTCAAGCAAGATACCACCAGGGAACAACTTGGAGCTGTTGCTTTATATATATTCATTGACACTCTTGTCTATAGTTCTATACTTAATCACAAGGAGTCTAAAATTTATGATGTCAACTCTTGCTACAAAGCCAATTTGAGGTTTAATGCTAAAATATTTATTTGTGCATGGTTTTTACTCCATTAGGGTGGGTTACGAGAGATATACTGCTTGGATTGTATTATGATTAACTTAATTTAAAAGATTTCTCAGTACTTCGCAAACTGCCTTATTTCCTTATGGTAAGCAAGGTTTTGCCTTGCTCCTTCATCTCTCCTCAGTCCAGCATTGAATACAATGCTTTACATGGGACCATGGGACAGAGGGGGTGAACGTAGAAAGGGGGAAGAGTTAGGGTTGATTGGTGCCTGACTTGGAGAGGCATCTTTGTTGTATCTTACCTATACCTCCCTCTCCCCTCATAGTCTTCTGGTCTCTTAACAGAGAAAGCTTTACTTAGATGCTTGTGTATTTTCTTAAAACCTAATGCAGGGCTGAGGTCATAGTAAGGATTCAGGAAATGTCTGTTAAATGGATGATTCATTGCAGGTTACTGGTTAGGGTCTTTTTTTTTTTCTGCATTGCTTTTTAACAGTGTTTCATATTTCGAATGATTGATGATCTCCTAAGAGACTCTTTTCTAATTGAACAATACTGATATAAAGGCCAAGCACTACATTAGAATAAGAATGATGACCATCTCCACAGAGGCTTGAGTGGACATGATTTTGATTTTGGATGTCTCAGGGTAGACATGACCCTTAACCTGGGGCATGTTATATGTTACCCAATTGCTGGATGAATGATAGACCAGTACAGTGGGCTCATTTATTTGAATATGCAATATGCTACCTTACCGCCATCTCCAGGATTTATCTGATTCCACCCAAAACAAAGTCCATCCAAGCCAGCCCAGAGATTCTTTGATTTTAGTCATGCTAGGAGTTATGGAGAAGCAAAGGAGAGAAAATCTGAGAATAGCGGCAAAATTAAAGCTCTTATCCCTCCTTTTTTCATTTTATTTTCAATATGGAATAGAGTGACATTTGCAGAGCCAGAGAAAAGTAACCCCTTTTTTTCTTTGGCCAATAGCTTCAATTTCCCTAAACTTTCCCTTTTAGAGCAATATAGGGAAGAAATAGGTATCTCTCTACAGCTGCCAACCTCTTCCACTCCTGCCACTTCAGCAATGTGCAATGCTAAAATATTAACTTTTATAATATTCTACTAAATAAAATAAAGAGATGGGATGAAGAACAGCATTTACAGAGAAGGTAGAAGATTCAGACAATTAATTTAGATGGGATTAACATGCAAACTTTTTCTCTCCTCCACTTGCTCTAGTCTCCTAGGATTTAAATGGTACAGGACTGGGAGTTAAAAAGTTAATACCTTGCATTCACGTAGTGCCTTTTGATTTTTAAAATACTTTCACATATATTATCTCACTTGAGCCTCACAACAAATGTGTGAGACAAAGCAAGTCTGGACTTCCATCCCACACCCTAACCTAACATTTTACAGTTGATAAAACACAAGTCCTGTGAGATTAAGTGATATGGCCTAGGTCACAGAGATAAATTAGAGGTGGAACAGACACTTAGAACTTATGTCAGTCAACTCCCAGCTGAGGGAAACCAGACCTTAGTGCCGAGTTCGGGGTTGTGAGACGGGGTCTGCATAAATCCTCTCTATCACAAAGTGGGAAGTCTGCCTTAACACCCTTCTATTTCTCGAGACTGTAAGAGAGGTGTTTCTTACATTTTTCCCTTGGGGTTTCTTAGTTCTCTTTCTCTCTGGATGGTGGTTAATGATCTGTAAGCAAGTTCACTATAGGAGGTCCCTGTTTAGAGGAATCTTTGTGAATATGTATGTAATATAATAATCCATCCAGGGTGCACTTGTTTTATTGGTTCTGTCTTAGTATTTTCTTGAGGTGAGCATTTCACAGTTAAGACGCATTTACTGACAGTCTGAGGTGTATACAGCCCTTTCAGGGAGAAGAGAGAAGAGAAATGTTAGATACGATCCCTTCTCTGAAGAATCATTAGAACATGGGGTTGAGATAAGTTAAATACAGGTGAAAAACAATTCAACACAGAGGCCAATTTACGATCATGACACCACACTTTGCATTTGTGTGTGGGGGGTGGGACAGTGTGGACAAAGTGTGACAATATGGAAAGGAAATTGCAAAGGGAGTCAGGAAATCTGGCTTCATATTAAGTTTCCACAACTAAACTCACAGCATGATATTACACAAATAATTTAATATCTTTGGGCCTCGAATTTTATCATCTGAAAGATGGGGACGAGGTTAAGTGAGCTTGATCAGCTGGTTTTAAAGTCTGCTCAGCACAAATATCAGTGATATTGTGAGTGAATCAAGGAAGGCTTTTTGGAAGGGGGCATAACTTGAGTGGATCTTGAATGATGCAGTTAATATGCATCAGCAAGAAGGAAGTGGAAAGGCATTATAGGCAAGGAGAGGAGCAAGAATTGAAACTTGTGGTGAGAATATACCATGTTGGTTGAGGTGGAAGGACCCTAGCAAGGACTGATGAGATGAGGTTAGAGCAGGGTAAGTGGTAGGAAGAGGGAAGATGTAAACGGCTTTGAGCACCAGACTGAAGGGTTTGAAATGTGATTTTAAAGGTAATTGGGAGCTAATGAAGATTGTTCGAGTATGGGGTGGCATGGTAGAGCCAAAAAGTGAGAAAAATTATCCTTGACAAGTGTACTTAGTTCTGGAAGCATTGAAAATCTACTTTGCTCCCCTTGGATTGGTATCCAGTTAATTGTCATTTGTAAACTCATGATTCTTTTTAGATTTTTCTGCAACCTCTAGTTTTAGATCTGCATTGATAAGGTTGCTGGTCAGACCTGTTTAGCCACCTGCCTATACATTTGGATTGAGTCCATAATGGGTCATTTGGCCTCCATAGACTCAAAATGCTAACAGGATTCCTAATTTGAAATTGTAACTGATGATAAATGACCAGTGGAATGGTGAAGATGAGAGAAAGATCTTCTTAGGCAGGCAGGAGAAGGATGACTGTGGACCTGAAAGCACATTAAAAGATCGAGGACAATTTGAAGGAGGATAAGAAAACATGGATCTTTGCAGAATCTTTGACTTACTTTGACTTAGATAAAGGGCAAGCTGATGAGAAACAGCCATCCAGTCCTGACATGTCAAGGATTTAAACTGAACTCAGATTAATAAGAGGGAACAGATTGCTCTAATGCCATAGAGAAAAAAGTGGTAGAATTTGGCTTAACAGGTGTTTATGGGGGTAGGGTGGGGTGCGACAGAATGTGGAGCCTGAGATGATGGTGTTTAGAAAGACTGGAAAAGATTCTTTCTTAGAACCCTCATGGTGTGTGGTCAATAATGGAAGTGGGCAGACAACTGCAATTCTCATTCTCAATATTTGCATGAGTGTGTCCTTATCCAAAAAGGAAAAAGTATTATTTTAGTAAAAATTGCCCCTGCACAAAATTACTTTACTACCCTACCATTCTTCACAAACACTTCTTTCTAACACCTACCTGAGGGAAGTGGGGTGTGATGAAGGAAGGAGAAATAGGGAAAGGAAATTAAGAAAAAGAGGTTGACAGGCAGAATTGGTATGAGGATAAAAGTTGAGGAGGAGGGGCGGAATATGGCGGCATGAGTAGAGCAGCGGAAATCTCCTCCCAAAACCACATATATCTATGAAAATATAACAAAGACAACCCTTCCTAGAATAAAGACCAGAGGACACAGGACAATATCCAGACCACATCCGCACCTGAGAGAACCCAGCGCCTCACGAAGGGGGTAAGATACAAGCCCCGGCCCAGCGGGAGCCGAGCGCGCATAACCCCAGCTCCCGGCGGGAGAAGAATAGGCAGAGCGGGAGGAAGACGGAGCACAGGACTGCCGAACACCCAGGCCCAGCCATCTGGGCCAGAGTGCAGACACAGTACATGCCCAGGGGGCCCTGGATGCTAGGGAAACAGGGCAGCAAGAACAGTGAGCGGGCACCGGAGGCCGGGTGCCGGAGGACATAAGAAAAGCGTGCGACCATTTATTTTTTTTTTCTGTTTTGTATTGGCGAGTGCTTTTTGGAAGTCTTAAAGGGATAGGGCCTCCAATACTAGGGAATCAGGGCAGCAAGAACAGTGAGAGGGCACTGGTGGCCTGGCGCCGGAGGACACCAGAAAAGCACGCGACCATTTTTTTTTTTTTTGCTGTTTTGTTCTGGCGAGTGCTTTTTGGAAGTCTTAAAGGGATAGGGACCCCAATACTAGGGAAACAGGGCAGCAAGACCAGTGAGCAGATGCCGGAGGCTGGCGCCGGAGAATAAAGAAAAACGAGCGGCCACTCTGTTTTTTTTAATTAAAAAATTTTTTCTTTTTTTTAATTTAATTTTTTTGTGTGTGGTCATTGTTTTGTTTTGGTGGGTGCTTTTTGGAAGTCTTAAAGGGGCAGGGTGGGACACTTAATCTAGAGGTAGGGAATCCGGGGATCTCTGGGCACCCTAACCCCTGGGCTGCAGGGAGCAGGGAGGCCCCTTACGGAGATAAATAGCCTCCAGGCCGCTCCCCCTCCAACGCAACTCCACCACTTTGGAGCAGAGGCCCGAACCAGGCCACACCCACAGCAACAGAGGAGATAAACTCCATAGCAGCCCGGCAGGAAGCAGAAACCCTGTCTGCGTGCAGCTGACCAGCACAAGCCACTAGAGGTCGCTGTTCTCCCAGGAGAGGAGGGCCACAAACCAAGAAGAAGGAAAGTTCTTCCAGCTGTCACTCGTCCCAGCTCTGCAAACTATTCCTATCACCATGAAAAGGCAAAGCTACAGGCAGACAAAGATAACAGAGACAACACCAGAGAAGGAGACAGACCTATCCAGTCTTCCTGACAAAGAATTCAAAATAAGAATCATAAACATGCTGACAGAGATGCAGAGAAATACCCAAGAGAAATGGGATGAAGTCTGGAGGGAGATCACAGATGCCAGAAAGGAGATTGCAGAAATGAAACAAACTCTAGAAGGGTTTATAAGCAGAATGGATAAGATGCAAGAGGCCATTGATGGACTTGAAAACAGAGAACAGGAACGCATAGAAGCTGACATAGAGAGAGACAAAAGGAGCTCCAGGAATGAAACAATATTAAGAGAACTGTGTGACCAATCCAAAAGGAACAATATCCATATTACAGGAGTTCCAGAAGAAGAAGAGAGAGGAAAAGAGATGAAAAGTATCTTAGAACAAATAATTGCTGAAAACTTCCCCAAACTGGGGGAGGAAATAATCGAACAGACCACGGAAATACACAGAACCGCCAACAGAAAGGATCCAAGGAGGACAACACCAAGACACATAATAATTAAAATGGCAAAGATCAAGGACAAGGAAAGAGTTTTAAAGGCAGCTAGAGAGAAAAAGGTCACCTATAAAGGAAAACAAATCAGGCTAACATCAGACTTCTCGACAGAAACCCTACAGGCCAGAAGAGAATGGCATGATATATATAATACAATGAAACAGAAGGGACTCGAACCAAGGATACTGTATCCAGCACGACTATCATTCAAATATGACGGTGGGATTAAACAATTCCCAGACAAACAAAAGCTGAGGGAATTCGCTTCCCACAAACCACCTCTACAGAACATCTTACAGGGACTGCTCTAGATGGGAGCACTCCTAGAAAGAGCACAGCACAAAACACCCAACATATGAAGAATCGAGGAGGAGGAATAAGAAGGGAGAGAAGAAAAGAATCTCCAGACAGTGTATACAACAGTTCAATAAGAGAGATAAGTTAGGCAGTAAGATACTAAAGAGGCTAACCTTGAACCTTTGGTAACCACAAACTTAAAGCCTGCAATGGCAATAAGTACATATCTTTCAATAGTCACCCTAAATGTTAATGGGCTGAATGCACCAATCAAAAGACATAGAGTAATAGAATGGATAAAAAAGCAAGACTCATCTATATGCTGCTTACAAGAAACTCACCTCAAACCCAAAGACATGTACAGACGAAAAGTCAAGGGATGGAAAAACATATTTCAGGCAAATGACAGCGAGAAGGAAGCAGGGGCTGCAGTACTAATATCAGACAAAATAGACTTCAAAACAAAGAAAGCAGCAAGAGATAAAGAAGTACACTACATAATGATAAACGGCCCAGTCCAACAAGAGGATATAACCATTGTAAATATATATGCACCCAACACAGGAGCACCAGCATATGTGAAACAAATACTAACAGAACTAAAGGGGGAAATAGACTGCAATGCATTCATTCTAGGAGACTTCAACACACCACTCACCCCAAAGGATAGATCCACCGGGCAGAAAATAAGTAAGGACACGGAAGCACTGAAAAACACAGTAGAGCAGATGGACCTAATAGACATCTATAGAACTCTACATCCAAAAGCAACAGGATACACATTCTTCTCAAGTGCACATGGAACATTCTCCAGAATAGACCACATACTAGGCCACAAAAAGAGCCTCAGAAAATTCCAAAAGATTGAAATCCTACCAACCAACTTTTCAGACCACAAAGGCATAAAACTAGAAATAAACTGTACAAAGAAAGCAAAGAGGCTCACAAACACATGGAGGCTTAACTACACGTTCCTAAATAATGGATCAATGACCAAATCAAAATGGAGATCCAGCAATATATGGAAACAAATGACAACCACTACACTAAGCCCCAACTTCTGTGGGACGCAGCAAAAGCAGTCTTAAAAAGAAAGTATATAGCAATCCAAGAAAATTTTAAAAAGGGAGAAAAATCCCAAATGAATGATTTAATGTCACAATTCTCAAAATTGGAAAAAGAAGAACAAATGAGGCCTAAGGTCAGCAGAAGGAGGGACATAATAAAGATCAGAGAAGAAATAAATAAAATTGAGAAGAATAAAACAATAGCAAAAATCAATGAAACCAAGAGCTGGTTCTTTTAGAAAATAAACAAAAGAGATAAGCCTCTATCCAGACTTATTAAGAAGAAAAGAGAGTCAACACAAATCAACAGTATCAGAAACGAGAAAGGAAAAATCACGACGGACCCCACAGAAATACAAAGAATTATTAGAGAATACTATGAAAACCTATATGCTAACAAGCTGGGAAACCTAGGAGAAATGGACAACTTCCTAGAAAAATACAACCTTCCAGGATTGAACCAGAAAGAATAAGAAAATCTAAACAGACCAATTACCAGCAATGAAATTGAAGCGGTAATCAAAAAACTACCAAAGAACAAAACCCCCGGGCCAGATGGATTTACCTCGGAATTTTATCAGACATACAGGGAAGACATAATACCCATTCTCCTAAAAGTTTTCCAAAAAATAGAGGAGGAGGGGATACTCCCAAACTCATTCTATGAAGCTAACATCACCCTAACACCAAAACCAGGCAAAGACCCCACCAAAATAGAAAACTACAGACCAATATCCCTGATGAACGTAGATGCAAAAATACTCAACAAAATATTAGCAATCCGAATTAAAAAATACATGAAAAGGATCATACACCATGACAAAGTGGGATTCATCCCAGGGATGCAAGGATGGTACAACATTTGAAAGTCCATCAACATCATCCACCACATCAACAAAAAGAAAGACAAAAACCACATGACCATCCCCATAGATGCTGAGAAAGCATTTGACAAAGTTCAACATCCATTCATGATAAAAACTCTCAGCAAAATGGGAATAGAGGGCAAGTACCTCAACATAATAAAGGCCATCTATGATAAACCCACACCATTATTATATTGAACACAAACATTATAATGAACAGTGAGAAGCTGAAAGCATTTCCTCTGAGATCGGGAACTAGACAGGGATGCCCACTCTCTCCACTGTTATTTAACATAGTACTGGAGGCCCTAGCCACGGCAATCAGACAAAACAAAGAAATAAAAGGAATCCAGATTGGTAAAGAAGAAGTTAAACTGTCACTATTTGCAGAGGACATGATACTGTACATAAAAAACCCTAAAGACTCCACCCCAAAACTACTAGAACTGATAGAGGAATACAGCAAAGTTGCAGGATACAAAATCAACACACAGAAATCTGTGGCTTTCCTATACACTAACAATGAACCAACAGAAAGAGAAATCAGGAAAACAACTCCATTCACAATTGCATCAAAAAAATAAAATACCTAGGAATAAACCTAACCAAAGAAGTGAAAGACTTATATTCTGAAAACTACAAGTCACTCTTAAGAGAAATTAAAGGGGACACTAACAGATGGAAACTCATCCCATGCTCGTGGCTAGGAAGAATTAATATCATCAAAATGGCCATCCTGCCCAAAGCAATATACAGATTTGATGCAATCCGTATGAAACGACCAGAAACATTCATTAATGAACTGGAACAAATAATACAAAAATTCATATGCAAACACCAAAGACCCTGAATAGCCAAAGCAATCCTGAGAAAGAAGAATAAAGTAGGGGGGATCTCACTCCCCAACTTCAAGCTCTACTATAAAGCCATAGTAATCAAGACAATTTGGTACTGGCACAAGAGTGGAGCCACAGACCAATGGAACAGACTAGAGAATCCAGACATTAACCCAGACATATACGGTCAATTAATATTTGATAAAGGAGCCATGGACATACAATGGCGAAATGACAGTCTCTTCAACAGATGGTGCTGGCACAACTGGACAGCTACATGTAGGAGAATGAAACTGGACCATTGTCTAACCCCATATACAAAAGTAAACTCAAAATGGATCAAAGACCTGAATGTAAGTCATAAAACCATTAAACTCTTGGAAGAAAACATAGGCAAAAACTTTTTGGACATAAACATGAGTGACCTCTTCTGGAACATATCTCCCCGGGCAAGGAAAACAACAGCAAAAATGAATAAGTGGGACTATATTAAGCTGAAAAACTTCTGTACAGCAAAAGACACCATCAATAGAACAAAAAGGAACCCTACAGTATGGGAGAATATATTTGAAAATGACACATCCGATAAAGGCTTGACGTCCAGAATATATAAAGAGCTCACACGCCTCAACAAACAAAAACAAATAACCCAATTAAAAAATGGGCAGAGGAACTGAACAGACAGTTCTCCAAAAAAGAAATACAGATGGCCAACAGACACATGAAAAGATGCTCCACATCGCTAATTATCAGAGAAATGCAAATTAAAACTACAATGAGGTATCACCTCACACCAGTAAGGATGGCTGCCATCCAAAAGACAATCAACAACAAATGTTGGCAAGGCTGTGGGAAACGGGAACCCTCCTACACTGCTGGTGGAAATGTAAGTTAGTTCAACCATTGTGGAAAGCAGTATGGAGGTACATCAAAATGCTCAAAACAGACTTACCATTTGACCCAGGAATTGCACTCCTAGGAATTTACCCTAAGAATGCAGCAATCAAGTATGAGAAAGATCAGTGCACCCCTATGTTTATCGCAGCAGTATTTGCAATAGCCAAGAATTGGAAGCAACCTAAATGTCCATCGATAGATGAATGGATAAAGAAGATGTGGTACATACACACAATGGAATACTACTCAGCCATAAGAAAAGGGCAAATCCAACCATTTGCAGCAACATGGATGGAGCTGGAGGGTATTTTGCTCAGTGAAACAAGCCAAGCAGAGAAAGAGAAATACCAAATGATTTCACTCATCTGTTGGATATAAGAACAAAGGAAAAACTGAAGGAACAAAACAGCAGCAGAATCACAGAACTCAAGAATGGACTAACAGGTACCAAAGGGAAAGGGACTGGGGAGGATTTGTGGGTAGGGATGGATAAGGGGGGGGAGAAGTAGGGGGGTATTAAGATTAGCATGCATGGGGGGGTAGGAGAAAAGGGAGGGCTGTACAACACAGAGAAGGCAAGTAGGGATTCTACAACATTTTGCTATGCTGATGGACAGTGACTGTAAAGGGGTTTATAGGGGGGACCTGGTATAGGGGAGAGCCTAGTAAACATAATATTCGTCATGTAAGTGTAGATTAGTGATACCAAAAAAAAAAAAAAAGGGCAGTTCCTGTGTGGTAACCTCCAATGAGTTCTACACAAGAGTATAAAGGGCATATAAAAGTGTAGGCAAAGGGTCTGTTTGTGTTTACACAGAGGATCAAAGCCTAATTGGGCTACCCCGAAAATGAACTGAGATACGATATGAAAAAGAACTTCCAACATCAGCACTCTCTGGAAGACTCATGCCAGAAGATGATCATCAAAAACTCCAACAAAGATCCACGCACTGCTACAGCTGTAGATGCACTCATCCCACCAGTTCCTGGACTTGCCATGGGAATGAAGAAGGAGATATCTAAGCTGGCCTGTGCATACAGTAAAAGAACAAATTTGACTGAATCTATACTGTTGGAACTCAATCAAGAATTAGGAGAAGTGCAAATTGTAGTGCTCCGAAATCTTACAACTACAGACTATTTACTGTTAAAAGAACATAAGGGATGTGAACATTCCCCAGGAATGGGTTGTTTTAATTTGTCTGATTTCTCTCAGACTGTTCAAGTTCAGTTGGACAATATCCACCATATCATAGATAAGTTTTCACAAATGACTAAGGTGCCTAACTGGTTTTCTTGGTTTCACTGGAGATGGCTGGTAATTACAGATATGCTTTGGTTATGTAACTATACTCCTATTATGTTAATGTATGTGCGCAATTTAATTACTAGCTTAAAACCTATACATGCTGAAGTTACTCTACAAGAAGATACGTCAAAGAAATAATCAATCTTCCCATGTTTCCTTCTGCCTGCTACTTCTATAGCTTTTCTTCTTCCTTCCTAATTACAAACCTTAAATAGAATTCGTGCCTCATATCAAATTTACCGAGTATCATAATTCTTCCAAGTGGTAAAGATTCCTCAAGACAAATGCTGGGCATAGAAGCCACACGGCATAAATCTGCAAAGAAGTAAAAAGGTAACCTTTTCAAACAATATTGCTTCTCTCTCACTTACCAACTTTACATTTCCCTGTATGGCCCCTGAAGATGGCTGTTTAGCCAGATACGGGTAAGATTCCTCAAGGGAGGAACAACCTAAGACAGGCACAGTCGCAGGGGGTTCATCAGGTGAGAAATTGGGGATCAACAAAGGTGAGGCTTAGAACCTCACCTCCCCTGTTCTGAGAGAAATCTTCTGCATCCGTGGATGTTTTATTGCCCTTGTCTTGCTTGGATTAACACATAGTCTACAGGCACACACCTGATCATCTACATTTGCTCTCTTACAACACTAAACTATGTTTTCTACCTTTATCTTGTATCTACCTACCACTTCAGCATTTTATTAAAAATAATAATAAGAGAGAAATGTGGTATCCACATATAAATCAAGTATAAAAATCAAATGAGTATTCATATTTGAACTGACTGTTTATAGTTCATAATGCATGAGCAAAACCAAAAGTTTCTGTGATGACTACCCTTGTACTTTTCACCATGTAACTTATTCACTATATAAGAATTTGTTCTCCATGTAAGAACTTGTTCGTTATGCTTCAGAAGTTTGGAGACTGACGAAAATTAGGCTTGGGGTGGATTAATGATTGTGCATTGAGCATTGACTCCCCTATACAGAATTGTATTGTTGTTAACAACCATTTGATCAATAAATATGAGAGATGCCCTCACAAAAAAAAAAAGTGCACACTTCCAATTGTAAAATAAGTAAGTAACCGGGACGTAATGTATAGCATAACGAATATAGTCAAAATATTGTAACAGCTTGGTATGGTGATAGCTGGTACCTAGAATTATCATGTATATAAATGTTGAATCACTGTGTTGTACACCTGAAATTAATGTAATACTGTGTGTCAACTACCCTTCAATAAAAAATAATTATCTACAAAAATAAAAATAAATAAAAATTAAAAAAAAGACTTGGTAACTAAACAGACAAGACATAACTGGCTTGGAAAGCTCAATATTGTGAAATCTGTGAACTCTCTCTGAATCTATCTCAATGGGCTATTTTTTTAAGTTGACAAAGTTATTTTAGAGCTCTCCTGGAAGAATTAATGTGTAAGAACAATGATTATTATTTTGTAAAAGATGAGTAAAGAACCAATAAACATATTATAAAGTCATAATAAAATAGCATACTACTCATTTGTTTTGATTTTTTAAGTTTCCACGTATAAGTGAAATCACATAGTATCTGTCTTTGTATGTCCTGTTTTACTTAGCATAGTATCCTCTAGGTCCACAAAACAAATGAACAAACAAAAAAAATGGAAACAGACTCATGAACACAGAGAATGGACTACTAGTTACCATAGAAAAGGGGGGTACATGGATGGGTGAAATAGAAGAAGGGTATAAAGAGGTATAAACCTCAAATTATAAAATGAAATTAGTCACAGACATGGAAGTACAGCATAGGGAATATAGCGAATAATACTGTAGTCTCTTTGTATGTTAACAGATGGCAACTACACTCAAACCTGGAATGACCAAAAATAAACCCAAGTATATATGATTACAGATGTCATTTCAAACCAGTAGATAACAAAAACCAAGAAATAGTATTAGAATAACTGGATAATCATTGGGGGAAGATGTACAGATGCTGACACTAAAACCAAAATATTCACTTTTATTCAAAATAAATTCCAGATAAAGATTTAGATGTGAACATTAAACTATAAATGTTCTAGAAAAAAATTCAGAGAAATCTTTATACAATTATGACTGGAGAAGAATTTTCTAAGCAAGAAACAAATCTTAAAACCATAAAGGGAAGAATTGATAGACCCTGACTACTTGAAATGCTAATGCTCCTGTACATCAACCTGAAATAAGACATTAAAAATTTTCTGAATTTGTTCACCATGTAAGAACTTGTTTGTTATGCTTCAGAAGATTGGAGAATGATGAAAATTAGGCTTGGGGTGGATTAATGATTGTGCATTGAGCATTGACTCCCCTATATAGAATTTTATTGTTGTTAACAACCATTTGATCAATAAATATGAGAGATGCCCTCTCAAAAAAAAAAATTTTCAGACGTCAGATGGCAAAAAATATAACACCTTGTGTTGGTAAGACTATGAGAAAATAATCACTTTCATTCAGCACTGGTGAAAGTACAAATGGACATGAAACTTCAGAAGGGCAGTTGCCTGTATATACAGAAATTTTAAATGTGCATTGCTTTGATCTAATATTTCTACTCCTAGCAATCTATTTCAGAAAAACTAAACTAAATTTATGAGCAATACAAGCATATGCATGTTCACTGCAGGGTTTTTTCTAAGGGCAAAAGTTGGAAATAACATAAATGTCCACCAATGGGGGGGTTGGGTAAATAATGACAGTTAAAGAACAGAATATTATACAGTCAGCAAAACTCATGCAAAAATATGTCGATTTAATTGGAGATGTCTGCAATTACATGAACATTGGAAACATGAGACAAAAGCAAGTCACAAGACTATAAAGAGAACATAATAACCCTAAATGTGTATGTTCCCAATTATAGATTTCAAAATACGCAAAGCAAAAAATGACAAAACTGAAAAGACAAATGGACTAATTTACAATTATAGTTGAAAATTTCAGTACTCTCTCTCAGCAACAGAATTAGTACACAGAAAATAAGCAAAGATAATGAAGAAATTAACATCAACCAACAGGATCCAACTCACACTTAGAGAAAACTCCATCAAACAGCAGCAGAATACACATTATTCTAAAGTGCCCATGGAACATTCACCAAGAAAAAACATATCCTGGATGAAAAACTTTTAAAACATTTTTAAACATTAAAATCATACATAGATTAGGATTAAAGATAGCGGTGTGAGAGGGAGACAGAGGCTTCCTCCTAAAACTGGATACAATTAGAAAATATAGTTGGCGCAACTAATTCTGAGAGAGCAACAGGAAAGAGGATGGCACAGACTCCATACACCTGGAGAAAAGATCAGACCTCACTGAACAGGGTAATGTACCAAAGCTGTAGCTCGGCTGGACCAGAGCCCTTCCCCCACCACAGCACACCGGCGGGAGGAACAGAACTGGAGCAGGGAGGGAGTGGAAGGCTTGCGACTGTTGAATACCTAGCTCCAGAGATCTGCGCTGGGAGCACAAACCTACATTTCATGGTGCTTTCATCATACTCCTCTGATTATGGGGTTAGAAAGCTGGGACAGGTGGACTTCCTGGGGAGATTGGTATTCCGGCCGCTTGTGGAAAGCAGGGATCAATATCAGGCTGCTCTGGGACAAAAGCTTATATCTGTGTGCTCAGCCCACTGGTTCAGGCAGTGGACACAGGCACAGCAGCCAGAAAGCAGGAAAAAGTTCTTTCCTCCCCGCAGACACAAATACCGCTCCCCTGCGACCCTAGACATTGCTTCAGGGGCTGAGCAGCTCCACAATAGAGCTTCTGCAAACTAGAGGGCGCCATATAAAAATATGAAATGCCAAAGAAACCAGGTCCAGAGTAAAATTATTAATACAACTCCCAAGAAAGATTTAAATGATATGGACCTCGTGACTCTTCCTGAAAGGGAGTTCAAAATAAAAGTCATCAACATGCTAATGGCAGCATGGAAAGACATCCAAGAACTCACGAATGAATTCAGGTCGGAGATCCAATCACTGAAGAGCGCGATGGAGGGTATTAAAAGCAGATTGGATATGGTGGAGGAGATGAAAAATGAAATAGAAACTAGAGAAGAGGAATACAAAGAAGCTGAGGCACAGAGAGAAAAAAGGATCTCTAAGAATGAAAGAATATTGAGAGAACTGTGTGACCCATCCAAATGGAACAATATTCGCATTATAGGGATACCAGAAGAAGAAGAGAGAGACAAAGGGATAGAAAGTGTCTTTGACGAGGTAGTTGCTGAAAACTTCCCTAATCTGGGGAAGGAGATAGCATCTCAGGCCATGGAGATCCACAGATCTCCCAACACAATGGACCCAAGAAAGACAACACCAAGACAAGCAGTAATTAAAATGGAAAAGGTCAAGAATAAGGACAGACTATTAAAATCAGCCAGAGACAGAAATAAGATCACATACAAAGGAATTCCCATCAGGCTAACATCAGATTTCTCAGCAGAACCTTACAGGTCAGAGGGGAGTGGCATGATGTATTTAATGCCATGAAACAGAAGGGCCTGGAACCAAGATTAATTTATCCAGCAAGATTATCATTTGAATTTGAAGGAGGGATGACAATTTCCAGATAAGCAAAAGCTGAGAGAATTTACTTCCCACAAACCATCTCTACAGTCTATTTTGGAGGGACTGCTATAGATAGAACTGTTCCTAAGGTTGAATAGCTGTCACCAGAGGTAATAAAACCACAGTAAAGAAAGCAGAACAGCTAATTACTAAGAAAATGCAAAATTAAATTAACTATCCCCAAAGTCAATCAAGGAATAGACAAAAAGTACAGACTATGATACCTAATATATAAAGAATGGAGGAGGAAGAAAAAGGAGGAGAAACAGAAAAGAACCTTTACATTGTGTTTTTAACAGCATACTAAGTGAGTTAAGTTAGACTCTAAGATAGAAAAGAAGTTAACCTTGAACCTTTGGTAACCACAAACTTAAAGCCTGCAATGGCAATAAATTCATACCTTTCAATAATCACCTTAAATGTAAATGGACTGAATGCACCAATCAAAAGACACAGAGTAATAGAATGGATAAAAAAACAAGACCCATCTATACGCTGCTTACAAAAGACTCACCTCAAACCCAAAGACATGCAACAATAAAAGTCAAGGGATGGAAAAAGATATTTCATGGAAAAACAGGGAGAAAAAAGCAGGTGTTGCAGTACTACTATCAGACAAAATTGACTTCAAAACAAAGAAAGCCAGAAGAGATAAAGAAGTACATTACATAATGATAAAGGGCTCAGTCCAACAAGAGGATATAACCATTATAAATATATATGCACCCAACACAGGAGAACCACCATATGTGAAACAAATACTAACAGAATTAAAGGAGGAAATAGAATGCACTGCATTCACTTTAGGAGACTTCAACACACCATTCACTCTAAAGGACAGATCAACCAGACAGAAAATAAGTAAGGACACAGAGGCACTGAACAACACACTAGAACAGATGGATCTAATAGGCATCTGTAGAACTCTACATCCAAAAGGAACAGGATACACACTCTTCTCAAGTGCACATGGAACATTCTCCAGAATAGACCACATACTAGGCCACAAAAAGAGCCTCAATAAATTCAAAAACATTGAAATCTTACCAACCAATTTATCAGACCGCAAAGGTATAAAACTAGTAATAAATTGTACAAAGAAAGCAAAAAGGCCCACAAACACATGGAGACTTAACAACATGATCCTAAATAATCTATGGATCAATGACCAAATTAAAATAGAGACCAAGCAATATATGGAAACAAAAGCAACAGCAAGACAAAGCCCCAACTTCTGTGGGATGCAGCGAAAGCAGTCTTAAGAGGAAAGTATATAGCAATCCAGGCATATTTAAAGAAGGAAGAACAATCCCAAATGAATAGTCTAACATCACAATTATTGAAATTGGAAAAAGAACAAATGAGGCCTAAAGTCAGCAGAAGGAGGGCACAATAAAGATCAGAGAAGAAATAAATAAAATTGAGAAGAATAAAACAATAGAAAAAATCAATGAAACCAAGAGCTGTTTCTTCGTGAGAATAAACAAAATAGATAAGTCTCCAGCCAGACTTATTAAGAGAAAAAGAGAATCAACACCCATCAACAGAATCAGAAACGAGAAAGGAAAAATCATGACAGACCCCACAGAAATACAAAGAATTATTAGAGAATACTATGAAAACCTGTATGCTAACAAGCTGGAAAACCTAGGAGAAATGCACAACTTCCTAGAAAAATACAACCTTCCAAGACTGACCAAGGAAGAAATACAAAATCTAAACAGAATTACCAGCAAAGAAATTAAAGCAGTAATCAAGAAAACTACCCAGGAACAAAACCCCCGGGCCAGATGGATTTACCTCGGAATTTTATCAGACATACAGGGAAGACATAATACCCATTCTCCTTAAAGATTTCAAAAAATAGAGGAGGAGGGGATACTCCCAAACTCATTCTATGAAGCCAACATCACCCTAATAGCAAAACCAGGCAAAGACTCCACCAAAAAAACAAAACTACAGACCAATATCCCTGATGAACCTAGATGCAAAAATACTCAACAAAATATTAGCAAACCGAATTCAAAAATACATCAAGAGGATTATACACCATGACCAAGTGGGATTCATCCCAGGGATGGAAGGATGGTATAACATTCGAAAGTCCATCAACATCATCCACCACATCAACAAAAAGAAAGACAAAAGCCACATGATCATCTCCATAGATGCTGAAAAAGCATTTGACAAAGTTCAACATCCATTCATGATAAAAACTCTCAGGAAAATGGGTATAGAGGGCAAGTACCTCAATATAATAAAGGCCATATAAGATAAACCCACAGCCAGCATCATACTGAACAGTGAGAAGCTGAAAGCTTTTACTCTGAGATCGGGAACAAGACAGGGATGCCCACTCTCCCCACTGTTATTTAACATACTACTGGAGGTCCTAGCCACAGCAATCTGACAAAACAAGGAAATAGTAGCAATCCAATTTGGTAAAGAAGACGTTAAACTGTCACTACTTGCAGATGACATGATATTATACATAAAAAACCCTAAAGACTTCACTCCAAAACTACTAGAACTGATATCGGAATACAGCAAAGTTGCAGGATATAAAATTAAGACACAGAAATCTGTGGCTTTCCTATACACTAACAATAAACTAATAGAAAGAGAAATCAGGAAAACAAACCCATTCACAACTGCATCAAAAAGAATAAAATACCTAGGAATAAACCTAACAAAGGGAGTGAAAGACCTATACCCTGAAAACTATAAGACACTCTTAAGAGAAATTAAAGAAGACATTAACAAATGGAAACTCATCCCATGCTCTTGGCTAGGAAGAATTAATTTCGTCAAAATGGCCATCCTGCCAAAAGCAATATACAGATTTGATGCAATCCCTATCAAATTCCAAACAGCATTCTTCAACGAACTGGAACAAGTAGATCAAAAATTCATATAGAAACACCAAAGACCCTGAATAGCCAAAGCAAACCTGAGAAGGAAGAATAAGGTGGGGGGCCCCAACTTCAAGCTCTACTACAAAGCCACAGTAATCAAGACAGTTTGATAATGGCACAAGAACAGAGCCACAGACCAGTGGAACCGAATAGAGACTCCAGACATTAACCCAAAAATATATATTCAATTAATATTCGATAAAGGAGCCATGGACATACAATGGGGAAACGACAGTCTCTTCAACAGATGGTGCTGGCAAAACTGGCAGCTACTTGTAAGAGAATGAAACTTGATCACTGTCTAACCCCATACACAAAAGTAAATTCAAAATGGATCAAAGACCTGAATGTAAGCCATGAATTCATAAAACTCTTAGAAAAAAACATAGGCAAAAATCTCTTGGACATAAACATTAGCGAATTCTTCATGAACATATCTTCCCGGGCAAGGAAAACAAAAGCAAAAATCAACAAGTGGGACTATCTCAAGCTGAAAAGCTTCTGTACAGCAAAGGACACCATCAGTAGAACAAAAAGGTACCCTACAGTATGGGAGAATATATTCGTAAATGACAGATCCGAAAAATGCTTGACATCCAAAATATATAAAGAGCTCACACTCCTCAATAAACAAAAAGCAAATAATCCAATTAAAAAATGGGCAGAGGAGCTGAATAGACAGTTCTCTAAAGAAGAAATCCAGATGGCCAACAGGCACATGAAATGATGCTCCACATTGCTAATCATCAGAGAAATGCAAATTAAAACCACAATAAGATATCACCTCACACCAGGAAGGATCGCCACCATCCAAAAGACAAACAACAACAAATGTTGATGAGGTTGTGGAGAAAGGGGCACCCACCTACACTGCTGGTGGGAATGTAAATTAGTTCAACCATTGTGGAAAGTAGTATGGATTTTCCTCCAAAAACTCAAAATAAGAGTACCATTTGACCCAGGAATTCCACTCCTAGGAATTTACCCTAAGAATGCAGCAGCCCAGTTTGAAAAAGACAGATGCACCCCTATGTTTATCGCAGCACTATTTACAATAGCCAAGAAATGAAAGCAACCTAAGTGTCCATCAGTAGATGAATGGATAAAGAAGATGTGGTACATATACACAATGGAATATTATTCAGCCATAAGAAGAAAACAAATCCTACCATTTGCAACAACATGGATGGAGCTAGAGGTTATTATGCTCAGTGAAATAAGCCATGCAGAGAAAGACAAGTACCAAATGATTTCACTCATCTGTGGGGTATAAGTACAAAGGAAAAACTGAAGGAACAAAACAGCAGCAGAATCACAGAACTCAAGAATGGACTAACGGTTACCAAAGGGAAAGGGACTGGCCTTATGATTCGCATGTATAATGTTTGGGAGGCACAGGGAGGGCTGTGCAACACAGAGAAGACAAGTAGTGATTCTACAGCATCTCACTATGCTGATGGACGGTGACAGTAATGGAATTTTTGGGGGGGACTTGGTAAGGGGGAAGTCTAGTAAACATAATGTTCTTCATGTAATCATAGATTAATGATAACAAAATGAATAAAAAAATAAAATCTGAAAAAGAAATCATACATAGTGTACCTTTTGACCACAGTGGAGTTAAACTACAAATCAATAATAGAAAAATAATAGTGAAAACTCCAAACACTTGGAAATTAAATGACAAACTTCTTAAAAGTCCAACAATTGAAGAGGAAGTCTCCCAAAATTGGTGACATACAGCTAAAGCAATGCTTAGGAAGAAATGTATAGCATTAAATGCTTATGTTAGAAAAGAAAGGTCTGAAATCAATAATCTAAGTTTCTACCTTAAGAAACTAGAGAAAGAGCAGATAAACCCAAAGCCAAGAGGAAAGGAAACTACAAAAATTAGAGCAAATACCAATAAAGCAGAAAACAGAAAAGCAATAGAGAAAATGAACAAAACCAAAACCTGGTTCTTTGAAAAGATCAATAAAATTTCTAAATTTCTAGAAAGGTTGATAATGAAGAAGACACAAATGACCAAATATCAGGAATGAAAGAATGAATAATAAGGGAATACTATGAACTTTTTGCACATAAATTTAATAACCTAGATGGAACAAACCAATTCCTTGAAAATCACAAACTCCCAAAAGTCACATGAAATGAAATAGATAATTTGAATAACCTTATAACTTTAAAGAAATTATTTTCTTAGTCAAAATTCTTCAGGAGAAAAAACACTTCAGGATGAGGTTGTTTCACTTGTGAGTTCTACCAAACATTTAAAATATAAATAACATCAGTTCTACACATCTCTTCCAAAACATAGCAGAGGATGGAATACTTCCCTAATGATTTTATGAAGCCAGTGTCATTCTCATACCAAAACCTATGATAAAAACAGTACAAAAAAAAGCATACCACAGGCGAACATCCATCATAAACATGGATGCAAAAAAAAATTAGCAAATAAAATCAAATAAATATAAAAATAATAATACACCAGGAACAAGTCTGATTTATTCCAGGAATATGTGGCTGCTTCAATATTTGAAAATTAATCAATGTTATCCACCATATTAGTAGTCCAAAGAAAAAAGTCATATCAACAGATGCAGGAAAAAAGAATTTGACAAAATTCATCATTCATTCATAATAAAGCAAACTAGTAATGGAAAGTCATTTTTTCAACTTTATCAAGGATGTCAGGAAAACCCTACAGTTAAGATCATAATAATGGTGAAAGACTAACTACTTTCTCCCTAAAATCAGGAACAAGGCAAGGCTGTCCACTCTCACTTTTTCTATTCAACTTCATAATGGAAGTCCTACACAGTGCAATAAAACACAAATATGAAATCAAAAGCATGCAGATTGGAAGGGAAGAAATAAAACTGTCTCAACTGGTAAATGACATGACTTTCTATGTATATAACTTCAAGAAATCTACAAAAAGAAAAGAATTCCTAAGAATTAATGAGTTTTAATAAGGCAATAGAATACAAGGTCAACACACAAATATCAATATTTCATATCGGTAGTATACAAATGGAAACCTAAATTTTAAAAAATACCAGTTCCAAGAAAAGAATTCATTTTGATATAAATCTTGTAAAACATGTATAGGATCTGCATGGTTAAAAAAATACAAATAAAATCATAGAACTAAATAAATGAGAGACATACCACATTCATGGGTTGGAAGATTCAACACACAAAAGATGTCAATTGTATTTAAATCCACCTACAGATGTGTGTCAGGTGTCCAAGACCACCCCTAGATATGGTGATTTGTAGGACTTACAGGACTCAGCATTAGTCATACTCATGGCTATGATTTAATGTAGGACAAGATACAAAGCAAAATCAGCAAAGGGAAGAGGAGCACAAAGTTTAGTGAAAAGCAGAAACAAGCTTCCAAGAGTCCTGCCCAAGTAGAATTGCTCAGGATGCACTTAATACCTACAGCAATGAGATGTGGTAATACACATAAAATGTCATCTACCAGGGATGACTCAGTGCCTAAGATTTTATTGGGAGTTGGTTACATAAACACTCTCTGCCTAGCATGTACCAAAATCCTTGACTCCCAGAAAGAAAGCAGGTGTTCAGAATAAACCACATTGTTTGAACAAAGAGTTTAGGCACAGTTATCATGAAAGGAGGGTTTTATAGCAGTATCAGGAGCTGTTCACCAGTGAAGCTCCCAGATGTCAGCTAAGGACCAACTTTGCAAACAGGCTTTTCTAAGGATAGCAGTATTAGGCCTGTTATGTCCTCTTTTCTGCACAAGACATAAGTACTCAATTCCAATCAAACTCTCAGCAGGATTTTTTGTAAATGTAGATCAACTGTTTTGTAGACATACTGGTATTTAAAAATTTGTATATTAAAGCAAAGGAACTAGGATAGCTAAAACAATTTTGAGGGAGAAAAAATGACAGAATAGATTTAGAGAATCATGCTACCTAGTTTTAAGACTTACTATAAAACTAGAGAAATACAGTGTGATATTATCAAAGGGACAAACAGAAATCAATGAGACAGAATAGAGTATAGAAATAAGTATAGAAATAGACCCACACAAATAAGGCCAATTGATTTTTAGCACTAGTGCAAAAGGAATTTAGTGGAGAAAGTATATTTTTCTACAAATGGTGTTAGAACAATTGGACACCTATATGCAAAAACAAAACTGTGACCTCAAGAAACTCACATCTTAGGCAAAATTTAAGTGAAAATGTATTATAGATTTGCTATTAAAACCATAAAACATTTAAATAGTTTCAATAAAATAAAATATAGGAGAAAACATTCATGACCTAGGTTTAGGCAAAGAGTTCTTAGACGTGCCATGAAAAGCACAATCCATAAAGAAAACGTTGAAAAACTGAACTTCATCAAAACAAAAAACTTTTACTCTGTGAAATATAAGAGAATAAGAGAGATACAGACTGGTAGGATATATTTATAAATCACATATCCAACAAAGGACCTGTATCCAGAGTATCTAAAGAACTCTTATAACTTGACACAAAGAAAATAAACTATCCAATTTAAAATAGGAAAAAGACTTAGACACTTTACCAAAGAGGATATACAGATGGCAAATAAGCATGATATTCGACATTATTAGCCCTTTAAATGCAAAGTAAAATTATGGTGAGATTCCTCTACAAACCTATTAGATGACTAAAATAAAATGCTAACAATACCAAGTGCTAACAAGGATGCAGAGCACGTAGAGATCTTATACATTGCAGGTGAGAAAACAACATGGTACACTCGGTGGCAATTCTCATTAAGTTAAACATTCATTTATCATGACCCAGCAACCCCACTTCTGGGTATTGATGTTGGAAATGAAAACATGTATTTACATAAAAGCCTGTATATGAATGTTTATAGCAGTTCTTCTCAGTCTCAAAAACTAGAAACAACCCAAATTTCCTCTAATAGGTGACTGCTTAAATAAACTGTGATACATACATTCATACACTCATACCATGGACTATTACTCAGCAATAAAAAGGAATGAACTGTTGATACACACAACACCTTGGATGGATCTCAAGGAAATTATGATGAATGATAAGAATCCATCTCAAAAGGTTATGCACCCTGTGATTACATTATATAACATTCATGAAATTACAGAAGTGGAGAAAAAATTAGGAGTTTCCAAGGACAGGAAGGGGAGGGGAGGGAGATGGCTGCAGCTAGAAAAAGGTGACATGAGGGATCTTTGCAGTGATGGAACAGTTCTGTATCCTAACTGTAGTGGTAGTGCTTATAAAATTTACATGTGTGATAAAATTATATAAACTAAACACACACACAAATAAGTGCCTATAAAGAACTCATACAACAACCCCAAAAATAATGACAATAACCAGCTTAAAAATGGGCAAAGGACCTGAATACACATTTTTTCCACAGAAGGCATACAGATGTCAAACAAACACATGAAAAGATGCTCATTATCTCTAATCACCAGAGAAATGCAAAGCAAAACCTCAATGAGGTATCACCTCACACCAACCAGAATGGCTAGTATCAAAAAACAAACAACAAGTGTTGACAAGGATGTGGAGAAAAGGGTACCCTCATATACTGAGAATGTAAATTGTTGCATCCACTATGGAAAGCAGTACAGAGATTTCTCAAAAAAATCTAAAAATAGAAATACCATATAACCCAGTAATTCCACTTTACCTGAGGAAAACAAAATCTGTGATTCAAAAATTACATGCAGCCTTATGTTTATCACAGCATTATTTACAATCACTAAGATACAGAAGCAACCTAAGTGTCCATCAATAGATGAATGGATAAAAAAGATATGCATATTTACAATGGAATATTACTCAGCAATAAAAAGAATATAATCTTGCCATTTGTGACAGCATGGATGGACCTAGAGGGTATTATGCTAAGTAAAATAAGTCAGAGAAAGACAAATACCATATGATTTCACTTGTATGTGGAATCTAAAAAAAAAACAACAGAAATAGACCCACAAACACAGAACACACTAGTGGTAGCCATTGAGGTAGATGGGCAAAATAAGTAATGGGGATAAAGAGATACAAACTTCCAATTGTAAAATAAATTAGTCAAGGGTTAAAAGAACAATATAGGGAATATAGTCAATAATATTTTAATATCTTTGTATGATGACAGACCACAACTACACTTATTGTGGCATTTAGTAATATATATATAGTTGTCAAATCACTATGTTGTATACCTGAAACCAATATAATATTGTATATCAACTATATTTCAATAAAAATAAATAAATAACTGCATGTAACTGGTAAAATTTAAATAAGGTCTGAGAACCTTGATTGTGACAGTTAAATAAAATGTTCCCATTGGAAGAAACTAGGTAAAGAATAAACAGGACCTCTCTCTACTATTTTTTCAGGCTCTTGTGACTCTACTATTTGAAAACAAATGTTAAAATTTCATAGAACTATATACCAAAAATATCAATGTTACTGTCTATTTAAAAATATAAAAAGCAAAGTTATGAAGGCAATATATTTTCTGGAACTGTGATTCTCTATCAAAAGGTATACATTAGCATCATTTATGGGGCTTTATAAAAATACGTGTACCTGGGCCACAGCACCACAATTCTGATTTGGTAAGTCTGGAATGGGATCTGGGCATCTGTGATTCTGTGATCTGTACATTAGAGATGCACCCCTAGTGGATAACCATCACTTTAAAAGTGTGGGAATAATATACACACATGAATGTTAACAGTGGTTGTGGGTTGTGGATCACAGGTAATTATAATTTCTTACTTTGCTATAATAAATGTGAGTTTTGTACAGTAAAAATAATGAAGACTTTTTAAAACAAGATTCAGTTTATCATTCCAGTGGCAGAGGGATGTATCTCTGTTAACCATTTATTTCCTATCCCTGTTTCCAGTTTCATGCCATCTGTGAATTTGTTGAGCAGATCTTCTCTGTTATCATCTACAGCACTAATAAAAATTTTGATCAGAACAAAGTCCACTGGCAGTCCCTTTGAAATGTCTTTCTATCTTGGTAATGATTGGCAATCTTTGGGATCAATTTTACTTAAGATCTACCCAAATTCTACTCTTATCTAATTTACTGTTCTTCTATCATTTCCATAAGATGAGAGGTATTTTCAGGCTTTGCTGATGTCCAATTATATAATGTCTATCACATTTCTCTCAAACTAACCTTGAACCACTCCTCTAGTACTTAATAAAGGATATTAAACTGTATTATCTTTTCTTCTTAATTATATAGTAAGACTCTGCTGGGCATAGACTGTCATATATTTCCTTGCAAAATCCATAGCAATTCATTCAATTCCATTCATTCAACAAATATTTATTGACACCCACTATGTCTCAGGTACTCTTCTGGGCTACCCTTCCTTATTATAGAGTGATAATTAAGTACTCACAGCAACATTCCCTCAACATCCAACCCTAGACAAACAGCTACCTACCAGGTCTGGTGCCACATTATCCTGTCCTACCTATTAGCTATCCCACCCAAAGAAAGATCTTGTCACTGACACTTACCCAAATCACTAGATATGCTTTTACAATATTTTAAGAATGATTATGTTAGGCAGAAAGACAGATATGAATGGGATGAAAAGAGGGTGGAGCCCACCAAGAACTCAGGGAGTTGATCAGATAAAGCCAGAGAGCCAGAAAGGACTCACAGAGTTAACACCCTTTGCAAAGTGAGTTCATTCCACAGGCTCTGAATCTGGGCTGACCTTGAGACTTGCTGTAGCTAATGCAGATGAGTTAGAGCTGAGACATGGGACAAGCATCATGATTAACTTTTCCTGCCTATGATGAAAAATGCCAAGATATAAATAGAATAGTAAGAACAGGAGGGACTCCATCTTAAGGCTAAGATTCCATTTTAAAAACCAAGGAGTTAGGAGATAAGATTCCTAACAAATTCTTTGGTAATCAGCCAACAACCTGTCTTAAAGCAAGGCAAGCAGTCTTAACTGATCTGTTCCCAGTGCTTGAGGGTAACCACTATCTTGGAGAGGAACCAGATCAATAAATTCCTTGTGTTAAGTCTATCTTACAGTATTATCTAAAGGACTGACTATGAATAGTGATGATGTATCTCACTGGAGAGAGACATCATGAGACCACAACTCAAGCCTATACCCAACAAGCCCCACCCTAGCCCTTTGCCCCATTCTTGAAAGCTTTAAAAGACAGAATCCTAAACCCTTAAGCATGCCTCCTCTGTGAGGTTGCCCACACTAGCCTTTCATCGAGTGTGTCACCCTCTGTCCTACTCCAGATAAGTAGAGAAAGACTAGTGAGATCTCTGATTTGGGCTTGCAAGCTCACGTCGCCTGGGGAACCTGGATGAAACTGCAATTCTACAATCATGCTCCTTAGTAGCCTGCCTGAAAATCTCTTTCCTTTGCCTTTAGGAAGTTCTCAGAACATAATCTCACTCCATCCACTGCTCTGTGGCTCCCACAACTCCTGGGGTGGTAGGGGCTTAGTTCCCATGCTGTGCAGACTCAAGTGGACACTGGATACCAGGTGACACTGGTTTAGGAGTTGTCAAGGGATTATGCCCTATAATGAACAGCAGTTCAATGAGCTTCCCTTTCCTTTCTCTGTTTTTTCTTCCTCTCTACTTTATTCAAGTAAATCCACCTTTGTCTATCTTCACTCTGGCCTTCTCTTCCTTTGGACTGTATTTGAATAAAAGTTTCATTTTGCTTCACTACTGTGTCTCTGCCCTTTTGTTCTTTGTTGCTGCAGGGAAAAGAACCAAGAATTAAACCCCCTAACAATTAAATTACCATACCATCATAGGCCTTTCTAGAAATAATCTCTCCTGCTACTGCATTCTCACAGTATCTTTTTTCACTTTTTATTTAGTTACTTACTTACTTACTTATTTATTTTTATTTTGGTATTATTAATGCACAATTACATGAACAACATTATGGTTACTAGACTCCCCCTATTATCAAGTCCCCACCACATAACCCATTATGGTCACTGTCCATCAGCGTAGTAAGATGCTATAGAATCACTACTTGTCTTCGCTATGTTGTATTGCCTTCACGATATCACCCCACCCCCCGCTACACTATGTGTGATAACCGTAATGCCCCTTTTTCCCCCTTATCTCTCCCTTCCCACCCATCCTCCCCAGTCCCTTCCCCTTTGGTAACTGTTAGTCCATGCTTGGGTTTTGTGAGTCTGCTGCTGTTTTGTTCCTTCAGTTTTTTCTTTGATCTTATACTCCACATATGAGTGAAATCATTTGGTACTTGTCTTTCTCCGCCTGGCTTACTTCACTGAGCATAATACCCTCTAGCTCAAACCATGTTGTTGCAAATGGTAGGATTTGTTTTCTTCTTATGGCTGAATAATATTCCATTGTGTATATGTACCACATCTTCTTTATCCATTCATCTACTGATGGACACTTAGGTTGCTTCTATTTCTTGGCTATTGTAAATAGTGCTACAATAAACATAGGGGTGCATATGTCTTTTTGAAACTGGGCTCCTGCATTCTTAGGGTAAATTCCTAGAAGAGGAATTCCTGGGTCAAATGGTTTCTCTATTTTGAGTTTTTGGAGGAAACTCCATACTGCTTTCCACAATGGTTGAAATAATTTACATTCCCACTAGCAGTGTAGAAGGGATCCCCTTTCCCCACATCTTCGCCAACATTTGTTGTTTGTCTTTTGGGTGTTGGCCATCCTAACTGGTGTGAGATGATATCTCATTGTGGTTTTAATTTGCATTTCCCTGATGATTAGTGATGTGGAACATATTTTCATGTGTCTGTTGGCCATCTGAATTTCTTCTTTGGAGAAGTGTCTGTTCAGCTCCTCTGCCCATTTTTTACTTGGCTTATTTGCTTTTTATTTGCTGAGGTGTGTGAGCTCTTGATATAATTTGTATGTCAACCCCTTATTGGATATATCATTTATGAATATATTCTCCCATACTGTAGGATGTCTTTTTTTCCTACTGATGGTGTCCTTTGCTGTAAAGAAGCTTTTCAGCTTGATATAGTTCCACTTGTTCATTTTTGCTTTTGGTTCCCTTGCCTGGTAAGATATGTTCATGAGGAAGTTGTTCATGTTTATGTCCAAGAGACTTTTCCTATGTTTTTTTCTAAGAGTTTTACAGTTTCATGACTTACATCAGGTCTTTGATCCATTTTGAGTTTACTTTTGTGTATGGGGTTAGACAATAATCCAGTTTCATTCTCTTACATGTGGCTGTCCAGTTTTGCCTACACAAGCTGTTGAAGAGGTTGCCATTTCCCCATTGTATGTCCATGGATCCTTTATCATATATTATTGACCATATATGTTTGGGTTAATGTCTGGAGTCTCTATTCTGTTCCACTGGTCTGTGGGTCTGTTCTTGTGCCAGTACCAAATTGTCTTGATTTCTGAGGCTTTGTAGTAGAGCTTGAAGTCAGGGGGCGTAATTCCTCCCCACTTTATTTTTCCTTCTCAGGATTGCTTTGGCTATTTGGGGTCTTTTGTGGTTCCATATGAACTTTAGAACTATTTGTTCCAGTTTATTGAAGAGTTCTGTTGGTGTTTTGAAAGGGATTGCATTGAATCTGTAGATTGCTTTAGGCAGGATGGCCATTTTGACAATATTAATTCTTCCTTGCCAAGCAAGAGCTTGGGATGAGTTTCCTCTTTAATTTCTCTTAAGAGTGCCTTGTAGTTTTCAGGGCAAAGGTCTTTCACTTCTTTTCCTCTAGTTTAATGAATAATACTATTGATACTTTGATGGGGATTGCATTGAATCTGTATACTGCTTTGGGCAGGATGGCCATTTGGACAATATTAATTCCTATCCATGAGCACGGGATGTGTTTCCATGTATTGCTATCTTGTTTAATTTCTCTCATGAGTTTCTTGTAGATTTCAGAGTATAAGTCTTTCACTTCCTTGGTTAGGTTTATTCCTAGGTATTTAATTCTTTTGATGCAATTGTGAATGGAATTGTTTTCCTGATTTCTCTTTCTGCTAGTTCATCATTAGTGTATAGGAATGCAACAGATTTCTGTGGATTAATTTGGTATCCTGCAACTTTACTGAATTCAGATATTAGTTCTAGTAGTTTTGAAGTGGAGTCTTTAGGGCTTTTTTTTTTTGAGAGGGCATCTCTCATATTTATTGATCAAATGGTTGTTAACAACAATAAAATTCTGTATAGGGGAGTCAATGCTCAATGCACAAACATTAATCCACCCCAAGCCTAATCTTCATCAGTCTCCAATCTTCTGAAGAATAACAAACAAGTTCTTACATGATGAACAAATTCTTACATAGTGAATAAGTTCTTACATGGTGAACAGTACAAGGGCAGTCATCACAGAAACTTTCAGTTTTGATCACCCATTATGAACTGCAAAGAATCAGGTAAAATATGAATATTCGTTTGATTTTTATACTTGATTTATATGTGGATACCACATTTCTCCCTTTATTATTATTATTTTTCTTTTTTTTAAATGCTGAAGTGGTAGGTAGATACAAGATAAAGGTAGAAAACATAGTTTAGTGTTGTAAGAGAGCAAATGTAGATGATCAGGTGTGTGCCTGTAGACTATGTGTTAATCCAAGCTAGACAAGGGCAATAAAACATCCATGGATGCAGAAGATTTCTCTCAGAACGGGGGGAGGGGGTGAGGTTCTAAGCCTCACCTCTGTTGATCCCCAATTTCTCACCTGATGGCCCCCCTGTGACTGTGCCTGTCTTAGGTTATTCCTCCCTTGAGGAATCTTACCCGTCTCTGGCTAACCAGTCATCTTCCGGGGCCATACAGGGAAATGTAAAGTTGGTAAGTGAGAGAGAAGCCACATTGCTTGAAAAGGTTAGCTTTTTACTTCTTTGCATATTTATGCCCTGTGGCTTCTATGCCCAGCATTTGTCTTGAGGTATCTTTACCACTTAGAGGAATTATGATACTAGGTAAATTCGATATGAGACACGAATTCTATTTAAGGGTTGTAATTAGGAAGGAAGAAGAAAAGCTATAGAAGTAGCAGGCAGAAGAAAACATGGGAAGATTGATTATTTCTTTGACATATCTTCTTGTAGAGTAACTTCAGCATGTATAGGTTTTAAACTACTAATTAAATTGTGCACACACATTAACATAATAAGAACAAAGTTACATAACCAAAGCAGATCTATAATTACCAGCCATCTCCAGTGAAACCAAGAAAACAAGTTAGGCATCCTAGGCATTTGTGAAAATTTATCTATGATATGATGGATATTGTCCAACTGTACTTGAGCAGTCTGAGAGAAATCAAATTAAAACAACCCATTCCTGGGAACTGTTCACATCCCATATGTTCTTTTAACAGTAGATAGTCTGTAGTTGTAAGATTTTGGAGCGCTACAACTTGCACTTCTCCTAATTCTTGGTTGAGTTCCAACAGTATAGATCCAGTCAAATTTGTTGTTTTACTGCATGCACAGGCTAGCTTAGATATTTCCTTCTTCATTCCCATGGCAAGTCCAGGAACCGGTGGGATGAATGCAGCTACACTTGTAGCAGAGCCTGGATCTTTGTTGAGGTTTTTTGATGATCATGTTCTGGTATAAGTCTTCCAGAGAGTGCTGATGTTGGGAGTTCTCCTTCATATTGTATCTTAGTTCATTTTCTGGGTAGCCAAATTAGACTTTGATCCTCTGTATAAACACAAACAGACCCTTTGCCTACACTTTGATATGCCCTTTATACCATTGTGTAGAACTCCTCAGAGGTCACCACACAGGAACTGCTTTTTTTTTTCTTGAGAGAAAGGAATATTATCAGAAAAATGTACCTCCATAGCCAATCATCTGACACCCTTTAAGTAATCAAAATTAAGGATATTTAAAGCATGCATTAATCATTGATTTACAGTTAGTTTTATCCGATCAGGGAGTAATACCCCTTTTCTTTCTTTCTTTTTTTTCTGTTATCATTAATCTACACTTACATGAAGAATATTATGTTTACTAGGCTCTCCTCTATACCAGGTCCCCCCTATAAACCCCTTTACAGTCACTGTTCATCAGCATAGCAAAATGTTGTAGAATCACTACTTGTCTTCTCTGTCTTATACAGACTTCCCCTTTCTCCCACCCCACCATTAAGCATGCTAATCTTAATACCTCCCTTCTTTTCCCCCACCCTTTCCCCTCCCTACCCACCCATCATGCCCAGTCTCTTTCCCTTTGGTACCAGTTAGTCCATTCTTGAGTTCTGTGATTCCGCTGCTGTTTTGTTCCTTCAGTTTTCCCTTTCTTCTTATACTCCACAGATGAGTGAAATCATTTGGTATTTCTCTTTCTCCGCTTGGCTTAATTCACTGAGCATAATACCCTCCAGCTCCATCCATGTTGCTGCAAATGGTTGGATTTGCCCTTTTCTTATGGCTGAGTAGTATTCCATTGTGTATATGTACCACATCTTCTTTAGCCATTCATCTATCGATGGACATTTAGGTTGCTTCCAATTGTTGGCTATTGTAAATAGTGCTGCGATAAACGTAGGGGTGCATCTGTCTTTCTCAAACTTGATTGCTGCGTTCTTAGGGTAAATTCCTAGGAGTGGAATTCCTGGGTCAAATGGTAAGTCTGTTTTGAGCATTTTGATGTACCTCCATACTGCTTTCCACAATGGTTGAACTAATTTACATTCCCACCAGCAGTGTAGGAGGGTTCCCCTTTCTCCACAGCCTCGCCAATACTTGTTGTTGTTTGTCTTTTGGATGGCAGCCATCCTTACTGGTGTGAGGTGATACCTCATTGTAGTTTTAATTTGCATTTCTCTGATAATTAGCGATGTGGAGCATCTTTTCATATGTCTGTTGGCCATCTGTATTTCTTTTTTGGAGAACTGTCTGTTCAGTTCCTCTGCCCATTTTTTAATTGGGTTATTCGTTTTTTGTTGTTGAGGCATGTGAGCTCTTTATATATTCTGGACGTCAAGCCTTTATCGGATCTGTCATTTACAAATATATTCTCCCATACTGCAGGGTTCCTTTTTGTTCTATTGATGGTGTCTTTTGCTGTACAGAAGCTTTTCAGCTTAAAATACTCCCACTTGTTCATTTTTGCTGTTGTTTTCCATGCCTGGGGAGATATGTTCAAGAAGAGGACACTCATGTTTATGTCTAAGAGGTTTTTGCCTGTGTTTTTTTCCAAGAGTTTAATGGTTTCATCACTTACATTCAGGTCTTTGATCCATTTTGAGTTTACTTTTGTATATGGGGTTAGACAATGGTCCAGTTTCATTCTCCTACATGTAGCTGTCCAGTTGTGCCAGCACCATCTGTTGAAGAGACTGTCATTTCGCCATTGTATGTCCATGGCTCCTTTATCAAATATTAATTGACCGTATATGTCTGGGTTAATGTCTGGATTCTCTAGTCTGTTCCACTGGTCTGTGGCTATGTTCTTGTGCCAGTACCAAATTGTCTTGATTACTATGGCTTTATAGTAGAGCTTGAAGTTGGGGAGTGAGATTCCCCTCTACTTTATTCTTCTTTCTCAGGATTGCTTTGGCTATTTGGGGTCTTTGGTGTTTGCATATGAATTTTTGAACTATTTGTTCCAGTTCATTAAAGAATGTTGCTGGTCGTTTCATACGGATTGCATCTAATCTGTATATTGCTTTGGGCAGCATGGCCATTTTGACGATATTAATTCTTCCTAGCCACGAGCATGGGATGAGTTTCCATCTGTTAGTGTCCCCTTTAATTTCTCTTAAGAGTGACTTGTAGTTTTCAGAGTATAAGTCTTTCACTTCTTTGGTTAGGTTTATTCCTAGTTATTTTATTTTTTTTGATGCAATTGTGAATGGAGTTGTTTTCCTGATTTCTCTTTCTGTTCGTTCATTGTTAGTATATAGGAAAGCCACAGGTTTCTGTGTGTTAATTTTGTATCCTGCAAATTTGCTGTATTCCGATATCAGTTCTAGTAGTTTTGGAGTTGAGTCTTTGGCGTTTTTTATGTACAATATCATGTCATCTGCAAATAGTGACAGTTTAACTTCTTCTTTACCAATCTGGATTCCTTGTATTTCTTTGTTTTGTCTGATTGCCATGGCTAGAACCTCAGTACTATGTTAAATAACAGTGGGGAGAGTGGGCATACCTGTCTTGTCCCCCATATCAGTGGAAAAGCTTTCAGCTTCTCGCTGTTCAGTATAATGTTGGCTGTGGGTTTATAATATATGGCCTTTATTATGTTGAGGTACTTGCCCTCTTTACCCATTTTGCTGAGAGTTTTTATCATGAATGGATGTTGAATTTTGTCAAATGCTTTTTCAGCATCTATGGAGATGATCATGTGGTTTTTGTGTTTCTTTTTATTGATGTGGTGGATGATGTTGATGGATTTTAGAATGTTGTACCATCCTTGCATCCCTGGGATGGATCCCACTTGTTCATGGTTTATGGTCCCTTTGATATATATTTGAATTCGGTTTGCTAATGTTTTATTGAGTATTTTTGCATCTACATTCATCAGGGATATTGGTCTGTAATTTTCATTTTTGGTGGGGTCTTTGCCTGTTTTTGGTATTAGGGTGATGTTGGCTTCATAGAATGAGTTTGGGAGTACTCCCCCCTCTTCTTTTTTTGGAAAACTTTAAGGAGAATAGGTATTATGTCTTCTCTGTATGCCTGATAAAATTCTGAGATAAATCCGTCTGGCCCGGGGGTTTTGTTCTTTTGCAGTTTTTTGAATACCGTTTCAATTTCTTTGCTCGTAGTTGATTTGTTTAACTTTTGTGTTCCCTCCTTGGTCAGTTTTGGAAGGTTGTATTTTTCTAGGAAGTTGTCCATTTCTTCTAGGTTTTCCAGCTTGTTGGCATATAGGTTTTCAGAGTGGTCTTTAATAATTCTTTGTATTTCTGTGGAGACTGTCGTGATTTTTCTGTTCTCATTTCTGATTGTGTTGATTTGTGTTGATTCTCTTTTTCTCTTAATATGTTTGGCTAGAGGCTTATCTATTTTGTTTATTTTTTCAATGAACCAGCTCTTGGTTTCATTGATTTTTGCTATTGTTTTATTCTTCTCAATTTTGTTTATTGCTTCTCTGATCTTTATTATGTCCCTCCTTCTGCTGACTTTAGGCCTCATTTATTCTTCTTTTTCCAGTTTCGATAATTGTGATGTTAGACTATTCATTTGGGAGTGTTCTTCCTTCTTCAAGTGTGCCTGGATCGCTATATACTTTCCTCTTAAGACTGCCTTCACTGCGTCCCACAAAATTTGGGGCTTTGTGTTGTTGTTGTCATTTGTTTCCATATATTCCTTGATCTCTATTTTAATTTGTTCATTTGTTCATTGATTATTTACGAGCATGTTGTTAAGCCTCCATGTGTATGTGAGCCTTTTTGTTTTCTTTGTAGAATTTATTTATAGTTTTATACCTTTGTGGTCTGAAAAGTTGGTTGGTAGAATTTCAATATTTTGGAATTTACTGAGGCTCTTTTTGTGGGCTTGTATGTAGTCTATTCTGGAGAATGTTCCATGTGCACTTGAGAAGAATATATATCCTGTTGCTTTTGGATGTAGAGTTCTATAGATGTCTGTTAGGTCCATCTGTTCTACTGTGTCTTCCGTGTCCCTTTTTTCTGCCAGTGGATCTATCCTTTGGGGTGAGTGGTGTGTTGAAGTCTCCTAAAATGAATGCATTGCAGTCTATTTCCCCCTTTAGTTCTGTTAGTATTTGTTTCACATATGCTGGTGCTCCTGTGTTGGGTGCATATATATTTAGAATGGTTATATCCTCTTGTTGGACTGAGCCATTTATCATTATGTAGTGTCCTTCTTTATCTATTGTTACTTTCTTTGTTTTGAAGTCTATTTTGTCTGATATTAGTACTGCAACCCCTGCTTTCCTCTCACTGTTGTTTGCCTGAAATATGTTTTCCCATCCCTTGACTTTTAGTCTTTTTATGTCTTTGGGTTAGAGGTGAGTCTCTTGTGAGCAGCATATAGATGGGTATTGCTTTTTCTATCCATTCTGTTACTCTGTGTCTTTTGATTGGTGCATTAAGTCCATTTGCATTAGGGTGACTATTGAAAGATATGTACTTATTGCCATTGCAGGCTTTAATTTCGTGGTTACCAAAGGTTCAAGGTTAGCCTCTTTAGTATCTTACTGCCTAACTTAGCTCGCTTATTGAGCTTTTATATATACTGTCTGGAGATTCTTTTCTTCTCTCCCTTCTTATTCCTCCTCCTCTATTCTTCATATGTTGGGTGTTTTGTTCTGTGCTCTTTTTAGGAGTGCTTCCTTCTAGAGCAGTCCCTGTAAGATGCCCTGTAGAGGTGGTTTGTGTTAGGCAAATTCCCTCAACTTTTGCTTGTCTGGGAATTGTTTAATCCCTCCATCATATTTAATTGATAATCGTGCTGGATACAGTATCCTTGGTTTAAGACCCTTCTGTTTCATTGCATTAAATATATCATGCATTCTCTTCTGGCCTGTAAGGTTTCTGTCGAGAAGTCTGATGATTGCCTAATTGATTTTCCTTTATAGGTGAACTTTTTGTCTCTAGCTGCCTTTAAAACTCTTTCCTTGTCCTTGATCTTTACCATTTAATTATTATGTATCTTGGTATTGTCCTCCTTCGATCCTTTCTGTTGGGATTTCTGTGTATTTCCGTGGTCTGTTCGATTATTTCCTCCCCCAGTTTGGGGAAGTTTTCAGCAATTATTTCTTCAAAGACACTTTCTTTCCCTTTTCCTCTCTCTTCTTCTTCTGGTACCCCTATCATACGGATATTGTTCCTTTGGATTGGTTACACAGTTCTTTTAATATTGTTTCTTTCCTGGAGATACTTTTATCTCTCTTTATGTCAGCTTCTATGTGTTCCTGTTCTCTGGTTTCTATGGAATCAATGGCTTCTTGCATCTTATCCATTTTGCTTATAAATTCTTCCAGAGTTTGTTTCACTTCTGTAATCTCCTTCCTGGCATCTGTGATCTCCCTCCAGACTTCATCCCTTCGCTCTTGCATATTTCTCTGCATCTCTGTCAGCATGTTTATGATTTTTATTTTGAATTCTTTTTCAGGAAGACTGGTTAGGTCCGTCTCCTTCTCTGGTGTTGTCTCTGTGATCTTGGTTTGCTGTAATTTTGCCTTTTCATGGTGATAGAAATAGTTTGCAGAGCTGGGACGAGTGACGGCTGGAAGAACTTCCTTCTTGTTGTTTCGTGGCCTTCCTCTCCTGGGAGAACAGCGACCTCTAGTGGCTTGTGCTGGGCTGCTGCACACAGACAGGGCTTCTGATTCCTGCTGGGCTGCTATGGAGTTTACCTCCGCTGTTGCTGTGGGCGTGGCCTGTCTTGGGCTTCTGCTCCAAAATGGTCTAGCCAGTTTGGAGGGGGAGCGGCCGGGAGGCTATTTATCTCCCTGAGGGGCCTCTGTGCTCTCTGCTGCCCAGGGGATTAGAGTTCCCAGAGATCCCTGGTTTCACTGCCTCTGGACTAAGTGTCCTGGGGGGCTTCCATCCGGTTTTGGGGTCCCTTTCCCTTTAAGAATTCCAAAAAGCACTCGCCAAAAAAGAACAAAGAAAAAAAAATAATTAAAAAAGAAAAAAAAATGCCGCTTGCTTTTCTTTGTTTTATGGCTCCTCCTTCAGGTACCCACTAACCGGTCTTGCTGCCCTGTTTCCCTAGTATCCGGGACCCCACGCATGCACTGTGTCTGTACTCTGGTCCGTATGGCTGGGGTTGAGTGTTTAGCAGTCCTGGCTCCCTCTCCCTCCCCGCTCTGACTCCTCTCCTCTTGCAGGGAGCTGGGGGGTGGGGTGCTCAGGTCCTGCCAGGCTGGGGCTTGTATCTTACCCCCTTCATGAGGCGCTGGGTTCTTCCAGGTGTGGATGTGGTCTGGATGTTGTCCTGTGTCCTCTGGTCTCTGTTCCAGGAAGAGTTGTCTTTGTTTTATTTTCATAAACATATGTGGTTTTGGGAGGAGATTTCCGCTGCTCTACTCACGCCACCATCTTGGCTTCCTAGCTTCTTCATATACAATTTAATTAAACAAATAGTTATTTGTTAAAGCTGTCAAAACCCCCCACCTCATACCCCTTTATCAACTCCTCAGAGGCAACAACTTTGAACTCTTTTAGCTAAATAAATATGCTTATAAATTTTCATAATTTTCAGATTAAAAATTCCTATGGAAGAGGAGAGTTTAGTTCATTATCACCATCAGCCTCATGGACACACAAACATGAAATTCCCATTCCAACACAAAATTATGACATTAAGTCATACTTTTGATAACATCAATAGTCGGTGTTTACGTTATTTTGACTATGAAAATTCTATTTACTTATGTAGCATACTATGATTAATTTTCCTTTCACGCACATCTGTTTGTTCTTAAAGGAGATGGTAATTATAATTTATCTTGTTTTATTTATTCAATTTTTTATTTTTCTATATACTTAACATTAACTTCATCTATAACCTGCTCCCCATTGACTAAATCTTCTCCCAATATATGACAGCCGGCAGCATTGACTCTTCTGTCAATTTCATATTCTGGTAGACAGTCTTTTGAATTGCTCCAGTATGGTCTAATTTCTTTTTGGATCTGTGCTACTGTTCTCATCTTGTGATACTCCTAATAATTTTGAAGACATTGCTCCATTGTCTTCTAGTTCCTAACTTTTGAGTCTGAAACTATTATGATTCCTGATCTCTTGTAAGATATCTTTAAATTTTTTCTTCTCTGAAAGATGTTAGCTTCTTTGTTTTGCCCTTAGTGTACAATGTTACATTGATATACTGTGGAGCATGTGTATTTTCTTCCACAGTGCTGGGTATTCTGTGGGCCCTTTAAATCTTAAAACTGAGAAAATCTCCTAGAAGTACAAGAAACAAAAGGACAAAGAGAGGGAAATAGAAGTTAAAATATAAACAAATTACAGGATCAGTCCAGGAAGTCCAACATAAGAATAATATGAGTTTGGTGGAGCCAAGATGGCGGTGTGAGTAGGACAGTGGGAATCTCCTCCCAAAAACATATATATTTTTGAAAATACAACAAATACAACTAATCCTAAAAGAGAGACCAGAAGACACAGGACAACAGCCAGACTACATCCACACCTGCGAGAACCCAGCGCCTGGTGAAAGGGGTAAGATACAAGCTGCAGCACGGCAGGAACCGAGGCCAGACACCCCATATCCCGGCGGGAGAAGAGGAGTCAGAGCGGGGAGGGAGATGGAGCCCAGGACTGCTAAACACCCAGCCCTAGCCATCCGCACCAGAGCACAGACACAGTGCATGTGTGGGGTGCTGGAAACTAGGGAAACAGGGCAGCAAGATCTTTGAGCAGGTCCCGAAACCGGCGCCCCTGTGACAAAGAAAAGTGAGTGCTTTTTGAAAGTCTTAAAGGGACAGGGACGCCACAGATGGATGGAAGCATCCTGGATCACAGTCCAGCAGATGGAAAGTCCAGGGAATTCTGGGTGCACTAACCACCTGGGCAACAGCTCTGAGACTCTTCACGGAGGTAAACAGCCAAACAGCCCCCCGTCCATCACCCCTCTGGGGCCCCGACATAGTAGAGCAGCAGTTAGAGGCTGGCCACACCCACAGCTAAGGAGCTTCCTCCATACCGGCTGGGCAAGATACAACAGACACCCAGTCTACACGCAATTGCCAACAGAAGCAACTAGGGGTCGCAGTTGTCCGAGTAAAGAAAGGCCAGGACCAAGTGGAAAGCCTTGGCTCTCCCAGCTGACAGAAAGTCAATAGCTCACCATTGCACCTATCAACAGGAAAAGGCAAAAAAATTTGATCCAGACAAGACTAACAAGACAGCCTTGGAATCTGCTACATATTCCCCTGAGAAGGAACCTGGGGAGATAGATTTAACCAGTCTTCCAGAAAAAGAATTCAAAACAAAAGTCATAACCATGCTGATGGACTTGCAGAGAAATGTATAAGAACTAAGGAAGGAGAAAACAGAAATAAAACAAGCTCTGGAAGGACTTCAAAACAGAATGGACAAGATACAAGAGACCATTAATGGACTAGAAAACAGAGAACAGGAATGCAGAGAAGCTGATGCAGAGAGAGATAAAAGGATCTCCAGGACTGAAAGAATTTTAAGAGAACTGTGTGACCAATCAAAATGGAACAATATCCACATTATAGGGGTACCAGAAGAAGAAGAGAGAGAAAAAGGCATAGAAAGTATCATTGAAGAAATAATTGCTGAAAACTTCCCCACACTAGGGGAGGAAATGGCCTCTCAGACAACAGAGGTACACAGAACTTCCATGACAAGGGATCCAAGGAGGGCAACACCAAGGCACATAATAATTAAAATGGCAAAGATCAAAGACAAGGACAAAGTATTAAAGGCAGTCAGATAGAAAAAACGGTGGTCACCTACAAAGGAAAACCCATCAGGCTATCATCAGACTTCTCAACAGAAAGCCTACAGGCCAGAAGAGAATGGCATGACATACTTAATGCAATGAAACAAAAGGGCTTTGAACTGAGAATATGGAATCCAGCATGATTATCATTTAAACATGGAGGGATTAAACAATTCTCAGACAAGCAAAAGTTGAAGGAATTCGCCTCCTACAATACACCTCTACAGGGCATCTTACAGGGACTGTTCTAGAAGGGAGCACTCCTAAAAAGAGCACAGATGAAAACACCCAACATATGAAGAATGGAGGAGGAGGAATAAGAAGGGAGAGAAATAAAGAATCATGAGACCGTGTTTATAATAGCTCAAAAAGCGAGTTAAGTTAGACAGTAAGATAGTAAAGAAGTTAACCTTGAAGCTTTGGTAATCACAAACTTAAAGCCTGCAATGGCAATAAGTACATACCTTTCAATAATCACCCTAAATGTAAATGGACTAAATGTACCAATCAAAAGACACAGAATAATAGAATGGATAAAAAAGCAAGATCCATCCATATGCTGCTTAATAGAGACTCACCTCAAACCCAAAGACATGCACAGACTTACAGTCAAGGGATGGAAAAAGATATTTCATGCAAACAACAGAGAGGAAAAAGCAGGTGTTGCAATACTAGTATCAGACAAAACAGACTTCAAAATAAAGAAAGTAACAAAAGATAAAGAAGGAGAAGGACATTACATAATGATAAAGGGCTCAGTCCAACAAGAGAATATAACAATTATAAATATATCTGCACCCAATACAGGAGCACCAACATATGTGAAACAAATACTAACAGAATTAAAGGAGGAAACTGAATGCAATGTATTCTTTTTGGGAGACTTCAACACACCACTCACTCCAAAGGACAGATCCACCAGACAGAAAATAAGTAAGGTCACAGAGGCACTGAACAACATACTACAACAGATGGACCTAATACACATCTACAGAACTCTACAACCAAAAGCGACAGTATACACATTCTTCTCAAGTACACATGGAACATTCTCCAGAATAGACCACATACTAGGCCACAAAAAGAGCCTCAGTAAATTCCAAAAGATTGAAATCCTACCAACCAACTTTTCAGACCACAAAGGCACAAAACTAGAAATAAACTGTACAAAAAAAGCAAAGAGGCTCACAAACACATGGAGGCTTAACAACACGTTCCTAAATAATGGATCAATGACCAAATCAAAATGGAGATCCAGCAATATATGGAAACAAAGGAGAACAACAACACAAAGCCCCAACTACTGTGGGATAGAGCAAAAACAGACTTAAGAGGAAAGTATATAGCAATCCAGGCATATTTAAAGAAGGAAGAACAATCCCAAAAGAATCGTCTAATGTCACAATTATTGAAATTGGTAAGAGAAGAACAAATGAGGCCTAAGGTCAGCAGGAGGGACATAATAAAGATCAGAGAAGAAATAAATAAAATTGAGAAGAATAAATCAACAGCAAAAATCAATGAAACCAAGAGCTGGTTCTTTGAGAATATAAACAAAATAGATAAGCCTCTAGCCAGACTTATTAAGAGGAAAAGGGAGTCAACACAAATCAACAGAATCAGAAACGAGAAAGGAAAATCACGACGGACCCCACAGAAATACAAAGAATTATTAGGGAGAACTATGAAAACCTACATGCTAACAAGCTGAGAAACCTAGGAGAAATGGACAACTTCCTAGAAAAATATAACCTTCCAAGACTGACCCAGAAAGAAAAAGAAAATCTAAACAGACCAACTACCAACAACGATATTGAAGCAGTAATCAAAAAACTACCAAAGAACAAAACCCCCGGGCCAGATGGATTTACCTCGGAATTTTATCAGACATACAGAGAAGACATAATACCCATTCTCTTTAAAGTTTTCCAAAAAATAGAAGAGGAGGGAATACTCCCAAACTCATTCTATGAAGCCAACATCACCTTAATACCAAAACCAGGCAAAGACCCCACCAAAAAAGAAAACTACAGACCAATACCCTGATGAACGTAGATACAAAAATACTCAACAAAATATTAGCAAACCGAATTCAAAAATACATCAAAAGGATCGTACACCAAGACCAAGTGGGATTCATCCCAGGGATGGAAGGATGGTACAACATTCGAAAATCCATTAACATCATCCACCACATCAACAAAAAGAAAGATAAAAACCACATGATCATCTCCATAGATGCTGAAAAAGCATTCGATAAAATTCAATATTCATTCATGACAAAAACTCTCAACAAAATGGGTATAGAGGGCAAGTACCTCAACATATTAAGGGCCATATATGATAAACACACAGCCAACATCATACTGAACAGCGAGAAGCTGAAAGCTTCTCCTCTGCGATCGTGAACAAGACAGGGATGCCCACCATCCCCACTGTTATTCAACATAGTACGGAGGTCCTAGCCACGGCAATCAGACAAAACAAAGAAATACAAGGAATCCAGATTGATAAAGAAGAAGTTAAACTGTCACTATTTGCAGATTACATGATATTGTACATAAAAAACCCTAAAGACTCCACTCCAAAACTACTAGAGCTAATATCGGAATTCAGCAAAGTTGCAGGATAGAAAATTAACACACAGAAATCTGTGGCTTTCCTATACCCTAACAATAAACTAATAGAAAGTGAAATCAGAAAGACAATTCCATTCACAATAGCATCAAAAAGAATAAAATACCTAGGAATAAACCTAACTAAGGAAGTGAAAGACCTATACACTGTAAACTATAAGACAATCTTAAGAAAATTAAAGAGGTCACTAACAAATGGAAACTCATCCCATGCTCTTGGCTAGGAAGAATTAGTATCGTCAAAATGGCCATCCTGCCCAAAGCAATATACAGATTCGATGCAATCCGTATCAAATTACCAACAGCTTTCTTCAATGAACTGGAACAAATAGTTCATAAATTCATATGGAAACATCAAAGACCCCGAATAGCTAAAGCAATCCTGAGAAGGAAGAATAAAGCAGGGGGGATCTCACTCCCCAACTTCAAGCTCTGCTACAAAGCCACAGTAATCAAGACAATTTGGTACTGGCACGAGAACAGAGCCACAGCCCAATGGAACAGAATAGAGACTCCAATCATTAACCCAAACATATATGGTCAACTAATATTCGATAAAGAGGCCATGGACATACAATCGGGAAATGGCAGTCTCTTCAACAGATGGTGCTGGCAAAACTGGACAGCTACATGTAAGAGAATGAAACTGGATCACTGTCTAACCCCATACACAAAAGTAAATTCAAAATGGATCAGAGACTTGAATGTAAGTCATGAAACCATAAAACTCTTAGAAAAAAACATAGGCAAAAATCTCTTAGACATAAACATGAGTGACCTCTTCTTGAACATATCTCCCCGGGCAAGGGAAACAAAAGCAAAAATGAACAAATGGGACTATATCAAGCTGAAAAGCTTCTGTACAGCAAAGGACACCATCAATAGAACAAAAAGTTATCCTACAGTATGGGAGAATATATTCGAAAATGACAAATCCGATAAAGGGTTGACATCCAAAATATATAAAGAGCTCACACACCTCAACAAACAAAAAGCAAATAATACAATTTAAAAAATGGGCTGCGGAGCTGAATAGACATTTCTCTAAAGAACAAATTCAAATGGCCAACAGACACATGAAAAGATGCTCCACGTCGCTTGTCATCAGAGAAATGCAAATTAAAACAACAATGTGATATCATCTCACACCAGTAAGAATGGCTACCATCCAAAAGACAAACAAGAACAAATGTTGGCGAGGTTGGGGAAAAAGGGGAACCCTCCTACACTGCTGGTGGGAATGTAAATTAGTTCAACCATTATGGAAAGCAGTATGGAGTTTCCTCAAAATGCTCAAAATAGAAATACCATTTGACCCAGGAATTCCACTTCTAGGAATTTACCCTAAGAATGCAGCACTCCAGTTTGAAAAAGACAGATGCACCCCTATGTTTATTGCTGCACTATTTACAATAGCAAAGATATGGAAGAAACCTAAATGTCCATCAGTAGATGAATGGATAAGGAAGATGTGGTACATATACACAATGGAATATTACTCAGCCATAAGAAAAAAACAAATCCTACCATTCACAACAACATGGATGGAGCTAGAGGGTATTATGCTCAGTGAAATAAGCCAGGCGGAGAAAGACAAGTACCAAATGATTTCACTCATATGTGGAGTATGAGAACAAAAGAAAACTGAAGGAACAAAACAGCAGCAGAAGCACAGAACCCAAGAATGTACTAATAGTTACCAAAGGGAAAGGGACTGGGGAGGACGGGTGGGAAGGGAGGGATAAGGTCAGGAAGAAAAGAAAGGGGGCAGTACGATTAGCATGTATAGTGTTGGGTGGGCACTGGGAGGGCTGTGCAATACAGAGAAGACAAGTAGTGATGTTACAGTGACTGTGACTGGGGATGTGGGGGGGACTTGGTGAAGGGGGGAGCCTAGTAAACATAATGGCCTTCATGTAATTGTAGATTAATGATAACAAAAAAAAGAATAATATGAGTTCTATAAAGAGAGGTCAGAAAAATTGAAAAAAAAGTTAAGTAATTAATTCAAGAAAATTCCTCAAAATTATAAGGCAGTTTTATCTTCCAACACTTTGCACTACTGCAATGCAATTTCCGACACTAATTACCCGGTTAGTGCAGACTTCACTGCTTAAATGCACAGTTCCCAACAAGATTGCCCTCATTTCAGCTGCTGGACAGAGATTCAAGAGTACTCAGGCCACTCACATTTTCTAACCAAAAATCCATAAATTCAGGGGTTCCCATGACTCCTTCAGGTTTGATAATTCCCATAAATGGCTATGCTTATAATTACATTTTTATTAAAAAGGGATGCAAATCAGGACTAGGTAAATGAGGAGACCTATAGAGTAAGGCCTGGGAGAGTCCTAATGGTGTAGCTTCTATGACCACCCTCTCCACCCTGTTCTGCCGTAGGATCAGGATGCATTACTTAACTACAACATCAATGTATTCACCAACCAGGAAACTCACCTAAGACTTGGTGTCCAGAATTTTAATTGTGGTTTTATTATGTAGATGTGATTGATTGAACTATTGACTATGTGATTTAACCCAATCTCACAATCCTCCTTCCTCAAAGGACAAGTTGGGCTTATATCATCTGACTCAAAGCTCTAACCTTCTAATGACATGGTTGGTCATTCTAGCTTGGCCAGCCCTCATCCAGAAACTATCTAGGGGACCATCATGAGTCGCCTCATTAGCATAATTCAGGCATGGTCCCAGAGGCCTACCATGAATAACAAAGACACTCTTAGCACTCAAGAAATGCCAAGTGTTTAGATGCCCCATCCCGGAAACCTGGGATAAAGACCAGAAAAATTCCTTATACAATGCTTTCCAATAAGAAATTCAAGAACAGGAATTTTTAAGAGTAATTTTTGGTTCCTTAAGTACCTTTTTTTCCCTTAAACATCATTCTTTCCTTGATTGGTGGGAGAATATCTTTTCCAATCTCTTTGAGGATTATAGTGGTTATTTTTCATCTCTCAGTGTAAGTTTTTAGTTTATTTGTTGGTTTAGATGTCTAACTTTGATTTAAGAGGCTTTCCTGAGATACCTCATCATCCTTGGCTGTCTTCTCATATTTGAGTGGGTTTCTGAAGAGCTGATTAGAAGATCAGAGTGCTTAGTGAGACTTGTAGACTATGAGTGCATTAGTTTTCTATAGCTATATAACAAATTACCAAAAACTCTGTGGCTTAACATAACACACACTGATGATCTCACAGTTTCTATACATCAAGAGTTCAAGCCTGGCATAGCTGGGCCCTCAGCTCAGGGTTTTACAAGCTGAATCAAGGTCTTGGTCAGAATGCATTCTCATGTGGAGATTTGACTGAGGAAAAATGAGCTTCTAAGCTCATCCAGATTTTTAACATAATTTATTTCCTTGTGACCATGTGACTGAGGGCCCTAGCTGTTTTGTTTTAATTTTTTATTAAGGTATGATTGATATACACTCTTATGAAGGTTTCACATGATAAAACAATGTGGTTACTACATTTACTCATATTATCAAGTTCCCACCCATACCCCAATTCAGTCATTGTCCATGAGTGTAGTAAGATGCAACAGATCCACTATGTACCTTCTTAGTGCTACACTGTTCTCCCCATGATCCCCTAGCATAATACCTCTCAATCCCCTTCTCTTTCTCCACCCACCCTCCCCTACTTCTCCCCTTTGGTAACTTCTAGTCCCTTCTTAGAGTTGATGGGTCTGCTGCTGTTTGGTTCCTCTGGTTCTACTTCATTGTTATACTCAACAAATGAGGGAAATCATTTGGCACTTGTCTTTCTCCTCCTGGCTTATTTCACTGAGCCAGCTCCATCCATGCTGTTGCAAATGGTAGAATTTGTTTCTTTCTTATGACTGAATAGTATTCCATTGTGTATATGTACCACCTCTTCTTTATCCATTCATCTACTGATGGACACTTAGGTTGCTTCCATATCTTGGCTATTGTAAAAAGTGCTGCAATAAGCATAGGGGTACATATGTCTTCTGAATCTGAGTAGTTGTATTCTTTGGGTAAATTCCAAGGTGTGGGATTCTGGGGTCAAATGGTATTTATATTTTTAGTCTTTTGGGGAACCTCCATATTGCTTTCCACAATGGACGAACTAGCTTACATTCCCACCAGCAGTGTAGGAGGGTTCCCCTTTCTCTGCATCCTCACCAGCATTTATTGTTCTTAGTCTTTTCAATGCTGGCCATTCTTACTGGTGTGAGGTGATATCTCATTGTGGTTTTAATTTGCATTTCCCTGATGATTAGTGATGTGGAGCATCTTTTGATGTGTCTGTTGGCCATCTGAATTTCTTTTTTGGAGAACTGTTTCTTCATATCCTCTGCCCATTTGTTAATCGGGTTATTTGCTTTTTTGGTGTTGAGGCATGTAAGTTCTTTATATATTTTGGATGTTAACCCCTTGTTGGATATGTCATTTACAAATATATTCTCCCATACTGTAAGATGCCTTTTTATTTTGTTGATGATGCCCTTTGCTGTACAAAAACTTTTAAGTTTGATGTAGTCCCATGAGTTCATTTTTGCTTTTGTTTCTCTTTCTTGAGGAGATGGGTTCAGGAAGAAGTTGCTCATGCTTATATTCAGTAGATTTTTGTCTATGCTGTCTGCTAAGAGTTTTATGGTTTCATGACTTACATTCAAGTCATTAATCCATTTCGAGTTTACTTTTGTGTATGGGGTTAAACAATAATCCAGTTTCATTCTCTTGCATGTAGCTGTCCAGGTTTGACAACAACAGCTGCTGAAGAGGCTGTCATATCCCCATTGTATGTCCATGGCTCCTTTATCATATATTAATTGACCATATATGCTTGGGTTTATATTGGAGCTCTCTAGTCTGTTCCATTGGTCTATGGGTCTCATCTTGTGCCAGTACCAAATTGTCTTGATTACTGTGGCTTTGTAAGAGAGCTTGAAGTTGGGGAGTGTAATTCCCCCTGCTTTATTCTTTCTTCTCATGATTGCTTTGGCTATTTGAGGTCTTTTGTGGTTCCATATGAATTTTAGGACGATTTTCTTTAGTTCATTGAAGAATGCTATATTTTGATAGGAATTGCATTGATTCTATAGATTGTTTTCAGCAGGATGGCCATTTTGACAATAATAATTTTTTCTATCCATGAGCACGGGATGTGTTTCCATTTACTGGTATCTCCTTTAAATTCTCTCAAGAGTGTCTTCTAGTTTTCAGAGTATAGGTCTTTCCCTTCCTTGGTAAGGTTTATTCCTAGGTATTTTCTTCTTCTTTTTTTTTTTGAGAGGGAATCTCTCTCATATTTATTGATCAAATGGTTGTTAACAACAATAAAATTCTGTATAGGGGATTCAATGCTCAATGCACAATCATTAATCCACCCCAAGCCTAATTCTCTTCAGTCTCCAATCTTCTGAAGCATAACACACAAGTTCTTACATGGTGAACAAATTCTTACATAGGGAATAAGTTCTTATATGGTGAAGAGTACAAGGGCAGTCATCACAGAAACTTTTGGTTTTGATCATGCATTATGAACTATAAACAATCAGGTCAAATATGAATATTCATTTGATTTTTATACTTCATTTATATGTGAATCCCACATTTCTCCCTTATTATTATTATTATTATTTTTTTTTTTAATAAAATGCTGAAGTGGTAGGTAGATGCAAGATAAAGGTAGAAAACATATTTTAGTGTTGTTGTAAGAGAGCAAATGTAGATGATCAGGTGTGTGCCTGTAGACTAAGTGTTAATCCAAGCTAGACAAGGGCAATAAAACATCCACGGATGCAGAAGATTTCTCTCAAAACAGGGGGCTTGAGGTTCTAAGCCTCACCTCTGTTGATCCCCAATTTCTCACCTGATGGCCCCCCTGCGACTGTGCCTGTCTTAGATTGTTCCTCCCTTGAGGAATCTTACCCGTCTCTGGCTAACCAGTCATCTTCCAGGGCCATACAGGGAAATGTAAAGGTGGTAAGTGAGAGAGAAGCAATATTGTTTGAAAAGGTTAGCTTTTTACTTCTTTGCAGATTTATGCCCTGTGGCTTCTATGCCCAGCATTTGTCTTGAGGTATCTTTACCACTTGGAAGAATTATGATACTCGGTAAATTCGATATGAGGCATGAATTCTATTTAAGGGTTGTAATTAGGAAGGAAGAAGAAAAGCTATAGAAGTAGCAGGCGGAAGAAAACATGGGAAGATTGATTATTTCTTTGACATATCTTCCTGTAGTGTAACATAAGCATGTATAGGTTTTAAACTACTAATTAAATTGCACACACATTAACATAATAGGAATACAGTTCCATAACCAAAGCAGACCTATAATTACCAGCCATATCCAGTGAAACCAAGAAAGCCAATTAGGCACCCTAGGCATTTGTGAAAATTTATCTATGATATGATGGATATTGTCCAACTGTACTTGAACAGTCTGAGAGAAATCAGACAAATTAAAACAACCCATCCCTGGGAACAGTTCACATCCCATATATTCTTTAAACAGTAGATAGTCTGTAGTTGTAAGATTTTGGAGCACTACAACTTGCACTTCTCCTAATTCTTGGTTGAGTTCCAACAGTATAGATCCAGTCAAATTTGTTGTTTTACTGTATGCACAGGCCAGCTTAGATATTGCCTTCTTCATTCCCATGGCAAGTCCAGGAATCGGTGGGATGAATGCAGCTACAACTGTAGCACCGCCTGAATATTTGTTGAGGTTTTTGATGATCATCTTCTTGTATGATTCTTCCAGAGAGTGCTGATGTTGGAAGTTCTTCTTCATATCATATCTTAGTTCATTTTCTGGGTAGCCAAATTAGGCTTTGATCCTCTGTATAAACAAAAACAGACCCTTTGCCCACACTTTGACATGCCCTTTATACCATTGTGTAGAACTCATTGGAGGTCACCACACAGGAACTGCTTTTTTTTTTTAGAGAGAAAGGAATATTATCAGAAAAATGTACCTCCATAGCCGATCTTCTGACACCCTTTAAGTGATCAAAATTAAGGATATTTAAAGCATGCATTAATTGTTGATTTACAGTTAGTTTTATCCTATCAGGGAATAATCCCCCTTTTCTTTCTTTCTTATTTTTTTGTTATCATTAATCTACACCTACATGAAGAATATTATGTTTACTAGGCTCTCCCCTATACCAGGTCCTCCCGATAAACCACTTTACAGTCACTGTCCATCAGCATAGCAAAATGTTGTAGAATCACTACTTGTCTTCTCTGTGTTGTACAGCCCTCCCCTTTCTCCCCCCCATTATGCATGCTAATCTTAATACCCCCTTTCTTCTTCCACGCCCTTATCCCTCCCTGCCCTCCCATTCTCCCCACTCTCTTTCCCTTTGGTAACTGATAGTCCCTTCTTGGGTTCTGTGATTCCACTGCTGTTTTGTTCCTTCAGTTTTTCCTTTGTTCTTATACTCCACAGATGAGTGAAATCATTTGGTATTTCTCTTTCTCCACTTGGCTTATTTCACTGAGCATAATATCCTACAGCTCCATCCATGTTGCTGCAAATGGTAGGATTTGCCCTCTTCTTATGGCTGAGTAATATTCCATTGTGTATACCTACCACATCTTCTTTATCCATTCATGTACCAATGGACATTTAGGTTGTTTCCAATTCTTGGCTATTGTCAATAGTGCTGCAATAAACATAGGGGTGCATCTCTCTTTTTCAAAGTTGATTGCTGCATTCTTAGGGGAAATTCCTAGGAGTGGAATTCCTGGGTCAATAGGTAAGTCTGTTTTGAGAATTTTGAGGAACCTCCATACTGCTTTCCACAATGGTTGAACTAATTTACATTCCCACCAGCAGTGTAGGAGGGTTCCCCTTTCTCCACAACCTTGCCAACATTTGTTGTTTGTCTTTTGGATGGTAGCCATCCTTACTGGTGTGAGGTGATATTTCATTGTGGTTTTAATTTGCATTTCTATGATAATTAGCAATGTGGAGCATCTTTTCATGTGTCTGTTGGCCATCTGAATTTCTTTTTTGGAGAACTGTGTTCAGTTCCTCTGCCCATTTTTAATTGGATTATTTGTTTTTTGTTTGTTGAGGCATGTGAGCTCTTTATATATTTTCGACATCAAGCCTCTATCGGATCTGTCATTTACAAATATATTCTCCCATACTATAGGTTTCCTTTTTATTCTATTGATGGTGTCTTTTGCTGTACAGAAGCTTTTCAGCTTATTATAGTCCCACTTGTTCATTTTTGCTGTTGTTTTCCTTGCCCAGGGAGATATGCTCAAGAAGAGGTCACTCATGTTTATGTCTAAGAGGTTTTTGCCTATGTTTTTTTCCAATAGTTTAATGGTTTCATGACTTACATTCAGGTCTTTGATCCATTTTGAATTTAATTTGTATATGGGGTTAGACAATGGTCCAGTTTCATTCTCCTACATGTAGCTGTCCAGTTTTGACAGCACCATCTGTTGAAGAGACTGTCATTTCAACATTGTATGTCCATGGCTCCTTTATCACATATTAATTGACCATATATGTTTGGGTTAATGTCTGGAGTCTCTAGTCTGTTCCACTAGTCTGTGGCTCTGTTCTTGTGCCATTACCAAATTGTCTTGATTACTATGGCTTTATAGTAGAGCTTGAAGTTGGGGAGTGAGATTCCCCCCTACTTTTTTCTTCTTCCTCAGGATTGCTTTGGCTATTCGGGGTGTTTCCATATGAATTTTTGAATTATTTGTTCCAGTTCGTTGAAGAATGTTGCTGGTAATTGGATAGGGATTGCATCAAATCTGTAGATTGCTTTGGGCAGGATGGCCATTTTGACGATATTAATTCTTCCTAGCCACAAGCATGGGATAAGTTTCCATTTGTTAGTCTCCCCTTTAATTTCTCTTAAGAGAGACTTGTAGTTATCAGAGTATAGGTCTTTCACTTCTTTGGTTAGGTTTATTCCTAGGTATTTTATTCTTTTTGATGCTATTGTGAATGGAATTGTCTTCCTGATTTGTCTTTCTATTGTTTCATTGTTAGCGTATAGAAAAGCTACAGATTTCTGTGTGTTAATTTTGTATCCTGCTACTTTACTCTATTCCGATACCAGTTCTGGTAGTTTTGGGGTGGAGTGTTTAGGGATTTTTATGTACAGTATCATGTAATCTGCAAATAGTGACAGTTTAACTTCTTCTTTACCAATCTGGATTCCTTGTATTTCTTTGTTTTGTCTGATTGCCGTGGCTAGGACCTCCAGTACTATGTTAAATAACAGTGGGGAGAGTGGGCATCCCTGTCTTGTTCCTGGTATCAGAGGAATAGCTTTCAGCTTCTCGCTGTTCAGTATGATGTTGGCTGTGGGTTTATGATATATGGCCTTTATTATGTTGAGGTACTTGCCCTCTATTCCCATTTTGCTGAAGTTTTTAGCATGAATAGATGTTTAATTTTGTCAAATGCTTTTTCAGCATCTATGGAGATGATCATGTGGTTTTTGTTTTTCTTTTTGTTGATGTGGTGGATGATATTGATGGATTTTCGAATGTTGTACCATCCTTGCATCCCTGGGATGAATCCCATTTGGTCTTGGTGTACGATCCTTTTGATGTATTTTTGAATTCTGTTTTGTAATATTTTGTTGAGTATTTTTGCATCTACGTTCATCAGGGTTATTGGTCTGTAATTTTCTTTTTTGGTGGCGTCTTTGCCTGGTTTTGGTATTAGGGTGATTTTGGCTTCATAGAATGAGTTTGGGAGTATTCCCTCCTCTTCTATTTTTTGGAAAACTTTAAAGAGAATGGGTATTATGTCTTCTCTGTATGTCTGATAAAATTCTGAGGTAAATCCATCTGGCCCGGGGGTTTTGTTCTTTGGTAGTTTTTTGATTACTGCTTCAATTTCGTTGCTGGTAATTGGTCTGTTTAGTTTTTCTGTTTCTTTCTGGGTTAGTCTTGGAAGGTTGTATTTTTCTAGGAAGTGGTCCATTTCTTCTAGGTTTCATAGCTTGTTAGCATATAGGTTTTCATAGTACTCTCTAATAATTCTTTGTATTTCTGTGGGTACCGTCGTGATTTTTCCTTTCTCATTTCTTGTTCTGTTGATTTGTGTTGACTCTCTTTTCCTCTTAATAAGTCTGGCTAGAGGCTTACCTATTTTGTTTATTTTCTCGAAGAACCAGCTCTTGGTTTCATTGATTTTTGCTATTGAATTATTCTTCTCAATTTTATTTATTTCTTCTCTGATCTTTATTATGTCCCTCCTTCTGCTGACCTTAGGCCTCATTTGTTCTTCTTTTTCCACTTTCGTTAATTTTGACATTAGACCATTCATTTGGGATTGTTCTTCCTTCTTTAAATATGCCTAGATTGCTATATACTTTCCTCTTAAGACTGCTTTTGGTGTATCCCACAGTAATTGGGGCTTTGTGTTTTTGTCGTCGTTTGTTTCCATATATTGCTGGATCTCCATTTTGATTTGGTCATTGATCCATTGATTATTTAGGAGCGTGTTGTTAAGCCTCTATGTGTTTGTGAGCCTTTTTGCTTTCTTTGTACAATTTATTTCTAGTTTTGTGCCTTTGTGGTCTGAAAAGTTGGTTGGTAGGATTTCAATCTTTTGGAATTTTCTGAGGCTCTTTTTGTGGCCTAGTATGTGGTCTATTCTGGAGAATGTTCCATGTCCACTTGAGAAGACTGTGTATCCTGTTGCTTTTGGATGTAGAGTTCTGTAAATGTCTATTAGGTCCATTTATTCTAGTGTGTTTTTCAGTGCCTGTGTGTCCTTACTTATTTTCTGTCTGGTGGATCTGTCCTTTGGAGTGAGTGGTGTCTTGAAGTCTCCCAGAATTAATGCATTCCATACTATTTCCTCCTTTAATTCTGTTAGTATTTGTTTCACATATGTTGGTGCTCCTCTATTGGGTGCATACATATTTATAATGGTTATATCCTCTTGTTGGGCTGAGCCCTTTATCATTATGTAATGTCCTTCTTTATCTTTTGTTACTTTCTTTATTTTGAAGTCTGTTTTGTCTGATACTAGTATTGCAACTCCCACTTTTTTCTCTCTGTTGTTTGCATGAAATGTCTTTTCCCATCCTTTGACTTTAAGTCTGTGCATGTCTTTGGGTTTGAGGTGAGTCTCTTGTAAGCAGCATATGGATGGATCTTGCTTTTTCTTCCATTCTATTACTCTGTGTCTTTTGATTGGTGCATTCAGTCCATTTAAATTTAGGGTGATTATTGAAAGGCATGTACTTATTACCATTTCAGGCTTTAAGTTTGTGGTTGCCAAAGGTTCAGGGTTAGCTTCTTTACTATCTTATTGTCTTACTTAACTCGCTTGTTGAGCTATTATAAACACAGTCTGATGATTCTTTATTTCTCTCCCTTCTTATTCCACCTCCTCACTTCTTCATATTTGGGGTGTTTTGTTCTGTGATCTTTTTACGAGCGCTCCCATCTAGACCAGTCCGTGGAGGATGCCCTGTAGAGGTGGTTTGTGGGAGGCAAATTCCATCAACTTTTGCTTGTCTGAGAATTGTTTAATCCCTCCTTCATATTTAATTGATAATCGTGCTGGATACAGTAGTCTTGGTTCGAGGCCCTTCTGTTTCATTGCATTAAGTATATCATGCCATTCTCTACTGGCCTGTAAGGTTTCTGTTGAGAAGTCTGATGATAGCCTAATGGGTTTTCCTTTATAGGTGACTTTTTTTTCTCTCTGGCTGCCTTTAATACTTTGTCCTTGTCTTTGATCTTTGCCGTTTTAATTATTATGTGTCTTGGTGTTACCCTCCTTGGATCCCTTGTCATGGGCGTTCTGTGTACCTCTGTGGTCTGAGAGGCCATTCCTCCCCTTTTTTGGTTAAGTTTTCAGCAATTATTTCTTCAATGATACTTTCTATGCCTTTTTCTCTCTCTTCTTCTTCTGGTACCCCTATAATGCGGATATTGTTCCATTTCGATCAGTTACTCAGTTCTCTTAGAATTCTTTCATTCCTGGAGATCATTTTATCTCTCTCTGCATCAGTTTCTCTGCATTCCTGTTCCCTGTTTTCTAATTCATTAATGGTCTCTTGCATCTCGTCCATTCTGTTTTGAAGTCCTTCCAGAGCTTGTTTTATTTCTATATTCTCCTTCCTTAGTTCTTTCATATTTCTCTGCAAGTCCATCAGTATGTTTATGACTTTTGTTTTGAATTCTTTTTCAGGAGTACTGGTTAAATCTATCTCCCCAGGTTCCTTCTCAGGGGAAGATGTAGCAGATTCCAAGGCTGTCTGGGTTAGCCTTGTCTGGATCAAATTTTTTTGCCTTTTCATGTTGATAGGTGCTGTTGACTGTCAGCTGGGAGAGCCAAACTTTCCACTTGCTACTGGCCTTTATTTACTGGGATATCTGCGACCCCTAGTGGCTTGTGTTGGGCAATTGCGTGTAGACTGTGTCTTTGTGTCTTGCCTGGCCGGTATTTGGAAATCTCCCTTGCTGAGGGCGTGGCCGGCCTCAGACTGCTTCTCTGCTGTGGCTGCGCCCTGAGGGGTAATCGACGGGGGGCTGTTTGGCTGTTTACCTCCGTGAGGGTTCTCAGAGCTGTTGCCCAGGGAGTTAGTGCGCCCGGGTTTCCCTGGAATTTCCAGCTGCTGGACTGTGACCTGGGTTGTTTCCGTCCAGCTGTTGCATCCCTGTCCCTTTTAGAGTTTCAAAAAGCACTCGCTTTTCTTTGTCACAGGGGCATCTGCTTCGGGACCCACTCAGAGGTCTTGCTGTCCTGTTTCCCTAGTTTCCAGCCCTCCACGCATGCACTGTGTCTGCACTCTGGTGCGGGTGGCTGGGGCTGGGTGTTTAGCAGTCCTGGGCTCCCTCTCCCTCTTCACTCTGACTCCTCTCCTCCTGCTGGGAGCTGGGGTGAGGAGCTCTTGGGTCCCGCTGGGCCGGGGCTTGTATCTTACCCCTTTCACCAGGCACTGGGCTCTCGCCCATGTGGATGTAGTCTGGCTGTTGTCCTGTGTCTTCTGGTCTCTCTTTTAGGATTAGGTGTATTTGCTGTATTTTCAAGAATATATATGTTTTAGGGAGGAGATTCCCACTGTCCTACTCAAGCTGCCATCTTGGCTCTGCCTTCTATTTTATTCTTTTTTATACAATTGTGAATTTAATTATTTTTCTTATTTCACTCTCTCCTAGTTCATTATTAGTGTATAGGAATGGCAAAGATTTCTGTGCATGAATTTTGTATCCTGCAACTTTGCTGAATTCAGATATTAGGTCTAGTAGTTTTGGAGTGGATTCTTTAGGGTTTTTTATGTACAATATCACATCATCTGCAAACAGGGACCACTTAACTTCTTCCTTGCCAATCTGGATGCCTTTTATTTCTTTGTGTTGTCTGATTGCCGTGACTAGGACCTCTTGTACTATGTTGAATAGATGTGGGGAGAGTGGGCATCCTTGTGTTGTTACTGTTCTTAAAGTAAAAGCTCTCAGCTTCTCACTGTTAAGTATAATGTTGGCTGTGGGTTTGTCATATATTGCCTTTATTACGTTGAGTTACTTGCCATCTATATCCATTTTATTGAGAGTTTTTATCATGAATGGTTGTTGAATTTTGTCAAATGCTTTTTAGCATCTATGGAGATGATTATGTGGTTTTTGTCTTTTTTGTTGATATGGTGGATGATGTTGATGGATTTTCGAATGCTATGCCATCCTTGCAACCCTGGCATAAATCCTACTTGATCATGATGGATGATCTTTTTGATGTATTTTTGAATTCGGATTGCTAATATTTTGTTGAATATTTTTGCATCTATGTTCATCTGGGATATTGGTCTGTCATTTTCTCTTTTTGTGGTGTCTTTGCCTGGTTTTGGTATTAGAGTGATGCTGGCCTCATAGAATGAGTTTGGGAGTATTCCCTCCTCTTCTATTTTTTGGAAAACTTTAAGGAGAATAGGAATTATGTCTTCATTAAATATTTGACAAAATTCAGTGGTGAAGCCATCTCATCCAGAGGTTTTGTTCTTAGGTAGGTTTCTGTTTACCAGTTCAACTTCGTTGCTGGTAATAGTTCTGTTCAGATTTTCTGTTTCTTCCTTGTTCAGCCTTGGAAGGTTGTAGTTTTCTAGGAAGTTTTCCATTTCTTCTAGGTTATCCATTTTGTTAGCATATAATTTTTCATAGTATTCTCTAATAATTCTTTGTATTTCTGTGGTGTCTGTCATGATTTTTCCTTTCTCATTTCTGATTTTTTTTTATGTGAGTAGACTCTTTTTTTCTTGATAAGTCTGGCTTGGGGGTTATCTATTTTGTTTATTTTCTTGAAGAACCAGCTCTTGCTTTCAGTACTTCTTTCTATTGTTTTATTCTTCTCAATTTTATTTATTTCTACTCTAATCTTTATTATGTACCTCCTTCTACTATCTTTGGGCCTCATTTGTTTTTCTTTTTCTAGTTTCATTAATTGTGAGTTTAGACTGCTTATATGGGATTGCTCTTCTTTCTTCAGGTAGGCCTGTATTGCAATATACTTTCCTCTTACCACAGCCTTGGCTGTGTCCCACAGATTTTGTGATGTTGAATTATTGTTGTCGTTTGTCTCCATATATTGCTTGATCTCTGTTTTTAATTGCTCATTGATCCATTGGTTATTTAGGAGCATGTTGTGAAGCCTCCATGTGTTTGTGGGATATTTAATTTTCTTTGCATAATGTATTTCTAGTTTCATACCTTTGTGGTCTGAGAAACTGGTTGGTAAAATTTCAATCTTTTTGAATTTACTGAGGCTGTTTTTGTGGCCTAGTATATGATCTGTTCTTGAAAATGTGCCATGGGCACTTGAGAAGAATGCATATTCTGTTGCTTTTGTGTATAGAGTTCTGTAGATGTCTGTTAGGTCCATCTGTTCTATTGTGTTGTTCAGTGCCTCTGTCTCCTTACTTATCTTCTGTCTGGTGGATCTGTCCTTCAGAGTGAGTGCAGTGCTGAACTCTCCTAGAATGAATGTATTGCATTCTATTTCCCCTTTTAATTCTGTTAGTATTTGTTTCCCATATGTGGGTACTCCTGTGTTGGGAGCATAGTTATTTATAATGGTTATATGTTCTTGTTGGAATGACCCCTTTATCATTATGTAATGTCCTTCTTTGTCTATTGTGACTTTCTTTGTTTTGAAGTCTATTTTTTCTGATACAAGTACTGCAATTCCTGCTTTTTTCTCTCTGTTAGTTGCATGAAATATCTTTTTCCATCCCTTCATTTTTTGACTGTGTATGTCTTTGAGTTTAAAGTTAGTCTCTTGTAGGCAGCATATAGATGGGTCTTGTTTTTGTATCCACTCAGTGACTCTATGTCTTTTGATTGGTGAATTAAGTCCATTTACATTTACGGTGAATATCAATAGGTATGTACTTATGGTTATTGCAGGCTTTAGATTCGTGGTTACCAAAGTTTGAAGGTTAATTTCCTTACTATCTAAGAGTCTAACTTAACTTAACTCACTTAATATGCTGTTACAAACACAATCTAAAGGTTCTTTTCTTTTTCTCCTGCTTTTTCTTCTTCCTCCATTGTCTATATATCAGGTTTCATTTTCTGTATTCTTTGTCTATCCCCTGATTGACGTTGAGGATTGTTAATTTAATTTTGCAATTGCTTTGTAATCACCTGTTCTACTTTCTTTTTATTTATTTATTTATATACGTATGCACCAGTCTATTTATTTATTTATTGTATTATTTCTTTTTATTTATATATGTATTTATTTATATATATTTATTTATTTATATACTTTCTTTTTATTTATTTATTTATATACATATACAACAATCTATCTATTTATTGATTGTATTATTATTATTATTATATAATTGTAATCTACAATTACACGAAGAACATGTTTACTAGATTCCCCCCATCTCCAAGACCCCCACAAACCCGATTACAGTCACTGTCCATCACCATAGTAAGATACTGTAAAATCACTACTTGTCTTCTCTGTGTTGCACAGCCTTCCCTGTGTCCCCTCTACATTACACATGCTAATCATAATGCCCTGTTCCTTTTTCCCCACCCTTATCCCTCCCTTCCCACCCATCCTCCCCAGTCCCTTTCCCTTTGGTGACTGTTAGTCCATTCTTGGGTTCTGTGATTGTGCTGCTGTTTTGTTCCTTCAGTTTTTCTTTGTTCTTATACTCCACATATGAGTGAAATCATTTGGTACTTGTCTTTCTACCCCTCGCTTATTTCACTGAGCATAATACCCTCTAGCTTCGTCCATGTTGTTGCAAATGGTAGGATTTGTTTTCTTTTTATGGCTGAATAATATTCCATTGTGTATATATACCACATCTTCTTTATCCATTCATCTGATGGACACTAAGGTTGATTCCATTTCTTGGCTATTGTAAATACTGCTGGGATAAACATAGGGGTGTGTATGTCTTTTTCAAACTGGGTTGCTGTATTCTTAGGGTAAATTCCTAGAAGTGGAATTCCTGGGTCAAATGGTATTTCTATTTTGAGCTCTTTGAGGAACCTCCATACTGATTTCCACAATGGTTGAACTAATTTACATTTCCACCAGTGGTGTAGAAGGGTTCCCCTTTCTCCACAACCTTTCCAACATTTGTTGTTGTTTGTCTTTTGGATTGAGGTGATCCTTACTTGTGTGAGGTGATATCTCATTGTGGTTTTAATTTGCATTTCTCTGATGACTAGTGATGTGGAGCATCTTTTCATGTGTCTGTTGGCCATCTGAATTTCTTCTTTGGAGAAGTGTCTGTTCAGCTTCTCTGCCCAGTTTTTTAATTGGATTGTTTGCTTTTCATTTGTGGAGGTGTGTGAGCTCTTTATATATTTTGGGTATCTACCCTTTTTTGGATCTGTGATTTATGAATATATTCTCCCATACTGTAGGGTGCCTTTTAGTTCTATTGATGGTGTCTTTTGCTGTACAGAAGCTTTTCAGCTGGATATAGTCCCACCTGTTCATTTTTGCTTTTGTTTCCCTTGCCCGGGGAGAGATGTTCATGATGAAATTACTGATGTTTTTGTCCAAGAGATTTTTGCCTATGTTTTTTTCTAAGAGTTTTATGGTTTCATGACTTACATTCAAGTCTTTGATCCATTTTGAATTTACTTTTGTGTATGGGGTTAGACAGTGATCCAGTTTCATTCTTTTACATGTAGCTGTCCAGTTTTTCCAGCACCAACTGTTGAAGACACTGTCATTTCTCCATTGTATGTCCATGGCTCCTTTATCCTATATTAATTGACCATATATGTTTGGGTTAATGTCTGGTGTGGATTAACGCTCTTAATATATCAATCAAGTAATATAGAAATCAATTGTATGAAGATATGTGACTTGATTGTCTTTCCTACAGCCTATGATATTTGGTCAAGGACAGAGTGACTAAAGCCATAAAAAGCTTCTACAGCTCGTGACTGCCCTCACATGGTTTTGGTGTCCTTGAGAATTGTCCCGCCCTTGGGCTGGACTCAAGAATAGATAATGATCATGTGCTGAACCCCCTACTCAGATTTCTTCAGATGTTCATTTACTCAATTAATATGAGGAGTGCCTTCTTGGCATCACTCTTGAGCTGTTACCCTTGAGTCCCCTGGCTGGTCCGTTCAGGTCTTTGATATCTCATTGTGTCGCCTCCTTAATCTGCAGGTTGGAGATGGAGAGGAGACTGACAAGTGGCACCCAAACAGGGACCTGAAAGATGGTCAAAACTCAGAACGGGGAACCTCCGCTCCAGGCGACCCTTGAAACACAGAGCGGGGAAGCTCCGAAGATTGTCGACCTGGTAAGGCTCCCAAGAAAAGTGTATGTAGGAACAGGGTCAAGACGTCAGGGACACTATAATGGGCCATCATGAAACTAAAGCAGTTAAACCGGAGGATCATTTAGAATTATTCCATGCTTTCCAAAAAACATCAGGAGTGAAAACATCTAAAAGGAATTTTGCTCAACTTCATAAATATATTAGGAACATTGTCATTGGTTGCCACCACAAGGAACTCTTAAACAGGCTGATTAGAATAATGTGTTAAGATATTTTAAGAAGGTACACAGACAGGGGGATGTTATCCCTGTGCCTGTCTGGTCTTTATGTAATCTGATCACTCTCGCCTTACAGCCTCTACAATCTCCCCCACTTTCTGATGCTAAATCAGACACACATGAGCAACAGAGAGAATTGCCAGACGATGTGGTAAAATCAAGTAGACGTTCCTCATCCCCACATTCATCTGACTCTTCTTCATCCTCCTCTTCTTCCTCTCCAGCGAGTGAGGATGAGAGCCCTGTTCATCTCTGTCATTGTAAAAAAAACCCTCAGCTCCTGCCTCTGCTGCATCTGCCTTTGCAGCAGGAATACGCAAAGCCCAGAGGGAAGGTGACACAGATGCTTATCTGGCACTCTTAGTGGCACCAGTTAACTTGACTCCTTTTGAGCCAGGTGAGGATCCTGATTTTCCACAAGGCAGAGTCAGAGCACTTTATACACCTATTCCCTATAAAACCTTGAAAGATTTCAAGCAAGCCATCTCTACTTAGGGCACTAATCCCCCATATGTAGTGGGTCTTCTGAGAGGGTTAGCAGAACAATAAAGGATGATTCCTCATGATTGGGACTTATTGGCTCGTACCTGTTTAGACTCTTCTGAGTTTCTACAATTCAAAACATGGTGATACAAGGAAGCAAAGGCACAAGCTCTGAGAAATCAGCAAGCCAATCCTCCGATTCTTATAACTGCTGAACAGCTAGCAGGACAAGGAGATTGGCTGCAGCTAGAAAGGCAAGCCATGTATGAGGACACCGCAGTGACACAGGTGCGTCTGTGTTGCTTGAAAGCTTGGGAAAAGATACAAACAGCTGGACAGCCCACTTTACCATTCAGTAAGCTTAAACAGGGATTCAATGAACCATATGTTGATTTTGTTGGAAAGTTGCAAGATAACGAGATGAACAGTAGCACATCCAGATTTGAGGGATTTGTTGTTGCAAATGTTAGCCTATGATAATGCAAATACAGAATGTCAGAGAGTTCTTAGACTTTTGAATGCTGCAGGAGCTAGAATGGAAGATTATATCAAGGCCTGTGCAGTTGTGGGTTCTCCTACATACCAAGCTAATCTGCTAGCAGCTGCTATGAGAGGAAAGTCAAGAGGAAGATTTAAAAGTCTGACATGTTTTAGTTGTGGCAAGCAAGAGCATATGAGGAGAGATTTCCAATCACAAAAGAGGGCAAAAGAGCCATATTTTAAAAGTAAACCATCGTCTGTTTGCCCAAAATGTAAGAAAGGGAGACATTGGTCTAGTGAATGCCATTCAAAATTTGACAAAGACAGTAATCCTGTCAATGAGTCTCAGCCTTTAAACGTTCAATCGGGCCAGCCTCTGAAGCCATAGAAAATAATACAGAGACATATTCCCCAGTTAAAAGAACATGTCATGATTTACAAGCAGCAACTAGAGGAAGTGCCACTGTAGATCTTGCTTTTTCTCAATCTGTATGTTTACATCCATCACAAGGATTCCAGTTACTTAATACAGGAATTTTTGGTCCTTTACCAGCTAATTCTGTAGGATTACTTTTAGGCCGCATTAACTGGACACTAAAAGGATTAGTAGTAAGACCAGGACTTGTTGATCAGGATTATATGGGTGAGATTAAAATAATGGTATCATCTGATAAAGCATTATATATACCTCCGGGAGAAAGAGTTGCCCGGTTACTTTTACTTCCCTATCTCCCACCTTCAACAACACCTTATGAAAGGGGACAAGGTGGATTTGGAAGTACAAATAAACAAATATGGCTTAATACAAAAATCACATCTGACAGACCTCAATGCAAAATCAGCATTCAAGGCAAGTCTTTTACAGGGTTGTTAGACACAGGAGCTTATGTGTCTGTAATTGCTCTTAAACATTGGCCAAAAAATTGGCCCAAAAAAGAGAAGCATATTAAAGTGTCAGGTATTGGTACAGCTTCTCAGGTATGGCAAAGTTTGGCTACGTTACATTTCTTAGGCCCTGAAAAACAATTAGCTTTACTTAGACCTTTAATTGTTGATGTAGCAATTACTCTCTGGGGATGAGACTTGATGCAACAATGGCATACTACACTGTCTTTTGATGAACCTTCCTCAATTCAATCTTTTTCTTAGGGGTCATTGATACATGGCTTCCAGCTCCTATACCATTACAGTGGACCACTCAGACGCCTGTTTGGGTGGATCAATGGCCCCTCAATAAAGAAAAACTGGCAGCCTTACACACATTAGTTCAAACCCAACTTCAGCTAGGTAGGTTAGAATTTTCCACAAGCCCGTGGAATTCACCTGTATTTGTTATAAAGAAGAAGTCAGGAGATTGGAGACTCTTACATGATTTAAGAAAAATTAATACGGTTCTTAAACCTATGGGACCTTTACAACAAGGTCCCTTCTCCAGCTATGATTTCAAAAGACTGGAATATGGCTATCATTGATCTTAAAGATTGCTTTTTTACAATTCCTTTGGCCGTGGCGGACAGAGAAAAGTTGGCTTTCACTGTCCCTTCCTTGAACTTACAAGATCCTTCAGAAAGATTTCAGTGGAAAGTCCTTCCTCAATGAATGTTGAACAGCCCTACAATTTGTCAAAATAATGTGCATAGAGCTCTTCAGCCTATACGTGAAAAATGGCCTTCTGCATATATCATTCATTATATGGATGATATTCTCATAGCCCTGCCATTTGTCCCTCACGACTATTCTCAATGAGACTGAGATTGAGTTAAAACAATGGGCCTTACAGATAGCTCCTAATAAAATACAAATACAATACCCAATAGGTTATTTAGGAAATAAAATCCAAGAAAATTCAATAATTCCTCAGAAAATTCAGATTAGGAGAGATCATCTTAGAACTTTAAATGATTTTCAAAAGCTCTTAGGAGATATTAATTGAATTTGATCATTATTAGGTATTCCTACTTACAAATTACATCTTTTTGATACCTTAAAAGGACCCCCAGATCTTAATAGTCCCAGATATTTAACCTCAAAAGCTGAGGAAGAACTCAAATGGATAGAAAAACACATTCAAAAGGTTCAGTTATCAAGGGTTGATTTACACAAACCCTTACTTCTATTAATTTATTTTACTCCCCATTCTCCCACAGGATTGCTCTGTCAATGTAACGGTTGGTTGAAATGGATATTTTTACAATATCAATCTAAACCCTCGTTAGAACCTTACATTGAAAAAGTAGCCTCCGTCATCCTCAAAGGACAGCAGAGACTAAGGCAGATGATCGGTTATGATCCTCATTCCATTGTTCTTCCATTATCTAAACAAAATATCATACAAGTATTTCAAGAGAATACTCAATGGCTAATTGCATTCTCTAATTTTTAAGGAAATATTGACTGCCATTACCCTAAAATTAAGTTATTTTCCTTTTTTCAGTGTCATCAGTGGATTCTTCCTCACAAAACTTCCCCCAATCCACTAATAAATGCTGTGACTTGTTTTACATATGGTGCAAAATCTTTTAAAGCAGCCTATATGACTTGTTCTGTTCTAGCAAAAGCCTTTCAAACATCTTTTACTTCTGCACAACAAAATGAGTTTTACACTGTATTGCAAGCTCTGCAAGACTTTCCAAGTCCTCTCAATATTGTTACTGACTCTGCTCATACTGCCTTTTCTGTTCCTTTATTAGAAACTGTGACATTGGGCACCGTACAATCTCCTATTAACACTTTATTTTCTCCATTGCAGGTGTGTATCCGTCAGCGTCTGCACCCTTTCTTTATCACTTACTTACGATCACCTTCTAATTTACCAGGTCCTTTATCCTACTATAATGATAAAGTAGACAAACTTATTTCTCCAGTTAATTACTCACCGGCTCAACATTATCACGACCTAGCTCATGCTCCTTCCTTTACTTTGCAAAAGCGTTTTTCCCTTTCAGCCTCTGGGCTCAACCTGTTCAACCTGAGCCTTTTTTGCTTTCTTTGTACAATTTATTTCTAGTTTTATACCTTTGTGGTCTGAAAAGTTGGTTGGTAGAATTTCAATGTTTTTGAATTTACTGAGGCTTTTTTTGTGGCCTAGTATGTGGTCTCTTCTGGAGAATGTTCCATGGGCAATTGAGAAGAATGTGTATCCTGTTGCTTTTGGATGTAGAGTTCTGTAGATGTCTGTTAGGTCCATCTGTTCTAGTCTGTTTTTCAGTGCCTCTGTGTCCTTACTCATTTTCTGTTTGGTGGATCTATCCTTTTGAGTGAGTGTTGTGTTGAAGTCTCTTAAAATGAATGCATTGCATTCTATTTCCTCCTTTCATTCTGTGAGTATTTGTTTAACATATGCTGGTGCTTGTATTGGGTGCATATATATTTATAATGGTTATATCTTCTTGTTCTACTGCCCCTTTATCATTATGTAATGTCCTTCTTTATCTCTTCTTACTTTCTTTGTTTTGAAGTCTATTTTGTCTGATACTAGTATTGCAACTCCTGCTTTTTTCTCCCTGTTTGCATGAAATATCTTTTTCCATCCCCTGACTTTTAGTCTGTGCATGTCTTTGGGTTTGAGGTGAGTCTCTTGTAAGCAGCATATAGATGGGTCTTGCTTTTTCATCCAATCTTTTACTCTGTGTCTTTTGATTGGTGCATTCAGTCCATTTACATTTATGGTGATTATTGAAAGATATGTACTTATTACCATTGCAGGCTTTATATTTGCGGTTACCAAAGGTTCAAGGTTAATTTCCTTACTATCTAAGAGTCTAACTTAACTCACTTAATATGCTGTTACAAGCACAATCTAAAGGTTCGTTTTTTTTCCCCTCCTTTTTCTTCCTCCTCCATTGTTTATATATTAGGTATCATATTCTGTATTTTTCACCTATCCCTTGATTGACTTTGTGGATAGTTGTTTTACTTTTGCATTTGCTTTGTAATTAGCTTTTCTACTTTCTTTACTGCGGTTTTATTTCCTCTGGTGACAGCTATTAAACCTTAGGAATACTTCCATATATAGCAGTCCCTCCAAAATAGACTGTAGAGATGGTTTGTGGGAGGTAAATTCTCTGAGCTTTTGCTTATCTGGAAATTGTTTAATCCCTCCTTCAAATTTAAATGATAATCTTGCTGGCCAAAGTAATCTTGGTTCCAGGCCCTTCTGCTTCATAGCATTAAATACATCATGCCACTCCCTTCTGTCCTGTAAGGTTTCTGCTGAGAAGTTTAATGTTAACCTGATGGACTTTCCTTTGTATGTGATCTTATTTCTCTCTCTGTTTGCTTTTAATAGTCTGTCCTTATCCTTGATCTTTGCCAATTTTACTACTATGTGTCTTGGTGTTTTCCTCCTTGGGTCCCTTGTGGTGGGAGATTTGTGGATCTCCCTGGCCTGAGAGACTATCTCCTTCCCCAGCCTGGAGAAGTTTACAGCAATTACCTCCTCAAAGACACTTTCTATCCCTTTCTCCCTCTCTTCTTCTTCTGGTATCCCTATAATGTGAATATTGTTCCATTTGGATTGGTCACACAGTTCTCTCAATATTATTTCATTCTTAGAGATCCTTTTTAGTCTCTGTGCCTCAGCTTCTTCTCTAGTTTCTATTTCATTTATCGTCTCCTCCACCATATCCAGCCTACTTTTAATACCCTCCATTGTGCTCTTTAATGATTGGATCTCTGACCAGAATTCATTCCTGAGTTCTTGGATATCTTTTCATACATCCATTAGCATGTTGATGATTTTTATTTTGAACTCCCTTTCAGGAAGAGTCATAAGGTCCATGTCATTTAAGTCTTTCTCTGGAGTTATATTAATTTTACTCTGGACCAGGTTCCTTTGGCATTTCATATTTGTATATGGCGCCCTCTGGTGTCCAGAAGCTCTACTCTCTGGGGCTGGTCAGCCTCTGAAGCATTGTTGGGGGCTTCAGAGGAGCAGTATTGGTGCCTAGGGGGGAGGAAAGAGCTGTTTCCTACTTCCCAGCTGCTTTGCCTGTCTCCACTGCCTGAACCAGTGGGCCGAGCACACAGGTATAAGCTTTTGTTCCAGAGCAGCCAGATATGGATCATTGCTTTCCACAAGTGGCTGGAATCTCAGTCTCTCCAGGAATTCTACCTCTATTAGTTTTCCAACCTTGTAATCACGTGAGTATCATGAAAGCACCATGACATGTAGGTTTATGCTCCCAGAGAAGATCTCCATAGCTAGGTATTCAGCAGTCACAGGCATTAAACACCCTCCCTGCTCTGTTTCTCTTCTTCCCACCAGTGAAATGGGGTGGAGGAAGGTCTTGGGTCCCACCAGGCCACAGTTTTGGTACGTTACCCTGTTCTGTGAGGTCAGTTCTTTTCTCCAGATGTATGCAATCTGTTGCAGTCCTCTTTCCTGTTGCTCTCTCAGGATTAGTTGCACCAACTATATTTTCAAATTGTATGTGGTTTTAGGAGGAAGCCTCTGTCTCACCTCTCATGTCACCATATTTAATCCTCTGTTCCTAGCTTTTTGCTAGTTATTGGCTGGAGGTCACCCAGAAGTTCTAGAGCCCAGCCACAGTTCCTTAAAGCTGCTGGAAGTTCCTTGCCATGTGGGCTTCTCCAGCATGGTTTCTTATTTCATCAAATCCACAAGAAGACACCCCTGCTTCAGTCTGCTAAGGCAGAGCCCTGTATAACATTACTTAATCATAGGAGTGACTCCTATCACCTTTTCCATATTCTGTTGCTTAGAAACAGGTCACAAATGCCAAAAGCATTCAAGGGGAGGGAATTACACAGAAGTGTGAACACCAGGAGGTGGTACTCATTAAGGATTAGATTACAGTCTGTCTACCACAAAGGGCTTCACTGCAAGATGATCTGGCTGGACCATTTCATTGAACAAACTTTTGCTAGCATCTTAAGTGTTTTATTGGGTCTCTCATACTACCAAAGAAAAATATTATTATACCTTAGCTGGAGGTTGTAAGTCTGACTTTCAGCACTCTGAGAACCAGGTGGGGTAAGGGGCTGGGAATTCCAGCAATAAATGTGTAAACTTCTTAATTTTCCTGTTTTCCATATAGTATCTCTGTCTTACTATGCTCAATGTTTTCCCATTCAAGAGACTGTCTGTTTTACTCTCTCCAGATAATAGACCTCATGTCTTCTGGTAAGGAGGAGGACAGAGACAATCATCCAACTGTGTGAAGTTGTAGAGGGGATCTTGGGCTCTTACTCCTTAATAAAAATTTCAAGCAATATTCTCTTTTTCAACCTCATTTTCACCCCCACTTCCAGAAGGACTGGTACCACCAATTGCTGAGCCTTTGGAGGTTCTTTGTTGTGAATTATGATGCTTATCATGTTTCCCCTCTGCCAGTTTTGGATTCAATTTCCTCAGGTCTGCTAAGACAGTTACCCTTGTGTTTTTATTTCCTAGCTTCAAAAACTGCATTTTTATCATCATCTCTCCCATAATTACTGTCATTTTACTGATGTTTGCCAAAGGAGTGGATGAGAGTAAATGTATGTGTTCAAATTGTTATGGTCAATGAGATGTCATAATTTACATATTAAGATTATTACATCGATGTTCTTGTGATGAATAGACTATGAAGGAGGAATTAGAGAAGTTGGAAGAACAGTTAGGTAGTCCGTCAAAAGATACTTAAAGGGAAAAATAAATGGAGCATGGCAGTAGACTGAGAGTGGGGGGCCAAGAGAGAGAAAGGGAGCTGTCACGGATGACTCCTAAGCTCATATAGCAGGATGGATGGTGCATTTCATCTATTTCTTGATTCACTATTTCTCAGGTTATTTTCCAGGACTGCTGTCAAATCACTTGTCTCCCCTCACTACCACAATTTATGTCACTAGAAAACTGACTCAGAGCAAACCTAACATTGACAAGACCACAGTTACCACAGTAAGGACACCCTAACTTAACTAACAACAGAAAAAACAACTACAGGCATCCATTTTTGGAGTGACTACTATAAGCCAGGATCCATGCTAAACACTTTCCGTATATTATTTCAATTAATTTCCGCAACAGCTTTGTGAGGTAGATACCCATTTGTAGTTCATTACCATTTAATCCTTCAAGTGAGTACTTTCCAAATCAATCAAGTTCTGGGAAGGATAATCTTACTACAAATCATGTCAATGATTCTAGAAGTAATAGAAGAGCATGTTACATCAACCATTGCCATTCCTACTCATTTGCTGTCTACTTCAAACTTGTGGTAGGAAGGAAGCATCTACTCTTCATCCTTACGGCCTCTCCTTCCTACTAACCGTTTCCTCTTTTTCTTGCCTGATATTATTGTTTCCTTTTTAAATCTTTTGTGCTGGCATTCTTTGCCAAGAACATTGGCTTTTTTTTCCAGTTGCAACATAAAACTGCTTCCTTATTCTACTCCAAAACTTCTTTTTCATAGGAGAAGTGGAGCTTTGGAGTGAAGATGAAGAAAACTCTGCAAAATCTGCAAACTTCTGGAATTTCATGTATAAAAGGCATAAGGGGAGACATGTCTTGACCTGTTCACATGAACATAGCTTAGAGGAGAATAAACAAGAGGAGCAGACAGAAGTGATTTCAATGCAATTTGAAACTTTTTCTGACGTTCTTGAGGAATGAAAGTTGGGGGAACTGGGAGTGGACCATATACACTAAATTACCTCACCCCTAATTACGTGAGGCTGCTACCCCTAGGGGGAGGCCTAGAAGATCTTGGTCAACTTGGTTGCTGAAACAAAATATCATAGACTGGGTGGCTTAAATAACTAAATTTATTTCTCATAGTTCTGGAGGCTGGAATTCTGACATCAGGGTGATGGGATTCTGGTGTTAGCTATCTTCCTGTCTTGCATATGGCAGCATTCTCACTGTGTCCTCATAGTGAAGAGTGAAAGAGCAAGTTCTCTAGCATCTCCCAGAGAGCATTAATCCCATCATGAAAGCCCCACTCTCATGGCCTCATCTAAACTTAATCACCTCCCAGAGGCCCTACTTCCAAATAACATCACACAGTAGGGCTTATCATATGAATTTGGGTGAAACAGTTCAGTCCATAGCACAGGATCAAACTCTGCTTTGCCAGGTCCTCACTTAACTTTTCCTCTAGTATTTATCAACACTATGGGAATACAGGGTATTGGCAACAAAGTCAGTTAGTAAACCTAGGTGAGATTTGCATGGAGGTACAAGATTTTCTTTGTACCATTGCTATGGCAGTGCCTGTGGAACTGACTCATTCTTTGACTTTAACCACTTTCTTTCTGCTGAGTTTTGGTTGGATTTTCACTCCTTCTCTGCAAATCTCTTTCTTCTGTGCTATATTAAGCTTCATCAATACATAATTCTGGTATGATGATAAAAGAGATGAGTAGGTTGACTACATACTGAAATATCACAGAGTTTCCTCCCTTGATAAAGGTTCTTTCTTGTATGACTAGTGAAGGTGGGTGAGTGTAATTCAGAGGGTAGAGCTCTTAAAAGAGGTTTGACTTCTTTGGAGACAAGAGTGACGAGGGAAGATTTTGTAGTCTTGATGACATCACACATGTGCTCTCTCTCTTCCATGGAAACCAAAACTTGTGAATGAGACAGGAGACATCATCTAACCTTCAGCCCCCTCTCCACTCCGAGCTCCATCACTAGCCTAAGGGTTAGTGTTTTTCTTCTTCAGTGCCAAAAATGAATGTACTTAAAGAATAGAAAGTGATGTCACAGTGTTATAAGTAACTATGTACCTATGTTATAAGTAACTATGTATTGTAGTTTTGGTTGCTGCTATAGAGTCTGCCATTATCGCCCTAAGCACCTTTACAATTGAGTTCATATAGCCATTGACAATGAATCCAGTTGCTTGAACTCGAAGTAATCCATGGGTCTGAACACATGCATGCAACTTTGTGGGGCTTTTTTGTATTATTATTATTATTATTATTATTATTATTATTATTATTATTATCATTTGATTTAGTGTCTTTCTAGTTAGCCAACCATATTCATTCTGTCACCAAATATCCATTGAGCATCTATTGGGTGCCAGGTACTGAAGTAGGTATTGAAGGTGTAGAGACACATAAGAGAGAATTTTCTGCCTTTGATGCACTTACAGCTCTACACATAGATCACTCTTCAAAAGAAAGTCACACACAAATCATCGAAATACAGAGTACTAAGTGTAATAATTAGATGCCTGGACAAAATGCTAACTGAGAATAGTCAATCTTTGCTCCAGAGAAACCAGGGAAAGGAGCTCTGTTTCAAAGATGGAGGAGAAAGTCATTCTAGACATAAGGAACAACATTTTCGAAAACACAGAAATATTAAAGGGACATCATAGAGTGCTCAGGGATCTGCAAGAAGTTCAGTTTGACTGAAGTAATGTCAGGTGATCTTGCTAGAAAGGGAAAATCGAGTGATTATGTATCCCTATCCATGCTAAAGCACTTGGATTTAGCATTTAATGTTTTGAGGCAGAAACATGACACAGCAGTATTCACAATTTACAAAGTTCACTCCAACAACTACATGGAGGACAGTTTGAAAGGAGACAAGAATGGAAGCAGGGAGACCGATTTGAAGGCTATCACAAAAATCCAAGTGAGGAGATAAGCATTGGAACAAAGGCAAAGACAGTTGGAAATAAGGAGGCAGAAAAGTGATTAAGAGGCAGTTCCAAAGAAGATAATAATAGTATTTTGTGGCCATTTGAATGTGGTTACTGGGGAGATGGAAACGTTTTGTGTGACTCCCAGGTTTCTATTTTAGATAACTTGATAGATAACAGTGCCACTGATAGAGGTCAGTTGGAGAGATCCGGTATATAGTTGAATATATGGGTCTAGAGTAAAGGAGAGATGTGTAGGTTGGTTGTAAAAATGTATGTATCATCAGTGTGGTAGTTGAAGCCATGGGAGTGGAGAAGATTTCCCTGGGAAAGTCTGCAGAAAAATGAAATGGAATTATGAATGAAACCTCTAGAAACAACAATCTTTAAGGGATAAGCACAGGAAGAGAAGTTGTTGAAGGAGGAGAATGAATAATCAGAGAGACGGAAGGAAAACCTGGCAGTGGAAGAGAGATAGAATGAAAACCTGGCAGTGGAAGATCTGATCCACAGTGTAAAATACTGCACAGAGGTCAAGAAAGTTGATGAAATGAGTAGGGCCCCTTTGATTCAGTACATGGGGTATTGGTAACATTACAGAGTGCATATTCAGTAGAGTGGGCTGAGATATAAATGAGATGGAAGGAAGTGGAGACTGAGAATGCCAGATTACCCTTTTTTACTTTGAATTATGGATTTATAAGCATTCCAATTACAATGAACCTTGCCATGAAAGTCTGTTGTACACTGAGGTACATAGCCAGAATGATTAGCATCAGATGCTTTTTATCTTTATCTGCTATTTAGTATTTCTTTTTGCATATTGTACTGTGGTTTATATCATACATACATAACTAAAGATACATATACGAGTGTGCCTTTTGTTTCTGACAGGGTGAGCAATCAGTTAGGTTTTGAGATCCCTTATGGAGAGTAAGTTCTGCAGACCTAATGACTCCTTTTGTTCTGGAAAACTCCCATCTGCCTAAAAGCAGCCCCATCCCCAGTCCAAAAGGAATAATATCTTGTAAGGTATGAAGCCTCCTGGAAGTATCTGAATTTATGCATGCTGGGAACAGTCCTTTCTGTGTGCCTTTATTAGGCATAAAGTCTTTGTAAGGTAAATGAAACCAGACCAGATAAACGGCAACAAAGGAGCCAAAAAAAATTATTAGCGCAATCCTGGGCGAGGTTCACCAGTCCACGTATCCACAGGCCAGGGAAGTTGCGCCAAGTAGGAGGGGCAACAGGCTTATCAAGGCTGCTGGGAGAGCTCTGAGGGTATCGTGGACAGAACTAATTGGTAGGTGTGGGTGTCATGATCACTGATGATTGGTCATGCTGGGTTGCTGGGGAGAGAGTATTGCAACATGTGTTCTAGGCCAGACCTGTGGCTAGGGACCTTCCGTTGAATCATTTGAGTGACATTCACCATTCTCTTCCTTATTTGGCTCGAGTCAGGTTCCTCCACTGAGAGCGTTCCTTCCTCCGGTACCTCTGGTCTTATATTCCAGCCTTTTTGTCATAGGGGATGCTGGCTCATTCTGACTACTTACTTCTGAAGAGGGGCAGCGTAGGGAAGTTACAGCTGGTATGTGGCCTGGGGTGGTTTGGAGGGAAGGGGCGAGTACTGGTGTAACAGCATCTGGTTAACTGTAACTCAGGAGATTTCTGCCAGTCACTGTTGAAAAAATCCACTACCCATATTGTATTCCTGTGCTTGGCAAGGGTGATCAGGGTTCCTGAGTCCAGGCGGCTTCAGTCGTCCAGGAGACCTAGGGGTTGTGAGGAGGGGCCCAGTGGGGGAGCCGGCCCCCAACGGAACTCTGTCACCAGAGGATGGCTCTTCCGTAGGGGGCACTCCAACTTCCAGTGACCCTTCTGTCTGCAGAGGGTGGTGGCCCCCAGGGGCATTGTTTTGCCCAGTGGCCATCCTCGCCACACTTGAAGCAGGTTACCAGAGGCATGCGGGTCTCAGATCGTTTCCTGAGGCAGGGGCCCTGAGGCCCCTGTTGTGCCAGCCCCAGGGCAGTGACCAGGGATTGGGTTTGAAGGGCCACCTTCTGTTTTATCCTCTGGGTCCGAACGGCCTCAGCTTCCTCCTCTCGGACATTATAAACCTTAAAGGACATATTTACCAGGTCTCAGAGTGGAGTCTGGGGGCCCTCTTCCGCCTTTTTTAGTTTACGCTGGATGTCTGGGGCAGACTGGGTAATAAAGTGGCTAGCTCAGACTGTGCACCCCAGCGATGAGGAAGGATCTAAACGAGTGTGGAGAGTAAGAGCCTCTGTTAAGCGATTAAGGAAAGAGGCTGGGTTTTCATTAGGCTCCTGAGTGACTTCCCTCAGTTTGTCATAATTAACAATTTTTTGAGCTGCCTTATCCATACCTGCAATAAGACAGTAGACCATCTGATCTCTCCTAGTCCTACCTGTGGCATTATCCTGATACTTCCATTGTGGGTCCTCGGTGGGCACTGCCGAGGCCCTGACCGGTAGAGATTGGTCAGAGTTATGTACCTGGTTGGTGTAGTCTCGAGCTGCTGAGGTGACATGATCATGCTCCTCGGGGGTGAGAGTGGAGGTTAGAATCATGTGGAGGTCATGCCATGTGAGTTCATATGCCTGAGTGTGGTACCAAAACTCCTTGTTATAGGCAGTTGGATTGGCAGAGTATGAGCCTAGGCATTTTTCTATCTGCGACAGGTCCCCCAGGGAGAAGGGAACATGTACTTGAACCAATCCCTCAGTGCCAGCCACCTCCTGAAGGGGGGCCAATAATTGGGCCCAGGATCTAGTGACTGGAGGACTGGCCCATTTAGGAGGTGGTGTGGGGATATAAGATGGCAGTGGGGTGGGGGTAGGAAGTGATGTAGGAGGAAAAGATGGTGGCAATGACAGAAGAGGGTATAATTTGGGGGTGGTGGGAGTAAAGCTGGAAATAGAGGAGTTAGATGTGACGTCAGTAGGACCGGAGGTGGATTGTTGTGTCCCCGTGGCGGGAACAGGAGCAGGTGGGGGAAGGGAAGTGACGGAACTTGGTGGGATTGAAGTGGAAGACAAAGGAGGAATTAAAGATGGCAGTTTGTGGGGGGAGCTGGATAGTGGAGGGGTGAGACGGGAGATGACACAGGGACAGGCACAGAAGAGGCCTGAACGGAAGAGACCTGGGCACCAGAGGGTGAATAAGGACGGGTTTGGGAAGGGGCAGATGGTTGAGGAGAAGGAGATGGGAGAGAAGGAGGAGAGGAAGGGGCTGGAGTGGGGAGGCCAAGGTCTTCCAGGGGATCTGTAAAGGAAGATTCCAGCGAAGTGAGAGGTTGGTAGGCCCTACTGGGGTCTTGGCCAGGAGGACCTGGGCTGAGGAACACTGGACACAGAGGCCTGGGTTTGAGCACAATGCCCAAAAGGCCTGGACATAGGGAACCTCAGACCATTTCCCATTCCAGTGACAATAGTTGCTGAGATCGGTGAGGAGGCCAAAATCAAAAGTTCCCTTGGGGGGCCAGCAAGACTGGTTATCCAGAGGATATTGGGGCCGGGCCCAGGAACAAAGGAAGATCAGCTTCCATTTATGGATATCCTCGGATAAGCCCAGTGTAGTGAGATAGGAAATAAGACACTTCAGTGGGGTCTGTGCCTCAGGTTTTGAGTGCTGGCTTCCCATGACTGTTTCCTCTGTCCCCAGGTCCCTAAACGAGTAGGTCCAGCATCTCGGATCTACTCTGGTTAGGGATGGGAAAAACAGGTTTGGCAATCTGGAGATACGGACGTCTGCACTATACCAGAGCCAAATAGGCACAGGCCAGAGGGGTGCCCGGAAGTGGCCGCTATTTCAGAACAGGCACCCCGCTGAGGGTAGGAGGAGGGAGCAAGGAAGATGAGGAACTCACCAAGTTGTCTGAGGCGCTGGGATCAGGTCCTGTTCCAAAGAGAGGTCCCAGGTTGGGAGAGGAGTGGGGATCCTGCTGGGGCCCCACACTGTCCCCCCAGGTTTCAGCACCAAATGTAAGATAAATGAAACCAGACCAGGCAAGCGGAAACAAAGGAGCCAAAAAAATTTATTAGTGTAATCCCGGACAAGGTTCACCAGTTCGTGTATCCATGGGCCAAGGAAGTTGTGCCCAGTAGGAGGGACGACAGGCTTATCAAGGGTGCTGGAAGAGCTCTGAGGGTAACATGGACAGAACTAATTGCTGGTGTGGGTGTCTTGATCACCGATGATTGGTCATGCTGGGTTGCTGGGGAGAGAGTAGTGTGACACGTGTTCTAGGCAGGACCTACAGCTAGGAACCTTCTGTTGAATCATTTGAGTGACATTCGCTATTCTCTTCCTTATTTGGCCTGAGTCTTGTTCCTCCCATGAGACCTGTCCCTTCCTCCAGTGCCTCTGGTCTTACAGTCTTCTCAGCTAATCTAGGCTGGGGAGAACTCCTAAGTCCATCAGGGCTCCTCAAGGCAGTTGAGGACTAAATTCTGAAATCCTGAGAGATGCCATAACTCAATCCTTTTTTCCACTCTGGCAAACCTAGAGGGGAGGGTCTGCCTTACACTATCAGTAACAGTAATACATTGATAGTGAGTCAAGGAGTGAGATAATAGCAGACCACTTTTATTAAATAACCAGACACTGTCCTCTATGTTTCACATCATTTAACTCAATTATTGTGTCCCTAGGATACAGATGTGGAGACTAAGTCAGAGAAGTCTAGTGACTTGCCCTGACAGATTATTCTTTTAAGAAGTGTGGTGGTGAAAGAAGAGAGAAAGTAAAAGGAACAGGTATGAAGAAGGCAAGTTTAGTTTGCTATTCAAAGGAACCCTATCCTCTTCTCTGGAGAATATGTAGGCTGTGTACTTGGCCTACTACGGGGAAACTGGGAAGTGATAAAAGATAAAAATGGCAGGTTCCCTAACTTTGAGATGCTTATGGGCTGCTTGATGAGGCAAGAAACAAACATATATGAAAGTAAAGAATAGGTGTTGATCTTAAAGCTGGGTGGTAAGGCAGTTTGCTCAGAACTAGGAGTGAAGAACTTGCTAATGATGGATACTTATAGGTACATCCATAAATCCAACTTGTCCCATGACATAGCTGAAACATTGTATTTGTTATGAAAGTTAGTATGAGATATAATGTTGCACTAATAATGAAATAAAGTGAACTGTAAAGTTGCATAAGACATGGATTTTAATGCTGGTACTGAAGAGAAACTGGTTTAATTAGTTTAGGAGTGAGATAAAATTAAGATGAAGGCTTTAGTAGAGATTCTGAATAGGACTTTTGGCACTTTCAAGTACTTTAGGAAATGCTGCACTGGTTAAAAAATTTTTTTTAAAATCATGTTCCACTTCACTTTAAAGCATATGACTCTTCATTCTTTATTTTGGTTACATTAGGCCTGCTATTACACTCATCAACCATAATTAGAGCTTTTGGTTGAATCATGAAGGGAACAAGGAAGAAAATGTTGAAACTACCATAGATTTCTTGCCTATCTAGGAGTGATAACCTCTTCACGTGTTAAACACTTGGCCCTAAATTTCCATCTAACCTACCTTGTTTTCTCAATACAAGGACCTAGTCACATTTCTGCCCCAATTTCTGCTTTGTTTTTTTTTTCCCTCCCCCAGACTGCCTAATCCTTCCTTTTCATCTGGAGCTCCAGGGGTGACTTCTATCCATTTATATACCTACCCTTTGCCTTCTCTTATGAAATTCCCAAGAACTGCCCAACAAGTGAAAGGGCAAGCTCCTGGATACTACCTCAGCCAATCAGGACCTGGATCCTGTTTGAGCCAATCAAGACCCGGATCCTATTTGAGCCAATTGGGACCCAGATCCTATTTGAGCCAATCGGGACCCAGATCCTATTTTGGCCAATTGGGACCCAGATCCTATTTTCAGCCAATCAGAGCTTGGTCTCTCTCTCCCCTCCAGTTAGCAAGAAGTATGCCCACCTCCTCTAGACCCTGCCAATTGACCAGAGCCACGACCTATCACTCACCAACTACCCCCAAGCCCAGTCAATCAGCCAGAGCCATGACCCTCACCCCACAAACTGCCCTAGAAACCCATAAAACCTTTGTGTTTCCTGAAACTCGTGCTCTCTCTGGCACCTGGCCACTGCGTTGGTGTGGGTGTGAGATTGAGCTCGAGCTGACTCAAATAAAGACTCTTTGCTTTTGCATCCATGTTGGCTCCTTGGTGGTCTCCTGGGATTCACGACTTCGGGCATAACATTTTGGGGGCTTGTCCGGAATCTCAGAGACCCCCAGGACTCCCGACCTGGAGGGCACAGTGCCGGCTAGTGAGTGCACTCAGTTATCTGTCTGTCCCTGTCTACCTGTGTCTCACTGTGTCTTTATCTGTGTCTCACTGTTTTTGTTTGCAAACAAGCCTGTATAAGCCTGTAGGAGCTCCAATCTGTATCTGGGTCGGCATTGACTTAGGCGGACGCACTGGCGGGTCGCCGACCAGGGGTCTTGGGAGAATCCCTTGCCCCTGTCTGGAGGACGAGGTCCTCATCTGTGAGAAAAGTCGGCTGCCGCTGCAGTCCGACAGACCCTCAACTTACTTTCAGTTTTGCCTCCGCGGCCGTGGCAGATTCTTCTCTGTAGGCTCCTGTTTGTTGGCTATTGTGTTTATCTTAGTCTTGTTGTTGACGGAAGAAATGGGACAGATGCAGATGACTCCTTTATCTCTCATGACAGACCATTTTTCAGATGTTAGGGAGAGAGCTCACAATTTGAGCACGGACGTTAGGAAGGGAAAATTTCTTGTTTTCTGCACCTCTGAGTGGCCATCCTTTAACGTTGGATGGCTGCCAGAGGGAACTTTTAATCTAACCACTCTTTTGCAGGTGAAAGGTGTTATCTTCAGGAAAGGAGCCCAGGGCCATCCAGGCCAAATTCCCTACATCTTAGTCTGGCAGGACCTAATTGAAAACCCTCCCTCATGGCTTAAACCTTTCCTTCCATCCAGGGCAGACCCCACGCCCAAAGTCTTCGCCCTACAAGGTCTGGTTCCAAAGTCTCGGAGACACTCAGGACCTAAAGAAACCAAACCATCCCTCTACCCAGTCCTGCAGGACACCATCTCAGAGGAGTTGATCTTTCCACCACCCTATCAGCCCCTCCCAACTGCCCCGCCAGTGGAGCCAGCAGAACCAGATGGAGGGGAACCAGTTCCGGAAGAACTGGTTCCTGTTCCTGAAGGTGGAATGCCTGTGCACGGACCTGCGGCGGGGATGCGGGGCCGGATCCATCAAGCGGCCCTCAGTCAGGGACCTGCTGACTCAACTGTCCTTCCCCTGTGTGCCACAGGGCCCCCTGATGAAACAGGAGAACAGCCAATGCACTATTGGCCGTTCTCCACTAGCGACCTCTATAACTGGAGAACTCAGAATGCTAAGTTCTCAGAAAACCCCAAAGATCTTATTAACCTCTTAGACACTGTTCTTTTTACCCAACAGCCCACTTGGGATGATTGTCAACAGCTCTTACAGGTTCTTTTTACCACTGAGGAGAGTGAAAGGATGCAGGTGGAAGCCCGGAAGTCAGTTCTTGGTGACAATAGACAGCCCACCCAGAACCCAGACCTCATAAATGCTGCCTTTCCCCTCTCTCGTCCAAACTGAGACTACAACTCAGCAGAAGGTAAGGAGAGACTCCGGGTCTATTGCCAGACTCTGTTGGCAGGTCTCAGGGCGGCTGCACGAAAGCCCACCAATTTGGCTAAGGTATATAATGTTCAACAAGGCAGGGACAAAAGCCCAGCAGCATTTCTAGAGAGGATCATGGAGGCCTTTAGACAGCACACCCCCATGGATCCTGAAGTTCCAGAGAATAGAGCCACTATAGTTATGGCTTTCATCAACCAAGCCACTCCAGACATAAAGAAAAAATTACAGAGAGTAGAGAGATTTGGAGAAAGGAGCCTGCAGGTCCTGGTAGTGGTGGCAGAAAGAGTTTTTAATAATCTAGAGAGCCCGGAAGAACTACAGACGAGAATAAGCGACCGCCAAACTCAAAACTTGGCCAAAATACTGCTGGCTACAACTGCAGATAGCCCTCAGGAGCGACAGAGACACCTTAAGAAACTGGCCATGGGACAAGGTAAGGAAGCCCTCACCCGAGGGAACCGCCCCAAGTTAAATAAGAACCAGTGTGCATATTGCAAAGAGGAAGGCCACTGGGTCAAAGACTGTCCTAACAAAAGACCCAAAAAGGCCCCCATTACTATACTAAGTACTGAAGGCAATGATGACTAGGGGCTATGGGGTTCAGCACCCCTCCCTGAGCCCAGGGTAACCCTAAAAGTGGAGGGGCAACCTATAGAATTCCTTGTGGACACCAGAGCTCAGCACTCCATCCTATTACAACCCCAGGGAAAATTTGCAGATAAAACCTCGTGGGTACAGGGAGCTATTGGGATGAAACAATATTCATGCACTACCCAAAGGACAGTGGACCTCGGCGTGGGCCGGGTATCCCACTCGTTCATGGTCATCCCAGAATGCCCCTACCCCCTTATTAGGCTGAGACTTGCTCACCAAGGTGGGAGCACAAATCAGCTTCCACCCAGAAGAGACAAAAATTCTGAATAAAGAAGGACATCCAATACAGGTACTCACTATAAGCCTCAAAGATGAGTACCGTCTGCACCAGACACCCTTATCACCAATGTATGACTTAGAATATTGGTTACAGACATTTCCCCAAGCCTAGGCCGAGACAGGGGGAGTAGGATTAGCTCGACATAGACTGGAAATATTTATAGAACTAAAATCGGGCGCAGATCCAGTCAGGGTCTGGCAATACCCAATGCCACTCGAAGCAAGAGCTGGAATCACTCCACACATTAGAAGGTTACTCGAGTTAAGCATACTGAGACCTTGCCAGTCAGCATGGAATACCCCCCTATTACCAGTCCGAAAGACAGATTCAACTGACTATCAACCAGTCCAAGGCTTGCGGGAAGTAAACAAGTGGGTGACGGATGTACACCCAACAATCCCAAATCCGTACACCCTCCTCAGCTCATTGCCTCCTACCCAAACCTGGTATACAGTCCTAGATTTAAAAGATGCCTTTTTCAGCTTTCCCCTAGCACCTAAAAGCCAGAACATCTTTGCCTTTGAGTGGACGGACCCGGAAAAAGGAATTAGCGGCCAGCTCACCTGGACCAGGCTCCCCAAGGATTCAAGAACTCACCCACCATCTTTGATGAGGCCTACATGAAAATCTGAGTGAGTTCCGATTTAAACACCCAGTATTAACTCTTTTACAGTATGTAGATGATATCCTGGTAGCCACTGAAGAGCAGGAGAGGTGCCTGCAAGGTTCACCAAGGTCCTGCTTTCTACACTAGACTTGGGTTACCGAGCCTTGGCCAAAAAGGCCCAAATCTGCAAGACAGAGGTAAGCTACTTAGGCTATAAATTAAAAGGGGGACAGAGATGGCTCATGGAAGCAAGAAAAGAGACTGTCTTAAGAATACCATGCCCACAAAATGTCCACCAAATGAGTGAATTCCTAGGATCTGCAGGATACTGCCGATTGTGGATCCCAGGTTTTGCGGAAATAGCTAGACCCCTTTATGAAGCCACCAAAGAAAAACAGGAGTTTACATGGACAGAGACTATAGAGAACTCATTCACTAGACTGAAGCAGGCCTTAGTCTCTGCACCTGCACTGGGGCTCCCTGATTTAACCAAATCTTTTTACCTATACGTAGATGAAAGTAAAAGAGTAGCTAAAGGAGTGCTGATACAGTACATTGGCCCTTGGAAAAGGCCCATAGCTTATTTCTCCAAGCGGCTAGACACTGTCACAGCTGGATGGCCCCCTGTCTGCGAATCATTGCTGCGGTGGCTACCATGGACAAAGATGCAGACAAACTAACACTAGGACAAGAATTAAATGTCAGTACCCCACATGTCAATTGAAGGGGTGCTCAAACAGCCACCAGACAGATCGATAAATAATGCCTGACTAACGCATTACCAAGGACTGCTTTTAAATCCCACTAGAATTCTGTTCCAGACACACGCTTCGCTGAATCCAGCCACCCTCCTCCCTCACCCGGACTGGGAGTCACCACTCCATAACTGTGGAGAAATCCTGGCTCATGTTCACGGAGTCAGAACCAACCTGCGAGATCAGCCACTGGCAGAAGCAGATGCCACATGGTACACCGGTGGAAGCAGCTTCATGCAAGATGGAGTAAGGTATGCAGGGGCAGCTGTGACAACTGAGACAGAGGCTGTCTGGGCTGAGCCACTGGCTACAGGGACTTCAGCCCAGCTGGCAGAGCTGATCGCGCTAACTAAAGCATTGACTATGGCCAAAGGCAAACGTCTTAATATCTATACGGACAGTAGGTATGCATTTGCCACTGCCCACAAACATGGAGCCATCTATAGAGAGAGGGGGTTGTTAACTGCAGAGGGAAAAACCATCAAAAATCAAGAAGAAATTCTTGGCCTCCTATGGGCCCTTTGGCTACCCAAAGCACTGGCTAGAATTCATTGTCCTGGCCATCAAACATCTGACACCCCGATTGCCAAAGGAAACAGATTAGCAGACCAATGCGCCAGACAGGCAGCCCTTTCAGTGGACCATGCCCTAGGGACCACATTGCCAGACCCAGGGGCCCCTAACCTTCCAGACACCCCCTCCTACACTGATGAAGACACAAAATGGATCAAGCAGCTACCCAGGACCAACTACCTAAATGGGTGGTGGAGAGCTGCCAACTGCATCATTCTACTGGAAGAGTTAAGACATCGCGTCCTGACCAAAATGCATCGGGCTACACACATGGGGACAAGGAAAATGGAATACTTGGTGAGACATGCTCACATCACTATCAGAGACTCTCGATCAAAAATTGGGCAAATCGTAGCAAGCTGCAAGGCTTGCCAACTAACAAATGCGACTGCCCAGTTGCCCAACCCTGGTACCAGACTCAGAGGAAACAGACCAGGCTCCTATTGGGAAGTGGATTTTACAGAAGTAAAGCCTGGAAAATATGGGTACAGGTATTTGCTAGTGTTTGTAGACACTTTTTCAGGTTGGATCGAGGCGTTTCCCACCAAACATGAGACTGCGCAGACCGTAGCGAAGAAATTGTTAGAAGACATCCTGCCAAGGTATGGTTTTCCTGCCAGGATAAGCTCAGACAATGGACCAGGATTTGCTTCCAAGGTAATTCAGGGAGTAGCACAGATTCTTGGGGGCAGATTGGAAATTACATTGTACATATAGACCCCAAAGTTCAGGACAGGTAGAAAGAATGAACAGAACCTTAAAAGAGACCTTGACTAAATTAGCCCTAGAGACTGGCGGAGACTGGGTAACTCTCCTTCCCTTTGCCCTTTATCGGGTGCGTAACTCCCCATATAAGATAGGACTTACTCCCTTTGAAATCATGTATGGCATCCCTCCACCTATTATTCCTACCCTCAAACCCGAAGTACTTGCTGAATTTGATGATCACCAACTCCTTTTCTCCCTCCAAGTGTTGCAACGAACCCATGAGCAGGTCTGGCCTAAGCAGAATGCTCTTTATGAGACCGGACCCCCTCCAGAACCATGCCGCTATCATCCAGGCGACTGGGTGTATGTCCGGAGACACCAAAACCAGACACTTCAACCACGCTGGAAGGGACCCTACATCATGATCCTGACCACTCTCACTGCTCTCAAGGTCGATGGGATTACTCCTTGGGTCCACTGCACCCACGTCCGACCAGCTGACCCACACGCCATTCTCAAGGACTTTGTTAAAGAATGGAAAAGCCAGCCAGACAAAGACAATCCTCCAAAGCTAAGACTGTGCCATTCTCACTTACCCCACTAATGTTGCTTATACTATGCCTTCCTCATGTCAAACCAAACGACTCTAACCCCCGTCAACCTTATAGGCAGACATGGATCCTGACAGATGGACAAACTGGTAAAACCCTCAACGAAACTGCACACACAGTCCCACTAAACACATGGTGGCCAGATTTATATTTTGATCTCAGGGAGCTTTTCGGACTTATACGGGGGAGGGAACACAATTATCATGTCCTGCAAAAATGGGCATTTATTGACACTGCTCAAGGACAAGCACAAGGGTTTTGGGCCTGCCCTGGCAACCTAAGAAATAACTGGAAGACCTGTGGGGGCCTAGAAAGTCCTTACTGCAAAAGCTGGAGTTGTGTAACTTCTAATGATGGACCCTGGAAGTGGGCAGTCGGGAATCAGGATTGAGTTAAATTCACCCTCAGAGACCCTGACAATAGGGTACCCCAAGTGTGTGTACAATTTAACCAAGAACGAGCTAAACATTAGAAATCCTGGATATCTGGAATAACTTGGAGTTTTCAGCTTGATATGGGCCAGTTCGCCTGGGTTGGCCTTTACCCAAGTGGACTTTTAACCATTAAACTAATTATCCATAAATCTCAGACAAAAACAGCCCCTATGGGTCCAAACCAGGTATTAGCTCCTCCTGCCCCTACTAAAAACCCAAATAACAAGAAAACCTTGAAAGAAATGACAGAACCCCAGATTACTACCTCTGTGAACTCCCCGGCACCTGCTGCGCAGTTCGGTGAGGACCCCCTATGGAAACTGATGCACGCTATGTATGAGACCCTTAACGCTACCAGCCCTGGCCTCACAGCCTCATGTTGGCTATGTTATGATATAAAACCTCAATTTTATGAAGCCATAGGCCTGAATGCCACCTATAATTTATCAACTAGTGAAAACCCCTCTCAGTGTTCATGGGGAGGCTGTAAAATAGGTTTGACACTACAACATGTAAGTGGTAAAGGAACCTGCCTAGGAAAGGTGCCACAATATAAACAAAGTTTATGCACTTCCATAGATGCTACCCCTAATTGGGATGACATAAAGTGGCTAATTCCAGGAAGTAATGGATGGTGGATATGTTCCAAGACTGGCCTCACCCCATGCCTCTCAACCTCCATCTTTAATGCCTCTAGAGAATTCTGTATCCTAGTGACTATGATACCCTGTATCCTCTACCACCCTGAGGAAAGCATGTATTCTCACTGGAGCGAAGGCACAAGCCAAGAAAGAAACAAGAGGGAACCCATCACTGCCCTAACCATTGCCACCCTATTCACTTTAGGAGTGGCTGGGGCCAGAACTGGCATAACCTCCCTGGCTACTCAACAAGCAGATATGACATCCCTGAGAATGGCCATAGATGAAGATAAAGAAAGAATAGCGGCCTCCATTAGTCATTTAGAAAAATCTCTCACCTTCCTATCCGAAGTTGTACTCCAAAATAGAAGGGGGCTTGATTTATTGTTCCTCCAAGAAGGGGGACTATGTGCTGCACTAGGAGAAGAGTTTTTTTTACGCTGATCACTCAAGAGTAGTAAAAGAATCTATGGCCAAAGTCCAGGAAGGCTTAGCCAAATGCAAAAGAGAATGGGAACAACCATAGGGATGGTTTGAATCTTTATTTAACACTTCCCCATGGTTAACCACCTTAGTCTCTACCCTAATAGGCCCTCTAATAATTCTGTTGCTGCTACTTACTTTTGGACCATGTATCCTCAATAGACTGATGACTTTTGTCAAAATAGAATCAATACAGTCCAGCTAATGGTGCTAAGACAACAGTATCAGCCTTTATCTCCTTACAACTATGAAACCTCATTAGACCCATGATTGGGTCCCTTTGCTAGGATCCAAATAGAGGGGGGAATGAAAGGGCAAGGTCCTGGATACTACCTCAGCCAATCAGGACCTGGATCCTGTTTGAGCCAATCAGGACCCGGATCCTGTTTGAGCCAATCAAGACCCAGATCCTATTTGAGCCAATCGGGACCTGGATCCTATTTGAGCCAATTGTTACCCAGACCCTATTTTGGCCAATCGGGACCCGGATCCTATTTTCAGCCAATCGGAGCTTGGTCTCTCTCTCCCCTCCAGTTAGCAAGAAGTATACCCACCTCCCCTAGACCCTGCCAATTGACCAGAGCCACGACCTATCACCCCACCAACTACCCCCAAGCCCAGCCAATCAGCCAGAGCCATGACCCTCACCCCACAAACAGCCCTAGAAACCCATAAAACCTTTGTGTTTCCTGAAACTCGTGCTCTCTCTGGCACCTGGCCACTGCATTGGCGTGGGTGTGGGATTGAGCTCGAGCTGGCATCCGTGTGGCTCCCTGGTGGTCTCCTGGGATTCACGACTTCAGGCATAACACAAGATCTTTGCTGCTCCTGATTTCCTTGAAATAGCAATGGATGTACTTGTAACCTCCTATCCTTACCCATTTTGACCCTAATCTGGGCAAGAAAAGATGAGAGAGTCTTTTGGATTAGTGGAAAAGAGCCATTAGAGAAAGAGCAACTAAACTGGAGGCTTTGGGAATATTTATGAAAAAAAATACCAAAAGAAGAAACATGAGTGGTGGAAAAGAGACAAAAAGGAGGTAGGACAATAATCCTAAGTGGAAAGGGGAAAGGTATGCAGTAGATGAGTCAGAACAGATGATGACCTGAGGCAGATATGACCTGAGGCACAGGTGGTGGAATGAAATTGATTGCTCTAAAGCTTAAAGAAAGAGCATACATGAGCCAAATGAGGTAATAAAAGTGCTGAAGGAATTTGTGGAATTGGACATTCCAGTGAGTATACCAAATTTCAAACCGTCAACAAAGGTTATTTCTGAGAAGGAGAGGAGTGGACCTTGATTGTTGATAGTAGGTAAAATGGACTTTATCTACAACTTTAAAAAATTTTTACAGGGAAAATGAATTCAATATGTGTATGATTAAAATTTATATAAAAACATATTTGGAGATGTATAGACTTATTTGTTTCCAAAAAGGATTTTAGGTGTGAGTTTAAAGAGCTAATGGAATATTCTCATGGGTTGTAAGTGGTTGGGGTCTAACAGGCAGCTAGTGATGCAGGTTTGGAGCTCTGGGGTGAAGATGAGGTTAGAGTTATTAATTTGATTGAACTTTCTTTGAGTAGAGGTGAGAACTGAAGCCATAACAGTGTAAAGGGACTCTAAGTCAGTACTTGTCAAAGCACTAGGCAATAATAAGAAGAAACACTTCAGGCAGAACATAAATCAATACACTGCTTCCCTCACTGAGAAATCTTTGCTCCCCAAAAGTGCCAGATGAACTAATCTATGTGCTTAATGATGTGAGTGATTTACATTGCGGACTGAGTTCTTATCTCATTGTGGACCAGTAACTAACAGATTGCTCGTGCACACTGGTACAAGGACTATGGTTTGAGTAGCAGTGCTCTATGGAAGAGAGAATCTAGAGAGAAAAGGGATTTAAATTGTGAATTTGGAGATGTGAATACATTTGGAGTGGATAGGAGGAAAAAAGAAAGAAGTAATAAGACACTACACTAATGTATAGTGTCCCTGGAGTCAACTGAGAGAAACTTTAAGGAATGGAAGGAGGATGGTCAACAATGTCAAATGCTACAAAGAATGAGAGAAGAAAGGCCATTAGAGCTGACTCTGTGTGTGTGTGTGTGTGTGTGTGTGTGTGTGTGTGCGCGCGCGCGCGCACATGCCCTTGTTTCTGTTTGGGAAGACCTACAATGTTATTAAGCACTTACTCTGTATCAGGAACTATGCCATATGCTCTATCTACAAGTATTATTTCATTCCATGGGTTTACTGATGAAAGTGGAAGAATGTAGGAGAGTGGTGGGGATAGAAGCCAGAAGGGTACAGGTTAAGGAAAGGGCAGGTAGATGGATATAGGCATCAGTGCAGGGAAGATAGGTGATACAAAGGAGGAAACAATTTTGGGCAGAACTTCAGGGAGAAGGGAATTCTATAGAGCTCAGAATGACTTTGGTCTCAGTAATGTGGGAGGAGAGATTGAGTAGAGGGAGCTTGAATGAGCACAGAAAGATATATGACAGATACTATGTGTCTGAATGTGAATGTGATGCAGGAGCCAAGAGCTGTGCATAAAATGACTTCAGCATCATTTTATGACCTCTTCTATCAAGACTCAGAAGGGCAGAAATCATGAATTCAGAAGGCAGGGGTTACTTCTGTATTGGCATAAGGTTGAGAAATTGGTGCTACCAACACCCCAGCCACTTTTTCCTAATCTTGAATTTCAAATAGCTTGATTTCTTTTGGGATCCTAATTTCAAACAAACAATTGTGACCGCTAAAAATTCCTCTTGTAATTTGGAATGTCATTGATCTGTTGATAGAAAAAGCTTTGGCAGCTTCCAGCTCTCCCCTGCTCCCAAATAAATCTGAAAAGAAAACTAACTCATGTAAGTAGATCCATGCGGACATTGTCTCTGCACCCCCATAAGTGGCTTTAACAGAAAGGATGGATGGGAACCTGTCTGACCTGCAAAGAGATAGGAGATTGGGTAGGACTCAGTGTGGGGTAAAAATGTCACATAGCACAGACTAGGACTAAGGACAATTGAAGTGATTATATTGGGGAATGGAAGACAGAGGCTGGCTGATTAATAGCAATACAAAGATGACAGCCACTGAGATCAGGGATCATAAAATTCCCAATAGTGTTTGCAGTGTGACCCTCAAATAATTTCTGTGCAGTTTCTGTCCAGCTAGTAACTATTGGAAAATTCAGACCTTCACAGGTTCTTATCCCCATCGAAGTCCTTGAATAGTCAGAAATCCACTCCACTTTCTCTTCCCCTCTCCCTATTTTTCCTTTATCCCTTCTCTCTATGTCCTTTTTTTATAGCTTTTTCTGGACACATTTAAGTTTATAAGCCACACAGGGAAAGAGGAGTTCTGGACAAAGTTGTGAACAAAGTTAATGAACTAACTATTTCAAGACTGGACTGGAGAGTCAGTTCTGCCACTAACTGACTGTGTAACCTTGGACAATTTTCTTCCCTTGCTGGACTTCAGGCTCTACATCTTTAAAATGAAGATCTTGAACTAGATCAACTAACTGTGTGCATTAAAAGCTACAGGTGGAATTTTTTGAAAATATGGACACCAAGGTCCCCTTATTGGAGCCTCAGTAGATATGGAATAGAGCTCAGGTATCTCTGGTTTTAAAATGTGACCTAGCTGATCCTAATGAAGACCTAGCAATAGATGATTGTTAAGCTGTAACATTACATAAGGAGATGAAGGAGAGAGTTTGTGGGGCTGGGGGTACATGGAGAGTCAGAGTCTTTACTCTCTGGAAAGGAAGCTTTCTATTGTTTACAAGATTCAAAATTGAGGACCTGGGACAATAATGTAAAATTTCTACATTTTCAATATACGTATGTGTTTTGAAAGACTTAGCAGCTAATGTATATAGACACTCAACTGGCTTTCCAAACAAAATAGCAAAATACGGAAAGAAACAGGGCACAATAAAAGCAGGGCCTTCTTGGGGGGATGAATATAGAGATGTCAGTCATAGGTCAAGCCCTTCAGAAACTTAAGGTTTATGGCCCATCTTTTCCTAGCTTGCTGACACCTGGAAAGGACTCATAGACTCACTGAATCTCAGGTATTAAGACATTATGCTTTGAAGTGGTATTCTGCCAGGGATATTTGCATTTTGAGGAGTCTATGCCAAAGAACTATATTTTGAGCCTATATTTTTTGGAAAATCAGGGGAAAGATTGACTACTGTGAAGTTGAAATGTGGCTTGTGGATGCTGTGATGGTGTGGGGGGAACTCAACAATTGAGAGCCCCTGCTACAGGCAATAGGCATAGGGAAGAGGACTTTAAGTAGCAGTAGGGAGAGGAGCTTTGTGTAAGCGCTATGTGGTATGTTGTTACCTCTGACGGTAGCTGAACTAGAGATTGGAGTTTAGGAAGGTCAATACGGATGTGCCAAGGTGCAGAATTCCTAGGCATGTACTTCCATAAAAGAATAGAAAAGACCCACAGCACCCAAGTTCCATCCTTTATGAAATGAATTATTGGTGAGGTGGTATTTTGTAGTTGTTCAACTAAAAAGAAAATCCAACTATCTCGCCAATGGGTTTCAGCCCTGGGCAAGTTCGCAATGGATTCAGTGTGACCAAAGAAATTGACAGCACAACATTCTTTGGGGTGAAAGGGTTCATTACCCAGCTTGTTCTCCGGCAGTAGGTCGAGCACTAGCGTCTCTGCCTCCACGCAGAGCACTGCACCGAGCTTTCGATATAGCGCAATAATAGGTTATTGCTTAAAGGTGTGGAAGTGGTAGCCCAGCAACAGACCAGTTTCATCATCAGGTTGTTTAAGTTCAGTGAGGATCCTGGCCATAGGAACCCCAACTTCCCCACACTCCACCCCTCCAGGATTCTCGCCTTTCAATCTACATGCTTTCAATCTTCCGCAATGGTCTCTGTGCGAGAAAGCTGGAGCACTGTAACCAGATTCCACAATAGCAACAGAGGGTAACAACAACCTAGAGATAATAAAAATAAAGATACAGCAAAATTCCGATACAAAAATTATAATAATCCTTGAGCCAGAGGAGGTTCCTAACCCACAAAGACTTGAGGGGCAATAAGACACATGTTTTAATGCCACCAACATAGGCAAATCCTGTCCATCAGGTAGGATGCATGCAAGACAGTGGTCCTGTGATAGGACTGTAGCAGGAAGGGGGCCCTTCCAGGTCTAGTATACCATACTTTTACTCTTTTCCCCATGGGGGTTACTGAAGCGTCTATATATAGTGCTACTGGAGGTGCATGCACTGGCCATAATGATAAAACAAAACTTCCCAGTAAGATGCTCTTACCTTCTAGGCATTGAAGATATACTACTTTTCCATTTGGTGGACACTCTGCTGTTATTCCAGGAAAACACAGAGGGCCAGCTTCCAGGCCTTGTCCCCAAGGTGCCAGGAGAGCCAGCCATCATTGATCCATATGTCAAAAGGATCAAGGCCATGTCCATTCAATGGAGTCTCCGGGGTTTGGTGCAGTTGGTGCTGGCAGCAAGATGATATTCTGGTGGCCGAACCTCGGCTTCAGTGATTCTTCCTTGGTTTGTACTTGCAGTTGTATAGGGGAGGCAGCCAAATGTGTTAAGATGTCTACAGGGCTCAAAGCTCCCTTTCAGGGTTTTTCATTCAAATGCTGTAGCACGGTCCATAAGCGGACTGACCATCCCCACAGACTATTGGTATCTGACTTTAGTCCAGATTTTAACAAGCCATTGTGCCTCTCTATCATGCCTGCTAAAGTAGGATTCTATGACACATGAAACTTCCACATGATTCCCAGCTGTCGTACCCATTCTTGCAGTGTATGTCCAGTAAAATGGGGGCCCTGATCACTCTCAATCACCTGTGCTCGGCCATAGGCCCATAGGCAGCAAGGAGATGCTCCAGGCCTCTTGTGGTCGTCTGCTGGTCTGCACAACAGGTAGGAAAAGCAACCAGAAGTCCAGTAGCTGTGTCCACACAAGTCACTGCGTACCAATATCCTTCTGACACAGGTAGCAGCCCAATATAGTCTATCTGCCACCTGATGAGGGGTATAGGCGCCTTAGCTATTGTTCCATGTGGCTGTGGAACTTGGTGTAAGTCTCTTTTGGAGCACACGACAGACTCCTGCCGGGCTCTATGAACTTCTTCAAAGGTCAAAGGCAAGCCCCACTGACGGGATACAGCCCACATTGTCTTTTCCCCTGCATGCAACAAACGCTGATGTAGCCATTGGGCTACATCAGAGGCAGGGTTTCCTTCTAACCAACGTATCTGGGCCAATTTATCTGCTTCATCATTTCCTGGGGATGCCAGTGGCAAATTACCTGTCACATGGTACACTGTATTTTAGTCTGACCACAGAGCCATAAGTCTTGCTATAATTCTTGCCCCCAAAAGGGTCGGTGACCAACCAGCCAGATGGAATGGTACCAGGTTGGTAGCCACAGGGTCAAGTCCCGATAGACAGACCAGCTGTCAGTGCAGACAACTATAGGGGAGGGCTCCTGGCTGATCACAAGTCACACAGCCTGCAGCTCTGCCCATTGGCTGCTCTTCCCCTCACCATCTTCCATCCATATTGTTCCAGTCTTAGGATGGAAAGCTATGGCCCTCCATTTTGGGGACTGCCCATGGCTGGAGCCATCTGTGTAGCATGCATCTTCGGGTATAGGGGCTCTACCCTCCCAATAGGGACTCTCTGATACTAATGGTTCAAACGCAAGTTCTTCCTCCTTTTCACTAGTATATGTCACGGGCCCCAACAAGCATTGGAGTTTTTCACTCCAGGGGCTACTAGAGAGGGCACTACACTGCTGTAGGTAAGCACCCCACTGGACTAGTGTGGGTGTTTGTGCCACACCACTCCTTGGCTTTTGGATCCAGTCTTGTACTCACCCCTAGATGGGATAGGTGGTTATTACCTTTATCGGGGCCATTCCAGTGGCCGCCAGTGGTTCTTCTATCAAATATAGTTTATTCAAGCCACTGTCAGAGATCCCAGCCATAACCACCTTCAGTGACATGAACATCCAGCTCACAGGGCCTTGATGGGTCTATCACACTCAAGGCCTGCATGGCCTTGACTGACCATTTTTCTGCAATAAAGGCAGATGCACATGTCTCATCCCAGTCCCACCTGATACCCTTTCATACCAACTGGTATAAGGGCTTCAGAATTTGCACCAAGTGTTGTATAAACACCCTCCAGTAGCCTAGAAGACCCAGAAACTCCTGTAGCGATGCTACAGTTGTGGGGGTAGGAAAGGCATGGACTTTGTCTATAACTGCTTCTGGTATAACTTTGGTCTTACCTAACCAGACGACCCCCAAGAATTTAACAGACAAACGAGGTCCCTGAACCTTGGTGCTGTTCACAGCCCATCCTTCTATTTTAAATGTTGCAGCAGTCTAGGTGCTGCACATTCTAGATCTGAAAGAAAATCGGATGTGAGCATGACATCATCAATATAATGGTACAGCCACACCATTGGTGGTTTCTCCCATGTAGCCAAGTCCTAGGCTACAAGTCCATGGCAGATGGTGGGTCTGTGGAGGTATTCCTATGGGAGGACAGTGAAAGTCCATTGCCGTCCTTCCCACGTGACGGCAAACTGTTCCTGACTTTCCTGCTCAATGTCAATGGAAAAGAAGGCATTAGCAAGACCTACAACATAATGGTACGTTCCTAGTTCATGGCTGAGGGTATCCATCAAGCCTGCAGTAGAAGGGACAGCAGCATGCATAGGGGGTATGACTTTATTTGGTTCTCTAAAATCCACTGTCATACGGCAGGAGCCATCCGGCTTTTTTATAGGCCACACTGGGGAATTGAAAGGAGTATGGGTGGGCTTTATAATACACACCTTTTCCAGCTCCTGGAGTTTCTCCAATCTCTTTATACTCTCCAGACAGTTTGTATTGTTTGGTATTAGTCACCCACCGAGGCACAGGCAAAGGTATGGGTGGGTGCCCAGCATGTCCCCTCAAAACTGCCTTCACCACATGTACTCTCAGTCTGAACTCAACTGCGGTGGTCTGCAACCATAGACCCTGCAGGATATCAATCCCAAAATATACTCAGGAATAGGAGATATATACACAGTATACTCTTTTGGGAGTGAACACCCTATTCCCAAAGGGATCTGAGATTATTTTACCCTGATAGCCTTCCCCCCATATTCATTTATGATAGTGTGGGTCCCAGGGAACCACTCAGGGTTACCATGAATCAGTGAACATTCAGCCCCTGTGTCCACCAGAGCCAGGACACGTTGTATATTCACTGGGGACCAATGGATAGCTACTTCAACATGTGGCCTCTGGTCCCCCCTTGTCCATCAGAGCAGATAGACACCTTGACATTTCCCTCAGTCAAACCATGTTCCCCAATCATGTTCCTGTGTGGGCTCAAGTGAGGTTTGCTCATTTTCCAGCAGGAAGTCTTGCAAACACAAAGGCCAGACTCGGGGCTCTGTCTCTGACCTCTGCCTCTTTGGTCTTAATGGCTGGAACTGCTGCTCTGGTTTCAGCGGTTGCCATAGCCTTAGTAAGATACTATTTGACTTCCCATCTAATTTCCTTCCATCTGCTCCTAAATCAACCCACATCTGGGTCCTCGTAAACTTCATATGGCCCTGTAAATTCTTCTTGTGAGTAACAGGTCTAATTTCTTTCCAGATTCTCATTGCTTCTCCCTCTCCTAAGTCTGCTACTGTACATGTCACCTGGCTTATGGGCTGCCTGAAGTGAGGGGAAAGAATGGCCAATAGAGACCCAAAGACGGATGTAGGAGCCGTTTGAAGTTCAATAATTCTCATCTCAGTAGTGAAAATCTCTTCATTTGGGCCATAATTCTCTGGACTATAGATGGCATTTCTTATGACTAGCTCACATAGCACCTGTTGGAGTTCAGCATATGTCTGCCATCTAACAGGAGAGGATGGCAGATCACCCAGATTGGGCCACACAGCATGATGTGCAGCCATAAGCCAATCAAGGAGGGAGTGACTCCCTGGGGTCTGATGTTCATTTTGCAATCGCTGCCTCAAGGCAGGCTGCACTGTCAGGGAAGGCAGTTTTCCCATCTCTGATCCGGAAAGAACGATTCCATCCACCCCTAAGTCACACAACCACTGGCTCAGCCTGAGTATAGAGGCTGAGCATAGAGTGCTCCACAATCTGGAAAGTGCTGCTCCTGTGCTACGGGAACTTTCAGCTTCTGGGTCTTTATTTTCTTTACAAACACTGGGGGTGCATTTAATACAGGAGGGGCTAGTGCCTCCGGCACCACCCCTTCATCCTTCCCCAGCTCCTCCATTTCTGGAGCAGATGGCAGCTTTCTGTCACCTCCCCCGAGTGCCTCCTCTGCTACAATCTTTACCTTTTCTACTGTGTCTTGCAGCAATGGTACCTCTGTCTTCAGAAGGTCTCTTACCTTCAGCTCAATGCTTTGCAGCTGATAGTCTCATGCCACCTCCGCCTGTGCTTCCCTCAGGAGTTCGCCCTTTTCCTTGATGGCCTCTTCCTCCTTCAGAACACCTGGCAGCACTGCAATCTCATCTCTAATGGCACCTTGCTGCCAGTGCTCTCGTGCTGCCTCCTCCTGCATCAAGGCCACCTCCTTCATCAGGGAATCCACAGAGGTTTTCAGCTCGTGTTCTCGTGCCATTTCTTGGGTCTCCTCTGTAGACTTTTTTAAGACTGTGAGAAGCAGCCAACTCACAGTCCCCGCTGCCTCACGGGCACTCTGCTTCTCAAAGGATCCTCTCAATCTATCAAGAAGCACCCCTACTGCCTCAGGTGTCACCTCCACTTGCCTCCAGTCTTGGTGTGGGGCCCAGTCCTCTAGGAGACAAGCCACCTCAGACCACATACCCATTGGGGGACAATCCACTGTCTTCCCATTCACAGGGTCAGCCCACTGAAGCACCCCTCCTATTAGGGCAGCCTGTCTTTTTCCTTGGTCAACGATGAACCCTTCTGACTTTTGCCAATTGTCTTGCCAATGGGTTTCACCCCTGGGCAAGTTCACTATGGATTCAGTGTGACCAAGAAATTGACAGCACAACATTCTTTGGGGTGAAAGGTTTTAATACTCGGCTTGTTTTCCCATGGTAGGTCGAGCACTAGCATCTCTGTCTCCACCCACAGCACTGGGCCGAGCTCTACATATAGTGCAACAACAGCTTACTGCCCACAGGTTTGGAAGTGGCAGACCAGCAACAGGCCAGTTACATCATCAGGTGGTTTAAGTTCAGTGAGGATCCTGGCCATAGGAACCCCAACTTCCCCCCAATAGGAAAGCCTTAGAGGAGAATCTCCTCTTGAGTGGTCACTGGAGCTACAGTGGCAAGTGGCCAGCCCTGGGGATGCTTTGGAGCATTCTAGAAATGTCCAAATGATATTGCTGGCACTAGTTCAGCCCCAACTTCACATCTTGGGGATTTGGGAACTAATGGGAAACATGGATCCTGTAGGTCTGTTTTAAAAGTGACTCCAGGAGGTGGAACCAAGATGGCAGCGTGAGTAGGACAGTGGGAATCTCCTCCCAAAATTTTATATATTTTAGAAAATACAACAAATACAACTAATCCTAAAAGAGAGACCAGAAGACACAGGACAACAGCCAGACTATATCCACACCTGCGAGAACTCAGCACCTGGTGAAAGGGGTAAGATACAAGCCCCAGCCCGACGGGACCCGAGCGCCCCTCACCCCATATCCTGGTGAGGAGAGGAGTCAGAGTGGGGAGGGAGAGGGAGCCCAGGACTGCTAAACACCCAGCCCTAGCCATCTGCAAAAGAGCGCAGACACAGTGCATGCGTAGGGTGCTGGAAACTAGGGAAACAGGGCAGCAAGATCTTTGAGCAGGTCCCGAAGCTGACGCCCATGTGACAAAGAAAAATGAGTGCTTTTTGAAAGTCTTAAAGGGACAGGGGTGCCACAGCTGGACGGAAGCATCCTGGATCACAGTCCAGCAGCTGGAAATTCCAGGGAACTCTGGGTGCACTAACCCCTGTGCAACAGCTCTGAGACCCCTCATGGAGGTAAACAGACAAACAGCCCCGCATCCATTATGCCTCTGGGGCCCGACATAGCAGAGAAGCAGCTTGAGGCTGGCCACGCCCACAGCAAGGGAGCTTTCTCCATACAAGCTGGGCAAGATACAGAGACCCAGTCTAGACGCAATTGCCCAACACAAGCCACTAGGGGTCGCAGTTGTAACAGTAAAGAAAGGCCAGGACCAAGTGGAAAGCCTTGGCTCTCCCAGCTGACAGAAAGTCAAAAGCTCACCATTGCACCTATCAACATGAAAAGGCAAAAAAAAATTGATCCAGACAAGACTAACCCAGACAGCTTTGGCATCTGCTACATCTTCACCTGAGAAGGAACCTGAGGAGATAGATTTAACCAGTCTTCCTGAAAAAGAATTCAAAACAAAAGTCATAACCATGCTAATGGACATGCTGAGAAATAAGCAAGAACTAAGGAGGGAGAATACAGAAATAAAACAAGCTCTGGAAGGACTTCAAAACAGAATGGACGAGATGCAAGAGACGACTAATGGACTAGAAAACAGAGAAAAGGAATGCAGAGAAGCTGATGCAGGGAGAGATAAAAGGATCTCCAGGAATGAAAGAATTTTAAGGGAGCTGAGTGACTAGTTGAAATTGAAAAATATCCGCATTATAGGGGTACCAGAAGAAGAGAGAGAAAAACGGATAGAAAGTGTCATTGAAGAAATAATTGCTGAAAAGTTCCCCAAACTAGGGGAGGAAATGGCCTCTCAGACCACAGAGGTACACAGAACTCCCATGGCAAGGGATCCAAGGAGGGCAACGCCAAGACACATAATAATTAAAATGGCAAAGATCAAAGACAAGGACAAAGTATTAAAGGCAGTCAGATAGAAAAAAAGGTCACCTACAAAGGAAAACCCATCAGGCTATCATCAGACTTCTCAACAGAAAGCCTACAGGCCAGAAGAGAATGGCATGATATACTTAATGCAATGAAACAGAAGGGCCTTGAAACAAGATTACTGTTTCCAGCCTGATTATAATTTAAATATGAAGGAGAGATTAAACAATTCCCAGACAAGCAAAAGTTGAGGGTATTTGCCTTCTACAAACCACCTCTACAGGGACTGCTCTAGATGGGAGCAATCCTAAAAAGAGCACAGAACAAAACACTCAATATATGAAGAAGGGAGGAGGAGAAATAAGAAGGGAGAGAAATAAAGAATCATCAGATCATGTTTATAATAGCTCAATAAGCGAGTTAAGTTAGACAGTAAGATAGTAAAGAAGCTAATCTTGAACCTTTGGTAACCACAAACTTAAAGCCTGCAATGCCAATAAGTACATACCTTTCAATAATCACCCTAAATATAAATGGACTGAATGCACCAATCAAAAGACACAGAGTAATAGAATGGATAAAAAGCAAGGTCCATCCACATGCTGCTTACAAGAGACTCACGTCAAATCCAAAGACATGCACAGACTGAAAGTCAAGGGATAGAAAAAGATATTTCATGCAAACAATAGAGAGAAAAAAGCAGGTGTTGCAATACCAGTATCAGACAAAATAGACTTCAAAATAAAGTAACAAAAGATAAAGAAGGACATTACATAATGATAAAGAGCTCAGTCCAAAAAGAGGGTTTAACCATTATAAATATATATGCATCCAATACAAGAGCACCAACATATGTGAAACAAATACTAACAGAATTAAAGGAGGAAATAGAATGTAATGCATTTATTCTGGGAGACTTCAACACACCACTCACTCTAAAGGACAGATCCACCAGACAGAAAATAAGTAAGGACACAGAGGCACTGGAAAACACACTAGAACAGATGGGATTAATAGGCATCTGCAGAACTCTTCATCCCAAAGCAACAGGATACACATTCTTCTCAAGTGCACATGGAATATCCTCCAGAATAGACCACATACTAGGCCACAAAAAGAGCCTCAGTAAATTCCAAAAGATTGAAATCCAATCAACCAACTTTTCAGACCACAAAGGCACAAAACTAGAAATAAATAGTACAAAGAAAGCAAAAAGGCTTACAAACACATGGAGGCTTAACAACACGCTCCTCAATAATCAATGGATCAAAAATCAAATCAAAATGGAGATCCAGCAATATATGGAAACAAACGACAACAACAACACAAAGCCCCAACTACTGTGGGATACAGCAAAAGCAGACTTAAGAGGAAAGTATATAGCAATCCAGGCATATTTAAAGAAGGAAGAACAATCCCAAATGAATGGTCTAATGTCACAATTATCGAAATTGGAAAAAGAAGAACAAATGAGGCCTAAGGTCAGAAGAAGGAGGGAATTTACAAAGATCAAAGAAGAAATAAATTTAAAAAATGAGAAGAATAAAACAATAGCAAAAATCAATGAAACCAAGAGCTGGTTTTTGAAGAAGATAAACCAAATATATAAGCCTCTAGCCAGACTTATTAAGGGGAAAAGAGAGTCAACACAAATAAACAGAATCAGAAACGAGAAAGGAAATATCACGACGGACCCCACAGAAATACAAAGAATTGTTAGAGAGCAGTATGAAAACCTATATGCTAAAGAGCTGGGAAACCTGGGAGAAATGGACCACTTCCTAGAAAAATACAACCTTCGAAGACTGACCCAGAAAGAAAAAGAAAATCTAAACAGACCAATCACCAGCAACGAAATTGAAGCGTAATCAAAAAACTACCAAAGAACAGAACCCCCGGGCCAGATGGATTTACCACAGAATTTCATCAGACACACAGATAAGACATAACACCCATTCTCCATAAAGTTTTCCAAAAAATAGAAGAGGAGGGATTACTCCCAAACTCATTCTATGAAGCCAACATCACCCTAATACCAAAACCAGGCCAAAACCCCACCAAAAAAGAAAAATACAGACCAATATCCCTGATGAACGTAGATGCAAAAATACTCAACAAAATATTAGCAAACCGAATTCAAAAATACATCAAAAGGATCATACACCATGACCAAGTGGGTTTCATCCCAGGGATGCAAGGATGGTACAGCATTCAAAAATCCATCAACATCATCCACATCAACAAAAAGAAAGACAAAAACCACATGATCATTTCCATGGATGCTGAAAAAGCATTCGATAAAATTCAAAATTCATTCATGATAAAAACTCTCAACAAAATTGGTATAGAGGGCAAGTACCTCAACATAATAAAGGCCATATATGATAAACCCACAGCCAACATCATACTGAACAGTGAGAAGCTGAAAGCTTTTCCTCTGTGATTGGGAACAAGACAGGGATGCCCACTATCCCCACTGTTATTCAACATAGTACTAGAGGTCCTAGCCACAGCAATTAGACAGAACAAAGAAATACAAGGAATCCAGATTGGTAAAGGAGAAGTTAAACTGTCACTATATGCAGATGACATGATATTATACATAAAAAACCCTAAATACTCCACTGCGAAACTAGTAGAGCTAATATCGGAATTCAGCAAAGTTGTAGGATACAAAATTAACACACAGAAATCTGTGGCTTTCCTATACACTAACAATAAACTAATAGAAAGGGAAACCAGGAAGACAATTCCATTTACAATAGCATCAAAAAGAATAAAATACCTAGGAATAAACCTAACCAAGGAAGTGAAAGACCTATACCCTGAAAACTATAAGACAATCTTAAGAAAATTAAAGAGGTCACTAACAAATGGAAGCTGATCCCATGCTCTTGGCTAGAAAGAATTAATATCATCAAAATGGCCATCCTGCCCAAAGCAATATACAGATTTGATGCAATCCATATCAAATTACCAAAAGCTTTCTTCAATGAACTGGAACAAATAGTTCAAAAATTCATATGCAAACATCAAAGACCCCGAATAGCTAAAGCAATCCTGAGAAGGAAGAATAAAGCAGGGGGAATCTCACTCCCCAACTTCAAGCTCTGCTACAAAGCCATAGTAATCAAGACAATTTGGTACTGGAACGAGAACAGAGCCACAGCCCAATGGGACAGAATAGAGACTCCAAACATTAACCCAAACATATATGGTCAACTAATATTCGATAAAGGGGCCATGGACATACAATGGGGAAATGACAGTCTCTTCAACAGATGGTGCTGCAAAACTGGACAGCTACATGTAAGAAAATGAAACTAGATCACTGTCTAACCCCATACACAAAAGTAAATTCGAAATGGATCAAAGACTTGAATGTAAGTCATGAAAGTATAAAACTCTTATGAAAAAACATAGGCAAAAATCTCTTAGACATAAGTTCCTGTGCAGTGACCGCCAATAAGTTCTTCACAATGGTATAAAGGCATATCAAATTGTGGGCAAAGGGTCTGTTTGTGTTTATACAGAGGATCAAAGCCTAATTTGGCTACCCAGAAAACTAATTAAGATACGATATGAAGAAGAACTTCCATCATCAACATTCTCTGGAAGAGTCATTCCAGAAGATGATCATCAAGAAACTTCAACAAAGATACTGGTGCTGTTGCAGTTGTAGCTGCATTCATCCCACCGGTTCCTGGATTTGCCATGGGAATGAAGAAGGAGATATCTAAGCTGGCCTGTGCATACAGTAAAACAACAAATTTGACTGGATCTATACTGTTGGAACTCAACCAAGAATTAGGAGAAGTGCAAGTTGCAGCGCTCCAGAACCTTGCGACTACAGACTATCTACTGTTAAAAGAACATATGGGATGTGAACAGTTCCCAGGAATGGGTTGTTTTAATTTGTCTGATTTTTCTCAAACTATTCAAATTCAGTTAGACAATATCTATCACATCATTGATAAGTTTTCACAAATACTTAGGGTGCCTAACTGGTTTTCTTGGTTTCACTGGAGATGGCTGGTAATTGTAGGTCTGCTTTGGTTATGGAACTGTATTCCTATTATGTTAATGTGTGTGCGCAATTTAATTAGAAGTTTAAAACCTATACATGCTTACGTTACTCTACAAGAAGATATGTCAAAGAAATAATCAATCTTCCCATGTTTCCTTCCGTCTGCTACTTCTATAGCTTTTCTTCTTCCTCCCTAATTACAACCCTTAAATAGAATTCATGCCTCATATCGAATTTACCGAGTATCATAATTCTTCCAAGTGGTAAAGATACCTCAAGACAAATGCTGGGCATAAAATCCACAGGGCATAAATCTGCAAAGAAGTTAAAAGCTAACCTTTTCAAAGAATATCGCTTCTCTCTCACTTACCAACTTTACATTTCCCTGTATGGCCCCAGAAGATGACTGGTTAGCCAGAGACAGGTAAGATTCCTCAAGGGAGGAACAACCTAAGACAGGCACAGTCGCAGGGGGGCCATCAGGTGAGAAATTGGGGATCAACAGAGGTGAGGCTTAGAATCTCACCCCCTCCTTTTTTGGGAGAAATCTTCTGTATCCGTGGATGTTTTGTTACCCTTGTCTAGCTTGGATTAATACTTAGTCTATAGGCACACACCTGATCATCTACATTTCCCCTCTTACAGCACTAAACTATGTTTTCTACCTTTATCTTGCATCTACCTACCACTTCAGCATTTTATTAAAAATAATAATAATAATAAGGGAGAAATGTGTAATTGACATATAAATCAAGTATAAAAATCAAATGAATATTCATATTTGACCTGATTGTTTATAGTTCATAATGCGTGATCAATACCGAAAGTTTCTGTGATGACTGCCCTTGTGCTGTTTACCATGTAAGAACTTATTCACTATGTAAGAATTTGTTCACCATTTAAGAACTTATTTGTTATGCTTCAGAAGATTGGAGAATGATGAGAATTAGGCTTGGGGTGGATTAATGATTGTGCATTGAGTCCCCTATACAGAATTTTATTGTTGTTAACAACCATTTGATCAACAAATATGAGAGATGCCCTATCAAAAAAAAATCTCTGAGACATAAACATGAGTGACCTTTTCTTGAACATATCTCCCCAGGCAAGGGAAACAAACACAAAAATGAACAAATGGGACTATATCAAGCTGAAAAGCTTCTGTACAGCAAAGGACACCATCAATAGAACAAGGAGGTATCCTACAGTATGGGAGAATATATTCGAAAATGACAGATCCTATAAAGGGTTGACATCCAAAATATATAAAGAGCTCACACACCTCAACAAACAAAAAGCAAATAATCCAATTAAAAATGGGCAGAGGAGCTGAAGAGACAGTTCTCTAAAGAAGAAATTCAGATGGCCAACAGACACATGAAAAGATGCTCCACATTGCTTGTCATCAGAGAAATGAAAATTAAAACCACAATGAGATATCATCTCACACAAGTAAGAATGTCTACCATCCAAAAGACAAGCAACAGCAAATGTTGGTGAGGTTGTGGAGAAAGGGGAACCCTCCTACACTGCTGGTGGGAATGTAAATTAGTTCAACCATTATGGAAAGCAGTATGGAGATTCCTCAAAATGCTCAAAATAGAAATACCATTTGACCCAGGAATTCCACTTCTAGGAATTTACCCTAAGAATTCAGTACTCCACATTGAAAAAGACAGATGCACCCCTATGTTTATCACTGCACTATTTACAATAGCCAAGATATGGAACAACCTAAATGTCCATCAGTAGATGAATGGATAAAGAAGATGTGGTACATATACACAATGGAATATTATTCAGCCATAAGAAAAAAACAAATCCTTCCATTCGCAACAACATGGATGGAGCTAGAGGGTATTATGCTCAGTGAAATAAGCCAGGTGGAGAAAGACAAGTACCAAATGATATCACTCATATGTGGAGTATAAGAACAAAAGAAATCTGAAGGAACAAAACAGCAGCAGAAGCACAGAACCCAAGAATGGACTAATTGTTACCAAAGGGAAAGGGACTGGGGAGGGCGGGTGGGAAGGGTGGGGTTAGGGCAGGAAGAAAAGAAAGAGGGGGCATTACAATTAGCGTGTATAGTGTTGGGGGGCCATGGGGAGGGCTGTGCTACAGAGAGAAGACAAGTAGTGATGTTACAGCATCTTACTATGTTGATGGACTGTGACTGTGAACGGGGATGTGGGGGGGGGGACTTGGTGAAGGGGGGAGCCTAGTAAACATAATGTCCTTCATGTAATTGTAGATTAATGATACCAAAATAAAAAAAAAAGTGACTCCACTTGGCAGGGATGGTGTGGGGAAGTTGGGGTTCCTATAGCCAGGATCCTCACTGAACTTAAACCACCTGATGATGTAAATGGCCTTTTGCTTTCCGCTGCTTCTACACCTTTAGGCAATAAACTATTATTTTGCTATATAGAGAGCTCGGCCCCACTGGGCGGAGACAGAGATGCTAGTGCTCGACCTACCACTGGAAAACAAGCCGAGTATTAAAACCTTTCACCCTAAAGAATGTTGTGCTGTCAATTTCTTGGTCACACTGAATCCATAGTGAACTTGCCCAGGGGTGAAACCCATTGGCAAGACAATTGGCAAAATTAAAGGAGGGTTCATCATTGACCAAGGAAAAAGACAGGCTGCCCTTATAGGAGGGGTGCTTCAGTGGGCTGACCCTGTGAATGGGAAGACAGTAGATGGTCCCCCAATGAGTATGTGGTGTGAGGTGGCTTGTCTCCTAGAGGACTGGGCCCCACACCAAGACTGGAGGCAAGTGGAGGTGACACCTGAGGCAGTAGGGCTGCTTCTTGATAGATTGAGAGGATCATTTGAGAAGCAGAGTGCCCGTGAGGCAGCGGGGACTGTGAGTTGGCTGCTTCTCACAGTCTTAAAAAAGTCTACAGAGGAGACCCAAGAAATGGCACGAGAACACGAGCTGAAAACCTCTGTGGATTCCCTGATGAAGGAGGTGGCCTTGATGCAGGAGGAGGCAGCACGAGAGCACTGGCAGCAAGGTGCCATTAGAGATGAGATTGCAGTGCTGCCAGGTGTTCTGAAGGAGGAAGAGGCCATCAAGGAAAAGGGCGAACTCCTGAGGGAAGCACAGGCGGAGGTGGCATGAGACTATCAGCTGCAAAGCATTGAGCTGAAGGTAAGAGACCTTCTGAAGACAGAGGTAACCATTGCTGCGAGACACAGTAGAAAAGGTAAAGGTTGTAGCAGAGAAGGCACTCGGGGGAGGTGAGAGAAAGCTGCCATCATCCCCAGAAATGGAGGAGCTGGAGAAAGATGAAGGGGTGGTGTCGGAGGCACTAGCCCCTCATGTATTGAAAGCACCCCCAGTGTTTGTAAAGAAAATAAAGACCCAGCAGCTGAAAGTTCCCCAAGGAGAGGAGCAGCCCCCTCCCCAGGTCGTGGAGCACTCTATGCTCAGCCCCTATACTCAGGCTGAGCTGGTGGATTTGGGTTCCTGGTTTAGGCAGAAGCCCTCAGAGTCAATATCAGCTTGGCTCCTGCGTCTGTATGACTTAGGGGTGGATGGAATTGTTCTGTCGGGATCAGAGATGGGAAAACTGCCTTCCCTGACAGTGCAGCCTGCCTTGAGGCAGCGATTGCAAAATGAACATCAGACCCCAGGGAGTCACTCCCTCCTTGATTGGCTTATGGCTGCACATCATGCTGTGTAGCCCAGTCTGGGTGATCTGCCATCCTCTCTTGTTAGAAGGCAGACATATGCCGAACTCCAACAGGTGCTATGTGAGCTAGGCATACGGAATGCCATCTATACTCCAGAGAGTTATAACCCAGATGAAGAGATTTTCACTATTGGGATATAGGGAAATACTATAGTCCAGAGATTATAACCAATATAAAGAGATTTTCACTACTGGGATGAGAAATTCTGTACTTCAAATGGCTACTACATCCCTCTCTGGGTGTCTAGTGGCCATTTTTTCTCCTCCCTTAGCACAGCCCATAAGCGAGGTAACACATACAGTAGCAGACTTAGGAGAGGCAGAAGCAATGAGAATCTGGAAAGAAATAAGTCCTGTTACAAGAAGAATTTACAGGGCCATATGAAGGTTTCAAGGACCCAGATGTGGGTTGATTTAATACAGGCAGGAGGAGATGAAAGGAAATCAGATGGGAAGTTAAATAGGATCTTACTAGAGCTATGGCAACAGCTGAAACCAGAGCAGCAGTTCCTGCCATTAAAGCCAAAGAGGCAGAGGTCAGAGACAGAGCCACGAGTCTGGCCTGTGTGTTTACAAGACTTCCTGCTGAAGAATGAGCCAACCTCACTTGAGCCCACCCAGGAACGTGTTTGGGGAACACGGTTTGACTGAGGGAATGGTCAAGTTATCTGCCCTGTGGGAACAGGGAGGGACCAGAGGCCACATGTTGAAATAGCTATCCATAGGTCCCCAGTGAACATACAACGTGTCCTGGCTCTGGTGGACACAGTTTCTGAATATTCACTGATTCATGGTAACCCTGAGTGGTTCCCTGGGATCCCCACTGTCATACATGGATATGGGGGGAAGGCTATCAGGGTGAAAAAAAGCCCAAATCCCTTTGGGAATAGGGCATCTACCCCCAAAAGTGTATACTGTGTATATATCTCCTATTCCTGAGTATATTTTTGGGGATTGATATCCTGCAGGGTCTATGGTTGCAGACCACTGCAGGTGAGTTCAGACAGAGTATGTGTGGTGAAGGCAGTTCTGAGGGTACATGCTGGGCACCCACCCATACCTTTGTCTGTGCCTGGGTGGGTGACTAATACCAAACAATACAAACTGCCTGGAGGGCATAAAGAGATTGCAGAAACTCTCCAGGAGCTGGAAAAGATGGGTATTATAAAGCCCACCCGCAGTCCTTTCAATTCCCCAGTGTGACCTGTTAAAAAGCCAGATGGCTCCTGGCATATGACTGTGGATTTTAGAGAACTGAATAAAGTCATACCCCCTATGCATGCTGCTGTCCCCTCTATTGCAGGCTTGATGGATACCCTTAGCCATGAACTAGGAACATAACATTATGTGGTAGATTTTGCTAATGCCTTCTTTTCCATTGACATTGATGAGGAAAGTCAGGAACAGTTTGCCTTCATGTGGGAAGGATGGCAATGGACTTTCACTGTCCTCCCACAGGGATACCTCAAAAGCCCCACCATCTACCATGGACTTGTAGCCCAGGACTTGGTTACATGGGAGAAACTGCCAACTGTGCAGCTGTACCATTATATTGATGATGTCATGCTCACATCCGATTCTCTTTCAGATCTAGAATGTGCAGCACCTAGACTGCTGCAACATTTACGGGAGAAAGGATGGGCTGTGAACAGCACCAAGGTTCAGGGACCTGGTTTCTCTGTTAAATTCTTGGGGGTCATCTGGTCAGGTAAGATCATAGTTATACCAGAAGCAGTTATAGACAAAGTCCAGGCCTTTCCTACCCCCACAACTGTAACATTGCTACAGGAATTTCTGGGTCTTCTAGGCTACTGGAGGGTGTTTATACCACACTTGGCGCCAATTCTGAAGCCCTTATACCAGTTGGTACTAAAGGGCATCAGGTGGGAGTGGGGTGAGACATGTGCACCTGACTTTACTACAGCAAATCAGGCAGTCAAGGCTCTGCAGGCCTTGAGTGTGATAGACCCATCAAGGCCCTGTGAGCTGAATGTTCATGTGACTAAAGATGGTTATGGCTGGGGTCCCTGGCAGCAGCTTGAATGAACTTGCTAACCCATTGGATTCTGGTCACAACTCTGGAAGGGGGCAGCAGTAAGATACACTTTGATAGAAAAACAACTGGCTGCCATGTATCAAACCTTGTTGGCTACAGAACCCATCACTGGAATGGCCCTGATAAAGGTAATAACCACCTATCCCATCTTGGGGTAGGTATGGGACTGGACCTACAAGCCTAGGAGTGGTGTGGCACAAACACCCACACTAGCCAAGTGGGGTGCTTACCTAGAACAGCATAGTGCTCTCTCTAGTAGCCCTTTGAGTGGAGAACACCAACGCTTGTTGGGGCTGGTGACATATACTAGTGAAAAGCAGGAAGAACTTGCTTTTGAAACATTAATAGCAGAGAGTCCTTATCGGGAGGTTAGAGCCCCTATACCCGAAGATGCAAGGTATACAGATTGCTCCAGCCATGGGAAGTCCCCAAAATGGAGGGCCATAGCTTTCCATCCTAAGACTGGAACAATATGGATGGAAGATGGTGAGGGGAAGAGCAGCCAATGGGCAGAGCTGCAGGCTGTGTGACTTGTGATCAGCCAGGAGCCCTCCCCTATAGTTGTCTGCACTGACAGCTGGTCTGTCTATCAGGGCTTGACCCTGTGGCTACCAACCTGGTACCATGACAACTGTCTGGTTGGTCACCGACTCCTTTGGGGGCAAGAATTATGGCAAGACTTACGGGCCTGTGGTCAGACTAAAATAATTACAGTATACCATGTGACAGGTCATTTGCCACTTGCATTCACCGGGAAATGATGAAGCAGATAAATTGGCCCAGATACGTTGGTTAGAAGGAAACCCTGCCTCTGATGTAGCCCAATGGCTACATCAGCATTTCTTGCATGCAGGGGAAAAGACAATGTGGGCTGTATCCCGTCAGTGGGGCTTGCCTTTGACCTTTGAAGAAGTTCGTAGAGCCCGGCAGGAGTGTGTCTTGTGCTCCAAAAGAGACTTACACCAAGTTCCACAGCCACATGGAACAATAGCTAAGGCGCCTATACCCCTCATCAGGTGGCAGATAGACTATATTGGGCTGCTACCTGTGTCAGAAGGATATTGGTACGCAGTGACTTGTGTGGACACAGCTACTGGACTTCTGGTTGCTTTTCCTACCTGTTGTGCAGACCAGCAGACGACCACAAGAGGCCTGGAGCGTCTTCTTGCTGCCTATGGCCGAGCACAGGTGATTGAGAGTGATCAGGGCACCCGTTTTACTGGACATACACTGTAAGAATGGGTACAACAGCTGGGCATCAAGTGGAAGTTTCATGTGCCATGCAATCCTACTTTCGTAGGCATGTTAGTGAGGCACAATGGCTTGTTAAAATCCGGACTAAAGTCAGATACCAATAGTCTGTGGGGATGGTCAGTCCACTTATGAACCGTGCTACAGCATTTGAATGTGAAACCCCGAAAGGGAGCTTTGAGCCCCGTAGACATGTCAACACATATGGCTGCCTCCCCTATACAACTGCAAGTACAAACCAAGGAAGAATCACTGAAGCCGAGGTTCAGCCACCAGAATAACATCTTGCTGCCAGCACCAACTGCACCAAACCCTTGAGACTCCACTGAGTGGACATGGCCTTGGACCTTTAGACACATGGACCAACAATGGGTGGCTCTCCTGGCACCTTGGGGACAAGGCCTGGAAGCTGACCCTCTGTGTTTTCCTGGAATAATAGCAGAGTGGCCACCAAAGGTCAGAGTAGTATATCCTGAATACCCAGAAGGTAAGAGCATCTTACTGGAGAGTTTTGTTTTATCATTATGACCAGTGCATGCACCTCCAGTAGCACTATATATAGACCCTTCAGTAACCCCCATGGGGAAAAGAGTAAAAGTATGGTATACTAGACCTGGAAGGGACCCCCTCCCTGCTACAGTCCTATCACAGGACCACTCTCTTGCATGCATCCTACATGATGGACAAGATTTGCCTGTGTTGGTGTCATTAAAACATGTGTCGTATCACCCCTAAGGTCTTTGTGAATTGGGAACTTCCTCTGGCTTGAGGGTTATTATAATTTTGTCACCTCTATCAAAATCTAGTTGTATCTTAATTTTTGTTATTATCTCTAAGTTGTTGTTACCCTCTGTTGCTATTGTGGAATCTGGTTACAGTGCTCCAGCTTTCTCGCACAGGGACCATTGCAGAAGATTGAAAGCATGTAGATTGAAAGGCGAGAATCCTGGAGGGGTGGAGTGTGGGGAAGTTGGGGTTCGTACTGCCAGGATCCTCACTGAACTTAAACCACCTGCTGGTGTAACTGGTCTGTTGCTGGTCTGCCACTTCCACACCTGTGGGCAATAAACTATTGTTGTGCTGTATATAGAGCTTGGTGCAGTGCTCTGGATGGAGGCGGAGATGCTAGTGCTCGACCTACCGCTGGAGAAGAACCTGGGCAATAATCCCTTTCACCCCAAGAACATTGTGCTATCAATTTCTTTGGTCACACTGAATCTTTAGTGAACTTGCCCAGGGTTGAAACCCATTGGCAAGATACCTATGTTGCACGCAGTAGCTGCATACTCTCTGGATGAAGTTTGCTTACAGTATTTGGCATCTTGCTCTAAACAAGCAACCCTACTTTGTCCTTGTCTGTAGGCAGAGCTGCTGTCCTGTGGCTTCCATAATCCTCTATTTAAAATGCAGTTGCTTTGGAAACATTTCACACCTTATTATCATTTAAAATCTCTTGAGCTGCTTTTAGATGTTCTTTGAGAGTGAAGCTCCAGTTTAGGGGTTTCATGCAGTGTTCCTTAGCATGGTCACCAGACCAGCAGCCTAAACTTCACCTGGGAACCTGTTAGAAATGTAAATTCTCAGGCTCCACCTGGACCTAAACTCTAGGGTAAAGCCTAGTAACCTGTATTTTAACAAGTGCACCAGGTCATTCTGATGCATGCTAAGGTTTGAGAAGCCCTGCTATAATGGAAGGAATTTGGGCTTTGAGGCCTGACAGACCTGGGTTTGAATCTGATCTTTATTCTACTTAGGTAACCCTGGATAATAGCAACAGCTAATATTATTGAGCAATGATGTACTATTTACCAGATAATGTGCAGAGCACTTTCAAGGGATTATCGTGAGTGTGTGTGTGTGTGTGTTGTATGTAATTCCAATGGAGTTGTACATTATTCTTACCCCCTCCTTTAGAGATGAGGAAGTTGAATTCCTGAAAGCTTAAGTGAATTGCCTGAAATCTCAGTGATGGAGCTCAACTAAGGTCATTTGGCTCCCGTGTTTGAGCTTTTAAACTTCTATTTGAGTCCCAGTTCTCTCATTTTTAAAACGGGGCTAGTATTATCTTACTTCAGAGAGTTTGGAGAAATAGAAGTAATGTATTTTGGCACCAATTCTTAATAGGTAGTCCAGCTTAGTCCTGCTGAGCTGATGCTTTTAAAAAGAACCTTTCTGTAGAATCTACATTATAGATGGTATTTTTCCATAACAATGTCACCAGTAGTGTAATAGGGCAGCAGGAGAGAGATGCAGCTGTAGGAAGAGCCCTAGTGGTAGCACAGATCCAATCTCCTGCTTTTAGTTTCAGCTTTAATCCAGGGTAGACCCCTTCCCCCTTTCCATCCCCACGTTTCACCCAGGCCCAGCAGAGCTAAAGGAAGCAGCGCTCTCCATGGAAACTCCTCCCCTGCAGTGATTAGGTAGGTCCCAAGGGATCACCTTACTGGGAAACTGGTGCTGTGCTACACTCCTCCATCAGTGAGCATGGGTAGGAACAAGACTAATGGAGAGGCCTTTCCCCAAAGCCTATCCTACAAGCAGTTTGGAGATCCACACCCTGTTGTGGAAAGGAGAAATAAATGCCGCTCTTTGTTCATCTTCCTTATAGCTCTTATTTGGCCTAAGGAAAATGTGTAAGATAGATTCCTTCCTAGCCTTTCTATTGAAAGGTATCCTTCGAAAGGAGGCCATGCCCCTGCCTTTGGCCTGTTGGCAGTCAAAAAGTAGATCCTGGGCTGCTTCCATCATTATTGTGGCCCCCTTTCTCAGTGACTGTCCTTATTTCAGTTTTGAACATAGTAGGTATACAATCCATTTCTTCATTTAACCATTGTTAGTTGAGCAACTATTATGTGCCAGGCATTGTTCCTAGGTTCTGGAGAATCAGAGGTGAATGAATAAAACAAGCAAATGCTTGATGAAATAACTTAAATGAAATCAGATTGAATTGCTCAGCTCCAGGCAAGACTCTGAACTAAGTCAGTACTGAAAAAGATCCCAAATGATTTTTAAAATACTTTGTTTCATGAATATTAAGCAATTAGTCTGTATGAGACACTATTCTAGCTGTTGATAATACAGCAGTGTATAAGGTCTTTGCTTTAATAGAACTTATTTTCTTAAAGAGGAATACATGTGTGAGGGGCTGAAGCAGTTTCAGACATAAAAACAGGACACAAAGCTCTCTGTAAAGTTAGCCCCAGACCCTAGTCATGTACCAACTTCTGAGAAACTAAAGGAAAAGATATAAATGCCATGAGAAATAGGATGTTCAACTAACTCCAGGCTATTTTTGCTTCTATACATTGCTTTGTTAGAGACCAGCAGCAGGTGGGCAAAACAGGATGCTTAAGCCCCCTGAGCATTAAACAAGGAATACAGCTAGCTGAATTTAGGCGAAGGCGGAAAAGTTGCAAAAACTAAGCAGGATGCGATAAAAATGCTTAAAAGGATGTTGTAACAGGGGCTCGGGGCTGCACTTGGAGAGCTTGCTCCTTGGCAGACGCCGGCTGACTAAAATAAAGGCTCCCTTTTTATAATCTACTTTTCTGTGAGGACCTGTTTCCTTACTCCTGCTCCAGTGTGCCCGATCTGAGACCCACAGCATTTGGGGGCTCATCCAGGATCGGGCATGATCATTGAGCAGTTCTTTAGATATCTTGAGATCGCTGACCACTCGTGGGCCCACGGGTATCAGCGTGTCCTCAACTGTCAGTTTCTAAGGAGCCATCTGGAAATCCTCCGGAGGTTAGTCTGGTTCTGGTTCTGGTTCTGGTTCTGGTTCTGGTTTGAGCGCTCATTTGACTCAACGGGGAGGCTGGACGCAGCATTACTCCCCGAGTCAGGGGCAGAGGCCAGACGTCGCCCTCCCCATCTGTCTGGTTCTCTGTGGTGGCCACCTGACGTGCGCAAGAGGTATAGTGTGTCTTTTATATGTTCTTTTATGAGAAGTATTGCTAACTGTAGTCATTACATCTCAATCTGTATGTTTGTGTGTCTAAGTGTGTAAATGAAAAATATTTTTCTACTTCCGGATGGTATTAATAAAAATTGATTTAAAGCAAGTGCTTGTGAAAATTGGGCATTCTAAAACTTCCAGAAAATTCTAATAAAAGATATTAAGCTTTAATGCTACATTTAAGTTAAACTGAAATGGACATGTCCTTATGGTTATCAGCTGCCTAGGTTTACCTAAAGTCATTTAAGTTGATGTTATCTGCTAAATCTTTCAAGAATAAAAAGCTTAGAGGCTTGACTTTGTCTAATATTCAGTAAAGGTTTTGTAAGTAATCTAGCATAGTTGTTAGGAATGAATAAAGTAAGTGTAGCACGTGAACATCTTAATAATAATTGTGTTACAGTGTGTTACACTGTATATACCTACAAACAACCTGTGAATTTTTGTAGTAACCTAAACCCTTAAAGTTTTGCTAAGTTTAGACATATTTTGTGCTTAGTGAGACTGTGCTGCAAAGCACGCGGTTCCAGAAATTATAAAATGTATTCATAAATTTGTCAATCTAAAGAATGCTAGTGTAACAGTTTACAATAGCCTACTTCTCAGTGTACACTGAAAATTAAGGTTCCTATTGGTTTTAGGTTCTAATAAAACTACTTAAAGTAATAAGGAAAACATTTCTGCATGCTAAAGAATGTGTCTTTTGATAAAAGAATGTAACTTTATTCTAAAGTACAACTGTTTATTTAAAGAGGAATATGGTCATGCTATATAAAATTAAAGCAAATAAGTCTTGATATCAAGTATACAGCAAAATTAGAATTTTGTTTTCAGTTACAAGGACAAAGTTTTCTTAAACAGTCTGCTCTTAATGTTGAAAGATTGCAAAGAGTTCTCCAATTGTTTTATCAAAGCAGTTTCTCATGCTTAAAGTCTCAATGAGTTGTCTGAGTATTTAAGAAAATGAGATCTTAATATTAAAAGGACTAAAAGCTGTGCTAACACTGTAACCTTCTGTATTTGTCTTTGAGGTATTTTGTTGTCATTCTGGTTAAATGGATAAGTATTGCTTCATGGCAACCTATCATCCTATTTAAGCAAGTGCCAAAGTAACTTTCTTCTGACAACTTCCCAAAATCAAATTCAAAAAGGTGCTTTGACCTCTAGTTAACTCTGATATGTTCCAGAGGGCCCCTGAAACATGTCAGAGGAATTTATTTTTCCCATTGGGGAAAGCATTTGGCTAATTTCGCTTATTTATCTGATAATATAATTACTTGCTTAATTACCTGGAAAGCACTGCCAAAGAGAATGATGCTAAACTTTGTTACTGAATGTTTTTTTGTTACAGAAATATCCGAATTTCTTTATGTCAACTGTCTTACAGTAAGCACTCATCAGATCTTGAACCATTGTCATTTGTAAGTCTTTTGTCATTTATAGTCACTGTTTTATTACTCCTACAGTAGTAAAGAACTAGATTTCAGCAGAACAGGTATTTATTGGTTACATAAGATTAAGTAAACTAAGGAAGATGATTTTGTGGCTTTTTGTTTCAAATGTTGCTGTTAAAGTGTTTTAAGCTTTTCTCTTAAGCTGACAACAGTTTAGTGGATGACTGTCTTTATAAGCAGAATTGAAACTTTATCTTTCTCTCTACCTGATCCCTCCAGAATTTAAAAACTCTCAGTGACTATTTTTATATTTCATGGCAGTATGTTTATTTGCATAAGTTCAATAAGAATCTGCTTTTCTTGTAAGAGGACCAATTAAAAACACTGGTTATATTACCAAGGTTTTGACTGGAATGTTATACCTGAGAGACATGTGCATAAACTCAGATATGAACAGCTTTAAGGAACAGGTTGACTTTATAAAGCCAACAAAGCCCCTTGGAAGAACTGGCCTGGTACCTTGCTTACAGGGTTCCCAGTAGCCTTACCAGGTGAGTAAGGAAGGTCACTTCCTGGCAGGTGCAGGAACCTCAGGATGTCTTGGAGACCTCAAGAAGAGAAGAATTCACCCAAATCTACAGGTACTGCAGGCAAAACCTGATGGCAAGTCTGGCTTGGCTTTCTGGCCTCAAGAGGCCTTTAAAAGTTCAATCTGAAACTCCTTATAAAAAGTTCCAGCAAAGCACATTTTTAAAAGCCTATGTAATCAATTGCTCTTCTTGATGCACTTACGCAAATTCCCAAGCCAAGTGTTAATTATTTTCTTAATCTGGTTACTTCTAATAAAAATGAGGGTGATGTTAGAGAAAAGTGTTGTTTCAATAATGCAGCCTTTATCTATACTAAATACTAATACCAGTCATTGAGACATAAACTAGATCCAGAATTCTAGTTTCCCCCAAATATCTATGATTCTCTAAATGTGTTAGTTTTCTTCCATGATTTCAGTTAAACTTTTACTATTTCTAGTTCTTGTATTCAACCATGCATTCTTAATCTCATCAAGTTTGTCCTTCCAGAATAGAAAATTCAACTCCAGATATTGTTATTTAACCTAATAACACAATTTGTTCTATCTTGCCTAGAAGCCGTAAAACTACAAATAGTAATAGAAATGGAACCTGGAATAGAAGTGCCTATCTTCTGAGGCCCTCACAACTGACCACTGATGGAGACCTAACTGCACCCTTTACTGCGCCCCTTCTCAGCATGAAGCAGTCAGAGCAGTCATCGCCCCCTTTCCCTAGCAGCAGCTAAAGTCTCTGTCTGTAGAGGGGAAAATGTAGAGGGAGTCAGGGACCATGGGCTTAGACAGACTAGAGTGAGGGCCTCCGGAAAAAGGATGGCAAGATATTTACAGTCAAAGCAATGTAACAATGTAAAGTCCCTATTGAAACTCTGTGTTCAGCATTATGCAAAGTCAAGGTCACACTAATTCTCTAGCATAAAGATACCAGACTAGGAATATAGACATCTTCAGTGAAAACAGTTAAAGGTCAAAAGGCCAGGAGCAACTTGGCCTGGAATGTTTGAGTGTTCCTCAAGGTATCTCAACATAACCCGTGACTTCACTGTAAACAGCCCATCTGCCACATAGTTTGCTTGTACCAGCAGATTAACCCCTTGTTTGTCTGAGCAATTAATAACAGCTGGTGTAGGGGAACCAAGGGTAGTCGAGCTCTGTATTTTAGTTCACATCCTCCCTCAAGTTTACCTCTATAATGGGGAAGCTAGTAGGGAACATATGGGCTTAGTATATTCCCTTAGAACAAAAAGAGCAGCCCCATCTTAGTGCCCCTCCTAGTTGGGCTGAGAATAGCAAGATCAGTAGCAGTAGCAACTGCTTCTTTTGTTGTAAATGATGCCAATTTCAAAGTGCTCAATAAACAAGTAGATAAAGATCTAGGGATGTTAGAGAGCTCGGTCCATCAGTTAGAGTCAGCTGTAGACTCCCTAGCAGAAGCAGTCTTGCAGAATAGGAGAGGGCTGGACCTCCTCTTCATGAAACAAGGAGGATTTTGCATGGCATTAGGTGAAACCTGCTGCTTCCATGCAAACAAATTAGGCATTATTCGAGATACCCTAGCTATAATGAGACCGAACCTCAAAGAAAAAGAGGTTCAGAAGAAAGCAACAGCAAACTGGTATCAAGGCCTGTTCTCATGGTCCCCTTGGCTAATGACCCTCCTGACAGCCCTTGCAGGTACCTTCACTCTCCTTCTGCTTATAGTAACTGTAGAGCCCTGTGTTATGAATTGCCTCATGAGTTGTATTTAGAGGAGATTAGTGGCAGTAAAGCTACTTTTCATTAGAGAACGTTACCAAGCCTAAAAAAAAAAAAAAAAAAACCCACATAAAACTGAAGAGTCAATGGTTTGACTCTGTTACAAGGAGAGGGGGGAATGTGAGGGGCTGAAGCAGTTTCAGACCTAAAAATAGGACACAAAGCTCTCTGTAAAGTTAGCCCCAGACCCTAGTCACGTACCAACTTCTGAGAAACTAAAGGAAAAGATATAAATGCCATGAGAAACAGGATGTTCAACTAACTCCAGGCTATTTATGTTTCTATACATTGCTTTGTTAGAGACCAGCAGTATCACACGTTTCCTGCAGCAGGTGGGCAAAACAGGATGCTTAAGCCCCCTGAGCATTAAACAAGGAATACAGCTAGCTGAATTTAGGCGAAGGCGGAAAAGTTGCAAAAACTAAGCAGGATGCGATAAAAATGCTTAAAAGGATGTTGTAACAGGGGCTCGGGGCTGCACTTGGAGAGCTTGCTCCTTGGCAGACGCCGGCTGACTAAAATAAAGGCTCCCTTTTTATAATCTACTTTTCTGTGAGGACCTGTTTCCTTACTCCTGCTCCAGCGTGCCCGATCTGAGACCCACAACACATGTAATAAGCAAGTATAAAAATAAGATAATGATGTTTGATGGTGATAAGTGCTACAAAGATAATGATTTAGAAAGTCACCAATGTTGGGGTGGAGGGTTACTTTAAATATGAGGCCATAAAGAGGAGAAAGAACTAGCCCTGGAAATATCTAAAAGAAGAGCATTGCAGGCAAGGGGAACATTATTTGCAAAGTCTCTAAGCTGGGAATAGTTTGGCTTGTTCAAGGAATTGAAAGAAATTGGAGCAAGGTAGAGAATAAAGAGGTAAGTGGAGATTGAGTCATCTAGGCCTGCTAGGCTGAGATAGGAGTTTGAATTTCTGTTCCCATGTGATGCAAAGTCATTGGAGAGTTCTAAGCAGTGTACATACATGATATGATTTGTGTTTTTATGAGAACACTCTGGCAAGCTGTGTAGAAAATGAATTATGCAAGGGAAAGAGTATAAACTGAGAGTCCATTGTAGTAGAGATGGCAATAATCCATTTAATTTTTAAAGTTGTGACAATACAAGTATGCAATATAAGCAACAAATTTAACAGATTCAATATGCATGCCTTGAGTTTAAATTAGTGGCTTGCAAAAGTGTCATGTTTCCTCTCATCTCTGTTAACTGGCACCCTCTCAGGTTAGAACTAAGGCCAAAAAAGTCTTTCTAATTTACAACACTTTTTCCATACAGGGCTGTATATGTGCATATGTGTGCATATGATAGCTCAGTGTCTTTTCAACTAGTTTTCTAAAATAAATTATGGCCCTACCTAATTTATAGATATACAACCCAAGGAGCAAAAACAGTAAAATTGTAAAATTTAAAGTAACACAAGAGTATGTTTATGCTTGCAGAAAAAATACTCTCTAAACCCTGTTTATGAAATCTCAGATTTACAAATCAGATAAATTAGGAGGTAATTATTCACATTATAAATTCTTTCTTTGTTGTTCTTTCCAAACATTCACTAACCTGTTCTTTTTAAATAGCAATTTCTCTAGTGCAGTTAAGTTTTTGTTTACAGATCATGAACCAATCATTACTAATCATTAACTGGATGACAGTGGGGCTAGAGTGCAGAGAAATTCAATTCAATTCAATAAACATCATTTATTGAGGTCTACTTTGTACAAATAAGGAAAAGGTAGGTCCCAGGGAAAATATAAAGATAAATAAGGAAGCACTAAACATCATGAGGGAAGATGTCCAGTACACAACTAGTTTTAACATGAGACAGTCTATAACAGAGGTCGGTAAAGAAGTGCTGTAAAACATGGAAAGAACAATTTGTTCTCATTGAGAGAGGAGGGGAAGCCTTCATATAAATCAATTTTCTTTTATTTACTCATTAAACAGAATTCATTGAGACCCACTATGTGCCAGAAACTGTGATAGATGCTGAAACTACCATGGTGAGGATGACCATAAAGAAGCCATTACAATCTAGTGTGATTAGGACTATGAAAGGAAGAGTACAGACTGCAATGGGAGTACAGAGGAGTGGCATCAAGTAGTAGCCCTGGATAGTCTTCTTGGAAGTGTCATCAGGCATAGAGGAAGAGGATAGTTTAGTCACATATGAGGTGGGGTGAGAATGGAGGACAGTGTTCAAAGTAGAGGAAGCAGCAGGTGATACTTGGAGGTATGCACAGGGAATGGAAGAGAGAGAGAGAGAATAGGATGAATGAAAATAATAATTCTGATTTTTAATTGGAAGAGCCATAGTTTGAATCTGCAGCAGGATTTTGTATTGTTACTCTTTAGCAATCAGATTCTTTTTCACTAGCCATTCTCAATGAATTGTCTTTGGTTAATACAAATAAATATTCAATAAGAAATAGTGAAGTAGCTCTACCATCATTCTTATTTTCTCAACTAGTCCTGAGTACGTTGCAAAAGAGGGGTGAGATGACCATTCCTGGGTGTTTTTCCGTTGCAGCACTGCATCTAATTAGTTGTTTGGCTTCAGATAATGTCAGCAGGCTCGTAGAGGACAGCAACACACACACAAATTTGTTTTCAGAGATTTGCACCCCAAACCAACCCTTGTGGGTCTGCTGGAGATGACTGCCTTCATTTGGTAGGGGCAAAGCTGGCCCTTATGTGGGGCTTTCAGAGTTAATATGATGCCGGGGTTCTTGTTCACGAAGCCAAAGAATGAGCTTCACAAACAGTCAAGGTAGTAGAGCAAGGTACAGGCTTTTATTTAGAGATAAAGTGAAAGAACAGAGCTCCTGGCTCACACCAGGAGGGGACAAGAGTCCATAGTGGTGCGTTGTCTAGGGCTTTTTATAGGGAGTTGAGGATTTTTCGAGAACAAGAAAAAAAGCTTAGGGGTGTGGATTTATTAAGTGGTCCCAGGATATTTAGAATTAACTTAACACAAGTAACCTCCTGCTCTGCTGATTTCTCCCTGAGACACCAGCACCTTGGTCTGGGGGCATATGAAACAAGGCCACCTGCTCGGCCCCCAAGGTGGGCTGAGGTATTGTTTGCTAAAGAGTAAGTTAAGAATTTCTAACGTCTTAACTTCTTGGGTATTAAAACGTAAATCTTATCTTTAAGGTGGAATCCTTCTTGCCTTTTACTGTGTTGTTTATGCCTGAGCTTAGTTGCTAAATTAGTTGACCAGTTTGCAAAATCACCTGAGGGAGGAAAGACAGCACCTGGGCTGGCCTTTTAGCATGCTAAGGTGAATTTTACACATGATTATAAATGATTAGCATAAAAACATGTGCTACTCTTCTTTATCTGGGTTATATTAACTGCTCTCACTGAAGAATGACTCTAGAGCTTAATGTTTAATACAGAGTTTGGTAGGGGGTTTCCTTGCATGTAGTTACATTGCTCTGACTGCAAATATCCTGCCTTGCTTTTTCTGGAGGCCCTCACCCTACGCTGACTACACCCACGGTTCCTGACTCAAATGAACACCTTGTCACTTATGACATGTTCCAGAGAAAATAAAGACATCTGGTTACTTTTACATACTTTAAAAATACTGTCTTATAATAATTTATTACATTTTGATACTTCAAGCAGTCTCCACACTACATATTTTACTTTGTCAAATGGAAACAACAGCACTTTTTAAAAACTTTTTTTGGTGAAATATAACACACATACACAAAAATGCATGAAATATAAATGTATAACTTGACAAATTATTTTAAAGTAAACAGTTGGCTAATCCCCACCCAGTAAGTCTCTGGAATTTGTGTGGAGCACATGTTGTGTGTGTGTGCATACACACGTGCATGGATGGAAATGTGCTGTGCATATGTGTTATATTTTCTTAAATGAAACATGACTGATCACATAGTTTGACAATGACTGTTGTCACTGTTGTCAGCACTGTGCTGGAAGTTTGGCATTCATTGTCACACTTCATCGTCATAATTGCCCCATGAGATGAAATGAGACTCACAGTGACTTGTACATGTTCATCCAGCCAGACTTGACATAGGCCACTCAGCTGCTCTCAGGAGAAAGACTGGGCTTTCCCAAAGAAGACTACTGAGTGAACGGGATAAGTCAGGCTGTGTCTCAAACACCTTATGGAGATGTAGAACAGTTCTGAAGGAAGGAGCTTTAAATCATATTTATCAGGAGGGCATGGCAAGCTGTTCATGCTGGTGGGACTGGGTAGGCAAACTTTCTAAGAAGGGTGGATCTTTGCAATATATTCAGGCTCAAGTCCTGCATGTGCCGTTTACCAGCAAGTCACTTCAGTTTTCCAAAACTCAGTTTTTAAAATCTGTGAAATGGTAAGCTGTAACTCACAGTATTTCTGTGAGGATTAAATGTGACAAGTGATATGAAGAACCCTTGCAAATTAGACTGTATTATACAAATGTTAAGTGTCATTATCATTTCCTACTCTTACCTCTGTTAACGCACTTTTTAATGTTTTTTTTAAATTAAGGTATCATTGTTATACACTCTTATGAAGGTTTCACATGAGCAACATTATGGTTACTACATTACCCCATATTACGAAGTCTCCACCATATACCCCATTACAGTCACTGACAATCAGTGTAGTAAGATGCTATCCATAGCATCACTACTTGTCTACTCTGAGCTATACAGCCTTCCCTGTGCCCACCCTACATTATGTGTGCTAATCATAATGCCCCTTAATCCCCTTCTTCCTCCCTCCACACCCACCCTCCCCTACCCCTTCCCTTTGGTAACCACTAGTCACTTCTTGGTTCTGTGAGTCTGCTGCTGTTTTGTTCCTTCAGTTTTTCTTTGTTGTTATACTCCACAGATCAGTGAAATTATTTGTTTCTTGTCTTTCTCTGCCTGGCTCATTTCACTGACCATAATACTCTCTAGCTCCTTCCATGCTGTCACAAATGGCAGGATTTGTTTTCTTCTTATGACTGAATAATATTCCATTGTGTATATGTACACCATCTTGTTTAACCATTTATCTATTGATGGACACTTAGGTTGCTTCCATGTCTTGGCTATTGTAAATAGTGCTGTGATAAACATAGGGGGGCATATATCTTTTTGAATCTGTGATCTTGTTTTATTTGGGTAAATTCCTGGGAGTGGAATTCCTGGGTCAAATGTTATTTCTAATTTTCATTTTTTGAGGGACCTCCATATTGCTTTCCACAATAGTTGAACTAATTTACATTCCCACCAGCAGTGTAGGAGGGATCCCCTTTCTCTGCATCCACACCAGCATTCGTTGTTCCTTGTCTTTTGGATGGTCGCCATCCTAACTGGTGTGAGGTGCTATTTCATTGTGGTTTTAATTTGAATTTCCCTGATGATTAGCGATGTGGAGCATCTTTTCATGTGCCTGTTGGCCATCTGAATTTCTTCTGTGGAGAAGTGTCTGTTCAGATCCTCTGCCCATTTTTTAAAAGATTTTGATATCATTAATGTACAATTACATGAGCAACATTATGATTACTAGACTCCCCCAATTATCAAGTCCCCACCACATACCCCATTACAGTCACTGTCCATAGGCACAGTAAGATGCTATAGAACCACTACTGGTCTTCTCTGTGTAATTCTGCCTTCCCCTTGCCCCACCCCTACATTATGTGTGCTAATCGTAATGCCCCCATTTTCCCCTTATCCCTGCCTTCCCTCCCATCCTCCCCAGTCCCTTTCCCTTTGGTAACTGTTAGTTCATTCTTGGGTTCTGTGATTCTGCTGCTATTTTGTTCCTTCAGTTTTTTCTTTGTGCTTATACTCCACAGATGAGTGAAATCATTTGATACTTGATTTTCTCCACCTGGCTTATTTCACTGAACATAATACCCTCTAGCTCCATCCAAGTTGTTGCAAATGGTAGGATTTGTTTTCTTCTTATGGCTGAATAATATTCCATTGTGTATATGTACCACATCTTCTTTATCCATTCATCTAGTGATCGACACTTAGTTTGCTTCCATTTCTTGGCTATTGTAAATAGTTCTGTGATAAACATAGAAGTGCATATATCTTTTTTAATCTCTGAACTTGTTTTACTTTGGGAAATTCCTAGGAGTGGAATTCCTGGGTCAAATAGTACTTCTATTTTGAGATTTTGAGGAACCTCCATACTGCTTTCCACAATGGTTGAACTAATTTACATTCCCACCAGCAGTGTAGGAGGGTTCCCCTTTCTCCATATCCTTGCCAACATTTGTTTTTTGTCTTTTGGATGTTGGCCATCCTAACTGGTGTGAGGTGATATCTTATTGTGGTTTTAATTTGCATTTCTCTGAGGATTAGCTATGTGGAGCTTCTTTTCATTTGCTTCTTGGCCATCTGAATTTCTTCTTTGGACAAGTGTCTATTCAGCTTCTCTGCCCATTTATTAATTGGATAATTTGCTTTTTGTTTGTTGAGGTGCATGTGCTCTTTGTATATTTTGGATGTCAAACCCTTATCGGATATGTCATTTATGAATATATTCTCCCACACTGTAGGATGCCTTTTTGTTCTATTGATGGTGTCCTTTGCTGTATAGGAGCTTTTTAGTTTGATATAATTGCACTTGTACATTTTTGCTTTTGTTTTCCTTGCCTGGGGAGATATGTTCATGAAGAAGTTGCTCATGTTTATATTCAAGAGAGTTTTGCCTATATTTTCTTCTAAGAGTTTTATGGTTTCATGACTTACATTCAGGTCTTTGATCCATTTCCAGTTTAAATTCAGTATGAAGTTGGACAATGATCCAGTTTCATGCTCTCACATGTAGCTGTCCAGTTTTGCCAACACCAGCTGTTGAAGAGGCTGTCATTTCCCCATTGTATATCCATGGCTCCTTTATCGTATACTAATTGACCATATATGCTTGGGTTAATATCTGGACTCTCTATTCTGTTCCACTAGTCTATGGTTCTGTTCTTGTGCCAGTACCAAATTGTCTTGATTACTGTGGCTTTGTAGTAGAGCTTGAAGTTGGGAGGCAAGATAACCCCCACTTTATTCTTCCTTCTCAGGATTGCTTTGGCTATTTGGGGTCTTTTTTGGTTCCATATGAATTTTAGATCTATTTGTTCCAGTTCGTTGAAGAATGCTGTCAGTATTTGGATAGGGATTGCATTTAATCTGTAGGTTGCTTTAGGCAGAATGACCATTTTAACAATATTATTTTTTCCTACCCAAGACCATGGGATGAATTTCCATTTATTAGTGTCCTCTTACTTTCTCTTAAGAGTGTCTTGTAGTTTTCAGAGTATAGTTCTTTCACTTCCTTTGTCAGGTCTATTCTGAGGTATTTTATTCTTTTTGATGCAATTGTCAATGGAATTGTTTTCCTGATTTCCCTTTCTGCTAGTTCATCATTAATGTATAGGAATGCAACAGATTTCTGTGTATTAATTTTGTATCCTGCAACTTTGCTGAATTCAGATATTAGTTCTAGTAGCTTTGGAGTGGAGTCTTTAGGGTATTTTATGTACACTATCATGTCATCTGTGATAGTTTGAGTTCTTCCTTATCAGTCTTGATGTCTTGTATTTCTTTGTCTTGTCTGATTGCCATGGCTAGGACCTCCAGAATTATGTTGAATAAAAGTGGGGAGAGTGGGTATCCTTGTCTTATTCCCAATCTTAGGTGAAAAGCTTTCAGCTTCTTGCTGTTAAGTATGATGTTGGCTGTGGGTTTGTCATATATGGCCTTTATTATGTTGAGGTACTTTCCCTCTATACCCATTTTGTTGAGAGAGTTTTTATCATGAATGGATGTTGAATTTTGTTGAATGCTTTTTCAGTGTCTATGGAGATGATCATGTTGTTTTGCCTGTCTTTTTGTTGATGTGGTGGATGATATTGATGGATTTTCGAGTGTTGTAAAATCCTTGCATAACTGGGATGTATCCCACTTAATCATGGTGTATGATCCTCTTGATGTATTTTTGAATTCGGGTTGCTAATATTTTGTTGAGTATTTTTGCATCTATGTTCATCAGGGATATTGGTCTGTAATTTTCTTTCTTTTTTTTTTGTGGTGTCCTTTCCTGGTTTAGGTATTCGAGTGATCCTGGCTTCAAAGAATGAGTTTGGGAATATTCCATCCTCTTCTGTTTTTTGGAAAACTTTAAGTATAATGGATATCATGTCTTCTCTAAATGTCTGATAAAATTCAGCGGTGAAGCTATCTGGTCCAGGGTTTTGTTCTTGTTTAGTTTTTTGATTACCAATTCAATTTCCTTGCTGTTAATTGGTCTGTTCAGACTTACTGCTTCTTCCTGGGTCAGCATTGGAAGGTTGTATTTTTCTAGGAAGTTGTCCATTTCTTCTAGGTTTTCCAGGTTGTTAGCATGTAACTTTTCACAGTATTCTCTAATAATTCTTTATATTTCAGTGGTATCCGTTGTGATTTTTCCTTTCTCATTTCTATTTCTGTTTATGTGTGCAGATCCTCTTTTTTCTGCATAATTATGGCTAGGGCTTTATCTATTTTGTTTATTTTCTCAAAGAACCAGCTCTTCGTTACATTAATTCTTCCTACTGTTTTATTCTTCTCAATTTTATTTATTTCTCCTCTGATCTTTATTATGTCCCTACTTCTGCAGCCTTTGGGCCGCATTTGTTCTTCTTCTAGTTTCATTAATTTTGACTTTAGACTGTTTTTTTAGATTTGTTCTTCCTTCTTTAAATAGGCCTGTATTCCTATATACGGTCCTCTTTGAAGTGCCTTTGCTGCATCCCACAGAAGTTGGGGCTGTGAGGTGTTGTGCTAATTTATCTTCATATATTTCTTTTTTTATTTTTCTTTATTTTTATTTTATTATCATTAATCAACAGTTACATGAAGAACATTATGTTTACTAGGCTCCCTCCTTCACCAAGTTCCCCCACACACACCCCATTACATTCACTGTCCATCCACGTAGTAAGAAGCTGTAGAAAAACTACTTGTCTTCACTGTGTTGCACAGCCCTCCGCATGCCCCCCTACATACTAATTATACATGCTAATCATAATACCCCCTTTCTTTTTCCCCACCCTTATCCCTCACTTCCCACCCATCCTCCCTAGTCCCTTTCCTTTTGGTAACTGTTAGTCCATTCTTGGGTTCTGTGATTCTGCCGCTGTTTTGTTCCTTCAGTTTTTCTTTATTCTTATACTCCACATATGAGTGAAATCATTTGATACTTGTCTTTCTCAGCCTGGCTTATCTTCCCTGAGCATAATACCCTGTAGCTCCATCCATGTTGTTGCAAACAGCCTTATTTTATAGATGAGGTAAACAAGGATCAGCAAGGCTAAGTAATTTGTTCATAGCTAGTAAGTGGAAGAGACAGGGTTCCAGTCCAGGCCATGTGATCACCAAGACCACACTCTTTCCCACAACATTCCACTGACAAGTATCATTAGGATTCTCTTCACATAGGGTGCATGTGTCTTTTTCAAACTGGGCTGCTGAATTCTTAGGGTAAATTCCTAGAAGTGGAATTCCTGGGTCAAATGGTATGTCTATTTTGAGCTTTTTGAGGAACCTCCATAGTGCTTTCCACAATGGTTGAACTAATTTCCATTCCCACCAGCAGTGTAGGAGGGTTCCCCTTTCTCCACAACCTTGTGAACATGTGTTGTTGTTTGCCTTTTGGATGGTGGCGACCCTTGCTGGTGTGAGGTGATATCTCGTTGTGGTTTTAATTTGCATTTCTCTGATGACTAGAGATGTGCAGCATCTTCTCATGTGTCTGTTGGCCATCTGAATTTCTTGTTTGTAGAACTGTCTGTTCAGATCCTCTGACCATTTTTTAATTGGATTATTTGCTTTTTATTTGTTGAGTTGCGTGAGCTCTTTATATATTTTGGATGTCAACCCTTTATCAGATCTGTTATTTATGAATATATTCTCCCATACTGTAGGGTACCTTTTTGTTCTATTGATGGTGTTCTTTGCTGTACAGAAAGTTTTCAGCTTGATATAGTCCCACTTGTTCATTTTTGCTTTTCTTTCCCTTGCCAGTGAGATATGTTCATAAAGAAGTCTCTCATATTTATGTACAAGAGATTTTTGCCTATGTTTTTTTCTAGGAGATATATGGTTTCATGACTTTCATTCAGGTCTTTGATCCATTTCGAATTTACTTTTGTGTATGGTGTTAGACAGTAATCCAGTTTCATTCTCTTAAATGTATCTGTCCAGTTTTGCCAGCACCATCTGTTGAAGAGACTGTCATTTCCCCATTGTATGTCCATGGCCCCTTTATCAAATATTAGTTGACCATATATGTTTGGGTTAATGTTTGGAGTCTCTATTCTGTTCCATTGGGCTGTGGCTCTGATCTTGTGCCAGTACCAAACTGTCTTGATTAATGTGGCTTTGTGGTAGAGCTTGAAGTTGGGGAGCGAGATCCCCCCCCCCAACTTTATTCTTCCTTCTCAGGATTGCTTTGGCTATTTGAAGTCTTTGGTGTTTCCATATGAATTTTTTGAACTATTTTTCCAGTTCACTGAAGAATGTTTATGGTAATTTGATAGGGATTGCATCAAATCTGTATATTGCTTTGGGCAGGATAGCCATTTTGATAATATTAATTCTTCCTAGCCAAGAGCATGGGATGAATTTCCATTTGTTAGTGTCCTCTTTAATTTCTCTTAAGAGTGTCTTATAGTTTTCAGGGCATAGGTCTTTCACTTCCTTGGTTAGTTTTATTCCTAGGTATGTTATTCTTTTTGATGGATCTGTGAATGTAATTGTTTTCCTGATTTCTCTTTCTATTAGTTTACTGTTTGTGTGTAGGAAAGCCACAGATTTCTGTGTGTTAATTTTGTATCCTGCAAATTTGCTCTATTCCAATATCAGTTCTAGTAGTTTTGGAGTGGAATCTTTAGGGATTTTTATATACAGTATCATGTCATCTTCAAATAGTGACAGTTTAACTTCTTCTTTACCAGTTTGGATTGGTTGTATTTCTTTGTTTTGTCTAATTCCTGTGGCTAGGACCTTCAGTACTATACTGAATAACAGTGGGGAGAGTGGGCATCACTCTCCTTTTCCTGATCTCAGAGGAAAAGTTTTCAGCTTCTCGCTGTTCAGTATGATGTTGGCTGTGTGGTTTCCATATATGGCCTTTATTATTTTGAGGTACTTGCCCTGTATACCCATTTTGCTGAGAGTTTTTTGATGAATGCATGTTGAATTTTGTCGAATGCTTTTTCAGCATCTATGGAGATGATCATGTGTTTTTTTTGTCTTTTTTTGTTGTTTATGGGGTAATGTTGATGGCTTTTCGAATGTTGTACCATCCTTGCATCCCTGGGATGAATCCCACTTAGTCATGGTGTATTGTCCTTTTGATGTATTTTTGAATTCAGTTTGCTAATATTTTGTTGAGTATTTTTGCATCTATTTTCATCAGGGATATTGGTCTGTAATTTTCTTTTTTGGTGGGGTCTTTGCCTGGTTTTGGTAGTAAGGTAATATTGGCTTCATAGAATGGGTTTGGGAGTATTCCCTCCTCTTCTATTTTTTGGAATCCTTTAAGGAGAATGGGTATTATGTCTTCTCTGTATGTCTGACACAATTCGTAGGTAAATCCACCTGGCCTGGGGGTTTTGTTCTTTGGTAGTTTTTCAATTACTGCTTCAATTCCTTTGCTGGTAATTGGTTTGTTTAGATTTTGTATTTCTTCCTTGGTCAGTCTTGGAAGGTTGTATTTTTCTAAGAAGTTGTCCATTTTTTCTAAGTTTTCCAGCTTGTTAGCATATAGGTTTTCATAGTATTCTCTAATAATTCTTTGTATTTCTATGGGGTCCATCATGATTTGCCCTTTCTCGTTTCTGATTCTGTTGATGTGTGTTGATTCCCTTTTTCTCTTAATAATTCTGGCTAGAGGATTTATCTATTTTGTCCATTTTCTCAAACAACCAGCTTTGGTTTCATTGATTTTTCTATTATTTTATTCTTCTCAATTTTATTTACATCTTCTCTGATCTTTATTATGTCCCTCCTTCTGCTGACTTTAGGCCTCATTTGTTCTTCTTTTTCCAATTTCGATAATTGTGACTTTAGACTATTCATTTGGGATTGTTCTTCCTTCTTTAAATATGCCTGGATTGCTATATACTTTCCTATTAAGACTGCTTTCGCTGCTTCCTACCTAAGTCGGGGCTTTGTGTTGTTGTTGTCATTTGTTTCCATATATTGCTGGATCTCCATTTTGATTTGGTCATTGATCCATTTACTTTTTAGGAGCATATTGTTAATCCTCCATGTGTTTTTGAGCCTTTTTGCTTCCTTTGTACAGTTTATTTCTAGTTTTATATATTTGTGGTCTGAAAAGTTGGTTGGTAGGATTTCAATATTTTTGAATTTACTAAGGTCTTTTTGTGGCCTTGTATGCGGTCTATTCTGGAGAATGTTCCATGTTCACTTGAGAGGAATGTGTATGCTGTTGCTTTTGTGTGTAGAGTTCTATAGATGTCTATTAGGTCCATCTGTTCTAGTGTGTTGTTCAGTGCCTCTGTGTCCTTACTTATTTTCTGTGTGGTGGATCTGTCCTTTGGAGTGAGTGGTGTGTTAAAGTCTCCCAAAATGAATGCATTGCATTCTATTTCCTCCTTTAATTCTGTTAGTATTTGTTTCAACCATGTAGGCCCTCCTGTGTTGGGTGCATAGATATTTATAATTATATCCTTTTGTTGGGCAGTCCCCTTTATCATTATGTAATGTTCTTCTTTGTCTCTTGTTACTTTCTTTGTTTTGAAGTCTATTTGGAATGATCTTCTTTGTCTGTTGTTACTTTCTTTGTTTTGAAGTCTATTTGGCTGATTCAAGTACTGGAACTCCTGCTTTTTTCTCCCTATTGTTTGCATGAAATATCTTTTTCCATCCCTTCACTTTTAGTCTGTGTATGTCTTTGGGTTTGAAGTGAATCTCTTATAGTCAGCATATAGACCGGTTTTGCTTTTGTATCCATTCTGTAACTGTGTGTCTTTTGATTGATGCATTCAGTCCATTTATATTTATTGTGATTTTTGATAGATTTGTACTTATTGCCATTGCAGACTTTGGATTAGTGGTTACAAAAGGTTCAAGGTTTGCTTCTTTACTATCTTACTGCCTAACTTAACTCACTTATTGAGCTATTATAGACACTGTCTGGTAATTCTTTATTTCTTTCCCTTCTTATTCCTCCTCCTCCATTCTTTATATGTTGGGTGTTTTATTCTGTGCTCTTTTGTGTTTCCTTTAACTGCTTTCATGGGTAGTTGATTTTGTATTTTGCTTTTAGTTAGTATTTGGTTGGTTTTCTTTCTTTGCTGTGATTTTATTTTTTCTGGTGACATCTATTTAGCCTTAGGAGTGCTCCCATCTAGAGCAGTCCCTCTAAAATACCCTGTAGAGGTGGTTTGTGGGAGGCAAATTCCCTCAAATTTTGGTTGTCTGGGAATTGTTTAATCCCTCGTTCATATTTAAATGATAATTGTGCTGGATACAGTATTCTTGTTTCAAGGCCCTTCTGTTTCATTGCATTAAATATATCATGCCATTCTCTTCTGGCCTGTAAGGTTTCTGTGAGAAATCTGATGATAACCTGATGGGTTTTCCTTTGTAGGTGACCTTTTTCCTCTCTCTAGCTGCCTTTAAAACTCTGTCATTGTCCTTGATCTTTGCCATTTTAATTATTATGTGTCTTGTTGTTGTCCTCCTTGGGTCCCTTCTGTTGGGAGTTCTGAGAACTTCCTTGATCTGAACGATTATTTCCTCCCCCAGTTTGGGGAAGTTCTCAGCAATTATTTCTTCAAATACACTTTCTATCCCTTTTTCTCTCTCTTCTTCTTCTGGTACCCCTATAATGTGAATATTGTTCCATTTGGATTGGTCAGACAGTTCTCTTAATGTTGATTCATTCCTGGAGATCCTTTTATCTCTCTCTGTGAAAGCTTCTATGCATTCCTGTTCTCTGGTTTCTATTCCACCAGTGGCCTCTTGCACCTTATCCACTCTGCTTATAAATCCTTCCAGAGATTGTTTCATTTTTGTAATCTCCTTCTGGATGTCATCCCTTAGCTCTTGCATATTTCTCTGCAGCTCCATCAACATGGTTATGACCTTTATTTTGAATTCTGTTTCAGGGAGATTGGTTAGGTCTCTCTCCCCAGATTAGTCAAATTCTTTGCCTTTACATGGCGATAGAGCTAGTTGCAGGAAGCTGGCACGTATGTTGTCTGGGAGAATATCCCTACTTGCTAGTTGTGGCCTTCCTCTCCTGGGAGAACAGCGACCCCTAGCGGCTTGTGCTTGGCAGCTGCATGCAGATGGTGTTTCTAATTCTTGCCCGGCCGCTGTGAAAGATGCTCTGCCCTGCTGCCTCAGGCTGCTGCTCCACTATGGCTGAGAAGCGTCCGAGGGGAAACGGGTTGGAGGCTGTTTATCTCTGTGAGTTGCCTCCAAGCTGTGCTGCTGCCCAGGGGGTTAGGGTACCTGGTGTTCCCCAGAATTCCCTGCTGCTCCAATAAGTGTCCCGGGATGTTTCCATCCAGCAGTGGGGTCCCTGTCCCTTTAAGTGTTTCTAAAAGCATTCGCTTCTGTTTGACCCAGGGGCACTGGCTGCGGGGCCCACTTGCAGGTTTTAGTGTCCCTTTTCCCTGGTATCCAGCACCCCACTCACTGTATGTCTGCACTCCCAGTGCGGATGGCTAGGGCTGCATATTTAGCAGTCCTGGGCTCCCTCTCTCTCCCTGGCGACTCCTCTCCTCCTGCTGTTAGCTGGGGTGAGGGTCGCACGGGTCCTGCCGGGTCACGGCTTGTATCTTACCCCCTTCGCGAGGCGCTGGTTTCTCGCATTTGTAGATGTAGCCTGGCTGTTGTCCTGTGTCTTCTGGTCTCTGTTTTAGGGATAGTTGTATTTGTTGAATTTTCAGAAATATGTATGGTTTTGGGTGGATATTTCCACTGCTCTACTCACACTGCCATCTTGGCTCCCCCTAATCTTCATATATTTCTTGATCTCTGTTTTTATTTGGTCACTGATCTTTTGATTATTTAGGAGCACTTTGTTAAGCCTCCAGGTGTTTATGAGCCTCTTTGTTTTCTTTGCAGGATTTATTTCTAGTTTCATACCTTATTAGTGTGAGTAGTTGGTTGGTACAATTTTAATCTTTTTGAATTTACTGATGCTCTTCTTGTAGCCTTGTATGTGGTCTGTTCTGGAAAATGTTCTATGTGCACTTGAGAAGAATGTGTATCCTGCTCCTTTTGGGTGTCAATTTCTGTAGATGTCTGTTAAGTCCATCTGTTCTAATGTGTTTTTCAGTGCCTCTGTCTCCTTACTTATTTTCTGTCTGGTTGATCTGTCCTTTGGAGTGAATGGTGTGTTGAAGTCTCCTGAAATGAATGCATTGCATTGTACTTCCCCCTTTAATTCTGTTAGTCTTTGTTATACATATTTTGGTGCTCCTATGTTGGATGCATAAATATTTATAACGGTTATATCCTCTTGTTGGACAGACCCTTTTATCATTATGTAATGTCCTTCTTTGTCTCTTGTTACTTTCTTTGTTTTGATGTCTATTTTGTCTGATACAAGTACTGCAACACCTGTTTTTTTCTCCCTATTGTTTGCATGAAAGTTCTTTTTCTGTACCTTCACTTTTAGTCTCTGTATGTTTTGGGTTTCAAATGAGTCTCTTATAGGCAGCATATAGATGGGTCTTGCTTTTTTATCCATTTTGTAACTCTATATCTTTTGATTGGTGCATTCAGTCCATTTACATTTAGGGTAATTATTCATAGATATGTACTTATTGCCATTGCAGGCTTTGGAATCATGGTTACCCAAGGTTCAAAGGGTAGCTTCTTTACTCTCTAATGTTCTAACTTAACTCAGTATTCTATTTCAAACACAATCTTAAGGTTCTTTTTTTCCCCTTATTTTTCTTCCTCCATCACTCTTTATATATTATGTGTCATATTCTCTACTGTTTGTGTGTCCATTGACTTACTTTGTGGGTAGTTGATTTTATTTTGCATTTGTTTAGTAATTAATTGGTCAACTTCCTTTCCTGTGGTTTTATTTTCTCTGGTGACTGCTATTTGGCCTTTAGACCACTTCCATCTAGAGCAGTCCCTTTAAAGTACACTGTAGAGATGGTTTGTTAGACGTAAATTCCTTCAACTTTTGCTTATCTGGAAATTGTTTAATCCCTCTTTGAAATTTAAATGATAATCTTGCTAGGTAGAGTATTCTTGGTTCAAGGCCCTTCCATTTTATTGCATTCAATATGTCAGGCCACTGCCTTCTGGCGTATAAGTCTTCTGTTGAGAAGTCTGATGATAGCCTGATGGGTTTTCCTTTGTAGGTGATATTTTTCCTTTCTCTGGCTGCTTTAAATACTCTGTCCTTGTCCTGGATCTTTGCCATTTTAATTATTATGTCTTGGTGTTTTATTCCTTGGGCTCCTTGTGTTGGGAGATCTGTGCCCTTTTATGGCCTGAGAGACTATTTCCTTTTCCAGATTGGGGAAGTTTTTTGTAATTATTTCTTCAAAGACACTTTCTATCCCTTTTCTCTTTCTTCTTCTGGTACCCCTATAGTGCAAATATTGTTCCGTTTGGATTGGTCAGAGTTGTCTTATTATTCTCTCATTCTTTGAGATCCTTTTTCTCTCTGTCCCTCAGCTTCTTTGTATTCCTATCATCTAATTTCTTTTGCATTTACCATCTCCTCTACTTCTTCAAGTCTGCTTTTAAGTCCCTCCATTGTATGTTTCATTTCAGATACTGTATTTTTCAGTCTCTTTATCTCTCTTGAATTTGTCCCTTAGATCTTGAATATTTTTCTGTACGTCCATTGACATTTTTATTATTTTTATTTTGATATTGTTATCAGGAATATTTGTGGTTTCCGTTTCACTGAGTCCTCTTTCTTTTTTTTGAGGGATTTTGTATTGAACAAACTTCTTCTGCCTTTTCATAATCCCTTTTCCATGATATCTCTTTTCCCAGATTTCGGGTAGTTGCTGCAATCTTCTTTTTGGTCACTCTTTTATGATTAGTTGTATTTGCTATATTTTCATATTATATGTGGTTTTGGAAGGAGATTTCTGCCTCATGCCACCATCTTTTTCCCGTTAAGGCACTTTTAAGGACCCTTTTTGTTATGTGCAACATGAGATTAATTCCTGAAAAAATGCATATAAACTGTTTAATATGCAGAAATATATTTATTTTCTCAAAAAAATATAAAGTCGGAATGCCTTAAAATCTGCCTTTGTCCTAAAATATAAAGTCACACTTTGCACTAGGAATATATTATGGGTTTTTTCCTGACGAGATAGGTTGATTAATAACATATTTTGGTTCCCATTATGACCTTTTGAGTCAGTATACTCCTTGGGAGAAAAGGTGGAGGGAGCAAGCAAGCAGTTCCATCTGCCATGTCCTCAGAAGCAATAAGCAAACTTTAGCCACCATTGCTGGGAAGTTGCCACTCCCCCTTTTTGCCTTAAAGCAGTTTCTTGGAGAATAAGATCAATCTGCTAGTTATATGAAGAATACTGGGCTTTTTCATTCATTTAATTCACTCACTCTCTATTTTTTTGAGGCCTTACTATGTGTCTAACTCTGTTCTAAGTAGTGCTGTGGACAACTCCCTCAATGAGTGCAGAGATAAGGCAACAATTCATATAAAACAGGGTCATAAAACAGGGTAGTTGGCCTGAGAAAGGGGGTATTATTGAGGCTGGATGTAACCTGCAGGTCCAAGCATTAGCAGAGAAAGAGGTAGGAGAAAACTCTGCTAGGTTTGTCATATCTCTGAAGAGAATTTTATTTTTTTAGCTTACCCTCAGCTTTCTATAGGAGTACACAATTGTATGATTATGTGCACATGCACACATACCTATCAAATAGCTGGACCTCAAGTACTTTTTAGCTTGAGTCTTCACCGCACTTTTCTCTTTTTCCTGGACCCAACCTCTTTAGGGCTCCATTTTCTGTTTTTTTCTTTTCATCATCACTTCTTGTGACCATTTTTTCCATGTCCTGCTTGTCCTTTTTTTTGAGCTTGTTGAAAAATTATGCAAATATCTACAACTCATCCCTGTAACATCCCTGAGTTGCCCCTTGTCAGCTAAAGTTGCTTCAAACTACCTTCTACCCTGGAGTCCCCTTCACAGCCCTGATACTGCAGGAAGCAGAATGTCAGTACTGTTAGCTCCAAATATCCCCAGGGTATCTATAAGTCCCTTTCCCATTCCTTTTCTTCTCCACCTTTCCTCTACCCTGTTTGTTAGTTCTTCATCCCCCCATCTCTTTAGCATCTATAAATATTTTATTTTTAAGTGGCAATGAGTTTTCCAGCCATTCCATTCTTTTCCTCTGATGTTTTACCTAGTTCTTTGATTTCTAGTCTATTCTCAGCCAGGTATCAAACATGATCAACCTCTGGATGCTAAAATATACATAGTGCCTGTTTTCACTGCGTGGATTTCATCAGATTACATGTTTGTATGTACCTCAGAGTATCTTCAAGAGAATCAAGTCTGTTTTTAAAGTATGCACTACTCAAGGTTATCATTGGTACTGGTAAGCTCCAAATTCTTTCCTTTTGGCTTAGAGATATATTTGAGAATTTGTTTTACAGCTCCCTCTGTAAAACACCTAATTCTGTTTTTCTAGGGGCAAACTAGGGCTCTAAATCACCACAATAGTTCACAAAATAAACGACCCACAGGCTGATAATCAAGTGGCGAATGTACTTTAAACATTGCAGCATGCTTCAAGCCATGATGAAGTGTTTTTTGGAGCTGCTCTTCTTGCAGCTGTGAGGCTGCTTTTCATAATAGAGCAGTGAAGTACTACAGACACTAACCAAGCTGCAGAAGCCAGACTTTGAGGCACCACCAGTGGATCTAATTCATAGTGTCTAAAGGGTGGGGCAAGTATCAGGTAACCTGAAAAAGCCAATTGAAAGTTAGAAGCCCAAAGGATAAAAGGGCCTCAAAGTCAGGGATTTCTGGACAGTTAACTGTAAACTCCATTTGGGGGCTGGAAGGTTCAGAGATCTGGGTTCAGCCTTACCTGCATGGACTAGGATTTGGGTAGGATTTTATGAACAGAGGAATAGAATCTTAAGAAGGAAATGGAGACAAACAGACAAATACCCTGTTGTACTTCCTGAACTAACATAGAGAAATGGGAGGATGTGGGAAAAGGGGAATACATTTTAGCGAAGTGCTGTAACTCAGAGGTTATACAAAGCATTGTGTTTAGTCTTAGCATTGCCAATGAATTGCTAGTTGAGCCATTTCAGTTCCCATAAAGTAGTGGGGCTAAGGCTGCAAATACTCATTTTCCATCAATTTTAAGATGCATGAGTTTCTTTTCTTTGAAGACAGACAGGTCTTACAATCAATGGTACCTTACAATAGCCCTCAGTGATTTTTCATTTTGATTTTTTTGAAATTTGGGTGTAAATTACACTTAATGCCATCTTAAACTTGAAATGCACTATGCACTTTGCTTAAGTCGATGGCTCATGATGATGTCAGGGCTGAGCTACAATGACTCTAGCTGTGAGGGGTTGAGCTAATGAGGGTTGCTGCCACTTGAGATTTTTTAACAGCTATTTCCTACTATTGGATAGAATGGAGGTCACTGTCAAACCTCACATCTATATGGTTCTTACACAAGTGGTTGTGAAGAGACAGTTGCCCATCCTGTATTGTACAGCTGGTTCTTGGAACTCGAGGGCAGTCCCTTATATTCATTCCTGTCATTTTGTTTTATTCAAGTCATCATCCCATTCATTCACTCAGAAAATATTTAGTGGGCCAGTCCTGTGCTGGCGGCTGGGATACAAAGACAACCCCTGACCTCCATGTACTGTGAAAGGAATAGACAATAAAAAGAAAGACTAGTAGATAAATGCCAATTTAGAAGTGTATTTAGAGTTATGTAGGAGTGCATAAAAGGATTACCCAGTCTAAACTTGTGTTTGGTAGGTATAAACCTAGAGTGACATTCACTTAGCATCTTATTAGTTGTGTGATCCCTCTGTGCCTCATTCTTTTTATCAATAAAATGGGGGATAATATTACCCATCCACGGAATAAAATGAATTAATGCATGTGGAGCTTTTAGACTCCTTCTTGGGCATGCTATGTAAGTGTTAAATAAATCAAGGAAGGATATTCAACAGTTTGAGCTTTAGCATTAGAGCAGCTTTTTAAAAGATGAGGAGAGTTATTTTAAAAGGGTAGGCAATAGGGATAGGAAGGACAGGGTACATTTTGAAGATTGCACTTTTAGTAGGGAATAGACTGTATTTTAGTAATGATAGGGGAGGAAGTGACAGGAAGGGTGAAAAAACATGGGAAATCAGTGAAAATCACATGGAGAGCTTAGACTTTCACTTCCACCTGGTGGTAATGAGTGATTCCATCCTTTACATATTGGAGTAATGTCAGAGGAAGCCTTGCAGAGAGTTGACACTTTCAGTAGTGCTTCTGCTGAATATTAATGGAGGCCTATGGAGAACTTGGACTTCAATTCCAGCATGGCAGTTATGAGGCAGCACCCACCCTTCTAATCTGGAATGGAATCAAAGGACACCTATAAAACAAAACATTTAAATAAGATCCAGAGTCTCTTATGAACATAAACCACCCAAAATAGCCAAGTTTCAATTAAAAAAAAAGACTCATCATACCAAGAACCAGGATGATCTCTGTTTGGATGACAAAAGACTAATCACAGACACCAACAAGATGACACAGATATTAGAATTATCAAAAAGGAATTTCAAAATAGATATTATATAAGTGCCTCAATGAGCAATTACAAACATACTTGAAATAAATGAAATATAGAAAGTCTCAGCAAAGAAACAGCAATTCTCAGCAAAGAAATGGAAGACATAAAGAAAAACCAACCAGAGATTTTAGAACTGAAAAATACAATAACCAAACTCAAAAACTCAATGAATGGGCTCAATATTACAATGGAGAAGGCAGAGGCAAGAATCTGTAGACTTCATGGTAGAGCAATAAAAACTACACAGTGTGAATAAGAGACTGAAAAGATAAAATGAAGGAAGCCTCACTAACTTCCATGTCATTGGCACTCCAGGAGGAGAGGAAAAAAAGGATGGGGCTCAAGAAGTTTTAGGAGAAAAAAATTGGCTACAATTTCCCCTAATTTGAGAAAAGATATAAACCTATAGATTCAAGACGCTTAGTGAACTCAAAACATAAAAAATGAAACCCATGCCAAGACACATCATAGTTGAATTTCTGGACACCAAAGAAAAATAAAAACAATCTGAAAGTAGCCATAGAAAAATGATGCATTTCCTTTAGGAGAAAAACAATTAGAATTACAGTGAAATTCTCATTAAAAACCATGGAGGGCTGTAAGGAATGGTCCAAGATTTTTTTCAAGAGCAGAAAGAAAATAACTGCAGAATCTGATTCTATAAACCTAGTGAAAATTCCTTTATATATGGTGGAGAAATCAAAACAGTCTCAAAGAAAGGAAACTAAGAATATGCGGCTAGTAGATCTATTTATTTTAAAAAGAGGGCAAAGAATGTTCTCGAAGCAGAAAGGACATTATAAAATAAGGGATCCTGGAAGATCAGAATAGAAGAAAGAACAGCAGGAAGTGTGAAAATGTGAATAAATAAAATAAGCTTTCTGCTATGGACTGAATTGTGTCCCCAAAAATTCATATGTTGAAGTCTTAACTCTCAGGACTTCAGAATGTGATTGTATTTGGGGATAGAGCCTTTAAAGAGGTAATTAAGTTAAAATGAGGTAGGTCTTATGGGTGGACACTGATCCCATATGACTGGTGTCCTAATAATAAGAGGAGGTTAGGACACAGATATGCACACAAAGTAAAGAGCATGTGAAGACACAGTGAGTTGATGGTCATCTGCAAACCAAGCAGAGTTTTCAGAAGAAACCAAACCTGAAAATGCCTTGATTTTGGACTTCTAGCTACTATAACTGTGAGAAAATAAATTTCTGTTGTTTAAGTCACCCAGTGTGTGGTACTTTGTTATGGCAGCTCTAGTAAACATAATATACTTTTCTTTCTCATGAGTTCATAAATTATTGATTGTTGAAAAATGATAACACTGATGTTCTAAATGAATATGAAGGAAATATTTAAAGTAATTATAATTAGAGAAGAGCAAAAGAACATAACAGGAGGTAAGGTTTCTATACTTAATTGTGACTAGAAAAATGTGACACTACTAGATTGTGATATTATGCATGATCAACCACTCAAATGTTATACAAAGAGATAAATTAAAAACTAAACCAAAAATGTTTAACTAATCTATAGGGATGTGAGGGGGAAAGAACAGACAACCAAAAAACAGAACAACAGAAAAACAGATTTGTTAAAAATAAAATAGTAGGCTTAATCCCTAACATATTAATAATTACATTAAATACAAATGGTCTAAATACACCAATTCAGAGAGAAAGCTTGGCAGGGTAAATTTAAAAATAAAAAGGTGATCTAACTAAATGCTGTCAAAAAGAAACTCACGTTGAATATAATGAAATACATAGGATAAAAGTAAAAGTATAGAAAAAGATATACTATGCAAACATTAACCAAAAGAAAGGAGGAGTGGCCAAATTAATTTTAGATAAAGTAGACTTCAGAGCAAAGAAAATCACCATGGACAAAGAGGAATATTACATAATGATAAAAGGGTCAACCAACCAAAAAGACTTAAGAATCCTAAATGTGTATCGACATATAAAGCTACAAAATAAATGAAGCAAAAATTGATAGAACTGAAAGGAGAAATAAACAAATCCAGAATTATAGTTGAAGTCTTTACCACTCCTGTCTTAGCAATTAATAGAACAACTTGTCAGAATATCATCAAAAATGTAGAACTCAACAACACCATCAACCAACAGGATCAACTGATGTTTATAGAACCCTACAGCCAAAAAATCAGCATGCACATTCTTTTTAAGAGCTCTAAGAATATATACCAAAAGAGCCCATATCCTGGACTATAAAGCAAACATCAACAAATTTACAAGAACTGAGTCATACAGAGTGTTTTCTGATTTCAGTAGAATTAAACTAGAAATGACAAAAAGACAAGTGGTGTTTATTTCAGTGATGCAAGGCTGCTTCCATATTGGAAAATCAACCAATGCCATCCACCACATTAAGAGGCTAAAGAACAAAAATCACATGGTCATATCAATTGATGCAAAAGTGCATTTGACAAAATTCAACAACTAGTTCATGATAAAAACTCTCAGCAAACTAAAAATAGAGGGATACATCCTCAAGTTGATGACAAATATATGCAAAAACCTACAGCTAACATCATACTTAACAGTTAAAGACTAAATGTTCTCCTAAGATAGGCAACAATATCTGTTCTTACCATTGCGACTTGGCACAACAATGGACGTTCTAGCCAGTTCAATAAGGAAATAAAAGGCATACAGATGGAAGAAATACAAGTGTTTCTGTCCATAAAGGACATGACTGCCTAGATATATAAAATCCCAAGGAAACTACAAAGAAACTCTGGAAACTAATGCATGAGGTCAGGAAAGTTGCAGAATATGAGATCAACTAAAAAATCAATTGTATTTCTATATACTAGACTGAGCAAGAAGAAACCAAAATTTAAAATACAATACCATTTACAAAATGACTCAAAAATGAAAATCAAACACTTAACTGTAAATTTAATAAAGTGTGTACAAGATTTGTATGTTAAAACTACAAAATGCTGTTGGAAGAATTAAAAAAGAAAGATTTAAATAAATAGAGATACGTATCATGTTATTGAATTGGAAGTTTCAACATAGTAGAGATGACATTTCTTCCCAAAGTGTTAATAGGTTTAATGCAACCCCTATCATAACCCCAACAAGATTGTTTGTAGACATTAGACCATTAGACAAATTTATTAGAAAATGTATATGGAAATACAGAGGCTCTAGAATAGTTTTTTAAAGAAAACTTTGTTTTTAGTAGGCCCAAACTTGAAACAACCAAGATGTCCTATACAAGTAAATGGGAAAACTGGTGTATTCATATCGTGTAATACTATTCAGCAATGAAAATGAATGAAATATTAATATGTGCAACAACTTGGATGAATCTCAAATGAATTATGTTGAGTGAAAAAAGTCAATCTCAAAAGGTCACATACTGTATGCTTCCATTTATAAAACATCCTCAAAATCACAAAATTATGAGATAGAAAACGGTTTTATGGTTACCAGGAGTTAGGGAAAATGAGAGTAAGGGTGGGTGATTGGACTATAAATGAGGAAGATCCTTATGGTGATGGTGTAGTTCAATATCTTGATTGCAGTGCTGGTTGTAAGAATCACAGATATGATAAAATGACATTAAACTATACACATACACTGTACCAGTATCAATTTTCTGTTTCAATATAGTACTATAATCAAGTAAAGATATAATCATTGGGGGAAACTGGATGAAGTGTATGTGGGGCCATTCTGTACTGTATTTACAACTTCCTGCAAATCTGTAATTATTTCAAAAACATTAAACAGATTTTGAAAAAAATGACAATGTCCAAATAGTCATTGGAGACCTTCAAAAGAGACCATTGGAAAACATTTCAATAGACAGGAAGATTTGAAGCTGCAGAAGAGAGAAAAGGTAATGGAGCAAGATTCTTAAGGAAACAAAGTGAGATCAAGAGCACAGATGGAGGAACAAACTTTGGTTAGAGGGAGACTCCTCCTTTCCTGTGAGACATGAGGGATTAGGTTAGGGCAGTTTCAGGTGCAGATAAGTTTCCTGATATAGAAATAAAGTTGGGAGAGTTCCTGTCCTCATGACCTCTGCTTTCTTAGTGAAATAGGAGGTAAGGTCATCTATGAAATGTGTCGGGAGATATGATGGGTAGGGTACTTAAAGTGACAGGTGAAAGTTTCACATAGCCTCTGAGGGTATTGGGAAAGGAATCTGATTAGGATTACATAGGATTATCTGGCTACTTGAAGATCGAGCTAAGGTTGGAGATAAAGATTTTATAATGGTAGTTATCCATACACTTGTGTGATTTTTCTGCAGTCATACTCAACCTAGAATAGGTTGAGAAAGGGCAAGTGTAACAGTTTGGTTGTTAGGGTGCAGTGGAGGGACAAGATGGAAGGAATGGCAGAGAGAGAACAGCGAAGTGGTGAAGTTATTGCTCAGGGATTCTATACTGGTTAAAGACAGTAACTTCAAGGTCTTAATAAGACTAAAAAAATTGATGTCCTAAGAGTAAGAGAGCAAAAGAGTTAGAAGGATAAGAAGGTGTGATCAGACAGTAGGGTATTGAAGTTCAGTTTCAGAAATGTGCCAGTTCCATGTGTCAATAAAGTCCAGGGTGTGATTATGGTTGCAGCAGAAAAGAGAAAGTCACCAGAATTAAGAAAGGAACCATAAGACTATGGGGTTAAATGGGTAGTGACCATTGAAGTCCCCCCTCGGATAACAATGAGGCTTGCATGTTAGAAGGAGAGATTAGAATTAGAAAGATCCTTGGTACTGGTGCCTGACTATGGAACACTTCAAAAGGACTTAAGGAGAAGTGGTATTCTTAGATGAGATTCATTTGTGCATTTGTTCATTCATTCACTGGATAAAAAACTATAGACCAGAGATTATATACCCTGGTTTGCCTAGGTACGGTCTTGGTTTATGCATATTTTGCTGACATTATTGATAAAGGTTGACCCCTCTCATTTTCAAAATGTTCTAGTTTGGATGACAAATTATATGGTCATTCTAATTATAGAACACTTATGGCCTGGTTTATGTCATATTTGATATCCTGTCATTTGCATGTTTGGGGATGGTTATTCACCCTGTTGGGAATCCATCAAATTCTACTGTCATCCAGTTTCATTTCTCTAGTTGTGGAAAACAATATCAGGAGAGACTGCCTGGCACTCAATTATGTCCTGATTTAGAGCATTTCCCTGAGTTAGTAATCCCATAAATAGGGAAAAAGAAGTTAGCTTGCCATGGCTAACACTCGGTGAGCTCTGCTTTGTTTTCTTTCTTTTTTTAAAAATGTGTTTTTAAACCAGTCCATTAACAATGCATTTAGAAATATGGATTAACATCAAACACACTGATCAATAGTTTGTAGAATCCTTCTTTAACCATTTTTTGAATGCCAAACTTATATTTTCCAATTTCTAATATTTTGGAATTTCTCCCAAATTTCTAGTATTTTGGAATTTCTCCCTAATTTCTCATCATTCCCACTCACCCTCTCCTGAAAAACAAAAACAAAAACGTCTAGTTTTCTGCCTTTCTGACTTTATAATATAATTAATGTTTGCAACACCAATTTAACACTTAACTGATCATAAAAACCTCCATATTTTGCTTTTTTACCTTGTGGGGGCTTTGCACATGCAATATCCTTTGCCAGGAATATCCTTCCATCCCTTTCCTCACTCCATCTTTTTGCCTTAATTCCTACTTGTCTTTCAATTATTGCCCTAGCCATCATCTCCTCTCAGAAGTCTTTTCAGCCTCTAGGAGGCATTAAAGTGTCCCCTCCTATGTTCCTGTAGCACTGTATAATTAACTCCATGATAACCCTTATGGAATGACTGTAATTGTGTTTACTTGTCTGTGTCTCTCATGAGATTGTGAGCTTCATGAAGCCAGAGACTGTCTTGTTTATAATTGAATCCCTACCACTGTGTATAGTGCTTGCCACACAGGAGACACCCAACAAATATATATTGAATGAATGAGTAATCAAAATTTCTAAACCAAGTGGTTTAAGATGTTGTTTTGCAACTATGAGTACAGAAGGGATCATGGAGATGAGTACTTTAAATGACAACTAACCCAGAAAATCCAAGCCTTTTGGTAGCCAAATTCACTTGCTAGAGCTGTTTTCTCCACCCAAATGGGAATCTCCTTTGAGAGAACAAATTAACTCATTTATATCTCTTATAACCTCACATAGTATGGAATGTATAGAAGAATCTCAAAAAGTATTTTTTGATTTATAGATGATGCTAGAGAATCATTTTGGCTGTATGTTATTTGATGCTGTTTCCATTTAATTAATTCAGATAATGAGATAAAGAGCTCATTTCTCTCTGCTATGATGGCCCAGCCTTTCTTACAGGCATTTTTCTCTTTTGTTTATCACCAATTTCAGGATCTATCCACTTCCTGATTCCTGGAGATAGGGGCGGGAGTGGGGGATTGCATTTAGTTCTATTGTCTCTTTGCCCTAATTCTCCTCCATTCTGGATCCACGCAGATGGCACCAGTGACCAATTGTATGGGACATAAGCACAGGTTCCTGGCCCAAAGTCCATATCCCACAGTAATTCACTGGGCAAACGCCTCTCCTTTCTCAGCCACAGTGTCTTTATTTATCAAGGGGAGGATTCAATTAGCTGAATCCTTAGTTCTAAAATGTATCTGATTGCTTCCTTTGTAGCTTTATTTCTAACCCTACAATATGCAGCTGTCCCTGGGGCCTCCAACTTACATCAAATTCTGTCACGCCTCACATTTGAATCGTAGTAAATGGATCCCTGGGAAGCATCCCAATGTATGAATTATTAATGTTCCCACCACACAGTCTCTCTGTGAATACTTACTTATATCACTGGGTGTCTAATTCTGACAACAAATCATCATATGAATAGTTTACAGACATTTTCTCCTTCCCTCAGTGATTCTGCGCGTGTCTTCCTTTCACCTTGAGGACTGTGCAATTGGTTTTTCCTCTGTGAGGCTGACACTGAACAGAAAAAAGAATGTCAACATCTGAATCCCACCTTTAATGTTTTTTTTCCTGTTCCCTTACATATTGTTGCATTTTTCCCCTCCATTCTCTATCCTCCTCTACCTTGACTCCTGTCAAGTAATTCCCACATCCAGGAGCTTGTTTTTTGCCCTCAGTACTCCATAGCTCTAGTAGCTATAGCCACAGTTCTGCCATTGAGGTCCTTAATATGCTCATTGATCTGGCTATTTCCCAGAGAAAAGCCCTTCCAGATATCTTGGCTCTGTACTATGGGGCTTGATCAGAAGTTACTATATCCTGTACCTTCTCTCTGGTCCTGGCTATCCAGTATCCCACTCACTCCTACCTTTCCATATGTGCCTGTTATCTCCCTTACCTTCCCCCTTCCTTTTTCTTCTTTCCCTTCCCACAACAGTTCTGCAGGCTTTGTTTCATCCAACACTTTTCGCTGTCTACAGGTTGAAGAAACCCTTTATTCCCTCAGAAATCCTCTGAACTAACTGCTCTTTATCACCTCTACTGGGTGTGCATGCCACAACATTTATTTAATTGAGGGTGTAATAACATCAAGCTGCAGAAAACACTTAGAATGGTATTTTTCTGGCTTGTCACCAACCATTCTATTGCCTTGTAGATTGGAAACGTGGGGAGGATTGAGTATATGCTCCATTTCTCATTTATGGTAAGATTAGACAGTGCCCACTTCAATTAGTGTATGCCTTTCTGTAAGCAGGGGTGTCCCAGACAGCTCAGTGGGGGATTCTGGAATGACAAACTTAATTCTGAATATGTGGAGGAACTTGAGTTGAATGTCTTTGAGTGGCATGTAGCGAGGTGTTGGCATGTTAGATAGGAGTGTCTTTAGGAGATACAGTCTGGACCAGACTCCTGTCTCCTCTACTTGGTTGTCCATTAAAACCAACTAACAAACACTACTGAAACTCATTCACCAAAGTGACATGAGGAATGTTGATGACATATATTCAGTTACTTTGTCAAAAAACAAGCCAAGAGAAGTGAAGGTAAGTTGGATAGTAAAGAGGTAAGGGAAGACATTTTGACAACCCATATCAGCACAAATCAATAGGCTAATTGCTAGGACAGCAAGTTCTCATGAGGCTTGCTTTGGTTTAGAATATTCTTTCACTCCTTACCATGGGTCTCTGCAGTTCAGAACTAGAAAATGTCATGTCTTCCTTCCTTAGCGTGTGCTCTACACCGTCCCTAATAAAGAGGAAACAGGAATCTAAATAAGTTCAAACTTCCTTAAAGGGGACACTCCCATCATGCACTAACTCTTTGACATGGTATTCAGCCTGGGAAATAAGTGGGATAAACTGAGGACAAATTTAGCTCCAATCACCGTACATTTCTCTAGGATGGGGTGGAAGGGATTAGTCGTGGGTTATCTCTGAAAATGTTGACTTTGCCCTTGTTTGATTCAGGGACAGGGCTGAAGAAGTGATCTGTGACTCTGACACTAGGCTGCCATGCATCCACCTATCTGACCTTGGGATAAAGCAAGGGGGAAAATGTGATAGGAAGAAAAGCTGATTTCCTCTCCTAACTCGAGATATGTTTTCCTACTCCTTATCATACCTACCCTAGTCAGTCACCATTACAGGAATAATTTGTATTAATAGCCTGGTAGAATTGAAAGGCAAATGCCTCCTTCTATCTAACTAGGCCTAACAGAGTGGAAGTAGCATAGTGTACATGGTTTAAGAGACCTATGACTTGTGTTTGAATTCTGGCCCCATCATTTTCTCTGCTCTATGATCTAGGGCAAATTGCTTAATTTCCTTGTGTCTCGATTTCATTATCTGCAAAATAATATGGTAATATTAGTGCCTACCTCATTGGGAGTGTTGAGGGATTATATATTAATAAACATAACACCCTAATAAATATGCTTTGTGATTAATAAGCACTATATGAAAGTTTGCTACCAGTGTTCATGGAAAGATCTCTAAAACTGAAATCAGACTGATCTTCTTCAGTTATAGATCACTTCACCTTCCTGTCCTTAGCTTTATTACCATGAAACAGAATGAAAGATTTATCTCACATAATTTACATGAAACATCTGGCACTTAGGAGGCATTCAATACTTGGGGATTATTTTTTTATTTCCCATATTTTAATTCTTACAAAGAAATTATACTTTGAAGCCTTGGTAAATCCCATGCCCTTAAGCCTCAAAATCCTTTCCCTAACTTGCTTTCCCTAAGAATTCTAAAATCAAGTGACCTCTGCCAACTTTTTTCCATTTCCACTATTTATTTAGGTAATGGTATTATTACTGCCATTTATTATGCATCCACTTATCGAAATGGTACTGCAGTGGCTGCTGAATGGGGCTATGCCACCTCCCCTGAAAAACTCCCTAACACCCTACCCTTGCACCCTGAGTCATTTCTTTTCTCTATGCTCCCACAGCACCCTATGCATGCTTTTACCTCTATTACAACAGAAAGACAAAAAGAAGCTGATCTCAAGTTCCAGAATATGCAGACATTGCCTTGCCACTAATGACAAATGGAATCAATGATCAAGCCATATTACTTTGCCTAATTTCATCCATAAACATGATTCATGTTTGTTTCTGTTTGATTTTCAAGGTGAAATTGTGGGTTAAGTTAGAAGATGATTCTTATTAAATAGATATTTGTGATACCTATTCCTTGTCAAGCACTATGCTACTAGGCACATTGAAACTATAAAGGTAAATAAGACATGGTTGTTCCGCTCAATTAGCTCAGAATCAAGCTATGGAGCTGAGAAAAACATGTGAAGAGAATCCTAATGATACTGTCAGTGAAATGTTGTGGGAAAGAGTGTGGTCTTGGGGATCACATGGCCTGGACTGGAACCCTGTCTCTTCCACTTACTAGCTATGAACAAATTACTTAGCCTTGCTGAGCCTCAGTTTCCTCATCTATAAAATAAGGCTGTTTGCAACAACATGGATGGAGCTAGAGGGTATTATGCTCAGTGAAATAAGCCAGGCAGAGAAAGACAAGTATTAAATGATTTCACTCATCTGTGGAGTATAAGAACAAAGCAAAAACTGAAGAAACAAAACAGCAGCAGACTCACAGAACCCAAGAATGGACTAACAGTTACCAAAGGGAAAGGGACTAGGGAGGATGGGTGGGTAGGGAGGGATCAGGGGGAAAATGGGGCATTACGATTAGCACACATAATGTGGGGGGTGAGGGACACGGGAAAGGCAGTATATACAGAGAAGACAAATAATGATTGTATAGCATCTTACTATGCTGATGGACAGTGACTGAAATAGGGTATGTTGGAGGGGGGAACTTCATAATGGGGTAGTCTAGTAACCATAATGTTGTTCAAGTAATTGTACATTAATGATATCAAGGTAAAATTTTTTAAAAATGAGGCTGCTAATAAAAGTACTTAGCTCTGTTCTTCTTGGGAGGAATAAGTGAGATATGCATTTAAATGCTTAGCATGATACCTATGTACACACTAGGCACTCATTAAGTGTTAGTCACTAGTGATAATGTGAAGGATTTGATATAGACACTGAGAATCCCAGAGTCAAGTGGCAAAGAGATCAGTGTGGCAAAAAGATCACCTTTTAGGCTTTTAAAAAGTTGTGAAGAAATGGGAACGGACATTACAAGCGAGGGATGAATGCAGTGTGTGCAAAGGCGTGTTGGAGCAAGGTACATTTGATGATCAGTGAATATACTATTCTGATGGAGGCACTTCATGAGAGGGAGAATTGGGCAATAAGGGAAGGGGAAAAAACCCTAGGAAACAAAGTACATTCAGACTATGTTTAAATCCTGGATCCACCACTTATAGCTCTAAGATTTTAGACAAGTTAATTAACTTCCTTGTATTCTAGTTTCCTCATCTTTAAAATTGACCTTCCTTGGTTTTCTCCAATGTTGCCTAGTTTTATGTAATCTTTCTAGAAGGCATGTTTAAGGATTTTATATGAAATAACTAATTTAATCCTCAGCCAATAGAAGTGACTAATTATCCTGTCCCTTAGCTAAATGAATAATAATAAATAGCTACTTTTTATTGAACATCAAAGTCCTATGAACTAAGCACTTATTAAATCCTTTGTAAATGTATTTTCTTGTCTCAGGAACCCTAGGAGATAGGTATTGCTATTTACCCAATTTTACAGAAGAGGAAACTGAGACACAGTTAATTTACTTGCCCAAGGCTCACATGGCATCTGAGGAAACTTCATGTTGAGCCAAGAACCTCAAAGAACAGCTATTTGCATCCACAGTTTTTATTCTGTTATATTCTGTTTAAGAAGTTTGAAAAGGCACACAACCCATGGAATAGTAAATAAACAAAGAAAATGTTAGGTTTGTTAACTAGTAACCTCAGGAAAGCTGAAAGCTTTCTTTTAGTCCACTTTGTATTTGGTCTTTGATGTTTGAACCATACTAAGGACCTCATGGCACTAATTAGATTAATCCTACATGCCCCTCTCTCAGTGGTGTGAATTATGAGCCATGCTGCAAATTTATGAATTGGTTCCATCATTTGTTTCCAGCACATGATTTGTAATTATGAAGTCCATTACCATTTATATTATTGAGCAGAAGCTATAGTTCTTTTAACTATAAGAAGTGTATCTTTATACTATTTCTCTAATATACTAATTTGCCCAGATGTGGAAAAAAAAACAGCATTCTTATCAATCTGAGAACACTCAGAAATTATTTCTGTAGTAATCATTACAGCTCCATTCCTCTCCCCCCATAACTTCCCGTATTTCTGGGGACAGGGGAGCAGTTTGCCAATCATAAGCAAAGAGAAAGCTTCAAAAGCATTTCCCTAAATGAGACTCATTCCATGCGTTTTGGCAACTATTGAGTATCACCTGGAGACAAGAGAGAAACATAATCTCTTGCCTCAAGGAGTTTAGGCCCTATATTAGTTGGGAAGTTCAGACTCATCCCTATGAGAACAACTTTCAAGTACATTCTTTAGATCATTCTTGGAGGAGAAGAATATAAGTTGAGACATCCTTCATATACAAACTTCAGAGATTCTCTTTGAGACCTCAAGATGTGCTCCCTTAATAGAATCTAAGTTCAAAAGAATCACCAAGAACTGGTAAATCTGCCAACACTTACTCCTCAAACAACCTGTTTTAGATAACGTCCTGCTAATCCTTCAATGAGCTTCATTTTTCAACAGTCTTTCAATGATAAAGACAGCTTTGGTTAGGTTCCTGGAGTAATCCATTTTTTTCAACAAATAATTGTTGAGTACCAATTATATTTCAGGTACTGTTCTAGGCATTGGGGATATAGCAGTGAGCAAAATGGACCCAAATCTCTGCTCTCATAAAAGCTTGTATCCCACTGGAGCTGTCTTAATAAACCTTACCATCACTATATAGCCACAGTTTGTGCAAAGCTGCACACCATAGACATTTTCTCAAAGAGGAGATCTTGGAGCAGAGATGTGAATGAGGTAAGAAAGTGAATTGAGGGGAAGAATTTTTCAGGCAGAACAGCAAGTACCAGAGCTCTTGCACACGAGTGCTCAAGAAGAAAGTTAGTAGACTAGTAAGGAGGCTAGTATGGCTGGTATGCAAGGGAACAAAGAGATTAGATTCAAATTTCTATTGAGCACCCACTCTGTGTCTTTCACTATGCTAAGCATCAGGGATTCAATAGAAAGCGAAACAAATATAGTCCCTGACCCTCTGGATCTTACAGTCGAATAAGGGAGACAGACATTAATTAATCACATTGGCAAATCTAAAGTTTCAACTTGAAATGTGCTGGGAAGGAAAACTTCCACATGCTGTGAGAGAATTATATGAACCGCCTAAGAGTTTTCAGGGGAATTGCTATGTAGTGGAGATTTGAAAACTGAATAGGAGTTAAGTAGCTGAAGAGAAAAGAAAAGGGAGAACACTTCAGGCTGAGGCAACAGTATGTTCAAAGTCCCCACTGCAGTAGACATGGGAAGGGGGAAGGTCTGAAAGAAAGCTGGTGTGGCTGAATGTAGTGCATAGGGGCTATATGCTTTGGGGTGTGCTTGGAGACAGTAGGGTACAAACCATGAAAGGCCATGTTCAGAAGTTTCATTTTCTAAAAGCAATGGAAACCACTGAAGAATTTAAAGTGTGTCTAACACATCAGATTGGCTCTCTGTAAAGGTCACTGTCTGCGGTATGGTGTGGATTGACTGAAGGTGGCAAGTACAGATGAGGGAGGATATTGAGGTAGCCCAAGTGAAAGATATTGGTGGCTTGGACTATGGAAGTAGCAGTGGAGGCTAGTCTGGCAGGAGAGAAGTGAGTGGATTCAGGATATGTTGTGGGGTAGAGCTTACAGGATATGATGATGGCTTCTGGGTGAGAATGAAGAGGCAGGATGTGTCAAGGAAAATTTTCCAGGTATTTACTTGGTGCAGATGTGTGGATGATGGTGTTATTCACTGAAATTAGGAGTACACTAAGAGGATAAACAATAATTTGGAGGAAAAGGTAATGATTTCCACATACATATATCCAGAGCTGTGTATTGCTCTGTGTTCAAATTGGTTGAGAGTACTAATAAGGGAGATCATATAAATTCTGTACACTTAGATTACTTGCTGGAATACACCCTAATACATCTCTGTAATCTGACTTCATCCAACATTTTCCTTCCAAACCATTCACTCTAACAATGACCCTTAGATATACCCTGGGCAATTCCTGCATTATTGCCCAGCTCCTACTATTTCATCTGCCCAGGATGATTTTTTTTTCTCATCTGTAAAACCCTTCCCAGAATCTTTAATACACGGGCTATTTCCAACAGAATTCTAATAGTATTTATTATCTGCAACACTCATCTCACATTTACCAATCACAAACAGGCCAGGACTAATTTACAAATAGTCTGAGTTAGTTGCAAAGATCATTTGTATGTCATTTGTCTGAAATACAGAATTCATTTTCCTATAGAAAATATTTTATAAACAAATTCATTATCTTGAGGAGATATATGTACTCATATACCTGTGAGATATTTAAACTCATATTCACAGCAACATTATTTACAATAACCAAGGTATGGAAACAACCTAAATGTTGTCAAAGGATGAATATATTTTTAAAAAGTGTGGTATGTATATACAATGGGATATTATTCAGTCATGAGAAAGAAGGAAATACTGCCATTTGTGACAACATGGATGGAACATAAAAGCATTATGCTAAGCAAAATGAGTCAGAGAAAGACAAATAGTGCATGGTATCACTTACATGTGGAATTTTAAAAAAATGTTGAACTAATAGAAACAGAGAGTAGAATGGTGATTGTCAAGGGCTGTGGGGTGGGGGAAATAGGGAGCGGTTGGTAAGAGTACAAACTTCAGTTATAGTATGAATAAGGTGAGAGGATCTAATGTGTCACATAGTGACTATAGTTGACAACACTATATTGTACAATTGAAATTCACTAAAAGAGTAGAACTTAAGTAAAGGTAAATATGTGATGTGATTGTTATGTTAATTAGAATAGTCCTTTTACAATGTAAATATATATGAGATTACCATATTGTATACATTAAATATCTTAAATGTTATCAATTATACTTCATTAAGGTGGGGGGAAAAGATAAAAGTACTGAAATTCAAAACCCATTATGAGAAAGGGTAGTCTAAAAATATTTTTTGAATTATATAGCAATAAATATGTCTGTATAAAAAAAGATAAGAAAATATTTTATAAATGGTTAGGTTCCAACGCTAGTCCATCAAGTCAATTTAGTTTATAATATAGCTGAAGTATTGGGACATTTGTGATGCAAAAGAAAAGAAAGTGATACTCTCAAAAGAGTAAATGAAAAAAAAAAACTTTAATAAGAAATTATTTTATGTATTTGGAGTGCTAGTGCTTGAAAATATGGTTTATTAGAAGAAGATGAAGAGGTAGATTGAGAGTTTTGTGGAAATTCTGAAGAGGACTTCTGGAAATTTTCAAGGACTTTAGAGCCTGATGATGCCAATTCTTTATTGTGTTTGATTTCACTTCAAAACTTATTCAAAAGTTATCCTGGTGCAGGTGTATTTTAATATTACACTTACATATATCAGCTATGATTAGGGTTGTTTTATTTTTCAGTGCAAATTTTTTTCTTGGTTCACAAAAGCAGCAAATAAGTGCATTTTTTTCAGGAGGTTACAAAATTTCTTTAACCTAGAAGGTGCAATTATGCATATTCTGTCTCAGATTCTTTTTATCTTCCCATGTTCCTTCTCTGTGTTTATCTCTAACTACTCTTGGACAGTATCATGTACTCTTGGTTGAGTACCTACAGGAAGGTGCCTCTTAGGAGTAATTAACCAACCAGAGTTAGAATTCAGATCCATCCCCTACCTTCTGGCCTGTCTTCACAGTCACTAACTTCTCTTATCTAGCATTACCTTTGGCCAACAAACTGGGGCACTTAGGAACTTCCTCTGAGGCTTCCAAGCAGAGGAGTCTATTCCATAAGATGGAGTCAAGATTCATTTCTTTATGCATTCTGATCCCCAGAAGACAGCCCGACGGAGATGAAGGATGGAAAGTTAGGAACTAAAGCAGAAAAGGAAGAATCTTGTGGGTTGTAGTGGCTCCCTGATGTTGATATATAAATGCCCATAAGGGAATATAAACCAGCTGTTCAGAAGTTAGATACAGCCTGTACAAATGAAATTACAGCTATCACTCACAAATGGATCCCACTCTTACAACCACTTAAATATTTTGTTTACTGCCATTTCAATTTCGTTATGAGTGAAGGTTTTGTGAAAGCAAAGACTTTCTTTTGTTCACCACTATGTCCCCAGAATCTATAACAAGACATGGCAGAAAGTAAGAACCCAATAAATCTGTTTTGAATAAATCAATCAATGAATACTTTCCATTTAAAACCAGAGCTTTTCTTACACTTCTTCTGGTGATGCAATAAATAAGGACTTTTCTGTATAGTTCTAAATATTGTAGGTTCCTCAGATGCAGTCTATAGAATCACCTTTAAAAAAGACCCTTCCCTATGTACTCAACTCCTGAAGTAATTATACCTGAACTGGTCATGTTTTAAAGCTTGCATCATTAATATCAGAACCCAGATTTTCTCTAACAGCTCTCATTGCTCAGTCATCTCCTTATCAGCCTTTGTAGGTGTCATGAAGGGAAGGTTCCTTACTTCCACAGACCCTGGTCTTCACACACAGGTATTTACCTGAACCAGAACACATTTCATATTAATATCATTTCTGTAATTCTAGTACAAGGTAAAAGGGAGACTATTTTCAAGCCACAGTGGATTTAACAAGAAGTAAAACACTTTTACTGTCAAGAATCCATTTTCTTGCACAGCAACTAATGTATAGTCCAACACCTACATTATCAAGGTATGAGATGGGAATTTACCAAGCACATTCCTTTGTGCATTTCTTTGGCTGTTTATTTTCACAGGCAGGATTTAGTAAAGCTTTTTCCCAGATGATACATTTGGGACTGATGATTTGTTTTGAAATTGTTAAAGCATTTCTTCTCTTATTCTATTTCATAATAATCTTAGTCGTACTTTGAATGTTGAATTTGGCTTTGATTTAGTTTGTTTCTAATTTGCAGATGAGCAATAAATAGCATGTACATGTTGTTAAAGCAGAAATATTTATAATCAAGTTGTGTATATCTGCTTATGTTACATTTATATACACTAAAGTGGAGGTTATCACCCAAGTTCCTTGTTGACTGAATCTGAATATATTTATGCACATTTAATCAACAGATTGGATGGAAATGCAGTGTCACTTGCTAATTGAATGGAATAACATGAGAGGAAAATATTTTAATTCACATTTCCTTTGCCAAAGGGGTAAATCTGAAGAAAACTTTTTTTAATTTATTTTTTTGACTGAAATAACAATTTCCAACTCTTACTGATTTTGTGGCAAGTGACATGAAAATGCATTTCTGTGTCCAATTCCTCTTCATTGTCTTGCTGCCATAAAGCTTCTCAGTGCCAACTGGTTTGTCTGCTTGCTAGGAGAAGAAGGGGGTTCTTGTCTGATAGAGAATATTAGTTGGGCAATTATCATTTTGATCTGCTTATTTGGAAAGTTTAAGTTTACCTGCATTACCTGCATACCTCTTACCAAACAAATAAATTGAGTAAAAGAAAGGTGAGGACTGAGAGAAACAAGAACTCTGTTAAAATACTTAAAGGTCTGCTTCAGATTTTTTCCCAATAACAGGGTCTCAGCTGTTTCCATAAATGTCCAGCCACTATCTACCCTTCTAGCTTCCTTTAGCCACATGCTGTGTTTTTTTATATTATTGAATCTATTTCCTTGCTTTACTCCATTCCATTCCAAAACTCAAATAATTGACAGTAATTTTTATTCAATCTCTAACAATGGCCTGGACTCTATGAGTCAGGAAGCTGCTTTACCAATATTGCACTGACTAAGTAAAAAATTAACAGTCCTCATTTGTGCAGTCAACAGGCAGTCAGCAAAGAGGTTATATGGGCAGTTATCTATCAAGCTGACCACTCAAGTCTCTGGCCAAGGCTATACCTAAATAATCCCAGGAATCTCCTGCTTCTAAATTCTTAAAATACTTATTTTTTCTAATTATAAAGACAACTACTGATCATTATAAAGAAAAAAGGTTGAAAATACAAAATAAAAACTAAAAAGGACAAAGAAGATAATTTATGCAGATATAGCTTAACACGTTATTTTACTTTTAGTCTTTCATGGGTGTAAAGACTTATTTCAGTTGCTTCTGCAAAACTTAGTGCCTTGAAACAATAGTTTGCTATTTTTCATGATTCTGTGTGTTGGCATGACAGTTCTGCTCCATATGTTATCAGTTGAGGTGCTGGGAATAGCTGGAAGGTCCAAAATGGTCTCATTCATATGGCTGGTTGGTTGGTGCTAGCTGTTGCAGTGCTGGGAGCTCAGGCAAACTGTTGGCTGAGGGTTTGGTTTTCTTTCATTCAGTCTTCTTCATGTGGCTGCCTAGGCTTTCTCACAGCAAAACAGGGTCAGGAAGGATTATGCAAAGTGGTGAAAACAGAAACTACAGAACCCTTAAGACTCAAGTTCAGATGTTACAAAGCACCATTTCTGTGACATATTCTTGGTGAAAATGAGTCACAGGGCCAGCCCAGTGTCAGCATGGGAGGGGTCTATACACATATATAAACACTGGGACCTATAGTTCATTGGGGGTCATCTTTGGAGACCAGCTATTACAGAGCCCTTCCTACCTCCTGATCCTAACAGTCTTTGCCTCTCTGCACCTGTAACCGGACAGAACTGTGGGAATGGGATGATGGTGGTGGTAGTGTGTGTGTGTGTGTGTGTGTGTGTGTGTGTGTGTGTATGGTTGAGAGGATTATCTGGATATGCAGCTGAGCTCCCAACATTGAATGACTCCTAATTTGTTTTTGGCCCCATTTCTAAGTTACTGACCATTGAGAAGGTTGATGAGAATCAAGGTCTCACCTTAAAATTCACTTCCTCAAAGAATTTGTGAGGAGCTCCTCTAATTATTCTCAACAGTTATATCATCATGATATTTTTATAATTTCCAATTTATGATTTCTTTTCTATGCATTCATGTGATTATTTGTTTTATGGGGTTTTTTTCACAATACAATGCATTACATAAAGATAGGGATTTAGTCTATCTTATTCAGATCAGCACCTAACAGAGAGTATGGTAGAGAGTAGGTGCTTGCTAAATATTTGTTGAATGAATAAGTGACTTAAAGGGAACCTGAGTGTTGTCATCACTCATTCATTCACACACATGTAACCACAGTAGTCTAGTCCTGGCTCGTAAATGGGAAACTCTTATTAACTATCTTCCCTAAACCTGCGGAAGATAGGAAAGAAAGTGACAGAAAAATTTCAATCAAACTAAGTCCTTTTGTGACACCTGTTTTCTGTAAGAGAAGGCCATTTCCAGATTCTATATTGTAAACTTCAACTTCATTTCCAGCTTTGTACATCTATTTCCAATGGCCCCAAGTCACTACCTGGATGTCACATGTTTATATTCAATATAACCAGTGTTATTTCAGTATTTTTTGCTTCAATCCTATTAGCTTTCCACTTTCTGCCATTAGTGCCAACATCCCAATTATCTTTGCTGCTTCATTCATGTTCTCTTTTCCATACTTAACCAAGGCTTATTCTCTCTTCTATTTTATTTTCCTATAGTTGCTGCCTAGGTTGGAGCTCTGCTATTTTATATAAGGACAAAGTTGGCAGCCTCTTTAATTCATTCTCTAAGTTCAACAAACATTCATTGAGCACCTACTATGTGTCAGGAACTGAGGATACAAAAATGTTTATGAACCAATTTCTGTCTTTGAGGAACTGACAATCTCACTGGGGCATATAATGGTTGTTACTGGACTCTATTGGTGCTATTAGAGGTATTATGTTGAAAAGAGGGCAAAGCAACAAACTTTCTGGGGGATTGGGACATGTGGAAGAGGCAGGAGTGGACAAGTTGCAGGGAGATGAGTTAAGAATGGTAAAACAAAGCAAATTACATTTGAATGGAGTATTGAAGAAAGAGAAGTGACCAAATGATGGAAGAGATCTATGAAACAGAAGGAGCAAAGCACATGTAAAAGCATGAGGAGATAAGAAAGCAAGGCATTCAATATGACTGGAATACAGGGTGTGCAGCAGGAAGAGGGGAAAATGGGCTTGTAAATCTAAAGAAGGGCTATAATTCTGTGAGATCCATGTACAACATATTATGTAGTTCTGTATTTGAATTGAAGGAGTTTAAGCAGGACAATAACATTGTTAGATTTACATTTTAGAAGGTTTACTCTCACAGCCAGTGTGGAGAATGGATTGAAGATATTAAGAGCATAAAAAGATTTATCCAGACAAGCAATGATGGATATCTGAAGTAACATAGTGATATGAAAGCTGAAACTAAGCAGACACAGTGGAAGAGGGACAAAGAGAAGAAGACTGGAAGCAGACAGACTAGGTAATAAAAGGACTAAAATAAGATTTCTCCATTTCATGGCTTTAGCAAAAGTAATATCATGTATTGGTAGAGACTAAAACCAGATTTCAGTGTGGGACGTGAGGAAGTAGAGATAGGGTAGACAAATATTTACAGACACTTGGAATAAAGAGTATGATCTAGGATGATACTCATAGGGTAGAAACGGGTGAAATTGACTCTTGTTAGCTTGATATCATTTTTTTTAGTAGATGAGACTTTAGGGTATATATTCACTGAGAGGAAAAGTTCATGGAAACAGAAAGGTTAACTTTATAGGAAAAAGACAGGAGATAGTTTCTGGAGAAGGACCTCAAGGAGGTGAGAGGAGATGGATGGAATGGAGTCCAAGAGGAAAGTGGTGCAGATCCCTCTTATTCTCAGATAGTAGCAGTTATAATGTGATCTTGGAGTCAAATAGCCTTAGGTTCAAATCCTATATCTGCCATTTGCTATCTGGGTGAATTTGACAAGCACTTAAGCACTCCAAGCCTCAATTTTCTGTTGCAAACTGAAGATAAGTAAGCCTTTCTCATAGTGTAGCTGTAAGGATTACATGAGACAGCAAGTGTTCAAAATGGTGGCTACTATTTCTAAGAAAGATAGAATGGGAGCAAGCTAGAGATAATTTGGCAATAAAGAATCAAGAATGAAAGGCATTCCTACCTAAGTCTAACTTTCTCTCAGTAACAGTCAGTGGCTGAAAGTGCAAGCAAGGTGGGCAGGTAAGGGACTGAAAAAAAATTATTAAAAAGCTTAGAACCTTCTGAGAGAAAGGAGAGAATGAAGTGCTGAAGAACAAGATTGCTGAGAAGCATCAAGGGTCCTGACTTTTCTCCTGTCCTTCAGTCTATTGCCCTCAAATCCATCTTGCACAGTGGCACTTGATTAATATTCTCAAAAGGACACATTCATCATGTCACTCCTATATATGTCTGCTGAATAAAGACAATGCTTCTCCATTTGACATTTGGAGGCCATCTGCATTCCGATGTCTTTCTACTATGCCAGCTTCTGCAAATCTACAAAATAGCTGAACTCTTTTCTATTTCCCATATATGTACTCTACCTTCTCAATTCTGTACTTTTGTTTATGCTATGCACATTTCTCTCAACCTAAGATTCATTCTAGAAGTTTGTAAAGTGCGGGCCTCAGATTTCTGAAGAACTGAGTTCCAATGCAGACTCTGCCACTGATGAGCCATATGACCTTAGGCAAGGGGATTTGTTTCTCTGTGTCTTTCTTTATGTATAAAAATACTGATCATAATAACACAAATTGTGTAGGGTATTGGGAGGGTTGCACTAACAGACGTAAGAAGAAAAGCAATGGTAGAATACCCTGCACATGATGGAAACTCAGCAAGTGGGAGCTATTACTTATGTACTTATTAAACATTTATAGAACACCTGTTATATATTAAATACCATGCTAAGCCTCATGGATACAGGGATGAACAGTACACTTGGAAACCCACAAGTGTAATGAAGAAGAAAATGCCTAATTTCATATAGGGGTGTCAAAGATGGCCTCAAGGAGGAGTTGGTATTGGAAATGAATCTCAAATAATTTGTAGGTATTGTCAGGCAATCAAGATATGTAAGTGGAATACTCCAAGTTTTTGAAGAGCTACTGAAAAGATGAGGAATCTTTGAAGTAAGCAATACTGGTTCATTGGCTGAGCAACACAAAAAGATCTTTAATTCATTGGAATTGTTATTGTAATCAACAAAGGCATAATCTAAAGCAGAAGTTGTTTTTTAAATTAATATTTGTAGCTTTGGATACATGACAGGAAGGAATGGAGGAGGGCAGGAGTTGGTAAGAGAGGCCACTAGAAAAATGGTGAGGAGCCAGATCATGAAGGGCTTTATAGGACATAAAAAATTTGAACATTATCCTTTTGGTGCTGAGGAGCTGTCATAGGGTTTTTACAAAGGTAATTACAATATAATTTGTGTGCTATAGACATAGTATTCTGGCTTCTGTGTGAAGGATGGAGAGGTGGTGGGACTAGGTTAGAACATGGAGACCATTAGGCCAAAGCCAGACATGATTGTTGCTGAATTAAGGCAGGGGCAGTAAGACTGGAGACAAAAGGAAGAATTTCAGAGATATTTGGGGGACAAAAATTAATAGGAAGGACCTAATGACCTGACTGGACTTGGGGGTGAATAAGGGAGCAAAATTAAGGATGATTTACAGGTTTCTGTTCTGGGGACCTAGGTGGATATTGGTGTAAATCATTGAAACTGAGATTATAGAAGGAATAGATTTGAAGGGAGGTAGATGAAAAGAACTGCTTTATAGATATTGAATTTGAAGAGCCTAAGAAACACCTGTATGACAATTTCCAGTAGGCTTTTGGATATACAAGTATCAAATTCTGGGCAATGTTATACAGATGTAAATTTGAGAGGTGTTTTAATATCAGTAGTTTTTGAAGCCAGGAGGGTGAATTTGATTACATAGGGAGAGTTTACAGAGGAAAAAATGACAAGGAGAGGGAAGTCTGAGAAGATTCAACATTTAAGAGGAAGGTAGGTAAAGAAGAGTCTGAAAGATAGAATAGAATAGCATAGTTTGAGAAGTAGGAGGAGACTCAGGAAAGAATGGCATCACAAAAACCAAGATAAGAGAGAGTTTCAAAAGGCAATTGGTTCACAATGTCAAATTCTGCTAAGTTTCAGGTGAAATTAGAACGGAAAAGTGTCCATTCATTTGACAGATGATAGGTCATTGGGAACCTTACCACATGAGAATAATAAGGATCAGACTTCAATAGGAGAGAATGAAAGGAGGAAGTGAAGAGAGTAAGTGTCAACAACTAATTTCATGAGAGTGGCTATAAAAGAAAAAAGGAGGATTTTCCAAGTTCAAGAATGGCTGATTAAAGAGCTTGAGGAAATCTCTTCCCCAGAAAACATTTAGTAAGCTGGTCAAAATTAGCAAAGTCTCTGGAGATTGATCAAAGTGCTCACAAAATGTTGAGAAATATTTATTTTTAAAAAAATACATAAATTCCATAAGAACAGTAGGAAGCCACAGCATTTGAGCCACAGACTATAGCCATCCTGGAAAGCTCTGGCATGCAGAACTATTTCAGCAGGCTTGGCTACCTAGTGGCAGTTTTCATCCTCCCAGACACCTAAGGATTGAAATGCTATTTTTTCAGCTTTTGACAGTTGGTAAACATCATCAGGTCCCATTTTCCCACAGATCTGTTATGTGGAAAGCCTATACAGAGTGGGTGGCAGTAGCCAGGAGGCACCTGTTCCCCAACTCCCAAATCCCACTACATAGGGAGGATCCAGGCAGGGCAGCTACTGAAAAATCCAGTCCCCCATTTCCTGCACAGCTCTGTGTTATGGGAGAGCTGTTCCAAGGCACTTATCAGTCAAGGAGTAGCTTCCTTCTTACCAAGAGTTCAGGATGGAAGACTTATTCCAGGTAGAATCAGTGACCAGTGAACTTTGCTGATCCCATCCTCTGCATCTCTGAGCGGCAGAAGATCCATACTAAGTAGTGCCAGCAGCCGGGGGTGGCACCAATGCCTCTTGCACACACCACACACACTCATACACACACACACATGTCACCTGCTTCAAAGGGAGGATCTAGATGGGACATCTACTGAATAATGGGTTTCCCATTTCCCCCTTTCCCAACCTATCCCCCAGCTCCTGAACTATAACACGGAGGGTCTTCTCAATGGCATATCTGAGCAAGCCTAAAAGATTGATAACACTATGTCCTTGTCAAGGTACCCAACTACAATTGGATTACACTGTGGAGCAATTCATGCTCCAGAGCATTGTCAGAAACAATAGAGAAATCAGCTAGTGACTAATAGAGGCTAAGAGATGAGTAAAATACTAAAGGAGGCATAATGGCCAGAAGCTTAACAAGAACATCAGGGAAAGGGGAAGTCTAAGAAATACAGGATAAAACCACAGACATGCCTAGTGGTCAGGAAAACTGTGTCTGTGCCTAAGACTGTAACCTCTGAAAAACAACAGAAGATCCACATCAAGGTGAAAATTGACTCCAAGGAAGTTGCCCAACCAAGTCACAAGACAAACAAGCAATCAATCAAGCAACCAATAAAAACCTAGAAGAATGAGGGGTAATCTGTATCCAGAGTTGTTTCAATATGTTATCTAAAAATTGAGACATGCAAAAAAATAGAAAAATATGAAACATATATGGGAAAAAAACCTACAATAGACATTGACTTTGAGGGGATCCAGATGTTAACCTAGTAGACAAAGACTTCAAAGAAGCTATTATAAATATGTTCAAAGAACTAATGGAAAGTTATACCTATATCTATATCTATCTATCCAAATAGATATTATCTATATCTATATTTATCTGTATCTAGATAGATATACAGATATAGAATTCCAGATAGATAGATATACATATGGATATATATCTCATAAAATAGAACAATCAATAAAGAGAGGGAAGTAATAAAAAAGTAATCAAATAGAATTTCTGGAGTTGAAAAGTATAATATTCAAGATAAAAAAATCACTAGAAGGGTAAAAAAACAGATTTGAGCCAGCAAAAAAAAAAAATCAGTGAAATAAAGACAGACATACAGGTTAAGCAATTTGAGAAGAGAGGAAAAAGAGTGAAAAACTGAAAAGATTCAGATAAATATGGGACATCATTCAGTATACCACCATATGTATACGGGAATATTGGGAGAGGATAGAAATGGGCAGAAAAGTATTTAAAGAAAATCTGACTGAAAATTTCCCAAATTCATGAAAAATAGTAATCTACACATGCAAGAAGATTAATGAACTCTAAGAAGAATAAATTCAAGGGGAACCACACATGGACACATCACAGTCAAAATGTAGAAGACAAAGACAAAGAAAAAATCATGAAATCAGCAAGAGAAAAATAACTCTATGTACAAGATAAACACAATAAGATTAAAAGATGAATTCTCATCAGAAACAATGGAGGCCAGGAAGCAGGGGCATGACATCTTCATAGTGATTAAGAAAAAACCCTGTCATACAAGAATTTTTTACTTGGTAAAACTATCAAGAAAACCTGAGAGAATTTGTTGTAAGTCGTCATGATTTGCAAGAAATACTAAAGAAAGTTTTTCAGGCTGAAAGCAAATGACAACAGATAGTAATTAAAATCCACAAAGAAAAAAATGATCATTGATAAAAGTAATTACATAAGAAATTATAAACAACAGTATAGATTATTTAAAAAGCAGTCAAATAAACCAATATACATATAATCATATTTTAGGCCTATTTCATATAGAATGTGATCTATTTGATAAAAGGGCAAAGGATTCAGGTAGGAAAAAAGCTAACTAAAATGATACCAGGTGGTAATTTGATTACACAGGAAGAAACAGAACCAAAATGGTAAAGTAAGAACACTACTATAATAAAGTATATAAAATATACTTGCTATCCTCCTTTCTTCTCTAAAATATACAAATTTATGTAATGCAATAATTAAAACAATGTGTTATTGATTTTTATCACATACAGATGCAAGATGTAGAGCAACAGCAACACAAAACAGGGAAGGATAGAGCCCTATAGGAATAAAGATTCTAAATCATACTGAGATTAAGTTAATATAAACCTTAAGTAGATTCTGATAATTTAAGATGTACATGGTAATCCCTAGAGAAACCACTAAGAATATAACTAAAAATACATAGTGAAAAAACTACTAATAGGTCAAAATGTTACACTAAGATTACCGAGTATCATAATTCTTCCAAGTGGTAAAGATACCTCAAGACAAATGCTGGGCATAGAAGCCACAGGGCATAAATCTGCAAAGAAGTAAAAAGCTAACCTTTTCAAAGAATATTGCTTCTCTCTCACTTACCAACTTTACATTTCCCTGCATGGCTCCGGAAGATGACTGGATAGCCAGAGACGGGTAAGATTCCTCAAGGGAGGAACAACCTAAGACAGGCACAGTCGCAGGGGGGCCATCAGGTGAGAAATTGGGGATCAACAGAGGTGAGGCTTAGAACCTCACACCCCCCTCCGTTTTGAGAGAAATCTTCTGCATCCGTGGATGTTTTGTTGCCCTTGTCTAGCTTGGATTAATACTTAGTCTATAAGCACACACCTGATCATCTACATTTGCCCTCTTACAGCACTAAATTATGTTGTCTACCTTTATCTTGAATCTACCTACCACTTCGACATTTTATTAAAGTAATAATAATAATAATAATAATAATAATAATAATAATAATAATAAGGGAGAAATGTGGGATTCACATATAAATGAAGTATAAAAATCAAATGAATAATCATATCTGACTTGATTGTTTATAGTTCATGATGCTTGATCAAAACTGAAAGTTTCTGTGATATGACTGCCCTTGCACTGTTCACCATGTAAGAACTTATTCACTATGTAAGAACTTGTTCACCATGTAAGAACTTGTTCATTATGCTTCAGAAGATTGGAGACTGTTGAGAATTAGGCTTGGGGTTGATTAATGATTGTGCATTGAGTCCCCTATACAGAATTTTATTGTTGTTAACAACCATTTGATCAATAAATATGAGAGATGCCCTCTCAAAAAAAATGTTACACTAAGAATATTCACTTAATGCAAAAAAAAAGGCATTAAAAGAGTGAGGAAAATAAAATGTGTGAAATATATAGAAAATGAAAAGCAAATGGAGGAACCAAGATGGCAGCATGAGTAGGGCAGTGGAAATCTCCTCCCAAAACCACATATATATTTGAAAATACAACAAATACAGCTATTCCTAAAAGAGAGACCAGAGTACAACAGCCAGGCTACATCTACATCTACGAGAACTCAGCATCTCACAAAGCGGGTAAGATACAAGCTGCGACCCAGTGGGACCAGAGCGCTTCCCCCACCCCAGCTCACCAGCAAGAGGAAAGGAGTCAGAGTGGGGAGGGAGTGGAAGCCCAGGACTACTAAATAACCAGCCGTAGTAATCTGCACTGGGAGCACAGACACATATTGCATGGTGTACTGGATATTAGAGAAATGGAAAGGTAAAATCCGAGACTGAGACTGCGAGCGGGTCTCCACAGCCAGCTGACCTGGGACAAAAAAAAATTGAGTGCTTTTGAAAGTCTTAAAGGGACAGGGGCTTCAAAGCTGGATGGAATCATCCCTGCACACTCAGCCCAGCATGCTGGGTATTCTGAGGAGCTTCAGGCATCCCAAACCCCTGGGTGGCAAAGCAGCTCTGAAGCCCTGCAAGGTGATAAGCAGCCTGTCAGTCGTTCCCCCGGCTGGCCCTGTCCTGCCACAGTAGTGGAGCAGTTGGAGAGTGGCCCCACCCACAGCAGTTGCCCAGAGTCCCCTCCCAGCATACAGCCAACTGGGCCAGACCCAGAGGCTGCCGCCAGTGTGCAGCTACCCGGTACAGACAGAGGAGGCCGGGGCAAGGCACGAAGGGGTGCCATTCTCTCAGGAGAGTATACCTGGCATGACTGCCACTCCCAGCAGGGCTCTGGGCTACTCAGAAGGCAGCTCCACCCATGACAGCTCAAGGGATTAATCCAGACCCTGCTCCCAGTGTGTGGGTAATGGACAGAGGCAGCAGAGAAGGGCAAGGCAACCAGCAAGAAGGAAGGGACTTTATTCTTCCAGCCGACACATGAGCCACATGCCTACAACTACCTCTATTGCCATGAAAAGGCTGAAGAATCTGGTCCACTCTAGAATTACCCAGACAACTCCTGAAAGAGGGCCTGGGGAGGTAGATATAACCAACCTTCCTAAAAAGGAATTCAAAATAAAGGTCATAACCATGCTGATGGACCTGCAGAGAAATATGCAAGAGTAAGGTATGAAGTCAGGAGGGAGATTACAGAAATGAAACAATCTCTGGAAGGACTTAAGAGCAGACTAGATGAGGTGCAAGAGACCATTAATTAAATAGAAATAAGAGAACAGGAATACAGAGAAGCTGAGGCAGAGAGAGATAAAAGGAACTCCAGGAATGAAAGAATATTAACAGAACTGTGTGACCAATCCAAACTGAACAATATTCACATTATAGAGGTACCAGAAGAAGAAGAAGAGAGAGAAAAAGGGATGGAAAGTATCTTTGAAGAAATAATTGCTGAAAACATCCCCAAACTGGGGGAGGAAATAGTCTCTCAGACCATGGAAGCCCACAGGTATCCCAACACAAGGGACCCAAGGAGGACAACACCAAGACATATAAAAATTAACATGGCAAAGATCAAAGACAAGGGCAGAGTGTTAAAGGCAGCCAGAGACAGAAAAAAGGTCACCTACAAAGGAAAACCCATCAGGCTATCATCAGACTTCTCAACAGAAACCATACAGGCTAGAAGAGAATGGCACGATATATTTAATGCAATGAAACAGAAGGGCCTTGAACCAAGAATACTGTACCCAGAACAATTATCATTAAAATATGAAGGAGGGATTAAACAATTCCCAGACAAGCAAAAGTTGAGGCAATTTGCCTCCCACAAACCACTTCTACAGGATATTTTAAAGGGACTGCTCTAGATGGAAATGCTCCTAAGGCTAAATAGATGTCACCAGAGAAAATGAAATCACACCAAAGAAAGCAGACCAACCAAATACTAACTAAAGGCAAAAAATAAGATAAACTATTCACAAAAGCAGTCAAAGGAAACACAAAAGACAACAGAATAAAACACCTAACATATAAAGAATGGAGGAGGAGGAATAAGAAGGGAGAGAAAAAAAGAATCATCAGACTGTGTTTATAATAGCTTAATAAGTGAGTTAAGTTTGATGATTAGATAGTAAAGAAGCTACCCTTGAACCTTTGGTAAACACAAATCTAAAGCCTGCAATGGCAATAAGTACATATCTTTCAATAATCACCCTAAATTAAAATGGACTGAATGCACAGAGTAATAGAATGGATAAAAAAGCAAGACCCATCTATATGTTGCTTACAAGAGACTCATCCCAAACCCAAAGACATACACAGACTAAAAGTCAATAGATGGAAAAAGATATTTCATGCAAACAATAGGGAGAAAAAAGCAGGTGTTGCAGTACTTGCATCAGACAAAATAGAATTCAAAACAAAGAAAGTAACAAGAGATAAAATAGGACATTACATAATGATAAAGGGGTCAGTCCAACAAGAGGATATAACCATTATAAATATATATGCACCCAACGCAGGAGCACCAACATCACTTATGGCAGCCCATAAGTGAGGTTACCCATACAGTAGCAGACTTAGGAGAGGCTGAAGTAATGAGAACACAGAAAGAAATAAGTTCTGCTACTCACAAGAAGAAATTAAGGGCCCCATGAAGGATTACGAGGACACAGTTGTGGGTTGATTTAATATATGCAGGAGCAGACAGAAGGAAATCAGATGTTCCCAAACAGCATCTTACTGGAACTCTAGCAGCAACAGAAACTGGGGCAGCAACTCCGGCCATTAAGAACAAAGATTCAGAGGCCAGAGACAGAGTCACAAGTCTGGCCTGTGTGTTTGCAAGACTTCCTGCTGGAGAGTGAGCCAACGTCACTTGAACCCACACAGGAAGATGACTGGGGAACATGAATTGACTGAGGGGAAGGTCGAGGTATCTGCCCTGTGGGACAAGGCAGGGAATGGAGGCCACATGTTGAAATAGCTATCCATTCATCCCCAGTGAACATACAATGTGTCCTGGCTCTGGTGGATACAGGGGCTGAATATTCACTGATATATCATTTCCTGGGACCCCCACTATTACAGATGGATATGGGGGTAAGGCTATCAGAATGAAACAAGCCCAAATCCTTTTGGGAATAGGGCATCTAACCCCAAAGGAGTATACTGTATATATGTCTCTCACCCCCGAATATATTTTGGGAATTGATATCCTGCAGGCTCTATGGTAGCAGTCTACTGCAGGTGAGTTCAGGCTGAGAATATGTGTGGTGAAGGCAGTTCTGAGGGGACATGATAGGCACCTCCCCATAGCTTTGCCTGTTCTTCGACAGGTGACTAGTACCAAAAAATACAAATTGCCTGCAGGGCATAAAGAAATTGGAGAAACACTCCAGGGACTGGAAAATGTGGGTATCATAAAGCTCACCCATAGTCCTTTGAATTCCCCAGTGTGGCCAGTAAAAAAGCCAGATGGCTCCTGGCTTATGACCATGGATTACAGGGAATATAATAAAGTCACACCCCTATGTATGCTGCTGTCCCCTCTACTGTAGACATTATGGATACCCTCAGCCATGAACTAGGAACATACCATTATGTGGTAGACCTTGCTAATGCCTTCTTTTCCATTCACATTGAGCAGGGAAGTCAGAAACAGTTTGTCTTCATGTTGGAAGGATGGCAATGGACTTTCACGGTCCTTCCACAGTGATACCTCCACAGTCCCACCATCTGTCATGGACTTGTAGCCCAAGACATGGCTACATGAGAGAAACCACCAACAGTGTGGCTGTACCATTATATTGATGATGTCATGCTCACATCCAATTCTCTTTCAGATCTAGAAGGTGCAGCACCTAGACTGCTGCAACATCTGCAGGAGAAAGGATGGGCTGTGGCAGCACCAATGCTCAGGGACCTGGTTTGTCTGTCAAATTCTCAGGGGTCATTTGGTCGGGTAAGACCAAAGTTATACCAGAAGCAGTCATAGATAAAGTCTGGGCCTTTCCTACCCCTACAACTGTGCCATTGTTACAGAAGTATTTGGGTCTTCAAGGCTACTAGAAAGTGTTTATCCTGCACTTGGCAGAAATTCCGAAGCCCTTATACCGGTTGGTATGAAAGAGCATCAGGTGGGACTGGGATGAGATATGTGCATCTGCCTTCACTACAGCAAAATGGGCAGTCAAGGTCATACAGGCCTTGTGTGTGACTGACACATCAAAGCCCTGTGAGCTGGATATTCATGTGACTGAAGATAGTTATGGCTGGGGTCTCTGGCAGTGGCTTGAATAAACTTGCCAGAGTATTGGATTCTGGTCACAATGCTGGGATGGGGCAAAGGTACCATATGCTTTGATAGAAAAACAACTAGCTGCCATGTATCATGCCTTGCTGGCTACAGAATCCATCAGTGGAATGGCTCTGATGAAGGCAATAACCACCTCTCCCATCTTGGTGGGTGGATACAAGACTGGACACAAAAGCCAAGGTGCGGTGTGGCAACAAATGCCTACACTGGCCAAGTGAGGTGCATACCTACAGCAGTGTAGTGCCCTCTCTCGTAGCCCCTTCAGTTAAGAACTCCAATGCTTATTGGGGCCAGCAACATATACTAGTGAAAACCAGGAAGAATTTACTTTAGAACTAGTAAGAGCAGAGAGTCCTTATGGGGAGGGCAGAGCCCCATACCTGAAGATGCATGGTACACAGACAGTACCAGCCACGGCAGCCCTCAAAATGGAGGGCCATAGCTTTCCTTCCTAAGACTGAGACAATATGGATGGAAGATGGTGAGGGGAAGAGCAGCCAATTGGCAGGGTTGTGGGCCATGTGGCTTGTGATCAGACAGAAGCCCTCCCCTATAGTTGTCTGCACTGATAGCTGGGCTGTCTATTGGGGCTTGACCCTGTGGCTCCCAACCTGGTACCACGCCACTGGCTGGTTGGTCACTGACCCCTTTGGAGGCAAGAATTGTGGCAAGACTCATAGGCATGTGGTCAGACTACAATAATTACAGTATACCATGTGACAGGTCATTTGCCACTGGCATCCCCAGAAAAGGATGAGGCAGATAAATTGTCCCAGATATATTGGTTAGAAGGAAAGCCTGCCTTTGATGTATCCCAACGGTTACATCAGTGTTTGTTGCATGGGGGGGGGCAAAAGACAATGTGGGCTGTAGCCCATCGGTGGGGCTTGCTTTTGCCATTTGAAGAAGTTAGTAGAGTCTGGCAGGAGTGTTTTGTTTGCTCTGAAAGGGACTTACACCAAGTTCCACAACAACATGGGACAATAGTTAAGGGGTCTATACCCCTTGTCAGCTGGCAGACTATGTTGAGCCTCTACCTGTGTCAGAAGGATATCAGTATGCTGTGACTTGTGTGGACAGAGTTACTGGACTTCTGGTTACTTTTCCTACCTGTTGTGCAGACTAGCAGATGACCAAAAGAGGCCTGGAGTGTCTCTTTGCAACCTATGGCCGACCACAGGTAATTGATAGTGATCAGGGCACCCATTTTACTGGACATGGGTGCATGCTGGCCCTCCTGGCACCTTGGGATCAAGACCTCGAAGCTGTCCTCCTGTGTATTCCTGGAGTAACAGCAGACTGGCCCCCAAATATCATAGTAGTATATCCTGAACAGCCAGAAGGTAGGAGCATCTTACGGGGGAGTTTTGTTTTATCATTATGGCCACTGCATGCACCTCCAGTAGCACTATATATAGACCCTTCAGTAACCCCCACTGGGAGAGGAGAAAATGCATGGTATACTAGACCTGGATGGGACACCCTTCCTGCCACAGTCCTATCACAGGACCACTCTCTTGCATGCATCCTACCTGATGGACAGCATTTGCCTATGTTGGTGTCATAAAAACATGTGTCTTATTGCCCCTAAGGTCTTTGTGGATTGGGCACACCCCGTAGCAAAGAAACTGCTACTCACTGGGGTTCATGGAGCTCCTTATCCATACCACTACTAAGCATGAGTCATGAACTCATCTGAGTAGAACTGATTTTGAAAATACCTGAAATAACCTCCTCTGGCTTGAGGATTATTATAATTTTTGTTACCTGTATCAAAATATTGTATCTTATTTTTTTTATTATCTCTACATTGTTATTATCCTCTGCTGCTGTTGTGGAATCTGGTTACAATGCTCCAGCTTTCTTTCACAGAGACCATTGCAGAATATTGACAGTGTGTAGATTGTGAGGCGAGAATCCTGGAGGGGTGGAATGTGGATAAAGTGAAGGTTTCTATGGCCAGGATCCTCACCAGAATCTAAACTACTTGATGATATAACTGGCCTGCTGCTAAGGTTCTACTTTCACACCCATAGGCAATTAGCTATTATTGACTGAGTCACTATATAAAGAGCTCTGCCCAGTTCTTTGGGCAGAGGCAGAGACAAAGGAGAATTACAGACCTGCCAACTGTTGGATGCAGACACCCTTCTAGTGCTCAACATTTTGCTGGGAGAACAAGCTGGGTAATAAACCTTTTCACCCCAGAACATTCACTTGTCATTCCTCAGTCTCACTGAATCCATAGTGAACTTTCCCATGGCTGAAACTCATTGGCAAGAGAGTGGTTTAAAGGGGATAAGACTAGAAGCAGGAGAATCTTTTAAACAGGGCTATTGCAATATTCCATACAAATAATGAGGATCTGAACAAGGGCAGCAGTAATGGAGAGGAGAAGAGAATTAATTGGAAGAAAAGGTAGATAGTTCAGGTGGCAGGAATTGGCAGGATTGGAAGTAGGGAGGGAGTGAGAGGGAGAAATGAAGGATAGCTATCTTGCCAATGTTATAATTTTACTTAGGAGAGAGAAGCAGGGAGAGATGAATCTATGCATTCTTGTCTGAATCAAAGTCCCTAGACAACTTACATTTAATGTAACTATTGATATATTAGATTCATTTTGTTGCATGTGTGTGTGTGTTTCTTTTTGTTCACTCTGTTTCTGCTCTTCATTTCTGTTCTTTTCCCCCGATTTCCTGTGAGTTACTTAAAGACTTTTTAGAATTCCATTTTGATTTACATAGTGTGTTTGAGTGCATCTCTTCATATGGATTTTTTTAGTGGCTTCTGTAGGTATTACATTATATATACATAACTTATCAAAGTCTACAAGTTGTGAAGATATTTCATTAGTTCAAGTGAGGTACAGAAACCTTATTTCCCTTAAATTCCTGTACTTCCCCCATTTATAATATTAATTTTATCTAAAATTTCCTCTATTTATATTGGGAATCACATCATACAATATTATAATTTTCATTTCAACCACCAAACATAATTTAGAAAACTCAAGAGGAGGAAAATTAATTGTATTTATCCATAATTTTATTTTCCCATTGTTTTTTCTTCCTTCTTTATGTCCCAAGTTTCCTTTTTCTATCATTTCTTTTATTCTTCAAGAACCTCCTTTAGTCACAGCATAGGTCTATGGGTGAAAAATTCTTAGTTTCCGTTGTCTGAGGATATCTTGATTTCTGTTTCATTCCTGAAGGATATGTTAACTGGGTATAGAGATTGGCCTGTGGTTTTCCTTTTTTGTCTTTCCATTGTCTTCATTTTCCTTTGAAATAGAACTCAAAGCCATTGCACGGCTGCAGTCCAGCACAACTAGTGGTATAATTTTCACTGTGTTCTATGTTGTATTTTAGGACTGCCATTCACAAGAGAGAGTGCTTTTCAAGTTGTGCAAGGTGCTATTTCTTAGAATACTGCTGAAAAGAAGAGGGACTGGAGATGCTTGATGAATATAGTGGAGATTTTAATAGGCACCAAACAAATAGGACAGGAAATGAACAAGAGATAGCTAACTGGTGCCAAGGGCTTAGAAAAGAAGCCATCTGTGGTAGCTTCAATTTGCATAGCTGTGTGGTTTTCTTTAGCAGCCTGGTATAGAGGATAGTTTGAAGTAACAGTGAAAATATATGTTTAAGGAAAGCTTTTGAAGTGTTGCTCTTGTATTTCTTCTAATTGCCATAGTACCTATATTATCTACCTCTTTACTATAGAGGTCAGCAGGAACATTCCAAACCACAGTTACCAGTGTCTGTGATATATCAGAGTATATAAGGGCAATAAAAAAGCCCTGCTTGATTGTGTGGGAGGTTGTTGCAAACAGGTGGAGAGTACTTCATTAAACATTCACTCTTCCATCCTTTTCAAATTCACAAGGCTGGTAGATTACAACCTGGGGACATCTGCTCCTCACAGTTCTGCTTCTTTCAAAGAGTTTCAAGATGAGGCCTTGATTGTAGCAGTTGTCCTTATGGGAATAAGAACATTCAATGCTTGTATTGTTGAGAGGCAAGTATAGATATTGATAAATTAATTGGGCTAAATAAGACTGGATGTTAAGGGAAACCATGATAAGAACTAAAGTAAAATGTATAACTTTTAAACCAGAAGAAGAAAATTCCATCTGTCCTATAGAAAGCAGGAAAGTAAAAAAAGATAAATGAATGAAAAAGATTTCCAGTGTGGATTTCTTCTAGGTGTTGAAAACATTCACTGTGTGGTCATGAGTGACAGTGGCTAAACTAAAATAGAATTGAGCCATTCAACAGAACTGAGAGGCTAAGGTGCTGGGTCATATGTCTGCATGGATCCCATTGCCAGAGATGAGAAATTTTATCTGCCTTTGAGACTTCTGTTTTTAGGCTTTGCCATCCTCTACCCTCTTTTTCAAGCCCTATGCTTTATGGGGAATAAGAAAATTAAGAGATTTCACCAGAGAGAGCTGTATCAAAAGTAGAATCTTCAGGGGAGTACCAGGTCTCAGTTAAGGAAGGATCAATAAAGAGGGCCAACAATATTTCTGTGTTTCTTCATAGCTGAGCTTATTTTACGGTTCCAGGGAGGACTGTGGAAAGGCCTTAAAAGGGTAAATCAGTAATGGGAAAATAATGGGATAAAGAATTCATGATTAGAGTATGAGGGTAGGAAGAGGATAAGTGATGATGTGGGAAGGTTCTTGCCTTAAAGTGGTGTCTGGGGATTACAAGGATGAAAGGGGTAGATGAAATGGGTTGTGCACAAACTATCCAACATTCTTGAAGATTGTTTTGTATCCAAAATGAGCTGAATTGTTACGTGGTAAACCTGATACCAGCATACCCAGCACTACCACCCCTACTCTGTCACCCTACTTAACTTGCTATGTTAGATATGCTAAAGCCCCCTCCAGCACTATTCCTCATTCCATCCCCTGCATTCCTACTCCATCTCCAACTTTTCTCTCACATCCCTATATCACATTATTACTTATTATCTTTTGGGCAGTTAGGTGACCAGACCAGATACATTTAACTAAAACCGTTGGTCAACTCATAAGAATTTAGACAAAGGTTGCCACCTTGTGGTTGGAGACCAAAATAACCAAGATGGGACTTGGATAAAATAGATGTGACTTGGATTTGGGGTCTTATACTTGAGCGTGCATCAGAGTCACCTGGAGGGCTTGATTAAACAGAGTGCTTGGTCTTATCCCCATAGATTCTGATTCAGTAGGTCTGGGTTGAGACTCAAAAGCTTGCATTTCTAACGTGGTCCCAGGTGATGCTGCTGTTGCTCCTTCAAGGACCACATTTTGAAAACCAGTACTTTAGGCAAACCTCATTCAGGATGGGTAAACTTCCATTTAGCCATCTAAGATTGGCAGAATTAGAGTTTGAACTTAAGTTGGCTTGACTCCAAAGTACATTGTTTTTTTTCGCTACACTACCATTAGGAAATGCACTTGGTACTGCTTAGACAGCAGTCTTGTTTATATTCTGTATGTCTGGACAGAGCACCAACCTAATAGAGGAAGGGATTGTATCCATTCGTGTATGAATTAAATGTACCATGGTATGATTAACAATTCCCCTACTCTTGAACATTTAGGTTAACTCCAAATTTTCACAATTATTAAAAATTTTAAAGTGAATTTCCTTGTTCATAAATCCCTCTCTTGCCATTTACTGACCACCTTTGATAGAATAACTTTGATGCATTTTTATGATGCCCAGAGTCTCCTTTCCCATGAAGGGTGAGGATAGGTAGGAGCAAGAGGGATATGGGAGCCAAGAACCCTATTCCATCAAAAGTGCTACTATAAGCAAAACTGAACACAGGTTCCTGCTCTCTGGAGTGATGGTGCCTGCCATTGAAGTCGAACAGTCTGAAGGGGAGGCGTGGAGCTGAATGTATGTACAACTCCCTCTGAGAGGACGCCCCACGTTTGGGCACCTGAAGAGAGAACAAAAAACACAGACAACACAGATAGACAGACAATGGCTGCAGCCCCGATGTGGCACAGCACCTTTATTTTTATACTGCCTTTCTCAGACCTCAGCCAAGTGCTATACTCATCTTTCCCTTCTCAGGGGGGGCAGGCCAGAGGCAGGGGTGGTGTTTTCACACATCCTCAAGGTCTCCCTATTTTCAGAGTGAGGAGTGTTGGCTCGTCTTCGAGGACAAGATATGTTTTTGTGGGCAGATAACTTCCAAGGACTGCACCGGTTGTTCTCAAGCTTGTGCTTTCCCATGCTGCGTTCAGACATGGGGGAAGGTGCTTTCCCATTCTGCCTACAAACATGTGAGAAGACAAAGGCCGTCCCCAACACAGGAGATTACAATCTAACCAAAGATTCAAACGTTAATCAACTAGTCATACAAATAAATGTAAAGTTGTGGCTGTAAAAATACTATGAAGGAAAGGTCAACAGTATGGTAGGCAGTGACAGTGCTTTGGACATTTTATTCCCAGATTATAATGATAAACTAAAAAAATTGACTAACATTTTAATAATAAATTTGTAATGATTAATAATTTGATATAATTTAAAATCTATTTTCTATACCAGAATTTCAATATATAATGAAGATTTTAATATTTGGCCTTAGCTTTGGCTGAATATTGATTTTGATGCCTGGCCAAGCAGCACTTGGCCAAACTGTGGATTAGATAAACCTCTACCACCTACCTGCCACCACCATGACTCTTGGTGGCAGATAGATTTGAGCAGGTCCCTAATGATCCCCATCTCCTGATATTCACAACTCTTGTGTAATCCTCTCCCCTTGAGTATGGGTAAGACCTGTTGCTTGCTTCTAATCAACAGAATATGGCAAACGTGAGGCAATGTCACTTCTGTGAATACAATACATTATGTAAGATCCTGTCTTGCTAGCCTAATTGTTTTAGAGTTTCTTTCTTTCTCCATTCCTGGCTTCAAAGAAGCAATGCATCATGATACCTAAAGCCACAAGGACAGGAATTCTGCCAACAACTGGAGAGCTTGGAAGTGAGCCTTTCCCTAGTTGAGCCTCGAGATTAGAGTCTAGCCCTGGCCAAGACCTAGACTGCAACCAACCTGACAAAGTACCCAGCTAAACTTTTCCTGGATTCTTGACACATAGAAACTGAGATATGTGCTGTTTTAAATTATTAAGTTGTAGGAGCATAGTAAGTTAATATACCTTCCCTGCAGCACTTCAATCCTCTGACATGTATGCAAACTTCTCATTATTTTATATGCCATTCCCTCTATCTAGAATCTTCCTTTACCTTCTTCACTCCACTTTTGTCTGCTTAATTTCTTTAGGTTTTAGCTGCATTGTCAATTTCTTTGGAAAGATTTCCTTAATGTCCGTTTTGGGTATTTTTCTTCCTTGAAAAATGTGAGGTATCAAACTTGACATATTGATTTTAAGCCATCCTCATAAGATGTGAAAATTTTCCAAGTGAAATAAGAGATTTTTCTTGAGAATAATGAAATTAATAACTAAAAATTAAGTACACACTTACAGGTTATTTTGTTTACTGTTGTGAATGCTGATACCTCAATAAGTCTACAGTTTAGAAGTGTACTTGAATCTTTATTATTAAAAAATTTTAAAGATTTATTGATTTAAATTGACATTTTTTTCTAAGGTTACTCCTTCAAAATTTATATTAACTACAAATCTACTTTCCTATTTAACTAGTTGAAAGCTCTTAATTTTTATGAAGGTAAAATTAGATCTCACAATCAGCATTAATTTTTGTTGTATTTTGCTTTTGTAGTAATACACATGTATCTTTCAAATGATTGATGGAAATAAAACATATGGAATATATGATGACATTATCTCTCCAAGTTACACTTGAATGCTTATCTATGTTTAAAGGTGAATATTAAGATATTAACAGTAAGTCCAAATGACTTCCCTTGTTCATATTACTATCTTAGTTATGCTAATGAATATGACAGCAGCTAAGGTGATCACATAATCATTGATGACACACAAGCTTAAGAATAGCAGAAATTAAGTTTTGGTATATTTTATTATATGTTCAAAATTATTCACTCCTTCATCACCCTGTAGGCAGAGTATTCCTTACTGCCTAGTTGTCCTAGGGACTAGCCAGCCATGTGACTTATTTTAGTCAATAGAATAACAGTAGATGTGATGTACAGACTCTAGAATGGGCTCCAAGATCTTTACTTACTGGTTTTCATGCCCATGTGAAATACCTTCCCCTTAAGTGTAGATGGGACTTGTGATATGCTTCTAACTGATAGTATATGACAAAGGTGATGAAACGTCATTTTTGTGATTATATTATATTACATAAGATCTAGTCTTGTTAGCAGATTCACTTTAGAGACCCTTCTTGCTAGCTTCATGAAGTAATCAGCCCTATTGCCATGTCTTAAGGAACTTCAGGGAAGCCTCTAGGAACTAAAAGGAGCACCTAGAATCATGGGATGCCTCTAGAAGCTGAGGACATCCTATAGGAGATGAGGGTAGCCTTCAGCTATCAACCAGCAAGTAGTGGCGAAACCTTTGAGAGAGGACCCAGTTTAGCTGTTCTGGACTCCTGGTCCACAGAAAATGTGAAATAATAAATGTGTTGTTGTAAGTCACAAAGTTTTTGGTAATTTGTTATATAGCAATAAATAACTAATATAGTGGAGATGATATATGTTATATCACAGCAAAAGTTTTAAATACTCTTTCATAGTTTTGCCCTGTATCCCTTGAGCCTTAGCCTTCCAACAAGAGAAGAGTGTGCCCAAGAGTTGCAGTTCCTTTAGCTTGGGTCCTGAGAAAATTCATCAACCCAGCCAGATTCAGCAAAACTATAGCTAACCACTAGCCTTCATACAAGATGAGCAGGAAATGTTTGTTGTTGTAAGCCACTGAAATTTAGGAGTTCTTTAGGGTTCTTTCTGCTACAGAAGCTAACTAACTCAGAGTTGAAGAAGATACTTGGTTTTCAACCTTCAAATATCAAAGCCAAAGCTGAAGAGTAGTGTCACCAAAATAGTGAATAAGATCCCAGCCTATATCCTCCCACAAAGATCAACAATTAGATAGCTATCCATGAACAAAAACAGCCTGGGAGACCACAGAAATCCATTTAAGAAACCTCAGCAACACAATAGAACAAAAAACCTGAGAATAACCACACAAAAAGGGAAGGAAGGACAGCTTAATTTTGCCTGCATCATCCCGTCCCCCAAACTGGCACTTCTCAGCTCCAAAAGAGAACTCCCAAGCTAGAAAGAGTGCCATTGCCAGAAAAGGGCAATGGGATGAGTAACCAGTTTCTAGCCTTTTAGGACACCACACAAAGGATCCATTTCAATTTCACCACACCCAGAGACTGGTAAAGCTAAGATATATAGAGATGACAAGGAACAAAGAAGAGAAACAGTGGCTACCAGTGTTAGCTATACAGCAGAAGACAACATGGTTCCCCGTGGCCTGCTCTGTAGAGGACTCCAGCAGCTTTAACCAATAGCCAACACAGCCTCTGTGGATCCCCTACACAGTTCACCAGTTTCTACCTCATAAGTATTCATGTTCACAGATTCCAGCTACCTGAGTTCCTCCCTGCTTTATCCACCCTCTGCCCCTGGTGGAGCCTGGGATCCATACTGGCAACAAGCCCAGGCCTCTGCAGCTATGTGAGTATAAGACATCAGCCTAGGCCCTTGCTGCTGAACCTGACTACTACATGCTTTAGACTATCCCCTCCAACTTTGTACTTGCCCTCCACCACCTGCTTCTCATCACTGGCCTCTATTGTTCTGCATGCAAGAACCTGCAGCCAAGGTCCCCACAGCTGCTTATGTGTCTGGATTTGGCCCTATATATCCATTCACTGATCAATACCAGTAGGATCACCTGCAGTCAGTCCCCTCCAATCATGCACCTGCATGGCCCTGACCCAAAACTCATCACCCACTTCCACTGATGTACACATACCTGTGTGGAGATCTTGCAGCCACAAGAGTGCATGCCAACAGCCAGGGCCCCCTCCATTGCTTGTGGGACTGGCTCTGGCCCTGTCTCCTATCACTAAACTGTACTATTGGACTCATCTGCACCAAAAGCCTCCATCTTGGTACCTGTATGACCCCATCCAACTCCCTTACCAAGCTTCCACTGCTGTATGTGCACAAATGCAGAGACTCTACAGTCACAGGAGTTTATGCTGATAGCCAGGGCCCTCACAGCTTCCAGAATACCTGCAGTTGGCCAAGGCCCTTGCTGCTGGCCCTGTCTTACACCCCTATGTGTGTGTAAACAACTGTCCCCTGCCACTTCACAGACAACTGCTGCTGGTGCCCATAGCCAAGTGTGTGCACTCCACCAGCTCTAGCGACTACCACTGCCTGCCTTTGTCCCTAGCTACTGGGCCTAGAGGTATGGTTAAGGACCCCAACAACCCCTCCGTTTGCTCAAGTATCACACAGCTGTTGATACTATGGATCCCCATAAGCCTGAGCTGACATCATAAACCCCCCCCCAAGACCTGGAGCCACCACATGCCCCTGCACTTGTGGCTTGCACCACTAGAACCAGAATCACATTATGCTTCAGTATGCCCCGCTTGCATGTGAAGGTCTTTACTTCCCAAAGTCAGTCCATAAAGTCCACAAGAGGTGACTTCTTCTTTAAATGTGCAAGACTTCAGGGATCACAGATAATCAGTGGAAAATGACACCCCCAAAGAAACAGTACACTTCTAGTAACTGACCACAAAGTAATGGAGATATGTGTATGACAAAGAATTCAAACTAATTTTTTTCTAAAAATGTTTGAAAAGCTAAAAGACAACACAGATAAATAATTTAATGAAATCAGGAAATAATACATGTACAAAATGTGATGTCCAACAGAGAGACAGAAAACTAAGAACGAAACAGAAATTTTGGAGCTGGGACTGAACTGAAGAATTAAATAGAGAGCATCATCATCATCATACCAGACCAAGAAGAAGAAAGAATCAATGAACTTGAAGACAGATCATTTGTATTATTCAGTCAGAGGAGTAAAAAGAAAAAAGAATGGAAATGAATGGAAAAAGTTTACAGGACTTATAGGACACCATTAAAAGGAACAATCTATGCATCATTGGAGTCCTAGAAGGAGAAAAGAAGAAGAAAGTTTCTTTAAAGAAATAATGGCTGACAATTTCCCATACCTGGAGAAAGAGTTGGGCATCCAAGTTCATGAAGCCAATAAGTCACCCCATAATTTTAATCCAAAACAATCTTCTCTAAGACATGTTATAAGACTGTCAAAAATCAAATACAGAGGAGATTTCAAAAGCACTAAGAGAAAAAAAACCTCATACAAAGGAACTCCCATACGGCTATCAGTGGATTTCCCAGCAGAAACCTTGAAGACCAGGAGAGAGTGAGATGATATATTCAAAGTGCTGGAAGAAAAATAAATACCAACCAAAATGATTTTACCAACCAATGTTGTCCTTTAGAAATGAAGGTGAAATATTTTCCCTTTCCCTCCACCCCCAACCCCCAAAAGCTGAGGAAGATTTTACTACTAGACCTGACTTACAAGAAATGCTAAAAGGAGTTCAAGCTCAAATCATTACTGAAATTAGTAACATGAAAATAAAAGTAAATATGTAACACATTGGTAACAGCAAGTATATAGTCAGATTTAGAATACTCTAATACTGTAATATGGTGGTGTGTTGACCACTTAAACCTAACATAAAAGTTAAAGACCAAAGTATTAAAAATAGCTACAATAGTTTTTTAATGGCTACACAATATAAAAAGATGTAAATTGTGACATCAAAAACATAAAATGGGGTGAGGGAGTAAATGGGTAGAGTTTTTATATGCAATTAATATTAAGTTGTTATCAGCTTAAACAGACCATTGTATCAGTAATATATTTTCAGTAAGCCTCAGGGTAACCACAAAATGAAGTCCTATAATGAATTAACATAAGATAAAAAGAAGGGAATCAAAGTATACTATTGTGAAAAATCAACTCACAAGGGAAGACAGTAAGAGAGAAAAAAGGAATAAAGGAACTTCAAAACATTCAGAAAAATATAATCTGTCAATACTAAGTCTTTACCCATCAATAATTACATTAAATACAATTGGATTAAAGTTTCCAATCAAAAGGCATAGAGTGACTAAATGGAATTAAAAAAAAAACAAGACCCAACTTTATGTTGCCTACAAAAAACTTACTTCACCTTCAAGGACACACACAGGTTCAAAGTGAAGGTATGGAAAAAGATATCCTGCAGAAATGGAAATCAAGAGAACAGGGTTAGTGATACTTATATATCACACAAAACAGGCTTTAAATTAAAAAATTGTAGTGAGAAAAAAGGGTCATGAAAATTAGTAATAAAGATAGATAATCACAAATGGGTCAATTCATCAAGACAATATAACTATTGTAAATATATACACACCCAATATTGGAGCACCTAATTATATTAAGCAAATACTAACAGATCTGAAGGAAGTAATAGACAACAATACAGTAATAGTAGGGACTTCAATACCCCAAATTCAACAATGATCAGTTCACCCAGAAAGAAAATCAGTCAGGAAATACTGGACATGTAAACTATATTTAACATCAAGTAAACCTAACAGACATATATAGAATATGTGTATTCTATATATAGTGTAAACTATATTTAACATCAAGTAAACCTAACAGACATATATAGAATGTTCTTTTCAACAATAGCAGAAAACATATTCTTCTCAAGTGCACATGGAACATCCTCCAGGATAGATCAGATGTTAGGTCACAAAACAAGTCTTTAGAAGGACTGAAAATTTAAATTCAAGAGAACTGAAATTTAAAAAGATTGAAATTATACCAGGTATTTTTTATAACCACAATGGTATGAAACTAGAATTCCATAAAAGAAGGAAAACTGGAAAATTCACAAATATGTGAAAATTAAACAACACACTCCTGAACAATCAATGGGTCAAAGATGAAACCAAAAGTGAAATAAAAAATATCTTGAAACAAATGAAAATGTAAACAGCATACCAAAACTTGTGGGGTGCAGCAAAAGCAGTACTAAGAGGGAAGCTTATAGTGGTAAATGCCCACATTGAGAAAGAAGATCTCAAACAACCCCAAGGGACTAGAAAAATAAAAACCAACTAAGGCCAAAGTTAGTAGAAGGAGATAGCAAAGATCAGAGCAAAAATAAATGAAATAGAGAACAGGAAAACAATAGAAAAGATCAACAAAACTAAGAGTTCATTTATTGAAGAGATAAAATTGACAAACTATAAGCTAGACTTAGAAAGGAAAAAAGAGAGGAGTTTGATCTGTAACTGTCTGTGAACAATCAATTGAGATAATTCACTACTTTCAGACCAGCCATTTATAATACTGTATGTCAGCTAAACTTCATTAAAAAAACTCAAAAAAAGAAAACAGAGAGAGGACTCAAATAAGTAAAACTGTAAGTGAAAAAGGAGATATTACAAAGGATAATAAGAGACTATGAAACAATTACAATTATAATTCAACAAATAAGACAACATAGAAGAATGGATAAATTCCTATAATCAAATAAGCTACCAAGTCTCAATCATAACAAAATTGAAAATCTGAGCAGACCAATAACAAGTAAGGAGACTTAAACACCAATCAAAAACCTCCCAACAAGGAAAATCCTAGGACCACATGACTACATGGGTAAAATCTACCAAATATTTAAAGATGAATTAATACCAATTCTCTCAAATACTTCCAAAAAATTGAGAGGAAATACTTCCAGACTGATTTTACAAGCCCAGAATTACCTGACACTAAAGCCAGATAAGGATACTACAAGAAAATAAAACTACAGACCAATCTTCCTGATGAATATAGTTGCAAAAATTCTTGACAAAACACTAGAAAATTGAATTCAACAGCACATTAAGAGGATCCTACACCCTGATCAAGTGAGATTTATACTGGGGATGCAAGGATGGTTCAATGTACATAATATAATGTGTATACTGTTTATACTATATAGTCTATTCTTCATGCTATAGCCAGAGAAGCCTATATAGTATATAGTATATATACTATGAAACTAAATAGTATACTATATAGTACAAATAGTATAATTGTGGTACATCACATTAATAGACTGAAAGAAAAAATCATATGATTATCTTAACAGATGCAGAAAAAGCATTTAACAAAATTCAATATCCTTTCATGATAAAAAAAACTCTCAGCAAACTGGGTATAAAAGGAACATACCTTAACATAATAAAAGCCACGTATGATAAACCTCAAGGGGGAAAAATTGAAAGCTTTCCCCTCTAAAATCAGGAACAAGACAAGGGTGCCCACTCTCACCACCCCTATTCAAAATAGTACTGGAAGTCCTAGCCAGAACAGTTAGGCAAGAAAAAGAAATAAAAGGCATTCAATTTGGAAAGGAAGAAGTAAAGTCATCTCTGTTTTCAGATGACATGATGTTGGACACAGAAATTCTTAGACTTTACTAAAAAATAGTAAAACTATTAAAATGAATTCAGTAAAGTTTCAGGCTAAAACATCAACATGGAACAATCACTGGTGTTTCTATAAACTAACAATGAACAACTTTCTAAAAAAATACAACCTTCCAAGGATCTTTTGTGGTTCCACATCTAGGATTTTTTTCCATTTCTGTTGAACATTCCAATGGCATTTTTATAGAGATTGCATTGAATCTATAGATTGCTTTGGGTAGTATGGATATTTTAACAATATTAACTCTTTTGAATTATATTCTTAAGTCAATTTCTTTTATCAATGTCTTATTGTTCAGATATATAGAGATGTAACCTCCTTGATTAAATTTATTCTCAAGTATTTTACTGGTTTTGATGCTGTTGTAAATGGGAAAATAGCTAGAAATGTGATGCTGCAGTTTAGGAGGTAATAGATGTGGCAATACAAGTGAATAGATTTGAGACATTTAGGAGATGGAATTGGCAGGATTTGGTAATGGATTCCATATGCGAGGAGAGAGAAAGAGACAGAAGGAAGTCCAGGATCACTCTAAGATGTCTGGCTTTCCTAGTTTTTGGATAGTATCATTCATTAAATATAAAGAACACTGGAGGGAACCAAGTTTGGTTGGGAAAGATCACTTGTTCATTTTCAGACATGGGTTTAAAGTGTTATTGCACCATCCAAATAGATATAAAGCTTTGGAGCTAAGAGAAGATCTGAACTGGAGATATAAATTTGGGAGTAAGCTTTACATAGGAGGTCAACTGTAACCATGGTATGGATCAATTTTTTGTAGGTGTGAGAGTGGGAAACAGTGAGAAGAGAAGAGGAACTAGGATGAGGCTTTAATATCTAATAGTTGTGTTGAGGAGGATAAGCCAGCATGACATATCTCCAGAATATGAATCCCACAGCAAAGGCTTCATGAATGCATCCAATCATAAAATGTTACTGCCTTGTATTTCTGTGATCACAATAAGCTAGGGTAATTGTGATGAGTGTTCGTGGTGTAAATTATTTTCTGTCCTCAAGATGCCCACAGCCTAAAGGGAAAGACAGAAAGCAAAAACAGTTATCTTACCCAAATATCATAGACTGTTATTAGTAAAATAAAGGTATATTTCTGAAGGAGGTGGAACCTGAGTTAACACCTGGACAAGGTGGAATTAGTTAAATGGGGAAAGTCAGGGGAGGGATTTTCAGGCAGAGGAACCCACCTCTCTGAAATTACAGATGGACGAGCCCACATGACATGCTTGGCAAACTGGTTAGAGCTTAAGATGAGTGCGAGTCTCAAGAGTCATAGCTGGAAAAGTACGCAAGAGATAGGTCATCATGGGCCTTGTATGCAAGGAGTCAGGACTTTACCTGTGGGCATTGAGGCCAGTTAGAGGGAACTGACCTTCTATGCCATTTGAGGGTCAGGTTTGGAGAATGGTTTTATGTGCACCCTCTCCTCAGAGACTGCAGCCAGACAGAGTGTTACATCTTCACTTTAATAACCACAAAATTATCCCCTTCATAGAACTGATAAAGGAACAGTAGGTCTCAGAGTGAGGGCAGAGTTGGCTCTAGGTCTAAGGGTTTTCAAGTGCCATTCCAGCAAGGTACAGAAGAAACATGGTTTTCCTCATTTTCAGATTGTTTCAGTAATAGACATGTGTTTTCTCAAAATTGTATTTGCTCATGAAAGGTTCTAGTAACTGTCTGATTTTTACAATAGACTTACTTAATAGCTACCAGGCTATTGAAGAGTGACCACAACTATGTTCTAAATGAGTGGCATATACTCTAAATAAGTAGCATTATCTAATTTATCCATAGTCACATTATTGTATCTGCTTCTGCTCATTCTTACACTGCCTACTTTTTAAAAAGAAAAATAAAGGTTTCCTATTTGAAAAAGGTGTTTAAGTATATAACAATTTATGAAACCTTATAAACAGTGCTTTTTAAGCATAATCAAAATAAGAGTTTTCTCTCAATTAGAAGTTATCATTTGTTGTATCTACTAATGGATTTGGTCTGCTATTTCATTACCAAACTAAATAATGTGGACAAATGTCAGGGTACAAACTGTTATTTGTCCAGCATTTTAACTTGCTCACCTTTAACTTAATGCATTTTCAAGCTGGAAAGATTTTTCACTCATGGCCTTTTCTTAAATTATTTCCTATGCAAAAAGTATGACCAACTCAGTATCTGTGGAACTGAGTTCCATTAATTATCCTTTTTAGATAGGAAATCAGTAGCTAGGGGGAAAATGGGAATTGAAAACCATGTTGTTTTTACTCAGCTAACACCAGTGAGCAAATCTCAGATTAAGGGCCATATTAAGAAACTTAAACAGTTTACAGAACATGGTCTCTTAAGGATTACATTGCCCAGTATGAGAGAACCTTTGGCCAGAACCCTTTAGCCTATGGCCATGTTTAACTATGTACAAAATGGGCAAGAATTCCATGTGATATGAGTTGGTTGTCTTTATCCACAGTGGAATTCAAACTTTGTGAACTATCTTTAAAGTCAACTTTTTTAGTGACGGGGGTTTGCCTTCGTTTTGCTAGGCATTTAAAAACACCCATTACAATCCCATTTGGTGAACAAACAAGAATAGCTCTGCAAAAAATTAATGTAAAAGTATTTTAGTTATTGCAGTAGCAAAAAGATTAATGAATTTAGCCTATTGCTAATAGCTATGTAGTCAAGGAAAAATCTGTTTTGCCTTGCTGTACTTGGGTAAAAAAACATTAAGTATGTGTGTGCATTTTTATATCTAAAGTATTATGTAATTGTATATGTCTCTTTCATTAGGATGGAAGACCCATGAAGGTGGGCACTTTGCCTATTTTGTTCACTTCTGGATGCCCCGAGCACAAAGCAATATCTGACATTAGCTGAATGAACGAATGAATGAATGGCATCACACACTTACATTCCTTTTGTTTGATTTACAAACAGCAAAGACACTGTCACAATTGTGAATTTGTATTTAATGCAGTATTTAAAAATCACAGAGCTGTTGTAAAGATTAAATGAGCATTTTTGTTTAAAAAATTTTATATTTAGAAAAAATAGAAGATATGTGAAAGTGTCTAACCTAGGATAGGAAACTGAATGTTTTTTCTTTTTTTTAATTGATGTGTAATAAATATACAATATTATATTGGTTTCAGGTATGCAATGTAGTGGTTTGACAATTATATACATTACTAAATGCTCATCAGGATAGGAGTAGTTACCATCTATCATCATACATATTACAATATTATTGACTATATTCCCTATGTTGTACTTTTATCCCTGTGACTTATTTTATAATTGAAAGTTGGTACCCCTTTGTCCCCTTAACCTACATTTTCCATTCCCTGAGCCCTTACCTTATAGCAATCACCAGTTTGTTTTCTATATTCATGAGTTTATTTGTTTTGTTTGTTTGTTTGTTTTTTATTTTTTATGATTCCAACTACAAGTGAAATCATATGGTATTTGTCTTTCTCTGCCTGGCTTATTTCACTTAGCATAATACCCTGTAGGTCTACCCATGTTGTTAAAACGACAAGATTTCATTCTTTCCTATGGTTAATATTCCATTGTGTATATGTACCACATCTTCTTTATCAATTCATCTATTCATGGACACTTAGGTTGCTTCCATATCTTTGCTATTGTAAATAACACTGCAATAAACATAGGGGTGCATGTATCTTTTCAAATTAGTGATTTTGTTTTCTTCAGATAAATACCCAGAAGTGGAAAATTACTGGGTAATATGCTTTTTCTATTTTTTGTTATTTTTAGGAATCTCCATAGTGGTTGCACCAATTTACATTCCCACCAGCAGTGCATGAGGGTTCCCTTTTCTCCACATCCTCACCAACACTTTTTTCTTGTCTTTTTGATATTAGCTATTCTGACTGATATGTCATTGTGCTTAATTGTATTTCCTTATGATTTGTGATGTAGAACAATTTTCATTGCCTAATAAGATTAGGCTGACTCCATATCTTGATGGCAAGAGAGAATTTCTCTAAATTATTCTCTAATTAGAGCCCAAGTAGTCTACAGGCAAAATAGTTCTTACCTTACTGTTCTGAATGGGTTGTTCTCTTGGGAATATAGGTGGTTATCTTGCAGGCAGCTAATAAATGACATTGTTCCCATCAGATGGTAGTGTTGAGCCTGCCAGAAAATTCTATGTACTATGGGGACCTCCTTAGTCTGAAATATTTTCTCTGAAAGCCCAAGGAAATCTTGACCTGGTACAAAGGACAAGGTGGGTAAGGAAAGGAACTACCATTTCCTGAGGACCTATCACATGTCCAGCCTTACCAAGGATATCATTTTTTTCCAATGTTCACTTTATAATAATAGTTAACATTGATTACTTACACTATGCTAGGTACTTTTTGTGGATTAACTCAATAATTCTTCACAGCAATCTGGGGAGGTAAATATTTCTCTTATCTCCAATTGACAGAAGAGGATATCCAGGCACAGAGAAGTTAAATATGCTCGAAGCCACACAACTTGTAAGTGTGGTGTTAGAGAAAGATTATTATCCTCATTATTACAGAGGAGCTAAGCTTGATAAAGTACCTTCCCAAGGCCAAATTAACAGAGCTGTCTGACTCCAAAACTGAGGGTGCTTTACTTTTCTTTATATTGTTTTGCTTCAGTCTCACCTCAAAAAAAAATCTAGTAGTTAACATTTATTGAATACTTACTGTAGGGGTAGGCATTATTTTAGTCCTTCATATAGATTATCTCATTTAATCTTTATGATAACACTTTGAGGTGCTACTTTTATTAGTCCCCTTTTAGAGATGTTGAGAGGGGTCAGATAACTTATAAAGGTGACATAGCTAGTTGGTGGAGTCAGGATTTTAAAAAAAATGGTTTATTTGCCTAATGAATGGAAGTTATTAACCACTCTACCATACTATATGCTTAGAAAGATTGCCCATCCGCCCCAATAGGTCCCATCCCTACTCTTCCCACTAAAGTCATGAGACAGCTGAGACTACTATTACTCCTTGTGCTGCTTGGTCTGCCAAGTCTGCAAGGGGAAGGATGTAATGCCAAGTTCCTTTCCCAAATGCAAACAGTGTGAGTATTGCACCCTTTGGGCTCAGGCACGAACTACATGCTTACTATCAATTCAGAATTTTGTCAATAGGAATGAGATTGATAGAAAAAAGCAAAAGCTTTTTGAAAACCACCTTTATTGGGAAATAATTCATATACCATACAGCTCACCCATTTAAAGTATGTCAATGGTTTATGGTACATTCACAGAGCTGGGCAACCATGATGATAATCTAATTTTAGAATATTTTCATCACCCTAAAAAGAAACCCCATGCCTGTTAGTCACTTCTTATTCCTCTCAGCTCTCCAGCCCTTGGCAATCACTAATGTGTTTTCTGCCTCTATTGATTTGCCTGTTCTAGACATTTCATATAAATGGAATCATACAATATGTGATCTTTTGTGAGTGGCTTCTTTAACTTGGCATAATATTTTCAAGGTTCATTCATGTTGTAGCACGTATCAGCACTTCATTCCTTTTTATGGATGAATAACATCCCACTGTATGGATATACCAAAGTTTGTTTATCCATTCCTCAGCTGTTGGACATTTAGGTTGTTCCCACTTTTTGGTTATTGTGAATAACGCTGCTTTGAACATTTGTATACCTGTTTTTGTTTGAATGACTGTTTTCAATCTCTTGGATATATGCCTAGGAGAGGAATTGCTATGTCATATGGAAACTATGTTTAACATGTTAAGGAACTGCCAATTTGTTTTCCAATGTGGATACATCATTTTATATCCCCACCAGCAAAATATGAGTGATTCAATTTCTCCATATCCTCACCAACACTTGTTACTGTATTTTTTATTATAACCATCATAATCATTATGGTTTTGATTTTTATTTCCTTACTGTTCAGCATCTTTCCCTGTGCTTATTGGCTATCTGCATTTATTCTTTGGTAAAATGTCTATTCTGATCCTGTGATCCATTTTAAAATTGTTTACTGTTATTATTGTGTTACAAGAGTTCTTTTTTTTTTTTTGTGAGGGCATCTCTCATATTTATTGATCAAATGGTTGTTAACAACAATAAAATTCTGTATAGGGGAGTCAATGCTCAATGCACAATCATTAATCCACCCAAGCCTAATTTTCGTCAGTCTCCAATCTTCTGAGGCATAACAAACAAGTTCTTACATGGAGAACAAATTCTTACATAGTGAATAAGTTACATAGTGAACAGTACAAGGGCAGTCATCACAGAAACTTTCGGTTTTGCTCATGCATTATGAACTATAAACAGTTCAAATATGAATACTCATTTGATTTTTATACTTGATTTATATGTAGATACCACATTTCTCTCTTTATTATTATTATTTTTAATAAAATGCTGAAGTGGTAGGTAGATACAAGATAAAGGTAGAAAACATAGTTTAGTGTTGTAAGGGAGCAAATTGCCATGGGAATGAAGGAGATATCTAAGCTGGCCTGTGCATACAGTAAAACAACAAATTTGACTGGATCTATACTGTTGGAACTCAACCAAGAATTAGGAGAAGTGCAAATTGTAGCACTCCAAAATCTTACAACTACAGACTATTTACTGTTAAAGGAACATAAGGGATGTGAACATTCCCCAGGAATGGGTTGTTTTAATTTGTCTGATTTCTCTCAGACTGTTCAAGTTCAGTTGGACAATATCCACCATATCATAGATAAGTTTTCACAAATGCCTACAAGAGTTCTTTATATGTTCTGAATAAAGGTCCAATATATAATTTGTAAATATTTTTCCCATTAGGTGGATTGTCTTTTCACTTTCTTGATGGTATTGTTTACAGCACAAACGTTTTTAATTCTAATGTACTCCAATTTATTTATATTTTTTTGTCACTAGTGCTTTTGGAGTTCTATGTAAGAAATAATTGCCTAAGCCAATGTCTGTCAGTATGATTTACTCCTAGGCTTTCTTCTAAGAGTTTTGTAATTTTAACCCTTACATGTATACTGATAGTCTACTTTGAGTTAAATTTTGTGTGTGGTATAAGAAAGAGGTCTACCTTCACTCTATTCCATGTGGATACCCACTTGTTCCCACATCATTTGTTGAAAAACTATTTTTTATCCATCTTATTGTCCTGGCACATGAATGTGAGTATTTATTTCTATACTCTCAATGCCATCTCACTTATGTCCATCCCTGTGCAGGTACCAAACAGTTGATGACTGTAGCTTTGTAGTTAGTTTTGAAATTGAGAAGTGTGAGGCCTCTAACTTTGTTCTCTTTAATGATTGGTTTGAATATTCTGGGTCCCTTGCAAATCCACATGAATTTTAGGATTCACTTTTCAATTTATGCAGAGAAGCCAGCTAGAATTCTCATAAGGATTGCATTGAATCTGCAGATCAATTTGGGCAGCATTGTTATGTAAACAATATTAAGTCTTCTGATCCTTGAGCATGGGATGTTTTTACATTTACTAAGATTTTCTTTATTTTCTTTCAACAGTGTTTTGTAGTATTCAGTGTAAAATTCTTACACTTTTGTTAAATGTATTCCTAAGTATTTTATTCTTTTAGATGCTATTATAAATGAAATTATTTTCAGATTATTAATTGCTAGTGTGCAGAAATACAAGTGATTTTATATATCAACCTTGTATCGTGCAGCTGACTGAACTCATTTAGGCATGTATGAGAAGAGCAAGAATATGCCTAGGATTAGGAAAGAATTGAGTAAATCAGGACTAGAATAATAGTTAACCATGTACTGAGCATGTTTGTGATAGGTTAGTACTGCTCAACATTTAATATGCATATGAATCTCTTGGGAATCTAGTTAAAATGCAGACTGTTGTCACTTGGTTTAGGCTGGAGTCTGAAATTCAAAATATTCAATTCTGCCTTTTTAACAACTTGTCAGTAGATAGCTGGTGGCTTTCATGTATTATTTTTAAGCCATAACATCCCTGCAAGATACATATTATTGTTCCCACTTTACAGATAAGAAAATTATCTCAGAAATTAAGCAAATAACCCAGGTTCATAGAATAAGTGGCAGAACCAAGATTTGAGCACAGTTCATTCCAGTGCCAAAGCTGGGCTCTTTCCACTCTACCACACTAGATATCTAGAATAGGAGCAGATCAGTTGGGATGCGAACAATGTATGAATTGGGGAAAAAGTAAGCTTTCCAGAGTCAGAGTTGCTGCCTGGAGTGCATTTGGGTCTAAATCTTGAGAGAGCTGATCAGAAAGGACCTTGCTTTCCAGGTTGCTAAGAATGAAGGTAGAAATAAGATGATACTAGTAAACAGAACTCAGAATTGGAGGAGGTCTAGAACGTGGCTTTCCTTGATCAGGCTATATTCCAGAATTAGACTCTGTATACTGCTGAGGTCTACACTTGAGATTATACCTATTGTTGACTCTTCCTGAATTCTAAATTATTTTATTGGGAATAAATAATGGTACAGCATCAATGCTCTGGTCATATGGCTACCTATGAAGGATTATAAATCGGTTACTAAATTCCTTTCCAATACTTTTCAGCAGAATATTAGGGGATTTCTATCTCATCAAAACATGTGAGATATTTTTTTTTGTCCTTAGCACCTTTTATTGAAGTATGACCCTTGATGACAATCTGGCAGGCACATCCATGTCAGCCAGGAAGGGAGTGGTGGAGGACATAAATGCAGAAACAATTAAATTCAGAAAAATAATAGCTTCAAGTGGGATAAATGACTCTCAACAGTTGTACAGCAAATACTGGTTTTTTATCTATAGAAAGTGCCCCTGCTCCACCCCCCTCTAAATATCTATTAATCTTCAAAGAATACAATATGCTTTTACAGAAATATTATTGGCATAGATAACTCCTTTGGCAAAGACAGCAGTAGTCACCAAGCTCCAGACAGGAGAAAGTGGCCAGAAATGTGCCCAGGTTCCTCTATTTGGGGACTGCTACTGGAAGAGCAGCACCTTCGGGGAGGTTAGGGTTATGGTGTGGCTCTAGTGCCCCTGGGCAGCTTTTTGGCACCTGAGGTTAGATGGAAAACAGAACCGGAAGCTGGCCTTAAAAGAGGCTTTTCATCTTTTCAACCTCTGTTCCTGTTTCCAGTCTCTCCCTTTCTAGGGCTTTGTTTTCAGTGTATGTGCCTCTTTCTCTTGTACTCCCCTTGAGCATTTACTGCTATACTCTGGCTGAGTCTGAAGCTGGTGGGGTCACTCAACTACCCAGAGCCCTGGCTTGGGTGGAGGGCAGTAAGGAGGGACATGGGACGCTAATTCTGGCACTAACCCCTCTATCTAGATCAACCACTGTGCTTACCTATTACCCACTATGGCCCGTAAGACTATTTGAAGGGAGAGGACAGAAGTCAAGACCAATAACTATCTTTGGGGAAATCCCATTGGCTCCCTGACAGGCCTTGCAGAAGGGCTGAGTCCAGGAAATGAGAAAAGGGAAGAGACATCACATCTCAAGTAATACTGGCAGCTTGGCAGCACTATTACTCACAGTGGGACCAGCACAGCAGCAGTGTGGGGCTCAGTGCCTGGTTAGTAGTTCCCTTTTATTTGCTGGCCTTCACCATTCAATATAGCTTTGGGGTTATCAAATAAGTGCTTTGGGAACTGTCCCTTTGTGTGAAAATGAGTACCATTGTGTTCTGATTCTAATTTAAGGTGGGATGAGGTACAAAAATATGGAGTCAATTGTACTTTAATTGTGATAAACTTGATGTACAATCAATCTAACACTGACTAGAATATCACAGACCATGATCATGGTGTCCAAGTAAGTGACCACTCTTCTCCCCAGGCCTATATTTCCAAAAAGCTGTTCTACCCACAAAAAAATCTTAGAATGATGGATGACATTGGCCTCATCCCCCAATATAGGATGCCTCAACTTGATCATTGCTTGTCCTAGTGCCTGTTTACAAAAAAAAAAGATGGCAACAATAACCTCCATTCAAAGCATTCCCCCACTTCCCTCAACCTCGGCTTGGATAAACTAGTGCTTTATAACCCATTGGCCTTCCTAAATAGAGTATAATTCTGCACTTGAGGGGAGAATGGCAGGTTGACATTTCAACAGCATTCTGACAGCAGCAATGTCCAAACACCATACCCAGGGTCCCCCTCAGGACACCCTACTGGCCAAGATTCTTCCATTGTTTCCAAATACAGTGAAGAGGAAATGGAAGCTAGGGGCCCAGTACTTGTAGCAGCAGGTAAGTTCCTTGGCAAATTCTTTCATTGGATGAAGCACCTGTGCTACTACAGTCAACCTCCAAGGTCCCTGAGGAACTCAGCAGTAACGAGAAGAGATGCTAGGGCTTGCTGGGCAGGGCTGTGCAATACCAAGCATGGGCCCAGTTTGCAAGGAATAGGGAATTCAGCTGGATCACAGGGCAGAGTTTGCTACAACTGCTTCCCTGCCATCACCTACCTGAGGACTTTTTCAGTTCAGAAACTGGCTACTGGTGTCAGAGCCTTGGCAACAGCAGCGGTATTAGTTGTTTGTGTGCCTAAGATCCTGACTGGATAATAATTTGCTCTGGGAGGGTTGGCCCTGGCTGGAGCTTCCAGCTACTATGAATTTCAGTTCCCTGAGCCAAGCCACAGGCTAAGAAAGCAATTGCTAGATGGAGGCACTCCTCCTAAGCTCACCTCTACCCAGTCCTTAGCTTGGAGATGGCAGAGAAATGGGTGGACCTTTGTCAGTTTCCAATTTCTTGAGCTCCAAGAAAAAACAAGTAAGAAAAAATTGAACCCTGTCAGGGAATGCTAAGTTCATGGTCATCCAGACATCAAGGAAAGTATAGGCCCGGCAACAGTAGGGGAGCTCTCAGTTCATGGTGAGACCTCCTTTCTTAGACACTTATTAGCTATGGTGGGAAGAATTTGAGACCTTGGCACTCACTCACCTAACCATGGTGAATTCAGGCTGATCTGCAGAAAATGCTTTCCTTCTAACTATCTTTCCCTCTCCAACTCTCTTCTTCTTGCCTTATTAGTTTAAAAAGAAAAAAAAAATCAGTCAAAACATAAAAATAAATAAAATCAAAAGGCCTTTTAAAATACAATATTACGAACCCCCTACCCCCAATAACGAAATATGTATCTAGAAGTCAACTTTAGTAGAGCTATTAATGGCCACAGTGTGAAGCACTTTGCAACCCTCAGCAATGAAAAGGTGAGATGAAACAGGAAGTGGTACACCAAAAAGTCTTGGACAGGATGGGGCCCACCCTAGCCACAGTTGAGAGTACACCTCTTCCCACTCAACTAGTGCTGGGGGATGTGGGAGTGGAGCCAATTTCTTTAAGCCAAGTCCTTCCCAGAAGGGTACCTGGGGATTCCCAAACTTTGCTCATATTCTGTCAAGTATAATTTCTCCTCTGTGCTTCCCACTGTAAAGCCTGGGTGAGGCCTTGACATTGGTGGTAGGTTAATGCCCTCAAGACAGCCAGATCTCTGTGGGAAGTGGCTGGGCCATGAGCACTGGGGAACTAGAGTTGACAGGCAGCTTCTATCTGAGCCTCAAGAGGCTGATTATTGTGTGGGTGAATAGTGAGAGCATGATGCCTTTGGTGTCCTAGTACAAAGACGATTGAAGACACTTTATTGATTCTGTGTGTGGCAAGTGCTTGCCTGTGCAAACTGTGGGAGGGCGAGTTTGGCTGGATGATCACAGCTTACTGAAGCTTCTACTTCTTGCTTGTACTCCCTAGAGTAGAAGCCTGGGTCCTTCCCAAGGTCTCCCCAAGGAGCACTGCTAGGTAGGGGGCAGTGAGAAACATCCAAGGTAGAGGATATGGAACAAACTGCTAACTAACTACTATCTACTTGGCTAATAAACTGCTAACAAAGATTGAAAGAATTTTCCATTGTGCCTGGGCAGGGATGGTGTGGCAGTCTTCTGGTGGAATTAGAAATTGCTGGGCCCCAGGAGTAGGCTCTCCCTGAGACATTTGAGCTGCTCTTCTCCAAGCTTGATCTTCTCTTCCAGCTCTCGCTGTTCAATGATGAAAGCAGATTTCATTTTCACAAAGTGCTGGTAATCTTGGAGCTGGTCCTGAGGCAGGTAGTGGGAGACCATGCCAAATACCAACTTCTCCCGGCGGTCCACGTGCTCCTTCAGCTCCTTGGCATCTGCCAACTGCCCTGTCAGCCGCTGCTTCTTCTCTATCAGCACCAGCTGAGGAAACACGTAGAGTAATTAAGGGCCATTCCAAGCACCAGTCATCTGCCTAAGCCAGTGCTCCCCCAGGGATGTTGTCACAAAACACCTATCCACCTGGCCAGTTGATTAAATCTAGATTTCCTGCCCTGAAGTCCATCTTCATGCAAAATACTTTCTTTCCTGTAGCAGGGGAGGATAAACACGACAGTTATCCTGGACAGGGGGTTGTGTAAACACCTTGTTCCATGTCTAAGTTGTCTTTAATCCACAGACCACCACTGGGGCTGGGGTGGGGGAAGGCTCTGACAAAGCCAGCTCATGCCCCTCCCATCTGGTGAGTAACTGTCATCGTGACAATGATTTCAATATGTGTGTCTTTGAGAGTGTGTGTGTGTATTTCCATGTGTATATGCACTTGTTGTGTGCCTCTTGTTGTGGATTCAGATTTGTATCCAAAACCACCTTTATAGGGAAAGGTAATGTAGTTTTGGTTCAGGAATGTACTCAAAGTGACCCAACCTGTGAAACTGACTGCCTTCCAATCTCAACTACTTGGTGAGACCATCTTCAACTCTGAAAGAGTGAGACAAAACTGCTGCTCATGGTACTACTATCACTATTGTACTGAAAGCTAGCATTGATTCAGTGTTTACCCTGTTTCAGACCACATTTTAAATAATTAATATGGATTATCTAATTTAATTCTCATAACCTCATGAAAATGGGTTCACCACATTTTGAAGACATTGAAATAGAGGTTTAAATAACTTGCCCAAAGTTACACAGCTAATTAGTGGTAGAGGCAGAATTTCCAGACACTTAAAACCCAGTGCCCACACTCTTGACATTATTGCCTCCCAGACTAGCCAAACTTGAAAGAGGGAGCCCTGAGAAGAAACAGATGGCATTTCCTTCTGTCCACACCCCAAGGACCCCAAATCTACCTTCTCCTGGTTGGCCTCTGAATCAATGCTGTTGAGAGCATTCTCCACCCGGGCCAGTCGACCAGAGAGTGACAGCAACAAGTTGACCACTTTGTCCAGGTCCCCGATAAACAAACAGTATTTTTCAAACTCATTGGATTTACAGACGGCTTTTAGGTTGGCCTCCACCTCCTCCCCAAGGGCAGAATTGGCACTGATGTCCTCTAGAAGTCCTCGCTGGGCCTCCTGCAGGACAGAAAGTTTTCTGCCAATGCTCTCAATAAGTTGTATCTAGGAGAAATAAAAGGAGAAGGTAAAGGATGAAAATGGGAACCAGCAGAAACTGATCTGTGCCTGCAACCTCTGTGTTGGGATCCAAGTAGCAGATGGTGGGCTCTACCCTAGCCACTGGAAACAAAGGAAACCTGAGCAAGTCATGAGCAATTCCAGTTTTTTGGACAGGTGCCTTCTCTCCTATCTTAGTCACCACCAAACTTCTTGGCATTAGATACGTGGAACCAATGGGTTAGTTCTCATTTGCCAAATGTAACATAATAAATACTTGCTGAAGCTATTTAATAAACAGTTACTGGAATGCTTGTGAGAGCACAGGTTGGAAAAGCGTTGTCTTCAAATATTTGCCTACAGCTTCATTCATTGTCCTTCAAGCCACTTAAGTATTATCTGGTATTTGTGGCACTGTGTGAGATCTTCACCCTTTCAGCTTGGCTTTTGTGACCTTTGGGATAAGAGTGTGAGTTCTGGAGTCACAATGACTAGGTTTAACTTCCAGCTTTACCACTTCCTAGCTGTGACCTTAGGTGAATTTCTTTATGGAGTTTTGCTTTCACTATGTGCAGAATAGGGGTAATTGCAGTACCCACTTCATTGAATTGTAATAGGGATTCGATGAAATAATGCATTCAAAGGGTTTAGTATAGACTAAGTATTCAAAAACAACTGCTGCTATTATTATTATTAAGGCTGGCCTGAACCTATTTTAATCTCACTCCTCAGAACCTTTGAAGATTAGCTCCTTACTCTCTTCTATTCACAACACTCATTCTTACATTCCTGATTTGCTTATCCAGTTCTATCTGCTCTTTATCTGTTCCTTCACTTTGACTATTCCCATTCTTTCTTCAGGGGCCAGCTTTGCCCTCACCCTCCCTGCTGGGAACCCCTGCCTCCATAACTGTTCTTTCAATGATCTTTTTTTTTTCTGAACTCTCTAGTATTTTAGAACTAGAGCTCTGTAGTATAATTTGAAGCTGTTCACTTTCTGTTTCATGTGTGTGCATCTGATCCTTCTCCTACTATTGATTGTAAGTTTCTGAAGGTTAGTACTGCCTGTGTCTTCAGATTTGTTTCCCTTATAGGTGCAACCAGTTCTGGAACCACACTTACAGGAAGGTACTATGGTAAAGGGGGGGTTGGAGTCAGAGATGCCTGGATTTCAATCCTGCATACCTCCTATGTCTTGGGCAAGATAATCCCACTGAGACTCGTTTCCTCATCTAAACTGGAGAAATGCTTCCTCTCCTCCCTTCTCCCCATTACATGAGATCATAGTAGTAAGATAATACTGTGCCTGGCACATTAAGTGATCAATATAGGTTCACTGATGCTATTATTATTACTATTATATTGTTATTATTACCAGACCCTCTGAGTTAAGGGATACTTGTCTAGCTACAAGGTCCTGATAAGAATAAACATGTCCCAGGTTGCCCACAGCCTTTGTAGTCAGCATCACATTGTGTTTAAGAGCATGTGCCAAACTACTTGGGTTTGAACCCCAGCTCTGCTACAAAACAGTGGTGCAACCTTGAACAAATTACTCAAACTCTCTGTGCCTCAACTTCCCCATCTAAAAACTAGGACAACTATTGTAACTACACCAAAGTGTCATTATGAGAATTAAGTGAGTTAATACATCTTACATGCTTAGAATAGTATCTTGTACATAGGAAGTATGCTTCAATGTTTGTTTTATTATTATTCCCACCCAGACACTCTGGGACCATAGGCTTGGAATTTTCTACAGCACATGTTCCTTTCTAGTAGTTTATTTAGAGATGTCCAAGGTGACCAAGACTAAGAGAGCCTGCTCTGGGTCTAGGGCCTATTGTCGTGTTTTGAAAAGGGTCGAAAGTCTACACTTAGTCTGAGGTGTAATAGGTTTACATTTAGGGAAAGTTCTGAAACCCACTGGGACTTAGGGATAAATAATATGAATGAAGCAGCACAATTAGATGCCAAGAGGCTCCCAGTCATATCTCAACTCACTGCTCTTCCAAACACAACTCAATGCCAGGAACAAGGGCTGGGGCCAAATGATAAATTTGGAAAATCACCTATTGTATGGAAAATGGAAGTTCCTAAGGATCCTCACCTGACTCTAATCTACTTCATGATATAATTGGCTTACTGCATAGGTGCATGCTTACACAACCATTGGCAATGAGCCATTACTATTGGTGTTTCAATATAAAGAGCTCTGCTCAGTGCTCTGCTAGAAGGCAGAGACAGAGAAGGATTGTGGACTTGCCAGATGCAGACATGATCCCAGCGCTCTACATGCCGCAGTGAGACTAAAGCTTGGTATAAACCCTTTTACCCCTAACATCCCATTGTTGTTATTCAGTCTCACTGAATCCAGACTGAACTTGCCTGGGGGCAATCCCCCTCAGGTGAGACATTTGGTATAGTCAGCAGAATTCTCTGCAGACCAAAAAATGGAATAAGCTGCTCTCATGGGAGGGGTTCTTCAGTGGGCTGCCCCATGGATGGGGAGATACCCCAGTATCCACCAGTGGGCATATGGTCCAAGGTGGCTTGCATCCTAGAGGAATCAGCCCCTCTGCAGTACTGGAGGAAGGTGGAGGTGACACCTGAGGCAATAGAGGAGGCCCTCAGAAAAATAGGGAGGTCCTTTGAGAAACAGAATGCCCACGAGGTGTCAGGAACTATGAGTTGTCTACTCCTCACAGTGTTAAGAAGGACCATAAAGGAGAAGAATGCACTCCCGTAAGAAGCACAAGAAGAGGTAAAGGCCATGAAGAAGAAGGACATGCTCCTGTAAAAAGCATGAGAAGAGGCAGCGTTAGAATGCCAGCTGTGAGGTATTGAAGAAAAGGTAAGAGAGATGTTGAAGACTGAGATAGCATTGTTGCAGGGCACTGTAGAGAAGGTCAAGTATGTAGCAGAGGAGGTGCTTGGGGGAGTGGCAATGAAGCTGCCATCAGCTCTGAAAGTGGTAGAGGATACTTCAAAGAAGGACGGGGGTTGGGGTGGTGCCAGAAGCACCAACACCTCTTCTATTGAAAGCCTGCCCAGTTGTAGTCAAGAAAATAAAGATATAGCGACCATGGGTTCCTCTGGGAGAGGTGCTGCCCCCTCCCCAGGTTGTGGAGCACTCCACACTCCACCCCTATACACAGGCTGAGCTGGTGAATTTGGGCTCCCAGTTTTGGCAGAAGCCCTTGGAGTCCATATCAGCCTGGTTTCTGCCCTTTTGAGATGTAGGGGTGGATAGTGTCCTGTCTGGATCAGAGATGGGAAAGATGGCTTCCCTGACAGCTCACCTGCTTTGTGGCAGTGATGGCAGAATGCACACCAGACCCCCGAGACCCATTCCCTTCTTGAATGGCTGATGGCCACCCTTCATACTGTATGGCCCAAACAGGGTGACTTACCATCTTCCCCTGCTAGATGGAAGATGTATGCTGAGCTTGAACAGGTGCTACAGAAGTTAGGCATGAAAAATACCATTTATAACCCAGTAAATTATGGCCCAGACAAGGAGTGGTTTACAGCAGGGATGAGGGACACAATGCTACAAACAGCTCCCTCATCTCTTTTTGGGTCCTTAGTGGCCATTCTTGCCCTTCACTTAGGGCAGCCCATAAATGAATTTACCCATATTGTGGCAGATATGGTGGAGGCTGAAGTGATGCAGGCATGGAAGGGAATGCAGTCTGCTACTGAAAGAAAGGGTCAAAAGGGCCCAGTGAAGGTCATGAGGACTCAGATGTGGGTTGATTTAATAGAGGCAGGAGCACACAGAGAGAAATTGAATTGGCCATTAACAGCACCAAGGTTCAGGGACCTGGTTTGTCAGTTAAATTCTTGGGGGTTGTCTGGTCAGGTAAGACTAAAGTTATACCAGAAGCAGTGATAGATAAAGTCCAGGCCTTCCTTACCCCTACAACTGTGTCATTATTACAAGAGTTTTAGAGTCTTTTAGGCTACTGAAGTGTTTTTTCCCATACTTGGCACAAATTCTGAAGCTCTTATGCTGTTTTGTATGAAAGGGCATCAGGTGGGACTGTGATAAGACATGTGCTTCTGCTTTTACCACTGCAAAACAGGTGGTCAAGACCATGCAGGTCTTGAGTGCAAAAGACCCATCAAGGCACTCTGAGGTGGATGTTCATGTGACCAAAGATGGTTATCCCTGGGGTGTGTGACAGCAATTGAATGAACTCACCAAGATTTTGGATTCTGTTTGTTTTTCTTATGTGTTGTGCAGACCAGAAAACAACCAAAAGAGGCCTAGGTGTCTCTTTGTGGCCTATGGCAGACTGCAGATAATCAAAAGTGATCAAGGCACCCACTTTGCTGGACATGCATCACAAGAATGGGTGCAGCACTTTGATCAAGTGGAAGTTTCATGTATCATATAATCTAGCCAGGGCAGGCATGATAGAGACGTACAATGGTTTGTTAAAATTTGGCCTGAAGTCAGACACCATTAGTTTTCAGGGATAGTCAGTCTGCTTATGGACAGTGCTACAGTGTTTGAATAAGCTCTGGAATGGGGCATTGAGCCTGTAAACATGCTAACACACATCGCTGCCTCCCCTATAAAATTGCAAGTTCAAACCAAGGAGGAATCATTGAAGCTAGGATTTGGACACAAGAATAATATCTCGTTGCCAGCATCAACTGCAATAAACCCTGGAGAATCCATTCAGAGGATGTGGCCTTGGACCTTTTGACACATGGAGCAGCAATGGCTGGCCCTCCTGGCACCTTGGGGACAAGGCCTGGAGGCTGGCCTCCTATGTATTCCTGGAGTAACAGCAGAGTGGCCCCCAAAGATCACAGTAGTGCACCTTAAATAGCCAGAAGGTAAGAGCATCTTATCAGGGAGTTTTATCATTATGGCCAGTGTATGCACCTCCAGTAGCACTACACATAGACCCCTCAGTAACCCCCCCAGGGAGAGGGGTAAAGGTAGGTATGCTAGACCCAGATGGGACCTCCCTGCCATGGTCTATCACAGAACCACTCTCTTGAATGCATCCTACCTGATGGACAAGATCTGCCTATGTTGGTTTCATTAAAGCCTGTTTCTTATCACCCTTAAGATTAATCTCCTCTAAATGTCTTTGTAGGTTGGGCACACACACTAGGAAAAACTGCCAGCCCATGTGCTTGTTGGGTGTGCATGGAACTCCCTACCAGTTCCACTATTGGTCTCCCATTGGATAGTGTGAATTGTGCACTGGGACTGGTTTGAATACAGCTGGGATGACCACTTGGTGACAGTCGATCTCCTCAGGCTTGAGAACGACTGTTATTATTTTAATTTCTGTTCTTACTATGCTCCAGCTTTCTTGCACAGGGACCACTGTAGAAGACTGAGGGTGCATAGAGAGTGAGGTGAGAATCCTGGAGCAGTGGAGAATAGGGAAAATGGAAGTTCCTATGACCAGGATCCTCAGCTGACCGTAAACTGCTTGATGATATAATTGGCCTAATGCATAGGCTAATGCTAACATAATGGTTGGCAATGAGCCATTATTGTTGGTGTTACTCTATAAAGAGCCCCGCCCAGTGCTCTGCCTGGAGGCAGAGACAGAGACAGATTACAAATGCTACAGAGGCAGACATGATTCCAGCCCTCAACATGCCACCATGAGAATAAAGCTTGGTATAAACTCTTTTACCCCTAATGTTCTAATTTTTTTATTTGGTCTCACTGAATCCAGAGTGAACTTGCCCAGGGGGCAATCCCATTCAGACGAGATACCTATCCAACCCAACTCTTAGGTTCCATAGATCTGGAAGGATGAAAGTAGAGTGAGTCCTTTGTTTTTTGGCACTTGCGCTTTGCAACATGAACTTCAACCCTAGAGAAAGTGTAGTGGGTACAGGTGGGGAATCATCACAGACCCAGCTAGAGCTGAGTTGCTTTTCTGTGGTATTGCATATTGGTGGCCTTTACCTATCTTCCTCAAAGACAAAAAGTGTCCAACTCAGCCACAATCACTTCAAATCATTATTTACTGTTCTGTACTTTGCCGTTTCTGATCATTCTTCTCTTTTCCTGGTCAGACTTTTATTAGGTTTGCTCCTAATAAAAGGTCCTGTGTAAGCCAGGAGTAGCCCTGCCATGCTCAGAAAACATGAAATCCAAGTAAGCAGGCATCTGGATCAATAAAACTTTGATACCACCATGCTTCCAATTCTTCCCCTGATATCTACTTCATATTGGAAAGTGGTAGGAGGTCTTTTACAAATGGCCTTGAGCTTTCCTACAGGTGAAATATGGGCAGAAGAGCAATTTATATTGAGTTCAGATGTTCACAAAGTGGTAAACTGGGCTTTTGAGGTTGTCATGGAAACTATTTGCTTATGAAATAAAATGGGTAATTGTAGGGAAGGCAAAGTGATCCCAGAAATTTGATTAGAAAATCATAGTAGTAGTTTCTAGAGGGAGAAAGGGGAGGCTTCAGAACTACATCATCATCTCCTTTTCTTTACTTCAGTATTTTTACAAGATTATTGACTATTCTTACAAATAAACATTAAAGTTTAACAGCCTATAATTTCTCCTTTCATTAATCAGTCTATTTGTAGTCTATTCTTTCTTAGCCCCAGAAAGTCAAACAGAGAATGTAATCAATGACTGCCATTGGTTAGAACTTACTGGCAAAAACTAATGTGCCCTGGGTGGAAAGTTGTTTACAAGGCTGGCTTAGTTCAGAGGGAATGGCACAATACAGTAGAAAGTCAGTCAATCTTGACTTCAAGTCCTGGATGTACCACTTAGTCTGTAACCCTGGGCAACCTTGTCCTTTCAACTGGTAAAAAAGGGAAGTAATGCCTACTTTGTATGGTTGTTTTGAGGATTAGAGGGACACTGTGATGGTCATTATGATTAGTATTACTATTATTGACTGGATCAAAGAGAGATCAGAATTGCATTTGTGAGAAACCCAGACAGGCTATTGGATTCCCATAGTGAAAAATACAGGAATGTACCAACATATTCTGGTGAACACAGAAGGCAGGTTTTGATACACTTAAGGAAAACCCTGAAAATTTTTAAAGCATATCAAAAACCTTCACCTTTTTTTGAGCCAGTTCATGGTCAACTTCCTCCTCTGCCAGTCCACTCTCTGCAATCTCTGGTTGATCTTTCAACTTGTTCAGCAGCTCTGCCTTGGCCACAGAAATATTGTAATAAGCTGAGTAGGAGGTAGGAATCCCTGGGACCCCCTGAGGAGGTGAGAAGAGCTGAAATTCTTGTCTGTGGAGACAAAGAAAGAGCAAGCATTTGAGCACCTCTGTTGAGAGGCCCTGACTTTTCTGCTTCTTAATTTCACTATCTGTAAAATGGAACCCTGCTTCAAAAAGGAGTTGTAAAATAAGGAAATAATGGACCGGGAAGCACTGTTCAAATATAAACAGGCCACATGAAGGCTATCTAGAAGCCAAGTCAAGGCCAACTTTAGGAACTTAGAAGGCTATTTGATTAGGAAACCATGGTAGTATACTTAGAGGAAGAAAGGGGAGGCTTTTTTTTAGAGAGGATTTTTTATTAACACCCCATTAAAATCCAGAAAAACTGTCAGGCCTCTAATGTTCTGGGCTTTTGATCATCAATAATCTCTCTTGTTCATGGCCCTCATATATGGATCCCAAGGGAGGGCCTAGGTAATAGGGATGCACTTGAGACCTTAGCTATTCCCTCTAAAAGTGTTGGCCTCCCTCCTTTCCATCCCAGACCCCACCCACCCCAGCTGTCTAGTCTGCTTGCTTACAAAGGCACCCTGTGGCTTTCCTGGACACTCTCATTATTTCTTCTTTCCTGGTGGTGCCACTTCTGCTTGAAATGCCCCCTCCACTGCAGATCTCCCACAGCAAAGAGGTCACCAGTGACCTCAACAGTGGTCACCATGTTGGAGGCTGGGGTTAGTAACCCTGCCAGGGACTTGTCACAGTTTACCACATTTGTCATGAGCTCTTATGAAACTGACTGATGTGGTGCAGGCCTTTGGCCTGAGAAGGGATAGCATCTCTCTACTTCTGGTATATCTCTAATGGCCCCAGCCTCCTCTATGGTTGCAGAATGAAATGGAGAAAAAATGGAACCAGTTGCACCCAGGGGGGCTTGACAAGTATAGCAGCACACCCTGTTGTCTTGGGCTCACTGGAGCCCACAGTACTGGGGTGGTGCTTCTCAGAGCCCCAGCCCATGAAAGAGAACTGCTCCTCAGGAAAGAAGTAGTTCTGGCTCCATGTTGACTTGGGTTTGGACTCTTCTCCCATCAAAGCTTCTGGTCTGGTGTGAGGAAGGAAATAAGAAGAAATGCTTTGATGTCAGCTTTCAGTGATGGAGGGGCAAATAATTCCACCCACAGTTTAGGCAAGGGGAAGGTTCACCCCTACTATATTCTTGTTACCTACCAGCCACCCCTACTCCCTACCTGTCTGTCTCACTGCCCCTTTGCTAACCTCCAACTGTTTGAAAGGAAAAGTAGGAGAAACTCATTAGTCATTTTTGCAGCTATTTGCAGCTCTTAGATAAAGGTCAAAAATAATGGTTAAAAGGCTCCACAGCTATTTACTGATTCATGCTATGCTGTCTCCTAATTGATCACACAAAAGAAACTTGGGTGTGCTAATATTCCTCAGCCTGGGTATTCATTTTACATGAAGGTTTTTAAACTAATAACATTAATAAAGGAACACTACTAGCTAATATTCACACAGTGCTTACTATGCCCCATAAACTATCCTAAAATGTACATGTGACTGTGTGTAGTTTTAGATGTAAAATTTATGCTCACAACAACTATTTTATAGATAAGAAACATGAGGCCCTGAGAAGTAAAGTGACTTTCCCAAGGTCACCAGACAGTAAATGGCAAACCCATGATTTAGACCTAGGGGACCTAACTCCAGAATCTGTGCTTTTAGCCACTATGCTATACTGTCAAAGGGACATCTTGACATTATATAAAACCCTGCATGTAAGGAATTTTCTGAATGGACTATATGTTACAGAAGAGAAGTCATTCTAGAGGGAATATGAAGGTATGAACTCAGAGAATTCCTATCTATATGAAAAACATTTAGGGCATGTGTCAGAGTGCTGAGTCAGAAAGTAGTGAAACAAAGTATGGATTTTTTTTTTAAAAGATATAGTTGTATGTCAATTATATCTCAATGAAATGGGAAAAAAACAATTTAAAAGAATGTGGTAATTAGAGACTGAGCTTCCCAGCGGATACAGCCCTGTCTCATACTCTAGTATACTATAGTGTATCATACATATTGGGCAGAGTGTGGAGAGTATCATACACTCTAGGGCTCCTTTTCTCATAATCTCAATTAATAGAGCAGGGGTTATAGGAGATCTATGGGAACGTAACCTGAATTTGATAATGAACATTAAAGCAAAAATCTGATTCTTTCTACAGAGCACTGACAGGAAATGCATAGAGTCCATGGAGCAAACTATACCTGCACTTGAATCAGAGTCATTAGATTTAACCAACACTTGGTAAACCCACTAACCTGCTTCTACATGTATTCCATTATTTTGTAACTGAATGGTATGTGGGTTACAGAAGTACTCTGGTTTGACATGGCTGGATTTAGAACGCCTTTATTTGCATTTTTGGATTCAAAACATTACACATCTATTTGCCCCTAACACTGTTCTCCGTTGTAAAATCTTAAAGCCCCTTCTTTCTGGTTATAACCCTGTGCTCTCTGAGGGCCTAGTATAGGATGTTCTTGAGGAGCCCAGAGATCCTGGGATAATGTAGTAGGCAGAGTAAGCCAAGAATACCTGGGTTCTGGCTACCTGTGGCCTTATGTGAGTTACTTCATCTCCAAGTACCTCAGTTTTCTTGCCAAAAAATGTGGAGACTAATGGTAAATATTTTGTAGGTTTGTTGTGGCAATTAAATTAATCAGTACATGAAAGTGCTGAGAACAATGCTTGGCACATAGCAAAAAGACAAAAATATTAGCTATGTTGGGAATGATGCTGTTACTTAAGTCTCCATCATTCAAAGAAGTATCTATAATTGATTTTCCTGCAGCCATAAGCCAGAACTGTATGCAAACAAATGTTTCCCCTAGCATCCCATAGTCATTTAAAAAAATCTCTGGAATGAGTTACAAGATCTCTAGTACTAGCAATTTTCCTTCTCTCTGGCCAAGATGCCAAGGTGAATGGAGGTACATAAAGCAAGAAGGACTAGGAGGCTGAAAGGGCAAGCTTGGGCCTGTAACCCCTACCTCTGGTACACATTGCCTTACAGGAGACAAGAGGGCCTCATAAAGGCCTGGTCTACTCTAAAAACAAGAGCTCAATGAGAGAGGCTGCCTAGGATGGCAAAATGAGCATGGATTTTGGAGTCAGTCAGACCTAGGTCTGAATCTTTGCTGTACTATTCTGAGTTATTTTGTCTGTTACTTTGGCCAGCTTTAATTTCTTCATCTGTCAAATGGAGATAATAATGGCTCATAGGGCTATTGGGAGGATTAAATGAAATAATGGGTATAAAGTGACAAGCAGTGTCTGTCACATAGTAAATGCTTAATACATGTTCATTCATGCATTTATTTCTTTTTTCTAATGTATTTTATGTACCTGCTATGTTCTAGGTCACTTTCCCTTCTCCCTGCTGTGACATGTAGTAATCACAGTCACTTTCCACAGAATGCATTCTCATTACAATAAGAATGTTCCCCAGCTAGTTGGACAGCTTGAGAAGCAGCCACTAAGGATCTAAGAAGAGATTCTCACAGTGTCTGGGAACCCAGCCCTGTTAAAGCTGTGCTTGTGACATCTTAGGCTGGAAAACTCCTCAATCAGTTCCAGATAGCCAAATAATGGATTTTCCTGTCAGTAAAAGACATGATAACAAGGCACTTCTAATAGCAACAAGTCTCAGGCAAGTTCCTTCTATAAAAGGATTTAAAGAAAGCACTTAGAGGATAGACACTGCCTCTCACTCCCATCCCCAGCAGAGAGTGGGTTGAGCTCTCTGCAGGACTGGCATAGATGGCAAAAAAAGCCAAAGCTCTTTTGCTTTGGAGCAAAGAAGACAATCACACTCTGTGGGGCATGCAGATGAACACTGGCACAGAGAAAGGAACAAACATGGGCAGTCTCCAGCCAGACTACATGCCTGATTTAGCCTTACCCTGTCAACTAGCTCCCTGAAGCAAATGCAAAGAGGCAGAACAAACAAAGGTGGGGGTGCTGGAGAAAGTGGAAGAGAAAGAGAATGCCCTTAGGTGTTGTAAGGAGTGGTCAGAGCATAAAGCACCAACCCCAGGAACACCTTTGATGCCAGGGAAGGGGGTGTATAGGAACCCAGGCAGGTCCTAGAGCAGAGGCAGTGTTCAGGTTGTGAGCTGGCCTCTTGTTCTAGAGAGCAAGCAGGAGAAAAAGGCAGAAGAGGAACTGAGGCAGGCTTCTGCAAAAGGCCATGAGGTAACACAGGTTTAATGCTTTCTGGCTCAGAGGCCAGAAAATGAGGCATACCTTAAAGACAAACTGAGGAATAATATATTATTTTGAAAGTCATGTTTAGGGATAAGAACATCAACTATTATTTACTGAGCACCTACCATGTGCTGAGGATGGGGCTATGTCCTTTACGTAGATTATCTCTTATTTACGACAAGTATGTAGAATAGGTATTAGCATGCCTGTTTTCCAGGTGGGAAAACTGAGGCTGGGAGCAGTTTAATTGACCAGCCTAAAAAAAAAACTGAGGCTGGGAGCAGTTTAACTGACCAGCATAAGTTCATGCAGCTGGTAAATGGTGCAGGTAGAATTCAAACTCATGTTGCTGCCTCTTCAGGGATGTAAGGACTTTCATTAAGGACTTACTTGGGGGAATCAGAGGTCTCTTGCTCTGATGTTCTCCAAAGCCCACCAATGCCATAATAGCAAGGGAGCTGAGCCTTCTCGGGCTGAGATCCCAAGTGGCCATTTATTGAAGGCAAGAAGTCACTGGAATGGAGAGCAAAGGACTCTTGCTCTGCTGGGAGGCTTTGTGAGTCCTGCCTTGAAGCTTCCAGGTGGCCAAAGCCCAGGAGTTGCTGCTGTTCCAGGACCTCCTCAGGATTGACGGCACTGGAACTAGTGGTTTCTGAACTGAAGTACTGGGGTGGCAGCTCCTCCTCTTCCCCTTCTTCCTCATCCTCCCCCTCCATCCCCTCCTCCTCTTCCTCCTCTTCTTGCTGCTGCTGCTGTTGCTGCTGCTGCTGCTGCTGGGCTGCTCGGAAGAGCCGGTACTTCTCCCAGTTGGGAGGAGGAGGGCGAGGAGGAGGAAAGGATTTCTTCCTGGTTTCCAGAGGATCTGGCCGGGTTTTATCAACTTTGGTAAAGAGCTCCCTCTTATGCTGCCCCCAGGCTCTGTAGCTCTGGGGCTCCAAGCTGATATGGCTCTCTGAGAAGGCACGGCTGCGCAGTGGGTGGGGCACGGAAGCCATGGAGCTCCCCCCATCATAAATAGAAGTTTCCTCTGTTTTTTTCAAGAATTGCTTGAAGTCTCCAAGGAGGTCAAGAGAAGAGATTGCTCGGTTGCTTGACAAGTCCAGTGCTGGGTTCCCAAGGCAAGGATGGAAGGGGATTGCCCATGAAAAGCTACCCTTGGAATGAGCCATTTCCCTGCAAAACAGCAGATGAGGGTGTTAAAACAAGCATGTTGCAGACGGTCCCATATTTTGGATGACATCATTTATGTAAAATTTAAATGACCACAGAACAATGTAATATATGTGGTAAGTGTAATAATAATAGTAATACTAAAATATAACGTATAATATTGGTAGCTAACACTTACTGAGTATGTACTAAATGCCATACACTGTTTTAACTGCTTTCAATGTCTTAACTTATTTAATGCTCACAATAACCCAAGGGGGTATCTATCACTATTGTCCTGATTTTATAGCTGGGCAGGTTAAGTAACTTGCTCTGGGTCATAAAGCTAGTAAACAGTAGAGCGAGAATTTCAATCTGGATACTCTAGCTCCAAAGTCTGGATACACACACCACCATACTCTGTTTGTAACACTCAGATAGAATGTACTATGTTTGAAAGCTTATAAGTCTGGTTATCCTGCTACATTTGTTGTCTTCATTTGTTTTGGTTTTAATCATGAAATATTTCAAATACTTACAAATGTACAGAGATTGCTATAATACATATTCATGCTCCCAACTACCACCCAGAATTAGCAACATTTAAATACTTTTCATCCATGCTTCCTGATATTTTTAAAGAAGTAAATATCCTTTGTTTGGCTCTCCATTTCTATTCCCCTGCTGCCTCTCTAGATGCAAGCTGTGTCGTGAATTTGACATGCATACTTTCTGTCCATGTTCTTATACTTGTGATAAAAGATATGAAGCAGGCCATTCACAAATATCTACTATTTTGGATTTAAAATATCATCTTCTGTTGCAATTCCAATCAGAATTCTCAAAAGGAATTTTTAACTGTACAATTGTTTTATTAACTTTCAAAATAAACCAGGATATAATATTGAAGAATATTTTGCTACAGAAGACACGGGGGGTAAGTAAGACATTAAGCACATTATAAGGCAATTATAATTATAACAGTGTGTTACTGATTACTAGAACAGAATGGAAAGCCCAGAAACATAAAAAAAAAACATAAAAGCATCATATATAATTAACCTTGCATAAAAAGGGGTTAAATAAAGATTATTCAATAAATATTTTTGAGATAACTGCAGAGCAGTTATTTGAAACTGCACTATAAGTTCCAGATTCAAGAATTATGGGTGTGTGTGTATGTATATGTATAAAATTTGTGTGTATGTATTTGTATAAAATTTTAATGTTATATGTGTTCATATCTATATATATTATGTACTTATAAGAAAATAACTATCAAAATAACTATCATTATACTTGTAGGAAAATAAAAAGACGATCACTTGTGAGGCCAAGTAAGAGTCTTATGCTAAAAACACTAGAAGAATATATCCAAGGAAAAGAAGTTCAGGTTTATTTAAATATGCACAAAAGGCCAAACTTTCACATAATAAAAAGTGACCAATGGAGGAGCCAAGATGGCGGCATGAGTAGTTCAGCAGAAGTCTCCTCCCCCAAAAAACTATATTTTTGTAAATAAAACAAATACAACTATTCCTAAAAGAGACACCAGTAGATACAGTACAACAGCCAGGCTACATCTACATCTGTGAGAACTCAGCATCACACGAAGCAGGTAAGATATAAGCCACAGCCCAGTGGGACCCAAACGCCCCCCTATCCCAGACCCCGGTGGGAAGAAAGGAGTCAGAGTGGGGAGGGAGTGAAAGCCCAGGACTGCTAAATAACCAGCTCTAGAAATCTGCACCAGGAGCGCAGACACATGGTGCACGGGATGTTGGATATTGGAGAAATGGAAAAGCAAAACCTACTAGTAGGTCCCCACAACCGGCACCCCTGAGACAAAAGAAAAGCAAGTGCTTTTTGCAAGTCTTAAAGGGACAGGGACCTCACAGCTGGATGAAGTCATCCCAACACACGCACCACAGTACCTGGGAATCCGGGGAACTCTAGGCGACCTAACCACCTGGGCGACAGCGCAGCTCTGAAACCCCTCATGGTGATAAGCAGCCTGCCAGTCATTCCCCCAACTGGTGAAGACTCCGACACACTGGCCCAGTAGTGGGAGAGCGGCAGGGCATGCTGGGGTTGGCAGCACCAGAGGGCCCTGGGAGCAGCCTGCATGAGCCTGCAGCAGCAGAGGCCAAGAGGCCTGGGGCTGTCCCACATGGGCCAGCGGTGGCGACAGAGCTGCCCGCACGAGCCCACGGCAGTGGCACCTGAGCGGCCCAGGACCGGCCTGCGTGGGCAAGCAGCAGTGGCGACAGAGCGGCCTGCATGAGCTCACAGTGGTGGCACCGGAGGAGGCTGGGAGCAGCCTGTGTGAGCCCACAGTGGCAGCACCACAGGGAATTGGGAGAAGACTGCACGAGCCAACAGCAGCAGCGACTGAGTGGCCCGGGAGTGGCCCGCGGGAGCCAGCAGTGGTGGCGGAGGAGCAGCCCAGTAGTAGCCACACCCGGAGCAGCCACTCAGCCTGGCGCACAGCTGCCCAGGCCAGACTGAAAGGATGTTGTCAGCACACAGCTGCCTGGCAGGGGCGCCGCTTTTGCGGGAGAGAACACCCAGCATGCCTGCCACTCCCCGCAGGGCTCTGTGCTACTCTGATGGAGACCCCGCCCACAGCAGCTAAGGGGATTAACCCGGATGCTGCTCCAGGAGTGCGGGTAACCGACACAGGCAGCGGAGAAGGGCAAGGTGACCAGTAAGTAGGAAAGGACTTTGTTCTCCCAACTGACACATGCGCTAACTGTCTACAGCTACCTCTATCACCATGAAAAGGCAGAAGAATTTAGCCCAGTCCAAAATAGTCCAGACAACCACTGAGAGAGGGCCGGGAGAGAAAGACCTAGCCAATCTCCCTGAAAAGAATTCAAAATAAACGTCACAACCATGCTGATGGATCTGCAGAGAAATATGCAAGAGCTAAAGGATGAAGTCCGGAGGGAGATTACAGAAATGAAACAATCTCTGGAAGGACTTAAGAGCCGACTTGATGATGTGCAAGAGGCCGTTAATGGAATAGAAACCAGAGAACAGGATCGCAGAGAAGCTGACTCACAGAGACATAAAAGGAACTCTAGGAATGAAAGAATATTAAGAGAAATGTGTGACTAATCCAAATGGAACAATATTCACATTATAGGGGTACCAGAAGAAGAAGAGAGAGAAAAAGGGATAGGAAGTGTCTTTGAAGAAATAATTGCTGAAAACTTCCACAAACTGGGGGAGGAAATAGTTGCTCAGATGATGGAAGCACACAGAACTCCCAACAGAGGGGACACAAAGAGGACAACACCAAGACACATAATAATTAAAATGGTAAAGATCAAGGACAAGGACAGAGTATTAAAGACAGCTAGAGAGAGGAAAAAGGTCACCTACAAAGGAAAACCCACCAGGCTATCCTCAGACTTCTCAAGAGAAACCTTGCAGGCCAGAAGAGAATGGCATGATATATTTAATGCAATGAAACAGAAGGGCCTTGAACCAAGAATACTGTATCCAGCACAATTATCATTTAAATATGAAGGAGGGATTAAACAATTTCCAGACAACCAAAAGTTGAGGGAATTTGCCTCCCACAAACCACTTCTACAGGGTATTGTAGAGGGACTGCTCTAGATGGGAGCACTCCTAAGGCTAAATATATGTCACCAGAGAAAATAAAATCATGGCAAAGAAAGAAGACCAACCAAATACTAACTCAAGAAAAAAAAAATCAATTACCCACAAAAGGAGTAAAAGGAAACACAAAAGAGCACAGAACAAAACACCCTACATATGAAGAATGGAGGAGGAGGAATAAGAAGGGAGAGAAATAAAGAATCACCAGACAGTGTTTATAATAGCTCAATAAGCAAGTTCAGATAGATAGTAAGATAGTAAAGAAGTTAACGTTGAACCTTTGGTAACCACGAACCTAAAGCCTGCAATGGCAATAAGTACATATCTTTCAATAATCACCCTAAATGTAAATGGAATGAATGCATCAATCAAAAGACACAGAGTAATAGAATGGATAAAAAAGCAAGACCCATCTATATGCTGCTTATAAGAGACTCACCTCAAACCCAAAGACATGCACAGACTAAAAGTCAAGGGATGGAAAAAGATATTTCATGCAAACAAAAGGGAGAAAAAAGCAGGTGTTGCAGTACTAGTATCAGACAAAATAGACTTCAAAACAAAAATGTAATAAGAGACAAAGAAGGACATTACATAATGATAAAGGGATCAGTACAACAAGAGGATATAACCATTATAAATCTATGTGCACCCAATACAGGAGCACCAGCACATGTGAAACAAATACTAACAGAATTAAAGGAGGAGATAGAATGCAATGCATTCATTTTGGGAGACTTCAACACACCACCCACTCCAAGGCATAGATTCGCAAAACATAAAATAAGCAAGGACACAGAGACACTGAACAAAACACTAGAACAGATGGACCTAATAGACATCTGTAGAACTCTACATCCAAAAGCAACAGGATACACATTCATCTCATGTGCACATGGAACATTCTCCACAATAGACCACATGATAGGCCACAAAAATAACCTCAGTAAGTTCCTAAAGACTGAAATCCTACCAACCAACTTTTCAGACCACAAAGGTATAAAACTAGAAATAAATTGTACAGAGAAAGCAAAAAGGCTCACAAACACATGGAGGCTTAACAACATGCTCCTAAATAATCAATGGATCAACGACCAAATTAAAACACAGATCAAGCAATATATGTATGGAAAACAACACAAGCCACAACTTCTGTGGGACGCAGCAAAAATAGTCTTAAGAGGGAAGTATATAGCAATCCAGGCATATCTAAAGAAGGAAGAACAATCTCAAATGAATAGTCTAACGTCACAATTATCAAAATTGGAAAAAGAAGAACAAATGAGGCCTAAAGTCAGCAGAAGGAGGGAAATAATAAAGATCAGAGAAGAAATAAATAAAACTGAGAAGAATAAAACAATAGAAAAAATAAATGAAACCACGAGCTGGTTATTTGAGAAAATAAACAAAATAGATAAGCCTCTAGCCATACTTATTAAGAGAAAAAGAGAATCAACACACATCAACAGAATAAGAAACGAGAAAGGAAAAATTACGATGGACCCCACAGAAATACAAAGAATTACTAAAGACTACTATGAAAACCTATATGCTAACAAGCTGGAAAACCCAGAAGAAATGGACAACTTCTTAGAAAAACACAACCTTCCAAGACTGACCAAGGAAGAAACACAAAATCTAAACAAACCAATTACCAGCAAAGAAATTGAAGCGGTAACTAAAAAACTACCCAGGAACAAAACCCCCGGGCCAGATGGATTTACCTTGGAATTTTATCAGACATACAGAGAAGACATAATACCAATTCTCCTTAAAGTTTTCCAAAAAATAAAAGAGGAGGGAATACTCCCAAACTCATTCTATGAAGCCAACATCACCCTAATACCAAAACCAGGCAAAGACTCCACAAAAAAGAAAACTACAGACCAATATCCCTGATGGACGTAGATGCAAAAATACTCAACAAAATATTAGCAAACTGAATTCAAAAATACATAAAAGGGATCATACACCATGACCAAGTGGGATTCATCCCAGAGATGCAAGGACGGTACAACATTGGAAAACCCATCAACATCATCCACCATAGAAACAAGAAGGACAAAAACCACATGATGATCATCTCCATAGATGCTGAAAAACCATTTGATAAAACTCAACATCCATTCATGATAAAAACTCTCAACACAATGGGTATAGAGGGCAAGTACCTCAACATAATAAAGGCCATATATGATAAACCCACAGCCAACATCATACTGAACAGCGAGAAGCTGAAAGCTTTTCCTCTGCGATTGGGAACCATACAGGGATGCCCACTATCCCCACTGTTATTCAACATAGTACTGGAGGTCCTAGCCACGGCAATTAGACAAAACAAAGAAATACAAGGAATCCAGATTGGTATGGAAGAAGTTAAACTGTCACTATTTGCAGATGACATGATATTGTACATAAAAAAACCCTAAGGACTCCACTCTGAAACTACTAGAGCTAATATCGGAATTCAGCAAAGTTGCAGGATACAAAATTAACACACAGAAATCTGTGGCTTTCCTATACACTAACAATAAACTAATAGAAAGAGAAATCAGGAAGACAATTCCATTCACAATAGCATCAAAAAGAATAAAATACCTAGCAATAAACCTAACCAAGGAAGTGAAAGACCTATACCCTGAAAACTGTAAGACACTCTTAAGAGAAATTAAAGAGGTCACTAACAAATGGAAACTCCTCCCAAGGTCCTGGCTAGGAAGAATTAATATCGTCAAAATGGCGATCCTACCCAAAGCAATATACAGACTCGATGCAATCCCTATCAAACTACCAACAGCATTCTTCAATGAACTGGAACAAATAGTTCAAAAATTCATATGGAAACACCAAAGACCCCGAATAGCCAAAGCAATCCTGAGAAGGAAGAATAAAGTGGGGGGGAACTCACTCCCCAACTTCAAGCTCTACTAGAAAGCCACAGTAATCAAGACAATTTGGTACTGGCACAAGAACAGAGCTACAGCCCAATGGAACAGAATAGAGACTCCAAACATTAACCCAGACATATATGGTCAACTAATATTCGATAAAGGGGCCATGGACATACAATGAGGAAATGACAGTCTCTTCAACAGATGGTGCTGGCAAAACTGGACAGCTACATGTAAGAGAATGAAACTGGATCACTGTCTAACCCCATACACAAAAGTAAATTAGAAATGGATCAAAGACTTGAATGTAAGTCATGAAACCATAAAACTCTTAGAAAAAAACATAGGCAAAAATCTCTTAGACATAAACATGAGCAACTTCTTCATGAACATGTTTCCCTGAGCAAGGGAAACAAAAGCAAAAATAAACAAGTGGGACTATATCAAGCTGAAAAGCTTCTGTACAGCAAAGGACACCATCAATAGAACAAAAAGATATCCTACAGTATGGGAGAATATATTCATAAATGACAGATCCGATAAAGGGCTGACATCCAAAATACATAAAGAGCTCATGCACCTCAACAAACAAAAATCAAATAATCCAATTAGAAAATGGGCAGAGGAGCTGAATAGATAGTTTTCTAAAGAAGAAATTCAGATGGCCAACAGACACGAAAAGATGCTCCACATCACTAATCATCAGAGAAATGCAAATTAAAACCACAATGAGATATCACCTCACCCCTGTAAGGATCGCCACCATCCAAATGACAAACAACAACAAATGTTGGTGAGGTAGTGGAGAAATGGGAACCCTCCTACACTGCTGGTGGGAATGTAAATTAGTTCAACCGTTGTGGAAACCAGTATGGAGATTCCTCAAAATGCTCAAAATAGACATACCATTTGACCCAGGAATTCCACTTCTAGGAATTTACCCTAAGAATGCAGCAGCCCAGTTTGAAAAATACATATGCACCCCTATGTTTATCGCAGCACTATTTACAATAACCAAGAAATGGAAGAAACCTAAATGTCCATCAGTAGATGAATGGATAAAGAAGAGGTGGTACATATACACAATGGAATATTATTCAGCCATAAGAAGAAGACAAATCCTACCATTTGCAGCAACATGGATGGAGCTAGAGGGTATTATGCTCAATGAAATAAGCCAGGTGGAGAGAGACAAGTACCAAATGATTTCACTCATATGTGGAGTATAAGAACAAAGAAAAACTGAAGGAACAAAACAGCAGCACAATCACAGAACCCAAGAATGGACTAACAGTTACCAAAGGGAAAGGGGCTGAGGAGGATGGGTGGGAAGGGAGAGATAAGGGTGGGGTAAAAGAAAGGGGGCATTACAATTAGCATGTGTAGTGGGGGGGCATGGGGAGGGCTGTAGAACACAGAGTAGACAAGTAGGGATTCTGCAGCATCTTACTACGCTGATGGACAGTGACTGTAATGGGGTTTGTGGGGGGGACTTGGTGAAAGTGGGAGCCTAGTAAACATAATGTTTTTCATGTAATTGTAGATTAATGGTACCAAAAAAAACTACTACATCTAATATGATTGGCAAAGCTGAAAATGTGTATTTAACCACTAATAAATAGGAGACAATTTGAATGTAAAAGAAATTGACCAATTTCAAAGAATATCGTTTTAATCTTAGAGTATAAAGAGTTAAGCCCTTTAAGCCAAAAGATCTTTTTTCCTGCTGTAGCCTGTGAGCAACCAGCATCATGCTAAGTACTGCCTAGTAACTGGAAATTCCATCAGTTCAATTAAACTATCAGAATATCCATTCAATCATCATGTTGAACACTAGCAATATTTCTTTTAAAAATAATAACATACATAAAGGTTACCAAGCTCAGATAGAATGGAAAGCAAAATCTGCGGCACTCCCTCATCTGCAGTCCCCATCCTGGTTAGCTCATAACTCATATAGATAACAAATTCACATCCACACATCTTCCCTCATTTCTTATTTGGGCCTTTGCCCAACTATAGCTCCTTAAGATTGGAACAATCCCTTGTGTGCAAACTGTTGCATCTGGCATTTCCCCCCTAAGTAAACATACAAACAAGGTCGGGAGTGCAAAGTAAAAGGATGAGAAATGCCATCAGACAAGGAGGTCTTTCTTGACCACTTTACCTAAAATAGAGATGACTTATGCTTAATTATCCTTTTTCTATTTTGTTGTTTCTCAGAGCATACATTCCCACCTAATATTATATTGCATACCGATTTCTACTTGTTTGTTTTGTGCTCCACTCTAAAATGCAAACTCGATGAGGGCTAGGATCTTGTACGTCTCGTTAATCTGGTAAGTGGTACACAGTAGGTATTCATCAATATTTGTCTAATAAATGAATTCCAGAAATGAAAAATACATGGGCCATGATACTCATATCACAAAAAAGTTGAATTAAGGGCACAAGGCAATAAACTAGACAAAGAAAGGCACTATAATACTATTTGAACACATGATTAAGATCTAACTACTCCAAATCTTAATGTAGCAAACAACAGAGCATCAAAATTCACAAAGCAAAATCTATAAAATATGCAAAGGTAGAAAAAAGCAGAAATAAAATATGAGACTGTTTCAGCTGATGACAGATATGACAGTCAAGAACTAAGAGAATGGGAAAATTTAAACTTCTCCTTACATTAAAAAGTTTTTTCTAGGGCCCATTGAACATTTTAAAAAATTGACTATATATTAAGCCACAAAGTGTGAGTAGTACAGACTAAAGTATTTAATTAGAATATAATAACACAGGAAATGAATAACAAAAATGAAAGACAAAAACTTCAGCACATAGAAAATAAAAGGGAAAAAATCCTCCATGCTAGTAGTCAAAGACTAGATCTAATCTGAAATTGTAGAATATCTAGAAAATAATAACAATGAAAATGTCAGGAATTAGAGGATAAGGTTGATTAAAGAAGTGGTCATAGGGAAGTTTGTAGCTTTACTACTTACATTAAAACATAAGAACAAATTAAAATAAATGAATTAAGCATTCAACAAAAGAAAAGAGCCGTAAAAATAGACCTAAGCAGAGAGAAAACTAATGGCAGAAATTAACAAGTTAGAAACAAATGATAGAACTAATAAAGCCAAAAGCTAGTTCTTCAAAATAAAATATAAAACAATAAAACAGATAAACTATTTGATAATCTAAAATGCCAGATGCACAAAATTGGAAATGGAGAAATAACTATAGTTAGAGAGTAAATGAAAAGAGTAAAAGAATATTTTGCTTTAATCTAGGAAAACAAATTTGAAAACTTACAATTGTTTTCTAGGAAACCAAAAATTACCAAAATGATTGCAGAAGAATGAAAATATCCAAAACCAGCAGTTCCCAATGAAAATATTATTGGTAAATTTGCCTCCCCACCAAACTAGCACACTCATATAGTCTTGTGTCAATTCTACCAGCCTTTGAGGGACAGACAACCCCAATGGTATTTATACTTCCTAGATTCTGCAATCTAGAGAATAGAGGGAAAAGAAAAGAATTCTGCATAATATCAATACCAGAACCAATGACTAGAATATACATAAAGGAAACTAAAGACCATTCTCATATAAGAATACTAATGCAAAATTCTCACCATTTTTGCATTTAAAAACATAAATGTTAGGGCATTACTACATGCAAGGCGCTTATTAATAAACTGCCAGCATATATTGAAAGTGAACAGTCAAATTCTGAGAAGTGTGCATGATCCAAAAAGTTGGAAACCACTGGTCTGGGGCAGTTGCTTCTAATCAAGGGGCTTCTAATGGGAATTACTGGAGAGGTTGTTTAAAATGCAAAATCATGGGCCCTACTCCCAGAATTAGGATTTAGTACTTCTGTGGTGGCACCCAGGAATCTGCATTTTTAACTATTGCCCCAAGGGATTCCACTATAAGTGGTTCAGGGTCCATACTATGGAAACAAAAGTCCAGAAGTGTTGTGGTATAGGGGTGGAAGTTTGGGGGCAAAGTTATTTGTTCCAGTTAGGTTGTTTTCCAATCTATGCAGCTTACCACCCTTCACCACAAACATTCCTACCAGCTTTTCCCACCTTCAGTTCCAGTCTTGATCTTATGAAGTGCAGGGGGTGACAGCATCTTCTTCAAAGGCCCCAGTTGAGCCAATGTGTTGCAGCTGTGTTGAGAAGAATCCTACTTCATGATAATAATCAAATTTACCAGTCTTTCCTTTTCCCTAGCCAGGGCACAGGAAAGGGAATATAGCAGAGTGTAAAGAACATAGTGTCAGAAAGTCTTGGGTCTGAATTCCAGTAAAATTTTAAAATCTGGCTTCATAACCCAAAAGCTGCATGACCTTGAGCAAATTATTTAATTTATCTCAGTTTCAGTAAAATATCTATCTCATGATGCTGCAGTGAGGATTAACTGTATAAAAAGGACCTAGCAAAGATGAAAAGTTGATTAATAAACGACAGAACTATGTTTCTTGTGAGAGTGAGGTCCCTCACTCATGGTTATGCATATGATGGTGCAAGTTATACAGTGTATGACTTTCACTGCTGTATGCTTCAGCTTTTTCCCTTGTTCTCATCAAACGAGTTAGACTGCACTGTCCCCTGGTTAATATTCAGCCCTGCATAATAGCCAAGAAACTAGGAGACCTCAGGCACATAGCTGCCTAGCTAGGAAGCCCTAGCTAACCAAAGACTTTTAACCCTAGGCTCACTGACTTACTCTTTTTATCTACTAAAAAGGGAGAGACAATAAAAGAGTTTTAGGCTTAAGAGCATTGTGAAGATCAAAAGGACTATATCTTCTAAGATGTCTTGTTTAGGTACTAATCACTTATGTCAGCCTTACAGAATTTACCTCTAGGTGGCCAAGGCCAGAATCAGTTGAAGAAAAGTACATGCCCTTCTAGGGACATTTGGTGCCCCAATTCATGGTACTGTGATCCAATTTGGAGGCACTGGGCTCTAGCAAGGCAACCTGGATGCTATTCTCTGCAACAATTCTAATTTTAAAAGTACTACCCTCCCACTTACATAGCCTGTGTAGAGCCAGCCTGAGTCTTGCAGAGTCTCTTACATCAGGGCAGCAGAAGTAGGCAAGACTCCAGAAAGTGAAAGGACTGCCCTTAATGGGATCAGCTGGATCAGTGTGTATACAAATCACTTTACGCTCTCATTGAACATTACACTGTGCAAGGTGATCAGATCAAAGGGGAGCAAAACTGAATTGGCCCTGTCTTCCAGGCACTAACAGCTGAAGCAATAGGAAGCTTCCATTGAAGTGTCAGGCTCAAGCCAAGGATATGGCCTCTAGAGATCCTATGTTCAAAGGGCTCAAGCCTCCTATATGCATAGAATCTACAACCCTCCTTTGGGACCAAGTGAAGATTCTTCACTGGAGTGAAGGATAAGGGACAAGAACTTTGTGAAGGGAAAGGAACTATGGTTTCTCACTTCTTACTATATGTTAAGCTGTGTTTTAGGCAGTTTCATGTATGTACAGTTGGTCTTTGAAAAATGCAGAGTTTAGGAGCAGTGATAACCCATGCAGTTGAAAAATCAATGTATAATTTTTGACTCCTGCAAAACTTAACTACTAATAGCCTAGTTGACTGGAAGCCTTAGCAATGACATAGTTAACACATATTTTGTATGTTATGTTTATTATATACTGTATTGTTACAGTAAAGCAAGCTAGACAAACTTTTTTCCAAATTGTTGCAAATCTCTAACAATCTTCAATATATTTATTTTTAAAAATCTGCATATAAGTGGACCCATGCAGTTCAAACCTGTGTTGTTCAGGGGTCAACTATATCTCTGTTAATCTTAACACCAACCTATTGAAGTAGGTGCCATTATTGCCAGTTTGAAATGACGATCCTGAGACTTAGAGAGGGTAAATAATTTTCCCAGCTAGTAAGAAGCAGTAGTGTCCAGCTTGGAACTTGGCTTATCTGGCTCCAAAGGACAATCCCACTGAAGCAAGGACTCCTGGGGTGGGCAGAGGTACTTGTATTACATTCATCCGCAGGTGTTCACAGACTTTAGCTCCTTGCATGGGTGCATGAAAGCTTAGTATGAGAAAGGGCTTTGTTGATACCGGCAAGGAGAACACATTTCAAAAACAGAAACAAATTGCCTGCCAAGTTCTGGGCTGTTCTTCTCTTTTCCTCTTGACACAGGTTGTCTTTTCTTCTGCTGAATAGATTTTCTTTTTGTTAAGATCTTTTCCTTTTCCTTTTATTTTTTGTGCCTAGTAGTAATTGAAAATGAAAACCAGTATTCACAGAGACTGAAAAATCTCCTTCTGCCTCCTCCTCAGCCCTTTTGAAGTTTTCTTGTTTGGATATCTTATTTTTAAACTTACACAATAGCTTGGTATTCCAGGATCTCAGCAGCAAGAATGCACAGGTCCAGCCCCTCTCCCCTTTCCCTTTCCTCAGCAGCCAAAAGATAAGACTGCTCCAAGAGAAACAGCCACTCCCAGGTTATTGCTGAAGGAAATATTTGCAGGATCCAGGAAGTGAGACATAAGGAGATCACACAGGGAGGGGAGAAGGGTCCAGAGAGCTTGTTGTTGCCACCCTTCTCTGCCTCTGAGTCCCTAGAACTTCAAGTTAGGAATAATTGTTTTGGCAACAACAAATACAGTCCTCAGGATGCTGGTGCAGAGGTGTCCTTTAAAGAGACCAGAAAAGTCCTTGATTTATTGGAGCTAGCCTGGAAGAAGCTTGATCCCTCTCTCCAGTGAATCCAACTTAGAATTTCTAAGAAGGTTTTCCCAATTACTCCTCTGGACCCTACCTAGTATCATTGACATGGTCTGTTATATGTCAGACATAGGGCTGGACAGTTGAAAGACTTGATCTAATTTAACTCTTGAGACAATATTCTGACATATCTATTCTCTTGCTCATGTTAGAAATGAGACTTGAAGAGGTTAAACATTTAGGGAGCATAAAGAGAATAAATGGCCAGGAGAAATTACAACTCAGGTCCATCTGACTCCAAAGCCATGCTTTTGCCAAGCACAACATGCTGCCTCTTCAGCATTCTCATAACTTTCTCAAGAGACTTAATAAAAGACATATTAGGAGTACATAACATATTGCTAATGGGCTAGGAGGGTTTGATATGTACAAGAAAAATTTAGCTGAAGATCAGGCTGGCCAAGGTTATTAAGGTTCTATTCTCTAATATCCAGTGGGTTCTGAGAACTCAGCATGCATCAGAATCACCTGGAAGGCTTATTAAAACAAAGGTTGCTGGGTCCTACCCACAGAATTTCCAATTTAGTAGGTCTGGAGCAGGGTGGAGAGTTGTCTCTAACAATTTCTCAGATGATGAAAGTTCTGCTGGTCTGGGATTATACTTTGAGACCCACTGATATAATCAGTCATTATTTACCAGGTTCCCAATTTTCCAGCATATCTTCAGAGATATAAAACCATTTTTAAAAACTTCTAAGAACAATGTATTTTAATTAACTATATACATAACACCCATGTAACAAGTGGGATGAAGATTTACAAAATAAAATAATGGATATACTGGAGGTCTGAAAAGTTCTGGGAATCCTTATGCTATTTAAGGAAATTTGGTGCCCCACTATGGTTAAGCAGTGGATGGGCTGGGGAAGATAGCAAGTTTTGAATATTTGAGTCCTCTTGTATGCCAGATATTAATATAATATATTTCAAAGTCCTACAGTACAACACAACAGTTCTTAATACCAAAGTAAAAAGGAACATGATTCTTTCTCAGAATGTTTAAAAAATATTCTGCATGCTCCGTTATGAATCAAAATTTTTATTATACTGTAGTTATTTGGCATGCATGTATTTAACATCTAAGGTTTAAACTCTTTGGGAGCAACCCTAAAGATCCCTGAAATGTAGTAACTGGTTATTTTGTCCAGGGTATGAATTTGACTTGCAAGACATCACAATACTGGTTTGCAGGACAAGTCACCTAGCAAAGGAGGAAGACTAGCCAATCTCTTGGCACTCCCATATCAATGTGGCTTCATGATCTCTCTTTGTTGTCAAGATACAGGTGCAATATCCATGGTTAAGAGAAGATGTGCTTCCTTGTGAATAATGTCACTGAAGTGCAAACTAGTGCTGATGATGGAGGTGAAGAGAAATGGAAAGGTCCTAAGAAAGTGATGGTTGTAAGCCAGATAATAAAATGTTTATTGGCAGGGGTGGGGAGGTTCTATACTGTAGTGGTGGTGGCAAATTTGGAAACTCACCAAATTTAGTAAGTAACATTGTCACTGGTATGAAGACTTTTCCAAAGCCCTTGATCTTTAACTTCCCAAGCCTAAATCAGACAAATGTGGACTGCCTCTTCTTCAGATTTCCTTATTTATTATAAATTCCAGCAACTTGATATGTACCCAAAGAACACCTTGTATATTCAACTATTCACATTTTACCAGATGTCTTTCTGAGTTTTCTTTGTGTATGGCCACTATCAGATTAAGCATGTGATTTAGGATTTAGCTTTTGCTAATATTATTACAAATACTAATTTCTGTGCAAGATGCAATATTGTATACCTGTCACAGTTAATGGCTATATTCTAGTCCATCATTATGATATATTGGACTGGTAAACCTTTTCCACAATTACAAATAGAACTACTATGAACACCTTCAAACAAATTATTTTTTCTTTTTTAGGTTATTCCCTTGGGGAGTATGCTGAGTCAAAGAGTATGAACAAACAGTTTTGCAACTCTTGTCACATATTTCAAGATTGCCTTCTAGGAGAACAACCAATTTATACTGCTCCCAGAAACACATACTGTTTCCTCATAGCCTTGCCAAGATAAGGTTTTGTTATTTCTATTTATCATTTCCATTAATTTTTGATAGTTTAATGAGTAGGTTGTGATACTTTGAAGTTGCTTTTATTTGCGTTTCTTTAATTGCTACAGAGGTTGTACTTTTCCATGCAGTGATTCTACCGCTTTTGTTTCCTCATATGTAAATTGCCTGTTCATTTTTCCTTGTCCTTCTATGAAGCTGAATCTGAAAGGTGACCTTCTACATCTGTATCCATTCTTTATATTTTTAGACAGTCAACTGTTATCAGTGATGCTGACCACAGACATTTTCCTCATTCTGTTGTTTAGCTTTTTATTACATTTTGTTATACACAGGTTTTCTTTCTAACTTTGATATATTTGAAACCATCCATCTTGTCTCTGACGAAATCGTCCACTTAACAGACACAAATTTATCATCCATCCATAGCTGAAATAAATATGCTATTCTACTAGTCTGCTTTCTGAAATTTACTACACAGTATTGTATGTGCTATCCATCGAAGTTAATTATTCTCCATATTATACCTAAGATATCCAACATTTATTTTAAAAAATGATTGCTTTGCCTAGGTCAGGGTTGCTTCCAGTATACTTTATAGTCCTAAAATACCTTCGATCTGTTTCTAGAATCTCTTCTAAAAAAAATTCCACTGTTTGACTTTTTTCAACCCACTATCATATGGTTTTAATAACTGTCACTTTATGATAGGCTTTAAAATCTGATAGGGTAAGTCTACCATAATTACCTTTTTAAATAAATGTATTCTTTGTTATTCTTGCCCACTTATTCTTCCAGGTAAATTTCACTATGAATTTGACAAGTTCTATAAAGTACCCTACAGTGACTCTAATGCATAGTACATTACATCTATTTATTAACTTAGGGAGGATTGTAATCATTGCTATATTTAGACTTCCCAAACTGAAGCAGAGTATAGCTATGCATTTATTCATGTTTTTATTTCTCCCATTAGAGTTCTACAATTTTCCTTGAATAAGTTTTGTGTGCCCAAGATTAAATTAATACCTAAGTATTTAACTTAACTTTGTCATGCTTTTGACAAATCGTTCTATGCCTCTGAAGGTTGCATCCTTCTTAGGTAGTAAAGCCTTCCTGAAAAGTGTACTCCTCCTAATGAAATGAGATTCAACTCTGAATTATCCATTTTTTAACTTAATCAGTAAATGGGAACTATGTACTTGATATTTCATACTCTGCTCATGATGTGGTATGATAAAGAAAAGGAAGAGAGCCCTGGGCTAAGAATTGAAAAACCTGGAGAGTAGTCTAATTTCGTCGTGTGCTTGCTACATAATCCCAGGAGTCAGGTGCCTTTTTGATTTTGGGCAAGTGACTTTATCTGTAAGTAAATTTCCTCATCTGTCAGTAAATGGTAACTATCTCATGGGGTCATGATAAGTAATAAATAAGATAATTCATGTGAAATGCTTACAGCAGTGCCTGACACATAAAAAAACACTTAATAAATGTTAGCTACCATACTGTTTGTTGTTGTTAATAATAGTATAATATCTTTCCTGAGTCTCAGCTTCCTTATCAGTCAAATGGGGGAAAAAAAAGTTTAACTGCATAGGATTGCTGTGATGATTAAATGTGGCCATGTATATAAAAACACTCTATACACTCTAAAGGTCTGTGCAAAGGATAAAAATGGAAAGGATCATGGGAGGCAATCATAGGTACAGAAAACCAAAAAGAGATAATTCAGAAAATAATTTGTCTTTTAAATACATCACACTTATGTATGTAGCTTTTTCTCCAGGCAGATCTATTCACCAATTTTTTCCCTCCTACTAATACTAAAATACATTTGCATTCTCTGCACACAAACCAAATAACAGTGGAAGGAGACAACCAAGAGTGTTAATACCTGGAATTAAAATTCATTGCAGGCTTCCAGGCAAAAAGAGTGGCTCAAGAATATACATTTTATTCTCCCACCTACACCCATCATTCCAGTTGTGACAGAAATGACACAAGAAATGTTAAAAATGTGTGTGTGGTGGCGAAGGTGAGCGGAAACTCCATAAGGATTTCTCTTAAATGCCATTTCCATCCTTGACCTTTCCTAGGCCTTTTCATTTCCCTGAGATTATAAACTATGGTCTGCCTCCTCCATCTTTAGCATCAGTATTCTTTCCTTTTCCATTGACCTCTCCTTTCTGTTTTTAACTTAAATTTGTTCCCAAATCCGGGCCAAACCTTCACCTAAACCAGTGGTTCTCAACTTTAGCTTGTACCTGGAGGGTTTGTTTAAACAGACGCTACGCCACATGACAGTTTCTAATTTAGTAGGGCTGAGTGGGGTCTGAGAATTTGCATTTCTAACAAACTCTTAAAGGATATTGATGTTGCTGGTCCCACCACATTTTAAGAACCACTGTCTTAAGCCCTATTGCCCCTCTAACTACCCGTTTCTCTTCTTCCTTCCCTTAGCCAAGTTCTTCTTTTAAAATGTTTTCAATGTTTTAATTCTTTTAAACATTCTTCTTTTCAAATCACATAGTAACACTAACACATAATCACTGTATTAAAATTAATGAAAAGAAATGGAAACCTTCCTATGTTGCTGGTGGAAATGTAAAACGGTACAGCCATTTTGGAAAACAGGCCATTACTCAACCAGTTAACAGAATTATGATATGGCCCAGGAATTCCACTCCTAAGTATATACTTAAGGGAACTGAAAGCATATATTCACAAAGAAACTTCCCCCTCCCCCTCCCCCTCCTCCTCCTCCTCCTCCTCCTAATGAATACTCAATTTGAGAACCACTGCCCTACTTATAATAATACCCACCTGACAGGGTTTTGGGGCAGGTGAAACATAACATGTGTAACTTAGCTTGGGGCACATAGGTTGGTTTGCAAATGGTAATTTATTATTACTGCTACTTAACTTTCTGTGGGAGACTCTTCCTTGCTCAAGCTGTGTTTGAGCAGGTATTGTGCTTCTTGATGCTCTTTCTCTAATATTCTCCTGCTTTCCTAGAAAAAGGCAGTAATACACTAGGTTTTAAATGAAGTCCTCATGCGTCCCTGACTGATTCGTAAGAAAACAGTTGTGGAGAAGCACCGTAGTATGGTGCCCTGGCTTGGAAACTGGATTGCTTTGGTTTAGTCACCTTACCAGCTGTGAGTAAGGGGGCAAGTGGATTTTTCTGTGTGTGCTTAAGACTCTTCTCTCTGTCAAATGGAGAGACTAATAATAATACCTTCCCCATAAGGTTATGGTGATAGACAAATAATTGTCAAATGCTTTGAATGATGCCTAGAATAGAGCACTGTGCTCAAGAAATGTTAGTTAGTGTTATTTTTGTTTAATTTTCCCCATTCAATGGCAGAGGAGGCTCTGTTTCTTCACTTGGCAAGCAAATGACAAATACCTCTTGAGCTCTTGTGTCAGTGCCTCTGTGTAAGGCACTGGGCCAGGCACAGAGACTAAGTCTATGACCAAGGCATGGGTCATCTCTCTCGAAGTTCTCAGTCTAATATGGGAAACTCAGCAGACTCACTAGACTGAAACGATTTTTCCAAGGACATGGTACAAGTCAATCCACAGAGGGGAATCAAGACCAGCATCCCCACCCAGACCTTAGACTCCTGAGACGTAATATTGAGGGATCCATTTGAAGGGTTTCCTCAGAGATCCTAATGGAAACAGTTATAATGGAAAAAACATGAACTTTGGGGCCAGACAAACCTGGGTCTGAATCCTGGCTCCCTCACTTATTAACAGTGTGACCTCAGCTAAGTCACATAATGTCTCTTGACCTCATCTTTAAAATACATAGTAAAGTGAACTGTTCTGGAGAATAAATGAGATTATGAGTTAAAAAGACCCAGTTCATTGACTGACATTTAGTAGATTATCAATAAATGTTGGGTTCCTTCCTTTTTTCATTGCCAACGAGAAAACTGATAGGTTTCCCAGATTTTGGAGTCAAAAGAAAGCCAAAATTATTCCTGACTACATGACCAAATCACAGAGGATAATGCAGACCACCAGAAAGAACCCTGGGTTCTTCAGGGTCAGCAGGAGACCTAGATTCTAGTCCTCTCCCTTGGCGTTCCCACAAAGGTACCACTAGGAGCCTTCTTCCACGTCCCTTCATTTCTAGAGTTTTAGTTAAAGAATCAATATAATTTAGGGGCCTCTGGTATAATTTGACCTGGAGCAGAACTGGCTAAAAAGTATACCAAGCAATTTCACAAAAGAGATGGTCCATCCAGGCTGATGGGGAACAACCTGGAGAAAGTAACTGCCTACTCCTTATACTCACCTGTGGTTGGTGTGGAGCATCAGTATCAGATGCCAAGTTCCCTACATTATAGGTGCAGACTCTCCATTCTGGGCATTTTTTTCCTTAAAGGTTTTGCCCAAGCAATTCTTTCCCCTCTAGCCCAAGATATCTATGCTACTTATAAAAATGTCCCTGGCCTCCTTCTAGGAATCTTAACCTATCATTAGCATGATCTGCCCATGGACTTTTAATGAGTAGACCTTAAGTTCTCAACAAGCCCTATAAAAATAAAGGTGGTAGAACCCAACAAGCAAGTACCTCCAACAACTCTGAGGCAAAGACACATTAGCTGGACAGTCTTACCTCCTCTCTAGCTCCTCCAACTGCCTGATGGCTACTGCTAAGACAGGTGTAGTTATGACTTCTTATGTATGTTTCAGCACAGTCAGATTCCATATGTCCTTGTACCTGGGAAGGTCTGCCTCAGGTCTCTGAGGTGATGGGATGCCAGAACTACTACATATTTCAAAATGTCCTAGTGATCAGTCTGTAGCCCAGTTGCCTGGGGGAAAAGCTGGATCACGTCTATGGCATCAAACCCTTGGCATGCACACTAGACCAGATTGCTCAAAGGAAACTGAGCAAACAGAACACCTTCCCAATTTCTATAGAAGCCTCAGACGTACCAACTCACCAGAGCTCCCGGATCAGTCACTTACCTCCCTGACTGGCTGGTCTTCCTGTTCCCTGTTATTGATTTCCATTTGTCCCCAGGAAATTCCTGCAAAGGAAATTTCTGATAAGTTAGGGAGTTCTGAGCAGCCAGGTATCTAGATGGCCTCAAAAATATGAAGAGGTCAGGAACCTGACCCTGGCCAGGCCTCCCAGCTAGTTACTTCTACCCTCCTACGCAGGGTAGAGAAATATGTAACTGGAGGGCTGCCTTTCTGTCAGACACCTGCTGAGCTGCTGGGGTATAAGAAAGTACTTAGGGACTGGACAGTGTGCTTTAGAAACTCCATGTTTCCCTCTCTTTCTCCACACCCCTCCCAAACCACCTTATAAACCAGTTTAGTGTGTTTTCTATTTGCTCTGGCTCTTGCAAAGGAGGTCTTTTTGTTTGTTCTGCTGGGTGAACTTGCTCATTCCTCTTGCCTCTTCTGACATAAGTAGCATCCTCTTGGAAGCTCTGTCCCTTGAGGGGGGTTTTGAGGCCTGCCACTCCTGTTGCTGCAGCCCTCTGCCAGGGTGAGGCAGATGGTGAGCATGCATGCCAGCCAGGCCCTGTACTGTAGAGGCCATTCCTCCTCCTCCCCAATCTGCTGCCAGGGCTGAGGTGGACTCATCTCTGTAGAGCATGAGTGCTGGGTGCCAAGTTCCCCACATTACAGGAGTAGACTCTCCACCCTGGGCATTTTTTCCTTAAGGGCTTTGCCCAAGCAACACTTTCCCTCCTAGTCCAAGCCATATAAGCCATTTGTAAAAATGTCCCTACCTTTCTATTCTAGCTGCAAACCTAACGCATACTTGCCTTTGACATTCCCCCTGGTTTTGCATCCAGCACTTCCTACCTAGTCACTCAGAGCTTAACTCAATGAGAATGTGCACTTTCTCCTAAACCTCACTGATCTTCCAAATTCCCTCTTTCTCTGAAGCTATTACTGGTCCCATTCAAAGTTTTATTCCCTTTGTCCCAGTAAAAAATTTTTACTCCTTTTTGGGGGTCACTATTTAGCTGTGTTATTTCAGGGAAGTTATGTCACCTCCCTGGACTCCAGCTTCCTATCTAGAAAATAAGGACTATACAATCTAGTCTTGCTGGGTTCCCAGTAGTGAGGATAAAATGCGATATGCATAGAGAATGCCTAGCACAATGCTCAGCACATAGAAGGCTCTGGATGTTAGTAGCCATGGAAAAGGTGAGGTTTCACAGCTTTCACAGGACCAGAGCAGTACCTGCCTGTACCTGTCATGGTAGATCAGCTCTAACCAGTTGTTAGACTTCGGACTCTGCCTTGACGCCCTTGTGAGATATCCCTGCTCTCAAAGACATTATGACTTGTTCAGCCACAGTGGGAATCAGGATTTCCTGTCCATGCCCTGTCTAGCCCTGTGGGAAGTGCTCAGTAAATCGCAGGGGCCAAACCAAACAAAGTGCTGTCCCAACTCCCAACCTCATTCTCAGCTTCCCAGTATGTCTACTTTTTTTCCTGAGTCACTTAGGTTGCTGTAAGCTGCCTGCACCCTTGAACTACAGAGCCAGTTATCCCTACAACTTGTTGTGGATGGGGACTGGTTGTGGTGGGAACTTGCTGCCCCATTGGAAGTTATACTGGTAGAAGGCAACCTGCCATACTGGAGAGGCCTGGGCTCTGCAATCAGCTTATGGAAAGGCAGTGTAGCACAATTAGGAACTCTAGCCTCTGAAGCTAGACTGCACGGATTCAAATTCCACACCTGCCCTTCACTAGCTGTGTGACCTCAGGCAAACTATCCAACTTCTCTTTATCTTATTTCCCCCAGCTATTTAATAATGAGATGGTAATAATAACAGTACCTATTTCCTGATTGTTTTGAGGACTAAATGAGTTGATACATGTAAGGTGCCTAGACCAGTACCTGGTGCAAGGCAGATACTCACACTTGAATGTTAGTTATTATGTTGTTCAAATCCTGGCTTCACCAGTTGCTACATGTGTGACCTCCCTGAGCCTCAGCTTCCTCAGCTGTAAAATGCAGATACTGTAATAACTTGTCTCAGATAGTTGTTAAATGAAATGATCTGATAATATATGCAAAACTAACTGGCATGAAGCATGAGGGCTGTAACTGTATGTTGATTATGGTTTTCTTAACAGCACTAAACAGGAGCCAATTGGCTTTCCAACCTTTTCGAGGGGCCATAAGGAGCAGGATCTCAGCCCTAGTTCAGATAGCCACTATCACAACTACCTTAGTCATCTGAGTTGGGGTATAGTAACATACTACAAGTTTTCCCTCTGTCTGAGGTGTGTGTGTGTGTTCAAGTGGCAGGGATAGAAACGGGCATGAAGTGGTTCCTAGACAATCATCCACATATCTGAAAGCCTATTGTCTAAGCCGACTTCTTAGCTAGTCTAACAAACATTAGGAACCCAAGTGTCTCCCTCTCTCTGAAGGAAAGGCATGGTATGGGCATGAGCATAGCTGCACTGCTAATTGCTGCAACTTGTAAATTTCACCTTCTTCCCTTAGAGTTACCGGCCCTAGGCAGACACTTCTGCAGCCATCATCCCTTCCCCAATTCCCCTCAACTTCAACAACTTCTCTGTTGTCTACTTGCAGATACTTCCTTTGGTAAAAATTTCTCAAGCTAGCCAAAATCTCTCGTTATCTTAAGAGAATAAATCACACTTCAGAGGTGATTATTATCTGGTAGTCACTGTTCTAAGTGCCATACACATGTCACAGCATTTAATCCTCACAACCAACTTATGAAGTAGATAGTGTTAACCTCCATTTTTTAGAGGTGAAAGCTTAGGAATTTGAACTCAGGCAGTTTGGTTCCAGCATCAGTGCCTTGAAACCATTTTATTTTATATTTCCTCTCCTCTTTATTTTCTCAACATTTTAATATGAATATTTTCAAGCATACAGAAAAGTGGAACGAGTTTACAACTTATGCCAGTACATCTATCACCTAGGTTCTACAATTAATAATTACTACATTTGCCTTATCATATATCTATCTATACACTCCTACCTGTCCACCAATCAACCCATCTTAAATTGTTGATGCATTTCAAAGTAAGTTACGATGACTTTATCTGGAAAAATTTGAAAGCTTAAATGAAAAGGACAAATTCCTTAAAAGAAAAACTACCAAAGCTCACTCAAGAAGAAATAGATAACCCAAATGACTCTGTATCTATTAAATAAATTGAATTTGTAGTTAAAAATATTTCCACAAAGAAAACTCCAGGCACAGAAGGCTTCAGTGATGAATTTGACCAAACATTTAAGGAATAAATAATACCAATTTTATACAAACTCTTCCTGAAAATAGAAGAGGAGGGAATACCTTCCACCTCATTTGGTAACTCCAGCATCTTCATATGAAAACCAGACAAGGACAACACACAAAAAAAACACAGACTGTTAAACAAAGACATAAAAATCCTTCACAAAATATTTTTGAATCAAATTTAGTAACATATAAAAAGGATAATACCAAATGGGACCTATCCTGACAATGCTAGGCTGGTTCTTATTTCAAAAATCAACCAATGTATGATTAGCACACATAATGTAGGGGCGGGGCACGGGGAAGGCAGTATAACACAGAGAACACAAGTTGTGACCCTATAGCGTCTTACTATGCTGATGGACAGTGACTGTAATGGGGTATGTGGTGGGGACTTGATAATGAGTCTAGTAACCATAATGTTGCTCATGTAATTGTATATCAATGATAACAAAATAAAAAAAAATCAACCAATGTAATACAACATTTTAATAGATTGAATGAGAAAAACTATATGATTATCTCAAAAGATACAAAAAAATCATTTGAAAAAAATCCAACATCCACTCATGATACAAGCTCTCAGCAAACTAGGAATAAAAGGGAACTTTTTCAACCCATTCTTGGGCATCCCAAAAAAACCTACTGCTAACATTAAACTTAATAATGAAAGATTGGGAACAAAGAAACACTATCCACCCTCCCCACTTCTACTAAACATTGTATTGGAGGTCTTAGTGCGGTAAGGCCCCTCTCCCATAGAAAATGCATACACAGTGGAAAGGAAAATAAAAAATTATTTCCATTTGCAGATAACATGACTGTCTATGTTGAAAATCTTTTTAAAATCTACCAAAAAGCTGCTAGAATTAATAAGTGAGTTTAGCAAGGTTGTAGGATAGAAGGCCAATATACAAAATTAAGTTATATTTCTATACAGTAGAACAAATAATTTAACATGACATTAAGAAAACAATACTATTTACAATAGCATCAAAAACTTGAAGTCTTAGGGCTACATATAACAAAATCTGTGCAACACTGTATGCTGAAAACAATCAAATAAGTTATATGCATCACTATACTTCAAAAACTTCAGCATACATATCATTAAAATTCAATATTTATTTACAATATTGTTTAGGCAAAACTGATGTCCAGTGAAATGCACAAATACTAAGTGTCCATTTGTTGAGTTTTGCGGAATACATAAACCTGTGTAACTCAAACACTTATCAAGTTATGGAACATTATCATCACCTGGCAAAGTTCCCTCATACCATTTCCCAATCAATCTCTGTGCCACCTCCCATAGATAACCACTGTTTTGATTTTTTCCCCATAAAACAGCTGTTATAGAACTTTACATAAAAGGAATAGAGTATATATATTCTTTTGTGTAAGTCTTCTCCCACCCCTCAGGTTCCTTTTTTCAAAGACTATGTATTGAGAAATGTCAAACACTAAGTCAGTCAGAAGTGTCTGCCTATGTAACAACAGAGTTCAACACAGGAATTAGCTTGTAGTTTGAATGCACCAGCCAAAGGGAGGGGTGGTGTCGGGGAGGCCACGGGGAAGTGAGCTGGAAAGGATTTAGGGGATTCTTCAAGAAGTGCCATGGGGGATGGTGGTGGCTTGTGTAAGGGTGGTAGGTCATAACCAGGCCATAGGAACAGCCAGTATAGACCTGGGTTTATGATAGAGATAGACTGGAGAAGGGGTTCAGGATTTGTTCATTAGAAAACCAGACTAGTCAGATCTCTAAAAAAAAAACCTGGGGTCATATGAAAATTTTGCAACTCCATGTAGTTCTTTAGCAGGAGATGGAAGGGAATAAGTGCTGTTTTGTATAAGGCACTAGGCTCAGAACTCTTTATACACAATCTCATTTGATCCTCACATCTGATCCACGAGGCAGCCATTATTTTCCTCCACTTTAGAGATGAAGTAATAAGTACTGGCCATTTTATGAGGTAAAAATTCTTATTTTTCCTTTAAAAATCATGTAATTGCCAAGTTTGGTGATTGAATGACCTGCTTAAGGTCACTCAGATTCCAGTTATATAGTCAGGGTATAAATCCCAGTTCTGTCCATTTTGTGAAGTGAAAGTTATTTTCATCTAACTCTAAAGATAGCGTAACTGCAATTTTGGGGGTTAAGTGTCTTGCTCAAGGTTACTAAGCTATCATCTGGTGGGGCCAGGGCTATACAATTTTAAGGAATTATGATTGTTATGTCTTCAAAAGATTTGCTTCTCTTTCTCCTCACAAAGAGAGTAACGAAGCTCAGCCATCCAAGAACCAAGTCCTTACCTGTGCTGTCAGCTTCCTGGATTTTCGAGTGCTGCCAGGTGCCAAACTGCTGTCCTCAAGGGTACTGTGCTGGGGATTATGGTAGCAAGCCAAACACCAGAGGCACTGGTGGTGGTGGCATCGGCAGTTGTAGCAGTTTGGCATCATATTTCTCTTTCTCAAAGCAGGACAGAGTTCCCCAGAACAATACATGCAAGGGTCATGGACTACAGCTCCTTGAACACTGCAGGAATAAGAGCAGGTCCTGTGGTAATCAAAATCACCACAGTGCAGTGGCTTACAACACATGGATTCGTCTAGACCTTTGCTTGCAAAACATTCTGAGTAAGTGGGAGTTTCTGACTGAAGGCCTGGCATGGAATGATATGATTGGTCTGTGGGATGGCACCTCAGTTCCCTATAGCTGGAGTTCATTGGCTGGAAGTTTTGTTCCATTTGTTTTGGTCTCTGGGTGAAAGTCTTATTGCTGTGAGTGGTTAAACCTGGCAAATGAGATGTACATAAGGATTTGCTACTCTCTTCAAAGAACTTTCTCCTGTCTGCAAAGGGCAGGAGGATGGCTTCCTCCCCAGCTGGGGCAGTAGCAGCCTTCAATTCCTTGTGGTCAGCTGGGTTGGAAGGGCTTTCCATGGCTAGTGCCACATGTGTCTGCAGGTTGTGCTCTGGAGACCACCTCCTGTGACCTCCACAGACACCTTGGTGAACATTTGTTTTTTCAGAGTCTGAAGAGGATGGGTCAGATGCTTTCCAACAAGTGTTCAGGCCCAAAGAGGGCTGGCCAGGCTTCCGGCCCGGGCTTATTTGTTTCTCCAAACTTGTCCTAGATTCATGGTTCCCAGAGGCTTGGCTGAGGCACTCTGAAGACCTAGCCTTGAGTATCATACTATTGTTGAAGAGCTTGTCTCTTGGGCTAGGTGATTTTTTACATGAAGAAAGAAGAGATGAGTTAGAGGCAGGAGGTGCAGGACTTTCTAGGAGCTCCTCCGTCTCTTCCACTGGCTCCTTGGTGTCATATAGCTGTGACAAGGGACTCTTGCTTTTCTGCAGCTGAGCCTTCCTCCTCTGAATTTCGTTACGCAGACTGGTAGCAAAACGCTCACTCTTCCGCCGGTTTTGGATAGAGCGGCCCTGGGTGCCTCCATTTCGCCTACCACCCACCTGGCCACACTCCTTGGGTTCACTATCCCCTTCTTTGGTTCCCTCCATGCTGCCAGCTACCTTAGTGGTTGCAGAATAGTCCCTGGTTTGTTGAACAAGGGAGCCAGAGGTAGAGGGCTGCTGGCTGGCTAATTCACTGCCTGCTCTGCTTGGTATGTTTGCATCCTGGAAACTTCTTTCTGGAGGGTGTCTATCAGCCTCTCCATGTGGGGAACTGCTTGAGCTCTGCTGCCCTGAATCCAAAGGCCTGTCATCCACTGACCTGGTCTTTATCTCTTTGCTGGGCTGGAGCTGGATTCCCCCTGCAGGGGAACATGGGCTTTTCTTCCCTGTGTGGCTGCTATGCAAAGGAGACAGAGTCCACTCATGCCCATCCTGCGCAGTGGGGAGCTCCATTCCCTTGCTGCCCCTGATATCAAGGTGCATACGCTGCAAGTGGGATGCCAGCAGCTGTTCAGGGGCACTATGGCAATGCCCTGTGGGTCCTATGAGGTGTGAAGGGCTGCCAAAAGAAGTCTTAGCTAGCTCTGCTGAAACCTTGTTGAGTGGGCTGGAATCTATGCTAGAAGCTTTGTTATACGCTTTTGGGAATCCAACAGCTTTGACTGAGGCATCTATCAGTAGATGCTCAGAGACATGCTGGCTGAATTCGGGAGGCTGGCTGAGCTCGCAGTTCTGATGGCCCTTGTCTGTCACTTGTTCTTGCCCACTGAAGCAGCAGAACCTGTTAGGGTTCCTTGGGGATGGCACAGTGTCCTTCTGTTGCAAGCAGTCCACAGGCTCAGAAGCCCTGTGCTGCTCTCCGTTGAGGAGCTGGGCTCTGGAGGCCTGAAGACTGTCTTTCCTCACTGGAGGTTGTGGTGGGTCCCTTGAAGCCTTGGCAGGCCCTGCGTGGTGGGCCTCCTGTGGGCAGGGTGACATCTGGGAGCTGGGAGTCAGGTGGCCCCCACAGGTGTGCTGCATACCTCCTGAAGTCTCAGCTGCATTAGGCTGGCCAGTAGGGGGCTTAGTTGGCCCTGAGCCTTGCATGATGCAGTCTGCAGAGGCTGGCTCCTCTGGCCTGAGAGAAAGGGCACAGTCAGATGCATTTGAGCTGGCCGAGAAGGAGCTATACGCTGAGTCACGCTGGTTGGGGTACATATTCTGGTCAGTGGGCAAGAGATGGCCCTCATAGGTGGCTTGGCCTGGTTGCTCCAGGCTCTCCATGCTGCCAATGGAGCTGCTTTTCTCAGTGCTGCAGTGCCAGGAAAGTGGACACCACTGCACACAGACGTCACTGCAAGACACAGGGCACACTGATTAGTTAGCCAAGTTCCCAGATCCCTTTCCCACCCTCGCCAGACCTGCCATGGGAGAAGGCAGGCCAGGCCAGAGGCACCCGTGCCAGAACTGAGAGGGAGATAAGGCAAAAAAACAAAGAAGGGAAACAAGGAAAGAGATGGACATTGGGGCACCACAGCAATGTAGAATGGGAGATAAGACAACATACCGAAGAAGGATAGGGCAAGATTCCCAAAGATGAAGAGTGGGCGCATTCCACTTGGGGTTATGATCTGCTTCCCTGCTGCCAGTGAATCTATAATTGTTTCTGGCCTGTTGCTGTCCCCAGGGAGTCAGCATGTGGCTGTCTTGCAGGAGAGACAATCACAGAACATTAACATCAGAGAGGGGATCCTAAAGAGGACTGATTCAATTTCAGTCAGCCCATTTTGTGAATCAGTAGCTCTTGAATTTGAGTATACATCAGAATCACATGGAGGGCTTGTCAAAACACAGGTTATTGGGTCTTGCCACAGAGTTTTAGGCTAGTTAGACCCTGAAAATCTTTACTTCTAACCAGCCCCCAGGTACTGTTGGTCCAGGGGTCACACTTTTGAAAACCACTGGTATAAAGTAGGCCCTTCAGAGGAAAATGATTTTGAGGAGGTGATTTTTCTCAAGATTGCCCAGCTTTAGTTTGTGGCCCAGAAAGGGCCTGAATTTATGCGTCCCCCTGTTCTTTTCTTGATTTACCCAGGACCTACAATTTGCCAGACACTTTACAATGTCTCATTTCAAACTGAAGGTAAGAGATTATCATCCCCGCTTTACAACTGAGAAACTGAGGCTTGGTGAGGTTAAGTAAACCAACAAGCTGGCAAAACCAATAAAGAAGCAGAGTTGGAATTTGAAGTCAGGCCTCTATGAGTCCAGTGTCTCAGCTCTTCTGCTATACCACCTGTAAAATGGGAATAATAATAATATCTGCATCATAGGGTTGTTTTGTGGGTGAAATCAGATAATAAATGTAAAGCTCTCGTCACAGCCCTGACACCTAACAAAGGTTCAATACATGGTAGCTGCTGCTCTTTTGATTGTTGTTTCCACTGCTATTATTATCAGCATCCTGTCTACCACTGGTGTTGATACTATAGTGGCTCCTGCTTCCTCATCCCTCTCTCATCCCCAGTGGCAAAGCCAAACTGGGAAGACCAAGAAAGGGTACTAAGATCAGACACAATCTTGAATTTTAAGTACCACTTCCCACACACAAAGCCAAACTGAGCCAAGTCATGCCAGTAACTCCCTGTGACTAGAACTCCAGAGGTTGCAGGCTGCTCTCAGAAAAGCCACAGTTCAAAAAGCCAGAACTGAGCGGTGGCAGGAGCCCACATGACCCTCAGGTCAAACTCTAATTCTTGCTTGCTGCCTTGCCCCTTAGTCACTCTGCTTACTTGACCTCTGGGCTAGGAATCCATCGATTCCTTGTTGGCAAGGGGACCTGCTACCAACCTGACCACCCTTCCTGAAAACAACCACACCCCCACTTAAACAGAAGCCAAGTTAAAAATATGTTCTGTGTATTCTTCCAGAACAAAACTGCCTCTGCCTGGAGCCCCTGGCTTCCAATGTCAAAAAAAGTCACAGAGCAGGGGTAAACTCAACTCTTAGCTTCCCTGAGCCTCCTCCACAGAAATCCCTTCTTAGAGGGAAAATCTTGTGGAAGGGAAATGGCAGCTGAAGTGAGCAGCTTTGCTGGCTCTGAGCTTGTCAAGAAAATTCTCTGCCTCTTCTGGGCAACTGTTTCAACAACAGACAATACTCAGCTCCTTGAATTGAGAGAGCTTCACTGTAGGTAAACCCTGTTATTCAGGGTTATTCTGAAACTTTGGCCCTGTGGCAGAGCAGATGAACACTGGATGAGATCACCAGTGAGCTGCTGCAGCTAGAGAAGAGAACCAAACAAGCCTTCGGGCCTTCCTACATCAAGACACCAGGGAGACGAGGAGGAACCAGTGAAAGGGACTGCAAAGGAACAGCCAATGAAATAAGATGAAAAGCAGGCGAGTGGGGTGTCTTGCCAGTCAAATGAGGCAAGTATTTCAAGGAAACATTTTCCAGAAGTAAAGGGTCTATCCCAAAGTCACAGAAAGTTAGTAGTAAAGCAGACTGGAACCCAGGTATTCTGGGATCCCACTCCATCTTCCATGAGAGCCCTCTGGGCTCTATACCATCCAACTAGAGCAGAGGAGAAAGAGTGGCCAAGTTGTCTACCCTCAAGCCCATCTTGAGGGGAAAGCTCTCTACTTACCTTGTGTTGCAGCCAGAATGCCAGGACAAGCTGAAGGCTTCACAAGGGAAATGCATGGTGGTGGCCGCCTCAGGGCATCCCTCCAGCAGTTTGGCCACATGCCATGAGTGCGGCCTACCGACAGGGGCGTTTCTCCTACAGCAAGAAAGGGACAGGAAGTCAGCTTAGGGAACCAGAGCTGAAATCACTTCCCAGTAAGCTTCCGCCCCTACCCCCTCCTACCCCCTCTTTCCCTTGAATAAAGTAGAACATCTTGCAAGTATGTGGTGTGGGAATCTTAGTGGGCCTCCTCAGCTCCCAGCGCTCAAATCTCCTGCATCCTGAGGGCAATCCCTGGGGATATGGAATGTTTGCTCCCCAATACTCTTTTTCCCATGGGTGTATCCTAAGCACACACAACAGTGCCAGACACACAGTAGATGCTCAAGAAATGTTTTTGGAAGTGAGTGCTGCTACCCAATGAACAGTGAACCTACTCTAAGTTTTCTTTGGGGAAAAAAATATCAATCTGGCCAATCTTCCCATCTTTCTCTAAGAATTGAAGAGGCAAGTGATTGAGAAGTTTGAACAAATCAACACTGGGCTGCAAATTCTCCAATTTTTGCTCATTTATTTGATAAGCATTTGTTGCATGTTTACTGTGTACCATCTGTGCACAGCTCTGTGTATTCATTCGTGCATATAGAGATGAATCAAACATAGTCTTTACCCTTGAGCACTTACAGACTGGTGAGTGAGACAGAACTAAGTCAAATAAAGCATGGTAAAGGCATTGAGAGTGAAGGATAAGATGGGCACAGAGGTGAGACACCTGAGTTTGTAGGCAAAGTGATGGCAAGGAGTCCAATTTCAGTCAGGGAAAATAGAACAAAGTGGTGAATGGCACAGAGCTAGGATGACAGAGGAGACTGGCTGCTCAGTAGGGCAGGGGTGAATAAAGGGAAACAAGCCTGAGGCCAAAGCCCTGGATGCTACCAAAGGTCTGACTGGTGTAGCTACAACTCTTGCACTGAAGGGCTTATACAGTACCTATCCCTGTTCTCTGGCATATTTCACATGAATTAATGCCACCCTTGCAAATGGGCAAGAATGGTATGGGGAAGAGCACACATGGGGCATGGATGGTATCCAAAGATAAAGGGGAGGGGGCAGAGAAAGAAAGAAAACAAGATGTAAGAAGTTGCCAGGTAGTGACTGAGATAAGAGGAAGATATGACACAGAAAAACAAATGACAGAAAGGGAGAAATCTCTGAGAAAGATAATAGAGAAATACATAATAGAGAGAAACAGATGATAGGGAGATGAATGACAGAGTAAGAGAAATTGATGATAAATAAATAGATGACAGAGAGAAAAACAGATAACAGCTTGTTTACTAATTTATTCAATCATTTACTGTGGCAGGCTCTATACTAGACACTAAGAGTGTAGAGTTGACTAAGATAAGAGCCCCTACTTCCAACAAGCTTGTCATATAGTGGGATAAATCAGTTCTCTACCTCCCAGGAGCAGTATTAGAGAGACTCAAGCTGGATTCCATCTTAGCTGGAAATGCCCCTCACCCCAGCGGAAACACAGAAAATCCTAGCAGTGCAAGGCTCAAGAGGGCTAAGGCCCAAAAAGGTAGTCCTCAGGAGAATGACCTTGCTGCAGAAAACACAAGTTGAGTGGTAACATCCCAGACACAGCTAAAGAGGTGTAAGAGGAAGGGAAGGGGAAGCTGCTTGTCAAAGGTCAGGAACCAGAGCCACAGGTTGGCAGCAGTGGCTAAGATTTATGGGGAGGAAAGCTAGGTGAGACCCCCACTTTTAACTGCATTATTCTGTTCTGGATTTCAGAGTACCCAGCAGGGAGGCTGAAGGCATAAGTAGACCTTGGGTGGGGAGTGTGCCTGGTCCAGAGTCATATACAAAACCATCAAAGCCATGCTGCTAGAAATTTCTCCAGCTGTTGTTACCTGGTAGTCATCCATTAACAGCTATTTATAAAGCATCCCACTACATACTACTACATAACTATGTACCACGTGTATCTACTGTGTAGTATGCTTCTAGACACTGAGGATATGGTGCATATAGGGTACCACTGTTTTCTGGGGCTTTCCTCCATAGCAGGGATTCCTGAAGTTCTTTTGACTCCAAGGTTTAAAAATCTGGGCAGTCAGCCTTGATACCACCTTCTCCCCAACTGTCCAATTCTACTAAGTTCTACTGAGTCCTCTTTGGTGATATTTATCTGGCTTGGCCTCTCCGTCTCCATCCTCATTGAGACTATTCTACATAATCACATTTCTCCACAGAATCCACCACCACCATCTCCTGTTCTAGTCCAGGCCCTTAACACCTTGTGTCCAAAACAGTGTGTCAGTCTGACAGCCAGTCACCCTTTGTTCTATCTCTAGTCACTGCTTTTAGGTCACATCATGTCAAATGCCAATCGCGGTGTTCTCCTATTCAAGAATCTTCACTGGTCCCCTATTTCTTACCCCATCATGTATCAAATGTAAACTGAACTGGACTTTCAAAGCCCACTTTCTCTGTTCCAATCACACCATTGTACCTTTTCTGTTAGTTTTCCAATAAAATGTAGCACTGTAGAATGTTGGACCAACTTTATTTGAATCTCAGCTCTACCACTTGTTAGCTCTGTTGCTTTAGACAGGTGACTTAACTTCTAAGAGCTCTAGTGGCCATGGCAGTAAAATGGGCATAATAGGAACTAATTAATGGGTTGTAAAGATCAAATGAGACAATGCATGCCAACTATTTAGAATGGGTCTGGTAAGCCCTTGACCAATTTTAGTTATTACTATGATTGCTCCCTTTGTCTGGAATTTCCACTCCTATTTTAATCTAAATCCCACCTGTTCTTCAAGGTACTGCTCAAGTAGTATCTCCCCTGGGACCTTGCCCTTAGTGATCATCCTCACAATTTAGCCTATAATAATATGATGTTTTATATTGCTCATAATCATTTCATGTATCTTAGTCTCATCCTACCAACTACACCAAGTCAGTAGGCAACAAGACAAAAATTAGTGAGACAGATCTAGGTTCATATCCTAAGTTTACCACTTTGGTGTGTGATTCTATGCAAGTCACTTAACCAAGCTGAGCTTCAGTCAGTCTTCTTACCTGAAAAAGGGAATAATAACCCTTAGCTGGCAAGATCACTGTGGAGATTAGAGGTGATATTCGCAAAGTATCTGGAGCACAGCCTGATGCATAGCAGGTGGTCAATAAATAATAGGTACTATAATAAGAGTTATCAGCTCAGATTTGTCCTTCTTGATGGTTCACGAGTACTCCCAACCAGATTCGTCAATCGACTGTCAAGGTTCTGCTACACCACTTCCTTGCCACACTTTGAAAGCCAGCTTACAAAGGCCCCTATACTCTCTAGGGTTTCTCCAGGAGGAGGATACAGTTCCAAAAGAGACAGAAGTAAGGCAATGGTGACTTTGGGGCCACTGGCTGAAAACCACAAGCTGACGGTGGGGGAATTCCAGTGGAGGAACTGCAGCCAGAGCTGGGACCTTCTAGTTCTAGTTTTGGAAAGGAGATAAAACTACCTAAAGGGTCTAATACTTAATCTATTATTATTCCTGAATAGCACCAGACTTGGATTCTGCCCACACTTACATTCCAATCCTAGCTGTGTGACCTTGCACAAGTTCTGAGAGTTGTAGACTCTTCATCTATAAAGTACGGGAAGATAAGCATCCCTTACTCACTAGTCTAGATTAAATGCAGCCCCATGTGTGAAATCACTCAGCATAGTGCCTGACATACCACAAACTTAGGAATAATAATAACAGGGGCCATTTATCGAATACTTAAGATGTGCCAGGCACTAAGCACTTTGTATGCATTAGCTGATTCATTCGATCTTCATTCCAACCTCATTGGTAAAAGCTGTTATTATCACCACTTTACAGATGAGGAAAACAAAGACACAGAAAGCCAGATTTCTTTGTCAAGAGCACACAGCTAGTAACAAGCAGCTGGGAATGAGACTCACATCCTCCAGCCCTTTCTAGGATACCACAGGACTGCTCCTCCCCAAAGAAGAATCTATCTCAAAAAGCTTGTGTGCCTGAGGCTTCTCCCAGTCATTCCCTCAAGACGCAGTCAGAAAAGGAGAGTCTCAGTAGTCCTAGTTTAAACAATCCCCTCTTTAGCGGTGGGGGAGTGGTATGAAGAGAAATAAGTGGAGGTAAGAAAATGCCAACCAGCAACCATGCAGCTCCAGGCCTGCCTATGGAGGCACAACCTCAGTGTCTGCTCTTTCTCCGAAGGCTGGCTCAGGTACTATGATTAAACACACATCCTATCATTCATTATCTCTAAATTCCTTTCTTAGGAAGCAAAAAGAAAGGGATATTGAAGAAGGACAGTGGAAGGAGGAAGAGGGGCAGCAGCTGTAGTGGCCATGGCTACCAATAGTACCTACCATGAAAGTTGCGCAGGGTGAGGAGATGGCTTAGGAGGCTGCTGGGTATGCACCAGCTCAGATGCTCATCAACAAACCCTCTAGCCAGCCCCCAGGGACTTCTTTATGCAGGCTGGGTCCTCCCTTAGCTGAGATCCATCTGCCTTCCTGTTCAGACCTCCTGAGATGAGAGGCCTTGAGCCCCACCTCCTGAGTGTGGTCCAAGACACTCAGGCACAGTCAGGTCCCAGTTCCAAGAACAGAAATGAGTAGTGCTGAAGGCAGGGTATGGCCATCAGTTTTGTTGGGCCTAGATGTGGCCACAGCCTTGGGAATGAAAGCTAGTTTCAAGAGCTAGAAAGGAGTGAAGACACTGCTCCAGAAACCAGCCAGCACCCTGGTGGCAAAGGGAAGGATAAAAGGCAGTTCCAGCAATATAAACCGTCCCCCCACCCCAACCCGCTCCCTGTTCCAACCTCTTCTGAGGCCTGGCCCGCCCCCTTCCACATCTCAGAGGCCAATAAGGAAGCTGGGCCCCCAGCCACTGCTAGAACTCAGGAAAGGAGCAAGGAAATGATGTTTGGGAAAGATAAAGTGGGTGTCTAAAAAGAATTTTTAAAAATACACGTAAGTGAGAGAGAAAAATACCCCAGACACATACACTTAAAAGAATTCCTGTGCTTCCTGTACTGAATTGACCCCACCCAGCCATCTCTTCAGGTGCTCTCAGCCCCAGAAAAGGAAAGCCCAGATCAGCTAAGGCTAGCATGCCCCAGGTCCAGAAAAGCAAGTAGCATTACAGCTGATTTTACATAGCTGGGGGCAAGTGACTTAGCGATTTTGCAAGATGAAGACCCTGCTGAGATATAAAGACTCACAACCATTCTGGGCCATATTTACAGGGTCTATACTTCCTATGGGCACAGGAGCAGACCCAGAGAAAACTCCTTGTCACACCAGACTCTAATTCCAAATAGTGGTGCTTGGAATCGGCATCCCTGGCTCTGCCATGAATTTTCTCTGACCCCTGGCAATGTCTCCTCTCTGAGCTTCTGCTTCCTCTCTGCAAATTAAAACACTGGACTCCATTATCATAAACAACCCTTCCAGCTATAGCATACCATGATATAATAGCTGCTCTAGAGGGCTATTACCCCAATATCTTCTGATAGCACTACCTGTCTCTGAGCCTGGCTCCCAGCAGACCCCTCCAGAGATATCTGGGGATGTGCAAGAGAACCATGGCTCTACCTCAACCCAGGGCAAGAAGGAAAATATGGCCTCTGTTGCTCGGGGTTGTACTTAGTCTGAGGTCTGGGCCATGACGTACTGCAGGCTCTTTCTTCTTTTGAAAGTGTTCTGATAAGGAAAAGCACAAAAGAGTGCCCTTAATTAGCTGTTTACTTTCTGTGACTCTTCCAGCTTTCCCCCAAATAGTACATTCCACCTGCCCCAAATGAAGGAGTCCAAGCTCTTTCTGGTCCACTCAGCAGGAAGGGAATCCCACACACAGACCAGTGGACAGAACAGTGCATGACTTGTTTATCTGACAAAAGAGGGGAAAAGCTGCTTGATCACCATGGAGGGATACAGAGCTACAAAAGCCTATTCACACCCCACTGTTAGCTAGGGCACCTGGCAGTCTGATGATCTTGAGATCCTTCCTTATTACAGACCCAATCAAGGGGGAACATGTTTGTGTACATCTATATGTGTGTGCATCTGTGTGTATGTGCACAAGTGTCTATACATGTGTGTGTGCATATGTGTATCTGCATATATGTGTATGTACATAGGTATAATTTTAAAGAGCACTTTTAGGACAATGGCTCTCTTGTCAGTCTGGGAAAGTTATAATATGGATCATCTGAGATATGGGTACTTTATATAGAAAGGGCTTTGGTACCCAGTTCTGCCTCCACATTCTCCCTACTTCCTCTACCTTCCCTTACTTCAATGAATATCCTGGTCAAGTTCTTTCATGTAAATCTGCAGGGTTCCCCTTTCCACCTTCCACCTCAGGATCTACTGGCTTAGAAGAAACCCACACAGTGAATAATAAAGGAAGGGAATGCTGGGGTGAAAATAAAGACTCCCCAAACGTTGTGGTTTGTGTCAGGGGATGCCTTTTGGCTTTCCAAGTAGAGCAATAGCTCATGTGGTTAGTACCTTTACATTTGTTTTCTTTTTTTCTATTTTCACATTGCAATCTTTAAAACATGGGGACACCTCTTTTTCTAAAGGAGGCAACACAATACTTGGATTTCTCTTTCAGAGTGGGCTGGGGAACACTTTATAGTTTTTCTATGTATAGCCTGATAAAACATACCCATCTTAGATTGTTTCTTCTCAGTGATTCCAAGGGCAAGGAGGTGGATGGTGTATATATCACAGCTTGCAGAAGCAAGGGTAGCAAGTCAAGAATCTGAATAATGAAAGTTATTTTCTCTCTTGCAAGTACATACAAAAGCTAAGGGTGTGACACCAGAGGGCTGAGGGAGACTTCAGAGGAGCACACAGGAAAAATGACAACAGGTTCACAGAACACAATCTGTTGACACAGCTTTTGTTACGATGCCCAATTTCCTAAACCAACACCCAGAATGATAAAGAAGGTAGAAGATGTTTGTCCTCTAGCTCTTGTTTCTATCAGTAATATTTGTAGCATCCTTTGGGAAGGTTATGGGTATAATACAAGATTTCCCTTCTTTTCCCTTTAAGCCAAATCTCCTTCAGCTCAAACTCATACTGGAGATGCCACTTTTCATAGGAATGAGGGACTCCACAAAGGTTTTCCCCAAAGTCAAGTTTCTCAAAGCCCTCAGAATTACTTCTGGCCACTGAGTCATCTCCACTACTAAAGACATGAACCCTTGGACAATAGCCAGCAACAGCAAGGACCCCAATAGAACCAAGAGCACCTACTCATTCTGCTTTGAGCAAACATGAAAATGAGGAGGGTGCAGTGCTCAGCAGGGCTGGAGCACAGTGAGCAAGGTGGACAGTAGTGGAAGATGATGTTGGGGAATTGTGAAGACCAGATCACAGAGCTTTTAAAGGGCAAGGTAAGAGGTTTGCATTTTTTTTTCAGGGAAGTGGGAAGCAACTGGAGATTGTTAAACAGAGGACTACCATGGTCTAAATTTTATAAAGATCTCACTTGGCTGAGTGATTTAGGTAGGACAAGAGTAGACTCCAGGAACTAGTTAAAAAGGCTTTTAAGGGTAAGAGGTAATGGTGGTTTGTTCTAGAGAGGAAGGAGTAGGGGTAGAGAAAAGAGGTTTGATTAGAAATATCTTGAAGAGGTAGAGCTGATCATACTTGTTGATAGATTGAATGTGGAGTGTGAGGGAGAAAGAATAAACCATGACACTTGGGGTCATCTGGCATCTGTACCTTCTTAGCAGAATTAAATCCCAAAACTGAGTCATTAGTAGTTCTAAAAAATGAAATTGGAAATCTTCTCCATTCTTTTATTCAAGCATTTATGGAGTTTCTCTATACATTTATGGTACTTGGAGCAGTACTATGGAACACACCAAAATGAAGAAGATATAATCCCTGTGCTCAAGGGATTTACACTGTGATAGAGGGTGAATAAATATACCTAGTAACCACTAAACAGGGCAGAATGTCAAGTCATAAAGGAAATGGTATTAAAATGAGAGTTAAAAATAAAAGGAGGGGGAGGGGCGGAAGATGGCGGCGTGAGTAGAGCAGCGGGAATCTCCTCCCAAAACAACATATATCTATGAAAATATAACAAAGACAACCCTTCCTAGAATAAAGACCAGAGGACACAGGACAATATCCAGACCACATCCGCACCTGAGAGAACCCAGCGCCTCGCGAAGGGGGTAAGATACAAGCCCCGGCCCAGAGGAAGCCGACCGCCCCTCCCCCCAGCTCCCGGCGGGAGAAGAGCAGGCAGAGCGGGAGGGAGACGGAGCCCAGGTCTGCCGAACACCCAGCCCCAGCCATCCAGGCCAGAGTGCAGGGCGCTCGATACTAGGAAAACAGGGCAACAAGAACAGTGAGCAGGCACTGGAGGCTGGGCGACAGAGGACATAAGAAAAGTGCGCGACCATTTTTTTTTTTTTTGCTTTTCTGCTGTTTTGTTTTGGCGAGCGCTTTTTGGAAGTCTTAAAGGGATAGGGACCCCAATACTAGGGAAACAGGGCAGAAAGACCGGTGAGCAGAGGCCTGAGGCTGGCACCAGAGAATAAAGAAAAACGAACGACAACCTTTTTTTTTAATTAAAAACTTTTTTTTTTTTAATTTAAAATTTTTTTTCTTTTTTTTTTTTTGGTGGGCGTTGTTTTGTTTTGGCAGGTGCTTTTTGGAAGTCTTAAAGGGGCAGGGCGGGTCACTTAATCCAGGGGTAGGGAATACGGGATCTCTGGGCACCCTAACCCCTGGGCTGCAGGGAGCAGGGAGGCCCCTTACGGAGATAAATAGCCTCCCAGCAGCTCCTGCTCCAACGCGACTCCACCATTTTGGAGTAGCTGCCCGAGCCAGGCCACGCCCACAGCAACAGCAGAGATTAACTCCATAGCAGCCGGGCAGGAAGCAGAAACCCTGTCTGCGCGCAGCTGCGCAGCACAAGCCACTAGAGGCCGCTGTTCTCCCAGGAGAGGAGGGCCACAAACCAACAAGAAAGGAAGTCCTTCCAGCCGTCACTCGTCCCAGTTCTGCAAACTATTCCTATCACCATGAAAAGGCAAAGCTACAGGCAGACAAAGATCACAGAGACAACACCAGAGAAGGAGACAGACCTAACCAGTCTTCCTGACAAAGAATTCAAAATAAGAATCATAAACATGCTGACAGAGATGCAGAGAAATACGCAAGAGAAATGGGATGAAGTCCGGAAGGAGATCACAGATGCCAGAAAGGAGATCGCAGAAATGAAACAAACTCTGGAAGGGTTTATAAGCAGAATGGATAGAATGCAAGAGGCCATTGATGGAATTGAAATCAGAGAACAGGAACGCATAGAAGCTGACATAGAGAGAGACAAAAGGATCTCCAGGAATGAAACAATATTAAGAGAACTGTGTGACCAATCCAAAAGGAACAATATCCGTATTATAGGGGTCCCAGAAGAAGAAGAGAGAGGAAAAGAGATGGAAAGTATCTTAGAAGAAATAATTGCTGAAAACTTCCCCACACTGGGGGAGGAAGTAATCGAACAGACCACGGAAATACACAGAACCCCCAACAGAAAGGATCCAAGAAGGGCAACACCAAGACACATAATAATTAAAATGGCAAAGATCAAGGACAAGGAAAGAGTGTTAAAGGCAGCTAGAGAGAAAAAGGTCACCTATAAAGGGAAACCCATCAGGCTAATGTCAGATTTCTCAACAGAAACCCTACAGGCCAGAAGAGAATGGCATGATATATTTAATACAATGAAACAGAAAGGCCTTGAACCAAGGATACTGTATCCAGCACGACTATCATTCAAATATGACGGTGGGATTAAACAATTCCCAGACAAACAAAAGCTGAGGGAATTTGCTTTCCACAAACCACCTCTACAGAACATCTTACAGGGACTGCTCTAGATGGGAGCACTCCTAGAAAGAGCACAGCACAAAACACCCAACATATGAAGAATCGAGGAGGAGGAACAAGAAGGGAGAGAAGAAAAGAATCTCCAGACAGTGTATATAACAGCTCAATAAGCGAGCTAAGTTAGGCAGTAAGATACTAAAGAGGCTAACCTTGAACCTTTGGTAACCACGAATTTAAAGCCTGCAATGGCAATAAGTACATATCTTTCAATAGTCACCCTAAATGTTAATGGGTTGAATGCACCAATCAAAAGACACAGAGTAACAGAATGGATAAAAAAGCAAGACCCATCTATATGCTGCTTACAAGAAACTCACCTCAAACCCAAAGACATGTACAGACTAAAAGTCAAGGGATGGAAAAACATATTTCAAGCAAACAACAGTGAGAAGAAAGCAGGGGTTGCAGTACTAATATCAGACAAAATAGACTTCAAAAGAAAGAAAGTAACAAGAGATAAAGAAGGACACTACATAATGATAAAGGGCACAGTCCAACAAGAGGATATAACCATTCTAAATATATATGCACCCAACACAGGAGCACCAGCATATGTGAAACAAATACTAACACAACTAAAGGGGGATATAGACTGCAATGCATTCATTCTAGGAGACTTCAACACACCACTCACCCCAAAGGATAGATCCACTGGGCAGAAAATAAGTGAGGACACGGAAGCACTGAACAACACAGTAGGGCAGATGGACCTAATAGACATCTATAGAACTCTACATCCAAAAGCAGCGGGATATACATTCTTCTAAAGTGCACATGGAACATTCTCCAGAATAGACCACATACTAGGCCACAAAAAGAGCCTCAGAAAATTCCAAAAGATTGAAATCCTACCAACCAACATATCAGACCACAAAGGCATAAAACTAGAAATAAACTGTACAAAGAAAGCAAAGAGGCTGACAAACACATGGAGGCTTAACAACACGCTCCTAAATAATCAATGGATCAATGACAAAATCAAAATGGAGATCCAGCAATATATGGAAACAAATGACAACAACAACACTAAGCCCCAACTTCTGTGGGACACAGCAAAAGCAGTCTTAAGAGGAAAGTATATAGCAATCCAAGCATATTTAAAAAAGGAAGAGCAATCCCAAATGAATGGTCTAATGTCACAATTATCGAAATTGGAAAAAGAAGAACAGATGAGGCCTAAGGTCAGCAGAAGGAGGGATATAATAAAGATCAGAGAAGAAATAAATAAAATTGAGAAGAATAAAACAATAGCAAAAATCAATGAAACCAAGAGCTGGTTCTTCGAGAAAATAAACAAAATAGATAAGCCTCTAGCCAGACTTATTAAGAAGAAAAGAGAGTCAATACAAATCAACAGTATCAGAAACGAGAAAGGAAAAATCACGACGGACCCCACAGAAATGCAAAGAATTATTGGAGAATACTATGAAAACCTATATGCTAACAAGCTGGGAAACCTAGGAGAAATGGACAACTTCCTAGAAAAATATAACCTTCCAAGATTGACCCAGGAAGAAACAGAAAATCTAAACAGACCAATTACCAGCAACGAAATTGAAGCGGTAATCAAAAAACTACCAAAGAACAAAACCCCCGGGCCAGATGGATTTACCTCGGAATTTTATCAGACATACAGGGAAGACATAATACCCATTCTCCTTAAAGTTTTCCAAAAAATAGAGGAGGAGGGGATACTCCCAAACTCATTCTACGAAGCTAACATCACCCTAATACCAAAACCAGGCAAAGACCCCACCAAAAAAGAAAACTACAGACCAAAATCCCTGATGAACGTAGATGCAAAAATACTCAACAAATATTAGCAAACCGAATTCAACAATACATCAAAAGGATCATACACCATGACCAAGTGGGATTCATCCCAGGGATGCAAGGATGGTACAACATTCGAAAGTCCATCAACATCATCCACCACATCAACAAAAAGAAAGACAAAAACCACATGATCATCTCCATAGATGCTGAAAAAGCATTTGACAAAGTTCAACATCCATTCATGTTAAAAACTCTCAGCAAAATGGGAATAGAGGGCAAGTACCTCAACATAATAAAGGCCATCTATGATAAACCCACAGTCAACATTATACTGAACAGCGAGAAGCTGAAAGCATTTCCTCTGAGATGGGGAACTAGACAGGGATGCCCACTCTCTCCACTGTTATTTAACATAGTACTGGAGGTCCTAGCCACAGCAATCAGACAAAATAAAGAAATACAAGGAATCCAGATTGGTAAAGAAGAAGTTAAACTGTCACTATTTGCAGATGACATGATACTGTACATAAAAAACCCTAAAGACTCCACCCCAAAACTACTAGAACTGATATCGGAATACAGCAAAGTTGCAGGATACAAAATCAACACACAGAAATCTGTGGCTTTCCTATATACTAACAATGAACCAACAGAAAGAGAAATCAGGAAAACAACTCCATTCACAATTGCATCAAAAAAAAATAAAATACCTAGGAATAAACCTAACCAAAGAAGTGAAAGACTTATACTCTGAAAACTACAAGTCACTCTTAAGAGAAATTAAAGGGGACACTAACAGATGGAAACTCATCCCATGCTCGTGGCTAGGAAGAATTAATATCGTCAAAATGGCCATCCTGCCCAAAGCAATATACAGATTTGATGCAATCCCTATGAAACTACCAGCAACATTCTTCAATGAACTGGAACAAATAATTCAAAAATTCATATGGAAACACCAAAGACCCCGAATAGCCAAAGCAATCCTGAGAAAGAAGAATAAAGTAGGGGGGATCTCACTCCCCAACTTCAAGCTCTACTATAAAGCCATAGTAATCAAGACAATTTGGTACTGGCACAAGAGCAGAGCCACAGACCAATGGAACAGACTAGAGAATCCAGACATTAACCCAGACATATATGGTCAATTAATATTTGATAAAGGAGCCATGGATATACAATGGCAAAATGACAGTCTCTTCAACAGGTGGTGATGGCAAAACTGGACAGCTACATGTAGGAGAATGAAACTGGACCATTGTCTAACCCCATATACAAAAGTAAACTCAAAATGGATCAAAGACCTGAATGTAAGCCATGAAACCATTAAACTCTTGGAAGAAAACATAGGCAAAAACCTCTTAGACATAAACATGAGTGACCTCTTCTGGAACATATCTCCCCGGGCAAGGAAAACAACAGCAAAAATGAGTAAGTGGGACTATATTAAGCTGAAAAGCTTCTGTACAGCAAAAGACACCATCAATAGAACAAGAAAGATCCCTACAGTATGGGAGAATATATTTGAAAATGACACATCCGATAAAGGCTTGACGTCCAGAATATATAAGGAGCTCACACGCCTCAACAAACAAAAAACAAATAACCCAATTAAAAAATGGGCAGAGGAACTGAACAGACAGTTCTCCAAAAAAGAAATACAGATGGCCAACAGACACATGAAAAGATGCTCCACATCGCTAATTATCAGAGAAATGCAAATTAAAACTACAATGAGGTATCACCTCACACCAGTAAGGATGGCTGCCATCCAAAAGACAAACAACAACAAATGTTGGCGAGGCTGTGGAGAAAGGGGAACCCTCCTACACTGCTGGTGGGAATGTAAGTTAGTTCAACCATTGTGGAAAGCAGTATGGAGGTACATCAAAATGCTCAAAACAGACTTACCATTTGACCCAGGAATTGCACTCCTAGGAATTTACCCTAAGAACGCAGCAATCAAGTTTGAGAAAGACAGATGCACCCCTATGTTTATTGCAGCACTATTTACAATAGCCAAGAATTGGAAGCAACCTAAATGTCCATCGATAGATGAATGGATAAAGAAGATGTGGTACATATACACAATGGAATACTACTCAGCCATAAGAAAAGGGCAAATCCAATGATTTGCAGCAACATGGATGGAGCTGGAGGGTATTATGCTCAGTGAAACAAGCCAAGCAGAGAAAGAGAAATACCAAATGATTTCACTTATCTGTGGAATATAAGAACAAAGGAAAAACTGAAGGAACAAAACAGCAGCAGAATCACAGAACTCAAGAATGGACTAACAGGTACCAAAGGGAAAGGGACTGGGGAGGATGGGTGGGTAGGGAGGGATAAGGGGGGGAGAAGTAGGGGGGTATTAAGATTAACATGCATGGGGGGTAGGAGAAAAGGGAGGGCTGTACAACACAGAGAAGGCAAGTAGTGACTCTACAACATTTTGCTATGCTGATGGACAGTGACTGTAAAGGGGTTTATAGGGGAGACCTGGTATAGGGGAGAGCCTAGTAAACATAATATTCATCATGTAAGTGTAGATTAGTGATATCAAAAACAAAGCAAAAAAAAAAAAAAAAGGGCAGTTAATGTGTGGTAACCTCCAACGAGTTCTACACAAGGGTATAAAGGGCATATAAAAGTGTAGGCAAAGGGTCTGTTTGTGTTTATACAGAGGATCAAAGCCTATTTGGGCTACCCCGAAAATGAACTAAGATACAATATGAAAAAGAACTTCCAACATGAGCACTCTCTGGAAGACTCATGCCAGAAGATGATCATCAAAAAACCCCAACAAAAATCCACGCACTGCTACAGCTGTAGATGCACTCATCCCACCAGTTCCTGGACTTGCCATGGGAATGATGAAGGAGATATCTAAGCTGGCCTGTGCATACAGTAAAACAACAAATTTGACTGGATCTATACTGTTGGAACTCAACCAAGAATTTGGAGAAGTGCAAATTGTAGCGCTCCAAAGTCTTACAACTACAGACTATTTACTGTTAAAAGAACATATGGCATGTGAACAGTCCCTAGGAATGGGTTGTTTTAATTTGTCTGATTTCTCTCAGACTGTTCAAGTTCAGTTGGACAATATCCACCATATCATAGATAAGTTTTCACAAATGCCTAAGTTGCCTAACTGGTTTTCTTGGTTTCACTGGAGATGGCTGGTAATTACAGGTATGCTTTGGTTATGTAACTATACTCCTATTATGTTAATGTGTGTGCACAATTTAATTAGTAGTTTAAAACCTATACATGCTGAAGTTACTCTACAAGAAGATATGTCAAAGAAACTATCTATCTTCCCATGTTTTCTTCCGCCTGCTACTTCTATAGCTTTTCTTCTTCCTTCCTAATTACAAACCTTAAATAGAATTCGTGCCTCATATCAAATTTACCGAGTATCATAATTTTTCCAAGTGGCAAAGATACCTCAAGACAAATGCTGGGCATAGAAGCCACAGGGCATAAATATGCAAAGAAGTAAAAAGCTAACCTTTTCAAACAATAAGGCTTCTCTCTCACTTACCAACTTTACATTTCCCTGTATGGCCCCGGAAGATGACTGGTTAGCCAGAGACGGGTAAGATTCCTCAAGGGAGGAACAACCTAAGACAGGCACAGTCGCAGGTGGGCCATCAGGTGAGAAATTGGGGATCAACAGAGGTGAGGCTTAGCAACTCACCCCCTCTGTTCTGAGAGAAATCTTCTGCATATGTGGATGTTTTATTGCCCTGGTCTAGCTTGGATTAACACATAGTCTACAGGCACACACCTGATCATTTACATTTGCTCTCTTACAACACTAAACTATGTTTTCTACCTTTATCTTGTATCTACCTACCACTTCAGCATTTTATTAAAAATAATAATAATAAAGAGAGAAATGTGGTATCCACATATAAATCAAGTATAAAAACCAAATGAGTATTCATATTTGAACTGACTGTTTGTAGTTCATAATGCATGAGCAAAACCGAAAGTTTCTGTAATGACTGCCCTTGTACTGTTCACCATGTAACTTATTCATTATGTAAGAATTTGTTCTATATGTAAGAACTTGTTTGTTATGCCTCAGAAGATTGGAGACTGATGAAAATTAGGCTTGGGGTGGATTAATGATTATGCATTGAGCATTGACTCCCCTATACAGAATTTTATTGTCGTTAACAACCATTTGATCAATAAATATGAGAGATGCCCTCACAAAAAAAAAAAAAAAAAAGGACAGACTTCCAATGGTAAAATAAATAAGTAACCGGGATGTAATGTATAGCATAAGGAATATAGTCAAGATATTGTAACAGCTTGGTAGGGTGATAGCTGGAACCTAGAATTATGTATATAAATGTTCTACCACTGTGTTGTACACTTGAAACTAATGTAATGTAATACTGTGCGTCAACTACCCTTCAATAAAAAATAATTATTTAAAAAAAATAAAAATAAAAATAAAAGGAGAAAGCACAGCCGGTCAAATCAAGGAAGATTTCATAGAGCCTCCTAGCTAATTTCTGAAGATTCAGTATGATTTTAACTGGAGACCAGAGGAGAGGTCAGGCCAGGTTTTGCATAAAAAACAGTGAGAAAAGCAGGAATATGCTGAATGAAGAACACACAGTTTCTTCTAAGATACATGAAGTAAAATTAAAATGATGCAAAAGCATGGTGGACCTTACATGTCACAGTAAAGCATTTGCTTGACATAATCCAATAGGCAAAAGAGAGGCTTTGGAAGTTCCAGGATATAAGCACAACATGGTAAAGGCAATATATTAGGAAGGTCACTTTAGTAGTGATGTGTAGGATGACTTATGTGGATAAACACTGAAAGCATAGAGAAGTGAGCAGGCTGGCACAATAGACACAATAAAAGGTAGAACTAGAGCAATAGCAGTGGGGATGGAGCCAAAGGGAAGGATGTGAAGAGGCAGTCAACAAGGTTGGACTATGAATTAAGTATGGAGGAGAGAGCAGAGTTACCATGACTGTGAAGCATGGAGGACAATGGTGGTAAACTCTGATCTAGATAGGGAAGTTGCAAACAGGAGTTGGCTTCAGCAGACATGAGTTTGTTTGTTATGCTTCTTATGTAGATAGGCATACCCAGCAAGCAGCTTGATGTCTGGGCTACAGTGCTACAAAGAGGTTATGGAAGGGTGTGGACATGTGGTCATTATATCCACATAGAGGAGGCAGCTGAGGTTGTTGCAGTGGATATGACTGCCCACTGTAAATGTGTGCAAAGAGAAGAGGGTGGATGACAGATCTCTACAGAACAGCTATAGTTCAGGTGGGAGAGGAAGAAGAGTTAATCAGAGACAAAACAATAAAATGTCATTTTCATTGGTATTGGCAATGTATTTCTTTGTCAGCAACATTGCAGGAAAATAGGCATTCTTATACATTTCTGAATGGGAATGGATATGGCTACCCATTAGCTACAAGGAAATTTGCCGTACGTTATCAAGAGACATCAAAATGTTCCTACTGTGCTTGTTTCAGCTAACATATACTAAAATTGGAATGATACAGAGAAGATTAGCATGTGTACCCTGCACAAGGATGACATGCAAATTTATGAAGCACTCCATATTTTTACTGGAATTAGATAGTGGTAATGGTTGTACAACTTGTGAATATACTAAAAACCACTGAACTATACACTTGAAAGTAATGAATTTAGGGTGTATGAATTATATCTGTTTGTAAATTTTTTTCTACCCTTTAGTCTATTCTTTCCACTCTTACAATTTTATCCTAAGAGAGCAATTAGAAATGCATACACTGATTTATGTACATGAAGTGTCATCCACTGTAGGGTGATCTATAATGGTAAATTATAACTTAACCGCCCAACATTTAGGAAGAGTTAGGTCAAGTATTGTACATGTGTATGAAGAAATAATAGTCTGCCATTAAAAAATCATGTTTTTGAAGACTACTTAATAATCCTGGAAAAGACTCAAGATACAATAATAAGTGAAAAAATAGTATACACACCTGTACACAGTACCAGCCCAATTATATATATATTCATATGCAAGCATACACATAAATTAAAAGGCTGGATGCATATACACTAATATTTTACATTAGGTATTTATCTCTGTGTGGCACAATTAGTCATTTTTTATTATTTACACTTTTTTAATATTTCAAACTTTTCTACACTACACATATTGTTTCTGAATGAGAAAAGTTTTCCAAAGGAACAGGATACCACTCTACACTGAATCCATAGTGAACTTGCCTTGGGCTGAAATCCTCAAGCAAGAAAGACAGGGTGGCAGCCAGTACATTTGTAAAGCCATCTAGTTGCTAATATTTATATTCCATATTTATAGTTAACAAAGAACTTTCATAGACACCATTCCATTTAATCCTTACAACAGCTTTATATTTTAGAAAAGAAGAAACTCTGGCTCAAAGAGGTGAAGTGAATCATACAAGGCTGGAGCCCAACTTTGCTTCCAAATTCCTGTTTTTCCCTAACATGTGGTTATCAAAGTTTGTTCTATAGATCAGCATCAGCATCACCTGGGACTTTGTTAGAAATGAAATTCTGGCACCCCACTCACTCAAAAACTGAATTTTAACCAGCCCTCCAAGTGATTCTGATGCATGTTCCAGTCTGAGACCCATCACTCTAAAGAATGCTATCAAATGGTTTGTTAAAAATACTGGCTGCTGCTGCTGCTTTGATCTTGTCTTCCAAAGCAGGCTAGGAGCCTCCCTTCAACTGTCAGTAGCTTTGTACATAATAGAGGGCAGCTGCTTGAACAGAATTTGGGTTCCAGGGGCAGGAACATACCACTTCATGGTGAAGAAGGTCCCAGAACCAAGAGGGCAATTCCTGGGGTACAGCTTCCCTTGTTGGGGGGAGATTGAATGGGTGAGTAGCTGCCACACATCTAACTCCCCTTCTGAAGTTGCTTTTCATAAAGGTTTTCACATGGTTCCACAGAGCTCTGCATGAGCCCCTGATCTGATCTATTTATACCTAGAAATCTCTAGTTCATCAAGCTGTTCATTTCTCTGGCTTTCAGTTGGATTTTTTTTAAAAGGAGTTTGAAACAATAATTAAGAAAAAAATACAGCAATTGAAATGAAATAATTTTCCTTCTGAGGAATGTGGACTCCCCTACTTCTATCACCCCCAAAATCACTCCCTACATTACTGAATTTCCTTGCTGCAGTTAGTTGTTCTCTCTTTCTCTCTCATACATGCATGCACTCAATCATACACATTCCCTCCCCCTTGGGATGGAGAACAAACAAATCAGTTATTTTTTTGAAAATTAGACTTGGCTTAAATTTGATTTTAAATTTTGTCAAGGTGATGTTTGTAAAATTGAAACAAAACCCATACATGGATATAGATTTAATTTGAAAATGCTAAAGCTGAAGGACAGAATCATGGAATGAAAATTATAAGGTATTCAAAATTCTAGGAGTGAACATAATTTATATTTCCCCCTCTACACAGGTACTAGCATTGAATTAATTCATTTATTCATTGAATGGTTTATTTATCCATTAGTTATTGAGCCAAGCAAGCAATGTTCAAGGGGATAGGCACGGAGCAATGAACAAAACATACAAGACATCCACTCTCATGGGGTTCAACTCAGTAATATATAACATGTCAGGTAATCATAAGTACTATAAAAAAGAGAAAGCAGGAATAAGGGAAAGACTGACAGGGGTCTGTGGGAGCCAATGCTATTTCAGAGAGTGTGGTGAGGGAAGGCTTCTTTTAGGAGGTGATATTTGAGCAGTGGCCTAAATGAAGTCAGAGAAGGAGCCAGGCAAATATCTGAGAGAAGAATTTTCTAGGCAGAGGCTTCAGCAAGGGTAATGGTCCTGAGAAAGGATTCACTTACCATCGTCCAAGAACAGCATGAAGGCCAATGTGGCTAGAGTAGAATGAGAAAGACAAAGATGGGTAGGAAATGAGTTTGGGGAAGGAGCCAGGGACCAGGTGAGTGGCTCACTGTTTAAAGACTCTGGATTTAATTTTAAGAGTAATGGTAATAGACCCACTATCTACGATGTATCTAGTAGGTACCAAGGAGTCTAAACAGTCTGCACTATGATCCTTGCCCTCAAAAAGCTTTCAATCTGTCTATTTGGGGAATAAGCCAGAATCACAGGAGACTTGAGAAGGGACAAGTATATATGCTGTCTCACATATACTCATTCCTAATCTTAATGAGCCACCTTTAATATGAAAGAACTCCAAAAGAGGGAAAGCATTTCCTGGTATGCCAATTTGAGAAAATTCTCCCACCTCATACTTAAGGCATTTTTTAAAATTTCAAAAACACTTAGTATACACTATGTATTACAAATATTAAAATAATTAATACTCATAACAACCCTGTGAGGCAGGTGTGACTATTGTCATCCCCATTTTGCAGAGGGGAATAATAGAGGATTGGAGAGGTTGAGTGACTTGCCCAACATCATAGTACTAAAAAGTCACAGAGATGGTATTCAAACTCAGGCAGCCTGGCCCCAGAGCCCATGTTGTAGACCGCTATTCTAACCTGCCTTGCCTACAGGTAGAGATAGAAGGATGAGGAGGAGGTGATAATGAATCTAAAATGGAGAATAAAATGAAATTCTCCCAGATGTTCTGGATAACCAAGAGGAGTGCTGAGGGCCTATGGGAGACCTGGGAAAAAAAACCCCTAAACTATTCACGAGAGAGCTAGAGAAGCAGGCTGCAGGATACCACATCCATTTTGGGGGTCCACAACAAGTGTGAATGCACAGGATTCAGACAGGAACACGTTGATACTGGAGGCATTTCCTGTAGAAAACCGAGAGACCATGGAACTTTAGGATGTCTTGACCTGCCCAGTACAGAATACATTATGTCTAAGAGACTGCAGCCAGAGAAATCCACACAAAGGAATTGACCCAGATGAAAGGCACTTCTACAGAAGGAATAGCATGTAAAAATCATGGAAATGTGAGGAAAAAATGGTGTTCTGAGGGTAGGATGTATAAGGAGAGGAGGTGGGAGGTAAGGCTAGACAGGCAATCTGGGCCAGGACACAGAAGATCTAAGTTGCCATGCTAATGAGTTTGGACTTTCCCACAGGCACAGGGGAGCCAGTGAAAGATTTTAAGCACAGGAGTGGCAGGACCAGATTTGCATTTGGAAAGATGTATCTGTTGGCATTCTGTAGGGAGAATAGAGTGGACCATTTGGGAAATGAATGTTACAGTCCAAGTGATCTCCGATTCAAGGATAGAGCAGAGAGGGAGATACGAGAATTGTTTAGGAAGTAACACCAACACATTTTGGTGCCTGATTTGACAGATGTGAGGGGTAAGGAAGAGAAGGAAGTCCAGTGTGTCTGACAGATTTCTCACTTCAATAAATTATTTAGCATATCACCAGCAGAAGAAGAATGGGGAGTGTAATTAGTCCAATTTTGGATGTTGATTTTTAAGTATTTCTTATTTTTTAAAACAATACTTGCAAAAGACAAGCCATTCAAATAGTATAAAGGTAAATACAATGAAAAATGAGTCCCCCGTACTACAGGAGAAACCACTGTTATCAGTTTCTTCTTTTTCCCTGAGCAGCAATGTGGCATACTTTTAAGAGCATAAGCTCTGGAACCAGACCGTCTGGATCTGAATCCACCATTGCTAGTTGTGTGGCCTTGGGTTCTTTATTTAACAGCTCTGCCTCACTAACTTATTTGTAAAATGGGAATTATAATAATAGAATACAAGAAAGCATACTAAAATACTGTTCAGAACCTTGCTGTTTGTTCTCAACAATGTATGTTGGAGATAATTTCATATCTGCATGTGTACTTTCTCACAAATCTTAAATAGCTGTATAGTATTGCAACATGTGCATTTTTTCAGTTTATTTAGCCCTTGCCCAATTAATGAATAGTGAGTTTGTTGCTAATTTTTTTGCTAATACAAATAATACTGCAATGAATTATTTGTATGTCTTTACACACATACATTATTATTGTATCTGTTAGATAAACTCCTACAGGTGGAATTCTGGTACATAGAGTATGCAAATGTTTAACTGATAAAAAATCTTTTGAAATCCAAAGAGGCTATGCTAATTTGCACTTCCACCAACAATGTACTAGAGCAAGGCTTTTCAAACTTTCATGTACAAACAAATCACCTGGGGAATCTCACTAAAATGCAGATTCTGATTTAGTAGGTCCAGATTGGGGCTGCATTTTTCACAAGCTCTGTGATGATGCTAATACTGCTGGTCCAAGGATCACAGTTTGAGTAGCAAGGCATATAGCAAGGTATGAGTGTGCGTTTCTCCACATGCTTGCAAATTTTAAAAAGTATATTAAATGCTCTGATTTTTGCCATTCTGATAGGTGGAAATTGTATCTTAAGGTGAAGGTTCTTGTTTAAATTAATCTGTATTTCTTTAATTAGGAGTGTTGTTCAGCATCTTTTCATTTACTACTACATGCCAACTTGCTCTTTCTCTGTATTGCATGTTTAAGTATTTTATCCTTCTTTCAAATGGTATTTTCCCTAGTGATTCTCAATCTCAAGAACTCTTTATATATTAAAAGAACCAGCCCTTTCCAGTATCAGATGCAAAACCTTCTTCCTAGTTTTTTGTCTTTGGATTTTGTTTATATATTTCTGTGCTGATGTAAATTTTAATTTCTGTGTAGTCAAATTTAACAATTTTCTCCTTTGTGTCTTTTTTGTGTATTTCTTAGAAAGACCTTTACTATTTCAAGATAAAATAATATATTAAAATCATATACTAAACTATGTCTTTGGATCAATATCTGGACTCAATTATGGTCCAATGACCTGTTTATTCATGTGCTAGTACCAAACTACTTTAATTACTGCAGTTTTATAATATATTTCAACAAGACTGGTATTTTTCTCCCTTATTACTTTTCTTTCTGAAACCTTTCTTGACTGAAATTACGTATTTACATTTCCATATGTACTTTAGAATTGGCTTAGGTATATCAGATTATAATGTATCTGAGAGACAGCTTGGTGGAGAAGTGTAACATGAAGTTGAAAATGATAATCTAGAATCTAGGAGTGTGGTCTTCTCTGAATATAGATATTTGTAGTACCTGAAGCCTCTCAAGAAAAGTTCATAGAATGAGGAATTCTGAGGACAGAACTCTGTTACTGGTTCTCAAAATTCAGTCCTTGGACCTGCAGCACAAGCAGTACCTGAGAACCTCTTGGGCCCTGACTGGATCAGAAACTCTGGGGGTAGGAGAGCAACAATATGTTCCTTAACAAACCCTCCAGTGCATTCTAAAGCACACTCGAGTTTGAGGACCACTGCTCTGAGGTATGCCAGTAGTTAAGAGAGAAATTAAGGAAAAAAGAGTAAAAAATAAGTAGTAGGAAGGAAACTAGCTGAAAAAAGATGTTTAAAAATGTAAATGAATTAATTTCTGTTCAACAGGGCTATTTATTGAACAACAACTATTTCCAAATGGTTTTATTCATATATCCTCACTTACTCATATAACTCTATAAGGCAGATATCATTATCTCCATTTTACAGATGAGGAAATTGTGATTAAGTAACTTGCTAAAGGCCAGCCAGCTGATATATGATTTGGTACCAGTGCTATTATATACCAATGGCTATGTTCCTTCTACTGAAATACACTGTTGAAAAACTGCTACTGGAAAATTACCCATTGGAAAAGGAGAAGGAAAGATACTCCTTGATTTTTTTTTTTCAGTCTGAAGGACACTAATTCATCTTGGAAGAGAAGAGTGTTGTGGTAGTGGCAGAAGCCATACTGCACTGGGACATGAAAAAGAGAAAATGGAGAAGATGAGTGTAAGATGAACTTTCAAGAGCCTAAGAAGTTAGGCTATAAGGGAAAAGAGATTGGTCATTGGAGGAGGAAGAAGGTTAAGGACAGGTGATGTTTTTAGGATGAAGTGCCCACCTGAAGATATTTATGTGTAATTGAGACGAGTTTAGGAATAGCCTTCTATGGGTCTAGGACAATCTCTGGTCTGGATCTCTCAACTAAGCACCACACCAGTTCTATGTATGCTCTACAAGTGCCAACTGAATCTTTACATAGTCCATCAATCACTTCAATCAAAAGACAAAACAAAACAAAACAAAAATGAAACCAACATTGACACCAAGAATATCTCTTCCTAAATTATCTTTTTGTTTTGTTTGATTTAAATTATTAAAGGTCTAACTCGCTCAAACCTTGTAACCATTGTTTACTTCCCCTCTGCTTCATATGGACTCAGTCACCAAGTCTTGGCTTTGAAATATGTCCCTCCATCAACCCATCCTGTCTGTTCCTGTTGTCACTACTCTACATAAGCAATCAGTTCACATGGCCTCTCTACATTCAGTCCAACCCACACTAACTCCCTACAAACAACAATTTCATTCTTACTCACCTACTTATAATCCTGTAATGGCTCCCCATTGCCTATTAGGTAAAGTTTGTTTTTCTGGGTCTTCTAGAGATTGTTCAAATTTACCTCTCACTGTTCCTCTACATGAATCTTAAGTTGCATGGGCTTCCTTAATATGGCCTTCCAAACCTGCATTTCTCTCTATCCTCTCTTTATGTCTTCCCACACACCATGTAGGAAATGGGTCAAATGGGTCTCCGTCTTTTTTTGCAAGCTTGTTGTGATGTTCTTCCAATTTTTGACAGTCACTTTCTGATGGTATCACTCATTTTGACAGTCATCTACTTCCTGGCTCAAATGTTTTACCTATATATGTCTTATCTCTCTCCACTAGAGTTCAGGACTGGAACATACTCTGTTATCCATACCACTTGTTTAATATATTGCTATGGACATGCTAGGCACTCAAACTCAAAAATATTTATTAAATCCATGAAATTGCATCATGAGAACTTGCTATTTAAAGATAAACTTGTTGAATTAATGTTTAGAAAATGCCTACTTTCTTTTTAATTTCCAAATGCCGTATTAAAAACAGTACACATTCATTGGTTATGTATCCAGTATCAGGTAATGGTCTAGGCACTTTCTCATGACATACCTACTTAATTCTTACCAAATCCCTGTCAGGTGGGAATTACTGCCCTGAGTTGTCCATAAAAACAAGACTATGAGATGGTTAAAGACTTGTTCACTATTTCCACTGAGTACTCAGAGCCTGCAATTAAAACTTCCAAGTCCATTGCTCTGTGCTCCATAATACAGATTCCTTTCTTACATTTTTATTTTTTAAACAGGGCCCCATGGTTCTTAGTTGAATTATAAATACTATTTTTCTAGAATTTTGGTGTAAGAGAAATTGTGATTAACAAAATATGTAAATAATGAACATATTTATATCTCAAGTTTAGTGTCTAATTACAGTTACTATGAATAATGAGAGAAAGTACCTCTGTGTCCCTGAAGTAAACTTGTGCCATAATGCAAAGGGAGATGAGATGCAGCAGGGTGCTGTATTAACATTCATAATTATGCATCTTATATTCCAAAATGAATTGTTGTTTGACAACAAGGGAAATAACAATAGTAAGAATTATGGCAAAACCACATAAGGTTAATCAACATATAATCAACTTTCAAATATGCACATTTTAGATGTTTTCTTTTATTGGTGTTTATGATTTATTATTTAGAAACACTAAACTAATCTACCAGAATATATTTCCCTATTAAAGATGTCTGAAATGAAAACATTCACACATAAAGTGAATTAATTTTTTATGACACATAGGAGATATATCACTTAAGAGAGATTTTGTTCCACAAATGCAATAACCTACACATAATGAGGTGTCAACTTCTTCAGTGATATCTGGTCTAAAACAAACACACCGATACATACACGTACACTTTGAGGGCAATTTAAATTAATTGGGAGAAAAAGACTAGATTAAAAACTCTTTTTTTGGTATCTCCTAATATGTGCTTTATTAAACATAGCACACCCCAAAGGAACAGGAGGAATGCAAAATACAAATGACAGTATTTTCCCACTGACTGAGACTGACCCAGCTTTAGGTCAGAAAAGAAGATGCTTTCACCCAACAGACGGCCATTGGATGGCTTAATGTAAGAAGCCACTGCCATTAGTTCAGTTGCAAACAGACCAAAACCTTAACTCTCATGCTACCTGAGAGCCAATTAGCTCAGTTTATTCTTCTGTCAAGACTAGCAAGCATACTAGGTCAAAGCAAAGCTAAAGCCTGGATAACTGAGAAAATGCAATTATCCCCTCAGACCAATTTACACTTGCTTTTTCTGTGGGCTCTACTGGAGTGCAAGGTTACTGCTAAGGATAATACTTACAGGCAAGGGAGAAAGCACGTACAGCCTAAGGTTTTTTAAAGTCAAACAAAGATTTCTTGAAGATCTCAACTAAAATATTACCAATATAGAAGCAAAGTACATAGATAGGTAGGAATCAACAGGTGTTACAGAGAAAACTATATATGGAATCAGAGAGATCTGGCTATGAGATAGTGTACATGTCAGTTACATCATTTATTTGTACCTCAATCTCCTCATCCATAATATGGGGATAAATTCATCCCTATATCTCATAAGAGAGCTGTGAAGATTAAGTCACATGATGCACTTAACAGATGCTAGTACTATATTTGACCCATAGTAAGTGCTGGCATAGATGGACAGAACTAACATAGAGTGTCTATTAAATCTGAAAGTACTCATGGTTCTTGTTGAACCTCTTCAAAGTTAGGTGGGAAGACACTTTGGAGGAAATCTTTAGTGTGAATCCAGATCCTTAAAGGTAACTCAGTTGACCCCTTACAGGTCTTAACATTTTTAAACCAACTATTGGGTAGAGAACTGATACAGCACAATCCCAGTGAGCTATAGAACTATGATAGGTCCCATGACTGGAATTCTTCCAAACTCAGCAATGTTGATTCAAGGAAAAGAGATGGGTTGTGGACTGGATTGGAGTCCCAGAACTTACATGTATTAGCTCCGTGGTTTTTGACAACTGACATGTCCATTCTGAGCCTTGGCTTCCTCACACAATACATACTTTGCTGTACTGTGGTGAGAATTCAATAGATATAAGGTGGTATCACTATTATATTCTCATGGTCACACAAGGTCTCAGGCCAAACAAGGTACTCAGATATGGGATATAAGACACAAGCACTATGGAGCTACATTCTGTGTCCAGCTGTTGCAAACCAATGGCCATTGCAAGTGTTTACCCTGATGAGCAAAAGGGAGGAAAGAATAAATCATTTTTACTGTGGCATGAAAAGGGGCTTCTATTCTTCCTGTTTTGGGGGATTCATCATAAAAGTGATCTTGATTCACATATAAGAGATCAGCCATACTCCCCATCACTTCAAGTGCCCTTTCCCACTCATCCTTAATATTTCCTTTATTAAACCCAAAACTTATCACTTATCTTAAGAAGTACAGAGTAGCAAAGAATCACACACACACACACACACACACACACACACACACACACACAGAGAGAGAGAGAGAGAGAGAGAGAGAGAGAGAGAAGGAAGGAAAACACAAGAGAATTTCCTAATCTCATTCAATATTCATGAACCCAAACTAGTTGTTCATTTTTGTTCAAAATGTTCCATTCTGTCGGAAGGGCCACAGTACTTTAAGAAACCTATTCCTGAAGTGCAAAGAGGGACAACCTCAGGTAAGTAACCTTCACTCTGTGTAAATTCAAATTAAACAAATGTTATGACTGAGAGAGAAGGGCAGGTGATATTCTGCTCTTTCCATTAGAGAGAAAACCTACCCTGTATAACTTCTCAAAGACTATTCAAAGGCATACATTAACTTTATACTTAACAAAATTGAAGGATATTCTGCACCCTCATCACAGAAAAAAAAAAGAAAAGAATATATCTTTGCATTACGAGCCAGAGACATAATCATTTTTAGCTGAACAAGGATGCCAGAACGGCCAACCAATGCTTTCCCTATGATTAGCTGGAAAACAATCAATGCACTCTTGCTAGATTGAAGCTTTCACTCAAAATAGAAACTGGCTTAAAGTCCAGAAAGCTGGCAGTTCAGAGACAAATGCCCAGAAGGGATCTTCACACTTTCACTAAAATCCAGGGTTGGCATACTTATCAAGACCTAAGTTTAAGACTGGGGCTCAAAGAAACTGTTAACTAATAAGGACTAATGAGACATACTGATCATCCTCAGTATTCATATGTTTCTTTCATTAGCTAAAAGAAACACTTTGGGTTCTTCAGGATTGCTTAGTTTAGCTGTTTTAATAAAGACATAGGATTTTTAAAAAGACTTTAAATGCAGTTTTAGGTTCACAGGAAAGTTAAGAGGAAGATACTGAATTTTCTCATGTACTCCCTGTCCCTACACATGCATAACTTCCCCCATTATCTACATCCCCCAGCAAAGTGGTATGTTTGTTACAATTGATAAACCTACCCTGACACATCATAATCATCCCAAATCCATAGTTTACATTAGGGTTCACTCTTGGCGTACATTCTATGAGTTTGGACAAATGTATAATAATGACATGTAATCACCATTAGAGTATCATACAGAATAGTTTTAATACCCTAAAAATCCTCTGTGCTCTACCTTTTCACCCCTCCCTCCCCTCTAACCCTTGGCAACCACTGATCTATTTTATTGTCTCAATAGTTTTGCCTTTTCCAGGATGTCATATTGTTGGAATCGTATAACATGTATATTTTTCCAATTAGTTTCTTTCACTTAGTAATATGCATATAAGTTTCCTCCATTTCTTTTCATGGCTTGATAGTTCATTTCTATTTAATGCTAAGTAATATTTCACCATCTGGATGTACCAAAGATTATTTATCCATTCACCCACTGAAGGACATCTTGGCTGCGTCCAAGTTATGGCAAATACAAATAAAGCTGTTATAAACTTTCATGTGAATGTTTTTGCGGATGTAAGTTTTCAGCTCCTTTGTGTAAATACCAAGGAGTGCAACTGCTAGATCCTATGGTAGGAATATATTTAGTTTTGCAAGAAACTACTAAACTATCTTCCAAAGTAGCTATACCATTTTGTCTCAAATGAATGAGAGTTCCCATTGTCCTCACCAGCATTTGGTACTATCAGTGTTCCAGATTTTGGCCATTGTAATAGGTGTATAGTTATATCTCATTGTTGTTTTAATTTGCATTTCCCTGATGACATATGGAATGCAACATCTTTTCATATGCTTATTTTCCATCTGTATATCATCTTCAGTGAGTTATCTGTTCAGGTGTTTTGACCCATTTTTTTCATCAGGTTTATTTTTTATAGTGTTTTAAGAGTTCTAGTATATTTTGATTAACAGTCCTTTATTAGATGTATCTTTTGAAAATATATTCCCCAATCTGTGGCTTTTTTCCCATTATCTTGACATCATCTTTCTCAGACCAGAAGTTTTTAATTTTAGTGAAGTCCAGTTTATCAATGATTTCTTACATGGATCATACTTTTGGTGTTATATCTAAAAAGTCATCATCATACTCGAGATCACCTAAGTTTCAATTTTTTGTAAGACATTAGATTTTTAATAAAGACACTCATTCAATTTAGACACTTATTAAATTTTGAATTTATTAAAGATAAGAGGAAATAGGGCTTATAAATCTCAGGATGAGGGGACAAAATATTACTGAGACTTCCACTTCTGTGAAAATGGGTTACATGAACTTTTCCCTATTCCTCCCACTAAGCACAACTAAAAATATTAGCTATGTAAGACAAACATAAGAAGACTCTCATCTGGTTTCCTCTGATAACACTCATTAGAAATCATGCATGTTTTTCAGATACAAAATACATATCTGACAAAGGACCAGTATCTAGAACATATAAAGAAAATTTTTTAGTCTCTGTTTCATTTATTTCTGCTCTTATGTTTATTATTTCCTTCCTCCTACCATAAGAACCAGTAATTCCTCTTCTAGGTATTTAACCAAAGAAAATAAAACACTAATTTAAAAAAATATGTGCACATCTATGTCTACTGTTATTTAAAATAGCCAAGATATGGAAACAATTTAAATGTCCAATGATATATGAATGGATAAAGGTGTGTGTGTGTGTGTGTGTGTGCGTGCGTGCATGCAATGGAATGTTACTCAGCCATGAAAAAGAATGAAACCTTGCCATCTGTGGCAACATGGATGGACCAAAAGGTATTATGCAATGTGATTATGTGATTATTATGCAGTAAGTCAGACAGGAAAAGACAAATGCCATTTATTTTCACTTATATGTGAAATCTAAGAAGCAAAACAAATGAACAAACAGGAAAATAGAAACAGACTTATAAATATAGAGAACTGGTGGTTACCAGAGGGGAGGGAGGTGGGGAATGGGCAAAACAGGTAAAGGGAACAGAGAGGTACAAACTCCCAATTATAAAATAAATAAATCATTAGGATAAAAAGTACAACATGGGGAATATAGTCAGTAATATTAAAATATCTTCGCATACTGACAGATGGTAACTATACTTGTTGTGGTGAGAATTTTGGAATGTGTATAATTGTCAAATTACTATGTTATACACCTGAAACTAATATAATATTGTAGGTCAATTATATTCAATAAAAATAATGTTAAAAATTTGTGAGAAACAGTTGAAGCAGTGTTAACAGAATTTATAATACTAGGTGCTTATATTTGAAAAGAAAAAAAGATTCAAATCAATAATGTAAGTTCCCATGTCAAAGTTAACAAAAGAAGAGTGGAGGAAATGCAAAGCAACCAGAAAGCAGGAAATAGTAAAGATACCAAAAAAAAAATCAATGAAATTAAAATAAAAAATATAGAAAATCAATGGGAAAAAGCTGACTCTTTGAAATGACTAATAAAATTGACAGACCTCTAGCAAAACTGACAAAGAAAAAAAGAGAGAAGGTACAAATTACCAATATCAGGAATGAAATAAGAGATATCACTATAAATTTTGTAGAGATCAAAGAGCAAATAAGGGAATACTATGAACAGCCTTAAATATATAAATATGACAATTTAGGTGAAATGGGCCAGTTCCTTGAAAACTACAAATTACCACAGCCTACCCAATGTGAAACAGATCATTTGAACAGTCCTATAATTATTAAGGAAATTTAGTTCATAAATTAAAAATTCTCACAAAAGAAGTCTCCTGGCCTAGATGGTTTCACTAGAGAATTCTGCCAAATGGTTAAAGAAGAATTAGCACCAATTCTACACAGTATCTTCCAGAAAATCAAAGAGGAGGGAACACTTCACAATTAATTTTAATAAGGTAGATTTACCCTGATATAAAAACCAGACAATGACAGTGTAAAAATTAAAAACTATAAGCCTCATGAATAATGACACATTTACTAAAAGAAAAACCCTTGACAAAACATCAGAAAATCAAATTTGCCAATATGTAAAAAGAATTATATAATCTGGCAAGTGAGGTTTATTCCTGTGGTGTAAAGCATTGATGCAGAAAAATATTTGACAAAATACAACATCCATTCATGATAACAACTCTCATCAAACATGGAATAAAAGGCAACTCCATCAACATAATAAAGAGCATCTACAAAAAACCTACAATGTCAAACTTAATAATTAAAGAATGAATGCTTTCCCACTAAGATCAGAAACAAGGGAAAGATATCCACTCTCCACTCTCTTATTCAACCCAGCACTGGAATTTATAGTCAGAACGATAAGGTAAGTAAAAGCAACAAAAGGCATTCAGATTGGAAAGGAGGAAATAAAATTGTCCTTAGGAAATAAAATTGTCCTTATTTGCAGATGTCATATGTAGAAAATCCCAAGGCATCTAAAAACAAAAACAAACAAAAGAAATTCCCAGGAGTCATAAATTCAGAAGCATACAAGATCAACACACCAAAAGCAATTAGATTTTTTTAAAATTAAAGTATAGTTGATATACACTTTTTTTATTAAGGTATCATTGATATACACTGTTATGAAGGTTTCAGATGATCAACATTGTGGTTACTACATTCACCCATATTATCAAGTCCCCTCCACACCCCATTGCAGTCACTGTCCATCAGCATAGTAAGATGCCACAGAGTCACTAATTGGGGATATACACTTTTATATTGGTTTCAAGTATGCAGCACAGTGGTCCTCCAGTTACTGTATTATTAAATTACATTTCTATATACTAACAGACACATGAAAATAAATTTTTAAAAACACCATTTACAATTGCTGCAAAGTAAATGAAATACTTTGGTGTAAGTCTAACAGAATACGTATAGGAAAGGTATGCTGAAAAGTACAACAATGCTGATAAAAGAAATCAAAATAGAGCTAAGTAGTCACACTGTGTTCATGCACAGTAAGGCTCAACATAGTAAAGATGTCAACTCTCTCCAAATTCATACACAGATATAGTGCAATTCCTATAAAAATCTCATCAAGAGATTTTTCAGGTATAGACACAATTATTATAAAAAGGCAGAGGAACTATAAACCTCAGTATAAATCTCATATATACACACAAAAAACTCAAAATGGATCATAGACAATGTAAACATAAAACTAAAATGTTTTAGAAAAATAGGAGAAAACCTATGGATTCTATTATTGTACAAATGTGTGTGTGTGTGTGTGTGTGTGTGTGTGTGTGTGTGACTGTGTGAATTTTAATGAGAAAAGTAGTCTTGTTGTCAGGCAATCTAATCCGGAGAGATCTCCCTGAGTGCTAGGTGAGACCTCAACCTGGGAGAAGGTTCTTGACTCTGACTGAGAAAGAATTCCTGAATAGGTCAGGCAGGTATAAAGAGTAGTTTTCTAAAGCAAAGTACATGCTCAAGGAGGGAGTGTAGGCATGCCCCAGAGGTGAACAGCCAAATAGTTCTTAAAACTTACACCAAAAGCATGATCCATTAAAGGAAAAATTGTTAAATTGGATTTAGGTTACATCATTCATTCCTTTTTTTCCTTCATTCTTTACTGTTACCACAGATTATTATGTGCTGCATGCTAGAACTTTAAAGATGATTAAGATGCTGTCCCCACCACCATCAGCAGAACAAAAAGGTGACCTACAGCATGGGAGAATGTATTCGTAAATTATTTATCTGATAACAGGTTAACATCCAAAATATATAAAGAACTCATACTCCTCAACACCAAAAAAACAAATAACCCATTAAAAAATGGGCAGAGGACCTGAACAGACATTTTTCCACAGACCAAAAGATGGCCAACAGACACATGACAAGATGATAATCATCAGGGAAATGCAAATCAAAACCACAAAGAGATATCATCTCACACCAGTCAGAATGGCCCCTATCCAAAAGACAAAAATAACAAGCATTGGTGAGGATGTAGAGAAAAGGGAACCCTCCTACACTGTTGGTGGGAATGTAAATTGGAGCAGCCACTGTGCAAAGCAGTATGGAGGTTCCTCAAAAAACTAAAAATAGAAATACCATATGACCCAGTAGTCCCACTTCTAGGAATTTACCAGGTAAAAACAAAATTTCTTATTTGAAAAGATATATGCACCCTTATGTTTATTGCCACGTTATTTACAATAGCCAAGATATGAAAGCAATCAAAGTGTCCATCAATAGATGAATGGGTAAAGAAGATGTGGTACTTATACACAATGGAATATTATTCAGCCATAAAAAAAGAAATCCTGCCATTTGCAACAACATGGAAGGACTGAGAGTGTATTATGCTAAGTGAAATAAGCCAGCGGAGAAAGACAAATACCATATGATTTCATTTAAATATGGAATCTAAAAATAAAACAAAAAGAAATGAACAAAATAGCAGTAGACCATGGCATAGTAAATAGTATATAGCAGTAGACTTATAGATGAAAAGTGGTTGGGGTGAGTGGGTGGGGAGGGTGGCTGGGATAAAGGGAAGCAAAAATTCTCAGTCATAATGTAGCTTGGTCATGGGGATGATAGTACAGCATGGAGAATATAACCAATGATGCTGTAACATCTTCCTATGTGAACAGATAGTAACTGCACTAGTTGGGGGTGAGTATTTAATAATTTGGGTAACTGTTGAACCACCGTCTTGTATACTTGAAACCAATGTAAGATTGTACATCAATGATATTTCATTAAAAAAAAAGATGCAGTCCCTGCCTTCAAGGAGCTCATAGTTTAGTAGGGAAAGGAGATACCTAAACTGATAGTTGTAAGATGTGGTAAGTGCACAGAAGAAAGAACCATGAGCTCTCCTATGGGAATGAGGAATGGCTTATAATATGTAATGGAGCCCTTTAGCAATGAGCAGGTTTACCAAATAAAGAAGGGGTGGGAGACTATTCCAAGGAGAGAGAACAGAATCTGTAAAGGCAAAGACTTGTGAGAGTATAATGTGTGTTTTGGGAATTGTTAAAATGTCCAAGAAGGCTAAAAGCATGAGGTATGAAAGAAGACAGATTTGAGGTAGAATCAACAGCATTTGGTAACAGATTAGATAAGAATGAAATGGGTAGCTAAGAGGAGGGATCAAAATGCTTCTGTAAGTTCATACTTTAGGGGACTAGGACTATTAAATGAGATCAGAACAGGAAAGGAAGGGGGGAGTTGTTGTGTGTGGAGTTGAGGGGTAATATCAAGACCTGGTAAGGTTGAGAACCTTTGTTTGTACATGAAAATGTCCTTCAGACAACTGGAAATATGAAGTTGTCATTAATGACATCCTAGGCTAGAGATGTAAATGTGAGAGGTATCATCAGCATTCAGGTAGTTGAAGCCATGGTAGTAAATCATATAACATATTGAAAGGACAGAGTGAGAAGATGGGTGTATGTGTATGTATGGGGGACAAAAAAAATTGATAAAGCAAAGTCCAATGTTCTTTTTTGACTGATTGCCATTCAGTTTTCACAAAAGTAGTTTAGATTCCCCTTAATGCATTAACATTTAGAGAACTCTGGTTTGAATGAAACAAAGAGAAGAAAAGGCTGCAGTTCATCCATTTCTTGGCCATTACTGCCAACATCCTTCTCCTCTTCTGTCTGAGCATGACATCTCTAGGGAAGTAAGATCTTCTGAGATCAGTAAAGAAATATATGTAGTTTTCTTTGATAAATTATCACTGACTACAGAAAGTGATTTGAAACTCTTCTAAAAGACCTAGCTAAAATCCCTCCTGTTACAAATGATGCCATTTCTTCTTGTGCTGTCCTTAATGGGAAAAGAAAACAGTTAGATACCCTGCTGTGTATATCACAGAATGTGTTTCCTGGGATGGACAGCATGGGAAAGTAGATTTTTCAAGAAAAATGAAGTGGCTGATGGGAAGTCTTAGGGTTGACAGGGAAAAGGGAGTGGATAGAGGAGACCATGGGACTCAATTCTTGGTAGTCTAGAAAAGCAGATTTATTTTTCTAGTGAGTACTTTTCAATATTTAAAAGCAGTTGTTAAATAATTTCTTGCTGTCTTGAAAAACAAGTATATAAAGAATCCAACACACAGCTTATTTATTTTGCGAGGCAAAACTCCTCCATAAATATTAATGGTTGTGGAATTAGCTAAGTTGGCATTTTTGTTTTTGTTTTTTAAACTATATATGGCAAGTAGCTATTTCTAGAGGTCTAAAAACTTTATCTTTTCTGGGTTGAATAATCTTGCTTCTTTACAAAGCCTTCACTTGAATGACTTTTCTATTCACTAATCATTTCATAGCATTTCCTGGATTGCTCACCAAATTCTTTGCACCCATCTTTAGCTATTATGATAGAATCATTTAACTCTCTAATCAAAAACTGTGGCTTGATATTGTTCAAAACATTCTGATCTATGCAAGGGATACAAGCCCTTGAATAAAACATTTCAGAAAAAAAGAAGTGTCAGGCAGTGTTGCTGAAGGAGGTAAGCAGCCCTGGGATATTAATTAAGTCTGGTTATTGTACCCAAATTAAATCAACATCTCCTAACCCCAAGTTAAAAAGCAGCAAGGTGGAAGGAAGAGAAGAAATGCAAAAGAGAAAAATAGAAAATATCTCCTGCTTAAGGAAGGAGAGAAAAGAGATTTTTATTTTTGAAGGTATTCTTTTCTGTATGAATTCTGTCTGGTAAGGAGGGACAAAAATGATAGAAGGAAATCTGGAAGCAAGGAGGTTGAAAAGGTAAATTTGGAATTTTTTACTAGTTAGCTCCAAAAGCCAAGGGTGGGGAACAGCTTATCTGTAGCCAACATAGTGTGAATTACAATTAATCACTGAGAGAGGCAGGCCTGGGTGTGTTGGATACTGAGCGACCCATGGATGAGAGCATGTTGTTAGGGAGCTTTTTTTATTTTGTTTGTGTTAAGATTTGGGGTGAGGTAATAAAAGCAAAGTGAAGGAATATCATACATGATAGTGGCATAGCTGTTTATTATTTTTTAAAATTGCTTCAAAATTGCCTAGTGTTGGTTAATGTTAAGCTAAGCTGTTCTAACATCAGTATGTATGATTTTTTGAAGAGAAAAGGCATAATTTTTTCTCTTACTAATATAGTAAAACATAAAGAGAAAATTTGACTTGTCTAGAGAGACCAAATCTGGAAAAATAAATAGGAAAGAGAGCTAATATTTCTTAAGATGGTAAATACCAAGTTTCTTATCTACATGGTCTCATTTCATGGTCAGAGGAACTCATTGAAAAGGAGATGATAAAAATGACTCATAGATGTTAGGGAACATGTTCAACCTATCAGTCCACTGCTCATATTATATTGGTGTCCTTAAGTGCTCTTTCCAGAGGATCAGTTATTCATTCATCATGTTTTTGTTAATCAAATACTATATTCTAGGCCCTGAAGCCATGTTGTGAAGTCAATAGTGAGCAACACAATGTCCCAACTTTAGGGAGCTTTCACTGTTCCTGGCCAACAAGTTTTGGGCCAACAGGTTTGAGTTTTCTCCTCCAACCTGCTGGCCTCCCATTTCACATTCTGTCATCTGCCTAATCAATCAGCATTCTCAAAGCTATGTCCCTGTGTTCAACTCAAGTATGAGTCACTGAACAATGAGAAAACAAAATGATCAACCAGTGTTTTGTCTGACAAAATCAACCAAATTAGTGTAGGAAAAAACTATTAGGTTACATCCAGTCCATCCCTCTGGGAACCACTCCTTGTATTATGCTACATTATTTCTCAACTACATCGTCCTGTGTAATTGTAAATAATTATAAATGACTCAATGACAGGGTTTCCACTATTTCCTCTCAAGGGTTAGCCACAATCCAGTAATTTTCAGTGTCAAGATAGTTTCTCTGATAGTCTACCTAAATAGCCCTTGTCTTGATTTCATTTAATTATGCTCTGATCTACCCTGATGGCATTCTATGCAATTCCTCATTTGTTGTTGTATTTATACCCTTTAAATAGAGCTACATGGCTATCACACCCTATTTCCTCCCTTCTGCAAGAGTTAGTTGGCTGAGTCAAGCTAACTTCAATAGAAGAAACTCTGCAAGCCTGCCATGACTTGTAGCCACCTCAGTATATCCTACCCTGTACAGAGAAAGTCATCTACAGATGGTCCCTGACTTATGACGGTTTGACTTATGATTTTTTGACTTTATGATGGTGCAAAAGTGGTATGCATTTAGTAGAAGTATAATTCGAATTTTGAATTTTGATCTTTTGCCTGATTAGCAATATGTGGTACAATACCCCTCTTGATGCTGGGCAGCAGCAGCAAACCACAACTCCCAGTCAGACACATGATTGTGAGGGTCAACAGCCGATACACTTATGACCATTCTGTACCCATACAACCATTCCATTTTTCACTCTCAGTACAGTAGTCAATAAGTTATATGAGGTACTCAATACTTTGTTATAAAATAGGTTTTGTGTTAGATGATTTTGCCCAACTGTGAGCTAATGTAAGTGTTCTGAATACGTTTAAGGTAGGTTAGGCCAATCTATGATGTTCGGTAGGTTAGATGTATTGAATGCATTTTCAACTTAGGATATTTTCAATTTAGAATGGGTTTATTGAGACACAATCCCATCAAAAAATGAGGAAAGTCTGTAATCTCTTGCAGTTTTGAGGTCAGACCCTCCAGGTCTGTGCCTATATAGCAGGCAGTGGTATGGATGTCCAGAGGCTATAAATTGCATTTAAACTACCTCTTTTGTCATTTCTATTTTTCTATTTCTCTAGGATACAGAACCACCTCTTCACCTACTTTTTCTAACCACATCTTTTGACAATAGTAGAACACATCCAACTTCTCAAAAGAACATCTTAGAAGATTTTGTTGGCTCTCAGTTCAGAGTTCTTTCATTAACTCACATATTAACATTTATTGGAAATCAGCAGTGTCATATCATGTATACTGACAATGTATACCATGTGAATCTGACACATTCCTCTTCTTCGAGGAATTCATACTGTAATAAATGAGGTAAATACATCCTTCTCACCAACTTACTACCTGCCTCCTTTGCTAAAGATTACTGTTTACATGTACAATTCCATACCTGCCATTTACCCTTCATTGGAATCAGGGCTCTGCCCCTAAACTTTTAATGAAAACTTTTCTGCAAACATCAAGCAATAACTTAACTAGCAAATTCCACAGCCTCCTTTCAGTATTCATACAAGAACATTTAACATTATTCATTGGTGGCCTACTCCTTCTTGAAATCCTACTCTTTCCCTTGGTTTCCATGCCACCACTCTCCAATACGTCTCCTACACCTCTAAGTGCCCTTTCTTTGTCTTTTCACACTCTCCCCTCCTTTTCCTCTCACTCTCTCCTCACAGCTCCCCCTTATATTTGAATTAAAAAGAGAAGCACTGAGAACACATCATGCTCATCTTTCCAATACTTCATCACCAACATACCTAGCCTTACCTTTTCTTACTATAGATGAATTATACTTATTTTTCATCCAACTTCAATCACCCACTTCTACTCTGACCTCCCCAAAGACCTTACTGCTGCAATTGCCCCTTCTTTTCTATACCATAAGTTTCTGCCTCACTACTGGATTATCCCACTAGCATTCAGATATTTGATATTCATGATTTAAAAGAAAATCTCCCTTTCTTGATCCCATTTACTTTTCAGCTAATACTTCATTTTTCTGTACTCCTTCACAGCTAAATGCCTAGAAAGATTTACTCTCTTCACTTTTTCACTTCCCATTCTTTCATGAAACAATCTATTCAGGCTTTTCTCTCCAACATTCTATCATCAAGGTTGCCACTGGCTTCCATGTTGTCAAAATCAACAGTCAATTCTCAGAATTAATGTTTCATCAACACATGACACACTTAACTGCTCTCTCTTTCTTGAATCAGTTTCTTCACTTGGGTGGTAACCACTCACTTTTGGTTTTCCTCATACCATACTGGCCACTTCTCAGCTTATTTGTTTGGTTGCTTCTCATCTGCTCTATATAAATATTGGACTACCCCAGTGCTCTGTCCAAGAACCTTTCCTCTTTGCTGTCTACACTTAACCCATTAGTGATCTCATCTAGTCTCAAAGATTTAATTTTCGGAGGATAACTCTAAAATTGATATATTTAACATTGACTTACTTCCTGAACTTTAGACTCATCTGATTTCTTACTAACCATTGGCATTTGACATCCGGCTTTCCAATGGACATCTCAAACTTAACATACATAAAACCAAGCTATTTATTCCATACTTCTTCCCACCACTCATCAACCTTCTCCTCCAGTCTTTCTGACCTCAGTAACTGGCACCCTCCAGTTATTCAGGCCGAAAGCAAATAATCTTTTATTCCTTGCCTACCCACTCCATACCACAATCCTGCCCACCTCACACTTAATCCATCAACAAGTCCTTTGAAACAAATCCCACATCCAACTACATTTCCCTATGTCCACTACTAAAACCCAAGCCCAACTCATAACCACCTCTTGCCTGAATTATTACAATTAGCCTTCTAATAAATATCCCTGTGTCCTCACTACAGCCTACAGTCTGTTCCCCATATGGCAGCCAGGGTGTTCATCTCTAAGTTCAAAACAAATCATACTGTTGTCTTGCTTAGAACAGCTTCCCTCTGCAATTAGAATAAAACTGAACTCCTTACCAGAGCTTACAAGGCCCTATGTGATTGTGTCCCTGACTATCCTATCCCTTCAACTTTATCTCCTTTTGTGCTTCTTTTTGCTTACTACACTCAGGTTCCTGTAGCTTTCTTTCGATTCTTGAATACACCATGTATTTTCCCATTTAAGGGCTTTTACATTTCATATCCTTATGTCTGGAATGCTCTTCCCCCTAGATCTTTACATGGTTGCTTCTCTCTCATCACTTGATTCTTAGTTCAAATATCTTCAGAGAGGCCTTCGCTGAACCAGCCAAAGTCTCCTTTGTCACTACTGCATCCACCATGCCTATATTCAGTCATTTTATGTGCTCTTACTCTGCTTTGTTTTACTTAACAGTACTTATCAATAACTGATATTATACAATATGTTTACTTGTTTGTGATTGTCTACTTCCTCTACTACCACTAAAATATCACCTACATGAGGGAAAGGCCTATCTTATTCACTGCTATATCCCTAGTTCCTACAAGAGTACCTGGCGCACAGTATGGCCTTAGTAAATATTTGCCTGATGAATTAATTAAAAAAGGAATAGTTCTTCTTCCTGTGCCTAGCTCTTAAATATATCCCCCAGGATCTTGACCCAGTCTTCTTCCCTTCCCCTCTATACTACTCTTTTTGGAAGAAATCTCCCAGCCCCAGTGGCTGCAATTACCATCTACCCAAATAACACCCAGCCTAATTATTGAGTCTTTGTTTCTTTCCTGTACTGAAGAATTACAGTTACAATTGCCTGCTGGACATTTCTACTCAGAGAGCTTACAGATGCTTGAAACTGCACATGTTCAAAACTAAACTTACTATTTTCTTTCCTTCTGATATAATGTACAGAAAATATCTAGTCAAATATTCAGTACCTATTAGGTACTAAGTGATTTCTGGTTCTTGTAACTCCATCTAGTTTATTAAACAAGAAACTTGGACTCATCATTGACTCATATTTATTTCCTTTATTGAACCTACCCCCCTCAGTTTTCAAGTATTTGGAAGTATGACAACCCAACACTCTAGGGATTCTCAGCCTTTAGTCCTTGCTATAGTAACCCTGATTGCCCTTGCCTGGCACACATTCATTCAATTCAGTTAGCTATTACATGAGTATTGAGCTTGTACCCTGTTAGGCACTATGATGGCTATGTTAGAGATACAAGGATAAATAATACATGAACATTGCCCAAAATTTACAGGGGGAAACAGGTGAGTAAACAGGCTATTAGCAATATAGAATAAGCAGTTCTAGATATGGGAAATTAGAGGGTGTTGTTTATGGGAGGAAAACTCAATACAATTCAGGAATGAAAGAGCTAAGGAAAGTGTCTTAGAGGGGGTAAAACCTGGGGCAAGTCTTAAGTGTTAAGAGATAGTTAGGCAAAAAAGAGGAAGGAGCAGTCATCATTCCAGGAGCAAAGTATAAAAAGACAGAGACATGAAAGATGATGTTATAGTTGGGAAAGTGCATGCTGTTGAAAATGGCTGTAGCATACAGTGCAAGCTTGTGTGGAGATAAGTAGGGGTTATATTCTTAAGGGCATTGATCAACCAAATTAAGGAGTTTGGATATTATCCTAAACACAATAGGGAACCTTGAAGGGTTTTGGTGAGTAAGGGCTTCATGATCAAATTTACATTTAAAAAGAAGACTTGTTGCAGTATGGAGATTAAATTCAGGAGGTTGGGAACATGGCAATACTGGAGGTAGATAAACTAGTTAAGAGACTATTGCAATGAACAAACAAAAGGGGAGAAATCTGAGAAATGTCCAGTAAGTAAAAATTGCCAAAACTTGCTCAATTAGATACAGCAGTGAATAGTTGAGAAAATCGAGTTTACTGTGAACTATTTACTTATATAAGGGTACACAGGAGAAACAGATTTTATTAGGTACTGGAAGTGAAGGTTAACATGTTTAGTATATTCATGTGGAGATTTTGAGATATCTGTGGGGGCATACGAATGGAGATGCCCAGAAAAAAAGTGGGATATATGGAGAGTGCTGTGGGAAAGAATAAGATTTATAAGTCTTATTTGCTAAGGAAAATTATGAGAATGAATTAAAATCACCCAGACTGTGTAGTGTGAGAATAGTAGAGAATCTTGCACAAAACTTTGGAAAATATATAATATTTAAGGGGAAAGTGGAGGATAAGAAAACATAGAAAAGGAAAAGACAAGAGAAACCAAAGAAAAACCAGGAGAAGAATAGTGTTACTAGAGCTAGAGAAAGGAAATTTTGAGAAGGAAGCAGTCTTCAACAGTGTTAAGTACTGAGGAAAGGATGTATGGGTTGAATGGTGTCTCCCAGCCCCCCAAATTCATATCTACTCAGGACCTCAGAATATAACCTCATTTGGAAATAGGACCTTTGTGGAAGTACTTAGTCAAGATGAGGTCATACTAGATGAAGATAGGTCTTAAATCCAATGACTGGTGTCCTTATTAAAAGACCATGCAGATGCAGAGACACATGAAAAATGTTAAGTGCAGATGGAAGCAGGGATTGAAGTAATACATCTACAAGCCAAGGAATGCCAACTGTTGCTGGCAACCACCAGAAACCACAAAGAGACAAGAAAGGATTATTTCCTAGAGCCTTCAGAAGGAGCATGGCCCTGCCAACATCTTGATTTAGGACTGCTAGCCCCCAAAACTTTGAGAGAATTTCTGTTGTTTTGGGTGCCCAGTCTGCCATACATTTTTAATGGCAGCCCTAGCGAGTAATACAGAGATGAAGTAAGATAAGAACTGAAAAAAGTCTATTACTTTAAATTGTTAAAAGGTCACTGGTAATGTTGGCCAGGGTCACTTGAAGGATATGATGGGGATACAGAATTAAATTGCTATGTGCTTGTGAGTGGAAGGTGGCAGAGTAGAAATAGTGAGTGTAGACAACTTTTCAAAGTAGTTTAGCTATGAAAGAAAAAAGGGCAATATCTAAACATGAACATAAGTCTGACAAAGGTTGTTTTCAAGATGGGAGAGACCTGAGATGGTTTGTAGACATAGACGACCGAACCAAGGCAAAGACAAGGATGACAGGCTGACAATATATGAAAAAGGAGAGTGGAAATCAAAGGAGTGTGATTTCTTCAAGAAGTGGAGGGAATGAGATCTAGGCCACAGATAAAATCATTGGGTATCTCCAAGTAAAGAGATAAACTATTTTAATACATATCCCTTTGGATTTCAGGTAAGGAAAGAAAAAGTCATTTAGACCCATCTATACAGGGTCTTCAATCCTGGAATGAAATGTTCAGTCTTTATTATGGAATTTTGTTTGTTTGTTTTGAGAAAGGGAATGACATGACCCAGGTTAAGCACAATTGAGATCTCATAACTCATGAGGTTTACCCACAGCACAATTATGGCTGATTGAAATGAATACAGTGATGTGCTTTAGGGAGATTCATTTAGCAGAATTACAGAGAATGGGTTGGAGGGCATCCAGACAAGAAGTAGTGAGTCTCTGGCAGTAACAGGAAGAAGGCAAAGGAGATAAATGAGATGGATGATAGAAACTCTGTAGAAGGAACTCAGAAAGGTTTTGGGGACTGTTAGGGATAAAAGAGGAAATTGAAGAGGATTGTACTATTGTGAGCTTGACCTACAGGGGTGGAAAATATGCCATGGACAGAAATAGAAATATCAGGGGGGCATGTTGGGTGAGGGGTAGTAATGCACACTTGGGAATGTGATCTGTGGTTCAGGAAGAGGGTAAAGCTGGGCAAAGGGATCTGGCAGTCTCCTATATCCAGCAGAGATGAAACCCTTTAGAATCACAAATGTTCTTTGGGTATAGAAAGAAGATGTTTCCCTCAAGTGCAGGAAGGCTTTCTAGAGGAGGTAGCAACAGTGAGATATATCCCAGAAACAGTGGAAATAACACTTGACTGGTAGCAGAAGTTGCTGTTTTAGTCCTACCACTGCTAATTCCAAGATGTGTGGCCTTTAAAAAGTCCTTTCTCATCCTGAGCCTGTTTTCTTACCTATAAAATGAGGTTTCTTAATGTACTCATTACCAAGATCCCTTTTAACTCTGACATTATGTTTTGACTGCAACTTGACTAGTGCATAGCTAGTTTTTGGTTTGGCAGAGTGGGTGGAAAACTTTCTATGTCAAGGAACAACATACAAAAGGCAAAGATGCACATTTAAGAAATGAGAAGTAAACTGATTTAGAGCTAGTTGTTTTTCACACCTTGAACTATACAACCTAATTATTATTCTGATTGATGATTATTAAGGTACTATATGATTGATAATAACATCGGGTCTATATCATCAAAAGTGTTAGCCATTAAAAGAAAATTTGTGTAATAAAATTTTAACCAGTATGGTACTCCCTGCTAAAATCAGTACTGAAAGATAAGTGCTGCATCCATTTTATTTATTGAGGAAAAGGAAAAGAACAGTTACCAAATATCTACTTTACTTCAGGCATTTTTATATATTTGACCAAAATGGTGTTTCCATAATGGCAAGATTTTCTTTTTAAATCTGTTATTAATTGCTGTATCGCCAATACCTGGATTAGAGCATAGCACACAGTCAGGACTCAACAGATACTCTGAAAAACCTGGAGGTAAAAACACATAAAATCTTATTTAATCCTTACAACAAACTTGCAAAAGAGGCACTACTATTCTCATTATGCAGGGGGGAAAAATAGCAAAAGGAGGTTCTATAAACTTGTTTGAAGTCACAAAGCTAGTAGGGGTAGTACTAGGGGCAAACACAATAGACAATAAGTTCCATATCGGCTTAGAGGGAGGTGTCTATCTTATTCTTCAAGGTGTCCCCAGAAGGTAGCTCAGTATCTAGATTATAGTAGCACTAAATAAATACTCTTGAATAGGAGTAAGCAAGTAAGCAAACACATTCTTATGTGAACATAAATAACAATTCAATTTGCCCTATACCAACCACATAATCACCACATTCACAAGAACAGTAGAATCTCAAGAATTCATCACTCAGCCTTGTGTGTATGGTGGTTTAAACATTATGTGATTTTTAATTTCATTCTCACGTGTGTACTGTGATGTTTCTCTTTCAGTCCTTTTAACCATAATATAATCTCAAGGTCTGTTTGAAGATGTTTTGTACTAGAAGCCAGCAAACTTTTTCTGTAAATGGTGAGGGAGTGAATATTTTAGGCTTTGAGGGTCATAGGTCTGTGTTGCAACTACTCAACTCTGCCATTGTGATATAAAAGCAGCCATAGACAGCATGTAGATGGATGAACATGTCTGTGTTCCAATAAAACTTTATTTACAAAAACAGGTGGTAGGCCAGATTTGGCCACAGACCATAGTTTACATATGCCTGTTTAATACTGTGAAGCTCCTACTATCCCTCACATATATATATATATTTTTTTCAGGTGTACGACATCTGGTATTTTTATACACTGCAAAATGATCACTGCAATAAGTCAAGTTATCACCTATAATCACACAAAGATTAAAAAATTGTTTTACGTGTGATAAGAACTATTTTATTTCTTTTTTTTTAATTTTTATTTTGGTATTATTAATCTACAACTACATGAAGGACATTATGTTTACTAGGCTCCCCCCTTCACCAAGTCCCCCCCACATCCCCGTTCACAGTCACTGTCCATCAACATAGTAAGATGCTGTAAAATCACTACTTGTCTTCTCTCTGTTGCACAGCCCTCCCCATGCCCCCCTACAATGAACATGCTAATCGTAATGCCCCCTTTCTTTTTTTCCCGCCCTTATCCCTCCCTTCCCACACGTCCTCCCCAGTACTTTTCCCTTCGGTAACTATTAGTCCATTCTTGGGTTCTGGGCTTCTGCTGCTGTTTTGTTCCTTCAGTTTTCTTTTGTTCTTATACTCCACATATGAGTGAAATCATTTGGTATGTGTCTTTCTCCGCCTGGCTTATTTCACTGAGAATAATACCCTCTAGCTCCATCCATGTTGTTGCGAATGGTAGGATCTGTTTTTTTCTAATGGCTGCGTAATATTCCATTCTGTATATGTACCACATTTCTTTATCCATTCATCTACTGATGGACATTTAGGTTGCTTCCATATCTTGGCTATTGTAAATAGGGCAGCGATAAACATAGGGGTGCATCTGCCCATTTCAAACTGGAGTGCTGCATTCTTAGGGTAAATTCCTAGAAGTGGAATTACTGGGTCAAATGGTATTTCTATTTTGAGCATTTTGAGGAACCTCCATACTGCTTTCCACAATGGTTGAACGAATTTACATTCCCACCAGCAGTGTAGGAGGGTTCTGCTTTCTCCACAACCTCGCCAACATTTGTTGTTGTTTGTCTTTTGGATGGTAGACATCCTTACTGGTGTGAGGTGATATCTCAGTGTGGTTTTAATTTGCATTTCTCTGATGACAAGTGATGTGGAGCATCTTTTCATGTGTCTGTTGGCCATCTGAATTTCTTCTTTAGAGAACACTCTATTCAGCTCCACTGCTCATTTTTTAATTGGATAATTTGCTTTTTGTTTGTTGAGGTATGTGAGATCTTTATATATTTTGGATGTCAACCCTTTGTCGGATCTGTCATTTATGAATATACTCTCCCATACTGTAGGATACATTTTTGTTCTATTGATGGTGTCCTTTGCTATACAGAAGCTTTTCACCTTGATATAGTTCTGTTTGCTCATTTTTGCTTTTCTTTCCGTTGCCCGGGGAGATATGTTCAAGAAGAGGTCACTCATGTTTATGTCCATGAGATATTTGCCTGTGTTTTTTTCTAAGAGTTTTATGGTTTCATGACTTACATTCAAGTCTTTGATCCATTTCTAATTTACTTTTGTGTATGGAGTTAGACAGTGATCCAGTTTCATTCTCTTACATGTAGCTGTCCAGTTTTGCCAGCACCATCTGTTGAAGAGACTGTCATTTCCCCATTATATGTCCATGGCCCCTTTATCAAATATTAGTTGACCATATATGTTTGGGTTAATGTTTGGAGTCTCTATTCTGTTCCATTGGGCTGTAGCTCTGTTCTTGTGCCAGTACCAAATTGTCTTGATTACTGTGGCTTTCTAGTAGAGCTTGAAGTTGGGGAGTGAGATCCCTCCCACTTTATTCTTCCTTCTCAGGATTACTTCAGCTATTCGGGGTCTTTGGTGTTTCCATATGAATTTTTGAACTATTTGTTCCAGTTCATTGAAGAATGTTGCTGGTAATTTGCTAGGGATTGAATCAAATCTGTATATTGCTTTGGGCAAGATGGCCATTTTGAAGACATTAATTCTTCCTAGCCAGGAGCATGGGATGAGTTTCCATTTGTTAGTGACATCTTTAATTTCTCTTAAGAGTGTCTTATAGTTTTCAGGGTATAGGTCTTTCACTTCCTTGGTTAGGTCTATTCTTAGGTATTTTATTCTTTTTGATGCTATTGTGAATGGAATTGTCTTCCTGATTTCTATTTATATTAGTTTATTGTTAGTGTATAGGAAAGCCACAGATATCTGTGTGTTATTTTTGTATCCTGCAACTTTGCTGAATTCCAATATTAGCTCTAGTAGTTTCAGAGTGGAATCTTTAGGGTTTTTATGTACAATATCATTTCATCTGCAAATAGTGACAGTTTTAACTCTTCTTTACAAATCTGGATTCATTGTATTTCTTTGTTTTGTCTAATTGCCGTGGCTAGGACCTCCAGTACTATGTTGAATAACAGTGGGGACAGTGGGCATCCCTGTATGGTTCCCAATCACAGAGGAAAAGCTTTCAGCTTCTCGCTGTTCAGTATGATGTTGGCTGTGGGTTTATCATATATGGCCTTTATTATGTTGAGGTACTTGCGCTCTATACCCATTTTGTTGAGAGTTTTTATCATGAATGGATGTTGAATTTTATCGAATGCTTTTTTAGCATCTATGGAGATGATCATGTGCTTTTTGTTGATGTGCTGGATGATGTTGATGGATTCTCCAATGTTGTACCATCCTTGCATCCCTGGGATGAATCTCACTTGGTCGTGGTGTACAATACTTTTGATGTATTTTTGAATTCAGTTTGCAAATATTTTGTTGAGTATTTTTGCATCTACATTCATCAGGGATATTTGTCTGCAGTTTTCTTTTTTGGTGGGGTCTTTGCCTGGTTTTGGTATTAGGGTGATGTTGGCTTCATAGAATGAGTTTGGGAGTATTCCCTCCTCTTCTGTTTTTGGAAAACTTCAAGGAGAATGGGTGTTATGTCTTCTCTGTATGTCTGATAAAATTCCGAGGTAAATCCATCTGGCCCGGGGGTTTTGTTCTTGGGTAGTTTTTTGATTACCGATTCAATTTCGTTGCTGGTGATTGGTCTGTTTAGATTTTCTGTTTCTTTCTGGGTCAGTCTTGGAAGGTTGTATTTTTCTAGGAAGTTGTCCATTTCTCCTAGGTTTCCCCACTTGTTAGCATATAGGTTTTCATACTACTCTCTAATAATTCTTTGTATTTCTTTGGGTCCGTCATGATTTTTCCTTTCTCGTTTCTGATACTGTTGATTTGTGTTGACTCTCTTTTCCTCTTAATAAGTCTGGCTAGAGGCTTATCTATTTTGTTTATTTTCTCAAAGAACCAGCTCTTGGTTTCATTGATTTTTGCTATTGTTTTATTCTTCTCAATTTTATTTATTTCTTCTCTGATCTTTGTTGTGTTCCTCCTTCTTCTGACCTTAGGCCTCATTTGTTCTTCTTTTTCCAATTTCGATAGTTGTGACATTAGACCATTCATTTGGGATTGTTCTTCCTTCTTTAAATATGCCTGGATTGCTATATACTTTCCTCTTAAGACTGCTTTTGCTGTATCCCACAGTAGTTGGGGCTTTGTGTTGTTGTTGTCGTTTGTTTCCATATATTGCTGGATCTCCATTTTGATTTGGTCATTGATCCATTGATTATTTAGGAGCGTGTTGTTGAGCCTCCATGTATTTGTGAGCCTTTTTGCTTTCTTTGTACAGTTTATTTCTAGTTTTATTCCTTTGTGGTCTGAAAAGTTGTTTGGTAGGATTTCAATCTTTTGGAATTTACTGAGGCTCTTTTTGTGACCTTGTATGTGGTCTATTCTGGAGAATGTTCCATGTGCACTTGAGAAGAATGTGTATCCTGTTGCTTTTGGATGTAGAGTTCTGTAGATGTCTATTAGGTCCATCTGTTCTAGTTTGTTGTTCAGTGCCTCTGTGTCCTTACTTATTTTCTGTCTGGTGAATCTGTCCTTTGGAGTGAGTGGTGTGTTGAAATCTCCTAAAATAAATTCATTGCATTGTATTTCCTCCTTTAATTCTGTTCGTATTCGTTTCACATATGTTGGTGCCCCCGTATTGGGTGCATATATATTTATAATGATTGTATATACTTGTTGGATTGGCCCCTTATCATTATATAATGTCCTTCTTTATCTCTTTTGACTTTCTTTGCTTTGATGTCTATTTTGTCTGATTCTAGTACTGCAACACCTGCGTTTTTCTCCTTGTTGTTTGTGTGAAATATCTTTTTCCATCACTTGACTTTAGTCTGTGCATGTGTTTTTGTTTGAGGTGAGTCTCTTGTAAGCAGCATATAGATGGGTCTTGCTTTTTTATCCATTCTAATACTCTGTGTCTTTTGATTGGTTCATTCAGTCCATTTACATTTAGCGTGATTATTGAAAGATATGTACTTATTGCCATTTCAGGCTTTAGGTTTGTGGTTAACAAACGTTCAAGGTTAGCTTCTTTACTATCTTTTTTTTCCGTATCATTAATCTACAATTACAGAAAGAACATTATGTTAACTAGGTTCCACCCTTCATCAAGTCCCCCACACATACCCCTTCACAGTCACAGTCCATCTGCCTAGTAAGATGCTGTAAAATCACTACTTGTATTCTCTGTGTTGTGCAGCCATCCCCGTGCCCCCCATGCACTATACATGCTAATTGTAATGCCCTCTTTCTTTTTCCCCACCCTTATCCCACCCTTCCCACCCATCGTCCAGAGTCCCTTTCCCGTTGGTAACTATTAGTCCATTCTTGGGTTCTGTGATTCTGCTGCTGTTTTGTTCCTTCAGTTTTCCTTTGTTCTTATACTCCACATATATGTGAAATCATTTGGTACTTGTCCTTCTCTGCTTGGCTTACTTCACTGAGCATAACACCCTCTAGCTGCATCTATGTTGTTGCAAAAGGTAGGATCTGTTTTTTTCATACAGCTGTGTAATATTCCATTGTGTATATGTACAACATCTTCTTTATACATTCATCTAATGATGTACATTTAGGTTGCTTCCATATCTTGGCTATTGTAAACAGTGCAGCGATAAACATACTGGTGCATCTGTCTTTTTCAAACTGGAGTGCTGCATTCTTAGGGTAAATTCCTAGAAGTGGAATTCCTGGGTCAAATGGTATTTCTATTTTCAGCATTCTGAGGAACCTCCGTACTGTTTTCCACAATGGTTGAACTAGTTTACATGCCCACCAGCAGTGAAGGAGGGTTCCCTTTTCTCCACAACCTTGCCAACATTTGTTGTTGTTTGTCTTTTCGATGATGGAGATCCTTCCTGGTGTGAGGTGGTATCTCATTGTGTTTTTAATTTGCATTTCTCTGCTCATTACCGATTTGGACCATCTTTTCATGTGCCTGTTGGCCATGTGGATTTCTTCTTTAGAGAACTGTCTATTCACCTCCTCTGCCCATTTTTTAATTGGATTATTTGCTTTTTGTTTGTTGAGGCATGTGAGCTCTTTATTTTTTGGATGTCAATCCTTTATCAGATCTGTCATTTATAAATATGTTCTCCCATACTATAGGATACCTTTTTGTTCTATTGATGGTGTCCTTCGCTGTACAGAAGCTTTTTAGCTTGATATAGTCCCACTTGTTCATTTTTGCCTTTGTTTCCCTTGCCTGGAAAGATATGTTCATGAAGAAGTCACTCATGTTTATGTCCATGAGATATTTGCCTATGTTTTTTTCTAAGAGTTTTATGGTTTCATGACTTACATTCAGGTCTTTGATCTATTTGGAGTTTACTTTTGTGTATGGGATTAGACAGTGGTCCAGTTTCATTCTCTTACATGTAGCTGTCCAGTTTTGCCAACAGCAGCTGTTGAAGAGGCTGTCATTTCCCCATTGTATGCCCATGGCCCCTTTATCAAATACTAATTGGCCATATATGTTTGGGTTAATGTCTGGAGTCTATTCTGTTCCACTGGTCTGTGGCTCTGTTCTTGTGCCAGTACCAAATTGTCTTGACTACTGTGGCTTTGTAGTAGAGTTTGAAGTTGGGGAGCGAGATCCCTCCCACTTTATTCTTCCTTCTCAGGATTGTGTTGGCTATTCGGGATCTTTGATGGTTCCATATGAATTTTTGAACTATTTGTTCCAGTTCATTGAAGAATGCTGTTGGTAATTTGGTAGGAATTTCATCGAATCTGTATATTGCTTTGGGCAGGATGGCCATTTTGACGATATTAATTTTTCCTAGCCAGGAGCATGGGATGAGTTTCCATTTGTTAATGACCTCTTTAATTTCTCTTAAGACTGTCTTGTAGTTTTCAGGGTATAGTTATTTCACTTCCTTGATTAGGTTTATTCCTAGGTATTTTATTCTTTTTGATGCTATTGTGAATGGAATTGTCTTCCTGATTTCTCTATTAGTTCATTGTTAGTGTATAGGAAAGCCACAGATTTCTTTGTGTTAATTTTGTATCCATAAACTTTGCTGAATTCTGATATTAGTTCTAGTAGTTTTGCAGTGGAGTCTTTAGGGTTTTTATGTACAATATCATGTCATCTGCAAATAGTGACAGTTTGACTTCTTCTTTACCAATCTGGATTCCTTCTATTTCTTTGTTTTGTCTGATTACCGTGGCTAGGGCCTCCAGTACCATGTTGAATAACAGTGGGGAGAGTGGGCATCCCTGTCTTGTTCCCAATCTCAGAGGAAAAGCTTTCAGCCTCTCGCTGTTCAGTATGATCTTAGCTGTGGGTTTATCATAGATGGCCTATATTATGTTGAGGTACTTGCCCTCTATACCCATTTTGTTGAGAGTTTTTATCATGAACGGAAGTTGAATTTTGTCGAATGCTTTTTCACCATCGATGGAGATGATAATGTGGTTTTTGTCCTTCTTTTTGTTGATGTGGTGGAATATGTTGATTTATTTTCGAATGTTGTACCATCCTTGCATTCCTGGGATGAATCCCACTTGGTCATGGTGTATGATCCTCTTGGTGTATTTTTGAATTCAGTTTGCAAATATTTCCTTGAGTATTTTTGCATCTACATTCATCAGGGATATTGGTCTGTAGTTCTCTTTTTTACTGGGGTCTTTGCCTGGTTTTGGTATTAGGGTGATGTTGGCTTCATAGAATGAGTTTGCGAGTATTCCCTCCTCTACTATTTTTTGGAAAACTTTAAGGAGAATGGGTATTATGTCTTCCCTGTATGTCTGATAAAATTCCGAGGTAAATCCATCTGGCCCGGGGGTTTTATTCTTTGGTAGTTTTTTTATTACTGCTTCAATTTCGTTGCTGGTAATTGGTCTGTTTAGATTTTCTGTTTCTTTCTGGGTCAGTCTTGGAAGGTTGTATTTTTCTAGGAAGTTGTCCATTTCTCCTAGGTTTCCCAGCTTGTTAGCATATAGGTTTTCATAGTATTCTCTAATAATTCTTTGTATTTCTGTGGGGTCCGTCATGATTTTTCCTTTCTCGTTTCTGATACTGTTGATTTGTGTTGACTCTCTTTTCTTCTTAGTAAGTCTGGCTAGAGGCTTATCTATTTGTTTATTTTCTTGAAGAACCAACTCTTGCTTTCATTGATTTTTGCTATTGTTTTATTCTTCTCAATTTTATTTATTTCTTCTCTGATCTTTATTATGTCCCACCTTCTGCTGACCTTAGGCCTCATTTGTTCTTTTTTTCCAATTTCGATAATTGTGACATTAGACCATTCATTTGGGATTGTTCTTCCTTTTTTAAATATGCATAGATTGCTATATACTTTCCTCTTAAGACTGCTTTTGCTGTGTCCCACAGAAGTTGGGGCTTTTTGTGGTTGTTGTCGTTTGTTTCCTTATATTGCTGGGTCTCCATTTTAATTTGGTCATTGATCCATTGACTATTTAGGAGCATGTTGTTAAGCCTCCATGTGTTTGTGAGCCTTTTTGCTTTCTTTGTACAATTTATTTCTAGTTTTGTGCCTTTGTGGTCTGAAAAGTTGGTTGGTAGGATTTCAATCTTTTGGAATTTACTGAGGTTCTTTTTGTCGCCTAGTATGTGGTCTATTCTGGAGAATGTTCCTTGTGCACTTGAGAAGAATGTGTATCCTGTTGCTTTTGGATGTAGAGTTCTGTAGATGTCTATTAGGTCCATCTGTTCTCGTGTGCTTTTCAGTGCCTCTGTGTTCTTACTTATTTTCTGTGTGGTGGATCTGTCCTTTGGAGTGAGTGGTGTGTTGAAGTCTCCCAAAATGAATGCATTGCATTCTATTTCCTCCTTTAATTCTGCTAGTATTTGTTTCACATATGATTGTGCTGCTGTATTGGGTGCATATATGTTTATAATGTTTATATCCTCTTGTTGGGCAGAGCCCTTTATCATTATGTTATGTCCTTCTTTATCTTTTTTAACTTTCTTTATTTTGAAGTCTATTTTGTGTGATACTAGTATTGCAACACCTGCTTTTTTCTCTCTGTTGTTTGCATGAAATATCTTTTTCCATCCCTTGAGTTTAAGTCTGTGCATGTCTTTGGGTTTGAGGTCAATCTCTTGTAAGCAGCATATGGATGGGTCTTGCTCTTTTATCCATTCTATTTCTCTGTGTCTTTTGATTGGTGCATTCAGTCCATTTACATTTAGGGTGATTATTGAAAGGTATGTACTTATTGCCATTGCAGGCTTTAAGTTTGTGGGTACAAAAGTTCAAGGTTACTTTCTTTACTATCTTACTGTCTAACTTAACTTGCTTATTGACCTATTATAAACACATTCTGATGATTCTTTATTTATCTCCCTTCTTATTCCTCCTCCTCCCTTCTTCATGTGTTGGGTGTTTTGTTCTGTGCTCTTTTTAGGAGTGCTCCCATCTATAGCAGTCCCTGTAAGATGCCCTATAGAGGTGGTTTGTGGGAGGCAAATTCCCTCAACTTTTACTTGTCTGGGAATTGTTTAATCCCTCCTTCATATTTAAATGACAATCATACTGGATACAGTATTCTTGGTTCGAGGCCCTTCTGTTTCATTGCATTAAGTATATCATGCCATTCTCTTCTGGCCTGTAAGGTTTCTGTTGAGAAGTCTGATGATAGCCTGATGGGTTTTCCTTTTTAGCTGACTTTTTTTTTCTCTGGCTGCCTTTAATACTCTTTCCTTGTCTTTGATCTGTGCCATTTTAATTATAGTGTGTCTTGGGGTTGCCCTCCTTGGATCCCTTGTCATGGGAGTCCTGTGTACCTCTGTGTTCAGAGAGGCCATTTCCTCCCCTAGTTTGGGGACGTTTTCAGCAATTATTTCTTCAAAGACACTTTCTATCCCTTTTTCTCTCTCTTCTTCTTCTGGCACCCTTTAATGCTGATATTGTTCTGTTTCGATCGGTCCCACAGTTCTCTTAATATTCTTTCATTCCTGGAGATCCTTTTATCTCTCTCTGCATCAGCTTCTCTGCATTCCTGTTCTCTGTTTTCTAGTCCATTAATGGTCTCTTGCATTTCGTCCATTCTGCTTTGAAGTCCTTCCAGAGATTGTTTTATTTCTGTATTCTCCCTCCTTAGTTCTTGCATATTTCTCTGCAAGTCCATCAGCATGGTTATAACTTTTGTTTTGAATTCTTTTTCAGGAAGATTGGTTAAATCTATCTCCCCAGGTTCCTTCTCAGGGGAAGATGTAGAAGATGTCAAGGATGTCTTGGTTAGTCTTGTCTGGATCAAACTTTTTTGTCTTTTCATGTTTATAGGTGCAGTGGTATGGTATTGACTCATCTGTCAGCTGGGGGAGCCAAGTCTTTTTCCACTTGCTCCTGGCCTTTCTTTACTAGGACAACTGCGACCCCTAGTGGCTTGTGTTGGGCAACTGTGTGTAGACTCGGTCCCTGTATCTTGCTCGGCAGGTATAGAGGAAGCTCCCTTGCTGTGGGCATGGCCAGCCTCAGGCTGCTACTATGGCGGGGCCCCAGTGGAGTAATGGATGGGGGGTGTTTGACTGTTTACCTCCTTGAGGGGTTTCAGAGCTGTTGTCCAGGGGATTAGTGCACCTGGACTTCCCTGGAATTTCCAGTCACTTGACTGTGACCTGGGATGCTTCCGTCCAGTTGTGGGGTCCTTGTCCCTTTAAGACTTTCAAAAAGCACTCGGTTTTCTTTGTCCCAGAGGCGCCGGCTGCGGTACCCGCTCACAGGTCTTACTGTCTTGCTTCCCTAGTTTCCAGCCCCCCACGCAGGCACTGTGTGTCTGCACTCTGTTGCAGATGGCTAGAGGTGGGTGTTTAGCAGTCCTGGGCTCCCTCTCCCTTCCCACTCCACCTCCTCTCCTCCCGCTGGGAGCTGGGGTGAGGGGCCTCGGGTCCTGCCAGGCTGTGGCTTGTATCTTACCCCTTTCACCATGCACTGGGTTCTCGCAGGTGCAGATGTAGTCTGGCTGTTGTCCTGTGTCTTCTGGTCTCTCTTTTAGAGATAGTTGTATTTTTTGTATTTTCAAAAATATATATGCTTTTGGGAGGAGATTCCAACTGTCCTACTCATGCTGCCATCTTTGCTCTGCCCTCCTCTTAGGTAGGTTTTTGATTACCAGTTCAACTTCATTGCTGGTAATTGGTCTGTTCAGATTTTCTGTTTCTTCCTTGGTCAGCCTCGGAAGGTTGTAGTTTTATAGAAAGTTTTCCATTTCTTCTAGGTTATCCAGTTTGTTAGCATTTAATTTTTCACAGTATTCTCTAATAATTCTTGGTATTTCTGTGGTGTCCATAGTGATTTTTCCTTTCTCATTTCTGATTCTGTTTATGTGAGTAGACTCCATTTTTTTCTTGATAAGTCTTGCTAGGGGTTTATCTATTTTGTTTATTTTCTTGAAGAACCAGCTCTTGCTTTCCTTGATTCTTTCTATTGTTTTATTCTTCTCAATTTTATTTTTTTATGCTCTTATCTTTATTATGTCCTGTCTTCTACTGACTTTGGGCCTCCTTTGTTGTCCTTTCTCTAGTTTCATTAATTGTCAGTTTAGACTGCTTATGTGGGATTGTTCTTCTTTCTTGAGTTAGGCCTGTATTGCAGTATACTTTCTTCTTAGCACAGCCTTGGCTGTGTCCCACAGATCTTGTAGTGTTGAATTATTGTAGTCATTTGTCTCCATATATTTCTTGATCTCTGTTTTTATTTGGTCATTGATCCATTAGTTATTTAGGAGCATGTTGTGAAGCCTCCATGTTTTTCTGGGATTTTTCATTTTCTTTGCATAATTTATTTCCAGTTTCATAGTTTTGTGATCTGAGAAACTGGTTGGTACAATTTCAATCTTTTTTAATTTACTGAGGCTCTTTTGGTGGCCTAGTATATGATCTCTTCTCGAAAATGTTCGATGTGCACTTGAGAAGAATGTGTATTCTGCTGCTTTTGGGTGTAGAGTTGTGTAGATGTCTATTAGGTCCATCTGTTCTAGGGTGTTGTTCAGTGCCTCTGTCTTCTTACTTATCTTCTGTCTGGTTGTTCTGTCCTTCAGAGTGAGTCGAGTGTTGAAGTCTCCTGGAATGAATGCATGGCATTCTATTTCCCCTTTTAATTCTGTTAGTATTTGTTTCACATATGTGGGTGCTCCTGTGTTGGGAGCATAGATATTTATAATGGTTATATCTTCTTGTTGGATTGACCCCTTAATCATTATGTAATGTCCTTCTTTGTCTCTTGTTACTTTCTGTGTTTTGAAGTCTATTTTGTCTGATACAAGTACTACCCCTTCTGCTTTTTTCTCTTTGTTAGTTGCATGAAATATCTTTTTCCATCCCTTCACTTTTAGTCTGTGTATGTCTTTGATTTTAAAGTGAGTCTCTTGCAGGCAGCATATAGATGGGTCATGTTTTTTTTATCCATTCAGTTACTCTATGTCTTTTGATTGGTGCATTCAGTCCATTTTCATTTATGGTGATTATCAATAGGCATGTACTTATTGCCACTGCAGGCTTTAGATTAGTGGTTAACAAAGGTTCAAGGTTAATTTCCTTACTATCTAAGAGTCTAACTTAACTCAAGATGCTGTTACAAACAAAATCTAAAGGTTCTTTTTGTTTTCTCCTCCTTTTTCTTCCTCCTCCATTCTTTATATATTAGGTAGATCATATTCTGTATTCTTTGTGTATCCCTTGATTGACTTTGCATATAGTTAATTTAATTTTGCATTTGCTTAGTAATTAGCTATTCTACTTTCTTTACTGTGGTTTTATTTCCTCTGGTGACAGCTATTCAACCTTAGCAACACTTCCATCAGTAGCAGTCCCTCCAAAATACACTCTAGAGATGGTTTGTGGGAGGTAAATTCTCTCAGCTTTTGCTTATCTGGAAATTGTTTAATCTGTCCTTCAAATTTAAATGATAATCTTGCCGGATAAAGTAATCTTGTTTCCAGGCCCTTCTGCTTCATTCCATTAAACGTATCATGCCACTCCCTTCTGGCCTGTAAAGTTTCTGCTGAGAAGTCTGATGTTAGCCTGATGGGTTTTCCTTTGTATGTGATCTTATTTCTCTCTTTGGCTGCTTTTAATAATGTCCTTATCCTTGATCTTTGCCAATTTTATTACTATATGTCTTGGTGTTGTCTTCTTTGGGTCCCTTATGTTGGGAGATCTGTGGATCTCCATGGCCTGAGCGACTATGTCCTTCCCAGATTGGGGAAGTTTTCAGCAACTACCGCCTCAAAGACACTTTCTATCCCTTTCTCTTTCTCTTCTTCTTCTGGTATCCCTATAATGCAAATATTGTTCCATTTGGATTGGTCACACAATTCTCTCAATATTCTTTCATTCTTAGAGATCCTTTTTTCTCCCTGTGCCTCAGCTTCTTTGTATTCCTCTTCTCTAGTTTCTATTTCATTTATTGTCTCCTCCATTGTATCCAACCTGCTTTTAATACCCTCCATCGAGCTCTTCAGTGATTGGATCTCTGATTTGAATTCACACCTGAGTTCTTGGATATCTTTCCATACCTCCATTAGCATGTTGATGATTTTTATTTGGACTCCCTTTCAAGAAGAGTCATAAGGTCCATATCATTTAAATCTTTCTCTGAAGTTATATTAATTTTACTCTGGACCAGGTTCCTTTGCCATTTCATATTTGCATATGGTGTCCTCTAGTGTCTAGAAAGTCTACTCTGGAGCTACTCAGCCCCTGAAGCAATGTTGGGGGTCGCAGGGGAGCGGTATTGGTGCCTGGGGGGAGGAAAGAGCTGTTTCCTGCTTCCCGGCTGCTGTACCTGTCTCCATTGCCTGAACCAGTGGGCTGAGCACACAGGTATAAGCTTTTGTCCCAGAGCAGCCGGATATGGATATCTGCTTTCCCCATGTGGCTGGAATCTCATTCTCTCCAGGAATTCTGCCTGTATTAGCTTTCCAACCCAGTAGTCATGTGAGTATCATGAAAGCACCATAAAATGTAGGTTTGTGCTCCCAGAGCAGATCTCCAGAGCTAGGTATTCAGCAGTCCCAGGCCTTCCATTCCCTCTGTGCTCAGTTTCTCTTCCTCCCGCCAGAGAGCTGGGGTGGGGGAAGGGCTTGGGTCCTGCTGGGCCACAGCTGTGGTACGTTACCACATTTGGTGAGGTCTGCTCTTTTCTCCAGTTGTATGCAGTCTGGCACCATCCTCTTTCCTGTTGTTCTCCCAGGATTAGTTGTGCCAACTATGTCTTCTAGTTGTATACAGTTTTAGGAGGAAGCCTCTGTCTCTCCTCTCACACTGCCATCTTTAATCCCTCTCTGTTTGGTACTTTCTTATATGTTGTATCTGTTTGATGAAGTTTTTACTGTTTTTACCCATTCTTCTCCAGCATAAGGTGAGCTTCTTCATGACCATTACTGGGAATTTTTCATCAGATGTATTACTTATCTCTGTTGCATTAAGGGTTTTTTGTGGGTGTTTCATCTTGTTCTTTTTTTTTTTGGAACATATTTCTCTGTTTCCTTATTTTGCTTGCCTCTCTGTTTGTTTCTATGTTAGGTGAAACAGCTGTATCTCCCAGTCTTGAAGGAGTGGTCTTGTGTAGGAGGTGAAACTTGTCATTCAACCTTGCCCTAGCTCTTGGTTGTCTCTCAAACCTTTGTAATTGTCTAAGCAGCCTGATTTATTTTTGATAGGTACCAGTTGCTGAATATGTGCCAAGACCTGTCAGTGTTCCAAAGGGGGGGATCTCAATCATCACTTTGTTTCAGGCTGATATGAAGGCAGACCCTTAGGCAATCACAAGCCCTATTGGCTTCCTGTCCAGGTGATCTAGAGGTGTCCCCTGGGTGACAGTTGCAAAAAATCAGGGCTCTATTCAAGTGTATAAGCTCCTTTCTGGGAGGTACTGGCAAGCTGTAGCAAGACCAAGGAAGAGTGCAAAGATGGTATCCCCCAGCCTATGTTCTCTGAAAGCACATCCTTAATCTCTAGATGTGTGAAAAAGCTTATAACTGCCCCTCAGACTCAAACTCCAGGACAAATAAATAGGCCTTTTTCATGGGAAGAATGGGCATGTGTCTGCTGTCTGTGCAGTTCCTTGGAGGTAGTAGCATACAAAGAATGGTCTGATTGTTTCAGTTCCACAGGGCCTAGAAACAAAAGTCCTTCAGGCCCCCAGAGCCAGGTCATCTGGGGCATCTCTGCATAGACTGTGCAGGCCTGCTATCTTTAAAGAGTAGCAGGAAAGCACAGTTCCAGTATGCTCCCGCTGGCTTTAGTGAGAAAGCTGGAGAGTGCTTGGCTGGGGTGTACCTGCTGGCTTTAAAGAGGCAGCATATCCTGGATATATTAATATTTATTAGTACAACTACAATGTTAACAAGTTTTAAACCTTTCCATTTAATTGTAGATGGCAACAGTATAATGACAACAGAGAGGTCAGCTGGGGAGGTTGGCATATAGCCTGTACAAAGCCCCAAAATATGGCAGCCCCTTTTCACAATCACATTAGTCCAAGACCTGAACATCAGGTTTATAGGACAAAAACTAGATGTTTTGTTTTTTGATCATTATGCCTAGAGTTGATCAGTTACTTAAAAACAGACTCACAAATAACCATACTCATGAGAGAATGAATGCAATATCATATGCCAATTTAGGTTACCATGACAAATGTAACTATCAAGTGGACCAGTTTTTCATATTCTCTACTTCCCTACATCAGGATGTATTTTAAAAAAGATCCCAGTCCTTTCTATGAGCAATATGATGTAGTAGGTACTGGGGACACAACAATGAATATGGAACAGCCCTTCCCCTCATGCTTCCTCTAGTCCAGGGATCAGTCATTTTTTTTCTGCAAAGGGACAAATAATAATTTTAAGCTTTTCAGTCGTACAGTTTCTGTCACAACTACTAAATTGTGTAACCGTAATGCAAAAACAGCCATGGGCAATACATAAATGAATAGGCATGGTTCTGTTCCAATAAACCTTTATTTATGGACACTGAAATTTGAGTTTCATGTTATTTTCACATATCATGAAATACTATTCTTCTATAGTTTTTTTCTCCAACCATTTAAAGATATATTTTAAAAATACACTCAGTTAGTAGGTTATATACCAAAACAGATGGTAGGGTAGATTTAGCCCATGGGCTACAGTTCACCAAACTTTGGCCTAGTCTAATGAAGAAGATAAATGTAGAAACAGATTATTTCAGTATAATGTGATAAAGGCTAGAGTTCTATGGGAGCCAGAGAAAAGCCACCTAACTCAACCCAATGCGTCAAAGAAAGTATCCTAGAAACAACAACCCCAGAGCTTAGTCTTAAAGAATGTAAATATGAAGACATTAACGAAGGGAAGAAAGGGAAGTGTGTGCTCCAAGTATAGAGAGTTAATAGTCGTTGATAAACAACAGGAAATTCTTGGGAAATGGTATTGCTCTACCATACAACACAAGTTGAGGAGAGCGATATGAAGTTGCAGGTATGGGTAGGGATGAAGATATAAAATGTCCTATATACCATGAATCTGGGTAATGAAGGCCACTGACAAGTGTTCAGCAGGGGCTTGAGATAATTGAATCTGTATTTTAGATTTATCTCTGTGGTAAGACTTTAGCAGACAGATCTGAGAGCTGAGAGCTACTAAAGTAGTCCAGGGGAGAGATGTAGAGGGTTTGAACTAGGGTATTAACAGTGGAAAGAAGATAAATTCTGGAAGTGTCTATAAGGTAAAATCAACATGGCTTAGTGAAGGAGAGCAAGGAGTAAAAAATGACTCAGGTTTCTCACTTGGATGGCTAGGTAGATGAAATTACCAACAACTGCTGTTGGAAGAAGAGAGAGTTTTATAAACTAGATAATGAATTCAGATTTATTTACATTTCAATTTTCTGTTAGGTTCTCCTGTAGAGATTTTTACCAGGCTGCTGTACATATAAATTCTGGGGAGAGATTAGAACTAGAGATAGTCATAAGCATAAAGGTGGTAGTTAAAACCATGAAGGAATGTAGTAGCTTAGATTAAATGAGTAGAGTAAGGAGAGTCAGAGGCCATGGTGATTAAAAGGAGAATAATAGAGTAGGAGAAAATGATATTTAGGCTTTGATGATATTGAAGAGCAGCTGTAAAGAGAATGGGGTATGAGAAAGCTAGGAGAAGACATTGTCATCAGAGAGCTGAATTTAGTCTTTCTCAACTGATTAATGAGAATTAAGCCCTAATGCCTCAAGGCAGTAGTTCTCAAGCTATAAGCTTTTTACCTGGAAAGCTTGTTAAAACACATTGCTGGGCACAACCCCCAGAGTTTTGACTCAGGTCAATGATAGTACCCTATCATTTGCATTTTTAACAGTTCCTAAGTATGCTCACCAGTGAGACCCACAGCTCCAAAGGATTCATTGCATATAATGAATTAACTTCTCTCTTATGCATCTAGAATGCTCCCAGCTATGCAGCGTCCTTGGGAAAACTGAGATAATAGTCACTCAACTTATTTTCTTTGTTCTGTGATTCAGATAATGAATCTTGTCAGAGAAAGACTGGAAGGTGTCAGGGGTCCATGAGAGCAGGGAACATACCTACGTTATTTATGACTGAATCACCAAACTTAAGCATAGTTTGGATATTCAATAAATATTTATTGACTGAAAGGTTAGCAAGGTCCAAGGTACAGTTGAGGTAGTGAGCTGATGAAGGGTTTATCACTGAAGTTAAGATAAAGCACCCATAGGACTAAGTTTGTGATTTTCTACAAGGACAACGAAAATTTTGCTATGACAGCAGGAATTGAGGTAGAGAAGATGAAGGAGAAGCATGTGCCAAAGTATAAAACAGAGGTGGGAGAATGACATGGAGGCTGATAGATAACATTGGTAAGGAAATAAAAAAAATAAAAACTGTATGTTTGAATTTCAAAAGTGAAGGGATTTTGCATGAGGGTGGAGGAATAATGATTTGGAGGCTGTCAGTGTAGAACATGCCTAAACCAGGGCAAATGGACATACTATCCATTAAATTGTATCTTACTTTTTATTTTATCATTTAACACAATGCCCTAAGACTTTACCTATACTATCAAAAATTACTTGCACATATATTCTCTCTATAAAGTTCTGAAATTTTCATCATATATATCCCCTTTCTTTCATACACATTTCTTCTTAAGGTCATTCCTAAGAATTTTATGTGTTTGGTTGCTATTGTGAATGGATATATTTCTCCTTATAGCTCCTAATTGGTTATTGTAGTCTATTGTTAATTTTAAATTAAATTTGTGCTTCTCTGAACTGGTTGTAACACCTTACAATTTCCTTATGCATTAGTTAAATACAATCTTTAGTATATTTGTTTTATATCATTATAAGTTACTTTTTTAAAAAGTTATCTTTTAATACTTGTAAGTAATAGTCATTATCCAATATTATTAAAGTAAATTTGATAGAATTTCATTTATAGGTTTTGCATCTAAGTTCACAAACTGAGTATCCTTTTTTTTTTTTTTGTAGATAATTATTTTTTATTGAAGGGTAGTTGACACACAGTATTACATTACATTAGTTTCAGGTGTAAAACATAGTGATTCAACATTTATATACATGATAATTCTAGGTACCAGCTATCACCATACCAAGTTGTTACAATATTTTGACTATATTCCTTATGCTATACATTACATCCCGGTTAATTATTTATTTTACAATTGGAAGTGTGTATTTTTTTTTTTTGTGAGGGAATCTCTCATATTTATTGATCAAATGGTTGTTAACAACAATAAAATTCTGTATAGGGGAGTCAATGCTCAATGCACAATCATTAACCCACCCCAAGACTAATTTTCGTCACTCTCCAATCTTCTGAGGCATAACAAACAAGTTCTTACATGGAGAACAAATTCTTACATAATGAATAAGTTACATGGTGAACAGTACAAGGGCAGTCATTACAGAAACTTTCGGTTTTGCTCATGCATTATGAACTACAAACAGTCAGGTCAAATATGAATACTCATTTGATTTTTATACTTGATTTATATGTGAATACCACATTTTTCTTTTTATTATTATTATTTTTAATAAAATGCTGAAGTGGTAGGTAGATACAAGATAAAGGTAGAAAACATAGTTTAGTGTTGTAAGAGAGCAAATGTAGATGATCAGGTGTGTGCCTGTAGACTATGTGTTAATCCAAGCTAGACAAGGGCAATAAAACATCCACATATGCAGAAGATTTCTCTCAGAACAGGGGGGGTGAGGTTCTAAGCCTCACCTCTGTTGATCCCCAATTTCTCACCTGATGGCCCCCCTGCAACTGTGCCTGTCTTAGGTTGTTCCTCCCTTGAGGAATCTTACACGTCTCTGGCTAACCAGTCATCTTCTGGGGCCATACAGGGAAATGTAAAGTTGGTAAGTGAGAGAGAAGCCTTATTGTTGGAAATGGTTAGCTTTTTATTCCTTGGCATATTTATCCCCTGTAGCTTCTATGACCAGCATTTGTCTTGAGGTATCTTTACCACTTGGAAGAATTATGATACTCGGTAAATTTGATATGAGGCACGAATTCTATTTAAGGGTTGTAATAAGGAAGGAAGAAGAAAAGCTATAGAAGTAGCAGGCGGAAGAAAACATGGGAAGATTGATTATTTCTTTGACCTATCTTCTTGTAAGTAACTTCAGCATGTATAGGTTTTAAGCTACTACTTAAATTGCACACACACATTAACATAATAGGAGTATAGTTACATAATAAAAGCATACCTGTAATTACCAGCCATCTCCAGTGAAACCAAGAAAACCAGTTAGGCAACTTAGGCATTTGTGAAAACTTATCTATGATATGGTGGATATTGTCCAACTGAACTTGAACAGTCTGAGAGAAATCAGACAAATTAAAACAACCCATTCCTGGGGAATGTTCACATCCCTTATGTTCTTTTAACAGTAAATAGTCTGTAGTTGTAAGACTTTGGAGCGCTACAATTTGCACTTCTCCTAATTCTTGGTTGAGTTCCAACAGTATAGATCCAGTCAAATTTGTTGTTTTACTGTATGCACAGGCCAGCTTAGATATCTCCTTCTTCATTCCCATGGCAAGTCCAGGAATTGGTGGGATGAGTGCATCTACAGCTGTAGCACTGCGTGGATCTTTGTTGGGGTTTTTTGATGATCAACTTCTGGCATGAGTCTTCCAGAGAGTGCTGATGTTGGAAGTTCTTTTTCATATTGTATCTTAGTTCATTTTTGGGGTAGCCCAATTAGGCTTTGATCCTCTGAATAAACACAAACAGACCCTTTGCCTACACTTTTATATGCCCTTTATACCCCTTGTGTAGAACTCATAGGAGGTTACCACATAGGAACTGCTTTTTTTTTTTTTGGTATCAATAATCTACACTTACATGATGAATATTATGTTTACTAGGCTCTCCCCTATGCCAGGTCACCCCTATAAACCCCTTTACAGTCACTGTCCATCAGCATAGCAAAATGTTGTAGAATCACTACTTGCCTTCTCTGTGTTATACAGCCCTCCCTTTTCTCCCACCACCCCATGCATGCTAATCTTAATACCCCACTACTTCTCCACCCACTTGTCTATCCCAACCCATCGATCCTCCCCAGTCCCTTTCCCTTTGTACCTGTTAGTCCATTCTTGAGTTCTGTGATTCTGCTGCTGTTTTGTTCCTTCAGTTTTTCCTTTGTTCTTATATTCCACAGATAAGTGAAATCATTTGGTATTTCTCCTTCTCCGCTTGGCTTGTTTCACTGAGCATAATACCGTCCAGCTCCATCCATGTTGCTGCAAATGGTAGAATTTGCCCTTTTCTTATGGCTGAGTAGTATTCCATTGTGTATATGTACCACATCTTCTTTATCCATTCATCTATCGATGGACATTTAGGTTGCTTCCAATTCTTGGCTATTGTAAATAGTGCTGCAATAAACATAGGGGTGCATCTGTCTTTCTCAAACTTGATTGCTGCGTTCTTAGGGTAAATTCCTAGGAGTGCAATTCCTGGGTCAAATGGCAAGTCTGTTTTGAGCATTTTGATGTACCTCCATACTGCTTTCCACAATGGTTGAACTAACTTACATTCCCACCAGCAGTGTAGGAGGGTTCCCCTTTCTCCACAGCCTCACCAACATTTGTTGTTGTTTGTCTTTTGGATGGCAGCCATCCTTACTGGTGTGAGGTGATACCTCATTGTAGTTTTAATTTGCATTTCTCTGATAATTAGCGATGTGGAGCATCTTTTCATGTGTCTGTTGGCCATCTGTATTTCTTTTTTGGAGAAATGTCTGTTCAGTTCCTCTGCCCATTTTTTAATTGGGTTATTTGTTTTTTGTTTGTTGAGGCGTGTGAGCTCTTTATATATTCTGGACGTCAAGCCTTTATCAGATGTGTCATTTTCAAATATATTCTCCCATACTGTAGGGTTCCTTTTTGTTCTATTGATGGTGTCTTTTGCTGTACAGAAGCTTTTCAGCTTAATATAGTCCCATTTATTCATTTTTGCTATTGTTTTCCTTGCCCGGGGAGATATGTTCAAGAAGAGGTCACTCATGTTTATGTCTAAGAGGTTTTTGCCTATGTTTTCTTCCAAGAGTTTAATGGTTTCATAACTTACATTCAGGTCTTTGATCCATTTTGAGTTTACTTTTGTATATGGGGTTAGACGATGGTCCAGTTTCATTCTCCTACATGTAGCTGTCCAGTTTTGCCATCACCACCTGTTGAAGAGACTGTCATTTCGCCATTGTATGTCCATGGCTCCTTTATCAAATATTAATTGACCATATATGTCTGGGTTAATGTCTGGATTCTCTAGTCTGTTCCATTGGTCTGTGGCTCTGCTCTTGTGCCAGTACCAAATTGTCTTGATTACTATGGCTTTATAGTAGAGCTTGAAGTTGGGGAGTGAGATCCCCCCTACTTTATTCTTCTTTCTCAGGATTGCTTTGGCTATTCGGGGTCTTTGGTGTTTCCATATGAATTTTTGAATTATTTGTTCCAGTTCATTGAAGAATGTTGCTGGTAGTTTCATAGGGATTGCATCAAATCTGTATATTGCTTTGGGCAGGATGGCCATTTTGACGATATTAATTCTTCCTAGCCACGAGCATGGGATGAGTTTCCATCTGTTAGTGTCCCCTTTAATTTCTCTTCAAAGTGACTTGTAGTTTTCAGAGTATAAGTCTTTCACTTCTTTGGTTAGGTTTATTCCTAGGTATTTTATTTTTTTGATGCAATTGTGAATGGAGTTGTCTTCCTGATTTCTCTTTCTGTTGGTTCATTGTTAGTATATGGGAAAGCCACAGATTCCTGTGTGTTGGTTTTGTATCCTGCAAATTTGCTGTATTCCGATATCAGTTCTAGTAGTTTTGGGGTGGAGTCTTTAGGGTTTTTTATGTACAGTATCATGTCATCTGCAAATAGTGACAGTTGAACTTCTTCTTTACCAATCTCGACTCCTTGTATTTTCTTGTTTTGTCTGATTGCTGTGGCTAGGACCTCCAGTACTCTGTTAAATAACAGCGGGGAGAGTGGGCATCCGTGTCTAGTTCCCGATTGCAGAGGAAATCCATTCAGATTCTTGCTGTTCAATATAATGTTGGCTGTGGGTTTATCATAGATGGCCATTATTATGTTGAGGTACTTGCCCTCTATTCCCATTTTGCTGAGAGTTTTTATCATGAATGGATGTTGAACTTTGTCAAATGCTTTTTCAGCATCTATGGAGATGATCCTGTGGTTTTTGTCTTTCTTTTTGTTGATGTGGTGGATGATGTTGATGGACTTTCGAATGTTGTACCATCCTTGCATCCCTGGGATGAATCCCACTTGGTCATGGTGTACGATCCTTTTGATGTATTTTTGAATTCGGTGTGCTAATATTTTGTTGAGTATTTTTGCATCTACGTTCATCAGGGATATTGGTCTGTAGTTTTCTATTTTGGTGGGGTCTTTGCCTGGTTTTGGTATTAGGGTGATCTTAGCTTCATAGAATGAGTTTGGGAGTATTCCCTCCTCCTCTATTTTTTGGAAAACTTTAAGGAGAATGGGTATTATGTCTTCTCTGTATGTCTGATAAAATTCCGAGGTAAATCCATCTGGCCCGGGGGTTTTATTCTTTGGTAGTTTTTTTATTACTGCTTCAATTTCGTTGCTGGTAATTGGTCTGTTTAGATTTTCTGTTTCTTTCTGGGTCAGTCTTGGAAGGTTGTATTTTTCTAGGAAGTTGTCCATTTCTCCTAGGTTTCCCAGCTTGTTAGCATATAGGTTTTCATAGTATTCTCTAATAATTCTTTGTATGTCTGTGGGGTCCGTCGTGATTTTTCCTTTTTCGTTTCTGATACTGTTGATTTGTGTTGACTCTCTTTTCTTTTTAGTAAGTCTGGCTAGAGGCTTATCTATTTGTTTATTTTCTTGAAGAACCAACTCTTGCTTTCATTGATTTTTGCTATTGTTTTATTCTTCTCAATTTTATTTATTTCTTCTCTGATCTTTATTATGTCCCTCCTTCTGCTGACCTTAGGCCTCATTTGTTCTTCTTTTTCCAATTTCGATAATTGTGACATTAGACCATTCATTTGGGATTGTTCTTCCTTTTTTAAATATGCTTGGATTGCTATATACTTTCCTCTTAAGACTGCTTTTGCTGTGTCCCACAGAAGTTGGGTCTTAGTGTTGTTGTTGTCATTTGTTTCCATATATTGCTGGATCTCCATTTTGATTTGGTCATTGATCCATTGATTATTTAGGAGCGTGTTGTTAAGCCTCCATGTGTTTGTGAGCCTCTTTGCTTTCTTTGTACAGTTTATTTCTAGTTTTATGTCTTTGCGGTCTGAAAAGTTGGTTGGTAGGATTTCAAACTTTTGGAATTTTCTGAGGCTCTTTTTATGGTCTAGTATTTGGTCTATTCTGGAGAATGTTCCATGTGCACTTGAGAAGAATGTATATCCTGTTGCTTTTGGATGTAGAGTTCTATAGGTTTCTATTAAGTCCATCTGCTCTACTGTGTTGTTCAGTGCTTCCGTGTCCTTACTTATTTTCTGCCCGGTGGATCTATCCTTTGGGGTGAGTGGTGTGTTGAAGTCTCCTAGAATGAATGCATTGCAGTCTATTTCCCCCTTTAGTTCTGTTAGTATTTGTTTCACATATGCTGTTGCTCCTGTGTTGGGTGCATATATATTTAGAATGGTTATATCCTCTTGTTGGACTGAGCCATTTATCATTATGTAGTGTCCTTCTTTATCTCTTGTTACTTTCTTTGGTCTGAAGTCTATTTTCTCTGATATTAGTACTTTAACCCCTGCTTTCTTCTCGCTGTTGTTTGCTTGAAATATGTTTTTCCATCCCTTGACGTTTAGTCTGTACATGTCTTTGGGTTTGAGGTGAGTTTCTTGTAAGCAGCATACAGATGGGTCTTGCTTTTTTATCCATTCTGTTACTCTGTGTCTTTTGATTGGTGCATTCAGCCCATTAACATTTAGGGTGAATATTTAAAGATATGTACTTATTGCCATTGCAGCCTTTAAATTCGTGGTTACCAAAGGTTCAAGGTTAGCCTCTTTAGTATCTTACTGCCTAGTTTAGCTTGCTTATTGAGCTGTTATATACACTGTCTGGAGATTCTTTTCTTCTCTCCCTTCTTGTTCCTCCTACTCGATTCTTCATATGTTGGGTGTTTTGTGCTGTGCTCTTTCTAGGAGTGCTCCCATCTAGAGCAGTCCCTGTAAGAAGTTGGGTAGAGGTGGTTTGTGGGACTCAAATTCCCTCAGCTTTTGTTTGTCTGGGAATTGTTTAATCCCACCATCATATTTGAATGATAGTCGTGCTGGATACAGTATCCTTGGTTCAAGGCCCTTCTGTTTCATTGTATTAAATATATCATGCCATTCTCTTCTGGCCTGTAGGGTTTCTGTCGAGAAGTCTGATGTTAGCCTGATGGGTTTTCCTTTATAGGTGACCTTTTTCTCTCTAGCTGCCTTTAACACTCTTTCCTTGTCCTTGATCTTTGCCATTTTAATTATTATGTGTCTTGGTGTTGTCCTCCTTGGATCCTTTCTGTTGGGGGTTCTGTGTATTTCCGTGGTCTGTTCGATTATTTCCTCCCCCAGTTTGGGGAAGTTTTCAGCAATTATTTTTTCTAAGATACTTTCCATCTCTTTTCCTCTCTCTTCTTCTTCTGGAACCCCTGTAATATGGATATTGTTCCTTTTGGATTGGTCACACAGTTCTCTTAATATTGTTTCATTCCTGGAGATCCTTTTATCTCTCTCTATGTCAGCTTCTATGCGTGCCTGTTCTCTGGTTTCAATTCCATCAATGGCCTCTTGCATCCTATCCATTCTGCTTATAAACCCTTCCAGAGTTTGTTTCATTTCTGTGATCTCCTTTCTGGCATCTGTGATCTCCCTCCAGACTTCATCCCATTTCTCTTGCGTATTTCTCTGCATCTCTGTCAGCATGTTTATGATTCTTATTTTGAATTCTTTGTCAGGAAGACTGGTTAGGTCTGTCTCCTTCTCTGGTGTTGTCTCTGTGATATTTGTCTGCCTGTAGCTTTGCCTTTTCATGGTGATAGGAATCGTTTGCAGAGCTGGGAAGAGTGACGGCTGGAAGAACTTCCCTTCTTGTTGGTTTGTGGCCCTCCTCTCCTGGGAGAACAGCGACCTCTAGTGGCTTGTGCTGGCCAGCTGCGCGCAGACAGGGTTTCTGCTTCCTGCCCGGCTGCTATGGAGTTTATGTCCGCTGTTGCTGTGCGTGTGGCCTGGCTCGGGCAGCTGCTCTAAAGTGGTGGAGTCACATTGGAGGGGGAGCGGCTGGGAGGCTATTTATCTCTGTAAGGCACCTCCCTGCTCCCTGCAGCCCAGGGGTTAGGGTGCCCAGAGATCCCCAGATTCCCTACCTCTGGATTAAGTGTCCCGCCCTGCCCCTTTAAGACTTCCAAAAAGCACCCACCAAAACAAAACAACGACCACAAAAAAAAAAAAAATTTTTTAATTAAAAAAAAAAAAAAAAGGTGGCCGCTCGTTTTACTTTATTCTCTGGCGCGAGCCTCAGGCATCTGCTCACCGTTCTTGCTGCCCTGTTTCCCTAGTATCTAGGGCCCCCTGCGCACACACTGTGTCTGCACTCTGGCCTGGATGGCTGGGGCTGGGTGTTTGGCAGTCCTGGGCTCCGTCTCCCTCCCACTCTGCCTATTCTTCTCCTGCCAGGAGTTGGGGGGATGGGTGCTCAGCTCCTGCCAGGCCGAGACTTGTATCTTACCCCCTTTGTGGCACTGGGTTCTCTCAGGTGCGGATGTGGTCTGGATATTTTCCTGTGTCCTCTGGTCTTTTTTCTAGGAAGAGTTGTCTTTGTTATATTTTCATAGATATATGTGTTTTGGGGAGGAGATTTCCGCTGCTCTACTCACGCCACCATCTTTCCTACGTCCTCCTGAGTATTCTTTTTGGAGGAGTAAATTCTTTTATGTCAAATGTTACGAGCAGAGTGATGCTTTCTTCAAAAATAACCTGAATAACTGCAAGATTTTCAATTAACTTGACTATTCCTAGAAAGTTTGAAGGAACTCACAAATTGAAACATCTGGCCTAAAGTATTTCTGGAAGTTTCTCTTTAATAATTGTTTTCAATGCTTCTACAGTTTACAGATCCATTTAGTTTTTAACTTCTCAGTAATGCTTAGCATTTAACATTTTGTTAATTATTTTAAATTTCTCTGAGCTTTTCAAATTTATTAAGATACAATTATAGCAGTATCCTATAATTAAGAAACCTTCTTTGTATTTGTTTTATATTCCATTTATCACATATATTTTATTTATAATTCATCTTTGTTTTCTTGATTAAATTTGCTAGAGGCTCATATACTTAATTCATCCCCCCATACAAAACCTATCCCTTGGCTTTATATTACATTGGATTCTTAGTCATGTAATTTCATTCCTCATTTTCAATAATGAAATATTTAAGGTTACAACTTTATTTCTGAATATTGGTTTCAAAATTTTGGTAAGTCGTGATATCATTTTTGTTATTTTTTTTAGTCTGCTAGTGTTTCTTTGGGATAATACTTGCATATAAATGTGTTCTGAAATAGTCAAGCAGTTGAAGACATTGGTTTAAATTTGTTTTAAAATTTGTAGAAGTTTTACATTATCACCATAGAACAGGGCAAGTATGATTTCTACTTGTAAAAGTTTGCAAAGCTTTTCTTCGTGACATACCATAAATTTTTTAAAGTTCTCTGAATATTTGAAAATATTCACTGTCTATAACATACATTTTTTGATATTTATTAGTTTTGATGATCATGTTTTTCAAATAGTCTAAGCTTTATATATATATATATATATATATATATATATATATATATATGGTCTACTATAACTGTCATAGTTAAATTACATGAAAGTTTCCCATATAGGAATTTCTATAACTTTTCTGCTTTTATTGCAAGCAGTTTTTTCTTTACATATTTGGATGCCATTTTTTAAATAAAAAATTGTTTCACATTATTAAACCTACCGGGTCTAGATTGGAACTCATTTTAACGTGAACAGACGATCTTACTATTGTTTGGGAGCTTTGTAAGTGTTGGCAGCTAGTTTCAACATGTGGCTTATTAGAAGGAATGGAATGTTGGGATTTACAGGGTACTCTGAGAGAGAGCTCTCCTGGGGAAACTGCTTTGCCAGAAAGACAATACTTTGATAATAAAAATATAAACTTGTTCTAACACCTTCCTTCATGACAATAATTAAAAAAATTGTTTCAGTTCATGAATATGATATCCTCAAAATAGTTTATATCTTCTATCAATATAAAATGAATCTTTTGGTGTCAACATGATTGTAAGATTATTGTTCCAGTTTATTTTTCTTCAAATAGGTAAGTGACATGATCAGATGTCTTATTTGGAGAACAAATTGACTGAAAGGGGGTGAGAGCAAAAGGTGAGAAGCCAGTGAGAAGTCTCTTACAATAATACAGGTAAGATATCATGAGTGCTTGTATTAAGACAAAGGTTCCTGAGATGTTTTTAGCAAATAGAATCATTCAGACTTGGAATTACTTGGATTGGAGGGAGTTGGGGCAAGCAAGAAAGTTGAAAGTAACACCTAGATTTCTGACTTAGTTGACCATTATCTAAAAGGCAATATAGGAGGAAGAGCTGGGCTAGCTTTTCAATGTAGGCCATTTTCTAAAGTTCCTTCTGTTTATATTTTATAGTCATCTCAAAGGGCTGAAGCTTAGACCTAAAGCTCAGTGTTGAATTTTTGTCAGTTGATTGTTTAGTCAAACCAATCTTTCTATTAAACACTAGGTTAAATACTACATTTTATCAGAGACATCACATTTATTTTATGTGCTAAGAGCTCTTTCATAAATTTGAGGAATAATATAGACTAAGAAAGAGGGAATAAATGTTCTATACCATCCCCAGGGTAGTCCAAAGTGAGTGTTAGGTTTTCCACAAGAGGGGAGCATCACCCAATAAATTATGTCATTGACAGCCTCCTCCAATAGGGGCTGAGAGGGGAAGGTTGAAGGGTAAACGATGTAGGTTCAAGGAAGCCACAGGACTTGCAACACCATGAAAAGCAAAGGGCTCTAGTATCTCCAAGGCCATAATTTTAGCCACTCATAAGTGACTGGTAACAGCAGATGTTGCTACAGCAGGGAGAAAGAGCATAGAGCTCTCACCAAGGGAGGATGACTGGGTAATATACCTGAAACCCTGGTTTATGACTGGCTCAGAAGCCAGCAGGGATAGTGTCTATATTCCCTCCAAGTGTTACTTTCTCTGTATAACCAGTATTTCACAGGGACCTTTATTTCATGTTCAGATATCTGTCACCCCTAATGGTTTCCCTGTAAATCATGTTAGCCGAATGTTGGGCTTTAAAGCACACTATAATTCTGAATTCTCCTTTTTAAATAATGTTTGCTATTCTGATTATGCTCCTTTAATATCCTAGGGAAAGGAATAGGACTGAAATTCATTGAGAACCCATTATGTGAAAGGCATTTTACATAAACTGCCTCATTTAATTACCACAATAGTACCATTATGTAGGAAGTATTGTTTCCCATGTAACAGAACTAAGAAGTAGCATACATGGGTCTGACTCCAAAACAAAAACTCTTCCCAATTCACCAAGCTACCCCTCTGAGAAGCCTTATTTAAAACCTAAATCATGACTGAGTCAGTGACAATGTGTCTATTATATAAGGCATTACTTAACATGTCACCTCCTACCCAGGGACATGGCAGGCATAGCTTAATCTTAGATACCAGAAGGTAATATAATAAATCCATGGTATCCTATACAGCTTCATCCTTACTAACTCAAATCCCTTTTCCCCTAAATATTCTCCTCAGGATAAATCATTTGGATGCAGAGCATGAGAACAATGGGAAAATTAAAGATGGCTTCTGTGTTTCTGGCTTGGTTGACTGAGGACATGGTGGTCCTAGTCACTGAGATAAGAAGCTTGGAAGGAGAAGAAGATGATGCGTTAGATTTTCAGCATGTTGTGCTTGAAATTATTCTGAGATATATAAGTATAAACATCCTGTAGGAAATTGGCTATATGGATCTGGGCACAAGAGATACAGTCATCCAGATGTAGATGGTAACTGAAGCTGTGGAGCTGGGTAGATTTTCCATGGTATATTAATGAAGTTAGAAAAGGTGGAGCTAGATGAAACACTCATATTTAAGGGGTGGTCTGAGGAAAAGCAGGTAGTAAAGGAGCCTGGTTTTAGAAAATGAACAGAGAGATAGGAAAAGAACAAAGAAATGGGGTATATTAAAAGCAAGAGAGTTTCACAAAGGAGGGTATGATCCAGAACAATGTCAAATGCCAGATACAAGTCATATATGATGAAAACTGAAAATAATCCATTAACCCTGACAATTAGGAGGTAATATGTAGCTTTAGACACAGTAGTTTCCTTTGAGTCCTGTGCATCAAATTCAGACTGCAGTGGGTAGAAAGCTAAATGGTAAGTGAAGAAGTAGAGACAGCGAGCATAAACTCTCTTTTTAAGAGACTGAGTACAAACAAAAGGAAGAAGATGGAGCAGCAGCAGAAGGGGAAATATGAATGCAGGAATATGCTTAGAAAGTATTTTTTAACAAAAATAATTAAGATGGAGAAGCTTAGGCATGTGTATAAGATAAATGAAACCAATAGAAAGGGAGAAGTCTTAGCTGCAGTAGTACAGGGCAAAGGGAAGTCACAAAATGAAACAGAAGCCATACGGAAAACTCACCAATGGCAATGTTTGGTGGCAGCAGAATGACTATGCCTAAGTATGTACTTACCTTCCTTTTGAGTATGCCACTCAACTCACCTGGAACACCTTTCTCCTCCTGATGATTTATTTACAAATACTACTCAGCGTTGAACTTACATTCTACCTCCTGTATGAAGACCTACCCTATCAAACTCTTGTTTACTTATTTATTTATTTATTATTTTGGTATCATTAATCTACAATTACATGAGAAGCATTATGTTTACTAGACCCCCCATCAACAAGTCTCCCCCACATACCCCATTACAGTCACTGCCCATCAGCATAGTAAGATGCTATAGAATCACTACTTGTCTTCTCTGTGATGTACAACCTTCCCCGTGTCCCTGCCCCTACATTATGCAGGCTAATCATAATGCCCCTTTTTCCCCTTATCCCTCCTGTCCCACCCATCCACCCAACTTCCTTTCCCTTTGGTAACTGGTAGTCCATTCTTGACTTCTGTGAGTCTGCTGCTGTTTTGTTCCTTCAGTTTTTTCTTTGTTCTTATATTCCACAAATGAGTGAAATCATTTGATACTTGTCCTTTTCCGCCTGCCTTCTTTCACTGAGCATAATACCTCTAGCTCCATCCATGTTGTTGCAAATGGTAGGATTTGTTTTCTCCTTATGGCTGAATAACATTCCATTGGGAATATGTACCACATCTTTATCCACTCATCTACTGATGGACACTTAGGTTGCTTCCATTTCTTGGCTATTGTAAACAGTGCTGTGATAAACATAGGGGTACATATGTCTTTATCAAACTGGGCTCCTGCACTCTTAGAGTAAATTCCTAGGAGTGGAATTCCTGGGTCAAATGGTATTTCTATTTTGAGTTTTGTGAGGAACCTTCATACTGCTTTCCACAATGGTTGAACTAATTTACACTCCCACCAACAGTGTAGGAGGGTTCCCATTTCTACACACCTTGCCAGCATTTGTCGTTGCTTGTCTTTTGGATGGTGGCCATCCAAATTGGTGTGAGGTGATATCTCATTGTGGTTTTAATTTGTATTTCTCTGATGATTAGCGATGTGGAGCATCTTTTCATGTGCCTGTTGGCCATCTGAATTTCTTCTATGGAGAAGTGTCTGTTCAGCTCCACTACCCATTTTCTAATTGGATTATTTGCTTTTTGTTTGTTGAGGTGCATGAGCCTTATATGTATTTTGGATGTTAACCCTTTATCAGACATGTCATTTATGAATATATACTCCCATACTGTAGGATGCCTTTTTGTTCTACTGATGGTGTTCTTTGCTGTACAGAAGCTTTTCGGCTTCATATAGTCCCACTTGTTCATTTATGCTTTTGTTTCCCTTGCCTGGAGAGATATGTTCATGAAGAAGTTTTTCATGTTTATGTCCAAGAGATTTTTGCCTGTGTATTTTTCTAAGAGTTTTATGGGTTCATGGCTTACATTCAGGTCTTTGGTCCATTTCAAATTTACTTTTGTGTATAGGGTTAGACAATGATCCAGTTTCATTCTCTTACATGTAGCTGTCCAGTTTTGCCAACACCAGCTGTTGAAGAGGCTGTCACATTTCCCCATTGTATGTCCATGGCTCCTTCATCATATATTAATTGACCATATATGTATGGGTTAATGTCTAGAGACTCTATTCTCTTCCACTGGTCTGTGGGTCTGTTCTTGTGCCAGTACCAAATTGTCCTAATTTCTGTGGCTCTGCAGTAGAGCTTGAAGTTGGGGAGCAAGATCCCTCCCTACTTTAGTGTTCCTTCTCAGGATTGCTTTAGCTATTCGGGGTCTTTGGTGGTTCCATATGAATTTTAGAACTATTTGTTCCAGGTGGTTGTAGAATGCTGTTGGTATTTTGATAGGGATTGAATTGAAGCTATAGATTGCTTTAGGCAGGATGGCCATTTGGACAATATTAATTCTTCCTATGGAAGAGCATGGGATGAATTTCCATTTATTAGTGTCCTCTTTAATTTCTCCTAAGAGTGTCTTATAGTTTTCAGAGTATAGGTCTTTCACTTCCTTTGTTAGGTTCATTCTGAGGTACTTTATTCTTTTCAATGCAATTTTGAATGGAATTGTTCTCCTGATTTCTCTTTCTGCTAGTTCATCATTAGTGTATAGAAAATCCACAGATTTCTGTGTATTAATTTTGTATCCTGCAACTTTGCTAAATTCAGATATTAATTCTAGTAGTTTTGGAGTGGAGTCTTTAGGGTTTTTTATGTACAATATCATGTCATCTGCAAATAGTGACATTTTGACTTCCTCTTTACCAATCTGGATGCCTTGTATTTCTTTGTTTTGTCTGATTGCTGTGGCTAGGACCACCAGTACCATGTTGAATAAAAGTGGGAAGAGTGGGCATCCTTTTCTTGTTCCCGACCTTAGGTGAAAATCTTTCAGCTTCTCACTGTTAAGTATGATGTTGGCTGTGGGTTTGTCATATATGACCTTTATTATAGAGTTCTTACCCTATACACCCATTTTGTTGAGACTTTTTATCAAGAATGGATGCTGAATTTTGTCAAATGTTTTTTCAGTGTCTATGGAGATTATCATGTGATTTTTGTCCTTCTTTTTGTTGATGTGGTGGATGATGTTGGTGGATTTTCAAATGTTGTACCATCCTTGCATCCCTGACATGAATCCTACTTGATCATTGTGTATGGTCCTCTTGGTGTATTTTTGAATTTGGTTTGCTAATATTTTGTTGAGTATTTTTGCATCTATGTTCATCAGGGATATTGGTCTGTAATTTTCTTTTTATGTCAGGTCTTTGCCTGGTTTGGGTATTAGAGTGATGCTGGCTTCATAGAATGAGTTTGGAAGTATTCCCTCCTCTTCTATTTTTTTGGAAAACTTTAAGGACAGTGGGTATTATGCCTTCTTTCTATGTCTGATAGAATTCAGCGTTGAATCCATCTGGCTTGGGTTTTGATTCTTGGGTAGTTTTTTGAATAGCGATTCAATTTTGTTGCTGGTAATTGGTCTGTTTAGATTTTCTGTTTCTTCCTTGGTCAGTCTTCAAAGCTTGTATTTTTCTAGAAACTGTTCCATTTCTTCTAGGTTATCTATCTTTTTAGTATATAGATTTTCAAAGTATTCTCTAATAATATTTTGTATTTCTGTGGTGTCTGTCATGATTTTTCCTTTCTCATTTCTGATTCTGTTGATGCGTGTAGATTCTCTTCATCTCTTAGTAAGTCTGGCTAGGTGTTTATCTCTTTATTTTCTCAAAGAAGCAGCTCTTGGGTTCATTGATTTTTCTATTGTTTTATTCTCCTCTATTTTTTTATTTCTTCTCTGATCTTTATTATGTCCCTCCTTCTGCTGACTTTGGGCCTCATTTGTTCTTTTTTCCAGTTTCAATAATTGTGACTTTAGACTATTCATTTGGGATTCTTCTTCCTTCTTTAAATAGGCCTGGATTGCTATATACTTTCCTCTTAGAACTGCCTTCGCTGCATCCCACAGAAGTTGGGGCTTTGTGCTGTTGTCATCATTTGTCTCCATATATTGCTTGATCTCTGTTTTAATTTGGTCATTGATCCATTGATTATTTAGGAGCACATTGTTAAGCCTCCATGTATTTGTGAGCCTTTTGGTTTTCTTTACACAATTTATTTCTAGTTCTATACCTTTGTGATCCGAGAACTTAGATGGTAGAATTTCAATCTTTAAAAATTTACTGACCCTCTTTTTGTGGCCTAGTATGTGGTCTATTCTGGAGAATGTTCCATGTGCACTTGAGGAGAATGTGTACCCTGCTGCTTTTGGGTGTATAGTTCTGTAGATGTCTGTTAGGTCCATCTGTTCTAGTGTTTTGTTCAGTATCTCTGTGTCATTACTTATTTTATGTCTGGTGGATCTGTCCTTAGGGGTGAGTGGTGTGTTGAAGTCTCCTAAAATGAATGCATTGAATTCTATTTCCTCCTTTAATTCTGTTAGTATTTGTTTCCCATATGTCGGTGCTCCTGTGTTGGGTGCACAGATATTTGTAATGGTTATAACCTTATTTTGGACTGACCCCTTTGTCATTATGCAATGTCCTTTGTTATCTCTTGTTACTTTCTTTGTTTTGAAGTCTGTTTTGTCTGATACAAGTACTGCAATGCCTGCTTCTTTCTCCCTATTGTTTACATGAAATGTCTTTTTCTATCCCTTCACTTTTAGTCTTTGTATGTCTTTGGGTTTGGGGTGAGTCTCTTGTAAGCAGTGTATAGATGGGTCTTGCTTTTTTATCCATTCTATTACTCTGTGTCTTTTGATTGGCGCATTCAATCCATTTACATTTAGGGTGATTATCAATAGATATGTACTTCTTGCCATTGCAGGCTTTGGGGTCATGGTTATCAAAGGTTTAAGGGTAGCTTCTTTACTATCTAACCATCTAACTTTAACTCACTTATTACACTATTATAAACACAGTCTTATGATTCTTTATTTCTCTCCCTTCTTATTCTTCCTCCTCCACTCTTTATATGTTATGTGTTTTATTATGTACTCTTTTGTGTTTCCTTTGACTGCTTTTGTGGGTAGTTGATTTTATTTTTTCCTTTTAGTTAGTATTTGATTGGTCTGCTTTCTTTGGTGTGATTTCATTTTCTCAGGTGACATCTATTTAGCCTTAGGAGTGCTTCCATCTAGAGCAGTCCCTTTAAAATATCCTGTAGAGGTGGTTTGTGGGAGGCAAATTCCCTCAACTTTTGCTTATCTTTAAATTTTTTAATCCCTCCTTCAAATTTAAATGATAATCTTGCTGGATACCATATGCTTGGTTCAAGGTCCTTCTGTTCCATTGCATTAAATTCATCATGCCATTCTCTTCTGGCCTGTAAGGTTTCTGTTGAGAAGTCTGATGATAGCCTCATTGGATTTCCTTTGTAGGTGATCTTTTTTCTGACTCTGGCTACCTTTAATACCCTGTCCTTTTCTTTGATCTTTGCCATTTTAATTATTATATGCCTTGGCATTGTCCTCCTTGGGTCCCTTGTGTTGGGAGATCTGTGGGCTTCCATGGTCTGAGAGACTATTTCCTTCCCCAGCTTAGGGAAGTTTTCAGCAATTATTTCTTCAAAGTCACTTTTTAACCCTTTTTCTCTCTTTTCTTCTTCTGGTTCCCCTATAATGTGGATATTATTCTGTTTGGATTGGTCACACAGTTCTCTTAATATTTTTTCATTCCTAGCAATCCTTTTTTCTCTTTCTGCCTCAGCTTCTCTGTATTCCTGTTCTCTGATTTCTATTCCATTAACAGTCTCTTGCACCTCATCTGGTCTGCTCTTAAGTCCTTCTTTTGATTGTTTCATTTATGTTATCTCCCTCCAGACTTCATCCCTTGGCTCTTGTATATTTCTCTGCAGGTCCATCAGCACAGTTATAACTTTTGTTTTGAATTCTTTTTTAGGAAGATTTGTTAATCTATCTTGTCAGGCCCTCTTGGGCATTTTTTAAGTTATTTTGGAGTGGACCCTGTTCCTCTGCCTTTTCATGGTGATAGAAGTGATTGCTGGCAGGTTGCAAATGTGTCAGCTGGGAGAACAAAGTCCCTTCCTGCTTGCTGGTCATCTTGCCCTTCTCCATTGCCTGTGCTGGTTACCCACACACAAGGAGCAGTCTCTGCATTAATCCCCTGTGCTGCAGTGGGCTGGGTGGCTCTCAGGATAGTCTAGGGTACTGCCAGAGGTTGCAGATGCAACATGTGTGCTCTCCTGTGAGAATGGCACCCCTTTGTGCCTTCCGGAGCTTGCGCTGGCTTTTTCTGCCTATGCAGGGCATCTGTGCATAGGCAGCAGCCTCTGGGTCTCGCCCAGTTAGCTGCGCACTGGTAGAAGACTCTGTGTGGTTGCTGTGGGTAGGGCTGCTCCCTGGCTGCTCCATAGCAGTGGCAATTCAGCCAGTTTGCTTGCAGCACTGGCAGTGGGGAATGAATAGCAGGCTGATTATTGCTATGAGGGGCTTCAGAGCTGCATTGCCACAGAGGAGTTAGGGCGCCTGATTTCCTTAAGATTCCCAGTCTGCTGGGCTGAGTGTACTGGGGCGATTTCATCCAGCTGTTAAACCCTTGCCCTTTTATGACTTGTAGAGCTCCCACTTTTCTTTTATCCCAGGGGAGCCGGCTGTGGAGACCCGCTCATAGTCTCTGTCTCAGATTTTACTTTTCCATTTCTCTAATATCCCATACACCATGTGATGTGTGTTAGTGCTCCCGGTGCAAATTACTAGGTCTGGTTATTTAGCAGTCCTGTGCTTCCACTCCCTCCCCACTCTGACTCCTTTCCTCCTGCTGGTGAGCTGGGGGGACTGCTCAGGTTCCGCTGGGTCACAGCTTTGTATCTTACCCTTTTCGCAAGATGCTCAGTTCTCACAGATGTGGATGTAGCTTGGCTGTTGTACTGTATCTTCTGGTCTCTCTTTTAGGAATAGTTTTATTTGCTGTATTTTCAAACACATATATTGTTTTAGGAGGAGATTTCTGCCGCCCTACTCACACTGCCATTTTGAGCACCTCCTATCCCTATCAATCTCTTCTGATGTAGTCTCTCTTTCTCTTGAACACGAACAGCCATTTCTGTCTGAATGATCCATTTCAAAATCACCCTTCACCCTGTGAAATCTCCTTTATTTTTTTTCTTAAAAAATGTATTGTTAACTAATTTGCCACATGTGTACCTTTTCTCCCTTGTTAGACTATACACTCTTCAAAGACAAAGTTTTTATCAGAGTTTCTCACAACTTCCAGAATGCCTACCATGGCTGGTAGTAGGATCTCTTTAAATCTATGTAGTGGATCAGTGGCAGCCAATGAGGAAACAGAAAGTAGGCAGAAGGAGACTGAAAAACTCTGGGTTAGGTAGGCCCTTGGTGTGTATGGAGTCATTTAGTTCTCTCAATACCAAATAAGGAGACTGAGTCTTGCAGAAAAAAATTAATTTACCCAAGGTGACACCAGTAGTATGTAGCAGTGCCAGGATTTGAAACAAAGGCCTTTCCTCCTGTGTCATTCTGCTTCAGTTGTCTGTAAGATTCAGTTCATGTGAAACACCACTTTCCATGATGATACAGATAGACATGACTCTACTGAGGCTTTACTACTAACCAGGTGGTTTCAGCATCCCCTGAACCCTACAGCAAATCTCCCATATCTTACCTCCTGACAATCAGCTTCAGGATCCGGAAAGAGCCTTTGATGAGGATGAGGGCCTCTTGGCGGGAACCATACAATGGAGTGCCATTGATATTCACCAGCTCATCACCAGTCCTCATCTTCTGGGACAAGGCTGCCTTGCCCCCATCTTCGATCTGTGGTTCAGAGAACATAACAGAAAGCTGTGGTGAGGTGACCCCTTCCCCAAAATTCTACTTCCTGTCTCCTCCCAGCCTGCCTCTGACCCAAACACAGTACTCAGGGATGGCTCCAGTAAGCTCCAGGGAACAGCTAAAAAGTTGTTCATAGGCCATTATTTACTGAAAGTGAACTTTGGGCAAGCCCTTGAGGAAGGAGACAACAGAAATAATGCAGTCTCTGCCATAGAGGAATCTACAGTCTATCTGAGATAAGCACTTTTAAGAAAATGATGCCTGGAAGGAACCCCAGTGTGGGCTAAAGTACCAGCACTGCATAGCAAAATGTGCATACAGATTAGAGCCAGAAGGGGTAGGCTCCAGGAAAATGACCATTGGCAAGACTCCTCCTATCTTTGGGCAGACTTTGAAGTCTGACAAACTTGAGTTTGAATCTTGGCTCTAGTATTTTCTAGCTGTGTGACCCTGAGCAAGTTAGCTAACATTTCCATGTCTCAGTTACCTCATATGTGAAATACAAATAACAAGAGAACCTACCTCACAGGATTCTTAGCATAGACAGTATCTGGGATCAGTAAATCTTCAATAAATGTGAGCTCTGATTATTATAGCAAGGGAGATGATTCTGAAGACCTTGAAGATGGCTTCTGGCTCAATATTCTTTGAGTGTAATTGTAAATTCAAAGATACTAAGTATGTACAAACAATGCAATTGATGATTTATCTATGTCTTTTCAAAAGGTGCTTAGCACAGTCCTTCCAGTGTCTTTCACTAAAAGATGGGGAAATAGGTGTTTCATCTTCCACCATAACTTACAGAATTTCTATTGTCCTGGGCAATCTTGGCAAGAAAGTAGTCAGGCTGGGGACATTGAAAGAAAAGGCACAAGTAATAACCATCTGGGTAGGCAAAAGCAAAGCAAAGCAGAATGTCCCCCAACAGTCCTCACTCGTAGTTACTTTATATGTAACATTCCTTCTACCTATTGGAATATCAATTCCATCCATGATGGTAGAAGTCATCTCATCCATCTTTAATTCATTCAAGTTTTTAGTGAATGTTTAGTATGCACAGAATGACATACGAAGAGGTAGAGATATGGAAACAAGCAATGCATACATAGCTCCCAGCTTCTGGAATGTCATTGTCTAAAGTTCTTATGTCCATGCAGATGGTCAGGTAAATAAAGGTGCAACACATTCATGGAATTAGGAAGAGGTGTATGTGTGTTTGTTGTTTTCCTCCCAGGGGCAAATGAGGAGGATGATTAAACCAAAGGTAGATTCTAAGTGGGACAACTGAAGGCTGGTCTTTGATGCAGGTGTTTTTATACTTACTTCTACTCTTGTTCCAATCTTTCTTTGTCTTTCCTAGCATCCCTCTAATCTATCTCCACACCATGGAAGTTAGAATATTGCTGAACGTTAGAATATGGCCAACTCATGTACAATTTGGCAGGTAAGACCTCCTAAGTGCAGAAAAAAGTGTTAATTCAGGATTTTAAGAACCCCATCAAATAAACTGAAATTCCATGTTAAATCATAGAATTATTAAATTTATTGCTGCTAACCCAATGTTTTTTTTAAAATTAACATTTGTATGACAAATCATAGGTTAGCCAAGTGACATTGAATATATATACCTTTGTTCCAGTACCTGGGCCACCACTCAAGACAAAACAAGTCAATATTGGTAAATGGGGAACAACTCTCAGCAAATTAATTAGGATCACACACTGATTTCCATTGTCATTATCATTATGACTTCACAGTCACTTCTGTCTGCTGCCCAGGGGAGGGGAGAGGGGAGAAGAAAAGTGCTGTACTTGAATTTCAGAAGTTCTATTTGAATAACACATTCTTTTGGCATCCATGGAAGGCCCTCAGCATCAGCCAGGACTTTCAACAGGGATCAGCCATTTGAAAGGGCTTCCTTAGGCTAGCAAAGAAATACAAACAGGAGTCTAACTAATAAATGCTAATAGATTTTTCTTGTTGATGTACATTAGTCTTAACTTACTCTACTCATTTTTAGTTCATACAACTCAATTTTCTATATTACTGTTACTCATAGCAAGTCTTCTGTTTAATGTGCATTGATATTAAGTATCACTCCTGATTAATTAACCACTTTGTTACAAAAACAAGATCTCTGTTTATTCTAGGCCAGAAAATGGAAGGGGGGGACCTTTTAAACTAAAATGCTTAATTATTGCTGCAGCAAAAGCTCACACACTTTGTGTTCCCTACTGCCACTTTGGCTGCTACTGTCGGAGCCCTCAGAGGAACTACAGCCTTAGGCTGACTGTACATGCCCCTTTTTCTGTTCTATGCCATTTCTTAGTCACCAGCAGTATTTTCCTCAAAATAGATACGTTGAGTGTAAAAACCCCACCTTAGTACAAGTGTGAGGATTCACAGGCAATAAACCAGCAAATTGTGGGAACCCAGCACAATCCCAGAGTCCAGATGAGTTGAAATTAGGAAATGAAACTCTGTCTAAAGATCCCTCATACTATACCCCAAACTAGCCCTTTCCCAGACCCAGGGCATTTGTGGAGGTATGAAATGGATTCCTTCTTACTACTCCTGACTTTCTGATGCTTTTAAAACTTATTGTTCACTAGTCTTTCTCCTTCCAAATCCACCCCTAGATTTCTGGGATCCAGCACGTCCTCCATTTTTTGTTTTGTCTACTGACAGACAGTTTTCCAGGTCAATGGCTCAATCACTCACTTGCTTATGTAGAAGTTAAAGCAGCTGTTCATTTTTCCGGCAAGAAAAAGGAATGAAAAGGAATGGAAGGAAGGAAGAAAGAAGAAAGAGAGGGAGGGAAGGAGAGAGAAAGGGAGGGGAGAAACATATATACATATATATTCTTCTATAAAAGGTTTTGTTTTCCCTTTCCCACCACAAAACTTATAACCCTGGCTGGGTGGGGCCCAGGAAAGGTGTGAATCAACAAACTTTTTGAGAATAACATTTCCTGCTTGAGGGACTGTACAGTATCATATGAAGCTGTCCATTCATCACAGCTGGTCAACTTTCCAGCTCTTCGTGAATCAAACCTTGAGGGTGGCTTTCTTCTTTCATCTGAAGTGTTGTAAATTCTAAGATTGGACACAGATGCAGTGGAATGTTAGTATAAACACACATCACAAAGCCAGTGTAAATGGTGATTAACTTATGTGTCATTTTGGATTATCCAAGTGATTGATGGGCTAGCAGTGAGTGGCTCAAGTAATTGAAAATTGACTGCATAAAGGTAGTATAACAAAAAGACAGTTAGTGTCTGTAAAGTTGGGAAGAGGACCACAGCTCTGAAGACCCTCACAGTGATAAACAGCCTACTGAACATTCCACATCCGACACGACCCCGGCAGAGCAGCCTGGGACTGGCCACGCTCACAGCAGCCACCCAGAGCCTCCTCCACAGCCACCTGGGCCAGACTCAGAGGACCTGCCGGTGTGCGGCAACCCAGCACAGAAGAAGCTGGAACAGGGTGCAAAGGGTCGCTGTTATCACAGGAGAGCACACTTGGCACACCTGCCACTCCCCGCGGGGCTCTGGGCTACCCCGACGACTGACACACCCGTGGTGGCTAAGGAAATAAAACGGGAAGCTGCTCCCCATGTGTGGGACATGGTTATCCCAGCTGACACATGTGCCAACTACCTACGACTACCTTGCTCACCATGAAAAGGCAGAAGAATTTGATCCAGTACAGAATTACCCAGAGAACCCCTGAGAGGGAGCCTGGGGAGATAGATTTAACCAATCTTCCTGAAAAAAAAGAATTCAAAATAAAGGTCATAACCATGCTAATGGACCTGCAGAGAAATATGCAAGAGCTAAAGGATCAAGTTGGGAGGGAGAATACAGAAATAAAACAATATAGGTAATGAGTTAAGAGTACACTGGATGGGGTGCAAGAGGCCATTAATGGAATAGAAATCAGAAAACAGGAACGCAGAGAAGCTGAGTCACAGAGAGATAAAAGGATCTGAAGGAAGAATGAAAGAATATTAAGAGAACTGTGTGACCAATCTAAAAGGAATAATATTCGCATTATAGGGATACCAGAAAAAGAAGAAGAGAGAAAAAGGGAAAGAAAGTGTCTTTGAAGAAATAATTGCTGAAAACTTCCACAACATGGGGGAGGAGTCTCTCAGACCATGGAAGCCCACAGATCTCCCAACACAAGGGACCCAAGGAGGACAACACCAAGACACATACTAATTTAAATGGCAAAGATCAAAGACAAGGACAGGGGATTAAAAGCATCCAGAGAGAGAAAAAATGTGACCTACAAAGGAAAACCCATCAGGCTGTCATCAGACTTCTCAACAGAAACCTTATGGCCAGAAGAGAATGGCATGATAAATTTAATGAAATGAAACAGAAGGGCCTGGAACCAAGAATACTGTATCCAGCACGATAATCATTCAAATATGAAGGAGAGATTTAAAAACTCCCAGACGAGCAAAAGTTGAGGGAATTTTCCTCACACAAACCACCTCTACAGGATATTTTAAAGGGACTGCTCTAGATGGAAGCACTCCTAAGGCAAAATAGATGTCACCACAGAAAACAAAATCACACCAAAGAAAGCAGACCAACGAAATACTAACCAAAGGCAAAAAATAAAACCAACTATGCACAAAAGCAGTCAAATGAATCACAAAAGATCACAGAATAAAACACCTAACATAAAAAGAATGGAGGAGGAGGAATAAGAAAGGGAGAGAAATAAAGAATCATCTGACTGTGTTTATATTAGTTTAATAAGCGAGTTAAGTTAGACAGGTAGTAAAGAGGATACCCTTGATCCTCTGGTAACCATGAATCTAAAGTCTGCAATGGAAACAAGTACATATCTTTCAAAAATCACCCTAAATGTAAATGGACTGAATGCACCAATCAAAAGACACAGAGTAACACAATGGGTAAAAAAGCAAGACCCATCTATATGCTCCTTACAGGAGACTAACCTCAAACCCAAACACATACACAGACTAAAAGTCAAGGGATGGAAAAAGATACTTCATGTAAACAATAGGGAGAAAGAAGCAGGTGTTGGAGTACTAGTATTAGACAAAATAGACTTCAAAACAAAGACAGTAAAAAGAGATAAAGAAGGACTTCTGATGAGAAGTCTGATGACAGTTACATAATGATAAAGGGGTCAGTCCAACAAGAAGATATAACCATTATAAATATATATGCACCAAATACAGGAGCATCAACACGTGAAACAAATAATAACAGAATTAAAGGAAGAAATAAAATTCAATACATTCATTTTAAGAGATTTCAACACACCACTCACTCCAAAGGACAGACCCAAAAGACAGAAAATAAGTAAGGACACATAGGTACTGAACAACACGCTAAAACAGATGGACCTAATAGACAACTACAGAATTCCACACCTAAAATCAGCAAGAAACACATTCTTCTCAAGTGGACATGGAACATTTTCCAGAATAGACCACATACTAGGCCACAAAAAGAGTCTTAGCAAATTCAAACACATTGAAATTCTATCAACCAACTTCTAAGACCACAAAGGTATAAAACTAGAAATAAATTGTTTAAAGAAACCAAAAAGGCTCACAAACACACGGAGGCTTAACAACATGCTCCTAAATAATCAGTGGATCAATGACCAAATTAAAAAAGAGATCAAGCAATATATGGAGACAAATGACAACAACAGCACAAAGCCTCAACTGCTGTGGGATGCAGCAAAAGCAGTTGTAAGAGGAAAGTATATAGCAACCCAGACCTATTTAAAGAAGGGAGAACAATCCCAAATGAATAGTCTAAGGTCACAATTATGGAAATTGGAAAAAGAAGAACAAATGAGGCCCAAAGGAAGCAGAAGGAGGGACATAATAAAGACTGGAGAAGAAATAAATAAAATTGAGGAGAATAAAACAATGGAAAAACCCAATGAAACCAAGAGCTGGTTCTTTGAGAAAATAAACAAAATAGATAGGCCCCTTGCCTGACTTATTAAGAGAAAAAAGAGAATCTACACACATCAACAGAATCAGAAATGAGAAAGGAAAAATAATGATAGACGCCATAGAAATACAAAGAATCAGTAGAAAATACCATGAAAATCTATATTCTAACAAGCTGGAAAACGTAGAAGAAATAGACAACTTCCTAGAAAAATATAACCATCCAAGACTGACTGAGGAAGAAACAGAAAATCAAAACAGACCAATTACCATCAACAAAATTGAATCGGTAATCAAAAAACTACCCAAGAGAAAAACCCCAGGGCCAGATGTATTTACCACAGAATTTTATCAGACATACAGAGAAATAATGATACCCATTCTCCTTAAAGTTTTCCAAAAAACAGAAGAGGAGGGAATACTTCCAAACTCATTCTATGAAGACAGCATCACTCTAATACCAAAACAAGGCAAAGACCCCACCAAAAAAGAAAATTACAGACCAATATCCCTGATGAGCACAGATGCAAATACACTCAACAAAATATTAGCAAACCAAATTCAAAAATACATCAAGAGGATCATACACCAAGACCTAGTGGGATTCATCTCAGTGACACAAGAACATTACAACATTTGAAAATTCATCACCATCATCCACAATATCAACAAAAAGAAGGACAAAAACCCATAATCATCTCCACAGACACTGAAAAAGCATTTGACAAAATTCAACATCCATTCGTGATAAAAACTCTCAACAAAATGAGTATACAGGGCAAGTACCTCAACATAATAAAGGCCATATTTAACAAACACACAGCCAACATCATCTTGAAAAACAAGAAGCTGAAAAAATTTCCTCTAAGATTGGGAACAAGACAGGGATGCCCACTCTCCCCACTGTTATTCAACATAGTACTGCAGGACCTAGCCATGGCAATCAGACAAAACAAAGAAATACAACGCATCCATATTGGTAAAGAAGTAGTCAAACTGTCACTATTTGCAGATGACATGATATTGTACATAAAAAAACCCTAAAGACTCCATTCCAAAACTACTAGAACTAATATCTGAATTCAGCAAGTTGTAGGATACAAAATTAATACACAGAAATCTGTTGCTATCCTATACACTAATGATGAACTAACAGAAAGAGAAATCAGGAAAACAATTCCATTCACAATTGCATCAAAAAGAATAAAATACCTAAGAATAAACCTAACCAAGGAAGTGAAAGACCTATACCCTGAAAACTACAAGACACTCTTAAGAGAAATTAAAGAGGACACTAACAAATGGAAACACATCCCACGCTCTTGGCTAGGAAGAATTAATATTTTCAAAATGGCTATCCTGCCTAAAGCAAACTACAGATTCAATGCAATGCCTATCAAAATACCAACATCATTCTTCAAAAAACTGGAACAAACAGTTCTAAAATACATATGGAAACACCAAGACCCCGAATAGAGAAAGCAATCCTGAGAATATAGAGTGGGGGGGATGTCGCTTCCCAACTTCAAGCTCTACTACAAAGCCACAGTAATCAAGACAATTTTGTACTGGCACAAGAACCAAACCACAGACCAGTAGAACAGAATAAAGAGTCCAGATATTAATCCAAACATATACGGTCAATTAATATATGATAAAGGAACCATGGACATACAATGGGGAAATGACAGCCTCTTCAACGGCTGGCATTGGGAAAACTGGACAGCTACATGTAAGAGAATGAAAGTGGATCATTGTCTAACCCCATACACAAAAGTAAATTCGAAATGGATCAAAGACCTGAATGTAATTCATGAACCCATAAAACTCTTAGAAAAATACACAGGCAAAAATCTCATGGACATAAACATGAACAACTTCTTCACAAACATATCACCCCAGGCAAGGGAAACAAAAGCAAAAATGAACAAGTGGTACTATATCAAGCTGAAAAGTTTCTGTACAGCAAAGGACACCATCAATAGAACAAAAAGGCATCCTACAGTATGGGAGAATATATTCATAAATGACATATCTGATAAAGAGTTGACATCCAAAATATATAAAGAGCTCACACACCTCAAGAAACAAAAAGGAAATAATCCAATTAAAAAATGGTCAGAGGAGCTGAACAGACAGTTCTCCAAAGAAAAATTCAGGTGGCCAACAGACACATGAAAAGATGCTCCACATCATTAGTCATCAGAGAAATGCAAATTAAAACCACAATGAGATATCACCTCACACCAGTGAGGATCCCCACCATCCAAAAGACAAACAACAACAAAAGTTTGCAAGGTTGTGGAGAAAGGGGACCCCTCCTACACTGCTGGTGGGAATGTAAACTAGTTCAACCATTGTGGAAAGCAGTATGGAGGATCCTCAAAAAGTTCAAAATAGAAATACCATTTGACCCAGTAATTCCACTTTTAAGACAGAATAGAAACAAGGAGAGAGAGATACTGAACAACACATTAGAAAAGATGGACCTAACAGCCATCTACAGAACACTCCACCCCAAACCAGCAGGATACACATTCTTCTCAAGTGCACATGGAACATTTTCAAGAATAGAACATATACTAGGCCACAAAAAGTACCTCATTAAATTCAGAAGGATTGAAAATTGTACCAAGCAGCTTCTCAGACCACAAAGGTATGAAACTAGAAATTAATTATGCAAAGAAAACAAAAAGGAACACAAACACATGCAGGCTTAGAAACATGCTCCAAAATAATAAATCGATCAATGACCAAATAAAAACAGATAAACCAATATATGGAGACAAATGAAAACAATAACCCAACACCACAAAATCTGTGGGGCACAGCAAAGACCATGCTAAGATGGAAGTGTATTGCAATACAGGCTTACCTCAGGAAAGAAGAACAATCCCATATGATCAGTCTAAACTCACAATTAATGAAACTAGAAACAGAAGAACAAATGAGACCCAAAGTCAGTAGAAGAAGGGACATAATAAAGATCAAGGCAGAAATAAATAAATCAAGAAAAATAAAACAATAGAAAGAATCAATGAAAGCATGAGCAGATTCTTCAAGAATATAAACAAAATATATAAACCCCTACCCAGATTTCTCAAGAAAAAAAAGTGTACACAAATAAACAGAATCAGAAATGAGAAAGGAAAAACCACTATGGATGCCACAGAAATAAAAAAATAATTCGAGAATACTATGAAAAATTATATGCTAACAAATAGGATAAACTAGAAGAAATGGACAACTTTCTAGAAAAATACAATCTTCCAAGATTAACCTAGGAAAAAACAGAATACCTGAACAGAGAACATTGCCAGCAACAAAATTGAATTGGTAATAAAAAAAAGAAGCTACCTAAGAATAAAATCCTGAACCAGATGGCTTCACTGCTGAATTTTACCAAACATTTAGACAACACTTAACACCCATTTTCCTTAAAATTTTCCAAAAAGTAGAAGAGGAGGGAATACATCCAAACACATTCTACAAGGCCAGCATCACTCTAATACTAAAACCAGTCAAAGAAACCACAAAAAAAGAAAACTACAGATCAATATCCCTGATAAACAGAGATGAAAAAATACTCAACAAAATATTAGCAAACTGAATTCAAAAATACATCAAAAAGATCATCCATCATGATCAAGGAGGATTTATTGCAGGGATGCAAACATGGTACAATATTTGAAAGTCCATCAACATCAAACTCCACATTAACAAAAAGGACAAAAATCACATGATTATCTCCATACATGCAGAAAAAGCACTTGACAAAATTCAACATCCATTCATGACAAAATCTCTCAACAAAATGGGTATAGAGGGAAAGTACCTCAACATAATTAAGGCCATATATGAGGAACCCACTACCAACATCATACCTAAGAGCAACAAGCTGAAAGCCCTTCCTTTAAGATTGGGAACAAGACAAGGATGCCCAAGCTCCCCACTTTTATTCAACATAGTACTGGAGGTCCTAGCCATGGCAATCAGATAACATGAAGAATTTAAAGGCATCCAGATAGGTAAGGAACAACTTAAACTGTTACTGTTTGCAGATGACATGATACTATGCATAAAAAAAACCTAAAGAATCCACCCCAAAACTACTGGAACTAACAACTGAATTCAGCAAAGTGGCCGCATACAAAACCAATACACAGAAATCTATTGCAATCCTGTACACTAATGATGAACTAGCAGAAAGAGGAATCAAGAAAACAATTCCACTCACAATTGCATCAAAAAGATTAAAATACATAGGAATAAACCTAAGCAAAGGGGTGAAAGACCTATACCCTGAATACTATAAGACACTCATTAGAGAAATTAAAGAAGACACCAATAAATGGAAATACATCCCATGCTCATAGATAGGAGGAATTAATATTGTCAAAATGGACATCCTGCCTAAAGCAATCTACAGATTCAATGAAATCTCTATCAAAATAACAATGGCATTCTTCAATGAACTAGAACAAATAGTTCTAAAATTCATATGGAAACACAAAAGACCCCAAGTAACCAAAGCAATCCTGAGAAGGAAGAATAAAGCTGGGGGATTACACTCTACAACTTCAAGATCTACTATAAAGCCACAGTAATCAAGACAATTTGGTACTGGCACAAGAACACACCCATAGATCAGTGGAACACAATAGAGAGCCTAGATATAAACCCAAGCATATATGGTCAATTAACATATGATAAAGGAGCAATGGATACACAATGGGGAAAAGACAGCCTCTTGAACAGCTGGTGTTGGCAAAACTGGACAGCTACATGTAAGAGAATGAAACTGGATTACTGTCTAACCCCATACAAAAAAGTAAACTAAAAATGGATCAAAGACCTGAATGTAAGTCATGAAACCATAAAACTCTTAGAAGAAAACATAGGCAAAAATCTCTTGAATATAAACATGAGCAACTTTTCCTGAACGCATCTCCTCAGACAAGGGAAACAAAAGCAAAAATGAGCAAATGGGACTACATAAAACTAAAAAACCTTCTTACAGCAAAGGACACCAGAAGTAGAACAAAAGGGCATCCTATGGTATGGGAGGATATATTCATAAACAATATATCCGACAAGGGGTTAACATCCAAAATATATAAAGAACTCACATGCCTCAACACGCAAAAAGCAAATAATCCAATCAAGAAATGGGTGGAGGATATGAACAGACAGTTCTCCAAAGAAGAAATTAAGATGGCCAACAGGCACATAAAAAGATGCTCCATATCTCTAATTATCAGAGAAATGCAAATTAAAACCACAATGAGATATCACCTCACACCACTAAGGATCGCCACCATCCAAAAGACTAACAACAACCAAAGTTGGCGAGGATGCAGAGAAAGGGGAACCATCCTACACTGCTGGTGGGAATGTAAATTAGTTCAACCATTGTGGAAAGCAGTATGGAGGTTCCTCAAAAAACTAAAAATAGAAGTATGATTTGACCTGGAAATTCCACTCTTAGGAATTTACCCAAAGAAAACAAGATCACAGATTCAAAAAGACATATGCACCCCTATGTTTATCACAGCACTATTTACAATAGCCAAGACATGGAAGCAACCTAAGTGTCCATCAGAACATGAATGGATAAAGAAGAGGTGGTACACATGCACAGTGGAATACTATTCAGCCATAAGAGAGAAACAAATCCTACCATTTGCAACAACATGGATGGAGCTAGAGGATATTATTCTCAGTGAAATATGCCAGGCAGAGAAGTCACGTACCAAATGATTTCCCTCATTTGGGAATATAACAATGAAGCAAAACTGAAGGAACAAAACAGCAGCAGACTCACAGATTCCAAGAAGGGACTAGTGGTTACCAAAGGGGAGGGGTAGGGGAAGGTGGGCAGGGAGTGAAGGAGAAGGGGATTGAAGAGTATTATGATTGACACACATGGTGTGTGTGGGGGATCACGGGGAAGATAGGGTAGCACAAAGAAGACAAGTAGTGACTCTGGCATCTTACTATGCTGATGGACAGTGACTGCACTGGGGTTGGGGGGGTGACTTGATAATATGTGTGAATGTAGTAACCACAATGTTTTTCATGTGAAACCTTAATACAAAAAAATGTTAACCTTTAGTTGTTTACATCTGTAATCTCCAGAGTGGGGTGTATATATCTCAGGCTATGCACAAGATGATCTATTGGTAGAAGAGATACTGGAACTTCTGTTTAACTTAATGTTTATCTAAAAAAATAGAAGTCAAGCCTTATTAATATTTAATATTGATGTTAGTATATATTATCCATAAAAGTATGTATATTGGGGACATTCACTCAAAACATTTTTACTTATGTAAATTTTTACTAGAAATTTTTGTCAGATCATAGACTTAAATGAGAGGGCTGAAACCATAAAGCTTTTAGAGGAAAACAGAGGAAACTATCTTTTTAAACTTGCAGTAGGAAATGATTTCTTGGGCAAGATTCAAAAAAAAAAAAAGCAATAACCATTAAAGAAAGAGTGCTATATTGAAGTTCATAAAAATAAAAAAGTACTTTGAACAAAAATATCACTAAAGAAAATGAAAAGACAAGCCACAGACTGGAAAATATATTCAGAATACAAATATATCTGACAAAGGACTTACATCCTGAACATAAAAAGAACTCCCACAAATCAATAAGAAAAAGACAATCAGTTAACAATTGGCAAAAGACTTGAATGGGCACTTCACTAAAGAAATAGCCAAATGGTCAACTGACATGTGAAGCGGTGCTCAAATCTATTAATCAGTGAAATGCAACTTAAAATCACAGTAAAATATCACTGCACAGCTAGGAGAATGCCTAAAATTAAAAAGATTGAAAATACTAAATATTGGCAAGAACGTACAGCAATTTGAACTCTACATTGCTGGTGGGAGTGTAAAATTGTACATCCACTTTAGACATCTGTACTTCTCTGGGACCCAAAAATTCCATACTTAGGTATATACAAGAGAAAGAATTACACATGTCCACAAAAAGATTTAATTCTGAGAAGCTTTATTCGTAATAGACAAAACCTAGGAATAACTCTGATGCCTATCAAAATACACACTTACACAAGACAGCATACCAATGAACACATGAACAAACTACAAATATAGCAACCAAATGGATGAATGTCAAAAATATCGAGTGAAAAAATAGAGACCACAATACATAGTGTATGACTCCATTTTATATGAAGATTTAGAAAAGAGAAGGCTAATCCATGGTGATAAAATTCAACATAGGGGTGAACTCTGGAGAGGGTGTATTGACTGTGAAAGCACATGAGTGTAATTTTCAAGGCTGCTGGAATATTTTATGTATAGATCTGGGTGCTGATTATATATATCTAAAAATTCATGAAGATTTATGCATTTTACTTCTATAAATATTCATCCTTAACTTTAAGAAAGAATTAAAAACAAAGACCACTAAACCATACAGATTATATTTCTGAGGTAGGGACCAATGATCAGGCATAATTTTAACATGCCTTAGCTTTAATTAAGACAAAGCATTTCACTTAAATGGTAACCTTCAGAATAGTGCTATAATTTATGAGGTTTCCCATGGTTCCTTTCTGCTTTGAGACAGTATTCATCTGTCCCCTCCTCCCAGTAAGGTGGGTGATTTCAATGGGAAATGAATGTGAAGACAAACATTTCATTTAATTTGCCTGCCAAATGGTAAAGATGAAATATTTGTTTAAAAATCACCAACCAGTTTCTATCTTGACATATAAAAACAGAATCAATCCCTTAATCAATCTTGGAGCCATCTGCTTCTGCTCCTGCTTCCTATCCAGATATATTTCTTTCTCATGGTCCCCAGAATTCCTAATACCTACTCTGAGAAACAGAACTTCAGGTAAAACTATTGTCACACAGGGAGCCATCTGTTTTTCAGGCATAATTGTTGTCTCTTATTGGATTGCCTATGCTTCTTGGCTGTCTAAGAAGCTATGAATTTCAGTGGTACAAGTGAGCAAAGAACCTTGGAAAGGAGATGTGGTAGAGAGATTTCAGGCAAGACAGGGGTGCAAGACACTGGAGGGAAGGATATGGTAACAAGCTAATAAAGACTTTGCTCCTGACTTCTAGAAGCATTCGCCAGCAACAGAGTTCACTATATACCTCCACGATATAAACTCCCTTGTATAGAGTTAAAACAATGTAAAACAAACTACAAAGGCCATGATACCCCAAGCATTAAGACAGCATGCTGTGTAAATCTATTGGGTAAGCTCAGAAGACCAACAGTCCTTTTTATGCCACCTAATACAAAAACACTAAAAATAGAATATTAACCTATTGGCATTAATGAACTGTGCACAAATGCTTTGAAGAAATGCCAAAACTAAAAAAAATATGGGTGGTAAATTCCACCTGATTACAAGAGACATGGAAAGAATTTTACTGGGATGAAAATAATCTTTATTTCTCTACTATGAAACATTGCTGATGTTAAAAGTATTCAGTTTGATCAAAGGCATCTTTTTTTGGTATCATTAGTACACAATTACATGAGCAACATTGTAGTTACTGGATTCCTCCCATTGTCAAGTACCCACCACATACCCCATTACAGTCACTGTCCATTAGCGTAGTAAGAAGCTATAGAATCACTACTTGTCTTCTCTGTGCTATACTGCCTTGCCCATGCCCGCCCTCTTACATTCTGTGCACTAATTGTAATGCCACTTTTCCCCCTTATTCCTCCCTTTGCACCCATCCTCCCCAGTCCCTAACCCTTTGGTAACTGTTAGTCCATTCTTGGTTTCTCATGAAACCAACCATGTTGGTTTCAAAACAACACATCTGGTGCTGTTTTGTTCCTTCAGTTTTTCCTTTGTTCTTATGCTCCACAGATGACTGAAATCATTTGGTACTTGTCTTTCCCCACCTGGCTTATTTCACTGAGCAGAACACTCTCTAGCTCCATCCATGTTGTTGCAAATGGTAGGATTTCTTTTCTTCTTATGGCTGAATAACATTCCATTGTGTATATGTACCACATCTTCTTTATCCATTCATCTATTGATGGAAACGTAGGTTGCTTCCATTTCTTGGCTATTGTAAATAATGCTGTGATAAGCATAGGGGTGCATCTGTCTTTTTCAAACTGGGCTGCTGCATTCTTAGTGTAAATTCCTAGGGGTGGAATTCCTGGGTCAAATGGCATTTCTATTTTGAGTTTTTTGAGGAACCTCCATACTGCTTTCCACAATGGTTGAACTAATTTACATTCCCACCAGCAGTGTAGGAAGGGTCCCCTTTCTCCACATCCTCACCAACATTGGTTGTTGCTTGTCTTTTGGATGGTGGCCATCCTAACCGGTATGAGGTGATACCTCACTGTGGTATTAATTTGCATTTCTCTGATGATTAGCGATGTGGAGCATCTTTTCATATGCCTGTTGGCCATCTGAATGTCTTCTTTGGAGAAGTGTCTGTTCCGATCCTGTGCCCACTTTTTAATTGTATTAATTGCTTTTTGTTGTTGAGGTTTGGGACCTCCTTGTATATTTTGGATGTCAACCTCTTCTCAGATATGTCATTTATGAATATATTCTCCCATACTGTAGGATGCCTTTTTGTTCTACTGATGGTATCCTTTGCTGTACAAAAGCTTTTTAGTTTGATATACTCCCACTTGTTCATTTTTGCTTTTGTTTCCCTTACCCAGGCAGATATGTTCATGAGAAGTTGCTCATGTTTATGTTCAAGACATTTTTGCCTGTGTATTTTTCTAAGAGTTTAATGATTTCATGACTTACATTCAAGTCTTTGATGCATTTTGAGTTTACTTTTGCATATGGAGTTAGACAGTAACCCAGTTTCATTCGCGTTCATGTTGCTGTCCACTTTTGCCAACAACAGCTGTTGAACAGGCTGTAATTTCCCCATTGTATACATATGGGTCACTTACCATATATTAATTGACCATATATGCTTGGGTTAATATCTGGACTCTCTATTCTGTTCCAGTGGTCTATAAGTGTGTTCTTGTGCCAGTACCAAATTGTCTTGATTACTGTGGCTTTGTAGTAGAGCTTGAAGTTGGGAGGCAAGATCCGCCCTGCTTTATTCTTCCTTCTTAGGATTGCTTTGGCTATTCAGGGTCTTTTCTGGTTCCATATGAATTTTAGAACTATTTGATCCAGTTTGTTGAAGAATGCTGTTGGTATTTTGATTGGGATTGCATTGAAGCTGTAGATTGCTTTAGGCAGGATGGTCATTTTGACAATATTAATTCTTCCTACCCAAGAGCATGAGATGAATTCGCATTTATTAATGTCCTCTTTAATTTCTCGTGAGAGTGTCATGTAGTTTTCAGGGTATAGGTCTTTCACTTCCTTGGTTAGGTTTATTCCTGGTTATTTTACTCTTTCTAATGTAATTGTGAATGGAATTGTTTTCCTGATTTCTCTTTCTGCTAGTTCATCATTAGTGTATATGAATGCAACAGATTTTTGTGTATTAATTTTGTATCCTGCAAATTTGTTGAATCCAAATATCAGTTCTAGTAGTTTTGGGGTGGACTCTTTAGGGTTTTTTACATACAATATCATGTTATCTGCAAACAGTAACAGTTTGGTTTCTTCCTTACCAATCTGGATGCCTTTTATTTCTTTGTTTTGTCTGATTGCCATGGCTAGGACCTCCAGAACTATGTTGAATAAAAGGGGGGAGAGTAGGCATCCTTGTCTCAGTCCCAATCTTAGGGGAAAGGCTTTCAGCTTCTCGCTGTCAAGTATGATGTTGGCTGTGGGTTTGTCATATATGGCCTTTATTATGTTAAGGTACTTGCTCTCTATACCTATTTTGTTGAGAGTTTTTATCATGAATGGATGTTGAATTTTGTTGAATGCCTTTTCAGCATCTATGGAGATAATCATGTGGTTTTTCTCCTTTTTGTTCATGTGGTGGATGATGTTAATGGATTTTCTGATGTTGTACCATCCTTGCGTCTGTGAGAAGAATCCCACTTGACCATGGTGTATGATCCTCTTGATGTGTTTTTGAATTCAGTTTGCTAATATTTTGTTGAGTATTTTTGCTTTGATGTTCATCAGGGATATTGGTGTTTACTTTTCTTTTTTTCTGGTGTTTTTGCCTGGTTTTGGTATTAGAGTGATGCTGGCTTCATAGAATGAGTTTGGAAGTATTGTCTGCTCTTCTATTTTTGGAAAACTTTAAGGAGAATGGGTATTATGTCTTCTTGAAATGTCTGATAAAATTCAGCGCTCAATCCATCTGGTCCAGAGGTTTTGTTCTTATGTAGTCTTTTTATTACCATTACAATTTCATTGCTGGTAATTTGTCTGTTTAGATTTTCTGTTTCTTCCTTGGTCAGTCTTGGAAGGTTGTATTTTTCTAGGAAGTTGACCATTTCTTCTAGGTTATCTAGCTTTTCAGCATGTAGATTTTCACAGTATTATCTAATAATTCTTTGTATTTCTGTGGTTTCTGTCATGATTTTTCCTTTCTCAGTTCTGATTCTGTTTATGTGTGTAGATTCTCTTTTTTTCTTAATAAGTCTGGCTAGGGATTTATCTATTTTTTTTTATTTTCTAAGAGAACCAGCTCTTGGTTTCATTGTTTTTTTGTATTGTTTTATGCTTCTCAGATTTATTCATTTATTCTCTAATCTTTATTATGTCCCTCCTTCTTCTGCCTTTGGTCCTCATTTGTTCATCTTTTTCCAATTTCAATAATTGTACTTGGACTATTCACTTGGGATTGTTTATCCTCCTTTAAATACACCTGGATTGCTATATGCTTTCCTCTTAGATCTGCCTTGACTGCGTCCCACAGAAATTGGGGCTTTGTGCTGTTGTTGTCATTTGTTTCCATATATTGCTTGATCTCTGTTTTAATTTGGTCATTGATCCATTGATTATTTAGGAGCATGTTGTTAAGCCTCCATGTGTTTGTGAGCCTTTCTGTTTTCTTTGTACAATTTATTTCTTGTTTTTTACCCTTGTGATCTGAGAAGTTGGTTGGTACAATTTAAATCTTTTTGAATTTACTGAGGCTCTTTTTGTGACTAGTATGTGGTCTATTCTGGAAAATGTTCCATGTGCACTTGAGAAGAATGTGTATCTTGCTGCTTTTGGGTGGAGTGTTCTGTAGATATCTGTTAAGTTCATCTGTTCTAATGTTTTTTTCATTGCCTCTGTCTCCTTACTTATTTTCTGTCTGGTTGATCTATCTTTTGGAGTGGGTGGTGCGTTGAAGTCTTCTAAAATGAATGCATTGCATTCTACTTCCCCCTTTGATTCTGTTAGTATTTATTCCACATATTTGAGTGCTCCTATGTTTGATGCAGAGGTAGTTATAATGGTTATATCCTCTTGTTGGACAGACCCCCTTATCATTATATACTATCCTTCTTTGTCTTCTGTTACTTTCTTTGTTTTCAAGTCTATTTTATCTGATACAAGTACTGCAACTCCTGCTTTTTTCTCCCTATTGTTTGCATGAAATTTCTTCCTCCATCCCTTCACTTTTAGTGTCTGTATGTCTTTGGGTTTCATGTGAGTCTCTTGTAGGCAGCATGTAGATGGTTCTTTCTTTTTTTATCCATTCCGTTACTCTGTGTCTTTTGATTGGTGCATTCAGTCCATTTACATTTAGGGTGATTATGGATAGATGTGTACTTATTCCCATTGCAGGCTTTGGATTCATGGTTACCAATGGTTCAAGGGCAGCTTCTTTACTATCTAACCATCTAAATTATGTCACTTATTACACTACTATAAACACAGTGTGATGATTCATTATTTTTCTCCTTTCTTTTTCTTCCTACTCCACTCTTTATATGTTAGGTGTTTTATTCTATATTCTTTGTGTTTCCCTTGACTGATTTTGTGGATAGCTGATTTTATTCTGCATTTAGTTAGTATTTGTTTCATCTACTTTCTTTGCTGTGGTTTTATTATCTCTGGTGACAGCTATTTAGTCTTAGGCATATTTCCATCTAGAGCAGTCCCTTTAAAACACACTGTAGAGATGGTTTGTGGGAGGTAAATTCCCTCAACTTTTGCTTATCTGGAAATTGTTTAATCCCTCCTTCAAATTTAAATAATAATCTTGCTGGATACAGTATTTTTGGTTTGGGGCCCTTCTCTTTCATTGCACTGAATATATCGTGCCATTCCCTTCTGGCCTGTAAGGTTTCTGCTGAGAAGTCTGATCATATGTTTTCCTTTGTAGGTGATCTTTTTTCTCTCTCTGGCTGCTTTTAATACTCTGTCCTTGTCTTTGCTCTTTGCCATTTTAATTATTATATTTCTTGGTGTTGTTTTCCTTGAGTCCTTTGTGTTGGGACATCTGTGGGCTTCTATGGTCTGAGAGACTATTTCCCTCTCCAGATTGGAGAAGTTTTCAGCAACTATTTCTTCAAGGACACTTTCTGTCCCTTTTTCTCTCTCTTCTTTTTCTGGTACCCTGTAATGTGAATATTGTTCCTTTTGGATTGGTCACACAGTTTTCTTAATATTCTTTCATTCCCAGAGATCCTTTTATCTCTGTCTTCCTCAGCTCTCTGTATTCCTGTTCTCTGATTTCTAGTACATTAACAGTCTCTTCCACTTCACAAGTATGCTCTTAAATCCTTCTATTGTTTGTTTCATTTCTGTTATCTCCTTCCTGAATTCATCCCTTAGCTCTTGAATACTTCTCTGTAGCTCCATCAGCATGCTAATGTCTTTAATTTTGAATTCTTTTTCAGGAAGATTGGTGATTTCAGTCTCACCAAGCCCTCTCTCTGGTGTTTGAGGGATTTTGGACTGAACAAGTTTCTGCCTTTTCATGGCAATGGGAGTGGTTGCTTGCTAGTGGCACATGTATCAGCTGGGAGAGCAAAGTCCCTTCCTGCTTGCTGGTTGCCTTGCCTGCTTCCACTGTCTGTGTCAGTTAACTGCACACAGGGAGCATCCTCTGGGTTAATCCCCTAAGCTACCATGGGTGGCACAGCCTTCAAGATCACTTAGGGCACAGGCAGGGGTCGCCGGCCCCCAGCGCATGTTCTGCCCTGAGAACAGAGCTCCTTCGTGCATCCCAGACTCTGCATCCATCTCCAATGTCTATGCCAGTCAACTGCACACAAGGATCAGCCTCTGGGTCTGAGCCGGTTAGCTGTGCACAGGGAGAAGCCTCTGTTAAGCTGTGTGGTTGCTGTAGGTGTGGCTGCTCCCTAACTGTTCCACAGCAATGGCAGGTCAGCCTGTTTGCTTGCAGTGTCAGTGGGGGGGAATGAACAGCAGGCTTATCGCTGTGAGGGGGTTAGGAGCTGCATTGCCACCCAGGGGGTTAGGGCGCTTGACGTTCCTTAAAGTTCCCAGCCTGCTTGGCTGAGTGTGCTAGGATGATTTTGCCCACCTGTTAAACCCTTGTCTCTTTAAGACTTTATTTTTTTTGCTTTTTTTCTTTCAGTTTATTTATGTGTCTTTACATAAGAAGGTGTTCTCCAAAACCTCTTTATTTCAAACATTCATCCACTAGTGTCTGCTTTTCTTTTGTCTCAGGGCAGCCAGCTGTGGGAAATGGTTCAGTCTTAATCTCAGATTTTGCTTTTCTGCTCCTCTAATATCCAATGCACCATGCAATTTGTGTCTGTGTTCCTAGGGTAGATTACTAGGGCTGGTTATTTAGCAGTCCTGTGATTCCACTCCCTCCCCACTATGATTCTTTTCCTCCCGCTGGTGAGCTGGGGTGGGGGTAGTGCTCTGGTCCCGCCGGGTCACAGCTTTGTATCTTACCCTTTTCCATAAAATGTTGGGTTCTCACAGATGTAGCCTGGCTCGTGTACTGTATCTTCTGGTCACTCTTTTAGGAAGTTACATTTGCTGTATTTTCAAAATACATATGGTTTTGGGAAGAGATTTCTGCCGCCCTACACATGCCACCATCTTGAGAACCCTCAAAAGTATCCTTTTCACTTTCTAGCTGAATGTAAATGAGTTAGATATAGCCTTTCAGGCCAAAAGGATATGATTAACTATCTGGAAAGTAAACCATCCCAAAGCCAGTTTCACTCAGTAACTCATTGCTGGTTCCCTGAAGCCATTTATTTATAACCCATTATGCAAAAAGCCAAATATAGTTGCTAAAGAGTGCACAGAAAAGATCAGTCATTTCAGACTGGGAAAAGACAAGATGATTAACACCTTTCAGGGAAGGGACAGAAAGCTGCCTCTGGAAACTACTAGGCCTGTTCTACTCTCTGGAAATCACTTGTCCAGTGTATCAGGCATCTGTATACCCTTTACTACATGTGGACAAAGGATGAGGGGACTTGCTTTCTATTTTTCATGGCTGTATTTTCCACCTGTGTATTCTGCTCCCAGAACATTGCTTGTCTCTGTTCAAGCCACTTTCTTCCAGTAGTGACTTTAAACTTTGGATTTCACTTAGCAGTCTAAACAGTGTTAAGTGAAGAGGAGGAAAAGAGGCATTAAATTTCCTCACATCCTTCTGCATAACTGCTATCAAAGCAAACAGCTCCCACAAAAATAACCTACCAAGGTGTGAATGTCTGTTGAAAGGGAATAACAATAATATTCTTACCTGACCCTGGGATCGACCCAATTCTAAATGAAATTGGCCCACTTACTGCTGCTTTCACATAGTGCTCTGCATCTGAGAACCAGTAGGCCATCATACTGTTCTGTTCCAAGCTACTTTCCTGTTCACATGGAGACTGATAAGTGACATACCATCTCTTTCCCTCTCACCAAAATGCATCAAGTAGCAAAACAAAACTGAGTTTCCACAATTGAAAAAAAAAGAAGGGAAAATATACTAAAATTTTGTGTGTTAGTGTTGGGTAACTCTCATATCAAAGTGCATTTCCCTTTGCAATGCTAGGATTAGTCTAAGAAGAAAATGAAGTTGGAAATGATGGGCATTTGAGTCCAATATGTGGGAAAAGCAGTGAAAAAGTATTTCTCTTAGTGCTTGCTCTTCAGGTTAAGGCTTGATGAAAAGAACCAGACTTCTGTCCCTGCTTAGTCCCACTTGTTCAATCTTAAAAACAAGGATGGAGCCCTGCCACCTCTGCTATAATGGTTGGCCCCTTCTGACAGCGGACTCCATAAACATTGGCACTGAGGCTGTTCCTCATAGCCAAGATCACTCTGGTGCTTTCCTCCCCACTCCAAACTTTCTCCAACCCTCCCTAACCACCTCTCCTGTATACATTCTCACTCTTCCATTCCCACCTCTCTCTCCTCCAGGCATATGAGTTTGTTTCCTTAGTCTTAGCCACCTCCCACCCTGCCCCCTACCCCAGTGCCTCTTCCTAGGTTTCTTATGGGCAAACATCAAGCACCCATATCATTCACATCTAGCACTTATGTTCACTAATTACATCAGACTGGGAGACCAAAGAATGATTCTTACAATGCAAACAGCAGATTAGAAGACCTACACAATCTGGCCATGCCTGCCTTTTTGGTTTCATTTCCTGAACAAGCTGTAGTCGTACTGAACTTTCTGCTCTTCAGAGAGGTCAAGTCCCTCCCCACCTCAGGACCTTTGCACTGGCTGTTCTCTCTATTAAGAACATTATTTTTCTAGATCCTTATGTAGCTCCTTTCACCACTTGGGTGTCGGCTCAAATGCTACCTCCTCAGAGAGGCCTTTCCTGACTACCAGTATAAAGTAGATTCCTTCTGTCCTTCCCAACCCTGATCCCCATCATTCTTCATCACATTACCTTATTTTATTTTCTTCATAGAGTTTATTATTTTATATTACTTTATTTACTTCTATATGTACACTTTCTGTCAGAATACTTAATTATAGTAGGAGAGACAGTCAGACAATGTCTTTTTATAGCTCTATCATTGGCACCTAGGAAAACAAATGTCTGTATTGAGGTCATAGTAGTCACTCAATAAATATTTGTTGAAATCAGAATTAAAAGGACCTCAGGATATCACCCCATTCATTTGCCTGATTCTGGACAAGTAACATTATTTTAACTTTGCTTATCATATAACTGAGTTTCAGAGATGTTACATGACTTGCCTAAGACAGAGAATCTATTAGGCTTAAGGTATTTTCTTCTGAAAGGATGTGACAAAACATTTTTTTCCTATGGGTATATTGCTACTCATGATCCATAACTAGCAATGCAAAGAGTTCTGGTTGAAGAGACACTTAAGAGTCCCTAAACCTTTTAAAAAGCATTTTTATTACTGGTTTAGAATATTTCAAAATAATTATCCTTTGAGCTAAATATCTCCTGTTTGTGTTGAGTGGCCAGAGGTGATTGTTAAACTCATAATTTAGTGGAAGGAATGAAGCTTTTAAGTAAACTTAGGTGCATGGCAACAATACCTTGTGCCCATATATGATTCTCCTTATCTTTTAACATTCTCAGACTTAGGAAGTTAATTTAAAACACATACAAGCCCTCACAAACAGATTATGAACACTGGGAGATCTAACTGCCTAAAGCATCTGGGAATTCAAAGTAATATCTACTCCACCTTCCTGTATACAGATATTACAACAGGCCCTTTCAGTCTACCATCCCTGAAAATTTTAACAGCAAATCCAGACGATGGGCATAAACCAGATTCTAATTTGACTTAGTGCTTAGTTAACCAATTCCCACAGACCCCTTAAAAGGTGTATGTGGGCTGGGGTAGCTCAGCAGTGTCTAAATGAGAATTTGCCCTGATCCAATTTCATGACTATATTTCCAATTTCGTGACTATATTTCTTTCCTTAGAGGCCATTTTTTCAGTGTTTTTAGTGTTTATGTCTCTGTGAGGCTTTTCATATAAAAAATTCACAAGTCAGAAAAAAATCTGTTTTCAAGTTAGGTTTCCTGATTTGGGGTTTTGAAAATATGTCTCCATGATATGACTAAAAACAGTTTAAATATCTGTAGTACGTATGAATTCAACACTAATGGACAATAAGTGATAAGGAAGTTTTGTTGGGTCTGATTCAGATTACCTGTGGCTGCTGTGAATTATATGGAATTACACAAAGTTTAATGGTTCTCTGGCAATTTGCCTTGGCTCTGTGCCAGAATAGCTAATGCTTCAATCAAACTGCTTTACCCAATCCCACTCTAAGACAATTTCTGTTGTGGTCTGTATGCTGAGTGGGTCTGTGATGAAGCCTTCCATGACAGTCTCATACAAATGCCAACTTCTTTTTTCTTCTCTGTTGCTTTTCCTTCCTTATTTAGGGCCAGGTACATTAACTGCCCCTATAGCTTTTCAGAGACAAACTCCCTGGCTAGGATTTAGAAGAGAGGAGCTTTTAAGGTTTGATTGAAAAGGAGCCAACAGTGAGAAGGACAAATATCAATTGGCCCTATCCCTTTCCTCTTCAGTGTCATCAGCTACATCTGTTTCTTCCTGATTGGCATGGGCCCTGGATCCAACCTGCAGCATGACCTAAGTTAGCAGCTTACTCACACCACACAAATAGTTCCAGAATACATTCTACCAAAGGCAGGTAATCCACCTGATAAAGAGAACACCATTGTACAGCAAATTGCTCTGCTCTCTTTAGGAACCCAACTTTCCCTGAGGCTGGGTGTACTGCCAATGGGTTTCAGCCCTGGACAAGTTCACTATGGATTCAATGAGACCAAGAAAATGACAGTAGAATGGTCTTGGGGTGAATGGGTTTATACCCAAGTTTATTCCCATGGTGGCAGGTCAATCACTAGAATCTTGTCCACTCAGAGCAAGTCTGCATGTAGCAAGCTGGTCTCTGCCTCTGGGTCCCTCTGCCCCTCCAGCAATCTCAGTCTCTGTCCTTGGTACTGCCACCATTCCAGCCTCTGCTGTCCTGTAGCCTTGCAGCCCTGCAGCGATGCAGTAGCCCAGAGCACTGGGTGGAGCTCTTTATATAGAGTTGTGGGGAAGTTGGGGTTCCTATGGCCAGGATCCTCACTGAACTTAAACCACCTGATGATATAGCTGACCTGTTGCTAGGCTACCACTTCCACAGCTTAGGGCAATAAGCTATTATTGCGCTATATAGAGATATCGGCCCAGTGCTCCAGGTGGAGACAGAGACGCTAGTGCTCGACTTACCACCGGGAGAACAACCCAGGTAATGAGCCCTTTCACTCCAAAGAAACGTTCTACTGTCATTTCTTTGGTCACACTGAATTCATACCAAACTTGCCAGGGGCTGAAACATACTGACAAGACAACTGGCGAAGTTGGCAGGATTTTCTTGACCAAGGAAAAAGACAGGCTGACCTTATGGGGGGGGATGCCTTAGCAGGCTCCCCTATGAACAGGGAGACAGTGGATTGTCCCCCAATAGGTATGTGCTTTGAGGTGGCTTGCCTCCAAGAGGGCTGGGCCCCACCCCAGGACTAGAGGTGAGTGGAGGTGATACCTGAGGCAGTAAGGATAGCCCTTGGTAAAGTAAGTAGGTCTTTTGAGAGACATAGTGCCCATGAGGCAGCAGGGACTATGAGTTGGCTGTTTCTCACAGTATTAAAAAGGTTTACAGAAGAGAAGGGCACGCTCCTGAAAAAGACCCAATAAATGGTGGTACAAGAACACGAGCTGCAAACTTCTATGGTTTCCCAAAGAAGGAAATGGCATTGATGCAAGATGAGGCAGCACAAGAATGCCAGCAGCAAGGTGTCATTGAAGAGGTAAAAGATTCCTCACAGAACTAGAAGGCAGCACTGCCAGGTGCTCTGAAGGAGGAAAATGCCATCAAGGAAAAAGATGAACTCCTGAGGGAAGCACAGGTGGAGGTGACATGAGAACACCAGCTGTGAAAATTGAGGTGAAGGTAAGAGAGCTGGTGAAGACAGAGATAGCATTGCCGTGAGGCACTGTAGAAAAAGAAAAGGGTGTAGAAGAGGAGGCACTCAGGGGAGTGGAGAGAAAGGTATCATCAGCCCCAGAAATGAAGGAGCAGGGGAAGGCTTAAGGGGTGTTAACAGGGGGCACTGAACCATCCTCTATTGAAAGCATTGCCAGTTGTTGTAAAGAAAATTAAGACCCAGCAGCTGAAAGTTCCCCAAAGACAAGAAGAGCTCCAGTCCCAGTTCATGCAGCACTCTATGGTTTGCCCCTATACTCAGTCTGAGATGGTGGATTTGGGCTCCCAGTTCAGTCAGACGCTCTCGAAGTCAATATTAGCTTGGGTCCTGTGTCTGTGAAACCTAGGGGTGCATGGAATTGTTCTTTCCAGATCACAGAAGGGACAGCTGGCTTCCCTGACAGTGCAGCCCGCTTTGAGACAGCGATTACAAAATGCACATCAGACCTCAGGGAGTCACTCCCTCCTCGATTGAATTATGGCTGTACTTCGAACTATGTGGCCCAGTCTGGGTGATCCACCAATCTCTCCTGTTAGATGGCACACATATGCTGAACTCCAACAGGCATTATGAGAGTTAGGCATAAGAAATGCCATCTATAGTCCAGAGAATTATGGCCCAGATGAATATATTTTTACTACTGGGATGAGGAATATTGAACTTCAAATGGCTCCTACAACCCTCTTTGAATCTCTAGTGGCCATTCCTTCCTCTCACCTAGGGAATCCCATAAGTGAGGTTACACCTACAGTACCAGACTTAGGAGAGGCAGAAACAAAGAAAATCTGGAGAGAAATGAGACCTGTTACTCACAGGAAGAATTTACAGGGCCCATGAAGGTTACAAAGACCCAGATGTGGGTTGATTTAATATGGGTAGGAGCAGATGGGAGGAATTTAGATGGGAAGTCATATGGGATCTTACTAGAGCTATGGCAACTGCTGAAACCAGAGCAGCAGTTCGAGCCATTAAGACCAAAGAGGCAGAGATCAGAGACAGAGCCACAAATCCTGCATGTGTGTTTACAAGACTACCTGCTGGGGAGCGAGCCAATCTCACCTGAGCCCACACAGGAAGGTGATTGGGGAACACGGTTTGACTGAGGGGAAGGTCAAGGTATCTGCCTTGGGGGACCGGGGGGAGGCCAAAGGCCACATGTTGAAATAGCTATCCACTGGTCCCCAGTGAAGATATAACGTGGCCTGCCTCTGGTGGACACTAGGGCTGAATGTTCACTGATTCATGGTTACCCTGAGCGGTTCCCTGGGACTCCCACTATCATAGATGGGTACAGAGGGAAGGCTATCAGAGTGAAAAAAGCCTAAATTCCTTTGGAAATAGGGCGTCTACTCCCAAAGGAGTATACTGTGTGTATATATATATATATATATATATATATATATATATATATATCCTATTCCTGAGTATATTTTGGGGATTGATATTCTGCAGGGTCTATGGCTGCAGACCACTACAAGTGAGTTCAGACTGAGAGTACGTGTGGTGAAGGCAGTTCTGAGGGAACATGCTAGGCACCCACCCATAGCTTTGCCTGTGCCTCGGTGGGTGACTAATACGAAACAATACAAACTTCCTGGATGGCATAAAGAGATTGGAGAAACTCTCCGGGAGGTGGAAAGGTGGGTATTATAAAGCCCACCCATAGTCCTTTCAATTACCCAGTGTGGCCAGTAAAAAAGCCAGATGGCTCCTGGCATATGACTGTGGATTACAGAGAACAGAATAAGGTCATACCCCCTATGCATGCTGCTGTCCCCTCTATTGCAGGCTTGGTGGATACCCTCAGCCATGAACTAGGAACGTACCATTATGTGGTAGATCTTGCTAATGCTTTCTTTCCCATTTATATTGATCAGGAAAGTCAGGAACAGTTTGCCTTCATGTGGGAAGGACAGGAATGGACTTTCACCATCCTACCACAGGGATACCTCCACAGCCCCACCATATGTCATGGACTTGTAGCCCAGAACTTGGCTACATGGGAGAAACTGCCAGCGGTGTGGCTGTAGTGTTATATTGATGATGTCATGCTCACATCTGATTCTCTTTCAGATTCAGAAGGTGCAACACATAGACTGCTGCAATATTTACAGGAGAAAGGATGGGCTGTGAACAGCACCACGTTTCAGGGACCTGGTTTGTCTGTCAAATTCTTGGGGGTTGTCTGGTTGGGTAAGACCAAAGTTATACCAGAAGCAGGTATAGACAAAGTCGACGCCTTTCCTACCCCAAAAACTGTGGCATTGCTACAGGAGTTTCTGGGTATTCTAGGCTACTGGAGAGAGTTCATCCTGCACTTGGCAAAAATTCTGAAGGCCTTATACTGGTTCGTACGAAAGGGCATCAAGTGGGATTGGATTAGACATGTGCATTTGCGTTTACTACAGCAAAACGGGCAGTCAAGGCCATGCAGGCCTTGAGTGTGATAGACCCATCAAGGCCCTGTGAGCTGGAAGTTCATGTCACTTAAAAGGGTCATGGCTGGGGGGATCACGGGAAGATGGTCGCATGTGTAGTTCAGAGGAAATCTCCTCCCCAAAAGATATATATTTATGAAAATACAATAAATACAACTATTCCTAAAAGAGACACCAGTGGATGCAGTACAACAGCCAGGATACATCTACATCTGCGAGAACTCAGCATCACATGAAGAGGGTAAAATACAAGCCGCAGCCAGGCGGGACCCAAACGCTCCCACACCGCAAAACCCAGTGGGAAGAAAGGAGTCAGAACAGGGAGGGAGGGAAAGCACAGGACTGCTAAACAACCAACTCTAGAAATCCGCACCTGGAATGCAGACACAAGGTGCACGGAGTGCTGGATATTAGAGAAACAGAAAAGCAAAACCTGTGGGCAGGTCCCCACAACCGGTGCCCCTGAGACAAAAGAAAAGTGAGTGCTTTCTACAAGTCTTAAAGAGACAGGGTCCCCATAGCTGGACGAAGTTGTCCCGGCAGCTGGAAATACCGGGGATACTTAGGTGCCCTAAATGGAGGCAGTGCAGCTCTGAAGCCCCTCACAGGACTAGGCAGCCTGCCAATCATTCCTCCAACTGGCGCAGACCCTGACACACGGGCCCAGTAGCAGGAGAATGGGAGCATGCGCCAGGGGCAGAAGTGCTAGAAGGAACCGAGAGCAGATCCATGCGCCGAAGGGCTAGCCCGCAGCAGCGAGACAGAACAGCCCAGGAGCGGCTCATGCGCACCGGCTGCAGTGAAGCCAGAGCCTGGTAGAAGCCTGCACGGAAAAGCCCCGCGCAAACTGACAGCGGAGCCAGACGGAGCAGGCGCGCTCCCAGGAGCTGAATGAAATCCCAGCCCAACGCACAGCTGCCTGGGCCAGATCCAAAGGCCACTGCTGTCACACAGCTGCATGGCAGGGTTGCTGCTAGCATGGAGGAGTGCACCTGGCATGCCTGCCACTCCCCGCAGGGCTCTGGGCTGCTCTGACGGACACACCACCCACAGCAGCTTAGGAGATTAATCCGGTAGCTGCTCCAGGAGTGCGGGTAGCCATCAAAGGCAGCGGAGAAGGGCAAGGCATCCAGCAATTAGGAAAGGACTTTCTTCACCCAGCTGACACACGTGCAACCTGCCGACAGCCACTACAATCACCATGAAAAGGCAAAAAAATCTGGTCCAGACCAAAATAGTTACACCTGAGAAAGGATCTGCAAAGGCAGACCTAACCAGTCTCCCTGAAAAAGAATTCAAAATAAAAACCATAAACATGCTGACAGAGCTACAGAGAAATATGCAAGAGCTAAGGGATGAAGTCCGGAGGGAGATTACAGACATCGAGAGGGTGATTACAGATGTCCTGAAGAAGATTACAGAAGTGAAACAAACTCTGGAAGGATTTATAAGCAGAATGGATAAGATGCAAGAGGCCATTGATAGAATAGAAACCAAAGAACAGGAATGCATAGAAACTGATGCAGAGAGAGATAAAAGGATCCCCAGGAATGAAACCATATTAAGAGAACTGTGTGACCAATCCAAAAGGAACAATACCGGCATTATAGGGGTACCAGAGGAAGAAGAGAGAGAAAAAGGGAGAGAAAGTGTCTTTTAAGAAATAATTCCTGGAGGCGGAGCCAACATGGCGGCGTGAGTAGGACAGTGGGAATCTCCTCCCAAAAACATATATACTTTTGAAAATACAACAAACACAACTAGCCCTAAAAGAGAGACCAGAAGACGCAGGACAGTGGCCAGACTGCAGCTACACCAGCGAGAACCCAGCGACTGGTGAAAGGGGTAAGATACAAGCCCCGGCCCTGCGGGACCCGAGCGCCCCTCCCCCCAGCTCCCGGCGGGAGAAGAATAGGCAGAGCGGGAGGGAGACGGAGCCCAGGTCTGCCGAACACCCAGCCCCAGCCATCCGGGCCAGAGCGCAGACACAGTACATGCCCAGGGGGCCCTAGATACTGGGGGAACAGGGAGTAAGACCTCTGAGCGGGTGCTGAAGCTGATGCCCCTGTGACAAAGAAAAGCGGGGGCTTTTTGAAAGTCTTAAAGGGACAGGGACTTAACAGCTTGACGGAAACAACCCAGGTCACAGTACAGCAGCTGGAAATTACAGGGAAAACCGGGTGCACTAACCCCCTGGGCAACAGCTCTGAGACCCCTCACGGAGGCAAACAGTCAATCAGCCCCCCCATCCATTACCCCAACGGGCGCTGCGAAAGCAGAGAAGCAGCCTGAGACAAATTCCGCCCACAGAAAGGGAAATTTCTCCCTCCCGGCCAGGCAAGACACAAAGACCCAGTCTACACGCAATTACCCAACACAAGCCACTAGGGGTCGCAGTTGCCCCAGTAAAGAAAGGCCAGTAGCAAGTGAAAATTTTGGCCCTCCCAGCTGACAGTCAATAGCACCTGTCAACATGAAAAGGCAAAAAAATATGATCCAGACAAGATTAACCCAGACAGCTTCAGCATCTGCTACACCTTCCCCTGAGAAGGAATCTGGGGAGATAGATTTAGCCAGTCTACCTGAAAAAGAATTCAAAACAAAAGTCATAACCATGCTGATGGACTTGCAGAGAAATATGCAAGAACTAAGGAAGGAGAATTCAGAAATAAAACAAGCTCTGGAAGGACTTCAAAACAGAATGGACGAGATGCAAGAGACCATTAATGGACTAGAAAACAGAGAACAGGAACGCAGAGAAGCTGATACAGAGAGAGATAAAAGGATCTCCAGGAATGAAAGAATTTTAAGAGAGCTGAGTGATCAATCTAAAAGGAATAATATAAGAATCATAGGCATTCCAGAAGAAATAGAGAGAGAAAAGGGGATAGAAAATGTCTTTGAAGAAATAATTGCTGAAAATTTCCCCAAACTAGGGGAAGAAATGGCCTCTCAGACCACAGAGGTACACAGAACTCCCATGACAAGGGATCCACGGAGGGCAACACCAAGACACATAATAATTAAAATGGCAAATATCAAAGACAAGGACAAAGTATTACAAGCAGCCAGAGAGAAAAAAAAGGTTACCTACAAAGGAAATCCCATCAGGCTATCATCAGACTTCTCAACAGAAACCCTACAGCCAGAAGAGAATGGCATGATATACTTAATGCAATGAAACAGAAGGGCCTCGAACCAAGACCAGCACGAATATCATTTAAATATGAAGGAGGGATTAAACAATTCCCAGACAAGCAAAAGTTGAGGGAATTTGCCTCCCACAAACCACCTCTACAGGGCATCCTACAGGGACTGCTCTAGATGGGAGCACTCCTAAAAAGAGCACACAACAAAACACCCAACATATGAAGAAGGGAGGAGGAGGAATAAGAAGGGAGAGAAATAAAGAATCATCAGATTGTGTTTATAATAGCTCAACAAGCGAGTTAAGTTAGACAGTAAGACAGTAAAGAAGCTAACCCTAAAACTTTGGTAACGACAAACTTAAAGCCTGCAATGGCAATAAATTCATACCTTTCAATAATCACCCTAAATGTAAATGGACTGAATGCACCAATCAAAAGACACAGAGTAATAGAATGGATAAAAAAGCAAGATCCATCCATATGCTGCTTACAAGAGACTCACCTCAAACCCAAAGACGCACACAGACTTAAAGTCAAGGGATGGAAAAAGATATTTCAAGCAAACAACAGAGAGAAGAAAGCAGGTGTTGCAATTCTGGTATCAGACAAAACAGACTTCAAAATAAAGAAAGTAACAAAAGACAAAGAAGGACATTACATAATGATAAAGGGCTCAGTCCATCAAGAGGATATAACCATTATAAATATATATGCACCCAATACAGGAGCACCAACATACCTGAAACAAATATTAACAGAACTAAAGGAGGAAATAGAATGCAATGCATTCATTCTAGGAGACTTCAACACACCACTCACTCCAAAGGACAGATCCACCAGACAGAAAATAAGTAAGGACACAGAGGCACTGAACAACACAATAGAACAGATGGACCTAATAGACATCTACAGAACTCTACATCCAAAAGCAACAGGATACACGTTCTTCTCAAGTGCACATGGAACATTCTCCAGAATAGAACACATACTAGGACACAAAAAGAGCCTCAGAAAATTGCAAAAGATTGAAATCCTACCAACCAACTTTTCAGACCAAAAAGGCATTAAACTAGAAATAAACTGTTCAAAGAAAGCAAAAAGGCTCGCAAACACATGGAGGCTAAACAACACGCTCCTAAATAATCAATGGATCAATGACCAAATCAAAATGGAGATCCAGCAATATATGGAAACAAATGACAACAACAACACTAAGCCCCAACTTCTGTGGGACGCAGCAAAAGCAGTCTTAAGAGGAAAGTATATAGCAATCCAAGCATATTTAAAAAAGGAAGAGCAATCCCAAATGAACGGTCTAATGTCACAACTATCAAAATTGGAAAAAGAAGAACAAATGAGGCCTAAGGTCAGCAGAAGGAGGGACATAATAAAGATCAGAGAAGAAATAAATAAAATTGAGAAGAATAAAACAATAGCAAAAATCAATGAAACCAAGAGCTGGTTCTTCGAGAAAATAAACAAAATAGATAAGCCTCTAGCCAGACTTATTAAGAGGAAAAGAGAGTCAACACAAATCAACAGTATCAGAAATGAGAAAGGAAAAATCACAACAGATCCCGCAGAAATACAAAGAATTATTAGAGACTACTATGAAAACCTATATGCTAACAAGCTGGGAAACCTAGGAGAAATGGACAACTTCCTAGAAAAATACAACCTTCCAAGACTGACCCAAAAAGAAACAGAAAATCTAAACAAACCAATTACCAGCAACGAAATTGAAGCGGTAATCAAAAAACTACCAAAGAACAAAACCCCCGGGCCAGATGGATTTACCTCGGAATTTTATCAGACATACAGAGAAGACATAATACCCATTCTCCTTAAAGTTTTCCAAGAAATAGAAGAGGAGGGGATACTCCCAAACTCATTCTATGAAGCTAACATCACCCTAATACCAAAACCAGGCAAAGACACCACCAAAAAAGAAAACTACAGACCAATATCCCTGATGAACGTAGACGCAAAAATACTCAACAAAATTTTAGCAAACCGAATTCAAAAATACATCAAAACCATCGTACACCATGACCAAGTGGGATTCATCCCAGGGATGCAAGGATGGCACAACATTCGAAAGTCCATCAACATCATCCACCACATCAACAAAAAGAAAGACAAAAACCACATGATCATCTCCATAGATGCTGAAAAAGCATTTGACAAAGTTCAACATCCATTCATGATAAAAACTCTCAGCAAAAAGGGAATCGAGGGCAAGTACCTCAACATAATAAAGGCCATCTATGAAAAACCCACAGCCAACATTATATTGAATAGCGAGAAGCTGAAAGCATTTCCGCTGAGATCGGGAACTAGACAGGGATGCCCACTCTCCCCACTGTTATTTAACATTGTACTAGAGGTCCTAGCCACGGCAATCAGACCAAACAAAAAAATACAAGGAATCCAGATTGGTAAAGAAGAAGTCAAACTGTCACTATTTGCAGATGACATGATACTGTACATAAAAAACCCTAAAGACTCCACCCCAGAACTACTAGAACTGATATCGGAATACAGCAAAGTTGCAGGATACAAAATCAACACACAGAAATCTGTGGCTTTCCTATATACCAACAATGAACCAACAGAAAGAGAAATCAGGAAAACAACTCCATTCACAATTGCATCAAAAAAAATAAAATACCTAGGAATAAACCAAACCAAAGAAGTGAAAGACTTATATTCTGAAAACTACAAGTCACTCTTAAAAGAAATTAAAGGGGACACTAACAGATGGAAACGCATCCCATGCTCATAGCTAGGAAGAATTAATATCGTCAAAATGGCCATCCTGCCCAAAGCAATATACAGATTTGATGCAATCCCTATGAAACTACCAGCAACATTCTTCAATGAACTGGAACAAATAATTCAAAAATTCATATGGAAACACCAAAGACCCCGAATAGCCAAAGCAATCCTGAGAAAGAAGAATAAAGTAGGGGGGATCTCACTCCCCAACTTCAAGCTCTATTATAAAGCCATAGTAATCAAGACAATTTGGTACTGGCACAAGAACAGAGCCACAGACCAATGGAACAGACTAGACAATCCAGACATTAACTCAGACATATATGGTCAATTAATATTTGATAAAGGAGCCATGGACATACAATGGCGAAATGACAGTCTCTTCAACAGGTGGTGCTGGCAAAACTGGACAGCTACATGTAGGAGAATGAAACTGGACCATCGTCTAACCCCATATACAAAAGTAAACTCAAAATGGATCAAAGACCTGAATGTAAGTCATGAAACCATTAAACTCTTGGAAGAAAACATAGGCGAAAACCTCTTAGACATAAACATGAGTGACCTCTTCTTGAACATATCTCCTCGGGCAAGGAAAACAACAGCAAAAATGAACAAGTGGGACTATATTAAGCTGAAAAGCTTCTGTACAGCAAAAGACACCATCAATAGAACAAAAAGGAACCCTACAGTATGGGAGAATATCTTTGAAAATGACACATCCGATAAAGGCTTGACGTCCAGAATATATAAAGAGCTCACACGCCTCAACAAACAAAAAACAAATAACCCAATTAAAAAATGGGCAAAGGAACTGAACAGACGGTTCTCCAAAAAAGAAATACAGATGGCCAACAGACACATGAAAAGATGCTCCACATCGCTAATTATCAGAGAAATGCAAATTAAAACTACAAAGAGGTATCACCTCACACCAGTAAGGATGGCTGCCATCCAAAAGACAAACAACAACAAATGTTGGCGAGGCTGTGGAGAAAGGGGAACCCTCCTACACTGCTGGTGGGAATGTAAACTTGTTCAACCATTGTGGAAAGCAGTATGGAGGTACATCAAAATGCTCAAAACAGACTTACCATTTGACCCAGGAATTGCACTCCTAGGAATTTACCCTAAGAATGCAGCAATCAAGTATGAGAAAGATCAGTGCACCCCTATGTTTATCGCAGCACTATTTACAATAGCCAAGAATTGGAAGCAACCTAAATGTCCATCGATAGATGAATGGATAAAGAAGATGTGGTACATATACACAATGGAATACTACTCAGCCATAAGAAAAGGGCAAATCCAACCATTTGCAGCAACATGGATGGAGCTGGAGGGTATTTTGCTCAGTGAAACAAGCCAAGCAGAGAAAGAGAAATACCAAATGATTTCACTCATCTGTGGAATATAAGAACAAAGGAAAAACTGAAGGAACAAAACAGCAGCAGAATCACAGAACTCAAGAATGGACTAACAGGTACCAAAGAGTAAGGGACTGGGGAGGATGAGTGGGTAGGGAGGGATAAGGGGGGGAGAAGTAGGGGGGTATTAAGATTAGCATCCATAGTGGGGTGGGAGAAAGGGGAGGGCTGTACAACACAGAGAAGACAAGTAGTGATTCTACAACAGGTTGCTACGCTGATGGACAGTGACTGTATAGGAGTATATAGGGGGGACCTGGTATAGGGGAGAGCCTAGTAAACAAAGTATTCGTCATGTAAGTGTAGATTAATGATTAAAAAAAAAATGCAGTTCCTATGTGGTGACCTCTAATGAGTTCTACACAATGATATAAAGGACATATAAAAGTGTAGGCAAAGGGTCTGTTTGTGTTTATACAGAGGATCAAAGCCTAATTTGGCTACCCCGAAAATGAACTAAGATACGATATGAAAAAGAACTTTCAACATCAGCACTCTCTGGAAGACTCATGCCAGAAGATGATCATCAAAAAACCCCAACAAAGATCCACGCACTGTCACAGGTGTAGATGCACTCATCCCACCAGTTCCTGGACTTGCCATGGGAATGAGGAAGGAGATATCTAAGCTGGCCTGTGCATGCAGTAAAACAAAAATTGGACTGGATCTATACTGTTGGAACTCAACCAAGAATTAGGAGAAGTGCAAATTGTAGCACTCCAAAATCTTACAACCACAGACTATTTATCGTTAAAAGAACATATGGGATATGAACAGTCCCCAGGAATGGGGTGTTCTAGTTTATCTGAATTCTCTCAGACTGTTTAAGTTCAGTCGGACAATATCCACCATATCATAGATAAGTTTTCACAAATGCCTAAGGTGCCTAACTGGTTTTCTTGGTTTCACTGGAGATGGCTGGTAATTACAGGTATGCTTTGGTTAGGTAACTATATTCCTATTATGTTAATGTGTGTGCACAATTTAATTAGTCGTTTAAAACCTATCCATGCTGAAGTTACTCTACAAGAAGATATGTCAAAGAAATAATCAATCTTCCCAGGTTTTCTTCTGCCTGCTACTTCTGTAGCTTTTCTTCTTCCTACCTAATCACAACCTTTAAATAGAACTCATGCCACATGTCGAATTTACCGAGTATCATAATTCTTCCAAGTGGTAAAGACACCTCAAGACAAATGCTGGGCATAGAAGCCACAGGGCATAAATATGCAAAGAAGTAAAAAGCTAACCTTTTCAAACGATAAGGCTTCTCTCTCACTTACCAACTTTACATTTCACTGTATGGCCCCGGAAGATGACTGGTTAGCCAGAGACGGGTAAGATTCCTCAAGGGAGGAACAACCTAAGACAGGCACAGTCGCAGGGGGGCCATCAGGTGAGAAATTGGGGAGCAGCAGAGGTGAGGCTTAGAACCTCACCCCCCCTGTTCTGAGAGAAATCTTCTGCATACATGGATGTTTATTGCCCTCGTCTAGCGCGGATTAACACATAGTCTACAGGCACACACCTGATCATCTACATTTGCTCCCTTACATCACTAAACTATGTTTTCTACCTTTATCTCGTATCTACCTACCACTTCAGCATTTTATTAAAAATAATAATAATAGAGAAATGTGGTATCCACATATAAATCAGGTTTAAAAATCAAATGAATATTCATATTTGAACTGACTGTGTATAGTTCATAAGGCATTAACAAAACCGAAAGCTTCTGTGATGACTGCCCTTGCACTGTTCACCATGTAACTTATTCACTATGTAAGAATTTGTACTCCATGTAAGAACTTGTTCGTTATGCATCAGAAGATTGGAGACTGACGAAAATTGGGCTTGGGGTGGATTAATGATTGTGCATTGAGTATTGACCCCCCTATACAGAGATTTGTTGTGGTTAACAACTATTTGATCAATAAATATGAGAGATGCCCTCACAATATATATATATATATATATATATATATATATATAAACACACTTCCAATTGTAAAATAAATAAGTAACCGGGATGTAATGTATAGCATAAGGAATATAGTCAAGATATTGTAACAACTTGGTATGGTGATACCTGGTACCTAGAAATATCATGTATATAAATGTTGAGTCACTGTGTTGTACACCTGAAACTAATGTAATGCAATGCTGTTGTCAACTACCCTTCAATAAAAAAAAAAATAAATTAATTAAAAAAAAAAGAAATAATTCCTGAGAACTTCCCCAAACTGGGGAAGGAAATAGTAGCTCAGACTACGGAGGCACACAGAACTCCCGAGAGACGGGATCCAAAGAGGTCAACACTAAGACACATAATAATTAAAATGGCAAAGATCAAGGATAGGGACAGAGTATTAAAGGCAGCCAGAGAGAGTAAAAAGGACACCTACAAAGGAAAACCCATCAGGCTATCATCAGACTTCTCAACAGAAACTTTGCAGGACAGAAGAGAATGGCATGATATATTTAATGCAATGAAACAGAAGGGCCTTGAACCATGGATACTGTATCCAGCACGACTATACTTTAAATATGAAGGAGGGATTAAACAATTCCTAGAGAAGCAAAAGTTGAGGGAATTTGCCTCCCACAAACCACCGCTACAGGGTATCTTAGAGGGACTGCTCTAGATGGGACACTCCTAAAAAGAACACAGAACAAAACATCCAACATATGAAGAATGGAGGAAGAGGAAAAAGAAGGGAAAGAAATAATCATCAGACTATGTTTATAACAGCTCAGTAAGCGAGTGAGGTCAGACAGTAAGGTAGCAAACAAGCTAACCTTGAACTTTTGGTAACCACAAATCAAAAGCCTGCAATGGCAATAAGTACATATCTATCAATAATCACCCTAAATGTAAACGGACTGAATGCACCAATCAAAAGACACAGAGTAAGAGAATGGATAAAAAAGTAAGACCCATCTATATGGTGCTCACAAGAGACTCACCTCAAACCCAAAGACATGCACAGATTAAAAGTCAAGGGTTGGAGAAAGATATTTCATGCAAATAAGAGAGAGAAAAAAGCAGGTGTTGCAATACTAGTATCAGACAAAATAGACCTCAAAATAAAGAAAGCAAAAAGAGATAAAGAAGGACATTACAAAATGATAAAGGGCTCAGTCCAACAAGAGGACATAACCATTATAAACATATATGCACCCAATACAGGAGCACCAATATAAATGAAACAAATACTAACAGAAATAAAGGAGGAAATAGAATGCAATGCATTCGTTTTGGGAGACTTTACACACCACGCACCCCAAATGACAGATCCACAAGACAAAAAATAAGTAAGGACACAGAGGCACTGAACAACACACTAGAACAGATGGACCTATTAGACATCTATAGAACTGTACATCCAAAAGCTACAGGATACACATTCTTCTCAAGTGCACATGGAACATTCTCCAGAATAGACCACATACTAGGCCATAAAAGGAGCCTTAGTAAATTCCAAAAGATTGAAATCCCACCAAGCAACTTTTCAGACAGCAAAGGCATAAAATTAGAAATAAATTGTACAAAGAAAGCAAAAAGGCTCACAAACACATGGAGGCTTAACAACATGCTCCTAAATAATCAACGGATCAATGAACAAATTAAAATGGAGATCCAGCAATATATGGAAACAAATGACAACAATAACACAAAGCCTCAACTTCTGTGGGACGCAACAAAAGCAGTCTTAAGAGGAAAGTATATAGCAATCCAGGCATAGGTAAAGAAGGAAGAACAATCCCAAATGAATATTCGAACGTCACAATTATCGAAATTGGAAAAAGAAGAAAAAATGAGGCCTAAGGTCAGCAGAAGGAGGGACATAATAAAGATTAGAGAAGAAATAAAGAAAATTGAGAATAAAACAGTAGAAAAAATCAATGAAACCAAGAGCTGGTTCTTCGAGAAAATAAACAAAATAGATAAGCCTCTAGCCACACATATTAAGAGAAAAAGAGAGTCAACACACATCAACAGAATTAGAAATGAGAAAGGAAAAATCACGAAGGACCCCACAGAAATACAAAGAATTATTAGATAATACTATGAAAACCTATATGCTAACAAGCTGTAAAACCTACAAGAAATGGACAACTTCTTAGAAAAATAAAACCTTCCAAGACTGACCCAGAAAGAAACAGAAAATCTAAACAGACCAATTACCAGCAACGAAAATGAATCGGTAATCAAAAACTACCCAAGAACAAAACCCCCGGGCCAGATGGATTTAACTTGGAATTTTATCAGACATACAGAGAGGACATAACACCCATTCTCCTTAAAGTTTTCCAAAAAATAGAAGAGGAGGGAATACTCCCAAACTCATTCTATGAAGCCAACATCATCCTAATACCAAGACCAGGTAAAGACCCCACCAAAAAACAAACCACAGACCAATATCCCTGATGAACATAGATGCAAAAATACTCAACAAAATATTAGCGAACCGAATTCAAAAATATATCAAGAGGATCGTACACCAAGACCAAGTGGGATTCATTCCAGGGATGCAATGTCAGTACAACATTCGAAAAGCCATCACGATCATCCACCACATCAACAAAAAGAAGGACAAACACCACATGATCATCTCCATAGATGGTGAAAAAGCATTCGACAAAATTCAACATCCATTCATGATAAAAACGCTCAACATAATGGGCATAGAGGGCAAGAACCTCAACATAATAAAGGCCATATATGATAAACCCACAGCTAACATCATACTGAACAGTGAGAGTCTGAAAGCTTTTCCTCTGAGATCGGGAACAAGACAGGGATGCCCACTCTCCCCACTGTTATTCAACGTGGTACTGGAGGTCCTAGCCACAGCAATCAGACAAAACAAAGAAATACAAGGAATCCACATTGGTAAAGAAGTGAAACTGTCATTATTTGCAGATGACATGATATTGTACATAAAAAACCCTAAAGACTCCACTGCAAAACTACTAGAACTACTATTGGAATTCAGCAAAGTTGCAGGATACAAAATTAACAGACAGAAATCTGTAGCTTTCCTATACACTAACAACGAACTAATAGAAAGAGAAATCAGGAAAACAATTCCATTCACAATAGCATTAAAAAGAATAAAATACCTAGGAATAAACCTAACCAAGGTAGTGAAAGACCTATACCCTGAAAACTACAAGACACTCTTAAGAGAAATTAAAGAGGTCACTAACAAATGGAAACTCCCCCATGCTCCTGGCTAGGAACAATTAATATCGTCAAAATGGCCATCCTGCCCAAAGCAATATACAGATTTGATGCAATCCCTATTAAATTACCAACAGCATTCTTCAATGAACTGGAACAAATAGTTCAAAAATTCATATGGAACCATCAAAGACCCTGAATAGCCAACACAATCCTGAGAAGGAAGACTAAAGTGGGAGGGATCTTGCTCCCCAACTTCAAGCTCTACTACAAAGCCACAGTAATCAAGACAATATGGTACTGGCACAAAAACAGAGCCACAGACCAGTGGAAAAGAATAGACTCCAGACATTAACCCAAACATATATGGCCAATTAATATACAATAAAGGAGCCATGGACATACAATGGCAAAATGACAGTCTCTTCAACAGATGGTGCTGGCAAAACTGGACAGCTACATGTAAGAGAATGAAACTGGATCACTGTCTAACACCATACACAAAAGTAAACTCCAAATGGATCAAAGATCTGAATGTAAGTCATGAAACCATAAAACTCTTAGAAAAAATCATAGGCAAAAATCTCATGGACATAAACATGAGTGACTTCTTCATGAACATATCTCCCTGGGCAAGGGAAACAAAGGCAAAAATGAACAAGTGGGACTATATCAAGCTAAAAAGCTTCTGCACAGCAAAGGACACCATCAATAGCACAAAAAGGTATCCTACAGCATGGGAGAACATATTCATAAATGACAGATCCGATAAAGGATTGACATCCAAAATATATAAAGAACTCACATGCCTCAACAAACAAAAAGCAAATAATCCAATTAAAAAATGGGCAGAGTTGTTGAATAGACAGTTCTCTAAAGAAGAAATACAGATGGCCTACAGGCACATGAAAAGATGCTACAAATCTCTAATAATCAGAGAAATGCAAATTAAAACCACAATGAGATATCACCTCACACCAGTAAGAATCGCCATCATCGAAAAAACAAACAACAACAAATGGTGGTGAGGTTGTGGAGAAAGGGGAACCCTCCTACACTGCTGGTGGGAATGTAAACTAGTTCAACCATTGTGGAAAGCAGTATGGAGGTTCCTCAGAATGCTCAAAATAGAAATAGCATTTGACCTAGGAATTGCACTTCTAGGACTTTACCCTAAGAGTGCAGCACTCCAGTTTGAAAAACACAGATGCACCACTATGTTTATACGTGCACTGTTCACAATAGCCAAGATATGGAAGCAAACTAAATGTCCATTAGTAGATGAATGGATAAAGAAAAGTGGTACATATACACAATGGAATATTACGCAACCATAAGAAAAAACTGATCCTACCATTCGCAACAACATGGATGGAGCTAGAGGGTATTATGCTCAGTGAAATAAGCCAAGCGGAGAAGGACAAATACCAAATGATTTCACTCATATGTGGAGTATAAGATCAAAGGAAAACTGAAGGAACAAAACAGCAGCAGAATCACAGAACCCAAGAATGGACTAATAGTTACCAAAGGAAAAGGGACTGGGGATGATGGGTGGGAGGGGAGGTATAAGGCCAGGGAAAAAGAAAGAGGGCATTATGATTAGCATGCATAGTGCGTGGGAGACACGGGGAGGGCTGTGCAACACAGAGAAGACAAGTAGTGATTTTACAGCATCTTACTATGCAGATGGACAGGGACTATGAAGGGGTATGTGGGGGGGACTTGATGAGGGGGGAACCTTGTAAACATAATGTTCTTTCTCTAATTGTAGATTAATGAAACCAAAATTTTAAAAAAGGGTCATGGCTGGGGTCTCTGGCAGTGGCTTGAATGAACTCGTCAACCAATTGGATTCTGATCACAACTCTGCAAAGGGGCAGAGGTACAATACACTTTGATAGAAAAATAACTGGCTGCTGTGTATCATGCCTTCCTGGCTTCAGTACCCATCACTGGAATGGTCCTGATAAAGGTAATAACCACCTGTCCCATCTTAGGGTGGGTACAAGATGGACCCAAAAGCCATGGAGTGGTGTGGCACAAACACCCACACTAGCCAATTGGGATGCTTACCTGCAGCAGTGTAGTGCCCTCTCTAGTAGCCCCTTGAGTGAAGAACTCCAACGTGTGTTGGGGCCAGTGACATGTAATAGTGAAAAGCAGGAAGAACTTGCTTTTGAACCGTTAGTAGCAGAGAGTCCCTATCGGGAGGGAAGAGCCCCTATACTCAGAGATGCATGGTACAAAGATGGCTCCAGCCATGGGCAGCCCCAGAAACGGAGGGCCAAAGCTTTCCATCCTAAGACTGAGTCAGTATGGATGGAAGATGGTGAGGGGAAGAGCAGCCAATGGGCAGAGTTGTGGGCCATGTGGCTTGTGATCAGCCAGGAGCCCTCCCCTATAGATGTCTGCACTGACAGCTGGGCTGTCTATTGGGGCTTGACCCTGTGGCTACCAACCTGGTACCATGCCAACTGGCTGGTTGTTCACCGACCCCTTCGGGGCCAAGAATTGTGGCAAGACTTATGGGCCTGTGGTCAGACTTAAATGATTATAGTATACCATGTGACAGGTCATTTGCCACTGGCATCCCCAGGAAATGAAGAAGCAGTTAAATTGTCCCAGATACATTGGTTAGAAGGAAAGCCTACCTCTGGTGTAGCTCAATTGCTACATCAGCATTTGTTGCATGTGGGACAAAAGACAATGTGGGCTGTAGCCTGCCCGTGGGGCTTGCCTTTGGCCTTCAAGGAAGTTAGTAGAGCCTGGCAGGAGTGTGTCGTGTGCTCCCAAAGGGACTTACACCGAGTTCCACAGCAACATGGGACAATAGCTAAGGGGCCTTTACCACTTGTCAGGTAGCAGATAAGACTATATTGGGCCTCTACCTGTGTCAGTAGGATATCGGTATGCCATGACTTGTCTGGACACAGCAACTGGACTTCTAGTTGCTTTTCCTCCCCATTGTGCAGAGCAGCAGATGATGAAAAGAGGCCTGGAGTGTCTCTTTGCTGCCTATGGCCAACCACAGGTAATTGAGAGTGATCAGGGAACCCATTTTACTGGATATACACTGCAAGGATGGGTGCGACAGCTGGGAATCAAATGCAAGTTTCATGTGCCATGCAATCCTACTGCAGCAGGCATGATAGAGAGGCACAATGGCTTGTTAATATGTGGACTAAAGTCAGATACCAATAGTCTACGGGGATGGTCAGTCCGCTTATGGACCGTGCTATGGCATTTGAACAAGGGACCCCAAAATGGAGCCCTGAACCCCATAGACATGTTAACACATATGGCTGCCTCCCCTATTCAACTGCAAGTACAAATCAAGGAAGAATCACTGAAGCCAAGGTTTGGCCACCAGAATAACATCTTGCTGCCAGCACCAACTGCACTGAAACTCAGAGACTCCACTGAGTGGACGTGGCCTTGGACCTTTCGACACATGGACCCATGATAGCTGGCTCTCCTGGCACCTTGGGGACAAGGCCTGGAAGCTGGCCTCCTGTGCATTCCTGGAATAACAGCAGAGCGGCTGCCAAAGGTCACAGTAGTATACCCTGAACAGCCAGAAGGTAGGAGCATCTTACTGGGGAGTTTTGTTTTACCATTATGGCCAGTATGTGCACCTGCAGTAGCACTATATAGAGACACTTCAGTAACCTTCATGGGGAAAGGAGTAAAAGTATGGTATACTAGACCTGGAAGGGTCCCCCTTCCTGCTACAGTCCTCTCACAGGACCACTCTCTTGCATGCATCCTACCTGATGAACAAGATTTGCCTATGTTGGTGGCATTAAAACATGTGTCTTATCGCCCCTAAAGTCTTTGTGGATTGGGAACTTCCTCTGGTTTGAGGATTATTATAAATTTTGTTATTAGGAACCTCCTCTGGCTTGAAGATTATTATAATTTGTTACCTGTATCAAAATCTTGCTGTATCTTAATTTTTATCATCTGTAAGTTGTTGTTATCCTCTGTTGCTACTGTGGAACCTGGTTACATTGCTCCACCTTTCTCACACAGGGACCATTGCAGAAGATTGAAAGCATGTATGTTGTTAGGCAAGAATCCTGGAGGGGTGGAGTGTGGGGAAATTGGGGTTCCTATGGCCAGGATCCTCACTGAACTTAAACCACCTGATGATGTAACTGGACTGTTGCTAGGCTACCACTTCCACACCTTTAGGCAGTAAGCTATTATTGTCCTAAATAGAGAGCTTGGCCCAGTCCTCTGGGTGGAGGCAGACATACTAAGTACTCAACCTGCTGCCGGGAGAACAAGCCAAGTAATAAGCCCTTTCACCCAAAGAACATCAATTTCTTAGGTCACATTGAATCCATTGTGAATTTGCCCGGGCCTGAAACCCTTTGGCAAGACAAGAGTCAATAAAAATGTATTTCCCACTTATTTGTAGTTAGCAAGCCAACAGTTTCTAGGTAAGAATCTTGATCATAGGAAACTTCACTTTCTCCACACTGGGATTCTGCCACAGATTGCTGGCAGCAGTTTCTCAGTCGGTACAGTGGACAAAGGCTAAATACAGAAATAAAAGCCAGACAAATTCTCCATGCAATAGAGGCACATCCAACTCAGGTGCAACTGTCCTGTAGATAGCAAACACTGTGGGGCTAATCTCTCTCATGAACCCCTGTTCACCCCTCCCCACGATCCTCTCGTAAACCTCACATGGATCTTCAGTCCTAGCACCTCTTGCTCTTTGCCCCAGGTGTTTCCTATACCTCTTGGGTAACTGATTCCAAAGTCATATTTACTGGCCATACTAAGAAGAAAGCTCATTTTCAGAGACTAGCTGCCACAGAACCAGCAGGAGGGAAGGGCAGAAACCACAGGATTCCTACTCTGCACTGATTGCCACTAACTCATTTCAGCTGTTATGGGGAGGCCCTGTTTGGGGAGCTTTGAGAGGAAATGGGTTCCATGTACAGTCCACTTTAAATTGCTCAGAATTGCGTGCTTGAAAATAGTCTCTACTAAACATTTAGCATGAGCATTTGCACAAGTAATAAAGCTTTGGACTTTGCTACACTATTGGCCCAAACAGTGTATGCTGCTTCCCTATGGCAAAGATGATCAAATGGTTGGCAAGTCACAAACATGCAAGAAGGATAAAGGAGCACCAAGGACTGTTAAACCTGGAGCCGGGAAGGATGATTTAAAAGGACTTTAAGCACATAAAGAATGTAGATGGTGAGGACCAGCTGTTCTCAATTTTGCTTGAGAGCAGAGCAAAGAAAAAGAAACAAGTTGCCATGAGAGGGACTGATGTTAGCAAGAAGGAAGAACTTCCTGCCAGAGAAAAGTAGGTAAATATTTGAGTGGTTGGTCAATGAAGTTTGTAGAATTTCTTTCTCTGGAGTGGCTCTTCTTTCTGGGCAATTTCTGTGTGGTCCTTCCAGAAGGTGGAGGACAGATGAAAGAGTGGCATCTGGAGGTCCAATTCAGTCCCTCCCAGAACTCAGAATCTCATATTTGTAGTATTCAAGATTCTGTAACAGGGAATCTTGAGAGGTTCTCGACAGAAAAACAACAAAACAAAACAGCATCTCAAATGTTTAGATTTACACCAGGTCTCTAGCCCTTTCTATGAGCCAAGCTTTTGCCTTACAGTGAAGACTTCTTTTTGGTTCTCCAGGGCCCCTAAGCTATGCATATGGGAACAATATTTTTTGAACTCAAAAGCACGACATGGTCTGACAATTATATTTATGGGGACAAGAGGATAGAATATGTGAAATTAGAGCTGTCCCAGGAAATCTGGGATGTATGGTCTCCATAGCCACATATTATCTCTTTCTAGAGGTACTGACAGAAGAGGGAGTTAATTAAAACTTTGCCATGTGGTGTGGGGCCTGGATTCTTTCCTTTTCTACAGCAAGATCAGTTAGGACTGTGAAAAAGCTGGGGTCATAATAAGCACAGTGCAAACTCAGATTACTGCTGTGCAGGTTGGACAAAGAGGTAATGTATACGTCCTCCCTAGTATCCCCCACATCTCTAAAACTTAGCAGAGGCAGTCACATCATACAAAGCTTATGCCCATTCTTGCTCAACTATAAGTGATGCCATAGATTATAGAGAAGAAGAAATGTGGTCTTGTATAGGCATTCTATACCTTCATTTATGCAAGAAGTGGTTAAAGTATGGTCTCTGAACTAGCAGCAGCAGAATCTCCTGGCAACTTGTTAGAAATTCAAATGTTTAGGACCCAACCTAGGTCTACTGAATCACAAACTATGGGAGCAAGCCCCAACAATCTGTGCTGATTGTGATAAATTCTTTTTTTTTTTTGGTGAGGGCATCTCTCATATTTATTGATCAAATGGTTGTTAACAACAATAAAATTCTGTATAGGGGAGTCAATGCTCAATGCACAATCATTAACCCACCACAAGACTAATTTTCGTCAGTCTCCAATCTTCTGAGGCATAACAAACAAGTTCTTATATGGAGAACAAATTCCTACATAATGAATAAGTTACATGGTGAACAGTACAAGGGCAGTCATCACAAAAAACTTTCGGTTTTGCTCATGCATTATGAACTATAAACAGTCAGTTCAAATACGGATACTCATTTGGTTTTTATACTTGATTTATATGTGGATACCACATTTCTTTCTTTATTATTATTATTTTTAATAAAATGCTGAAGTGGTAGATAAATACAAGATAAAGGTAGAAAACATAGTTTAGTGATGTAAGGGAGCAAATGTAGATGATCAGGTGTGTGCCTGTAGACTATGTGTTAATCCAAGCTAGACAAGGGCAATAAAACACCCACGTATGCAGAAGTTTTCTCTCAAAACGGGGGGGGTGAGGTTCTAAGCCTCACCTCTGTTGATCCCCAATTTCTCACCTGATGGCCCCCCTGTGACTGTGCCTGTCTTAGGTTGTTCCTCCCTTGAGGAAACTTACCCGTCTCTGGCTAACCAGTCATCTTCCAGGGCCATATAGGGAAATGTAAAGTTGGAAAGTGAGAGAGAAGCCTTATTGTTTGAAATGGTTAGCTTTTTATTTCTTTGCATATTTATGCCCTGTAGCTTCTATGCCCAGCATTTGTCTTGAGGTATCTTTACCACTTGGAAGAATTATGATACTCGGTAAATTTGATATGAGGCACGAATTCTATTTAAGGGTTGTAATTAGGAAGGAAGAAGAAAAGCTATAGAAGTAGCAGGCGGAAGAAAACATGGGAAGATTGATTATTTCTTTGACATATCTTCTTGTAGAGTAATTTCAGCATGTATAGGTTTTAAGCTACTACTTAAATTGCGCACACACATTAACATAATAGGAGTATAGTTACATAACCAAAGCATACCTGTAATTACCAGCCATCTTCAGTGAAACCAAGAAAACCAGTTGGCACCTTAGGCATTTGTGAAAACTTATCTATGATATGGTGGATATTGTCCAACTGAACTTGAACAGTCTGTGAGAAATCAGACAAATTAAAACAACCCATTCCTGGGGAATGTTCACATCCCTTATGTTCTTTTAACAGTAAATAGTCTGTAGATGTAAGATTTTGGAGCGCTACAATTTGCACTTCTCCTAATTCTTGGTTGAGTTCCAACAGTATAGATCCAGTCAAATTTGTTGTTTTACTGTATGCACAGGCCAGCTTAGATATCTCCTTCATTCCCATGGCAAGTCCAGGAGCTGGTGGGATGAGTGCATCTACAGCTGTAGCAGTGCGTGGATCTTTGTTGGGGTTTTTTGATGATCATCTTCTGGCATGAGTCTTCCAGAGAGTGCTGATGTTGGAAGTTCTTTTTCATATCGTATCTTAGTTCATTTTCGGGGAAGCCCAATTAGGCTTCGATCCTCTGTATAAACACAAACATACCCTTTGCCTACACTTTTATATGCCCTTTATACACCTGTGTAGAACTCATTGGAGGTTACCACACAGGAACTGCCCTTTTTTGTTGTTGTTTGTTTTGTTTCGTTTTGTTTTTGGTATCACTAATCTACACTTACATGACAAATATTATGTTTATTAGGCTCTCCCCTATATCAGGTCTCCCATATAAACCCCTTTACAGTCACTGTCCATCAGCATAGCAAAATGTTGTAGAATCACTACTTGCCTTCTCTGTGTTGTACAGCCCTCCCTTTTCTCCCACCAACCCATGCATGCTAATCTTAATACCCCCCTACTTCTCCCCCCACTTATCCCTCCCTACCCGCCCATCCTCCCCAGTCCCTTTCCCTTTGGTTCCTGTTAGTCCATTCTTGAGTTTTGTGATTCTGCTGCTGTTTTGTTCCTTCAGTTTTTCCTTTGTTCTTATATTCCACAGATAAGTGAAATCATTTGGTATTTCTCTTTCTCCGCTTGGCTTGTTTCACTGAGCATAATACCATCCAGCTCCATCCATGTTGCTGCAAATGGTTGGATTTCCCCATTTCTTATGGCTGAGTAGTATTCCATTGTGTATATGTAAAACCTCTTCTTTAGCCATTCATCTATCGATGGACATTTAGGTTGCTTCCAATTCTTGGCTATTGTAAATAGTGCTGCGATAAACATAGGGGTGCACTGATCTTTCTCATACTTGATTGCTGCATTCTTAGGGTAAATTCCTAGGAGTGCCATTCCTGGGTCAAATGGTAAGTCTGTTTTGAGCATTTTGATGTACCTCCATACTGCTTTCCACAATGGTTGAACTAACATACATTCCCACCAGCAGTGTAGGAGGGTTCCCCTTTCTCGACAGCCTCACCAACATTTGTTCTTGTTTGTCTTTTGGATGGCAGCCATCCTTACTGGTGTGAGGTGATACCTCATTGTAGTTTTAATTTGCATTTCTCTGATAATTAGCGATGTGGAGCATCTTTTCATGTGACTGTTGGCCATCTGTATTTCTTTTTTGTAGACCTGTCGGTTCAGTTAATCTGCCCATTTTTTAATTGGGTTATTTGTTTTTTGTTTGTTGAGGCGTGTGAGCTCTTTATATATTCTGGACGTCAAGCCTTTATCGGATCTGTCATTTTCAAATATATTCTCCCATACTGTACGGTTCCTTTTTGTTCTATTGATGATGTCTTTTGTTGTACAGAAGCTTTTCAGCTTAATATAGTCCCACTTACTCATTTTTGCTGTTGTTTTCCTTGCCCGGGGAGATATGTTCAAGAAGAGGTCACTCATGTTTATGTCTAAGAGGTTTTCGCCTATGTTTTCTTCCAAGAGTTTAATGGTTTCATGACTTACATTCAGGTCTTTGATCCATTTTGAGTTTACTTTTGTATATGGGGTTAGACAATGGTCCAGTTTCATTCTCCTACATGTAGCTGTCCAGTTTTGCCAGCACCATCTGTTGAAGAGACTGTCATTTCGCCATTGTATGTCCATGGCTCCTTTATCAAATATTAATTGACCATATATGTCTGGGTTAATGTCTGGATTCTCTAGTCTGTTCCATTGGTCTGTGGCTCTGCTCTTGTGCCAGTACCAAATTGTCTTGATTGCTATGGCTTTATAGTAGAGCTTGAAGTTGGGGAGTGAGATCCCCCCTACTTTATTCTTCTTTCTCAGGATTGCTTTGGCTATTCGGGGTCTTTGGTGTTTCCATATGAATTTTTGAACTATTTGTTCCAGTTCATTGAAGAATGTTGCTGGTACTTTCATAGGGATTGCATCAAATCTGTATATTGCTTTGGGCAGATGGCCATTTTGACGATATTAATTCTTCCTAGCCACGAGCATGGGATGAGTTTCCATCTGTTAGTGTCCCCTTTAATTTCTCTTAAGAGTGACTTGTAGTTTTCAGAGTATAAGTCTTTCACTTCTTTGGTTAGGTTTATTCCTTGGTATTTTATTTTTTTTGGATGCAATTGTGAATGGAGTTGTTTTCCTGATTTCTCTTTCTGTTGGTTCATTGTTAGTATATAGGAAAGCCACACATTCCTGTGTGTTGATTTTGTATCCTACAACTTTGCTGTATTCTGATATCAGTTCTAGTAGTTTTGGGGTGGAGTCTTTAGGGTTTTTTATGTACAGTATCATGTCGTCTGCAAATAGTGACTGTTGAACTTCTTCTTTACCAATCTGGATTTCTTGAATTTCTTTGTTTTGTCTGATTGCTGTGGCTAGGACCTCCAGTACTATGTTAAATTACAGTGGAGAGAGTGGGCATCCCTGTCTAGTTCCTGATCTCAGAGGAAATGCTTTCAGCTTCTTGCTATTCAATATAATGTTGGCTGTGGGTTTATCATAGATGGCCTTTATTATGTTAAGGTACTTGCCCTCTATTCCCATTTTGCTGAGAGTTTTTATCATGAATGGATGTTGAACTTTGTCAAATGCTTTTTCAGCATCTATGGAGATGATCATGTGGTTTTTGTCTTTCTTTTTGTTGATGTGGTGGATGATGTTGATGGACTTTCAAATGTTGTACCATCCTTGCATCCCTGGGATGAATCCCACTTGGTCATGGTGTATGATCCTTTTGATGTATTTTTGAATTCGGTTTGCTAATATTTTGTTGAGTATTTTTGCATCTACGTTCATCAGGGATATTGGTCTGTAGTTTTCTATTTTGGTGGGGTCTTTGCCTGGTTTTGGTATTAGGGTGATCTTAGCTTCATAGAATGAGTTTGGGAGCATCCCCTCCTCCTCTATTTTTTGGAAAACTTTAAGGAGAATGGGTATTATGTCTTCCCTGTATGTCTGATAAAATTCCGAGGTAAATCCATCTGGCCCGGGGGTTTTGTTCTTTGGTAGTTTTTTGATTACTGCTTCTATTTCGTTGCTGGTAATTGGTCTGTTTAGATTTTCTGTTTCTTTCTGGGTCAGTCTTGGAACGTTGTATTTTTCTAGGAAGTTGTCCATTTCTCCTAGGTTTCCCAGCTTGTTAGCATATAGGTTTTCATAGTATTCTCTAATAATTCTTTGCATTTCTGTGGGGTCCGTCGTGATTTTTCCTTTCTCGTTTCTGATACTGTTCATTTGTGTTGACTCTCTTTTCTTCTTAGTAAGTCTGGCTAGAGGCTTATCTATTTTGTTTATTTTCTCGAAGAACCAGCTCTTGGTTTCATTGATTTTTGCTATTGTTTTATTCTTCTCAATTTTATTTATTTCTTCTCTGATCTTTATTATGTCCCTCCTTCTGCTGACCTTAGGCCTCATCTGTTCTTCTTTTTCCAATTTCGATAATTGTGACATTAGACCATTCATTTGGGATTGCGCTTCCTTTTTTAAATATGCTTGGATTGCTATAGACTTTCCTCTTAAGACTGCTTTTGCTGTGTCCCACAGAAGTTGGGGCTTAGTGTTGTTGTTGTCATTTGTTTCCATATATTGCTGGATCTCCATTTTGATTTGGTCATTGATCCATTGATTATTTAGGAGCGTGTTGTTAAACCTCCATGTGTTTGTGAGCCTCTTTGCTTTCTTTGTACAGTTTATTTCTAGTTTTGTGCCTTTGTGGTCTGAAAAGTTGGTTGGTAGGATTTCAACCTTTTGGAATTTTCTGAGGCTCTTTTTGTGGCCTAGTATGTGGTCTATTCTGGAGAATGTTCCATGTGCACTTGAGAAGAATGTATATCCTGTTTCTTTTGGATGTAGAGTTCTATAGGTGTCTATTAAGTCCATCTGCTCTAGTGTGTTGTTCAGTGCTTCCGTGTCCTTACTTATTTTCTGCCCGGTGGATCTATCCTTTGGGGTGAGTGGTGTGTTGAAGTCTCCTAGAATGAATGCATTGCAGTCTATTTCCCCCTTTAGTTGTGTTAGTATTTGTTTCACATATGCTGCTGCTCCTGTGTTGGGTGCATATATATTTAGAATGGTTATATCCTCTTGTTTGACTGAGCCCTTTATCATTATGTAGTGTCCTTCTTTATCTCTTGTTACTTTCTTTGTTTTGAAGTCTATTTTGTCTGATATTAGTATTGCAACCCCTCCTTTCTTCTCGCTGTTGTTTGCTTGAAATATGTTTTTCCATCCCTTGACGTTTAGTCTGTACATGTCTTTGGGTTTGAGGTGAGTTTCTTGTAAGCAGCATATAGATGGGTCTTGCTTTTTTATCCATTCTGTTACTCTGTGTCTTTTGATTGGTGCATTCAACCCATTAACATTTAGGGTGACTATTGAAAGATATGTACTTATTGCCATTGCAGCCTTTAAATTCGTGGTTCCCAACGGTTCAAGGTTAGCCTCTTTAGTATCTTACTGCCTAACTTAGCTTGCCTATTGAGCTGTTATATACACTGTCTGGAGATTCTTTTCTTCTCTCCCTTCTTGTTCCTCCTACTCGATTCTTCATATGTTGGGTGTTTTGTGCTGTGCTCTTTCTAGGAGTGCTCCCATCTAGAGCAGTCCCTGTAAGATGTTGGGTAGAGGTGGTTTGTGGGACTCAAATTCCCTCAGCTTTTGTTTGTCTGGGAATTGTTTAATCCCACCGTCATATTTGAATGATAGTCGTGCTGGATACAGTATCCTTGGTTCAAGGCCCTTCTGTTTCATTGTATTAAATATATCATGCCATTCTCTTCTGGCCTGTAGGGTTTCTGTCGAGAAGTCTGATGTTAGCCTGATGGGTTTTCCTTTATAGGTGACCTTTTTCTCTCTAGCTGCCTTTAAAACTCTTTCCTTGTCCTTGATCTTTGCCATTTTAATTATTATGTGTCTTGGTGTTGTCCTCCTTGGATCCTTTCTGTTGGGGGTTCTGTGTATTTCCGTGGTCTGTTCGATTATTTCCTCCCGCAGTTTGGGGAAGTTTTCAGCAATTATTTCTTCTAAGATACTTTCCATCTCTTTTCCTCTCTCTTCTTCTTCTGGAACCCCTATAATACGGATATTGTTCTTTTTGGATTGGTCACACAGTTCTCTTAATATTGTTTCATTCCTGGAGATCCTTTTGTCTCTCTCTATGTTAGCTTCTATGCATTCCTTTTCTCTGATTTCAATTCCATCAATGGCCTCTTGCATCCTATCCATTCTGCTTATAAACCCTTCCAGAGTTTGTTTCATTTCTGTGATCTCCTTTCTGGCATCTGTGATCTCCCTCCAGACTTCATCCCATTTCTCTTGCGTATTTCTCTGCATCTCTGTCAGCATGGTTATGATTCTTATTTTGAATTCTTTGTCAGGAAGACTGGTTAGGTCTGTCTCCTTCTCTGGTGTTGTCTCTGTGATCTTTGTCTGCCTGTAGCTTTGCCTTTTCATGGTGATAGGAATAGTTTGCAGAGCTGGGACGAGTGACGGCTGGAAGAACTTCCTTTCTTGTTGGTTTGTGGCCCTCCTCTCCTGGGAGAACAGCGACCTCTAGTGGCTTGTGCTGCGCAGCTGCGTGTAGAAAGGGTTTCTGCTTTCTGCCCGGCTGCTATGGAGTTTATCTCTGCTGTTGCTGTGGGCGTGGCTTGGCTCTGGCACCTACTCCAAAGTGGTGGAGTCGCATTGGAGCGGGAGCAGCTGTGAGGCTATTTATCTCCGTAAGGGGCCTCCCTGCTCCCTGTAGCCCAGGAGTTAGGGTGCCCAGAGAGTCCCCGATTCCCTAATTCTGGATTAAGTGTCCCGCCCTGCCCCTTTAAGACTTCCAAAAAGCACCCGCCAAAACAAAACAATGACCACCAAAAAAAAAAAAAAAAAAAAACAAGAAAAATATTTTTAAATTAAAAAAAAAAATTTTTTTTAATTAAAAGAAAAAGGTGGCCGCTCATTTTTCTTTATTCTCCAGTGCCAGCCTCAGGCCTCTGCTCACCAGTCTTGCTGCCCTGTTTCCCTAGTATTGGGGTCCCTATCCCTTTAAGACTTCCAAAAGCGCTCGCCAAAAGAAAGCAGCAAAAAAAAAAAAAAAATTGGTCGCGCACTTTTCTTATGTCCTCCGGCGCCCAGCCTCCGGTGCCCACTCACTGTGCTTGCTGCCCTGTTTTCCTAGTATCCAGGGCCCCCTGGGCACGTACTGTGTCTGGGCCTGGATGGCTGGGGCTGGGTGTTCGTCAGTCCTGTGCTCCGTCTCCCTCCCGCTCTGCCTATTCTTCTCCCGCTGGGAGCTAGGGGGATGGGCGCTCGGCTCCCGCCGGGCTGGGGCTTGTATCTTACCCCCTTTGCGATGCACTGGGTTCTCTCAGGTGCGGATGTGGTCTGGATATTGTCCTGTGTCCTCTGGTCTTTATTCTAGGAAGGGTTGTCTTTGTTATATTTTCATAGATATATGTGGTTTTGGGAGGAGATTTCCGCTGCTCTACTCACGCCACCATCTTCCGCCCCTCTCCGTCGATTGTGATAAATTCTAACTGTGAAAATCCCTGGATTAGAAGTTCTAGTGTTGATGCTCACATTGCTAACCAGCAACAGGTCTATTAAGGAAAAGAACCAAAGACACAGGCACATTTGACCCAGTAGGTCTCTGCCAATTCAGTCTAAATGCCTCTCACACTATCCTGATCATGAAATAGCCTGACTCTTACTACATACCAAATTAGTTGAAACCTGGTTTCTTGCCTTACAGTTTTAGCCCTGGGAAAGTTCACTATAGATTCAGTGACACCAAGAAATGACAATGGAATATTTTTGGGGTAAAAGGGATTATACCCAGCTTTAGTCTCACTGCAGTAGGTTGAGCACTACAATCGTGGCTGCATCCAGCAGTCTGCAGGTCCATAACCCACCTCCATCTCTGCCTCCACCCAGAGCAGTGGGCAAAGCTCTTTATATAGTGACACAGTCAGTAATAGCTTATTGCCTAGGGTGTGGACACAGAAGCCTATCAGTAGGCCAATAACATTATCAAGTAGTTTAGGGTCAGATGAGAATCTTGGCCATAGGAACTTCCATTTTTCCCACACCTGCATTTCAAGGAGATAATTCAGCTTACCCACTCCAATAGGCCTTTTTCAGGTAAGCAAAAGGCCCTTTGGGTGTTTCATCTGTGGATAAAGTGAAGGTTCTCATAGCCAGGATTCTCACCTGGCCCTGGTTGGTTAGCTCACCACACACATGTGGGCAATACGTTCTTATTGACTCTATATAAAGAGCTCCACCCAGTGCTCTGAGCGACACGACGGCAAGGCTGCAAGGTTGCAAGAGAGCACAGATGAGACTGGAGTGGTGGCAGCACTGAGGACAGAGACTGAGACAGCTGCAGGGGCAGAGAGGCCCAGAGGCAGAGACTGGCTTGCTGTATGTAGACTTGCTCTGAGTGGATGGGATTCTAGTGATTGACCTGCCACCATGGGAATGAAGCTGGGTATAAACCCTTTCACCCCAAGAACATTCTAATGTCATTTCTTTGGTTACATTGAATCCATAGTGAACTTGCCCAAGGCTGAATCCCATTGGCAAGATATCATCTAAACCTTACTCAGGCACACACACTCCTTTGAGTACTCTGTGTATATTTCAGGTCTTAGCCCTGATCTGAGTTTCAATGAACTGAATAGAGTGCACTTTGAGGACTAAACTGGGACTATTTTATGTTTAGCCACATTATTTTTACTTTTAAACAAACACATGAAAGAGTCTGTGCTGAAAAGAGCCCTTATACATTACTGACATTAAATTACAATAAACAAATTATTCATTGTTTCACCTCAGTTTAAACTGCTAAAGTTAATTGCTGTAATCAGTGGGAAACTTTCACAAAAGTTTGCCTTAAAGAAGACATGCTTCCAGGTAAATTATCAAAGTGAAAGCACCTATGGACCCCATCTTGTTAAATCCCACCTGTTTCTCCCCAAGAGCATCAGTTAATAAAGAGGCAGCAATCTCAGCACAGCTTCCATTAGAATCATTGACTGCTGGTTGCAAAGGAATTGCTGGTTCAGGTAGGGAGGTTACACTGCATGGTTAAAAACAACATACATGAGGGAAATTTTGGGGTTGATAGTAATGTTTTATATATTGATAGCAATTTGAGATACACAGTTGTACATCAGAACTCACCCAATGATCACTAAAGATTTGTACATTTCACTGCAGGTAAATTTTACCTCAAAATTAAAAAAGAACTGTAAACAAACAAATGACAATGCATGCTGAACTGTTTATAGGGACCTGTACTGAGGTCCTCAATTTACTTTGAAATGTATCAGAAAATAATAGGTATTAATGAATGGATGGATAGATAAAGGGAATCAATAAGTGAAGACATGTGATAAAGCAAATATAGTAAAACGTTAATAGAATTTAAATGATGTGTATATGAATGTGCAAAGTAAGTGCTTTCAACTTTTCTGTATGTTTGAAAAATTCTGTTATATTAGAAACACAAACAGGCAAAAAATGTTCTACTGGATTTGTCAGAAAGACCTTTCATTAATTTCTTCATTCCACAAACAATATACATGATCTGAGACTCTATGGTAAAGTGCTAAGCACTAGTTCAAACTCCAGCTCTGCCATTTAGTAGCAGTATAACCTTGGACAAGTCCCTCCACCTCTCTGAAACTTGCTTCCTTATCTGTTAAATAGTGATAATAATAACACCTTCCTCACAGACTGGTTTCGCTTGGAATTACATTTAAATTGCTGAGTATTTTATTACTCAGGGGGTAATAAAGGTATACTGAATAGGGACCTCTCAATGAAGTGCTTCTTATTCCTCTCCCCTGGGAGACCCAAACAGGGTCTCAACTTTGGAAAGGATTTTATGCCAGCTTCATCTTAATTGTTGCACACTTCTTGTTTCTTGGAAATTGTCTGCACCTTGGTCCAAGACCTTAGGCTATGGTGTCTATATAGGACTCATATGTTCTAACTGACTCCTCTGACATTCAATCATGTTTTGGTTTACAGACTCCTTTTCCAAAATATAAATGAAAATGCTAGAAAGCAAATTGTATTTGAACATGTATAAAGCAAAATTTAAGAAAAAGAGTGAAGTAGGAGTGTGAACATCCATTTGAACCCACAGTCAAAATGCTTGATTATTAACTCACTCACTCACTCACACTCTCCCACAGCTCTGGCATCTTTTCCTGCTCCAGGATGATTACTACCATTTGGAGAACATGCTCCTCCCTTCTTGGTTCCCTTTTCCATTCATTTTCTGAAAGGATTCTCTTAGCACTCTTTCCCTGAATGCAGATTCCATCATTCACCAACTGGTATGAGATGAGAGAATGTCTTACAAATGGGTTTCAGCCCCAGGCAAGTTCACTATGGATTCAGTGTAACCAAAGAAATCGACAGCAAACCATTCTTGGGGTGAAAGGGTTATACGCAACTTTATTTCCAGGTAGCAGGTCAGTCACTAAAATGTTGTTCACTCAGAAAGAATCTGCATGCAACAAGCCGGTCTCTGACTCTGGGCCCCTCTGCACAGCCATCCTCTGGACCCCTCTTTCTGCACAGCCATCCTGAACAGACGTTTTGGGGGCCCCTCTGTCCACACAGCCATCCCACACAGCTGTCCTCCAGGCCTCTCTGCACAGTCGTCTCGCACAGCCGTCCTCTGGGCCTCTGTCCTCAGTGCTGCCACCACTCTAGCATCTGCTCTGCTCTCCTGCAGCTTTGCAGCCTGCCACCTTGTCGTGCCCAGAGCACTGGGCGGAGCTCTTTACATAGAGTCAACAGCAATGTGTTGCTCACAGGTGTGCAGTGAGCTAGTCAACCAGGGCCAGGGGAGAATTCTGGTCACAGGAACTCTCATTTTATCCACACTCCACCCCTCCAGGATTCTCTCCTCTCAATCAATGTGCCCTTAGTCCTCTGCAATGGTCCCTGTGCAAGGAAGCTCAAACATTGTTCTCCAGCCTCTCCAGCAAAAAGTCTTGCAGACACACAGGCCAGACTCATGGCTCTGTCTCTGACCTCTGCCTCTTTGGTCTTAATGGTTGGAACTGCTGCTCTGGTTTCAGTTGTTGCCATAGCTCCAGTAAGGTCCTATTTGGATTCCCATCTAATTTCCTTCCATCTAATCCTGCCCGTATCAAATCAACCCACATCTGGGTCCTCCTTACCCTCACGATTCCTCCTGTGAGGAACAAGTCTTATTTCTTTCCGGGTTCTTGTTGCTTCAGTTACTGTACATTTCACCTCGCATTTTGTATTCGCTGCCTCAAGGTGGGCTGCACTGTCAGGGAAGAGAGCTTCCCCATCTCTGATCCCAAAAGAACAATTCCATCCACGACTAAGTGCCACAGCCACCAGGTAAGTGGACCATAGAGTGCTCCACGACCTGGGGAGGGGGATGTTCCTCTCCTTGGAGAACTTTCAGCTGCTGGGACTTTATTTTCTTTACAAACACCGGGCATGCTTTCAATACAGGAGGGGCCGGTGCCTCTGGCACCACCCCTTCATGCTTCCCCAGCTCCTCCATTTCTGGGGCTGATGGCACCTTTCTCTCCACTTCCCCAAGTGCCTCCTCTGCTACAGTGCCTCACAACAATTCAAGCTCAGTCTTCAGAAGGTCTCTAACCTTCACCTCAAAGCTTCGCAGCTGATGTTCTCCTGCCACCTCCACCTATGCTTCCCTCAGGAGTTTGTCTTTCTCCTTGATGGCCTCTTCCTCCTTCAGAACACCTGGCAGCACTGCCATCTCGTCTCCAATGGCACCTTGCTGCCAGTGCTCTAGGGCTGTCTCCTCCCACATCAATGACATCTCCTTCCTCAGGGAATCCACAGAAGTTTGCAGCTCGTTTTCTCATGCTGCCATTTCTTGGGTCTCCTGTGTAGAGCTTTTTAATACTGTGAGAAGCAGCCAACCCACAGTCCCCAATGCCTCACAGGCACTCTGCTTCTCAAGGGATCTGCTTACTATATCAAGAGCCACCCCTACTTCCTCAGGTGTCACCTCCATTTGCCTACACTTCTGGGGTGGGGCCTAGCCCTTTAGTGGGGAAACCACCTCAGACAAAATACCCATAGGGGGATGATCCACTGTCTCCCCATTCACAGGGGCAACCCACTGAAGAACCCCTCCCATAAGAGCAGCCTGTATTTTCCTTGATCAACAGTGAACCCTGATGACTTTCGTCAATTATTTGCCAATAGGTTTCAGCCCCAGGCAAATTCACAATGGATTCAATGTGACCTAAGAAATTGATGTTCTTTGGGTGAAAGGGCTTATTACTTGGCTTGTTCTCCCGGCAGCAGGTTGAGTACTTAGTATGTCTGCCTCCACCCAGAGGACTGGGCCAAGCTCTCTATTTAGGACAATAATAGCTTACTGCCTAAAGGTGTGGAAGTGGTAGCCTAGCAACAGTCCAGTTACATCATCAGGTGGTTTAAGTTCAGTGAGGATCCTGGCCATAGGAACCCCAATTTCCCCACACTCCACCCCTCCAGGATTCTTGCCTAACAACATACATGCTTTCAATCTTCTGCAATGGTCCCTGTGTGAGAAAGGTGGAGCAATGTAACCAGGTTCCACAGTAGCAACAGAGGATAACAACAACTTACAGATGATAAAAATTAAGATACAGCAAGATTTTGATACAGGTAACAAATTATAATAATCTTCAAGCCAGAGGAGGTTCCTAATAACAAAATTTATAATAATCCTCAAACCAGAGGAAGTTCCCAATCCACAAAGACTTTAGGGGCGATAAGACACATGTTTTAATGCCACCAACATAGGCAAATCTTGTTCATCAGGTAGGATGCATGCAAGAGAGTGGTCCTGTGAGAGGACTGTAGCAGGAAGGGGGACCCTTCCAGGTCTAGTATACCATACTTTTACTCCTTTCCCCATGAAGGTTACTGAAGTGTCTCTATATAGTGCTACTGCAGGTGCACATACTGGCCATAATGGTAAAACAAAACTCCCCAGTAAGATGCTCCTACCTTCTGGCTGTTCAGGGTATACTACTGTGACCTTTGGCAGCCGCTCTGCTGTTATTCCAGGAATGCACAGGAGGCCAGCTTCCAGGTCTTGTCCCCAAGGTGCCAGGAGAGCCAGCTATCATGGGTCCATGTGTCGAAAGGTCCAAGGCCACGTCCACTCAGTGGAGTCTCTGAGTTTCAGTGCAGTTGGTGCTGGCAGCAAGATGTTATTCTGGTGGCCAAACCTTGGCTTCAGTGATTCTTCCTTGATTTGTACTTGCAGTTGAATAGGGGAGGCAGCCATATGTGTTAACATGTCTATGGGGTTCAGGGCTCCATTTTGGGGTCCCTTGTTCAAATGCCATAGCACGGTCCATAAGCGGACTGACCATCCCCGTAGACTATTGGTATCTGACTTTAGTCCACATATTAACAAGCCATTGTGCCTCTCTATCATGCCTGCTGCGGTAGGATTGCATGGCACATGAAACTTGCATTTGATTCCCAGCTGTCGCACCCATCCTTGCAGTGTATATCCAGTAAAATGGGTTCCCTGATCACTCTCAATTACCTGTGGTTGGCCATAGGCAGCAAAGAGACACTCCAGGCCTCTTTTCATCATCTGCTGCTCTGCACAATGGGGAGGAAAAGCAACTAGAAGTCCAGTTGCTGTGTCCAGACAAGTCATGGCATACCGATATCCTACTGACACAGGTAGAGGCCCAATATAGTCTTATCTGCTACCTGACAAGTGGTAAAGGCCCCTTAGCTATTGTCCCATGTTGCTGTGGAACTCGGTGTAAGTCCCTTTGGGAGCACACGACACACTCCTGCCAGGCTCTACTAACTTCCTTGAAGGCCAAAGGCAAGCCCCACGGGCAGGCTACAGCCCATATTGTCTTTTGTCCCACATGCAACAAATGCTGATGTAGCAATTGGGCTACACCAGAGGTAGGCTTTCCTTCTAACCAATGTATCTGGGACAATTTATCTGCTTCATCATTTCCTGGGGATGCCAGTGGCAAATGACCTGTCACATGGTATACTATAATCATTTAAGTCTGACCACAGTCCCATAAGTCTTGCCACAATTCTTGGCCCCGAAGGGGTCGGTGAACAACCAGCCAGTTGGCATGGTACCAGGTTGGTAGCCACAGGGTCAAGCCCCAATAGACAGCCCAGCTGTCAGTGCAGACATCTATAGGGGAGGGCTCCTGGCTGATCGCAAGCCACATGGCCCACAACTCTGCCCATTGGCTACTCTTCCCCTCACCATCTTCCATCCATATTGACTCAGTCTTAGGATGGAAAGCTATGGCCCTCCGTTTCTGGGGCTGCCCATGGCTGGAGCCATCTTTGTACCATGCATCTTTGAGTATAGGGGCTCTTCCCTCCCGATAGGGACTCTCTGCTACTAACGGTTCAAAAGCAAGTTCTTCCTGCTTTTCACTATTACATGTCACTGGCCCCAACACGCGTTGGAGTTCATCACTCAAGGGGCTACTAGAGAGGGCACTACACTGCTGCAGGTAAGCATCCCAATTGGCTAGTGTGGGTGTTTGTGCCACACCACTCCATGGCTTTTGGGTCCAGTCTTGTACCCACCACAAGATGGGACAGGTGGTTATTACCTTTATCAGGACCATACCAGTGATGGGTACTGAAGCCAGGAAGGCATGATACACGGCAGCCAATTGTTTTTCTATCAAATTGTATTGTACCTCTGCCCCTTTCCAGAGTTGTGATCAGAGTCCAATGGGTTGGTGAGTTCATTCAAGCCACTGCCAGAGACGAGAGCCATGACCCTTTTAGGTGACATGAATGTCCAGCTCACAGGGCCTTGATGGGTCTATCACACTCAAGGCCTGCATGGCCTTGACTGCCTGTTTTGCTGTAGTAAACACAGATACACATGTCTAATCCTAGTCCCACCTGATGCCCTTTCGTACGAACCAGTATAAGGCCTTCAGAATTTTTGCCAAGTGCAGGATGAACACTCTCCAGTAGCCTAGAATACCCAGAAACTCCTGTAGCAATGCCACAGTTTTTGGGGTAGGAAAGGCGTCGACTTTGTCTATACCTGCTTCTGGTATAACTTTGGTCTTACCTGACCAGACGACCCCCAAGAATTTGACAGACAAACCAGGTCCCTGAAACGTGGTGCTGTTCACAGCCCATCCTTTCTCCTGTAAATATTGCAGCAGTCTATGTGTTGCACCTTCTGAATCTGAAAGAGAATCAGATGTGAGCATGACATCATCAATATAACGCTACAGCCACACCGCTGGCAGTTTCTCCCATGTAGCCAAGTTCTGGGCTACAAGTCCATGACATATGGTGGGGCTGTGGAGGTATCCCTGTGGTAGGATGGTGAAAGTCCATTCCTGTCCTTCCCACATGAAGGCAAACTGTTCCTGACTTTCCTGATCAATATAAATGGGAAAGAAAGCATTAGCAAGATCTACCACATAATGGTACGTTCCTAGTTCATGGCTGAGGGTATCCACCAAGCCTGCAATAGAGGGGACAGCAGCATGCATAGGGGGTATGACCTTATTCTGTTCTCTGTAATCCACAGTCATATGCCAGGAGCCATCTGGCTTTTTTACTGGCCACACTGGGTAATTGAAAGGACTATGGGTGGGCTTTATAATACCCACCTTTCCACCTCCCGGAGAGTTTCTCCAATCTCTTTATGCCATCCAGGAAGTTTGTATTGTTTCGTATTAGTCACCCACCGAGGCACAGGCAAAGCTATGGGTGGGTGCCTAGCATGTTCCCTCAGAACTGCCTTCACCACACGTACTCTCAGTCTGAACTCACTTGTAGTGGTCTGCAGCCATAGACCCTGCAGGATATCAATCCCCAAAATATACTCAGGAATAGGAGATATATATATATATATATATACACACAGTATACTCCTTTGGGAGTAGACGCCCTATTTCCAAAGGAATTTAGGCTTTTTTCACTCTGATAGCCTTCCCTCTCTACCCATCTATGATAGTGGGAGTCCCATGGAACCGCTCAGGGTAACCATGAATCAGTGAACATTCAGCCCTAGTGTCCACCAGAGGCAGGACACGTTATATCTTCACTGGGGACCAGTGGATAGCTATTTCAACATGTGGCCTTTGGCCTCCCCCCGGTCCCTCAAGGCAGATACCTTGACCTTCCCCTCAGTCAAACCGTGTTCCCCAATCACCTTCCTGTGTGGGCTCAGGTGAGATTGGCTCGCTCCCCAGCAGGTAGTCTTGTAAACACACATGCAGGATTCGTGGCTCTGTCTCTGATCTCTGCCTCTTTGGTCTTAATGGCTCGAACTGCTGCTCTGGTTTCAGCAGTTGCCATAGCTCTAGTAAGATCCCATATGACTTCCCATCTAAATTCCTCCCATCTGCTACTGCCCATATTAAATCAACCCACATCTGGGTCTTTGTAACCTTCATGGGCCCTGTAAATTCTTCCTGTGAGTAACAGGTCTCATTTCTCTCCAGATTTTCTTTGTTTCTGCCTCTCCTAAGTCCGGTACTGTAGGTGTAACCTCACTTATGGGATTCCCTAGGTGAGAGGAAGGAATGGCCACTAGAGATTCAAAGAGGGTTGTAGGAGCCATTTGAAGTTCAATATTCCTCATCCCAGTAGTAAAAATATATTCATCTGGGCCATAATTCTCTGGACTATAGATGGCATTTCTTATGCCTAACTCTCATAATGCCTGTTGGAGTTCAGCATATGTGTGCCATCTAACAGGAGAAAATGGTGGATCACCCAGATTCTGTCACACAGCATGATGTGCAGCCATAATTCAATTGAGGAGGGAGTGACTCCCTGGGGTCTGATGTGAATTTTGTAATCGCTGCCTTAGGGCAGGCTGCACGGTCAGGGAAGACAGCTTTCCCAGCTCTGATCCCAACGGAACAATTCCATGCACCCCCTAAGTCCCACAGATGCAGGAGCCAAGCTGACATTGACTCTGAGGGCTTCTGCCTAAACCGGGAGCCAAAATCCACCAGCTCAGCCTGAGTATAGGGGCAGACCATAAAGTGCTCCACGACCTGGGGAGGGGGCTGCTCCTCTCCTTGGGGAATTTTCAGCTGCTGGGTCTTTATTTTCTTTACAATTACTGGGCGTGCTTTCAATACAGGAGGTGCCGGTACTTCCAGCATCACCTCTTCATCTTTTTCCAGCTCCTCCATTTCTGTGGTTGATGACAGCTTTCTCTCACCTTCCCCGAGTGCCTCCTCTGCTACAACCTTTACCTTTTCCACTGTGCTTTGCAGCAATCCTACCTCTGTCTTCAGAATGTCTCTTACCTTCACCTCAATGCTTCACAGCTGATGTTCTCATGCGTCCTCTGCCTGTGCTACCGTCAGGAGTTCTTACTTTTCCTTGATGGCCTCTTCCTCCTTCAGAACACCTGGCAGCACTGCCGTTTCGTCTCCAATGGCACCTTGCTGCTGGCGCTCTCATGCTGCCTCCTCTCACATCAATGACATGTCCTTCCTCAGGGAATCCATAGAAGTCTGCAGCTCATGTTCTCATGCTGCCTCTTGCATCAATTCCATTTCCCTCCTCAGGAAATCCACAGAAGTTTGCAGTTCGCATTCTCATGCCACCATTTCTTGGGTTTCCTCTGTAAAGCTTTTTAAGACTGTGAGAAGCAGCCAACCCACAGTCCCCACTGCCTAATGGGCACTCTGCTTCTCAAAGGATCTGCTTACTATATCAAGAGCCACCCCTACTGCCTCACATGTCACCTTCACTTGCCTCCAGTCCTGGGGTGGGGCCCAGTCCTCTAGGAGGCAAGCCACGTCAGACCACATACCCACTAGGGGACAATCCACTGTCTCCCCATTCACAGGGGCAGACTGTGGAAGCACCCCTCCCGTAAGGGCAGCTTGTCTTTTTCCTTGATCAACAGTGAACCCTGCTGACTTTGGCCAATTGTCTTGCCAATGGGTTTCAATCCTGGACAAGTTAGCTATGGATTCAGTGTGACCAAAGGAATTGACAGCAAAATGTTATTTGGGGTAAAAGGGTTTATATCCCGGCTTGTTCTCCTGGCAGTAGGTCAAGGACTAGCGTCTCTGCCTCTGCCCAGAGCACTCGGCTGAGCTCTCTGTATAGCACAAAAATAGCTTATTGCCTAAAGGTGTGGAAGCGGTAGCCTAGCAACAGGCCAGTTACATCATCAGGTGATTTAAATTCAGTGAGGATTGTAGCCATAGAAACCCCAACTTCCCCGCAAAGGGTTATACCCAACGTTTTATTTTCAGGCGGCAGGTCAGTCACTAAAATCCCATTCACTCAGAGCAAGTCTGCATGCAGCAAGCAGGTCTTCCTCTGGGCCCCTCTGTCTGCACAGCCATCCTCTGGGCCCCGCTGTCCACACAGCCATCCCACACAGCTGTCCTCCAGGCCTCTATTCACAGTTGTCCTGCACAGCCGCCCTGTGGGCCTCTCTGCACAGTTGAACCGCACAGCCATCCTCTGAGTATCTGTCCTCAGTGCTGCCACCACTCCTGCCTCTGCTCTGCTCTCCTGTAGCCTTGCATCCCTGCCACTGTGCCATGCATAGAGCACTGGGCAGAGTTCTTTATATAGAGTCAACAGCAATGTATTGCCCACAGGTGTGCAGTGAGCTAGTCAACCAGGGTCAGCTGAGATCCTGGCCACAGGAACTCTCATTTTATCCACAGAGAGATATAAAAAAAATTCCATTTTCCAAGGCCAGCCCCATAGAAGTTGTTGTCTCTACATTTTCTGAGGTCCCTAGCTGGCTTGGGACAACAGGGAGGCTAGCTGTATCCCCAGGAAAACATTGTCAAACTTTGGGTTTAAGGAAGTAACTTGAGAATAGGAAGGTGCGTAGGTACCTCAGGAGGCAATAAAGCACCAAGTCAGCCAAGAGGAGAAATTTGGACATGAGAAGCTGTCCAGGAGTTTAATTTATGAGCCTGTTGAAAAGCAGAGCTCTCCACAGCACAGAAAACCATACACTAAAAGCACAGCAGACTTTGCAGCAGTCCAATGCAGTCAGGATTTAATTAAGGTATTTGAGGACACAAAGCACCTTGGGCAGCAAAGATCTTTACAAAAGAGTGGTAACAAGAAAGGCTTTCTCACTGAGACTCAACACCTTACTCTAAGGTTTGATTATGAGATTAGATTCCATAGAATTTACATACTTTACCCTCACAGCACAAACCAGTAGGGCTTACATAGTTCAGGGAACTGGTAAGCCTGATGAAAACAGCACTTGAAAAAACCAAAAGCTTCCCTTATATATATAAGTACATGTGAATATTTTGTTGTTTTAAAAAATGCACATATAGGGGCGCTCAAGATGGGGGCATGAGAAGGGTGTTGGAAATCTACTCCCAAAACAATATATATTTTGAAAATACAGTAAATACAACTATTCCTAAAAGAGTGACCAGAATATACAGTACAACAGCCAGGCTACAGCTGGGAGAACTCAGCATCTCATGAAAAGGATAAAATACAAAGCTGTGACCTGGCAGGACCTGAACAAACCCCCCACCTCAGCTCAAAGGTGGGAGGAAAATAATCAGAGTGTGGAGGGAGTGGAAGCACAGGACTGCTAAATAACCAGCCCTATTAATCTGCACCAGGAGCAAAGACATACATTGCATGGTGTACTGCATATTACAGAAACAGAAAAGTAAAATCCGAGACAGAGACTGTGAGTGGATGCCCACAGCCAGCTCCCCTGGGACAAAAGAAAAGCGGGCACTGTAAAAGTCGTAAATGGACAAGGGTTTAACAGGTGGACAAAATCATCCTGACACACTAAGCCCAGCAGGCTGGGAATCTTAAGGAATTTCAGGCCTGCTAACACCCTGGGGGGCAATGCAACTCTGAAGCCCCACACAGCGATAAGCAGTCTACTGTTCATTCCCTCTACCAGTAGTACAAGCAAACCAGCTGATCTGCCATTGCTGTAGACCATCCTGGGAGCAGCCCCACTCTCAAAAGCCACACAGAACCTTTTCCCAATGCATAGCTAACCAGGCCAGACTCAGAGGCTGCCACCAGCAAACAGTTGCCCAGAAAAGTGTAAGCTGGCACAAAGTCCAGAAGGCATGAAGGGGCACCATTCTCGCAGGAGAACACATGGCATGTGCCTCCAACTCCTGGCACTGCTCTAGGCCATCCTGAGAGTCTACCCACCCACAGAAGCTCACTGTGTGTGGAGAATGGCAAGGTGACCACCAAGCAGGAAAGGACTTTGTGCTCCCAGCTGACACACACGTGACTTGCCAGCCTTGACGTCTATCACCATGAAAAAGCAGAAGAACTTGGTCCAGTCCAAAATCACTCAAACAATGCCAGAGAGAGGGCCTAGTGAGATAGATATAAAAAAATCTTCCTGAAACAGAATTCAAAATAAAAGTCATAACAATGCTGATGGAGCTGCAGGGAAATATTAAAGAGCTAAGGAATGAAGTACGGAGGGAGATAACAGAAATGAAACAATAGAAGGACTGAAGAGCAGACCAGATGAGGGGCAAGAGACTATCAATGGAATAGGAATCAGAGAACAGGTATACACAGAAGCAGAGGCAGAGAGACATAAAAGGATTTCCAGGTATGAAAGAATATTAAGAGAACTATGTGACCAAACAAAAGAGAACAAAATTTGCATAATAGGGATACCAGAATAAGAAGAGAGAGAAAAAGGGATACAAAGTGCCTTTGAAGAAATAATTGCTAAAAACATCCCTAAGCTGGGGAAAGAAATAGTCTCTCAGACCATGGAAGCCCACAGATCTCCCAACACAAGGGACCCAAGGAGGACAACACCAAGACATATAATAGTTAAAATGGCAAAGATCAAAGACAAGAACAGGGTATTAAAGGCAACCAGAGAGAGGAAAAAGATCACCTACAAAGGAAAACCCATCAGGCTATCATCAGACTTCTCAACAGAAACCTTACAGGCCAGAAGAGAATGCATGATAAATTTAATGCAATGAAACAGAAGAACCTTGAACCAAGAATATGGTATCTAGCAAGACTGTCATTTAAATTGGAAGGAGGGATTAAACAATTTAAAGATAAGCAAAAGTTGAGGGAATTTGCCTCCCACAAACCACCTCTACAGGATATTTTAAAGGGACTACTTTAGATGGAAGCACTCCTAAGGCTAAATAGATGTCGTCAGAGAAAATAAAATCACAGCAAAGAAAGAAGACCAACCAAATACTAACTAAAGGTAAAAAATAAAATCAACTACCCACAAAAGCAGTCAAAGGAAACAAAACAGAGTACAGAATAAAACACATAACATATAAAGAGTGGAGGAGGGAAGATGGCAGCATGAGTAGAGCAGTGGAAATCTCCTCCCAAAACCACATATATTTATGAACATATAACAAAGACAACTCTTCCTAGAATAGAGACCAGAGGACAAAGGACAACATCCAGACCACATCCACACCTGCGAGAAACCAGCGCCTCTCGAAGGGAGTAAGATACAAGCCCCAGCCCGGTGGGACCTGAGCGCCCATACCCCCAGCTCCCAGCGGGAGGAGAGGAGTTGGAGCGTGGAGGAAGAGGTAGCCCAGGACTGCTAAACACCCAGCGTTAGCCATCCGCACCAGAGCACAGACACAGTGTGTGCATGGGGTCCTGGATACAAAGGAAACAGGGCAGCAAGACCGGTGAGTGGGTCCCTGAGGCCGGCGCCCTAGGACAAAGAAAAGCAAGCAGTTTTGTTTTAATTGTTTTTTTGTTTTTTTGGCGAGTGCTTTTTGGAAGTTGTAAAGGGACAGGGAACCCAAAACCGGATGGAAGCATCACGGGAAACTTAATCAAGAGGCAGGGAATCTGGGGATCTCTGGGCACTCAAACCCCCTGGGCAGCAGGGAGCACAGAGGCCCCTCACGGAGATAAATAGCCTCCCGGCAACTCTCCCTCCAACACGGATCCACCACTTTGGAGCAGCAGCCCAAGATAGGCCATGCCCACAGCAACAGCGGAGATAAACTCCATAGCAGCCGAGCAGGAATCAGAAGCCCTGTCTGCAGGCAGCACACCAACACAAGCCACTAGAGGTCACGGTTCTCCCAGGAGAGGAAGGCCACGAACCAACAAGAAAGGAAGTTCTTCCAGCCGTCACTCGTCCCAGCTCGGCAAACTATTTCTATCACCATGAAAAGGTAAAATCACAGGCAAACCAAGATCACAGAGACAACACCAGACAAGCAGACAGACCTACCCAGTCTTCCTGAGAAGGAATTCAAAATAAAAATCATAAAAATGCTGACAGAGATGCAGAGAAATATGCAAGAGTTAAGGGATGAGGTCTGGAGGGAGATCACAGATGCCAGGAAGTAGATTACAGAAGAGAAACAGACTCTGGAAGGATTTATAAGCAGAATGGATAAGATGCAAGAGGCCATTGATGGAATAGAAACCAGAGAACAGGAACGCATAGAAGCTGACATAGAGAGAGATAAAAGCATCTCCAGGAATGAAACAATATGAAGAGAACTGTGTGACCAATCCAAAAGGAAAATATCCATATTATATGGGTACCAGAAGAAAAGAGAGAGAAAAAGGGATAAAAAGTGTCTTTGAAGAAATAATTGCTGAAAACTTCCCCAAACTGCGGGAGGAAATAATCGAACAGACCACGGAAATACACAGAACTCCCAACAGAAAGGATCCAAGGAGGACAACACCAAGACACATAATAATTAAAATGGCAAAGATCAATGACAAGGAAAGAGTTTTAAAGGCAGCTAGAGAGAAAAAAGGTCACCTATAAAGGAAAACCCATCAGGCTATCATCAGACTTCTTGACAGAAAATTTACAGGCCAGAAGAGAATGGCATGATATATTTAATGCAATGAAACAGAAGGGCCTTGAACCAAGGATACTGTACCCAGCACGATTATCATTTAAATATGATGGAGGGATTAAACAATTCCCAGACAAGCAAAAGTTGAGGGAATTTGCCTCCCACAAACCAACTATACAGGGCATCTTACAGGGACTGCTCTAAATGGAAGCAGTCCTAAAAAGAGCACAGAACAAAACACCCAACATATGAAGAATGGAGGAGGAGGAATAAGAAGGGAGAGAAGAAAAGAATCTCCAGACAGTGTATATAACAGCTCAATTAGCGAGCTAAGTTAGGCAGTAAGATACTAAAGAGGCTAAACTTGAACCTTTGGTAACCACAAATTTAAAGTCTGCAATGGCAATAAGTACATATCTTTCAATAGTCACCATAAATGTAAATGGACTGAATACACCAATCAAAAGACACAGAGTAATAGAATGGATAAAAAAGCAAGACCCATCTATATGCTGCTTACAAGAAACTCACCTCAAACCAAAGACATGCACAGACTAAAAGTCAAGGAATGGAAAAACATACTTCAGGCAAACAACAGAGAGAAGAAAGCAGGGGTTGCAGTACTAATATCAGACAAAATAGACTTCAAAACAAAGAAAGTAACAAGAGAAAAAGAAGGACACTACATAATGATAAAGGGCTCAGTCCAACAAGAGGATATAACCATTATAAATATATGCCACCAACACAGGAGCAGCAACATATGTGAAACAAATACTAACAGAACTAAAGGGGGAAATAGACTGCAATGCATTCATTTTAGGAGACTTCAACACACCACTCACCCCAAAGGATACATCCACCAGACAGAAAATAAGTAAGGACACGGAGGAACTGAACAACATCCTAGAACAGATGGACCTAATAGATATCTATAGAACTCTACATTCAAAAGCAGCAGGATATGCATTCTCCTCAAGTGCACATGGAACATTCTCCAGAATAGACCACATACTAGGCCACAAAAAGAGCCTCAGTAAATTCCAAAATATTGAAATTCTATCAACCAACTTTTCAGACCACAAAGGTATAAAACTAGAAATAAATTCTATAAAGAAAACAAAAAGGCTCACAAACACATGGAGGCGTAACAACATGCTCCTAAGTAATCAATGGATCAACGAACAAATTAAAATAGAAATCAAGAAATATATGGAAACAAGTGACAAAAACAACACAAAGCCCCAACTTCTGTGGGACGCAGCGAAAGCAGTCTTAAGAGGAAACTATATAGCGATCCAGGCACACTTAAAGAAGGAAGAACAATCCCAAATGAATAGTCTTAACATCACAATTATCGATAATGGAAAAAGAAGAACAAATAAGTCCTAAAGGCAGCAGAAGGAGGGACATAAAAAAGATCACAGAAGAAATAAACAAAATTCAGGAAAATAAAACAATAGAGAAAATAAATGAAACCATGAGCTGGTTCTTTGAGAAAATAAATAAAATAGATAAGCCTCTAGCCAATCTTATTAAGAGAAAAAGAGAATCAACACAAGTCAACAGAATCAGAAATGAGTACGGAAAAATCACAACAGACTCCGCAGAAATACAAATAATTATTAGAGAATACTATGAAAACCTACATGCCAACAAGCTGGAAAACCTAGAAGAAATGGACAACTTCCTAGAAAAATACAACCTTCCAAGACTAACCAAGGAAGAAACACAAAAGTTAAACAAACCAATTACGAGCAAAGAAATTGAAACGGTAATCAAAAAACTACCCAAGAACAAAACCCTGGGCCAGACGGATTTACCTCGGAATTTTATCAGACACACAGAGAAGACATAATACCCATTCTCCTTAAAGTTTTCCAAAAAATAGAAGAGGATGGAATACTCCCAAACTCATTCTATGAAGCCAACATCACCCTAATACCAAAACCAGGCAAAGACCCCACCAAAAAAGAAAATTACAGACCAATATCCCTGATGAACATAGATGCAAAAATACTCAACAAAATATTAGCAAACCGAATTCAAAAATACATCAAGAGTATCGTACACCAAGACAAAGTGGGATTCATCCCAGGGATGCAATGTCGGTAGAACATTCGAAAATCCATCAACATCATCCACCACATCAACAAAAAGAAAGATGAAAACCATATGATCATCTCCATAGATGCTGAAAAAGCATTCGACAAAATACAACATCCATTCATGATAAAAACTCTCAGCAAAATGGGAATAGAGGGCAAGTACCTCAACATAATAAAGGCCATATAAGATAAACCCACAGCCAACATTATACTGAACAGCGAGAAGCTGAAAGCTTTTCCTCTGAGATTGGGAACAAGACAGGTATGCCCACTCTCCCCACTGTTATTTAACATAGTACTGGAGGTCCTAGCCACGGCAATCAGACAAAACAAAGAAATACAAGGAATCCAGATTGGTAAAGAAGAAGTTCAACTGTCACTATTTGCAGATAACATGATATTGTACATAAAAAACCCCAAAGACTCCACTCCAAAACTACTAGAACTGATATCGGAATACAGCAAAGTTGCAGGATACAAAATTAACACACCAAAATCTGTGGCTTTCCTATATACCAACAATGAACCAACAGAAAGAGAAATCAGGAAAACAACTCCATTCACAATTGCATCAAAAAGAATAAAATACCTAGGAATAAACCTAACCAAAAAAGTGAAAGACCTATACCCTGAAAACTACAAGTCACTCTTAAGAGAAATTAAAGGGGACACTAACAGATGGAAACTCATCCCATGCTCTTGGCTAGGAAGAATTAATATCGTCAAAATGGCCATCCTGCCCAAAGCAATATACAGATTTGATGCAATCCCTATCAAATTACCAGCGACATTCTTCAATGAACTGGAACACATAGTTCAAAAATTCATATGGAAACACCAAAGACCCCGAATAGCCAAAGCAATCCTGAGAAAGAAGAATAAAGTAGGGGTGATCTTACTCCCCAACTTCAAGCTCTACTACAAAGCCATAATAATCAAGACAATTTGGTACTGGCACAAGAACAGAGCCACAGACCAGTGGAAGAGATTAGAGACTCCAGGCATTAACCCAAACATATATGGTCAATTAATATTTGATAAAGGAGCCATGGACATACAATGGCAAAATGACAGTCTCTTCAACAGATGGTACTGGCAAAACTGGACAGCTACATGTAGGAGAATGAAACTGGACAATTGTTTAAACCCATACACAAAAGTAAATTCAAAATCGATCAAAGACCTGAATGTAAGTCATGAAACCATAAAACTCTTAGAAAAAAACACAGGCAAAAACCTCTTAGACATAAACATGAGTGACCTCTTCTTGAACATATCCCCCGGGCAAGGAAAACAACAGCAAAAATGAACAAGTGGGACTATATTAAGCTGAAAGGCTTCTGTACAGCAAAAGACACCATCAATAGAACAAAAAGATACCCTACAGAACGGGAGAATATATTTGTAAATGACAGATCCAATAAAGGCTTGATGTCCAAAATATATAAAGAGCTCAACCACCTCAACAAACAAAAAACAAATAATCCAATTAAAAAATGGGCAGAGGAACTGAACAGACAGTTCTCCAAAAAGAAATGCAGATGGCCAAAACACACATGAAAAGATGCTCCACATCGCTAATTATCAGAGAAATGAAAATTAAAACCACAATGAGGTATCACCTTACACCAGTAAGGATGGCTACCATCCAAAAGATATACAACAAAAAATGTTGGCAAGGTTGTGGAGAAAGGAGAACCCTCCTACACTGCTGGTGGGAATGTAAATTAGTTCAACCATTGTGGAAAACAGTACGGAGGTTCCTCAAAATGCTCAAAATAGACTTACCATTTAACCCAGGAATTCCACTCCTAGGAATTTACCCTAAGAATGCAGCACTCCAGTTTGAAAAAGCCAGATGCACCCCTATGTTTATTACAGCACTATTCACAATAGCCATGAATTGGAAGCAACCTAAGTGTCCATCAGTAGATGAATGGATAAAGAAGATGTGGTACATATACACAATGGAATATTACTCAGCCATAAGAAGAAAATAAATCCTACCATTTGCAACAACATGGATGGGGCTAGAGGGTATTATGCTCAGTGAAATAAACCAAGCGGAGAAAGAGAAATACCAAATGATTTCACTCATCTGTGGAGTATAAGAACATAGGAAAAACTGAAGGAACAATACAGCAGCAGAATCACAGAACCCAACAATGGACTAACAGGTACCAAAGGGAAAGGGACTGGGGAGGATGGGTGAGTAGGCAAGGATAAGGCGGGGAGAAGAAAGGGGGTATTATGATTAGCATGCATAATGGGGGAGTTGGGAGAAAGGGGAGGGCTGTACAACACAGAGAAGACAAGTACTGATTCTACAACATTTTGCTATGCTGATGGACAGTGACTGTAAAGAGGTTTGTGGGGGGAACCTGGTATAGGGGAGAGCCTAGTAAACATAATATTCTTCATGTAATTGTAGATTAATTATAACAAAAAAAAGAAAGAAAAGGGGGATTACTGCCTGATAGGATAAAACTAACTGTAAATCAACGATTAATGTATGCTTTAAATATTCTTAATTTTGATCATTTAAAGGGTGTCAGATAATCAGCTATGGAAATACATTTTTCTGATAATATTCCTTTCCTTTAAAAAAAAAAAACAGTTCCTGTGTGGTGATCTCCAATAAGTTCTTCACAATGGTATAAAGGGCATATCAAAGTGTGGGCAAAGGGTTTCTTTGTGTTTATACAGAGGATCAAAGCCTAATTTGGCTACCCAGAAAACGAATTAAGATACGATATGAAGAAGAACTTCCAACATCAACATTCTCTGGAAGAGTCATTCCAGAAGATGATCATCAAAAAACTTCAACAAAGATCCTGGCGCTGTTGCAGTTGTAGCTGCATTCATCCCACCGGTTCCTGGACTTGCCATTGGAATGAAGAAGAAGATATCTAAGCTGGCCTGTGCATACAGTAAAACAACAAATTTGGCTGGATCTATACTGTTGGAACTCAACCAAGAATTAGGAGAAGTGCAAGTTGCAGCGCTCCAAAATCTTGCGACTATAGACTATCTACTGTTAAAAGAACATATGGGATGTGAACAGTTCCCAGGAATGTGTTGTTTTAATTTGTCTGATTTTTTCTCAAGCTATTCAAATTCACTTAGACAATATCCATCATATCATTGATAAGTTTTCACAAATGCCTAGGGTGCCTAACTGGTTTTTTTGCCTTCACTGGAGATGGCTGGTAATTGCAGGTCTGCTTTGGTTTTGTAGCTGTATTCCTATTATGTTCATGTGTGTATGCAATTTAATTAGTATTTTAAAACCTATACATGCTTATGTTACTCTACAAGAAGATATGTCAAAGAAATAATCTTCCCATGTTTTCTTCCATCTGCTACTTTTATAGCTTTGCCTCTTCCTTCCTAATTACAACCCTTAAGTAGAAGTCGTGCCTCATACCGAAATTACCGAGTATCATAATTCTTCCAAGTGGTAAAGATACCTCAAGACAAATGCTGGGCATAAAAGCCACAGGGCATAAATCTGCAAAGAAGTAAAACGCTAACCTTTTCAAACAATATTGCTTCTCTCTCACTTACCAACTTTACATTTCCCTGTATGGCCCTGGAAGATGATTGGTTAGCCAGAGATGGGTAAGATTCCTCAAGGGAGGAATAACCTAAGACAGGCACAGTCACAGGGGGGCCATCAGGTGAGAAAGTGTGGATCAACAGAGGTGAGGCTTAGAACCCCACCCCACCCCCCCTGTTTTGAGAGCAATCTTCTGCATCCCTGGATGTTTTGTTGCCCTTGTCTGGCTTGGATTAACACTTAGTCTATAGGCACACACCTGATCATCTACATTTCCCCTCTTACAGCAATAAACTATGTTTTCTACCTTTATCTTACATCTACCTACCACTTCAGTATTTTATTAAAAATAATAATAATAATAATAACAACAATAATACTAAGGGAGAAATGTGTGATTCACATATAAATCAAGTATAAAAATCAAACGAATATTCATATTTGACCTGATTGTTTATAGTTCATAATGCGTTATCAAAACCAAAAGTTTCTGTGATGACTGCCCTTGCACTGTTCACCCTGTAAGAACTTATTCACTATGTAAGAACTTGTTCACCATGTAAGAACTTGTTCATTATGCTTCAGAAGATTGGAGACTGTTGAGAATTAGGCTTGGGGTTGATTAATGATTGTGCATTGAGTCCCCTATACAGAATTTTATTGTTGTTAACAACCATTTGATCAATAAATATGAGAGCTGCCCTCTCAAAAAAAAAAAAACTCACCCAAATTAGCACCATGAAGACTACTGAAATGCAACAAAAATCATAAATATATGCTATGTTTGTTTGTTTACTTACATTTATCTACTGTTTCTTAAATATATATGTGTATGTGCTTGTATATATATATATATATAAATGTATATAAGTGTATGTACAATAGATGGTGTAAAATATACTACAATAGAAACTCCTAATGATATATTCAGTGAATAGAGAAGTCAAACTAGCTGTAATTAAAAAATAAAATAAAATAAAAAAGAAAATAAAGAGTGGAGGAGGAAGAATAAGAAGGGAGAGAAATAAAGAATCATAAGACTGTGTTTATAATAGTGTAATAAGTGAGTTAAGGTTAGATGGTTAGATAGTAAAGAAGCTACCCTTAAACCTTTGATAACCATGACTCCAAAGCCTGCAATGGCAAGAAGTACATATCTATTGATAATCACCCTAAACGTAAATGGACTGTATGCACCAATCAAAAGACACAGAGTAATAGAATGGATAAAAAAGCAAGACCCATCTATATGCTGCTTAAAGAGTCTCACCCCAAATCCAAAGACATACAAAGACTAAAAGTGAAGGGATGGAAAAAGATATTTCATGTAAACAATAGGGAGAAAGAAGCAGGTGTTGCAGTACTTGTATCAGACCAAATAGACTTCAAAACAATGAAAGTAACAAGAGATAAAGAAGGACATTACATAATGATAAAGGGTTCAGTCCAAAAAGAGGATATAACCACTATAAATATCTGTGCACCCAACACAGGAGCACCGACATATGGGAAACAAATACTAACAGAATTAAAGGAGGAAATAGAATTTAATGCATTCATTTTAGGAGACTTCAACACACCACTCACTCCAAAGGACAGATCCACCAGACATAAAATAAGTAACGAGACAGAGGCACTGAACAAAACACTAGAACACATGGACCTAACAGATATCTACAAAACTCTACACCCAAAAGCAGCAGGATACACATTCTTCTGAAGTGCACATGGAACATTTTCAGAATAGACCACATACTAGGCCATAAAAAGAGGCTCAGTAAATTTAAAAAGATTGAAATTCTACCCACCAAGTTCTCGGATCACAAAGGTATAGAACTAGAAATAAATTGTGCAAAGAAAATCAAAAGGTTCACAAACACATGGAGGCTTAACAACGTGCTCCTAAATAATCAATGGATCAATGACCAAATTAAGACAGAGATCAAGCAATATATGGAGACAAATGACAACAACAGCACAAAGCCCCAACTTCTGTGGGATGCAGCGAAGGCAATTCTAAGAGAAAGTATATAGCAATCCAGGCATATTTAAAGAAGGAAGAACAATCCCAAATGAAGAGTCTAAAGTCACAATTATTAAAACTGGAAAAAGAAGAAAAAATGAGGCCCAAAGTCAGCAGAAGGAGGGACATAATAAAGATCAGAGAATAAATAAATAAAATTGAGAAGAATAAAACAATAGAAAAAAATCAGTGAAACCAACAGATGGTTCTTCAAGAAAATAAACAAGATAGATAAACCCCTAGCCAGATTTATTAAGAGAAAAAGGATATCTATACACATAAAGAGAATCAGAAATGAGAAAGGAAAAATCATGACAGAGACCACAGAAATACAAAGAATTAGTGGAGAATACTATGAAAATCAATATACTAATATTGCATGCCCTCCCTGTGCCACCCTCCACACCATGTGTGCTAATGGTAATGCCCCCTTTTACCCCTTGTCCCTCCCTTCCCACCCATCCTCCCCAGTCCCTTTCCCTTGGGTAACTGTTAGTCCATTCTTGAGTTCTGTGAGTCTGCTACTGTTTGTTCCTTCAGTTTTTTTCTTTGTTCTTATACTCCACATATGAGTCAAATCGTTTGATACTTGTCTTTTTCTGCCTGGCTTATTTCACTGAGCATAATACTCTCTAGCTCCATCCATGTTGTTGCAAATGGTAGGATTTGTTTTCTTCTTATGGCTGAATAATATTCCATTGTGTATATGTACCACTTCTTCTTTATCCACTCATCTACTGATGGACACTTAGGTTGCTTCCATTTCTTGGCTATTGTAAACAGTGCTGCAATAAACATAGGGGTGCATATGTCTTTTTGAAACTGGGCTCCTGCACTCTTAGGGTAAATTCCTAGGAGTGGAATTCCTGGGTCAAATGGCATTTCTATTCTGAGTTTTCTGAGGAGCCTCCATAATGCTATCCACAATGGTTGAACTAATTTACATTCCCAACAACAGTGTAGGAGGGTTCCCCTTTCTCCACACCCTCGCCAACATTTGTTGTTCTTTGTCTTTTGGATGGTGGCGATATCTAAAAGTGAGGTGGTGTGAGGTGATATCTCAGTGTGGTTTTAATTTGCATTTCTCTGATGACAAGCGATGTGGAGCATCTTTTCATGTGTCTGTTGGCCATCTGAATTTTTTCTTTGGAGAAGTGTCTGTTCAGATCCTCTGCCCATTTTTTAATTGGATTTTTGGCTTTTTGTTTGTTGAAGTGTGTGAGCTCTTTATATATTTTGGATGTCAATCCTTTACCGGATATGTCATTTATGAATATATTCTCCCATACTGTAGGATGTCTTTTTGTTCTATTGGTGATGTTCTTTGATGTATAGAAGTTTTCAGCTTGATATATTCCCACTTGTTCATCTTTGCTTTTGTTTCCCTTGCCCAGGGAGATATGTTCAAGAAGAGGTCACTCATGTTTATGTCTAAGAGATTTTTGCCTACGTTTTTTTCTAAGAGTTTTATGGTTTCATGACTTACATTCAAGTCTTTGATCCATTTCACATTTACTTTTGTATATGGGGTTAGACAATAATCCAGTTTCATTATGTTACATGTAGCTATCCAGTTTTGTCAACACCAGCTGCTGAAGAGGCTGTCATTTCCCCATTGTATATCCATGGCTCCTTTATCGTATATTAATTGACTGTATATGTTTGGGTTAATATCTGGTCTCTATTCTGTTCCACTGGTCTGTGCATCTGTTCTTGTGCCAGTACCAAATTTTCCTGATTACTGTGGCTCTGCAGTAGACTGTGAAGTTCGGAAACGAGATACCCCCTGCTTTATTCTTTCTTCTCAGGATTGCTTTGGCTATTCGGGTTCTTTTGTGGTTCCATATGAATTTTAGAACTATTTGTTCCAGTTCGTTGAAGAATGCTGTTGGTATTTTGATAGGGATTGCATTGAATCTATAGATTGCTTAGGCAGGATGGCCATTTTGACAATATTAATTCTTCCTAGCCAAGATCATTCAATGATTTTCCATTTTTTAGTGCCCTCTTTAATTTATCTTACAAGTGTCTTGTAGTTTTCAGGGTATAGGTCTTTCACTTCCTTGGTTAGGTTTATTCCTAGGTATATTATTCTTTTTGATGCAATTGTGAATGGACTTGTTTTCCTAATTTCTCTTTCTGCTAGCTCATCATTAGTGTATAGGAGAGCTGCAGACTTCTGTGTATTAATTTTGTATCCTGCAACTTTGTTGAATTCCCATCTTAGTTCTAGTAGTTTTGGAGTAGATTCTTTGGTTTTTTTATGTACAATATCATGTCATCTGCAAATACTGACAGTTTGACTTCTTCTTTACTAATCTGGATGTCTTGTATTTCTTTGTTTTGTCTGATTGCTGTGTCTAGGACCCCCAGTACTATCTTGAATAACAGTGGGGAGAGTGAGCATCCCTGTCTTGTTCCCGACCTTAGGTGAAAATCTTTCAGCTTCTCACTGTTAAGTATGATTTTGTTAACCATAATGTTGCTTATGTAATTGTATATTAATGACACCAAAATTTAAAAAATGCACATAAACCTTTTACAAATACAGTTTTAGTGGAAACAATCTTGAAGCCTTCCCTTTCCCTGGACTTTCTGTTATACGAGACAATTGCCTATTAGAATTGGAATTTCAGTTACTTGCAGTCTAAATCATACCTTATGTGGAAGGCTTGCTTCCCAAAGATGACTAAGTTTTTTGAATATAGGACTCAGCCATTCTCCTTGTATGACCTTCTCTACAGTACTCATAGCTTAGCTGGCTACAGTGGACTATTCTTATGGGAGTGGGGAAAATGGGTCTCCAGGAAAGACTAACAGAGAAGTTCCTGAAACCAAAGTTAGTTTATTGCTCAAGGGATCACCAATTATGAAGCCATGTTAATGAAGGAGAAGCTGGAAACCAAATCAAGAGAGATAGAAAGTATTCTCCAACCCAACCCCACAAGCTGACGTCTCCCCTGGCAGTGCTGGAGGAGACAGGGCAAGAACATTTACATCATTTCCAACAGATAGTCCTCAGGCCCCCTTAGACAGACTGTAAGCCAACACCTTCCCAGATGGCAATCTACAATTACATTAGGGCAGCAGTTTTTACCCCCAAATCTCAAAGGGTTTTACAGCACTGTGGATAAGGAAAAGTTCCAGAGATAGGACTTTATGTCTCAGTTCTATTAAGCATTCATTGTGTGTTTCAGACACACTCTTGAAATATTTCCATTTCCCCAGTCATAGAATGGAAATAATACTTGCCCTTTCCCTCCCTTTCAAGGGTACTGGAAATGTGAAAAAATTTATGAGGTATGTATTAAGACCAGGAAATTGCTTTGCACCAGATTCACGTCAGGACCTTGAAGTCGTTAACAGGATTACTAACAGAATGGTCCCATCTACCAGCATTTTGTATATCAAGAAACAAACATATATTGAGTACCCACTACATACTGGGTCCTGAGTTGGGCTTTGGGACTACATAGATGGGAGAGCCATCGTCTCTGCCCTCAAGGAGTTTCCAGTATAGTTAGAAAGACAGGTGTATAAATCCAGACATGGAATATGAAGATTTCAGTGTTGTTGACATCTGAATCATGAAGCCAGGAGAACTTGGGAGAAATGTGTCCAGAAGGATGATGATGAGATGAATCATGAATGCAGAGGTAGTCCACAATATATTTAAGAACCAGAAGAGTAGAAGCACTAACCAAGCAGAATGGATGCTGGTCAAACACATGCAACAGAGTCCTCCAGGCTCCCTGAGTGTCTGGGTACTACTCCCTTTAGTTGCTGGGTCCTGAGGTAGCCAAAAAGTGGTCCAGGATGGGAGAACAGGGGAACAGAAGGGGTCTTGTGGAGACTCAGAGGAGCAGCTGGTATCAAAGTAGTCCACAATGTGAACAAGAGGAGTGGCCATATCAGTGCCTTGCTTCAGTGTCATTTAAATGAACAGGTATGTTACTTTGTGAACATCCAGTAGTGCAGGAATTTCATGTGAGTTGGAAAGAGCACTTTAGCAGCAGTGTGGAGAATTAACTGGATTGGAGCAGCATGAAGACAGGGAGACAAGCAGACAGGCTTTGCAATACACCAAAGAAGATAGATAATGGTGGGATTTACTGCAGTGGCAACAGGGTGTGTATTTCAGTAAGCAGGCCCAAAAATGTTTGCATAAATCCTCATGTCTACATATCACTTTTATTCCTGGGAGTTCTCCACTCATTTTTGCAGTCATGGCTCTAATATCCTAGTCAAACATAAGTTGACATACATGCACAGGTATATACTAGTATGATATAACTATGCACAGTCACTAGTGGTTGGCAGGCTATTATTATGGCAGACAAAAGGCCTGCCAAGAAAAATTCATTCAAATACTGAGGTCATCCTATCCAACTGCACCAGAGTGGCTACAGTATAAATACCTGATTTTATAATACCAACCCATATTATGGATAGTCCCCCCTATTTTTCCAAGCACAACTGTACAATTATCTCATTTGTTCTCTTAACAAAGGTCCTAGGAGATGGGTAAGACTGGTATTATTTAGTTGCAATATAGAGATGGGGAAACTGAAGTTCAGACAAAAGGGACTTGCCCAGCATCACTCACAATGAGTCAGTGATAACACTAGGACTAAGATGCCTTCTGCCTCTTAATCTCATGCTCCTGTCAACCTTCCTTATGGCCTGCTTAAGAATTTTTCCAGATCATTCTTGTTCCAACATCCTATAAACTAATACTAATTGTATACATTTTAAAGGACACTTCTAGAAGAATCCTGAAGATAACTCAGAGCCTCCAGTCCTGTCCTCCAAGGCTCTTCTCAGGTATCACCATCCTCTATAGGAAATTTGCCCTGGGACTCTAGTTCAGTAACGTCAACCCCTTCTTTAATATTTAGTCTCTATTATTGTGTTAGTTTTTTCTTTACTCTGTCCTGTTGTGCTCTGATTACTCCATCTGTGACTTCTACTTCCCTGGCTTCATTTCTTCTCCTGCCTAGCACAAGGCTTGGCACACAAGGGAAGAGTTAGTATTGTTAATGGATGACTTGATCCAATACAGGCTTACTCTGGCATCAGAATGCCTGAAATTTCCAGTTGCCAACAAAGCACTCTGTGTGTGTGTGTTTACATCCATGCACCGCTCATCTAGTGACCCTGAGGGTAACTAAACCAATACCGTCAAAATGCTGTGTCAGCACATAGTTATTTTACATTCCAGTAGGAATTGAAGCAAGGAAAGTTTTTCCCCTAAGTTTTTAAAAATAAATATGGCTCTGGTTCCAAGTGGTATATTTTTGACATCTTGTATATATTTCTGAAATAGAGTCCAGATGAGAAATCAGCTCATGTGTATGTCCATCCCAATCTGAAAACAATAGATTCCAATTCATGGACAATTTCATTCTCAAATCCCAATCACAGATAAAAGACTAGGAAACAGGTTGTAGGAAAGAATAAGATTAACATGAAAGAGATTGCTAGACAATCTCTTTGATTCTTGGGGGCAAGACTAGGGCATAAGGAAGAGAAAGAAAGATGCTAAAATTTTACCCCTCTTCTCATACCTGCCCATACCGATTTCTAAGGGTTATGAATAGGAAGGCATCTGATGGTTGCTCCTAAGAAGACAGGATACTTGATAAGCATCCTTTAGACATGCAGGTGGCCAAAGATAGGTAAACCCCAAGAAGACAACTAGGTAAAGCAGGTTCCAAAGAACACCACCTACTAGGTGGCCTAGTGAGACATTCCTCCTTAGAATCCCAACTGAGGATGAAGGAATCATTTTTCTATTTATTTTACAACATGCAACATTGCCCAAGTACCTAACATGTAACAGGTACTGTGCTTGGCACTTATCAACATCAACTAGTTTGCCCTGTTGTTATTCATAGTCCCACTTAACAGATGAGGGAACTGAAGCTCAGAGAGAGAATAAGTCATTTACCTATTGTCACACAGTCTGGCTGACTCCATAATCTGGGTTCTTGTGAGTATACTACTCTGTCTTCCCAAGGTACATTCAGTGAGCTCTGGTAACAAAGCAGCAGCAGTTGAAAACGCCTCCCCAGTAAGCCTAAGGTTTCACAGAGACACTTGGTCTTAAATGATGAGTGTGCTATACCCTAATGGAGAAAAAAAGGAAAAAGATATTCATTCCCGGCTGAAGGAATAGCAGATGCAAAGGAGCTGGTGTAGGAAAGAAAAAAAACATGTTCACCAAAATTGTAAATAGTTCTGTGGGGTTACCTGAGGGTGAGGACAGGGGATGGAACATGAGGCTAGAGCAGTCAAGGTCAATTTATACAGAGTCTCATGTATCATGTAAAGGAATGTGGGTTTTCTTCTGAAGGAGATGAAAAAGACGAGAAGAGAGGAAGTAGAGATCATTTCTCTGTTTTGGAAAGAGCACTGTGGCAGCCATGTGGGCAGACAGTTCAGAAGAGGCACTGACTAGCTGCAGGGAGACTAAGATGGGAAAGTTTGACAACAGCTGAGGCAAGAGTCAGGGTGGTGAAGCAAATGTGGAGCCTCAGCTCAGAAAATGCTGCCTGGGGACAGCATCTGAAGTTAGACTGAGCCTGACTTGCTCAGGCTCAGTCTAACTTCAAAACTGGGACTCCAGGCTTTGCAGCATCTACCCACACAGCCCTTAAATACTGTGTGTGTTGCTTTGGCCTCAAAACTAGTAATAAGTCTTGCTTTGTCCTTTGGGACCTCCCTATTTGTCTCCATCTTCTAAGCTGGCAGTTTTGTTGCTCTCATGGGCCTAGACTAGCCCAGCAGGCTGGGGAGAGTAGAGAGAAGTCAGGTAGACTCCATGCAGAAAGAGCCCTGATTAGCACATGTTTCACATTCCCTACACTGCCTGGCAGTTCAAAACCAAATCCTACAGGACTGTGTTCTTAAAAGATTTGGGGTGGGTTTGAGGCTTCTTCTCTTTCTTTCTTTTCCTTTTTTTTTTATTAAGTGCATTTCTGGACTGCAGCTATTTCCTTTGCCTTTGAGTTAAGTAATAGCAGAGGGGGAAAGAACATGAAAGTTTGCAGCAATGCAGAAAAGATGTTTCTGGAAAAGTTCAGAGGAGCAAGAGAAATCCAGTGTGGAGTTCATAGGAATCCAGGAAAATGTGGCTATTGGTAGGTAGAGTTAGAGTTTCAGCTAGGGCAAGTATATAGAAGTCAGGCAAAAGCCTACCTAAGAGAAGTGGCCCCTGACACCCTGGCCACCCTAGGCGCTTGGCTCCCCTGCAATCAGCACTCAGACTGATTTTGCTCTGTCATCACCAGTTGCTGTAGTGCCAGCACAATCCCAAGGTGTGGGCTATCTTCAATAACCAAGCAAATTAAAGCACTAAAATGAACCAAAACCACTTTACAGGTAAAGGCAGCCAACAATACACTCCTGAGAAGCACACACTCCCAAAGAACAGGAAGATCTTAAAAATCCTTCCAGGCTTCTCTCTATATATCTACCTATGTATCTAACATATATAGTATATATGTGTGTATAGTACAAAGTACAATGAATTCTTCCAACAATATGTAGCATTTAGGGAAACAATTATTTAATTTTTAATTAACAGCTTTATTGAGATATGATTTACAGATCATAAAATTCACTTATTTGAAGTGCAACTCAGTGGTTTTAATATATTTATAGAGTTGTGCAACCATCACTACATCTAATTTTAGAACATGTCCATTACCCCCAGAAAGAAATTTTGAGCTCATAGTCAGTCCATATACCTACCCACAGTGCTAGGCAACCACTAATCATTTTCTGTCCCTATAGATATATCTTTCTTATAAATGGAATCATAAAATATATGGTGTTTTGTGTCAGATTTCTTTCACTTATAATGTTTTCAAGGTTCATCCATGTTGTGGCATGTGTCAGTATTTCAATTCTCTTTATTGCTGAATAGTATTCCATTGTACAGATATATCACATTTTATTTTATTTATCCATTCACTGGTTACTGGGCATTTAGGACACTTCCACATTTTGGCTCTTAGGAATAATGCTGCTATGCATATTTGTGTACAAGTTTTTCCATGGACAAATATTTCTTTGGGGTAGATATCTAAGAATAGAATTGATGGATTATGTGGTAATTGACCATACATGTATGAGTTTTTTGCTGGACTCTCAATTCTGTTCCATTTACCTATATATGTCTTTCCTTACTGCCAGTACAACATTATCTTGATTACTGTAGCTTTGCAATAAATTTGATTTTAGGAGGTGTGAGTCCTCCAACTTTGTTCTTTTTCAAGATTCTTTTGGCTAAGCAACATTATATGCAACTTAATATGGATTTTAGAATTAACATCAAATGAATGTGAATGAATGAAAGGAGTTGTGAGAGGGGGACATCATTGCCTTGTTCCTGATCTTAGAGGGAAACCTTTGCACCATTAAGTATGACATTAGTGGTATTGCTTTTCCTAATGAACTTTTGTGTTAGAACAGTTTTAGATTTACATACTGCAAATACAGTACAGAGATTTCCCATACACCTCGCAATGTCTATTGTTGATATATTAACATTTGTGACAATTAATTAACCAATATTGACACATTATTAATTGAAGCCCATACTGTTCAGATTTCTTAAGTTTTAACTTAGTGTCCTTTTTTTGTTCCAGAATGCCATCCAGGATATGACATTACATTTAATTGGCATTTTTTTTGGCTCTTTTTCCTTGGAAAGTTTTTCAGACTTTCCTTGTTTTTGATGACCATGACAATTTTGAGTACTGGTTGGTATTCTGAAGACTGTTCCTCCATTGTTATTTGTCTAATGTTTTTCTCATGGTTGACTGGGGTTATGTTTTTTTTTAATTTTGGTATCATTAATCTACAATTACATGAAGAACATTATGTTTACTAGACTCCCCCCAACACCAAGTTGCCCCCACATACCCCATTACAGTCACTGTCCATCAGCATAGTAAGATGCTATAGAATCACTACTTGTCTTCTCTGTGTTGTACAGCCCTCCCCGTGCCCCCCCCCACATTATACATGCTAATCATAGTGCCCCTTTTCTTCCCCCCACTTATCCCTCCCTTCCCACCCATCCTCCCCAGTCCCTTTCCCTTTGCTAACTGTTAGTCCATTCTTGGGTTCCCTGAGTCTGCTGCTGTTTTGTTCCTTCAGTTTTTGCTCTGTTCTTATGCTCCACAGATGAGTGAAATCATTTCGTACTTGTCTTTCTCCACCTGGCTTATTTTACTGAGCATAATACCCTCTAGCTCCATCCATGTTGTTGCAAATGGTAGGATTTGTTTCTTCTTATGGCTGAATAATATTCCATTATGTATATGTACCACATCTTCTTTATCCATTCATCTACTGATGGACACTTAGGTTGCTTCCATTTCTTGGCTATTGTAAATAGTGCTGCAATAAACATAGGAGTGCATATGTCTCCTGCATTCCTAGGGTAAATTCCTAAGAGTGGAATTACTGGGTCAAATGGTATTTCTATTTTGAGTTTTTTGAGGAGCCTCCATACTGCTTTCCACAATGGTTGAACTAGTTTACATCGCCACCAACAGTGTAGGAGGGTTCCCCTTTCTCTGCATCCTTGCCAGCATTTGTTCTTCCTTGTCTTTTTGATGTTGGCCATCCTAACTGGTGTGAGGTGATACCTCATTGTGGTTTTAATTTGCATTTCCCTGATAATTAGCAAGGTGGAGCATCTTTTCATATGCCTGTTGGTCATCTGAATTTCTTCTTTGGAGACGTGTCTGTTCATATCCTCTGCTCAGTTTTTAACATGGTTATTTCCTTTTGGGTGTTGAGGCATGTGAGTTCTTTATATATTTTGGATGTTAACCCCTTGTTGGATATGTCATTTACAAAGATATTTTCCCAAACTGTACAATGCCTTTTTATTCTGCTGATAGTGTCCTTCACTGTACAGAAGATTTTTAGCATGATGTAGTCCATTTGTTCATTTTTGATTTTGTTAAACTTGCCCAAGGAGATGTGTTCAGGAAAAAGTTGCTCATGTTTATATTCAAGAGATCTTTGCCTATGTTTTCTTCTAAGAGTTTTATGGTTTCATGACTTACATTCAGGTCTTTGTCCATTTTTAGTTTACTTTTGTGTATGGGGATAGACAATAATCCAGTTTCACTCTCTTGCATGTAGCTGTCCAGTTTTGCCAACACCAGTTGTGGAAGAGGCTGTCATTTCCCCATTGTATATCCATGGCTCTTTTATCATATATTAATTGACCATATATGCTTGGGTTTATACCTGGGCTCTCTAGTCTGTTCCATTGGTATCTGGGTCTGTTCTTGTGCCAGTACCAAATTGTCTAGATTACTGTGGCTTTGTAGTAGAGCTTGAAGTTGGGGAGTGTAATACCCCCCGCTTTATTGTTCCTTCTCAGGATTGCTTTGGCTATTCGGGGTCTTTTGTGGTTCCATATGAATTTTAGAACTATTTGCTCTAGTTCATTGAAGAATGCTGTCAGTATTTTGATATGGATTGCATTGAATCTGTAGCTTGCTTTAGGCAGGATGGCCATTTTGACAATATTAATTCTTTCTAGCCAAGAGCATGGCATGAATTTGCATTTATTAGTGTCCTCTTTAATTTCTCTTAACAGTGTCTTGTAGTTTTCAGGGTATAGGTCTTTCACTTCCTTGGTTAGGTTTATTCCTAGGTATTTTATTCTTTTTGATGCAATTGGGAATAGAATTGTTTTCCTGATTTCTCTTTCTGCTAGTTCATTGTTAGTGTTTAGGAATGCAACAGATTTCTGTGTATTAATTTTGTATCCTGCAACTTTGCTGAATTCATATATTAGATCTAGAAGTTTTAGAGTGGAATCTTTAGGGTTTTTTACGTACAATATCATGTCATCTGCAAACAGGGACAGTTTAACTTCTTCCTTGCCAATCTGGATGCCTTTTATTTCTTTGTGTTGTCTGATTGTCGCGGCTAGGACCTCCAGAACTATGTTGAAATAAAGCAGCAACAGTGGGCATCCTTGTCTTGTTCCCAATCTTAGAGGAAAAGCTTTCAGCTTCTTGCTGTTAAATATAACGTTGGCTGTGGGTTTGCCATATATGGCCTTTATTATTTTGAGGTACTTGCCCTGTATATCCATTTTGTTGAGAGCTTTTATCATGAATGGATGTTGAATTTTGTCAAATGTTAGTGGTATTGCTTTTTTTAAATGAACTTTTGTGTTAGAACAGTTTTAAATTTACAAACTGCAAATACAGTGCAGAGATTTCCCATACACCTCACAGTGTCTATTATTGACATATTACATTTGTAACAATTAATTAACCAATATTGATACATTATTATTAATTAAAGTCCATTCTGTTCAGATTTCTTAAGTTTTAACTTAAGTGTCCTTTTCTGTTCCAGAATGCCTTCCAGGATATGACATTATGTTTAATTAGCATGTCTTTTTAGGCTCTTTTTCCTTGGAAAGTTTTTCAGACTTTCCTTGTTTTTGACGACCATGACAATTTTGAGTACTGGTTTGTATTCTGTTGAATGTTCCTCCATTGTTATTTGTCTAATGTTTTTCTCATGATTTTTCAGCATCTATGGACATGATCATGTGGTTTTTGTCCTTCTTTTTGTTGGTGTGTTGGATGATGTTGATGGATTTTCAAATGTTGTACCATCCTTGCATCCCTGGAATAAACCCTACTTGATCATGATAGATGATCTTTTTGATATATTTTTGAATTCAGTTTGCCAACATTTTGTTGAGGATTTTTGCATCTATGTTCTTCAGGGATATTGGTCTGTAATTTTCTTTTTTTGTGGTGTCTTTTCCTGGTTTTGGTATTAGAGTGATGCTGGCCTCATAGAATGAGTTTGGGAGTATTCCCTCCTCTTCTACTTTTTGGAAAACTTTAAAGAGCATGGGTATTAGGTCTTCACTAAATGTTTGATAAAATTCAGCAGTGAAACCATCTGGTCCATGTGTTTTGTTCTTAGGTAGGTTTTTTATTACCAATTCAATTTCCTTACTGGTAATTGGTCTGTTCAGATTTTGTGTTTTTTTCTGCGTCAGCCTTGGTAGGTTGTATTTTTCTAGAAAGTTGTCCATTTCTTCTAGGTTATCCAGTTTGTTGCCGTATAGTTTTTCATAGTATTCTCTCATAATTCTTTGTGTTTCTGTGGTGCCCATAGTGATTTTTCCTTTCTCATTTCTGATTCTGTTTATGTGTGTATACTCTTTTTTTCTTGATAAGTCTGGCTAGGGGTTTATCTATTTTGTTTATTTTCTCAAAGAACCAGCTCCTGCTTTCATCGATTCTTTCTATTGTCTTATTCTTCTCGATTTTTATGCTCTAATCTTTATTATGTCCCTCCTTCTACTGACTTTGGGCCTCATTTGTTATTCTTTTTATAGTTTTGTTAATTGTGAGTTTAGACTGTTCATTTGGGATTGTTCTTCTTTCCTAGCAGAGGCCTTTTTGATGGTTTCTTTTCACATGTCGCTCTGAGAAATATCTTGCTGGCCCTGTCTCTTTTGTCTCCTTCTAATATGTAATTGCTTTTTAAATCTTCATTATTATGATCTTTATGGTTTTCAACACTTTTAGGTATGAGTTCCTTCATGCTGTGTTCTAAAAAAAAGCCTCTATAAGCTGTGCTACAATTCTGGGGCTAGATGGGGAGAGGGTGATATGGCAGCCTGCTTCTTATGGAGTGACACCTCTACCCTACAAGCTCTTGAAATCTTTGTCTGACAAGTACAACATCTGGGTCTGAGACTTAGGAGGAAGTTAATTGGAACTGCCACTCACAGTTTGCTGTACCTTTCTAGGCTACAGACTCCATCTTAGGAGTGGGAGCTGGGCAGGAGAAGAGAACCCTAAATTTTCTTGGCCACATCTGCAATAAATCTTCTACAACACAGAACTAGAGGATAGAGTGAGAGTCACTAGCAGCTTGCATTATCAGAGTGAAACTATAGATGTCCAACCAGTTGCTGCTAGAGTAAAACACCCCTGTCTTTTTGGTTGCACCTACCTGTAATAAATATGTAGCAAAAGGCTAGAAGAGGAGTAGTAACACGTCCTGATTCAAATGCCAAAGATGCTAATTGTTTTTACCAAGAGTCCATACATTTTCTTAAATGCTTTTCAATTTTTTGCATGTGGTTGTTTATAATACATATTTTTTACTAGTTTAATATAATAATTTTTACCAGTTATTTCACTGGTGAAAGGGTCTGCTGAGCTCTTCACACAGCCATTCCAGAGCTTGGTCTGTAACAATTATTTATCTTAAAGTGAGCACCTACTCTGTGCCAGGTATTATATGCACTGGGTTTAAGTAACAGCTTTACTAAGGTACAGCTAACATATATTAACTGTGTATATTTAAAGTGTACAATTTAATGAGCTTTGACATCTGTATACACCATCACTATAATCAAGATGGTGAACATACACATTGTGGGGATAATAGAATTTCCTATTGCTAAGATCCTCACCTGACCCAAAACTACTTGATGATGTAATTGGCCTCCTGCTAGGCTACTGCTTCCACACCCATTGACAATGAGCTATTATAGACTGAGTCACTATATAAAGAGCTCCACCCAGTGCTCTGGGAAAAGGCAGAGATGGAGGTGGATTACGGACCTGAAGACTGCTGGACACAGACGTGATTCTAGTGCTTAACCCACCGCTATGAGAATAAACCTGGGTATAAACACTTTTACCCCAAGAACATTCTGTTGTCATTTCTTAATCTCACCATATCCATAGTGAAAATTTCCCAGGGCTGAAATTCTCAGGCAAGACACACATTAACCCCAAAGGTTTCCTTTTGTCCTTTGTTCTAACACTTACTCTTCCCCACCCACCTCAGGCAACAACTGGTCATGTTTCTGTCACAATAGATTAATTTTTGCACCTGTTTTTAATTTACAAAGTGGATGGTGGTGAAGTTTATCCTTTATTTAAGGAACCCACCTAATAAGTCAGATTGTTCTTTTCCTATGAGCAGAATATTTTAGGAATTTCATTTGTCTCTAGGTCAAGATTCTTCAACAGGAAACAAAGATCTATCCAACTCCTTCCCTCAAAAGGAAGCCTTGGTGACTAGATCACCAGATTCATAAATCTGTAGACATCCAAAAAGGAGAAGCCTTTCACTCCTGTTTCAAATGATAAATCCAAATTCTTCCATTTTAAAAATTGTGGGCCAGAATATTGGAGATACCTTACTCCCCAGGATTCTTCTGTCTGTGCCCACATGCCACCAAAGGCTATTAAACAACCCATTGTATTCCCATTGCCCTTCAGCTGAATGATTATAATTATAAGCTCAGAATCTGAAGGGCCCAAGGTTGCCCAGTCTCTACATGAACCCAGGAACTGAATCCCCAAATCATGTACATGATATTGCTCCTTTCACTCACCAATAGGAAAATGGCAGTGCAACTCCAAGGGCTTAGCTGCTATTAACTAGAATTGATCTGACTGATTTATTGAGCAATGATTTATTGCTAGACTACCATGTGCCAAGCACTGTGCTAAGTGGTACAGAATTGTTAACATCATTTATAAAAATCACAATAACTCTACAAAGTTGGTATAATTGTTTCCCATTTTACACAAGACAAAGCTGAGGTAAGGTGAGGTCAATGAACTTGTCCTGGATCATATAGCTGGTGAATTTCAGACTGAGATCTGACACCAAGACTAACCTCTGTTCATTCTACTATAACGTCTGATTGCCAAGCTTTGGGATTTCCCTCTAAGCTCCAAAATCCTATCATAGAGGAGAATTCCAACAATATGGCCTTTCATTGGTGTTGCACTGAGTTCCACTTCAGTTCCTTTATTTTTATTGGCTTTATGCAAATTTACATCATCCAGTCAGAAGAATTAAAAGCACCAATTCATTTAAATGTTCCTCCTCAGAAAGAACACAGGAATCGTATTATCCAGAAAACCTGTGAATGAATTCAGATTCAGGCTGTGATTTTGACTTTTTACATGACAATGAACAACACAAATTGGATTATAGTCCAAGTATTCATGATTAGCAGCTTGGGATCTTGTAATACTAAGTAAAAAAATTTCTCACCAATAGCTATCTATGCAATATAGAACTCTAATTGAGTTGTGCTATGTCAGAAATTGGCATACCCCTACTGCAATATTTTTATAAGAACTACTTTACAAAATTGAGGCCAGTCTGCCAGTTTGTGTTATATCTCATGCAAGACTGTCATTCTCTATTGGGCTAAAAAGAGATTAAATGGAACATATCTAACCAGAAATTCAAGTTCAAAGCAGTTACTAACTCTTCTCAGTAGAGGGCAATGGTGGGCAGGGCAAGGTTGTTAGGAAGAGAAGAAACACATTAATTTCCAATGTGCACCCAATAAGTGCTCAAACTCAGTTATTAATGCTTTATAGGTGGTATATTATGAATCCTGACAATGACACTGTGAGGAAAGGATAACTATCACTATCTTATTGTCAAAGAGATTAAATGAATTGAACACAGATCTGCTAACCTCCAGTTCACCTACTTCTCATGCTGAGAGGCACTATTTCAAAGTCTCATAACTGAGAACTTATACTGATGAACTATAAGAGGAGGTTTATCCAAGACACAGCAGGTTGTACATATGATGGGATCATAAAGATATGAATGGCTGAAACAATGGTAAGCATTTAACAAGGATTTATATAACAAGTTACAAACTTTGGAGCCAGTGACAAGATGGAAATTACATAGAAGAAGTGGTTCAGAGGACTGGAAACCTGATATATGGGAAACAGTTGAAATGCCTGGAGAAGATTGGACATGAGTGCCTAGCACTTGGAAGACATTCATAAATGTTGAAAAATTGAATGTAGAAAATACATCATGAGGAATCCAGCATTGTCTTTAACTATTCAAACAGTAGAAATTAAGAAGTTAGTTATTTAACTTAGTCATTAAGAAGGTAGAGACTATTTTGTATGGCTCCAAAGGCTAGGCTTTGAACCAATTGGAGGCATATTTTAGTTCCTTAAAAGGAATAATCTTCTAAAAGACAGAGAAATCTCTAGAAGAGAGAGCAACTCAAAATTGGCATGAGTTGCCTTGGGAGATTAGGTTATAAAGATGACCTCCAGGAACTCTTTCAACTGTAGGATGCTCAGATTTTGAGCTGGTCAGGATTCCCAGTATTGCTCATTTGCCCTTGTCAAATAAAGGTTTTAATGTTTCCCAAGAAGGAACTGGTTGGTTCAAAACACTTAGGAACCAAAGCACTCAAACCATCAGAACAACTCTACTAAGAGGAACTTGTTCACAGATATCCTATGAAATTAATTATAGAAGAAATTCTGAGACTGCCTCACAAGAGGGAGCCAGCGGTGTACCACTGGAATCTGGGCATTGAATCAATTCACTTGAAGGCTACAAATGAAGCTTTTGCTAAAAAAAAAATCAAAAAGTTCATTCATTTCATTAAACAAGAGGTCTCTGAAATACACATACACATGGTATGATACCAAATAAAACCTAATGATGATGGAACCCAGGAATATGCAACCCTGACCACATCTGAATAAATAATCCGATCAATCAGAATTTACCTGGTTCAGCCTCCTGTGTGTCAGTCTCTGTTCCGGCTAATGGAGATAACAGAGATAATAAGATACAATTCCTACCTTTGAAAGGGTCACAGTTTAACAGAGAGACAGCTTCATAGATAATTTCCTCTCTGGTATGGGCAATACTAGAAAATAAATCTATACAAAAGGCTGTGGGACCACAGAAAGGGTAAGGTCAGAATGAGGGAAAGATGTACAGAGACTATATCATTTGAGCTGGACTTTGAAGAATGGTTGAGCATTCACCACATAGAAAGGGGACGGGGGACATTCTAGCAAAAATACCTGTGTAAAAACAAAGAGGTGGGAAAGATCTTGGCATGTTTAAAAAAGATAGTTTGTTAGATATGGATTGGTTAGAGCATAGGAGATGTGTGAGGAAATGATGAATTGACTTCTTGGTATTCTTGCTATGAGGAGATTATCTCTACAACTAGACTTTAAGCTAGCTTACTAATTGCTGATAGACTGAACTGACTTCCACTGCTGACCCCAGACTGGGCTGTGCCCTTGCCACTAGAAATCTGGTTGTTAGAAGACCTCCATCATCTATTTCATGAGGGTTATCAAAGCCACAATGAACTGGTACTGGATAACAGAAATGCTTCTTGAGAACTTCAAGCTGGTCATAAGCCACCAACAAAAGAGGACAGTGATCTCATTACTGTGGCCTCCTCCAGGCATTTCCAGAAATAGATGATTATTATGGAGCTCTTTGCTAGACTCTATGCCCAGACCTACCTGCAATGAGACACTAATACTAAGAGATTAGAAAGGAATGCCACATATACCAGTTTACCTGGCCAAAATCAGCTAGTAAAGAAAGGCCTGTGCTTTTCCAGGAGGAAGTGTCCAAAGGGCTTTGGTCAGGAATCCGTACTGCTGTTATTACAGACCCTTTCTAAAGGGATGAACTGAATTTGTGGGTAGCCTCCTTCAAATAGTTCAAAGAGGCCCTGTTTCTACTGCTATTCCTTTTTTGGAGCAGTCAAATCTGAATTATTTCTTACTGCATTGATTTCAGTTGATTTTAAGGACTATCAGGGAAGAAAACTTTCCTATAATGTTAATCATCATCCTTCATCACCCTCAAGCAAACGATCAGGTTGGAAAATAGTAGGCAGTACTGGGCATTTAATAAAAGTCCTTTAACCATAGCTTGGTTAAGTTTGTTCTGAAATGGGTTACTGGAAGAGGCTAGCCATTAAGACTTGTCAAGACATTAAGACAACATTCAATATGATATTCCACATTCAACAGTAAGAATCTGTTTTGCTCAGTGAAAATGGACAGAAATTTAAAGACTTCCATTCATTATATTTCACCCAAAATTTCATAAAGACATACATATAGAAGGATGTATTTTTAGATGTACTGGAACTATTTTTATTCATTTACAACAGGGCAGTTGGTTTTGTTAAGACTTACAAGATAATGATATAATTGAAATTCTTACTGAAATTATGGAGCCTATGCTAAACACAGTTCAGAATGTAGATGGACCCATGTGATCCCACTACTTTCATCAACTGTGAAATTGTTGCTCCTAGAATGATGTGACAATGGAACAAAAGAATAATGAGACTTTTATCTTCTAGAACTATCAGGCATTGAATCCTTAGGTGTATCCTCTGGGGGAACAATAAAGGACTAGCTAGCATTTCTCCACCCACCAGAACTCAGATCTAACCTTGCCAAATAGTCTCTCTCTGTCACTACAGCAAAACTATATTCTGTATATCCATAAGAGATGGTATTCATTGTTAGATTTGCTCCAGGTTTGTTTCTGCAGTGGTTCTGGGGGAAAGTACCCATAGTCACTTTCTTTAGCAACATTGGACTGTATTGTTGACATTTTCTTGTCCACTTTTCTTACTACCCAACATGACACTGACCAGCACCACCATAGTAATGCAAACTCTGCCCTGATCTTAGAACTGCTCCTAATCATTTCAAATATATGCTATCTCTACTTCACATTATTAGTGTTTAATTATAATTAATATACTACTCTTTTCTCTGTTTCTTATTAATACAAGTCATGTCTCCCTAGCTAAGCAGGAAGATTTAAGAGAGCAGTGTAGGACAGTGGGAAGAAAAGGCTTTGGAATAAATCATACACAGGTTTGAATCTCCCCCACCTCCACTAGGTATAAGTCACATATGTCCTATGGGTCTTAGTCCCTTAATCTACAAACTGGAGAGATGCCACTGCCCCACAGCATGGCCTTAAGAATATGTAAAGTGCCTGAAACATTTCTGTAAGTGAAAGTTACCCTCTCCTTTCTTCTCTACTATCCCTACATCTGGTAAGATAACACAGGATGTTCTGATCAGGTGTTCAGTAAATCTTGACTAAACATACAGGGCAAACATTTATTTCATGCTTTTTGTGCCCAATATTACAAGAATTCCTTGTTCTGAGCTCCCTCCAGCTTTAAACACAGGTGTAGTCACTCCTGGCTGCACATAGTTCTTCAACAGCAGACTAACCCTCTGGGAAATGTGGTCTGTAAGTATTTCCTATTCTGATAGAGCAGACAGGGTAAGTCTGACACAAACCTTAATCCTAAGGTATGTGCCTTTTTTTCTTCTCTTTTGACGTGTTGGCTTAGAGCCACATCTTCTCCCCAGGGAAAGGAGACAACAAACAATCTGTGACTGTGTCTGTTTCAGAGCTGCAAGATGGCCACCTGTTTTACTTTTCAGATGATTAACCCCATTAGCCAGATTGCCTTTACAAGCAGTCTGAGGGAATGCCTGATATGGTTTAAAGGCTGCTGGGAAGGGTTTCTCCTAAAAAGTACTACTCTCCCATCCCTCCTTTCCTTTATATCCCAAAAAGTTAAAAAAGAAAAAAAAACAGCCTTTTCCAAGGACCCTCCTTAAAAACACGTTTCTAAGTCTCTTATCAAGGAAGACCAAAGACAACTCCTAAGACCCAAGACAACCTAAGACAACTCTGAAATCCCTTTAGGTGAGAAAAGAGATTTAAGATATTGTCTTCCAAAAGAGAGAAATCCAAATCTAGTTTTGAATACTCCTTTGTGCTAGGCAGCCCTGGCAACTACAGGGAGAATCTGTCACTGAAAATTCTCAGATGAGCTCAGCACCTAAATTCAGATCCCACTACTTTGCGTCTCCCTCTGAGAGGTCGTAAAGTAGGGTGAATCTTTTCACTTGATTATCCCCAAATGTACTTTTGGGGCTAGAATTTATATATCTGTGTGTGGGCTAAAACTCCCACACACAGCTGAGCCAAGACAGCATACAAACAGTTACACACGCTCACACAGTCACACCATGATTGCACACCCTCACGTATATAATTACACATTCCCCAGAGCAGAGGAAACATGGGGAGATCCCAAGAGATGGAATGTCCTGGGAGAAGGGACTGAGCAATAGGGAAGGGTAGAGAATACAGAGAAAACTTCCAGGCTAGAAGTTAGTTTTTTTGTGGGTCTTTACCCTGGATCACTTGAAGGATTTAAATGACAGGTAAGTCTTTGATGACCCTGAAATCCCCACCTTAAATTGCTCCCTGCCTCAGTTCACAGCCTCTGTGCAGATGTCTGTGACCATCCTGTTTTGGAGAATGTTTGCAGAATTAACATGATGTCCTGCCTTAAGAGAGTCACTCTCACAAAAGCAATGGAGGTACCTTCAAAGCAGCTTAAAGGACTGTTAATGTTACATGGGGTTTTAAACTCATGATTTGCAGCCCATGTAGGTAATAATTGAAAAAACAAGATTCTGTTAAACAATTATCAGGTTCATTCCAGCTAATGTGCCTTTCCTCATCACTTCACAGAAAGGTTACCACTGAGCTGTCCAGTTCAGTAGCTACCCACTATCCATGTGTGACTTTTGAGCACTTAAATGTGATAGCCCAAATTGAGATGTGTTTGTAAATTTAATATACACACCAGATTTCAAAGACAGTATGAAAAAAGAGTGTAAAACATGCCATCAATAACTTTTTATATTGATTACCTGTTGAAATGTTAACATTTTGGATGTATTGGGTTAAATAAGATAGAGTAGTAAAATTTATCTCACCTGCTTCTTACTTTTAAAAAAACTCTTAATTATATTCAATAGTATAACATGTATGTAACATGTCTTTTTAACACGTAATTCAAAGTTTCATATTTGATACTTATTTTAACTTCCTAAAATAAGCATCCTTTACTTTTCATTGAAATACAAATCTAATGCTAGCAGTCAATTTACTTGTACAGATTCATTAGTTACAATGCAGATAGGGAATTTAGGATTGTTAGCAATACATGGGCTTCATATATAACTTTAGATTTTTAAAAATATTCAGATATAGGTTAATTGAAAATACCATCTTTGAAAAAGAACTTCTGAATGTTCTCTCTTTGCACTAAAGTCTAGGGTTGGAATGGATTAGGCTCTGTTGCAAAAATTAGTCTATGTCTTTCAGAGCTATCAACTGTATAAGTTCACCATGTTTTTAATGTAAATATTTGAACATTTACAATGGCATATGTGTAGCTTTCATGATATTCTTATTGAACAACACCAGCTTAGCACCTTCCCTGCCACAAAGTTGACATTCTATAAATGTTTGTTGAAGAAACAAAACAACAACAAAAAAGGACAATAACCCTAATAGAGGTACCAAGGAATGGTTGGTTCAGCTCTGGGTTTAACCCTATCTCTTTTCATCTCCTTCTGAGTCTTCAAACCCAAGAGGGGAAACTTGTACTGCTGAGATTCCCTATTTGACCCTTTAAAGGCCCCTTTACTAGCATTAAGTGAACTTGGCATTTTTCTAAGAACATTCTTGAAAGGAAAGGTTGTATCCATATGGTCCTAACTCATTTGATATAAGATAAGCATTTTCTTGGGAACATCTCAAGTACTGAAAGCAAAAAAGAAAACCTTTAGGAGCTGGGTATGACAGAGTTTGTAAAGCCATTGCTTAGAATTTCATTCATCTTTTGGAACTAAAGAACATACTCTCACCACCTAGGGAACTTGATGAAGCATTTGGGAAGAGGAGGAGTAGTTATTTAATGTTCTCTGGTACCTCCACATTGACAGGCATCATAGTTATGGGAAATGATGTTAGAAAATGTAAGTGGTTTTCATGACATTTCAGCAGAGCAAGATTCCTTATTCCTTCATAAGGTCTAAGTGTCTGGCATACAATAGAGCTTGAGACCTAATAATGTTTCCTGAATCAGTGAATGAATAGTAACAGAGAAAGGGAGGCAGTGTAATACAGCTGAACCATTACAGGATTACTAGTTGGGAAAAAGTGGGTTTGATTAATGGTTCTTCTTCATACTAGCTGTTCAGTGTTAGGTAACCTACTTAAGCACTCAGGCCTTAGTGTCCTCATCTGTAAAATGGGCCTAAGTCAGTGTCTATTTCATAAGGTCATTATGAGGATTTAATAAGTTAATGAAATTAAAGTACTTATGTATCTGGCACATAGTAAACACTCAATAATTGGTAGTTATTCTACCCAAAGACAGTAAAGAGAGCTTCCCAAAGCAATGTTAACATATCTCATCACCCAAATGACATAACTTGTCTTTATAATTGCTAATGAGATCTTTAGCTGGGGAAAATGTGAGATGCCTCAGGGTTGGTCTCTTATGGGTCTCTGAGGAAAAAACCTTGATTTCAAGCAGAGGCCAGGTCTGGAAAAGATGGGTCTGGAGGCAGATCATCCATTCATCCATCTATCCAACATATTAAGTGTCAAGCACTGTTCTAGACAACAAGGATATATCAATAAAACAGAAATATTTCTACTGTTACAGAGTTCTCTTTATAGTAAAAAATAGGCATGGATTTGTCTTTGGAAACTTGCTCCAATCATTTACATCCCCTGACTTGATTTGGAAGCCACTACCTCTAGGTATAGCACTGACCTCTCAAATGGACAATTCTAGGCCTTGCCTAAGGTCCAAAAGGAATGTGCTTCTCCAGCATCTCTGCCATTGCCCAGAATAGTCAGGGACTCCTAGCCATTCAATGCAGTACCTTCTTAGGCTCAAATCAAAGGGTTTAGAAGTTCCCTGCCCCATACCACACATTAGTTTTCACTGCCTTCGCTGCCTGTTGCCCACAGAGAGATAACCCTAATATCCTCTAGCAAGCCAAATGCACAATAGCTGTACTTGCACTAAATTCTCAGAAATACTACCACTGGAAAAGTGTATTCTCTTATTTGCTCCACTGCTAGCTTTGCCCTAGAAGGTATAATGAAAGTAGTGTGGGATTGGCATCAAAATGATCATGATTCAAATCCTAGCTCTGCAGCATACTGTGTGTCTTTGGGCAGACCATTTTAACTCTTTGAGCCTCCATCTACTCACCTGTGAAATGGGTATCTCACTCACAGGGTTATGAGAAGTACCTAAAGGGGCACAGTGCTTAGCACAGTTGGTACTCCAGAGCATTACTTCTCTTCTTCCCAAGTCCTTCCAACCAAGACAGGTGATATCTCAGGGACAGTGTGAAAGCTATTATTGGTAAAACTAGGACTAAGCAATTGTCTCTTAGTAGAGAGCCCAAACTGGCTAGCTTCCTACCTCTGCATTGAGAAATATCATTTAGTAATTTAAAACTGGCTACAATGGGAATATATCCATGATGTAAATCACAAATACTACAAATCAGGTTTTATTTAATTTTTCCTGGAGAGCCAGTTTACCAGCACACCATTGGCTTAAACCCCAAAACACAATGACAACTCAGGGACAAGGAGAAGGCAATTATACACATGTCATTTTGAAATAGATAACTTTCTATAGGTTGAGCAAAAACTGTCATGAAATAAAGCTCTTTAGTACTTCTACACAGAATATTTTATGTGACATATTAAAAATTCTTATTACTCCCCAAAGATCAGCAACAGAAGCCATCACAAGTATTATCATGGGGTCGGGTACCCAGAAGGTGCTCAGTAAATGTCTGTCAAATGCATAAGCCCAAGAGAAATTATTTTCCACTTTTCATCAGAGAAATAGAATCAACAGTTTGAGAAAAACACTCAGGTTTTGGAAGTGAAATATACCACAGGATAAAAGGGCTTTAGAAGAGAGGTGAGAGCACAAGCCAGAATGCTAGGGAAGAAAGAAGTTCTGGAAGGGTAAATAGGTTCCAAGGCAAGTGAGAAGGTGGAGCACAGAACCCAAAGGAAGAGGTTCATGGTAGGGTACAGAAGGGGTGCATGGAGGAAATTCATGAATGGAACAAGGTCCTGAAAAGATAACAGGAATATAAGTTTGAGAATTTTATTTTATCTGGAAACAGATTTTATAATTTAATTTTAGTGATCTTATTCTTTATAAAAACCACAATTATTATTTTCCTAAACCACTGCATTTTAACAGCTTTGTTGATATATAATTTACATATGATAAAACTCACCCATTTAAAATGTACAATTTAATGAATTTTAGCATATTTACAGTTGTACAACTATTACCCCAATCCAATTTTAAAACATGTCCATCATCCTAAAAAAAACTTGTGCCATTTATAGTCAGTTCCCATTCCCACACCCAGTCCCAGGCAACCACCAATCACTTTGTCTCTATAGATATGCTTTTCCTTTTTTAACATTTCATATGAACAGAATCATATGTGGCCCTATGTGTCTGGCTTGTTTCACTGAATATAATGTTTTGGAAGTTCTTTCATATAGTGGCATGAAACAGTAGTTCATTTCTTTTCAATGCTGAACAATATTCCACTGCATGGATATACCACATTTATTTATGCATTCATTATTTGATGGCTATTTGGGGTGTTTCTGCTTTGGTGCTAGTGTGAATAATGATATTATGAACACTCATGTACAAATTTTGGTGTGGACATGTTTTCATTTCTCTTGGGTAAGTAGGTATCTAGGAGTAGAATTTCTGAGTCATATGGTAATTCTATTTAACATTTTGTGGTGCTACCAAACTATTTTCCAAAGAAATGCACCATTTTGAATTCCCAACAGCAGTGTATGAGAGACTTCCAATTTTTCCACATCCTCATCAACACTTGTTATTGTCTGTTTTTAATTATAGCCATTCTAGTAAGTGAGAAATGTTATCTCACTATGGTTTTGATTTTCAGTTCCCAAATGACTAATGATGTTGAGTATCTATTCATGTGCTTATTGGCCATTTGTTTATATTCTTTGGAAAAATATTTCCTCAAATTATTATGCTGTTTCTTAATGGGTAACTTGTCTTTTTAGTATTGAGTTGTAAGAGGTTTTTATATATCCTGAATCCAAATATTTCATAAGATATACGATATATAAGATATCATAAGATACTTTCTCTCAAACTTTGAGGTGATATTTCACAGTCACAATGGTATCTTTTAAAATAAAAAGTAATTTTAAGCACAGTTTATCATTTGTTTTTCTGTTACCACTTGTGCTTTGGTATCATTTCTTCATGTAACCCAACATCATGAAGATTTAGTAGTATGTTTTATTTAGACTTTTGTAGTTTAAGCTCTTATAGTTTGGCCTATTATGTATTTTGAATTAATTCCTTGTGTACGGTGTGATATCAAGGACTAAAAATTCATTGTTTTGCATGTGGATATGCTATTAGCTAAATACTATTTGGCTTAACACCAATATTAGTCAATCCTATTGGTTAAATCCTATTGACTAAACACAATTTCTTTCCCTTTGAAATTCCTTGGCAATTTTGTCAGAAATCAATTGATCATAAATGTGACAGCTTATTTCTGGGATTTCAACTGTTCTCCATTTATCTGTATGTCTATTCTCATGCAAGTACCACACTGACTTGACTACTGTAGCTTCCTAATAAGTTTTTAAATGGGCAAGTGTAGGTCCTCCAAGTTTTTTTCTTTTTTCTTTTTTCAAGATTGCTGTGGCTATTCTGGGACCTTTGTTATTTCCATGTGAATTTTAGGATGACCTTATCATTTTCTGCAAAAAATAGTCACCTGAGATTTTAATAGGGATTGTGTTGAATACATTTGGGTAGTATTGTCATCTTAACAATATTAAGTCTTTTAATTCATGGACATGGGATGTCTTCCTATTTAGGTCTTATTTCATTGCTTTCACTAATGTTTTGTAATTTTCAGTGTAAAGTCTTATACTTTTTGTCAAATGTATTCCTAATGATGTTACTTTTTGTATTATTGTGAATGGAAAATTTTTTAAATTTCATTTTCAGAATGTTCATTGTTATTGTAAAGAAATATAACTCTTTTAATGTTGATGTTGTAGTCTGAAAATATGCTGGACTTACTAGTTCTAGTAGTTTTTAATGGCCTCCTTTGGGTTTTCTAAGTAAAAGTCATGTCATCTACAAATAAAGACATATTTAATTTTTCTTGTCTAGTTGCCTTGGCTAGAACCTCCTGTACAATGTTGAATAAAACTGGTGATCCCAGAAATCCTTGTCTTGTTCCCATATTAAGGGAAAAACATTCAGCCTTTATTAAATATGATGTTACCTATACAGTTTTTCATAGATGCCTTTTATCAGCTTTAGGAGTTCCTTACTCCTCCTAATTTGTTGAAGGTTTTTAATCACAAATGTGTATTGGATTTTGTCAAATGCTTTTTTCTGCATCTATTAAGTTAATTACATTATTTTGTACTTTATTCTATTAATGCAATGTATACATTGATTGAATTTTTGGATGTTAATCTAACCTTGTAGTCCTAGGATAAATTCCGCTTGGTCATGATGTATAATCCTTTTTATATACTGTTGGATTCAGTTTGGGAGTATTTTGTCTTGGATTTTTATAACTATATTCACAAGGAACATTAACCTCTAGTTTTCTTTTGATATCTTTGGCTTTGATATCAAGGCAATACTCATAGAATGCACTGGAATTTGTTCCCTATTCTATTTTCTGGAAAAGGCCTTGAAGGATTGGTATTAACTCTTTAAATGTTCAGTAGAATTCACCAGTGAAGCTGACTGGAATTGTCTTTGTGGGAAGATTTCAAAATCCCTTTATTTGTTATGTCTATTCAGATTTTCTATTTCTTCTTGAGTTGTTTGGGCAATTTTTATTTTCTTGATAATTTTTCCATTTCATCGAAGTTTTCTAATTTGTTGGCATACAGCTGTTCATAGTTTTCCTTTACAACATGTATCTTTTCTGTAAATTCAGTGGTGATCATAAATTCCCTTATCATTCTTGACATCAGTAATTTCAGTTTTATTTTTATCAATCAGTATACAAAAGATCTGTCAATTGTTATAGACTGAATTGTGTCCACCCAAAATTCAAATTTGAAGTTGTAACTAAATCCCAGAACTTCAGAATGTGATTCAATTTGAAGATAAAGCCTTTAAAGAGATAATTAAGTTAAACTGATGACATTTAGGGTGGACCCTAATCCCACTCTGACTGGTGTCCTTATAAGAACAGGAAGTTTGCAAGCTCTACTACAAAGCCACAGTAACCAAGACAATTTGGTACTGACACAAGAACAGAACCATAGACCAATGGAAGAGACAAGAGAGCCCAGATATAAACCCAAGCATATATCATCAAATAATATATGATAAAGGAGCCATGGACATACAATGGGGAAATGACAGCCTCTTCCACAACTGGTGTTGGCAAAACTGGACAACTACATGCAAGAGAATGAAACTGGATTATTGTTTAACCCCATACACAAAAGTAAATTCAAAATGGATCAAAGACCTGAATGTAAGTCATGAAACCATAAAACTCTTAGAAGAAAACATAGGCAAAAATCTCCTGAATATAAACATGAGCAACTTCTTTAAAGCATCTCCTTCAGCAAGGGAAACAAAAGCAAAAATGAACACATGGGACTATGTCAAACTAAAAAGTTTCTGTACGGCAAAGGACACCATCAACAGAACAAAAAGGCATCCTACAGTATGGGGGAATATATTTGTAAATGACATATCTGACAAGGGGTTAACATCCAAAATATATAAAGAACTCACATGCCTCAACACCCAGAAAGCAAATAACCCGATTAAAAAATGGGCAGAGGATATGAAGAGACAGTTCTCCAAAGAAGAAATTCAGATGGCCAACAGAGACATGAAAAGATGCTCCACATCACTAATCATCAGAGAAATGCAAATTAAAACCACAGTGAGATATCACCTCACACCAGTAAGGATGGCCAACATTGGAAAGACTAAGAACAACAAATGCTGGCAAGGATGTGGAGAAAGGGGAACCCTCCTACACTGCTGGTCGGAATGTAAGCTAGTTCAACCATTGTGGAAAGCAATATGGAGGTTCCTCAAAAACTAAAAATAGAAATACCATTTGACCCAGGAATTCCACTCCTAGGAATTTACCCAAAGAAAACAACTTCTCAGATTCAAAAAGACATATGCACCCCTATGCTTATTGCAGCACTATTTACAATAGCCAAGAAATGGAAACAACCTAAGTGTCCATCAGTAGATGAATGGATAAATAAGATGTGGTATATATACACAATGGAATACTATTCAGCCATAAGAAAGGAACAAATCCTACCATTTGCAACAACATGGATGGAGCTGGAGGATATTATGCTCAGTGAAATAAGCCAGGTGGAGAAAGACAAGTACCAAATGATTTCCCTCATTTGTGGAGTATAACAACAAAGCAAAACTGAAGGAACAAAACAGCAGCAGACTCATAGACTCCAAGAAGGGACTAGCAGTTACCAAAGGTGAGGGGTGTGAGAAGGCGGGTGCAGAGGGAGGGAGAAGGGGATTGAGGAGTATTATGTTTAGTACACATGGTGTGGGGGCTCACAGGGAAAACAGTGTAGCACAGAGAAGGCAAACAGTGAATCTGTGGCATCTTACTACACTGATGGACAGTGACTGCTTTGGGGTGTGGGTTGGGACTTGATAATATGGGTAAATGTACTAACCAGATTGTTTTCCCATGTGAAACCTTCATAAGAGTGTATATCAATAATACCTTAATAAAAATTTTTTTAAAAAAAAGAACAGGAAGTTTGGATACAAGAGATACCAGAAATATGCATGTGCACAAAGGAAAGACCATTTGGGGACACAGTAAGGAGGAAGCCATCTGAAAGTCAAAGAGAGATGTCTCAGGAGGAACCAAACCTGTCAACACCTTGATCTTTGACTTCTAGACTTCAGAACTGTGAGATAATAAATTTCAGTTGTTTATGCCACCTAATTTTGTGATATTTTGTTATGGCTGCCCTAGCAAACTAATACATCTTTTTTCCCCCAAAAAAACTATTGGTCTTGTTAATTTTCTTTGTTGTTTTTTGTTTTTCTATTTCATTTTTTTCCACTCTGGTTTTTATTTCTTTCCTTCTGCTTGCTTTGCACTTATTTTGCTCTAAGTTTACTAGTTGTTGAAGGTGGAAAGTTATTTTTAGATTTTTATTCTTTTTAATATAGGAATTTATAGCAGTATATTTCCCTCTAAGTATGGTTTTAGCTGCATCCTATAAGTTTGATATGCTGTGCTTTCATTTTCACTCATCTCAAAGTCTAATTTCTCCTGCAATTTATTCTTTGACCCATTGGTTACTTTGGAATGTGTTGTTTAATTTACACATATTTTTGAATTTCCCATATTTTCTTCTGTTATTGATTTCATTTTGATCTGTGAATGTATTTCATATGATTTCCATTCTTTTCAGTTTGTTGAGACTTGTTTTATGGCCTAGCATATGATATATTCTGGAGAATATTCTGTATACACTACAGAAGAATGTGTATTTTATTGTTGGGTGGAGTTGTCTGCAGATATCTGTTAGGTCTATTGTTTTTTTCTGGTTATTCAAGTCCTCTGTTTCCTTGATTTTTCTGTCTGATTATTTCATCCATTATTGAAAGTGAGATATTGAAGTCCCCAACTATTATTGCTGAATTGTTTGTTTCTTCCCTAAATTTTGTACGTTTTTGCTTCATATATTTTTGGTCCCTGTTATTAAATGCATATATGTCTCTTATACTATTATATATTCCTGATGAATTGACCATTTTATCATTATAAAATATCCCTTTCAATCTCTACTAACATTTTTTTTTGGTCTTAATGTTTATTTTGTCTGATACTAGTATAGCTACTCCTGTTCTTTTCTGGGGGTAGTTTTCATGATATATCTTTTTCCATCATTTTACTTTCAACCTATCTATATTTTTGAATTTAAGTTATATCTCTTTTAGACAGCATAGAGTTAGATCTCAGTTTTTAAACAGTCTCAGAATCTCTGCCTTTCATTGGATTTACTTCATTCACTTTTAACATTATTAATATAGCTAACATCTGCCATTTTGCTATTTGTTTTCCATGTCACATGTCTTCCTATTTTCTATTCTTTGTTTTGCATTAAAAAGATAGTTTCTAATGTACCATTTTTCTTATTTTATTTAATGTTAACTCTATTTTTAAACTTATTTTCTTATTTGTTGCTATAGGGATTTCAATGTACACCATAACTTATCATACTCTACTTCAGTTTTACGCTAACTTAATTCCAGTAAGATATAATAAATTTGTTCCAGTATAGGTCCATTCCATCCTTCCTCCTTTGTATTGTCATATATGTCTATATACATTGCACACCCAACAATAGTGTTATAATTGTTGCTTTAAATAATCATATGCTATCTGAATGAACTAGGAAATCAAGTGAGAAAACTATATAAAGGGTATTTTATATTAAGCTTCTTATTTACCATTTATGGTACTCTTTGTTTCTTCCTGTGGATTTAAGGAACTATCTGATGTCACATTCTTGCTCCACTATCTAAGAATTCTCTATCCCACTACTTTGTGCTGTCATTGTTAAGTATATTTCTATATGCTGCAGGCCCCCAAATTCAATTATATAGATTTTTATGCTTTGGGTTTTCTTTATATCATTTAAGGAAGAATGAAAAGAAATATTACTTATGTTGTCTTTTATAGTCACTACATAATTACCTTTGCCAGCACTGTTTTTTTTTTCATGTGGATCTGAATTAGTATGTTGTTTCACTTCCTTTCTGTCTTAAGAACATACTTTAATATTTCTTGTAAGGCAAGTCTATTATCGATAGATTCTGTTCATCTTTGTTTATCAGGGAATGTGTTTATTTTGCCTACATTTTTTAAAGATGGTTTTACTATGTATAGGACTCTTGTTTGATTTTTTTCCCATTTAGCACTTTTAATATGTCATCCCTCTGCCTTCTAGCCTTCGTCTTTCCTGATGAGAAGTCAGCTATTGATCTTTCTGGGTTCACTTATACAAGATGAGTCATTTTTTCCCTTGCTGGTCCCATGATTTTTCCTTTTGGTTTTAAACATTTTAACTATGAGATGCCTAGGTGTAGATCTTGGGGGTTTTTGCAGGTATAGATTAATATTTTTCATTAATCATGTTTTAGAAGTTTACAACCATTATATCTTCAATCTTTTTTCTACCCCATTTTTTATTTTCTCTCTGGTACTCCGATCATGTGTATGTTGGTACACTTAATAACTAATGTCTCAAGGTTTCTGGGGCTCTGTTCATTTTTTTCATTTTTTCCTTCTGTTCTTCAAATTGTATAATACCTAACTGATTCACTTAAGTTCATCAATTCTTTCCTATTCCTGTCTAATTCTAGTGCTGAGCCCTTCTAATGATCATTTTCATTTCAGATATTATACTTTCCAACTCCAGAATTTTCATTTCCTTGTTTTTAAAATATAACTTCCATCCCTTTGCTGATATTCTCTCTTCACTGTTATATCTTCCCTTCATCATTTTTTAAACTGGTTATTTCAGTTCTTTGGAAATATTTATAATAGCTATTTTGAAGTGTTTGTGCTTGTCTGCTAAGTATATGATGTGCCCCCCATCAAAGGTGGTCTCTATTGCCTGCTTTTTTCCTATATAATGGTCACACTATTCTGTTTCTTTGCATCTGTTGTAATTTTTTGTTGAAAACTGTATATTTCAGATAAAATCCTGTAGAAATTCTAGATTCTGATTTGTCCCACCACCACCACCATGGGCCTTATTGTCTGGTGGCTTGCCTGAATACTTTGTGAAATATAATTCCTCTGCACTGTGCAACCTCTGGTGTTACTGCTCAATTTTTCCTTCTTATTTTTTTAACTACTTCAAGTTGCTCCTGAATTAGCATAACTTACTGTTCAGCTAGTGATTGGTCAGAAGTTGTACTTATGCCCCTCAAGCCAGTAAGGCCTCACAATTTGATGGACCTCCATGTGGACTGAGAAATACTTTTAAGTCAGCTCCATGTTTAAGCAGTGACTAGTAGCTCAAGTGTTCACTCTGGTTGTTTTTAAGTGAATGCAATGTAGCCAACATACACAGCCTTCCTGACCCCTCACCCCCAGATATAAATATGGTCTTAACAAGGCTCTTATCTTTCTCTGGTTCTGTTAAATATCTGGCTTGCCTACCATTTCATTTGTTGCTTCTAGTTTCATGGAAGTATTAGCCTTCTAGTTGCTTAACACAAACATCTCTATTGTTTTCGACAGCACCTTCAGGAATGAGTTCATCCATGCTCTGTTCCAAATGAAGTCAGCCTCCTCAACATAGATGCTGAGCTGCCATTCCTCTAGTCTTGACTAACCCCCTGAGCAGAATTTCTGTACTACTTTACTGGAGTGAGGGTATGGTGGTAGCCTGATTATACCTGAGAGATACCTCCACCATTCAAGAAGGAGTTAGAAGGTGGAGATGGTGGCCCCCATCTTCTTGGTATGCCCCTCCTGTTATAGAACCTCCACCTTACAAGCAGGACCTGTAGGAAGCTGGTAGCCTTCTGTAGATAAAGTGAAGGTTCCTATGGCCAGGATTCTCACCTGACCATGGTTGGCTGGCTCCCTACACACGTTTGGGCAAAAAGTTGTTATTGACTCTATATAAAGAGCTCTGCCCAATGCTCTGAGCGACAACATGGCAGGGCTGCAAGGTTGCAGGAGAGCAGAGATGAGACTGGAGTGGTGGCAGCACTAAGCACAGAGACTGAGATAGCTGCAGGGGTAGAGAGACCCAGAGGCAAAGACTGGCTTGCTGCATGCAGACTCACTCTGAGTGGACGGGATTCTAGTGATTGACCTGACACCATGAGAATAAAGTTGGGTATGACCCTTTCACCCCAAGAATGTTCCATTGTCATTCTTTGGTCTCACTGAATCCATAGTGAACTTACCCAGGGCTGAAACCCATTGGCAAGACACACCTCTACCTTGAAGCCTTTTCTTGTCTGGAGGGAATCTCTCACTTCTTTAAATTTCCACAGTTTCTTGCTTTTAACCTCTTTAATGATACCTATTATAGTCTTCTTTGTGCTTTTTTATAATTATTTATGTATCTACCTTATTACTGCCACAGCCAATCTTGCTCTCTTAGAGAAAGAGGGAGAGCAAGAGACAGACACATGATCACACACTTGGAGAGAATGGACTTTGCCTCCTTTAAAAAAAAAACTTTCTTGTGGTACTTAGCACAATGTTTAGTACACAGGAGAAGTTCAAGAAATATTTGCCAAATTGAATTGCTAAAATATTTGTATATCAGTATGGACATTTTACTTTATATCCATACCTCATACCTCATACCATACACTTCAATAAATTCCAGATGGGTCCAAGAATTAAATACAAAAAAGAAAAAACACCCTGGGGGGAGTGGGGAGGAAAGAATCATATTTGTCCCAGCTGTGGAAGAGCGGTACATTTCTGAGTATTGGAAAATGAAAGAAACATCAGACACAGGAGGGATGGATCTGAATATATAAATGTGAAAAGGAACACTTTTGCATGTGAAATATAATAAAGTATATATAAAAATGAAAGCAATAAAATGGGAAAAATATGTGACAAATATAAATGATAAAGTTGGACTATCCAAAATATAAAGAATGGATAAAAATGTAAAAGGTCAATAGATCTTACTTGATAAGTGCCCAAAGAAAATGAGTAAGGGAACAGGCAGTAAATTATGACATTAAGAAATTTAAAGCCTCATTGAATAAGTAAATGGATAGTATACATACATACCTATTAAATGAGCAAAAAGTATTAAAAATGATAACATTCAGTGTTGGAGGGCTATGATAAAATAAGTGTACTTACACTATTTAATCTTTTGGGAGTACAATCTGGCAACATGTAATAACAACTATAACACAGCTCATACCTTTTGACTTGGCTATTATACTTTTGGTAAGATACCACAAAGCAATAACTCTAAACAGAAAAAATGCAATTTGTATAGAAAGCATTCACTGTATCACTTTTTATAAGAATGAAAATGTTAAAATAACTTAAATCTCTAGGAATAATGAAATGACTAAACAAAATCAGGTATATCAATACCACAGAATACTACAATCTTATATTTTTATGTGGAAGGCTATCTACCTATTCTATATTACCAGGTCTTTCCTTTTGTGGTCTTTTGATCCCTGTTGTCTAGTAATGAACTGTTACTGTGCCTATTTCTAGAGTAAACTACCTCCCAAAACCCATGTAACCTGTCACCTCAATTCTAATTTACTGCTTGTATTCTGCTGTAACTGAGGGAACAGAAGTACCCCCCTATCCAAAAGTAGATCATTCCTAAGAAACATTTCATAAGCCAAAATGGCCAAAAATGAAGAAACAATTACTGTTAATTTATATGGAAACATTTTTTAGCATTCCCAGACCCAAAAAATAACTTCATTTAGGCATTTGTGATACTTCACAACACGTCTTGCTATGGAATGCATAAATAAATGAATATAAAGCACATATGCTCACAGACACAGTTCAAGGGTATGGTGGCTTGATACTGAGATTCTGAGTATAGTTCCCAGGGAAGGAGTTTAGCAGGACCACTCTTACTATTTGGGGTGCCTGCTACCTCTATAATGGGGCCCCCTGCCAAAGAAACACTGAATGTTACTTTCACATTTTGCCTTTTTTTGTAAAAGCAAAAACCCTCTTTATATTTCTTTCGGTTAGTGAAAACAGGTACTAATATAGGTCTTTCATAAAAATGAAGTGGCACAACATGAACTTTAAAAAAGTAGGGAATACCTGTAAGAGCCTCCCATTAAATTAAGGAACAATGGGTCCTTCTGAAGTCAAGGCATGAGAGCCTCTTCCCCAGTACAATTGGCCTTGTGGCAGCTGTCTCTAGATTTCAAGGCCTATTTTTAAAACTTACTACTGGGTTTAGAGTATATTCTGAGCTTTAGGATAAGTGAGGCATTACTGAAAAAATGAAAATGTATTTGCTTTAATTGTAGGCCCTTAGTAAAACTGTTCATATTTCATGAACACTATGTCCTTGAACAAAACTCTTCTGGTTCACACTAGAAATAATTTCATATGGAAACACCTCTGACCAGGAAAGATAGCCTTAAACACTATAAATTATAAGTCTTGAGAATACATGTGGTCATGTTATGATTAAAGAGAAACTTGGGGACCAGTAATTGCAAATTTATTTGTTTGAATCCTGCTCATATGCCTCTTATCAACTAAAATACATTTATTTAAGCTTAGGTTTCTTTGGTTTATAACAGCTTACTACTGCTTTGAAGTAATAATGTGCTTGAATTTCACAAATATGGGGAAACTACAGTCTCACATTTGTTATCAAGGACATAATCTCAAATATTTCTCATCAAGGACCCAATCTCAAACTTGCTTTTTAAAACAAAATATCAGTTCTTTGTAAATTATAGGTTTAACCTAAGGCCATACGCAATTAGCTTTCAAATCTGAAATCAATGCAGGGCCCAAATACAGACCCTAACATAAACATATTGGAGCCTTTTTGTGAAAGACCTGGACACCAATCCTACCAAAGAAGTCAGTGGACACATTAAAGGCAATTCAAAATAAATAGAAATAAGGACATCTTGGGTGGGAAAAGTGATTGCTGGCAATGTTAAAAGAGAATGAGATCTTTATTTCGAGCAGTACAACCAACAAAACAAAACACTCAGATGAAATTCAAGCTGTGAAAATTTGGCTGTGATGACAAGCAGATAAAAAATGTAAAGAATTTCCTATGTTGGGTCTGTTCCCTGGATGGGGCTAGGGATGTTAATTCTGTTTTTGTGATGTTGGAAACAATAATCCTAACACTTCTGAATGGGAACCATTCTTTGATTTTGGTTGTTATGCAAATTGCTTTATTTCTCACACATAAAAGCAATATTAGTGAATCTGTAAATCTTCTCTACTGATAAACGGGAACTGCTTAGTGCTTTGGTCAGCAATAGGTACTGTTTAAATGCTTAATTACACTTTAATCAGTCCAAAGATACCCATATGTTGAGCATTTGAAATAAAAAAGCAATGCAGGTTGATGGGCAGAAAAAGAAAGAAGAGAGCCACTTCCAGAATCCAGATCTGCTGATATCTAGCACCAACATTCTGGTGCACGTTTATATGAATTAGGTTGGCAGGTTGATAGATTTCTCATTACCAAAGTTGGGTTTCTTGAGCTGTTAGGATACTTGGAAAAGACAATCTGAATGATAATTATACCAGTAGGAGGTCAGGTAGGTGAGACCTGCAGAAGATACTGTCTGAGCCATTTCCTGAGCATATCTGAAAGGAATGATTTCAATTATTGTCACACAATGGGCCAGATGCTCTGCCTTGCCCTAGCCTCACTGTGTTACCCCTTCCAAAATAAAGAGGAAGGAAGGAAGGAAAGAAGAGAGTGAGGGAAGAAGGAGGGTGGAAGGAAAAGGGAAGGAGAGAGGGAGGAGCATTACAATTAAGTTAAAGTAAGAATTAACAACTGTAAGGAATAAAGGTTACTTTTGCATAAAGTGAAAATATAAAAGGTCAGTGTTCAGGAAATGTTAACACACTAGCTCAGTTACTCTCAGTTCATAGGCCTGAGTCATTAGGTTTAGCAGGCCCAGGGAACAGTACCATAGTTTTGTCGCTTGCACTTTTATGAGGCGTATCTGTGCTGGTGGCAGCTAGCAGACTGGCAGGACTACAAACTGGCATGCCCTCAGGTCATAAACTAATTATGGCACAATCATGCACTTGTTTTAGCCATTCTGCCAATTACTTCATGAGTGTGGAAAGCAGGATCCTTGACTAAGGCCAGCTCTGGAAACAAGACCTTCTGGGCTTAAGCCTTCCTTCCTGGGGAGTTATGTGGGACTCTGCAGAGCCATTGAGGGTTTTAGTAAGCCTAACAGTCTATCTTCCTGTCTTAATAAAATCCATTCACTATTGAGTGTCTGTGTTGTACAAGATCCAGGGGGGAAATGCAAAAAAAAATAAGGAACAATACACCTTCAAAAAGCTTAGAGTCTAGAGAGGGTGGAGAACATAAGAACCATTCAAAACCTTTGCTTGTCTTAAACCTACCTGTACATCTCAAATCCCACATTTTCCTGAACAGAAAAGGCCTTTTGAATCTAGGTCCTGCATTAGTCATCTTAGTCCAGCACACATACTCTAGGGAAAAAAAAGAAGACATTTTCTTCCAGGCTCATTGTAATCTTCCATCTTTTCTCCAATGATGGGAAATAAGCTTCCCTGTTCTCCACACTCATAATTCAATTAAGAGCTCACCAAAGCCTGATTGTCCAAGAGAAAGGCCAATCTCTCTCCTCCAGCACAGTTGCACTGAATGTACAACCAAGGTCCCTGATGAGGTACACACAGATGAGACATATCCCTGTACACACAAGAAGGCTTACCCACATACCTACAGACTTACAAATAGCCTCGGGGAGCCAAGTATGCATACTCAGAAATGCATGTGACCACATGAAAAGATATGTACACAGGTTTGCTTACAGAGTCAGAAGGGAAAGTAAGTAGATTGGGGAGGGGTGGTAAAAATTCACAGCTCAGCCAGCTGAAGGCCTGGGCAGAAAGGAGGATGAACACGTCCAAAATACCCATAGGGTGCTGATTTCAAGGCAGCAGCACACACAGAGTCAGCAGTGACAACTGGTTTGCCAGGACTGGAGAGAATGGATTTGAAGAGAGAATGCAGGAAATAGTTTGAGGATCAATAGGCCCCAACAGTATGCCAGTGATTTAATAGTAATATAGTCAAGGGCCCAGAATAAATTATTTCCATGCACATTATTGTTATGGCAAACATCACCCAATTCAGACTTAGAAATTCAAAGAGCCTGAGCTCTCTGACAGGCATCACTGAAAACATTCCTGCAAGGAGCACCCTTTCTAAGGTGGAACTGGCCAAGCAAACAAGCATCTGCTCCCCTCCATGGTCACATATTCTTCTGCTGTCTTCCACCCTCATACAGGCCCCCAGAGTCTGTTTGTATTTCCACACCTGGACCCACCTTCTAGCAGAGGCCAAGAGCATCATTTCTGGATGAGTGCCCAGCCTTTGAAATCAGAGAGAATTCAGGCTGTTAGATGAGGAGATCCAGATTCAAGACTTCTCAACACACACTTCCCCCTACTCAACAATGCTTACAATAAAGTTACACTCAAAAGGCACTCTGACTGCTAGAAAAACAGGAAGCTAGAGGAGTGGGTGGGTGAGTTAGTCTCTCTAGGCTGGCCTGAGCTCTGTGAAATGTCAGGCTTGCTGGAAAGTTGAGTCCCTCCACTGAAGTAGTGACCAAGGTACCCTTAAGCAGAGCACTGACCAGCCAGCCTTGCCTTAAAAAGGTATTTATCTTCCTAGCCGCCTCTGCCACCCGGCCCCCACAACACACAAATAAAGTAGCCAGGCCCTCAGGCTGGGTTCTCAAGAGTACAGCAGAAAAGCTCAGGGAAGAAGCAACTTGGGAGGCCTTGTGCTTCCCTATTCAACTGTTTTACTAGAATTTAAGGTTGGCAAAGAATAGGTCTGAACATTTGGCTGGAAGCAGCCATATTTGAAAGCATTTGTTTCACTTCAAGATTACAAGAGTCTTTCTTCATCTTAGCAGTTCAGGGGAGGTAATGGAGGTGTAGATTCTTTGGAATAAACAGTAACCACCCACTTATACGTGCATGCTCATCTAAGTTTATTTCATGGGAGTCAGGGAGAAATCATGCCTTTTTCTCTCTCCTAGTCCTTAAGGTCATCAGTCTATCTTGCCTCTAACAGTAACAATTACAATGCAGTAACTCATATAACACTTGACAATTTCCAAAGCTTCCTCCCATTCATTAACTCTTTTAATATAGATTAATCTAGTATGTGCTATAATTAATATAGGGGATTATTTTAAAAGTGTATTCCCTTTGACCTAGCAATTCTTCTTTTATGAATATCTCTTAATAAAATGATTAAACAAGTATGTGAAGATATATGGTATACAAATGGCCATTGTAGCAGTGCTTAAAATAGCAAACCATTAGAAGCAAATTAAATTAATATGGTACTGGTTAAAATATTTGTAGTATTCATAGAGTCATAAAGTGTGATACTGTGAAGCCATTAAAATGATTATGTAAATCTGAGAAGATTTCTACAATGAATCATGAGGTATAAAGAAGTGTGCTGCATAATACATATGATCCCATTTTTAATGTGTATGTGTGCATATAAACAGAAAGATAAAGCATGAATAATTTCCATTTTATTCTGTAAACTTTTGTGTATTTTCTAAGTAATATTAAAACAACAAACAGTACTGTTTGTGATGACATGGAAAGTAAAGCTATATTTATTTTGAAAAGGAGAAGACATATGGTATACAACAATAGTAGCTAGCATTTATTAAGTAATTATAAGTACAAAGGCTTTAAGCACACATCATATTTTAACCCACATAACAACACCTAGAAGTATGTGATATTGTCCCCCATCTGACAAATCAAGAGAGGGGACTGAGGCTCAGAGAGTTTAAGGGAAATCCCAAAGACACATAGCTGGAAGTGACAAAACTAGTATTTAAACTAAGGTTTCTCTTGACTCTAAATCTCATCCTCTTGTTTGCTACTCTCTCACCATCTTTCTCAAGGGCTGTTTCTCTCTTGAAGTGCTCAATGTACCAAAGGCAGTTTTTATACCTTTGAGTAGTTATGCCAAAAAGACGCCGTTAGTACAAACTATTTCCAGCTCAGAGCAAGATTTCAAGGAATATGCAGAACCATTAAGGCCTGATGTCAAAAGACGAGCAAAAGCAGCCACAGCCCAAGTTGAAGCCTGGTCCCTAAATTCTCACAAAGATAAGGAGAGTCATTGTTTGATTCAAACATTTTCTTCCTCCATCTTTCTATTCTTTCACTGATTACCTATCCTGCGCCAGGTACTGTGGGGGTATAAAGATGAAAAAGCCAGACTCCGTGCCTTCAAAATTACTTGAGAACAAACTCCAGGTTGAAATGTGACCAATGGTCAAGGGGCCACAGCAGGAAACTTAGAAAGACAGGAAGCAGGTGGTCAAACCCTTCTTTACTACACTTTAAAAGAACAGTATATGGATTCAATTATCCCAATTCAGCAAATATTATTGAGCAATGACTATGTACCAAGCCCTGTATTCTGTGCTTCACATATTTTACTAGTACTACTATGATTACTGCTATGAAACGTACCTACTAACATTTTATTAAGGCCTTACTGGTAGTGACAGAAAGTAGACTAAGTGCTTTACATATATGCACACCTCAGAGATATCACAGGTTTAGTTTCAGACCACTGCAATAAAGCAAATACCACAATAAAGTGAGTCAAATGATTTTTTGGTTTCCCAGTACATATAAAAGTTATGTTTGCACTACACTGTGGTCTGTTAATTGTGCAATAGCATTATGTCTAAAAAGCAATGTATATAACTTCATTAAAAATTACTCTAGTGCTAAAAAATGATTACCATACACTGAGCTGTTGGTGACTCATAATCTTTTAGCTGGTAGAGAGTTTTGCCTCTATGTTGACGTCTGCTGACTGATCAGGGTGGTGGTTGCAGAAGGTTGGGGTGGCTATAGCAATTTCTTAAAATACAATAATGAGGTTTGCCACATCAACTGAATCCTCCTTTCATAAACAATGTCTGTAGCATGCGACGCTGTTTGATAGCATTTTCCTCACAGTAGAACTTATTTAGAAATTGGAGTCAATTGTCTCAAACCCTGCCATTGTTTTTTTTTATTGAAATATAGTTGATGTACAATCATATATTGGTTTCAAGTATACAACACAGTGCTTTAACAGTTACCACATTATTAAACCCTCACCCCAACTATCTGTCAATATAGAAAGATGTTACAGAATCATTGGCTATATTCCCCATGCTGTACTACCATCCCTGTGACCAACTTATATTATGATTGAGAATTTTTGTGCCCCTTTGTCCCCTTAACCCATCCCACCACCTATTCCAATCCATCCCCCATGGTAACCAGCAGTCATTTTTCAATGTCTATGTCTCTACTGCTGTTTTGTTGTTTTGTTTTGTTTCTAGACTCCACAAATAAGTGAAATCATGTGGTATTTGTCTTTCCATGCCTGGCTTATTTCACTGAGCATAATACTCTCTAGTTCCATCCATGTTATTGCAAATGGCAGGATTTCTTTCCTTTTTATGGTTGAATAATATTCCATTGTTGCATATGTACCACATTTCTTTATCCATTCATCTACTGATGAATACTTTGGTTGCTTCCATATCTTGGCTATTGCAAATAATGTGGCAATAAACATAGGGGTACATATATCTTTTTGAATCAGGGTATTTGTTTTCTTTGGGTAAATTCCTCAAAGTGGGATTAACATGGTATTTCTATTTTTAGTTTTTTGAGGAACCTCCATAATGCTTTCCACAGTACTCTTCACTGTTTCACCAACTAAGTTTATGTAATATTCTAAACCCTTTATTGTCATTTCAACAATCTTCACAAAATCTTCTCAACAGTTTTCACAAAATCTTCATCAGGAGTAGATTCCATCTCAAGAAACCACTTTCTCTGCTCCTCCATAACAAGTAACTTCTCATCCATTGAAGCATTTTCATGAGATTATAGCAATTCAGTCATATCTTCAGGCTGCACTGATAATTCTAGCTCTCTCTATTATCACCACATCTGCAGTTACTTCCCCCACTGACATCTTGAGCCCCTCAAAGTCATCCATTAGACTTGGAGTCAACTTCTTCTAAACTCCAGTGAATGTGGATCTTTGACTTCTCCCAATGAATCAAGAATGTTATCAATGGCATCTAGAATGGTGAATCCTTTCCAGAAGACTTTCAATTTACTTTGTCCAGATCCATCAGAGGAATCACTATCTATGGCAGCTCTAGCCTTACAAAATGTATTTCTTCAATAGTAAGACTTGAGGGTTGAAATGACTCCTTGATCCATGGGTTGCAGAATGGATGTCATGTTTGCAGGCAGGAAAACAACATTAATTTTATGTACACCTCCATCAGAGCTCTTGAGTGACCAGGTACATTGTCAATGAGCAGTAATGTTTTGAAAGGAATTTTTTTTTCTGAGCAGCAGGTCTCAAGAGTGGGCTTAAAGTATTCAGGAAACCATGTTGTAAACAGATGTGCTGTCACCCAGGCTTTGTTGTTGCATTTATAGAGCTCAGACAGAGTAGATTTAGCATAATTCCTAAGGAATGAATACTAATTTTTGGAACAGTAAGTGAGCATTGGCTTCAACTTAAAGTTACCAGGCACATTAACCTAACAAGAGAGTCAGCCTGTCCTTTGAAACCTTGAAGCCAGGTACTAACTTCTCCTTTCTAGCTATGAAAATCCTAAATGACATCTTATTCCAACTGAAAATCTGTTGTTTAGCATAGCCACCCTCATTAATTACCTTAGCTATATCCTCTGGATGACTTGCACAGCTTCGACATCAGCATTTGCAGCTTCACCTTCCACTTTGATGTTATGGATTCAGCTTCTTTCCTTAAATCTCATGAACGTGAACTAGCCTCTGCTAGCTCCAGACTTCTCTTATGCAGCTTCCTCACCTCTCTCAGCTTTCATAGACCTGAAGAAAGTTAGGGCCTTGCTCTGGTTTAGGCTTTAGCTTACGGGAATGTTGTGGCTGGTTTGATCTTCTATCCAGGCCACCAACACTTTCTCCATGTCAGCAATAAGGCTGTTTCACTTATCATTTGTGTGTTCACTGGACTAGCACTTTTAATTTCCTTTAAGAACTTCTTTGCATTCACAGCTTGGCTGACTGTTCGGTATGACAGGCCTAGCTTTTGGCCTGTCTTGGCTTTCAACATACCTTCCTCACTAAACTTAGTAATTTCTAGCTTTTGATTTAAAGTGAGAGACATGTGACTCCTTCCCTTTACTTGAACATTTAGAAGGCACTGTAGAGTTATCAACTGGTCTAATTTCAATATTGTTGTGTCTCAGGGAATAAGGAAGCCCAAGAAGAGGGAGAGAGATGGGAAACAGCCATTCTGAAGAGTACTCAGAACACACACAACATTTATGGATTAAGTTCACTGTCTTATATGGGTGTGGTTCTTGGCATACCAAAAGTATTACAATAGTAACATCTAAGACCACTGATCACAGATCACCATAACAAATATGAATATAATGAAAAAGTTTGAAATATTGCAAGAATCACCCAAGTGTGACATAGAGACACAAAGTGAGCAAATGCTTTTGGATAAATGTCACCCACCAGTAGACTTGCTCAGTGCAGGGTTGTCACAAACCTTCAGTTTATAAAGATACACAATATCTGCAAAATGCAATAAAGTGAAGCACAATAAAATGAGGTATGCCTGTATAATATACATTTTTACAACCATTGTTCTATGAACTCGGATTGATTAAGGTAGAGGTTTAAAATGAAAACAAAATGGAACAAATCTAACAAACAAAGCCTCTAGAATTCTCCAAAGATTCCTTATTGAACACTAGAAACGTGGTGCTCATTCTTAGAGGTAAAATAGTTTGAATACCCAGAAACTGCATAAACACTTTCCATTTGCTCCTTTCTTTTTTTTCTTTTGGCTTGACACAACACACATTTATTATCACTCAGCTTCTGTGAGTCAAGAGTCCATGTATAGCTTAGCTGGGTTCTTTGCAAGGCTGTAATCAAGGTGTTGGTCTGGCCTAGAGTCTCATTTGAGTCTCAACAGGGGAAGGATCTGCTTCCAAGATCACATGACCGTTGACAGTGTCCAGTTCCTTGCGGGCTTTTGGACTCTTAACTGGTTGTCAGCTAGAAGTTGCCTTCATTTGCTTGCCACATGACCTTCTTCATAGGTAACTCACATTCATAGCAGCTTGCTTCTTCAAAGTCAATAAGGGAGAAAGAATTCGGTTCCTTTCTTTAGTCTAGCTCAGAGACTCACAAACTAAAAGAATTACTGCATAGGGTTCTACATACAGATGTAGTCCTCAATTGCCATACAAGGGATTTTCAGGGAGAATTTACAATTCATGATCTTTGTCTCATCTGCTAATTTTAGTACCTGACTTAAAGGGTACATGAGACAATAATGATGATATGAATAGTATGTGCCCAATAAATTATAGATCATTTCTTAATATACTAAGCTTCACAATAAACCTATCAGATAAATATCTTTGACCCCATTTTACAGGTAAGGAAACAGGGTTCAGAAAGGGTCAGTTTCCACTGCTTCAATGTGACAATGCCAAAGTTCAAACCTTGGTCTGACTGACACCAAACTTCCTCACAGATTCATGAGAGGTACTTCCTTTATGATAAATTATATTTTAGCTAAAAAGCAATGAAGAAGGCACAATGCACAAGATGGATCAGAGGGGAAGGGCATGAAGGCAGATCCAAAAAGAGTGATGAGAAGAAAAGGGACACTAGCAAAGTCGGGCTTTAGGAAAACTAACCTGATATTGGTGACAACTGTCCCTTGAGGCAATATTGTCTCTCATTTGAGGTACAGCAAGAACTCCAAAGCTGGAAGGAATGTTTGTTGAATGAATCACGGGAGACCCCTTAACCTCCATTCCAGATGACCTGGAGCTGGGCAACTCTGAAGCAAGCAAAGAGAAAGAAACGGCATGCTCACAAGGGAAGGGAAGAGGGAAATTTAAGAAACAGAACCTGGGCAGCAAAACTCTGACTAGCTGGCAGAAAGGACATTTTTACTTACTCGTGTTAAGAAACCTACATGTGACCTGGGTGACAAATAAAAGGAGATACTGTTAGGAGCCAAAGTCTCTTCAAGATGTGAGATGGGAAGGAACTGGTCCTCGTCCAGGCTAGTAAAAGCAGTGGAGGGTGTGGTATTGCAAAATCCATGCAGAAATTCCAGTGAGGAAAGAAAGGAAAAGAATTTGTACTCAACTATGGACCAAAAACAGTCATACTGGAATTATTTAATTTAATTCTCCCTACAACAATCCTGTGACCCAAGTAGGACTGCCATTTGATAAATGAGGAAACTGAGATACAGGAAGTTGCTTCACAGAAATTGCTCAGGAGCACCAAGCTAGGAAAGAGAATTTTCAGGCTTTGAACCTAGATGTCTGTGGCTCTACAATTTGTCATCTTTCAGCTCAACCTAATGTTGAACAGTGCCAGCATTGCAAAGAACCAAGCCCTCAACATTGGTGGGAAGGGAAGGCAGCAGCAACCTTCCCTTGGCACCTACTGTCAGCGTAAAGCTTCTTGCCTGAAGTAGGGTCAGTCAAAATTGGATTTCTAGGTGCAGGGAAAATTAAAGTTCCTGTGACTAGGATTCTCATGTGACCCTAATCTACTTGTTCTCTGTGCATGTGCAATGATATAATTGGCCTACTGCATAGGGGCATGCTTATACACATGTTGGCAATGAGCCATAATTGTCTGTGTTGCTATACAAGGAACCCCACCCAATGCTTTGCCAGTTTGGTACGACTGAGGGGAATTGTGGATTTGCTAGATGCAGATGTGATTCTAGCTAGTACTCAACCTGCCACCAGAAGAATAAAGCTTGGTGTAAGACCTTTTGCTCCCAATGTTCCATTGTCATTATTCAGTCTCATCTAATCCAGACTGAACTTTCCCAGAGCTGAAATCCCCCTCTGGCATGACACTAGGCTTCTTTAAATTCCTACTTATTCTCTTCTTTCTAAATATAACTATGTATATGTGTATGTATGTATGTATAGATATACATATAGTTATATTTAGAAAGAATAGGTAGGAATATATATACACACACATACACATCTAACTACATATGTACATTTTAAACTTTTATTTAAATATCTAATAATATTAATAATAATACTAGGTAGTACTTATTACCTAATAATAAGTATTATGGCATGCCAGGCACAGGGCTAAGCACTTAGTGGGTTAGATAATTTCTTCACATCAGAAAACTACATATAAATAGCAGTATTATCCTCAATTCACAGATGAAAAATTAGGCTCAGATAGGTTGAGTAACTTGCCCAAGGTCACACAAGAAGTAAATGACAGAATGTTAGTTCAACTCTGCTTTTGGAGCCATACTACACTGCTATAGGGAAAATGGAAGTTCCATGACCAGAATTCTCACCTGACCCTGGTCTGCTTGCCCACTGTACAAGTGCAATGCTCACAGGTACAAGCTTGCAGACATGCAGGCAATGAGTTATTATTCACTCTAAAGAGCTCTGCCAAGTGTTCTGGGGCTGAGAGGCAGTGGAGAGGCCCAGAGGCAGAGACCAGCTTGCCACATGCAGACTTGCCTGAGACAGACGGGATTCTAGTGCCTGACCTGCCACCATGAGAATAAAGCTGGGTATAAACCCTTTTACCCCCAATATTCCATTGTCATTTTTTTCACTGAATCCAGAGTCAACTTGCCTGGGGATGAAACCCTCAGGGGAGACAACTGCCTTCCTATCTCTTTCATATAAATATCATGAAAAATACAGATGAGTAAAAAGAAGAAATATCATTAATGCCCATAATATCATTAACACATCTGCTTTTCTCTACAAGCTTTCAAGCTACAACAATTGTTTTGATTTGTTTGGTTCCTTAATTAACCCACATGTGTCTAGCCTCTTTCTTTAAAAAGCTGAGAAGCTCCCTGCAGGCAGGAACTAGGCCTTCTATTTCTCCCCACTGTCTCACCACAACCCCAGACCAGAGCCCAATGTGTAGTCATACCTATTGCTGATTGAATATCATGAGGAGACTCTAGATCAATGATAACAGAAAGCAGAAGCATTTTCTAAGTCATAACTTCCTGAACCTATGTAATCGGAAACAATGAGAGATGCTTGGGTAACCTCCTCAAGTCCTAGGCTGACTTAATCTTTTATCAAGCATTAATCAGCCAGTTGTAAATTGCTAAGAAGACTTCTTAAACAGTTAATACAGCTTTAAGTGAATTATCAGATGCTTGCACAAAGATTTTTGTACAAAGATGTTTTCCACAATGTTATTTATAATAGCAAAAAACTGGAAACCTAAATTACATGGAAGTAGTAAATTAAATTATAATGCATCCATATGGGGCTATTATTGCACAGTAATTTAAAATGAGGTTTACAAAAAATTTCTAATGACAAGGAAAAAGCCATAATAAGTTAAATGGAAGAATTTGAGGGAAGGATACAGACAATATAGCCATGTAGTATGATCTCAAATATAAATTACCTTTATAATCAAAATATATTACTCTTAATGAGAAACAAATCAATTTATAAAAACAAGATGAATAATTGTGACCCTGTTCACAGTGTCTTTTCTCTTGCAATTAGCTTTGCCTTTTCTCAGACATGGTTTAAGTTACTCTACATTATCTCAATTTCATTTGTAAAATGGGGGTGAGAGTAACTACAGTTGCTGGTTGATGAAATGAGATAATGGATGCGGAAGTGATTCTTTAAACATTAGAATGCTATTCACTTCTGAGCCATTACAGAGTAGATCCTTAGTGCACTTAATTTTTGGTGGTTTGCAGAAATCAATCTCTTGGAGCCAGGCCATTTCCATTACTATAATCACACCCAAGGCCTTTACCCTCTCATTGTCTGAATTTCCACAGTCTCCGAGCTGGACCTCCTCCTCTCTGGTCCCCTCCACAAAGCACCGAGCATCACCTTTCTGACCAGTCTGGGCTCAGACTCCCACAGAGACTCCTAGGTACTCTTCATATATCACTCCAATTTTTAAGCCAGTTCTGCTATAATATTCTCCAACTATCATTCCAAGACCCATATCATCAGCTTAAAAGTCTTCAAGGTGTCTTTGCTTCAACATGTCTTGTACACTGTATTACACAGCAGACCCTCAATGTGTCATACCTTCCTGCTCTAAGTAATGGTCAGCAGATCAGCATCATCAGCCTCACCTGGGAGTTTGCAAGGCCGACTCTCTCGCTCCACCTAGACCTACTGAATCAAAGTCTGCATTTAAGTATATTCCCCAATTGAATGGTATGCACAGTAATGTTTGAGAAGCACTGGTTGAGAAGGCCCTAAAGCTGTCAAGGTAAAGCAAAGTGTTGATAACTGTAATTAACAGACAGATTTATTTACTCTTTTGAAGCTGTCCTTTCACCCCTCTCATATGTTTGTCCATCTCCTCTCTTAGATTGAAGAGCACTACAAAGTAATTAACTTACATTTTTCGCTTCCTTTGTCTCAACTCCCATCCTTCAGGAGGCCCTGTAAAGTGCTTATCAACTAAAAATAGTTCTGAAGGCCATATTTAAAAGTAACCCTGATCAAATTTATTTCATGTGACACAGTAGTTAAGAACATGGAATCTGGAGCCTGCCAGCCTGAGATCAGAAACCTGACTCTACCATTTTCCAGCTGACAACCTTGGGCACTCAACCTGTATGTGCCTCTGTTTCCTCATTTACAAAATGGGGATACTAATAGATATTCAAAAGTCTGTTGCAAGAATTAACATAGTGAAGCGATGGGAAGCCCTTAAACAGCAGCTACCACACTTACCATTACATAATTTTTAGGTAATATAAATGTTTTCTTAAAAGATAATCAAGATATGTATTTCAGAATTTAGGCTATTACTAATCATGACTACAGAACTGTTCCCATGGTGAACTGTGCACTGGAAATTTAACAAGCATAATCTTACTGAATCCATGCAACTCTTCAATAAGATTGATGGCAGTCTTATTTTACAGAAGCCATAGCTTGAACAGCTAGACTTGAATTTGGGTCTGAAGAACTTCAGAGTCCATGCTCTCTAGTGTGTATGAGCAGGGGGCTTCAGAGGCAATAGCAAAAGAAACAGTTGATAGTTTTAAAAAATAGTATGGAATAAGGTAAAAGTTTGATAATTTTGGGTACCCGGATTTTGGAAAAGCAGGGTCTAGCTTTGTAAGAGCTCATAAGCTCACTGATACAAATAATTAAAATACTATTGTGGATATTGCATTCAGTGACCTAAACATGAAGCAAAGCTTATGGGCAGTAAGCCAAAGGTAATCATGTGGGCCTCTCAGATTTCCCCTTCAGCATTCAAAACCAAGAAATGGTTAATGGAAACTTGTCTACATCTCCAGCTACCTACCTAGACTGCCCCTGGACAATAATTAAGAACAGATATTTCTGTTCTGGAACCAGCAAGTCTGGAACACACAGGAAGAAGAGAGGCCCACAATGTGCCTCCAACACTCCTGGACTTTGCTGCCTCTGGTTCTTTTCCTGCCATAGGGATTTGCTCAGTCACCATCATCACTACTACTACCAGTTAAGGCAAACCACATACTGCTTTTAAGAGAAGTCAGAATGAGATAATGCCTGGGTTTAGGACCAGAGCAAGGAAAGTAGTATAATATTCCTTCCCTGCTAAAATGACTGGAAAGGGGATGGGGTGAGTGGTGGTCTTTGGGAGTCTTCCAAACTCAGAGCAAGCAGTGACAGCATCTTGTGGAGAGAAAAGGCCCTAGGGCCAGAGTCATAGCTATGCAGCTCCCAGTATGGTGTTTGACATGCAGGCAAGGATCTCTTTGTATGGCTGTTCAGTTATAAATCTCCTAGACAAGGAAGTATTCAAAAGAGTCCTTAGTCAGAGCCATGTATACCAAGGACAGGAAAACAGACACAGTTCTCTGTGCAGACAGGTGAGAGACTTTTTGGCCACTTAAATGAATAAGATAATTTTAATAAGTCAACCAAACAGTAGGCAGAGATCTTGGGACCTAGAATCACCAGTATGGTACACCAAGCAAAGTGTAAGAAAGTGAGGAAGAAGAAACAAAGACACACTGCAACCTGCAGAGGATGCTGCAGCTGAAAATGAGTCCCATGGCCACAGTGATAAGATCCAATTGGAAAACTCAAATTTAAAGAGTCATGAGCAAAACAAATAAAATCAAGACCTATCTGAAAAGGACATTATGAAAAGTGCTATTAATGAAATCACATAGCATCTAAGCACTGCATAAGGTCACCAGACTGAGGGAATAAATGGGAACCTGGGCTCCACTTGCCAAGCCTGGTGCCTCTGTACAGGGCTGAATATACCTGAAGAAAGGAGTGCCCTTTTGTAATTAGTGTTAAAAGCACCATACAAGCCTGTGATAGGTCAAGAGTCTGTATCCTCATGGGGTTTCATATTGATAAAAACCATGAATACAGACATAAATATTAAAGTGTTAGCCCCAAATAGATCCAGCTATTTAATCTCTAATTCACTCGATCTCTTTTTACGAATATACAGCTAGATATTATAAGAGTTTTTACTTGATTGCTTGAAAAACCAAACTCCCAACAGAGTTAAGATTTTAAATGGGTAGTTGATTATTTTAAATATCGTCATCACCATTTAAAACAATTAGTTATGCCCCACGTCTTACTCACAAAAGGAAAACAAAGATTGGGATCAGAATTCTTATGGATGAAAGAGTCCTTGGAGTCTTTAGTTTAAACTCTTCACTTTACAGATGAGGGAAATGAAGCCTAGAGAAGGAGAGTAACTTGTCCAAGGTAACAGATCATGGAAGTAACAATTTCAACTGTAGACTTTAGGGTATTTTGCTTTACATGAATTAAAAATCTGGTGGTGGGGGTGGGGGGATGGAGTAAAGTTCCCTGAAATCAGGGACCATACATATTTTCCATTTCCAATTCTATACCTGAGATGAATTGAATAATCATCTCAAATAGCCACTTTGCCAAGACAAAAAAAAATGTGCATACATAATATGGTAATAACCAAGGTTTCAGGAATGGAAGCCTTTTACATAACAGATGCCAAACTATGTTTACCAAATGCATATGTAGTCTGGGACAAAATAAGTTAGGAGACAGACAAGGGCCTACCTATGTATGTGCACAATCACTGGGACCAATTTAAATAACCAGGCTACTGGGATTCCTCTTTTCCTCCCCACAGCAAAGTCTCAAATCAAACTTAATGCCTGGGTACTATATTGTTTTCCTTATCTCCATCCCTCCCACCAAACCCTCCAACTATCAGAGTTAATTTGAGATCGCCTAGGTACATTTTCTCTATGGCACAAGAGTCATCAAACTATACCAAGTTAAGCTGCAAAATTTCCTTCATTCTACATCTTTAGGTTCTAAAATAGGATGATAATAGGAGGCTAACATGAAAGGACAATCTGGTATAGACTTTTTATCTCCATTTTTCTGAATAAAAATTCTTATTTTTGTCCACACTAGTCATAAGAATAGAGTAGAAGCACAGTGCAGATTAGGGGTGGGCACTGAGGATTGGCAGACAGCTTTATAAATATGCATATATTTCCAGTGATTGCTCTTGGTTAGAGGGGCCAAGATGGCAATGCAATGATAGGGGTTGTTGCATACTTCCAAGGAGGCTTTTGTCTGACCCTGGCTATTTATGTTTGTATGCAAAGACACCAGGAGACTTCCCAGCTACCCCAGATACAGTCTTAACTGGGACAAGTCTAAAGTAATTAATGTTTTTGTTTGTTTGTTTGTTTTTAGTATAGGGTTCTGCCTCTGAGAATATGGCTCCAAGCTATTGGCTCAAAACAAGGAAAGGGAGCTAGAAATCTGTAGATGTTTCCTGAAGACACCAGCCTAATCTGTGTTTCTGCCAAAATAATTATTGGTCTAGCATGTCAGGAACAGAATAAAATATGAGATGCTGCCTTCCCTTTGCCCTCACCTTATCTTGCCCCCAGTTCCTTCTTCATGGTTTGCCCATGTGTGCAGGTCTGGTCACCACATCTCAGGAACAAGGACATCAAACTGGAGAAGGTCCAGAAAAGGCTCAAAAATGGTAAATTGACAACAAATAAAATGAAGTCCAACTTCACACAATTACTATATTTAGAAAATGTATCGCCCCCGAAGTTTAGAACAGCCTGGCAATATAAATCTTTTTTTCTTTAGGCTTGGATAAACTATTGATGACATAGTAAAAGAAAATTAATGTTTGGAGGACAGCTCATACTATGGATGTTGACTTTGCAAAATAGGAGGAAGGCCCAAAAGGTGCACATTTAGCCTATATATTCTGCAAAGTTCTATGCTAGTAACATTACCTATGTTATCTCATTTAATCCTCACAATAAGCCTATGAGTAGGTACTCTTATGATCCCCATATTACTGATAAGAAACCAAGGTTTAAGAGAACCCTAACACATAACACATCTATCTCATACACTGCCAATTAAAACCAGGTTTGGATACAACTGGAAAGGGAATGAAATCATCTTTATTCATAAATAACATGATCAGTTAGGTAGAAAATTCTAAGGAATCTACAAAAAGGCCACTAGAACTAATAATGAAATTAGTATGGTTGCAGGACAGAAAATCAGTATACACAAATCAATCATTTCTATATGTAACTGGCCCTTGAATAATGTGGGGGTTAGGGGCATTGACCTCCTATGTAGTTGAAAATCTGCATATAACTTTTGACTCCCCAAATCTTACTACCAATAGCCTACTATTGACCAGAAGCCTTACTGATAACATAAACTTTTGATTAATACGTATTTTGTATATGTACTATATGCTGTATTTTTACAATAAAGTTAGGGAAAAGCAAATGCATTTTCAAATTGTCACAACTGTCCAAAACAATTTCCAATGTATTTATTGAGAAAAATCTGTGTGTAAGTGGACCTACACAGTTCACACCCATATTGTTCAAATGTCAACTGTATCAGCAATCCACAATCAGAAAATGAAATTTTAAATATAAGTCATTTGTAATAGCATCAAAAATAAGAAATATTTAGGTATAAATTTGAAAAAAGATGTCCAAGAGCTGTACACTGAAACTACAAAACACAGCAGAGATAATAAACTGAAGCTCTAAATAAATAGAGAAACAAACCTTGTTCCTAGATTGGAAGAGTCAGTATTGTTAAGGTGTTGCTTTTCCCCAAACTGATATATAAATACAGCATAATCTCAATCAAAATCCCAGCAGGATTTTTAAACATAAATTGACAAGTTGATTCTAAACTTTATATGGAGATTCACACAACTAGAAACAGCCAAAACACTTTTGAAAAAGGAAAAATTTGAAGGGCTTACACTACTTGACTTCATGACAATATAATGATACAATAATCAAAACAATGTGATTTTGGCATAAAGACAAGCATATTGCTTAGTGGCCCATAACAGAGTGTACAAAAATAGACCTACATGTACAGGATCAACTAATTTTTGACAAAGATACCAAAGCAATTAAGTGGAAAAAGGATAATCTGTTCAACAAATGGTGCTGGAATAATTGGATGTTCATATGCAAAACAACAAAGACAGAAGGCAAACAAAAAACCCTCGGCCCTCACCTTATCCACCACACAAAAATTAACCTAAAATGGATCCTAGATCCAAGTACAAACCTAAAACTATATAACTTCTATAAGAAAATATAGGAGAAAAATAGTAGTTACTTGGGTATGGCAAAGATTTCACAAATAGGACACAAAAATCTCAAACTGTAAAAGTAAAAATCATTAAACTGGACTTCATCAAACTAAAACCTTGTACTTTTCAAAAGACATTATTAAGTAATAGAAAGGCAAGCCACAGATCAGGAGAAAATATTTGCAAATCACATATATCCAACAAAGAATCTGTATCTAGAACATATAAAGAACTCTTAACAACTCAGTATTAGAAGAGAAAAACCAATACAAATAGGCAAAAGATTTAAATAGGCACTTCACTAAAGAAGATATATTTATGGTTAATAAGCACATGAAAAGATGCCCAACATCACTAGTTATTAGAAAAAATAAATTAAAACTACAAAGAAATACCAAGATACACTTACTAGAATGGCTAAAGTTAAATAAATAATAATAACTATAATTAGTGTTGGTGAGGATATGGAAGAATGGAACTCTTTTACTCTGCTGGTATACGGTATTTACAGCCACTTGGGAAAATAATTTGGAAACTTTTTAAAATGGTAAACATACATCTACTACGTGTCCCAGTCTTTACACTTGTAGATTTAACTAAGTTAAATGAAAGTATGTGTTCATACAAAGACTTACACATTGAATGTTCCTAATAGCCAAAATTATTCATAATAGCAAGAAACAATACAAATTTCAACAAGTGAATGAAGAAGCAATTTGTGGTCCATCCATGCAATGGAATATTTGTAATGAAAATGAACAAAGTGTTGATACATGCAAGAACATGGACAAATGTAAAAATATTTATGCTGAGTGAAAGAAGGCAGATAAAAAATACTTTATTATTCTACTGATATAAAATCCTAGAAAATGAAAACTAATCTATAGTGATAGAAAGAAAATCAGTAGTTGCCTGGAGGTTGTGAGAGTGGATTACAAAGGGGTACAAATAAATAAACTTTTGGTGGTGATGGATATGTTTATAACCTTTACTGAGGTAATGGTTTCACAGGCATTATCAAAATCCATCACCTTACATATGCATTTATATGTGTATAATTTATTATACATGAATTATACTTCAGTAAACCTGTAAAATATAAAATTAAGCCAGCTTTGCCTCAATACCATGGTGAATATAGTTGTAAAATAGACTGATTTCCCAAACAAATAAAAATCAGTATCCTTATTTTGTAGTCAAACTTTACACAGTATGCACAGTTCATTCTGGAAAAAACGACTCTAGACCCTTTTAACCCATAAGATTGTTATAAAAACAATAAGTCATGAAGGCTGCACAGTAATGTATATTGTAGTAACTAATATCATCATCCTGTAGAACACATTTCAGTTGTTAGTCGAAATAAAAGAAAAAAGAGGAATCATTAACTTTAGCTTTATTGGATGATGAAATTAAGGCAGAGCTGCTTGGTAATAAGCATTTTACTAGTTAAAAACTAGTCTTTTTTAATTCATTTAAGAAGACATAACCATTATTCAACAAAGTAGAAGAAAAAATAAGATGTGTGGTTCCCATATGGTTCATTAATAATCACAACCAGTCTGTGACTCCTTTAAAAAGTATGATGAAATATATGAAGGGAGAAGGGAAAGGGGCCCTGTGAAAGGTGTATGGTATAGGGTGGGGGGTTGACAAAGATATGGGGCGAAAGAGAGAGAGAGAGAGAGAGAGAGAGAGAGAGAGAACACAAATCCTGTGTTCTTGTATTTGCAAAACCAACTTAGAGACCCATAGGTAGGTGACTTATACTCATGTAAAATACCAACCAATCTATCAACAGATTTTTAAACAGTACCCACTAGTGATTTACAGTTAATGCTTAGTGAACTGGAACACTGCTACTGGAACTACTTAAATTTTTCTGACTTCTGAGATGTAATTAAATTGGTACACATAGGGAATTAGCAACAGTATCATGATCCTTTAGAGAACAACGTGTTACCCATTGAATTAGTCTGGGTAGTAAATCATGTTCTTGTCTAACATGCTAGATAAGCCACGTCTCACTCAACCAGAGACCTCAGAAACTTAAGATGGAAATCATTTACAAAATACAAATGGGAAACCACAACCAGAACCAAAAGAAGGAAGGGAAGGGAGAAGAGAAGAGGGGAGGAAGGAGAAGGAAGGGAAGGGAGAGGAAGAAGTTCTGTTGGATGTAGCATTTCAAAGGGGCTTTCTTAGAAGACAAGAAAGATTTAAAGATTCAAGGCAATCCTATCAAAAACAATAAACAATTTTAGTGCAAAAGAACTAACCCCCAACCATCCAACCACCCAACTACACACACACACACACACACACACACACTAAAATTCACAATCTCTAGGTCAAGTGGTGAATTATCTACCTCTCCATCCATTCACCTATGTAAAAAAGCAAACCTCCTAACATTTTGTAGATTGCATAGAAATAAATGTTAAGAGCAAAGGAGAGGGATGATAACTAATAAATATTAAGCTGAAAGTTCTTTCTCTAAGATCAGGAACATGACAAGCCCACTCTTAAGACTTCTATTCAACAAAGTACTAGAAGTCTTAGCTAATGCCATTGGAAAAGAAAAGAAATAAAAGGCATCCAAATTAGACAGGAAAATGTAAAATTATCTCTGCTCGTGACATTATCTTATATAAAGAAAACCCTAAAGACTCAACCAAAAAACTGTTAGAACTAATAAATTCAATAGAATTGAAGGATACAAAATCAAAACACAAAAATCAGTTGAATTTTCTACACACTAACAACAGACCATATGAAAAAGAAATAGGGAGATTGCTCCCATTTAAAACAGCATCAAAAACAAGATACTCAGGAATAAATTTAACCAAGGAAGTGAAAGATCTGTACATTGAAAACTGTAAGACATTGATTAAAGAAATTGAGGACAAAAATAAATGGAAAGATATCCTGTGTTCTTGTATTGTAAGAATTAATACTGTCAAAATGTCCACACTACCTAAAGAGATTTACAGATTCAAGGCAATCCCTATCAAAATTCTAATGGCATTTTTCACAAAAATAGAAAAAACAATCCTAAAATTCTCATGATACCACAAAAGACCCCACGTAGCCAAAGGAGTCTTGAAAAAGAAGCACAAAGGTGAAGTCACTGCACTTCGTGATTACAAGCTATATTACAAAGCTATAATAATTAAAACATTATGATACTGTCATAAAACCAGAATAGAGAGCCCAGGAATAAACCCAAACATGTAGTCAACTAATCTTTGGCAAAGGTGACAAGAACTTAGAATGGGAAAAGGATAGTCTTTTCAATGAATGCTGTAGGGAAAACTGGATATCCACATGTAAAAGAATGAAACTGGACCCCTATCTTATACCACTCACAAAAATAAACTTGAAAAGGTTAAAGACTTAACTTAAGACCCCAAGCCATAAAACTCCTGGAAGAAGACATACAGGAAAATCTTCATGACATTGGTCTTTGCAACGATTTCTTGGATACAATACCAAAAACACAAGCAACAAAAGCAAAATTAAACAAGGGGGACTACTTCAAACTAAAAAGCTTCTCCACAGCAAAGGAAACAATCAACAGAGTACAAAACAACTTACAGAGTAGGAGAAAATATTTGCAAACCACCTATCTGGTAAGGGGTTAATATCCGAAATATATAAGGAACTCATACAACTCAACAGCCAAAATTAATTAATTAATAATTAAGTTTTTAAAAATGGATAGAGGACCTGAATATACAAATGACCAACAGGTACATGAAAAGGTGCTCAAGATCTAATCATCAGGGAAATGTGAATCAAAAGCACAGTGCAATATCACTTCACACCTGTTATAATGGCTTTATCAGAAAGACAAGAGATAACAAATGTTGGTGAGGATGTGGAGAAAAAAAAAACCCTTGCACATTGTTGGTGGGAATGCAAATTGGTACAGCCATTATGGAAATCAGTATGGAGGTTCATCAAAAAAGTAAAAATTAAACTACCATGTGATCCAAAAATTCCACTTCTGGGATTTTCTCAAGGAAGTGAAATCAGTATCTTACAGAGATATCTGCACTCCCATGTTCATAGCAGCACTATTCAGAATACCAAAGATATGGCAACAACCTCAGTGTTTACTGACAGATGAATGGGTAAAGAAAATATGACATATATTTTTCTCATTAAAACAATTTATTTTTAATAACAAAGATGGGAAGGAATTACACTGAAGTATTTATCTACATGTATGCAATCATAGGAATTTTTCTGCTTTATACTTCTATGTTTTATTTGAAAAATTAGTAAACTTTTATCATTTTTATAATCTGATAATAATTGTTATAGCAAAGGAAAAAGTGAAGAAGTTGAACAGTCAGTTATAAAGGAGGAACTAACTCATAAAACTTACAAATGATTCTATACAGTAAATAAGTTCTTACCAGATATATAGAATATCAGCAGATGAAATTTAAAGTAACTGTCTCAGTAATTACATTTGTTTACACACACACACACAGGAATATTATTCAGCCATAAAAAGAGGGAAATACTGCCATTTGTGATGACATGGATGGAGTTAGAGGAGGATATTATGCTAAGTGAAATAAGCCAGGCAGAGAAAGACAAATACCACATGATTTCACTTACACTGGAATCTAAAAAAAAAAAAACTGAATGCATAGAAACAGAGTAGAACAATGGTTGACAGGGGCTGGAGGTAGGGAAAATGGGGAGATATTGATCAAAGGGTTCAAATAGTCAGTTATGACATGAATAAGTTCTGAATATCTAATTACAGCATGATGACTATAGTCAATAATGTTATATTGTATTCTTGAAAGTTGCTGAAAGTAGATATTAAGAGTTCTCACCAAAAAAGTATCATATATCAAATCCTCACTGTACACTTTAAATATATACAATTTTACTTGTCAATTACACCCCAATGAATCTGGGTGAAAAATCAAGGGATTTTTCTCAGCATAGAAGAAAAGGAAATTTTCTATTCCCAAAGAATCACCTCCAACCATCCAACTACCTCCACCACACACACACACACACACACACACACACACACACACACACACTCACAATCCTGTAGATCAAATGGTGAAGTATCTATCTATTCAACAATGTAAAAAAGCAAAATTTGTATCAGTTTGTAGATAGTATAAAAAAACGTTAAGGGCAAGGGAGAGGGAAGATGAGAAGTAATAAATATTAAGGCAGTTGAAGTTTGGATAATAAATGTCACAAAGGCATACCAATTAGTGTCAGTTTGTGGTAAGAAATTTGTAAGAATTCTAGCTACCTGACAATGCAAAGGGATGGCTTGTGAGAGAGTTGTTACTATCAACGGAAAGATTCAAGAACAGCCTGGTCAACCAAACTGAAGGCTGTTATAAATAATAGTCAGGTAGTGGGTGAGTGTTGACCAACTTGACTGGCCTCTAAGAGTCTTTTCAAATGTGAGTTTATTTAGGATAAAGAAACTAGGAATAATATCTAAGAAAGACTTGTGCAAGGTACTGCTAGGAGCATGGAGTCATAGCAATTATTCAAGTGAGAAAGGGCAGTACAGGGAGTGGCGATGGATGGGAATACACTGTTTAGGAAGATTACTGGTCTACAATGTCAGAGCTGGAAAAGACCACAGAGATCAATCAATGGGGCAACCCAGCTTCCTCATTACAAAGACAGAGTTAAGTGACATATAGGGTAAATTGAAAAGGGGCAAGCCTAGAGGCAGGGAAGCCAGCCAGGAATACAGAAATAAAGTAATAAGGAATTGGAAGAGTATGGGAGTAGCAGTAATTTAAAGGAAAGGAGTAGACATGAGACTATTTTGAAGGAAGAAAGACTGATAACATGTGGTGATTGATCGCATATAGAGGATGAGTAAGTAGTGATTCCAAGATTTCAATGAGTAGAAGGCAGGAGGCCAAGGAAGGAGCCTGTTTGGCAAGGGGAAGGTAACAAGTTCCATTGTGGACAGATTTAAGATTAAAATAAAAAAAAGTATTCAAGTCGACACTGTCTGTCATGCAGTTGAAGAGCTTAGAGCTCTGATGAAAAGGCTAAGGCAAGATATTTGGGGGGCATGAGATCTCGTCAGTGTTCTTTCTTGAGGGAAAGAGGACAAAGGAAGAGAGGCAAAGACAGCAAGCAGGGGGCTTGGCTCTGAGCTTTGAGGGATATCCTCAGGATGGGGATGAGAGAGGAGCTGATGCCTAATGGAGAATGGAGAAACAGTAAGAGAGGGCAGAGAAACAAGATAGTTCAGTGTCACAAGAGCCATTCTGGTGGCAGGGTTTTGAGAATATCAGAATGGTACATTGGAAACAATGCCAATGACTAGCAACACTAAGGACTGATTAAAAAAATTAAATATAATATGGATGCTAACAAATGAAACAGCCATGTATATACTGATAAAGATTTCCAGTATATGTAAGTAAAGAAACTGAGGTGGAGAAGACTGCTTTAGTTTGTGTAAAAGGCAAGAGAAGGAATCTATACTCATATCTGCTTGTGTGTATATATACAGACACTCTGGAAAGATACATTAAACCAATCTAAGCACAGTGAAGGGTGGTGAACCTGGGCAGACAAGGGACAAGGATGAACAGACACTATTTTCTGTCTACCTTTTCTTAGTACTGGGTTTTGAGCCATGTGAATATGTTACCTATTCAACAAATGATTTAAAATATAAAATAATCATGTAGAAAAGAAGAGGCATAACTATAACAAAAAAAGCCACCAAATTTAGTTCTTAGGAAGACCGCAGTGCATGCTTGGATCAAGGAAAATATGGGCTGTGAGGAAATAGAGACACTGAGCATGCATATGCACAAACATATACCACATATCTATTTATAATACATACACTATCTTTGGAAGACAGATAAGGAATTGGTAACAGTGGTTGCCTCTAGAAGAGAAATTAGGGATAAACACTTGCCCATTTATATAATTTTAATTTTTCTCTGAACATTTATCACCTATGCCCAAAATAACAATTTAAACAAATAAATTGTGTCAGGAAGAGGAAAAGGAAGGATGGAAGGCAGGCAAGCAGGCAAGGAGGCAGGCAGGCCCACCATTCCTCACTTAACAAAATTTGCCAATAAAAAGGGCAGGTTTGTAGGGGCTAAGAAGGTCAAATCAGGTTTTTTGCTTATCACTCCCCAACATCCCTAGTCTCAATATAAAGGGGAATAGGAGCCTTGGGAAGAAAAGGCACTCTAAAATCTGATAAATTGAATTTTGAATACCAGTTCTACCAGTTACCAGTCCAAAGAATTTTGGAAAATTACTTAACCCTCTCAGCCTCAAATTTCTACATCTTAGAATAGGGGCATTACCAAGCACCTCTAATACACTATATTATTGAATCCTGAGAGTCTGGTCCACGTGTTTTTTTTTTTTGAGGAACATTATGTTTACTAGACTCCCCCCCATCACCAAGTCCCCCCCACATACCCTATTACAGTCACTGTCCATCAGTGTAGTAAGATGCTGTAGAATCACTTGTCTTCTCTGTGTTGCACATCCCTCCCCGTGACCCCCGCCACATTATATATGCTATTTGTAATGCCCCCTTTCTTTTTCCCCCCCTTATGCCTCCCTTACCACCCATCCTCCCCAGCCCCTTTCCCTTTGGTAACTGTTAGTCCACTCTTGGGTTCTGTGATTCTGCTGTTGTTCTGTTCCTTCAGTTTTGTCTTTGTTCTTATAATCCAGAGATGAGTGAAATCATTTGATACTTGTCTTCTTCTGCCTGCCTTCTTTCACTGAGCATGATACCATCTAGCTCCATCCATGTTGTTGCAAATGGTAGGATTTGCTTTCTTCTTATGGCTGAATAATATTCCATTGTGTATATGTACCACCTCTTCTTTATCCATTCATTGACTGATGGACACTTAGGTTGCTTCCATTTCTTGGCTATTGTAAATAGTGCTGCGATAAACATAGGGGTGCATCTGTCTTTTTCAAACTGGGCTGCTGCATTCTTAGGGTAAATTCCTAGAAGTGGAATTCCTGGGTCAAATGGTATTTCTATTTTGAGCTTTTTGAGGAACCTCCATATTGCTTTCCACAATGGTTGAGCTAGTTTACATTCCCACCAGCAGTGTAGGAGGATTCTCCTTCCTCCGCAACCTCGCCAATATTTGTTGTTGTTTGTCTTTTGGATGGTGGCGATCCTTACTGGTGTGAGGTGATATCTCATTGTGGTTTTAATTTGCATTTCTCTGATGACTAGCGATATGGAGCATCTTTTCATGTGTCTGTTGGCCATCTAAATTTCATATTTGGAGAACTGTCTGTTCAGCTCCTCTGCCCATTTTTTTTTATTTTGGTATCATTAATCTACAATTACAGAAAGAACATTATGTTTACTAGGTTCTCCCCTTCACCAAGTCCCCCCCACATACCCGTTCACAGTCACTGTCCATCTGCATAGTAAGATGCTGTAAAATCACTACTTGTCTTCTCTGTGTTGCGCAGCCCTCCCCGTGCCGCCCACGCACTATACATGCTAATCGTAATGCCCTCTTTCTTTTTCCCCACCCTTATCCCTCCCTTCCCACCCATCGTCCCCAGTCCCTTTCCCTTTGGTAACTATTAGTCCATTCTTGTCTGCCCAGTTTTTAATTGGATTTTTTGCTTTTTGTTTGTGGAGGTGTATGAGCTCTTTATATATTTTGGATGTCAACCCTTTATCGGATCTGTCATTTATGAATATATTCCCCCATACTGTAGGATGCCTTTTTGTTCTATTGGTGGTGTCCTTTGCTGTACAGAAGCTTTTTAGCTTGATATAGTCCCACTTGTTCATTTTTGCTTTTGTTTCCCTTGCCTGGGGAGATATGTTCATGAAGAAGTTGTTCATGTTTTTGTCCAAGAGATTTTACCTATGTTTTTTTCTAAGAGTTTTATGGTTTCATGACTTACATTCAGGTCTTTGATCCATTTTGAATTTACTTTTGTGTATGGGGTTAGACAATGATCCAGTTTCATTCTCTTACATGTAGCTGTCCAGTTTTGCCAATACCAGCTGTTGAATAGGCTGTCATTTCCCCATTGTATGTCCATGACTCCTTTATCATATATTAATTGACTGTATATGTTTGGGTTAACATCTGGACTCTCTATTCTGTTCCACTGGTCTGTGGGTCTGTTCTTGTGCAAGTACCAAATTGTCCTGATTACTGTGGCTTTGTAGTAAAGCTTGAAGTTGGGAAGTGAGATGCTCCCTGCTTTATTCTTCCTTCTCAGGTTTGCTTTGGCTATTCAGGGTCTTTTGTGGTTCCATATGAATTTTAACACTATTTGTTCCAGTTTGTTGAAGAATGTTGTTGGTATTTTGATAGGCATTGCATTGAATCTGTAGATTGCTTTAGGCAGGATGGCCATTTTGACAATATTAATTCTTCCTACTCAAGAGCATGGAATGGGTCTCCATTTGGTAGTGTCCTCTTTAATTTCTCTTAAGAGTGTCTTGTAGTTTTCAGGGTGGTCCATGTATTTAACAGGCTTCATCAGAAAACTTGGAAATGACTGATCTGTGTGATCCACTTTTCTCCAATGTTCTGTCATGCAGAACATGGTCACAGCAATACTTAATATTGTCAAGAAAGAGAACATGCACAAAAAGAGGATTTTGAAACAAAATTCCAAAATATAGTAGGATAGAGATAAGATTTGGGGTCAGGCAGAACTGGGTTCAAATCACAGCTCTACCACTTATTGGCTTTGTTACTTCAAAAACGTTGTTTGCCCTTTCTGAACCTCATTTTGTTTTCATCTGTCAAATAGAAATACTATCACTTAATTTGCAGCAGTGATGAGAAAATTAGAGAGTAGGCATATACAATTCCCAGACCATAATTGGCATTTAATTAATGGTAACTTTGATCATCCCCAGCCCTGAGTTAAGGTGCCCAAGTGCATGAAAACAGCAATGCCAATTTCCCACTGTGCCTTCCATTCTCTTGCCCCTTCAAACCAGTCCTCAAAAAATATAAGCACATCAGCTATCCCTTTGATTTTTCAAGCACCTATGTGATCACCTAAAGAATTCCCACCTTCCCTTTGAACTTTTAACTCATTCTCAAATGATTTACTGGCTGCCTGGCCTCCAAGTGACCATGCTAGTACTCATGTCCTTCCTCTCTGAGGCTCTGTCCCTTTGTAAACAACAGAGGCCCTGGTGGGGCTTACCATTCCCATACTCCGGGAGCATGCTTCAAGACAAAATTTTCAACTTTGGAAAGATCATAATGAGAACAACAGTAAGGAGCAAGCTAACACTCTCTGCTTCTCCCACCAACATCTGCAAAGGGCAAATCCTCCTTTAAGACTTTCTCAGATTGCTTGTACTCTTTTCAAACTTAACTATGTAATCCTGGTAAGGATAAACACTTCCTGGGGTCCCTTTAGATGGCTGTTCCTAAAGTTTACTCTAGTGAGTCAAACTCTCTAGCAGGAGTCTGGGTGGTAACAAACTAAGAAGCTCCCACAGTGTGTCTTTTAAACTGTCACAGTACGGCCAGTGAGAGTTTTAATCTGTTACCTTCAGTGCCCTGACATAACCTAACTGACTTCCACAGAGACAGCTGCCTATTAGATTAGAAGCCATTAGGAAGGAGGACAGAGATGGTTCTTCTTGGCTCTTTTCAGCATTCTCAGCTTTGAGTAAAATAGTGAGAAAAGGAATGTCATGGTCAAATAATGAGGAAACTTAAGGCACTGGATATAAATACCAGACAATGACTCACATCCAAGGCTAGTCAGACAGAACATGTTAGAGCTTGTTTAAGCAATGGTGTGTGCACATGCATGCACGCACATACACACACACACACAGTATGTTCACATAAAGCTATCTCCTTTCAGCTAAAGCAGTGAAACACTTGAGTCAGGTAGAAGACTCACACTATACCTTCCCTGAGCACATAGCAACAAGAGGGGTGGCTGCTGTTTTAAGAACCTTTCAGCAACATTTCCCAGCAGCAAGGGAAATGCTGTAATCATCAGCCATCAGGCCTCTCCCACATATAACCCTCGGGAACATACAGGAACTGCAGCAAGAAAGCCAACTCCAGGCAACTCTGGGACAACCACCCCCATCTGCCACTGCTGCCATCTCCTCTTTCATCCAGGGCTGCATCTAGGATTCCTCACAACTTCAACCCACACCACTATTTCCTTCTATGTGTTCCCTCTGTCCCTAGCTCACGCATGTCATTCAAGGCTCACTCCACTTACTAGGTGTCACAGAAAGACTAGAAAACTTGGCTAGTATATGCAGTTCCTCAAGTCACATCCTTTCTAATTTGGAATTGGAGCTAGAAAGGGAAATATAACCAAATACCGAGGACAAAATTTTTGCTTGACTCCTCAAACAAAGCATGATGGAGCATCTACTCTGAGCTCTATGCTGAGGATGGTAAAGCTACAAAAAATAAAACCATGTCCTCTAGAAGATTTTGGTCCAGCAAGCCAGACACAGGCAGCCAAAGTACCCAAAGATTTATACTGGAAAAGCAGAACTCCAGCATTCCCAAAAGGGATAGATTACTTCCACGAGTAGCTGACTGAGATGATGTCCCTGAGGCTTAGAGCTAGAGCTTGAAGGTTAGGATAGATTGGGAGTGGCAGAGAAGAGAGGAGAAGGCCTTCCAAGTATGCAGCGTGAAGCTGAGCCACTCAAGGAACATTAGGATTCGAAATTCAGAGGCTAGAATTTTCCAGGTGTGGTTAAGGGGCAGAGAGGAGACCATTCTGCCTGAAAATCTGGGTCCTGGAAGGAGTGCTAGAAAGTTAAGACTAGAGCCAGATGAAGAATGCTCCATACACCAGGCTAATGTAGTTTGGACTCTCTCTTACAGGCAGCAGAAACTATTAAATAATTTTACATGCAGGTTAGGGGGATGATCAAAGGAAGGGAAGACATTGAGGAGGCCAAGAGCAGTAGTGTGGTTGTTCCAGGAGAAGGCTTTTTCCGGCCTGTCCCAACTCATATAAGGTCTTCCTTCAAAGCTGTTCTTTCTGCCTGAGCTATTTGAGAGTGCCTTATTACATATCTCTTTCAAGTTGGGTGAGATGTCAATGACATTTCTTATTCTGAATGAGACTCCTAATGTACTGGAGTTGGGGGTCAAAGACTTAAAAACAAATAGATGCTTCATCCAAATCTCCCAGTTTTAGAAGAAAGGAACTATGATACATCATTTTCATTTCTGTAACAGCACTGGCTAGATTGGCCCCTGGGGTCACTGGTGTCTTCTAAGATCCCAACAGAGGAGCAGGAAGGAAAGGGAGGGAGGAAGGGAGGGAGGAAGGGAGAAGGACACAGAGAACTACCATCATAGGGCCAAACCTGATTGTCAAGTGCTTTTCTGGGGCCTGTTCCAGATCACTGTCACTTACAGGCTTAGACTAAGCTCAGCCCTAAATTAGGGTTCCAACCTAGAAGCCAGGATGGGAGGTGGAAGGGTCCCACCTGGGTCTTAGCAGGAGGAATTAACTCTACCTGATCCTTAATTTTTTTTGGCTTTTATTAGTGGTTGAAAGGGAAGAGGGATGTAACCCAAACCCTAATGCAGCTGAAAAGGGCTAAGAGCCAAAACCTTCTTTAAGCAGGTACAGTATGTGCAGGACCTGGGCAGGTTTCAGAACACTTCTACAGCCAAAGGCACAAGAAAATATGAAAATTACATATTTAACCCTTTACATACAAAAGGGAAGCATATCACCCTCCACCAGAGCTCACACAGCAGAGGGAAGTTAGCAACCTGGCTCTTGTAAAAGCTGGAGCACTCCTTTTTTACAGAAATACCCCTAGCAGCTAGATAGTCAAATCAATTTCAAATACAAGTTATAAGCTATTTCACCTTGTCAGAGAGAAGAGTTAGGTAAAGGAACCCATGAGTGCATCAGCCTTTTAGCGAGAAGTGAGTTTTATGTACAAAGAAGTAGGGAGGCAATGAACAAACCAAGTTTGGTAGCACAGCATCTGTACAACGTTCTAAATTTCAGTTCCTCATCTTGCAGAAAACATGTGATACCGCTCAAAAGAAATAACAGATCTAGAAAGCAAATTTAAGGATGGGGGTAGGAGAGGGATTGCATACAAAGTTAACCTTTCTTGAGAATTCCACGTAAGTACACAGGGCATCAGGGCTAGGGTCTGAGTCAGATAATCACTCCAAATTTGCAAAAGTCTCTTAGTAAAATGATGTTTTCCAGCCATATTTGCAGCAGATGAATTTATGAAGTAAATTCTTTTTTCTTCCTTATTTTAATACACAAATCAGGAGAGGAGTAAGGTGAGGACACCATTGAAGACAATTCAATCATACTTGCAAGTTTAACAATGCTTTTCCAAAAGTTACATTTAAGAACCAATACTATTACAGAAATATTAACAATGATATTTGCAGATTAATAATATTACACTATGCAGAGAGTATAAAACTGCTACTATCAAAAATGTAATACAGACTTGAAACTCCAGTGGTTTGAGGTTTGTCTTACCAAGCCTGTACATTTTTTTTTTTTTCAGAGAGAAAACAATACTTAAACATCTTGGGAAGTTAACTGATGTTTTTTAACGGCCTTGAACCATTTAACATTTCAAACTTCATGTCTGAAATTTGGCATTTTGACAGTTTCTTCTATTTTTGTTTGTTTGATTTTGGATTTTCCCATCACTTGAAAGCACGAAGTTAGAAGAAAGAAATTCAGCCAGTAACACCTTGGGTGACTAGGCATCCCACAGATCACAGGAGGTAACAAGACAAAGCTTTGACTAGAAAAGCCCATGAAATAACATTGCAGGCCTGTTCCAATGTCTGTTGGAGCTGGAGATTGTTCAGCAATTAACTAATTTCCACAACAATTAGCAAAATTAGTAAATTGTCTGTGCTAACGATTATGTTCCTTAAATAATGATCTGTTGTTTTAACTGATTATTGGCCTTAAATAAATTCTTTTTTTTTTGAACTATGGGGCTTTTTTTTTCTTTAAATTGTTTTTTTAAATTTTTACTTATATTTTTAAAGTGTTTTAATTGAACTATAGTTGATATACAATATTTTATTGGTTTCAAGTATATAGCACAGTGATTCAACAGTTACACATTGTTAAATCTTCACCCCAACTAGTACAGTTACTATCTGTTTTGATTGTCCCATAGATACCTCGGTAGGAGATGATCTGAAACTGAACTAAATCTGTTGAGCCTTCCCAATGAAAGCATCTGTTAGAAAACAAATAAAAGTGACATTTATGGAGCTCAGTGCTGGTTTCATAGGCTATAGGAAGAATAGCTCAGCTCCTAGAACAAGCACTCAATAAATAAGTGAATAAATGAACCGACAACACATACCGTGACCTGGGGAACCTCATGCTGTTACTCAGTTCACTGTGGAGTAAACAAACTGGTCTCAGTCTCCTGGCTGTGCCTTTTGGACATAATGGTGCTTGCACTAACTGGAATGAATGCCCTTTTTGCTCCCCATCCTACCTAAATCTTATACAGCCCTCAAGGCCAAGCTCAAATTCTTCTTCCTTTTTCCACAAAGCAGCCCCACCAGCCTACAATGAAATCTCCTCCCACGGAATAAATGTTGCTTTAGAACCCATCGCATTGTTTCAACATGTAAACATTTTTGTTTCCTGGGCCTCTCTTCAACAAAACTGTCATTTCCCTGGAAGAGGTCTTCTGTGGTGGCTATCTCTTGTAGTCTTCTTTAGTTTAGGGTTAGGCACTTTACAAAGTGCTGAACAAATATGTGTTGACTCATTGGTTAATTGATTGATTAATTGGAGGCTTAATTGAGAGCTCTTAGGTAGAAGCCAAACAATGGTTAGCACAGCCTTTCAAATTGCTGACTATTTGGACATTAGCCAGAAATCATGTCTGGCCTTCCAACTTCTGGCAGCAGCTGACATCACATTAAAGGTATCCTGCCATTTCACATAATTCCCAAAGTCTCAGTAACTTGTGCATTTCATTTTTTAAATTCAAAGTTCTCTTTAGAGAATTTCTGTTTAATAATTGACACTTGTAGAATGCTTTTTTTCTTAAATCACATATATACCTAGTATTTATGAGATAAAGAATAACATCAACCTCTCTCCCTACCGGAAAAGAAGTGCAAGTTTTATTATCTTCATTTTGCAAAAGAAGAAATGAGACAGTGAGGGAAATGACTTACCCAAGGACACACAGGTAATGTGTGGCAAAGTGAAGACTAAACTTCAGGTCTTCTGAATCCAAGCTCATACCCTTTACCCTGATTAGAGATTTAAAACAAAACAAAACAAAACCTTCCTTTGACCCTAACCCCTGAGAAGCATGTATTGGTAATATTACCAAGTTTTTGCACTATATGACATTTCTCTCATTTCTTGCTCTTTTGTCTTTCTCATTTGTCTCTTATTTCTCTATCTCATGTCTTTCCCACTCCCCCACTTCATATACCTTTTATAAAGTTCTTTTTCTTTCTCTTTCCTTCGCCTATGTAAATATGGTACTGTGAAAGAACCTGGGATTTGGAGTCAGAAATAAATTGGACTGCCAGCTCTTCCACCTACTGTGTATGACTTAGAATTGCTTACTGCTTCTGAGCCTCAGTCTCCTCATCAGCACAATGGGGACATCAATATCTAATTCAAAGAGTTACTGTAAAAATTAACTGAGAATATTTGGAAACACCTAGAAGCAGCAGTATTTACCACATAACCAACAGGTCCACTACCTCTCCTATCCCACCGTGTCTGGCCCTAAGCAGCCTTTGGGTTCAAGAGATTGCTGAGATCCAAGCAAACTACATTGCCTCCACTCAGTGAGGCACATCTACACAGGAGTATCCAGGTCTTTGCCTGGTCCACTTTTCAGCATGTTGTCTTGATACTCCCTGATTGCAAATTTAAAGTAGCACAGAACTCCAAGTTCTCAGTCAAGTCCTCCAAAGAACATGAGAGTCAAGACCTGATACTCACTCACTCCTGAGGCCCCAAGATGTCGACACTCACACTCCCAGTCAGATAAAATGTCATCAAAGTCTGCCTACCTGCAGAAGTTTTCACAGGAGCTTTTACTTATATCAAATACAAACAAAAATGGAAAACAGTAAGGCTGCTCATCACAGACAAGGCTTTAGCTTGTCATCTTCTCATAAGCAAAGATGGGGCTGCAGCCATGAGACTGTAACCCCTTTCCAGAATAACTAGTTGAACCAGCTTTACTCTCAGCTCTACCTCTTCTCACCCCCAACCCCCACCCTCAAAAGAAAAATCAATTTCTGATGGGCCGTGAAAGGCAGTATAGGAAAACCATTCAAAACTTCCTGCCAGAGGCTCAGGAAGAGAGGCAACTGTACAGCTGAGAATCTGCTGAATGGCATTAGGGTGGGGCCAGAAGACACCACAAAGGGTCTGTCGATCACTGGGGTTAACCCTTGATCCTGTCAAATTAGTCCCACCTCTTGCATTCCTCACAGATGTAACATTAAAAGACTTGAGTGAAAGTTAACAGACCATGCTGCATGATGTGCCTGACAACATACCAGGAAAGAGCCACTTCTGGAAAGATAGGAAGTAGTAGTGTAGAGCAAAGCTGTAAGAAATGCCTGCTGTCAGTCAGCCTTAACACTTTCACAGCTTAGGCCAAACAAGGATCTTGGAGCTCTTAGCAACCCTTCAATAAAGCAGAAGCTTGCCCCATGGAGACTCTGAGAAGAAAAAGGAGGGTACAGAGAGGTGAAGTAACATGCCAAGACTACTCACCAATTGATAAAAGAGTATCAGGAATGTGACAAGTGCCCCGTCCTCCACCAAAACAGGATGGAGAGAGACACATCGTGAGAAAATTTCCCCTTGACCCAGCTATCAATTTGCTGAGTGTTTTCAAACTTTATCAACCTTAACTCTGTGAGCTCCTCTCAGCCCCACCCCCCACCAGAAGCATGGCTGAGCCAAGAGGGACAAAGCTGGTACAGCAACCTAGACAGGCCCACCGTGACCAAAGAAGAAAAAAAGTTGAGTTTTGGACAGAGGTCAAAGCAGCCAATGAATGAACAAAGAAGCAATGGCACTTGAATGAGACAGTCCAAAATGTAGGCCTCAAGCAACTGGTGCTGATGGGTGGGGGTTGTGACCCAAAGATTGGACATGTAAGAAGGGAAGACAGGATACATGGAAAATGTGTCTCTGTTGCTACCAGACAGTGCTCACTCTGTGACAGGGCACAGTCACACACTCACATTGAAAGAGGAGGGAGCAGAGGTGAAGTTGAAGGAAAGGTGGGGTTAGTCACTTGGAGAACCCAAGTCATCTTGATCTTTGCAACTTCAGTGCCCAGCCAGGATGGTGATGTGCCCAAGTAAACATGCCAGTGTGATGTGAGGAAGAACGGATCATCCCTTGCAAAACTAATGCCTAAGACAACCTTTTCACTTGGCCTATTCACACTGGATGGGGCAAGGAGTGTAAGAAGACAAGCCTCTACCCTATCCCAGTCCTTGGAACACAGTCTTTAGCCAGGAAAACAACAGCTCAACTTATTCATTAACAACTTAGCTGAAGTCTGTTTGAAGGGAGTATTTCAGGGGAGCACCAGGAGGCAAAATATTGGCTCCACTGAAACTGAGTGAAAGTAAGCTAGGTGGCAACATAAGCAATATAAAAGGGCACCTGCTGATAACAAGATAACTCAGGTAAACCTGGAAATCAGTTTTGGAGAAAAATTTGACCACGCATACACTATGCACACTCACATCGTGTCCCAGCATCAAGGATATAAGCACTTTGGGCCCAGATAGTTGATACCCCAAAGCCACCCAGATCTGTGTAACAGAGATATGTAGAACACTTGTTGTCCCTAAATTATGAGTGGATTGTTTTCTAATACCTTGTGTAAAGAAGCAGCTTGGAGCTTTGAATACAGTTTCTTGTAGGTAAAATATTATGAATGGTGGTTAAGTTCTGTATTTTCATTGGTCATACACTATGGATTCAATAGGCCTCTCCAGAACTGTTCTGAATCTAGCCACTATCAATAACATTGTGTCAGTGGGACATGTTTCCTTTAGTAATAATGACAATTAAGCCCCATTCTAATATATTCTGTGATCAGGGCTTTAGCAGCAAGAAAAGGAATTTGACCAATCCAGATGACAAGTCTGACAAGTCAGGGGACAAGTCTGTGGATACAAAATATCCAACAGGAGTGAGTGTTGTGGGTATTCCAGGTACAGACAGAAGACTTCAGAACCCAGGGATAGCAGCAACAGAAGCTTTTGCAGTCAATGCCAGTGGCAATATGCAGGGAGACAAATATCTGATGGGGGCTGGGGACAGGCTGTATCTAAATTCCCACATAGGGCCTCTGTAGGTTGGAGACTGCTTGTATGTTGCATATGGTCAGCATCTTCAACATTGGAGATATCCTTTTTTCCCAGGAAGGGAAAATTCAGTTTAGAGAGGTTACTCCTACAAATTCCAAGCCAGCAGTTGGTAAAAAATAAAATAAATCTAATGTTCTGCAGTTCTGACCTTCACATTATTCATTCAATGCCACTTCCTTCTTGTTATTATACAAATTTCTTCTCTATAACTCTGTATAAACATATATGCTCCTTGAACTCAGGAGCTTGTGTCTTCTCTCTCATCTCCCTGAGAACACTTTTCTCAAGGTGGGCCTATGCTGGGGACAGCGTAGGGGCGATTCCAAATAAGTAGTGAAAGATGAAATGTGTTCCTCCCAAATCTATTATGTGGCTGTCCTGGATGCCCAGGCCTTGGGCAGGTATGGCTTAGCAACATTACAGGTACTTCCACTAAAAGGCTTTGCTTGACAGTTTCTTCATAACACATGGCCAGCAGAAAAAGCCAAAGTGGTCTTGAGCTGTTTTTATTTTTAAAGAATGGTTTTACTCAACTTTGGCCAGACTCTCCTCAGTTTTTATATTCAGCTGTGAGCTCCATAATTCAAGAGAAGGCCTGGAGTACATCCAGAGGGGGAGGAGGAAACCAGTGAACAGGCTCGATCTCAGATCCCCTAAAGAACAACTGAAAGATGTAGGGCTCTGTAGCCTATAAAAGTGAGACAAGGGGACATAGTCTGTGTCTTCAGACCTCCCACAGGCTTTCTGTCCTAAGATAGCAAAAGCATTCTTGTTGTGTGTGATCCCAGAAGGTAGAACCATGAATGGCAGGTAGAGGATGACTGCAGCTCAACAGAAGAAAAACCTGTCCACAGTCAAAACCTTCCAAGAATGAAACGGTCTGGCTTAGAAGGGCGTAAGTTCCCCTATGACCACAGGAAAATAAGCTCAGGGTGACTGCACAGGAGGCTCATGGATTGGTTAAGATCAAGCCCAGATGACTTCCAAAAGACCCTCCTCACTCTGAGGATCTGTGATTCTAGATCTCCTCCAAGGAGAGCATTAGGAGAGTAGCCCTGAGTTGAGTCTGCCCTTTGCTGCTTTGGGGGTGGGGGCACAGGGTATGGGGTAGTGAGAGCAGTTCTCCACATAATCTCTGATCTTCCTCATGAACTTTTCTCAGATGGGTCAGCAGCTTTTTTCTCCCTGGTTCTGAAGAAGCCTAACTATAAAAACCATGATGTTCCCTCCAGATAATTACTCCATATGCACCAGTCTCAAGTATGAGTCTCTCTTTTCTCTTAAAAAAAATTCCTGGGAGGGCACTGGGGAGAACAAAGAGGGAAATCATTTTAATTTTTTTTAAGGGACAACACTCAAGTGTCTTCCAGCTGGAGCCAAATTATTTTATTTAAAGTTTTGGAGAAGGAAAACCCTCTAACAGGCTTGGCCTTTTTCACTTCCGGGGCACATGTGTGGATCTCAATAGGGACCAGGTATATTATGACACACCAGCAGGCCCAAAAGTAGTGTGCACCCAAGGCCCAGCCAACAGTTACCAGACACACCACATGCCCTTCTTGCTCTACATCCCTTCAACCTTCTTTGTATCTCTTTAGAAGGATTCCTCCCTCATGACCCCAAATGCTTTCTACTTTCTGGGAGAGGGTAGCAGTTGGGGAACTGAGGCCATAGGCATCTATGCTGATTCTGGAAACAGACATAAGGAAGAGATTCATGTAAGTAATCAGGCTGGACTAAGCTCCCAAGAAGCTCTTCTCATGAAGGTCAAAATGTGGTCTGGGGGTGGGCCCAGCCTATAATACAGCTAAAAAGGTTTCACAGGAACTATTGTTTCTCATATAGTATTACCTCTGCAACCAACAAGAACTCAAATTCGCGGCCAAATTTACTGCCCACCACAGGACAGCCTCAATCTGACATCACTCACGTTCTCTTTAAATTTCAAGTGCCTCTTTGTGTGCTTCTTCTAGAAATAAGGTCACAGTAGGGATGGGAGAGGGACCAAAAACACCTTAAAGAGCTGCCATTTTCCTAGGCTAAAGACTGCAAACAGTGTTAGTTTGCCCAGTTCATTCTCATATCATCTTTGATAATATAGGTGGGGCATGTATGCCTACCCCTGTTCTACAAATCTAGAGTGCATACAATGGTTTAGCAACATCAGTGCACATTAAATGGAGGAAGTGAGGCTTCTTTGTCCTCCAGGCTACTCCACTATCCCACACTACTTTGTTCCAGGGCAGTAACTAGCCCCACTTCCTTCACTGTGCCCCTAGGGGCCTGCCACCAAAAGTGGACTAGGAAAACAGGAACTATGTAGGGTGAACCTGTCTTCTGCCCTGTCTCTTCCTCCCCAATTTTCCTCCTCTTTTTTCTTGAATCCCCACAATGGTCTCCACCCTTTTTTTCTCCACCCTCAGCCAACCTCAGGGCACATTTTCAAGAATTCAAAATGAGTATAGGAGCTTTACCCTGCAGCTCAGCAACTCCTCCCTCACTCTCCCTGCCAAAACACACCACAGGAGGGCACAATTTGACTCTCTGAGGCCTCTGAGAAGTCCTATTTGATGCAGAATCACTGGTACCAGAACCTTAGAAAGGTCACCCATCTCCAAAGAGAATATTTTCTAGCACAAGGACTCAACTTCATGGATGACTGTCTATACTGAAAAGGGGACCCATAGGTAGCAAAACAGACAAATCTGATGAGAAGAGAATATCCACTTCAGACAGGACCCCTGGGTCAAAGACACTAACCAAAGGAATTAATAACACCAAGGTCATGGACCCAATTTCCCTGTGAGTCATGTTTTCTCAGGAATATCACATCGTATGAGGAAATCACACTACCCCTTAACATTTGGGATAATCAATAGTAGTTTTTTTTTTAACATTTCTTCTTTGTTACTTGATTGTCAGGAGATGATTATATCAATCTCCTGAACTTGTGCAGTGGAATTCCCCATGTTCAGGGAAAACACAAGAGCCAACAGGAATTGATAATTTCCCCAACCTGATCATTTCCTGTTCCAGAGGTTCTCCCATGATAAATATGAGGTAGACTTTTATACTTCATATACTCTTTCCCCACTAATCACCTTTTATCATATTCCTCCACTCCCAAGCTGTCTCAGGCATGTACACCACTCCAGACCCAAATTGCTTTTGTTTTCTTCCCATGACATCAAAGGAGGTTCTCCAACATTTCCCACCATGGTTTTTGTACCTTATATCTCTCTCTGCTTGACCTGAGATTGTCACTAGTGATTTGGAGTCACCAAAATAGTCCTCTTTTATGCCCTGAGCCCAGACTCCATCAAGGAGTGTCTGCAACCCAGTTCTCACCTACCATGGAACCATAGACTGGCATGAAAAGGGTCACTAGAGTAGGTGGCTGCCAGGTCTACTGGATATATCCCTGAATGGTATTGCCCTATGCCCCTTCACAAACTGCAGTATTACCAGAAGAATCAAGAAACTCTAGATTTGGAGCCTACCACTGACTCACCATATGGCAGACCCAGGCAAGCCACTCAATGCATCACAGCCTATTTTTCCATCAGTTTCTCCACACCTTCCCTGACTGTCTCACATGGAGTCTGTAAGAGGCTAATGAGAAAAGGGATGTGGACACACACTATAAACAGTAACACTTTGAAAATGGAACAAAGCATTATTTTCCTCAGTCCATAACTCTTCTGAGGAGAAAAGGGCCAGAGCCCACATAAAGGATTTGCTACTAGACTGTCATAGTCTTATTTAAAGACTAACCACTTGAACATCACTGTAGACAAGGGGACACCTAAGCCTGTGGAGGGCAAATGATGTACCTAGGATCCCAGAGCTAGTGAGTGGCAGAGCAAGGATTAGAACTCAAGTTTTTGATATGCCAATACAATTCTCTTTCTACTACCCTCCATCCCATTCCCACCAGTGTGGGCAGACTGAGACTATTTTCAAGAAAGCTGTATTGTCTGAAGCATAAGGGGAAACAAAACTGAGGTAGAAAAATGAAAAAGGGATTATTGAACTATTATGCCACAGAGTGCCTCGTCAAGAAAAAAAAATTAAAGGCAACCACTGAACTTAAAAAAACACTGGCCTCTTTTTAGAATGTTGGGGCTCACCAGCTTATATACAACTGGCTTTTTCTGTAAGGAGCCAGGCTATTTGGGAGGGATGGGAGAAATAATTTTACCCCCTGCATATCCAAATGTGTGTAACAATGAGCCTTCATATAATAGGGGTCAACTGTACATTCAGCAGAAAGGGAATCATTAAAAGGCATGCTGTTTCTCAACAACACGAGTCACTTCCTCAACAGCATGGCCAAGGAAACCCTCATCTAGCCTCAAATAATCCCCCAGCCAGACCACAAATTGCTGGCTGCCCCATACTTAGTAACACCCCCTGCCAGGCTTGTGCTGGCTCACAAAAAAATCCAGGGCTACAGCAGTAAGTGCTCTCTGGGCTGCCTATCAGGATGGGTCAACCCTGGACAGAGGTGAAAAATGACCTCTCCAAAGCAGGTTGTTTAGACAGACTAGAAATTCTATGGGTGGTATAGGGAGAAAAAGAAAGGGATGAACTGCCAGATTATATGGCTGGTAGCAAGTTCTGACCTTGGTGGAAAGAGTGGGGAGAGGAGGAGTGTGATTAGAAGAAATTACTGAAAGCTAGGATTCTCCTCCCCAAAGGGGTTGTCTGAGAGTGTTTTTGTTTAAAAAATAAAAAAGCTTATTACTGCCTCCAGAGAATAGTAAACAGAGATTGCCTTAGGAGAGGGTGTGACATTGTGTGACAAAGGCATCAGACTGGTTAGAAGTGCATGACTAGTATGGGGTGTAAGGGGGTGCTGGATGAAGATCTGGGCTGGGTATTGGTGGTTGGGGAGGCTAAAGATCCCAGGTTTCCTTGACAGACCCTTGAATTTTTGCCTCAGCATACCTCAGACTGCTCGAGCTGATGGGTAACCCATTACAACACCCCCATGCAAGGCACACAAGCACAAGTTACTGAGGGGGTGTGGTGAGGCATTTGCCGCCGCCTGCTCAGACGTGACCCACGTTAAAAAGCAAAAATAAAAATAAAAAATAAAGTGACATTTGTTCCCTGTTGAGAAACCACATCTTTCCATCTCCAGTTCAAACAACTACAACGTCAACTTGAATTCAGGCAGGTTGTAAGGGGAACAGCTTTTTATATTTTCAGCATTTAAGATAAACAAAAACTAAAACTAAAACTAAAATGGGATAAAGTTCGTGAAGTTCGTCCCCCTGAGTATCTGGCGCCTCAAGGTGAGTCGTCTTACCAAGCCTTTTTATACAGTAACCGCCTAGCGGCCTCCAACCCTCACCCCTGGTGGGAGTGATTCGCCCTGGGGGTTCTGGAGCACTAGGGAGAACTCCTCTTCCCCCTCTCGGTGCTCAGCTGCGACTTGGCTTCCAGCAGATCACAGCCTCCTAGAACAAACGCTGGCGGCGGCGGCGGCGGCAGCTACAGCACAGCTGCGCTCCATGGCACAAAAGTTTCCTCCACACTTCTCAACGTGCAGGAAATCTTGCCGGCGCTGGGGCAGGACTCAGGAGGGAGGGGAAGGCCGAGCTGAAAGGGCGGGCAGCTGCAACACCCCGCCAGCTGAAAGGCTGTGCGTGCGTCCGGCCGTGGGAAGTGAGGCTGACGAAAGCCACCGATGCCTCACCTCCGTCCCCACACCAGACCCTCGTCTTGCAACCTGCCCCAGTGCGACGTCCGCCGGTGGACGGAGGGGCCACGGCTGCTGAGAAAACTGCCAAGCCGCGTTGCCTGTCCCTGAGGGGTGCGGGAACTTCCCAGAAGAAAGCCCCAACAGTCACCACTTCCTCCAGCTCAAAACGAGGGGAGCAGCCGCCTCGACGTGGGGGAGCAAAGGCTGCCCCCAGAGCTCCCTGAGTGTGTCTGCGCGCAGAGCTCTAGCCGGGAGCCAGCTGGGCTCTCATCCCGAGCTCCCGCTACCCGTCAGGGGTGTCTGAGCCTGGACTGGTGGCAGAAACCTTCCGTGCAGCTAATTCTCCACAGTGGGGGGCTTTCACCCCCAGCCCCGGCCAAGTTTCAAAGTTGGTTTGAGGGGCCCGTCCCGCGGTAGCCTGCGCACCCGCTTATCCATTCAAAGTTGGCCACCGCTGGAACAGAGCCTTCGGTTCTTACCTTAGACACCGTGAGCGGTTCGCAGTGTTCCAGACCCCCCTTAAGGGTGAAGCCCCAGGGAGCCCCCCCTTGCAGCTGCACAAGGACGTACTGGAAGGACCCAAGCGCGTTCTCCATCCTCCGCTCGGCTCAGGCGCCGCGGGGCTCCTTTTCCGCGGGGACTACGTTGCCTCCGCCCCCAGCAGCTCCGCCACCATCGCCCTCCAGAGTTACGCCGTCCCGCACCGCCCCGCTCCGCCTACTCTCCCGGCTGGAGACGCTCAGGCAGCGAGCGAGCACAAGGAGGAAATGACACGGAGCTGAAGAAAGGGGGAGAGAGGGGGAGAATGGAGAAGGGAAAAAAGAAAAGAAAAGAAAGAAGGAGAGGCGGAGGGATAGCACGTAATGGACAAGAAACCGGAGCAATGGGGAAGAGCAGTCCCTGGGACCTCGCCTATGGGATCGCCGGGGAGCGGGAGTGAGGCGAGGCCTCACATCAATTGTTACATTGTTTCATTCAAGCAGGCCCCCCTCTTTGGTCCTCCTCCTTACTGCCGCGTTCCCCGCCCCTCAGCCAGCAGAGGCGAGGAGAGGTGAAAGTCGTCAGTGTGGATGGCCCGCGTGGCCGCGTGATCTGAAATTCTGGCTTCCTGATTCGCGCTTTCATGTTTCTCTGACTGCCTTTTTCTTCTGAAGGTCCCAAGAACCGGGTTCTGAGAGGGTTACAAGTCTGCTAATTTGTGGACCTTGCCTAAAGGGATGGAAAGTAAAGCAAGCAGGCCAGAGAACACAGTGGGGCTGTGTGTGTAGGCTGCTCTGAGTGTATGCGCTAGGTGTGTGGGGTCATTATGAAACTGCGCCCGAGCATAGTTTAAATAAAGAAGCACTTTGAGGATGCCCCCTGCCCTGGCTCAGCCTCACCCTGGCTCAGCGCCGGCGTCTATGGGTAGCATTGTGCCTGTGTATGTTCCAGTCATCTGCAGTTCCTGGCACGGCCTTGCACTTGCCCCACTGAGATGACCAAGCCAGGAATCAGCAAACTGCCATCAGACTAGCAGTATTGTTTCCACTCCTAAACAAAGCTACAGGAAAGAGCACCCATTGATAAGCTGACCAATTAAGAATGTTGTGCCTTTTGGAAGAATTCAGCTTTTAAACAGGGTCCAGTACATCTCAGCTCATCTGTTCATGCTTGAGGCTGTAGTTTCTGAAGTGGACTTTTAAGATATGCCAAACACACACACAAATATACACAGGAATGGTCTTGAAAAGTAAACCTGTTACTAAATCTTATGCTGATTTCTCAGTCTTGCCCCAGGCAGCTTACCTAACTCTCTGAGGTGTTGTCTCAGGAGCCCCACGCAGGCAGAGTCTGTAAAAAGCCTCATACTAGCAGGGAAAGTTTTGACAACTCAGTTGTGATTCAATAGGACCTTCACAGTCTCTTTTGCCTGCTCAGTTTCTCCCATCCTTTTGTGCAGCTTCTCCCTCAAAGCCAAGGAACACACTCTGACATCTTCCTTCCACCACCAGCTTTCTGCACACAGGATTTCCACTCTGTGCTTCTGTTTCCTAACCTGTTGCTGCCTGTGCAACACACTTCACTAGCACGTGCTCCAGCAGGCCACTGAAACTTCTTTCCCAGGCTTCCCCACTTCCCCCAATCCTTTCTTCTCAGCCTTCTGCACTCTCTGTATCATATGATGCTGTCCTGACTTTTCTTTAATAAAACTGCAGTTTGGGTGTTTATAGCCCCCCTTTTCAAAGTCCTTAGGGATGATTCATATGGGAAATCACCTTCAGTCTTTTGGACTTTTAGGCCCACAAAGATCATTTCCATTATATCCATTGTTTTGTATTACCTCTACTGCAAAGCAGAAATTTGAGAAAATGGCAGCTTTGTTGACTTTTAATTGTGTGTCAACCTATGGCATAACATTCATTTGTTCTGTCCCACCCTGAAACTGAACATTTTTCTTTCCTTTTGGAATAAGACTCCTATCACCATGATTGTCACTTGTTAAAATTCAGCATGTTTCAGTCTCAGCATATTGAAATCTGTTAAGCTCAGTTTACAGGATATGTAGTCATTAGTCAAAGTCTACTAGAATGATGTGTCTAGACAAGAGGAAAGAGGTTTGGAAGCAGGAGACACACATGTGAGCCCTGGCCTTGTCACTAACTAGACTGGTGACCTTGGGCAAATCACTGAACTACTTTCAGTCTCGTTTTCTTCATCTGTAAACTTCAGCTAATAAGCCCTGACTACCTACCTTCAGGTCTGTCGAAGACTAAAATTAAATAATTCACATGAAAACACTTTGGTAAGGGAAAAGCAAAAATCCTCACAAGTTTATTATGAAAGCAAATGCTGAGCTAGCCTTTAATCATCAATCTATTTTCATTCCAAGGAATTACTCTACGCTGATGTCATGTTATACTCTTCAGTTTATCCTTTTCATTATTATAGTAGAAGGGCATAAATTACCTAGCCCCTGGTACAAACAGCACATAAATAAACATTTTGAACATTGGATGGCTAGACAATCTTGCTTCTTTCCTGATAAAATCACCACTTAATAGCAGGGATCTCATTCTTTCTTGGAAGCACAGTTAGTGGGACTGTGATTATGTGGTGAGAAGGGTACTGGATAGAACTTGAGGTGCTTGGATTCTACGCTGGTTCTGCCATTTAATTGCTGTGTGGTACTAAGCAGATTACTCCCCCTCTCTGTAAATTGAAGAGATTGAGCTATTTGATTTCAGAAGTTCCTCTACGGTTTGCAAATTCTGGAACTTTCCTGGCAAGTGGCCAAACAGAGTGTATGTGCAAAGGCTTGATGATGGAGATGAACCAAGTAAAGACAAAGCAATGGCGAGGAGTCCAGGGATGTGTTTCTGTGTGTGTGCATGTGTGCGTGCACAATGTGGCCAAACAGACAGATAATAAATTCCCTTTAAAGTACATTAAATTGCCTGTGGGAATAAGACGGAAAGTCCAGTAGGCAGGTAGAAATAGGAAACTGCACATTAAGAGAGGGGTGGTGATATTACACATTTGGATTACAGTTGAAACCATTTGGAGTGGATAATCTCACCCAGGAATATCAGAATGATAAGAAAAGGGGGAATTTAGATGAAACTTTTGGATAATGCTAAACTTAAAAGTAAATAAAGATCACAAAGAATCTAAAAAAGAGCAGAAGAGAAGGTGGGCAAAAGGCCAATCAGTAGAAGCAGGGAGAGCGAAATTAAAAACAGGTTTTTACATTTACCTCATAAAAAAAATCCTCACAAGAGTCTTTTCTTCACTGGAAATCTGTTGATGGGTTTACTTTTTTGGAAGGAAAAAGACTGAAATACAGTTCTTTTCTGAATTTTTTTAACTTTCTTAAATGGATGTCTTGTAAACTCAAATACGAATGCAGTTTTCCTCATAGCAAGCAGGGCCTCTAGTTCCTTTCTGAATTAAGGACCCTTCTGAGATTCTACTGAAGGTGAAGCACACCCTCCCCTAGAGTTGTGATCACACAATGTTATATACAGTTTGGGCTGAGGCTTATAGACCATAGCTTCAGAATCCTTGCTCTAGTAAAAGACAAGATTTCTAGAACATTTCATCTTGCATGACTGAAACTTTACACCCACTGAAAAGCAACACCCATTTCCACCTAGTCCGTCCCCTGGGAACCACCATTCTACTTTCTGCTTCTATGAATTCAACTACTTTAGATGACTCATGTAAGTGGAACCATGTATTTGTCCTTTTGTGAATAACTTATTTTACTTAGCATAATGTTTTCATCCATGTTGTATAATATTGATAGTATTTCCTTCTTTTTAAAGAATGAATAATGTTCTGTTGTATGTATATACCACATTTTCTTTATCCCTTCATCAGTCAATGCTCATTGAAATTTTTTCCAACTTTTGGCTATTGTGAATAATAATGCAATGAACATGGGAGTGTAAATATCTCTTTGAGATACTGGCTTAAATTATATTGGTTAAACATCCAGATGAGCTGGATCATATGGTAGCTCTATTTTTAATTTTTTGAAAAAAATCCATGCTGTTTTCAATAGAGGCTGTAGCATATTACATTCCCACCAACAGTGCACAAGGATTCCAATTTCTGAACTTCCTTGCCAACACTTGCTGATATGGATTTTTTTTTTAATAATGGTCGTCCTAACAGTGATGTGATCTGATATTCATTTCATTTCCCTAATGATCAGTGATGTTGAGCATATTTTCATTTACCTCTTAGACATTTGTATGTGCTCTTTAGAAAAGTTAAAAATGTCTATTCAAATCCTTTGCCCATTTTTTAATCGAGTTATCTGTACTTTCTTTTAGCTAATAAGTTATAGAATTTCCTTATGAATTTTGGATATTAAGCCTTTATCAGATATATGGTTTGCAAATATTTCCTCTTACTCCATATGTCTCCTTTCATTTTGGTTTCTGTTGTTTTTGCTGTGGAGAAGCTTTTCAGTTTGATATAGTCCCACTTGTTTATTTTTGCTTTTGCTGTCTATGTTCTTGGTGCTATATCCAAGAACTCATTGCCAAGATGAATGTCATGAAGTTTTTTCTTATGTTTTCATCTAAGTATTTTACAGTTTCAGGTTTTACATTTAAGTCTTTAAACCATTTGGAGTTCATATTTGTGAGTGGTATAAGATAGGAGTTCAGTTTCAACCTCTTGCATATGCACATTCAGTTTTCCCAACAGCTTTCACTGAAAAGATTATCCTTTCCCCATTGTGTATTCTTGGTGTGCTTGTCGAAGATTAGTTGACCGTTTATATATTTTGGGTTTAGTTTCTGGGCTCCCTATTCTGTTCATTGGCATATGTGTTTGCTTTTATGCCAGCATCCAACTGCTTTGATTACTATAGTTTTGTTTGAAATCAAGAAGGGTGATGCCTCCAGCTTTGTTCTTCTTTTTCAAGATAGCTTTGGCTATTCAGGGTCTTTTGTGGTTCCATACAAATGTTAGGATTGATTTTCTATTTTTGTGAAAAAATGCCATTGGAATTTTGATAAGGGTTGCTCCGAATCTGTAAATCTCTTTGGGTAGTGTGGACATAACATTTGTTCTTTTAAAGAGTTTACAAATTTACTGAAACAATGTTTCAACAGAAAACTTAACAGTATTCACTTAGTGAGTTTAATTTGCCCAAGATTCAGAGAACAATTGCTAAATGTTAGGCACTGTGCAAGGTACTTTCCATACATTATTTGCAATTATTACAGTGACCCTGCAAAGTAGGTATTGTTAACTGTTTTCCAAATGAGGATACTGAGCCAGGAAATGGCAAAGCCAGGATTATAAGGCAGGGAGGCTGTAGAAGCATCCTGTGATAACTTTTAATAACGTCTCTATCATAGTCTCCTCTTTTGCAGGAGTGAAAAGGGATTGGAGTCCTCCATTCTGCTCTCTTCATGTTTCCGTTTGGGAACACTTCTGTTAGAATAACTCTCTTGGCCTCTTTCCCTACCCCTGTGTAAGTTGGCAGTTCTGTCTAGCTATGTGGGAAGAGTATTAGGAAGCTGAATATGATCATTTATCCTCCAATCCAGCTTTTAACAGTAAAAAAACAGGTATTTTAAATCTGTGCCTCTCTGCTTCCTGTGTCTCTAACTTGGTTCTGAACTTGGGAGTGGATGAAAAGGGTATCATTTCTATGCCATTTGTGTGTCCTCTGTCTACTTATCTTTTCCATACTGTCTCCTGAATGTCTATATGGGCCTGCTTCTTAATGCAGATCTGACTACCTAGGCAACTCTCTTTGTGTACCGCTGTATAACAGGAAGTATGTGTGGGTCTTAGGCCCAAGATCCATGTGATCCTGCAGGGGTAATGATCTGAGTGTGTGCAGGAAAGAGAGAGAACAAATATATTCCATTGAACTGGGCTTTTGAGGGTCACCTTCCCTTAGTTATTATAATGAGTCTTGTTCTTTTTCCTTAGAAACAGGCTCTACATAAAAAAAACTCCTTAATCTAATTTCTTTCCCTTTTCTTCCATTCTCAAGCCACAGAATTCCCTCTTCCTTCCTGTGTGCTAGCAGTCACCATTTCAGAAATGCTTTCTGTGCTGGCTCAAGAATTGTTTGCAGATTGTTTACAGAACAGGGAAGTTCTTGTTTGTTATAAGCAAATAATCATATTAGAGAAATCTAATTTGTGTTTTGTGATTGTTATCTAGTATTCTATGGAACATACTTCCAAGACAGTGGATTCTATCGAGCCATCTTCTTAATTTCATCACCCCAATGTGAAAAAAAGGTAAGAGAATTAGAGTAACCATTTTACAGATGAAACCAAAAGCAGAATACATTTATTGCTTTACTAATCATCCCTTCAAGCAATATAGGAAAATGAAGTGTTGGTGGGCCCAGATTTTTCCTGGGCCATTTGACTCATAAGTAAAAGGGGTCCCAGAACATTGTTTTTTTGTTTACTTTGTTGGTATCATTAATCTACAATTGTACAAGGAACATTATGTTTACTACACACCCTGCATCACCAAGTCCCCCCCACATACCCCATTACAGTCCCTGTCCATCAGTGTAGTAAGATGCTATAGAGTCACTACTTGTCTTCTCTGTGTAGACAGCCCTCCCTGTGCTCCCTCTCATTATACATGCTAATGATAATGCCCCCTTTATTTCCCCCCTTATCCCTCCTTTCCCACCCATCCTCCCCAGTCCCTTTCTCTTTGGTAACTGTTAGTCCATTCTTGGGTTCTGTGAGTCTGCTGCTGTTTTGCTCCTTCAGTTTTTTCTTCATTCTTATACTCCACAGATGAGTGAAATCATCTGATACTTGTCTTTCTCTGCCTGGCTTATTTCACTGAGCATAATACCCTCTAGCTCCATCCATGTTGTTGCAAATGGTAGGATTTGTTTTCTTCTTATGGCTGAATAATATTCCATTGTGTATATGTACCACCTCTTTGTTATCCATTCATCTACTGATGGACACTTAGGTTGCTTCCATTTCTTGGCTATTGTAAATAGTGCTGCGATAAACATAGGGGTGCATCTGTCTTTTTCAATCTGGGCTGCTGCATTCTTAGGGTAAATTCCTAGAAGTGGAATTCCTGGTCAATTGTATTTGTATTTTGAGCTTTTTGAGGAACGTCCATATTGCTTTCCACATTGGTTGAACTAATTTACATTCCCACCAGCAGTGTAGGAGGGTTCCCCTTTCTCCACCACCTCGCCAACATTTGTTGTTGTTTGTCTTCTGGATGGGAGCCATTCTTACTGGTGTGAGGTGATATCTCATTGTGGTTTTAATTTGCATTTTTCTGATGACTAGCAATGTGGAGCATCTTTTCATGTGTATGTTGGCCATCTGAATTTCTTCTTTGGAGAACTGTCTGTTCAGCAACTCTGACCACTTTTTTATTGGATTATTTGCTTTTTTTTTGTTGAGGTATATGAGCTCTTTATATATTTTGGATGTCAGCCCTTCATTGGATCTGTCATTTATGAATATATTCTCCCATACTGTAGGATGCCTTTTTGTTCTATTGGTGGTATCCTTTGCTGTACAGAAGATTTTCAGCTTGATATAGTTCCACTTGTTCATTTTTGCTTTTGTTTCTCTTACCCAGGGAGACATGTTCATGAAGAAGTTGTTCATGTTTATGTCCAAGAGATTTTTGCCTATGTGTTTTCTTAAGAGTTTTTTGGTTTCATGACTTATATTCATGTGTTTGATCTATTTCAAATTTACTTTTGTGTATGGGGTTAGACAATGATCCAGTTTCATTCTCTTACATGTGGCTGTCCAGTTTTGCCAAAACCAGCTGTTGAAGAGGCTGTCATTTCCCCGTTGTATATCCATGGCTCCTTTATCATATATTAATTGACCATATATGTTTGGGTTGATATCTGGACTCTCTATCCTGTTCCACTGGTCTGTGGGTCTGCTTTTGTGCCGGTACCAAATTGCCTTGATTACTGTAGCTTTGTAGTAGAATTTGAAGTTGGGAAGTGAGATCCCACCTGCTTTATTCTTCCTTCACAGGATTGATTTAGCTATTCAGGGTCTTTTCAGTGGTTCCATATGAATTATAAAACTATTTATTCCAGTTCGTTGAAAAATGCTGTTGGTATTTTGATAGGGATTGCACTGAATTTTTAAATTGCTTTAGGCAGAATGGCCATTTTGACAATATTAATTCTTCCTAGCCAAGAGCATGGGATGAGTTTCCATTTGTTAGTGTCCTCTTTAATTTCTCTTAAGAGTGTCATGCAGTTTTCAGGGTACAGGTCTTTCACTTCCTTGGTAAAGTTTATTCCTAGGTATATTATTATTTTTGATGCAATTGTGAATGGAACTGTTTTCCTGATTTCTCTTTCTGCTAGTTCATCGTTAGTATATAGGAAAGCAACAGATTTTGGTGTATTAATTTTGTATCCTGCAACTTTGCTGAATTCAGATATTAGTTCTAGTAGTTTTGGAGTGGAGTCATTAGATTTTTTTATGTACAATATCATGTCATCTGCAAATAGTGACAGTTTTACTTCTTCTTTACCAATTTGGATGCCTTGTATTTCTTTGTTTTGTCTGATTGCCATGGCTAGGACCTCCAGTACTATCTTGAATAACATTAGGAAGAGTGGGCATCCCTGTCTTGATCCTGATCTTAAAGGAAAATCTTTCAGCTTCTCGCTGTTAAATATGATGTTGGCTGTAGGTTTGTCATATATGGCCTTTATTAGGTTGAGGTACTTGCCCTCTATACCCATTTTGTTGAAAATTTTTATCATGAATGGATGTTGAATTTTGTCAAATGCTTTTTCAGTGTCTATGGAGATTATCATGTGGTTTTTGTCCTTTTTGTTTATGTGGTGGATGATTTTGTTGGATTTTTGAATGTTGTACCATTCTTGCGTCCCTGAGATGTATCCCATTTGATCATGGTGTATGATCCTCTTGATGTATTTTTTAATTTGGTCTGCTAATATTTTGTTGAGTATTTTTGCATCTATGTTCATCAGGGATATTGGTCTGTAATTTTCTTTTTTGGTTGAATCTTTGCCTGGTTTTGGTGTTAGAGTGACGCTGTCTTCATAGAATGAATTTATAAGTATCCTCTCCTCTTCTATTTTTTGGAAAACTTTAAGGAGAATGGGTATTATGTCTTCTCTATATGTGTGATAAAATTCATCAGTAAATCCACTTGGTCCCGGTGTTTTGTTCTTGGGTAGTTTTTTGATTACCAATTCAATTTCATTGCTGGTAATAGGTCTGTTTAGATTTTCTGTTTCGTCCTTGGTCAGTCTTGGAAGGTTGTATTTTCTAGAAAGTTTTCCATTTATTCTGGGTTTTCCAGCTTGTTGGCATATAGATTCCCATAGTATTCTCTAATAATTCTTTGTATTTCTGTGGGGTCCATCATGATTTTTCCTTTCTCATTTCTGATTCTGTTGATGTGTGTAGATACTCTTTTTCTCTTAATAACTCTGGTGAGGGCCCTATCTATTTTGTTTATTTTCTCAAAGTACCAGCTCTTGGTTTCATTGATTTTTTCTATTGTTTTATTCTTCTCAATTTTATTTATTTCATCTCTAATCTTCATTATGTCCCTCCTTCTGCTGACTTTGGGCCTCATTTGTTCTTCTTTTTCCATCTCAATAATTGTGATTTTAGACTATTGATTTGGGATTGTTCTTCTTTCTTTAAATAGGCCTGGATTGCTATATACTTTCCTCTTAAAACTACCTTGGCTGCATCCCACAGAAGTAGGGCCTTTGTGCTGTTGTTGTCATTTGTCTCCATATATTGCTTGATCTCTGTTTTTATTTGGTCGTTGATCCATTGATTATTTAGGAGCATGTTGTTAAGCCTCCTTGTTTTGTGGGTCTTTTTGTTTTCTTTGTACAATTTATTTCTAGTTTTATACCTTTGTTGTCTGACAAGTTGCTTGGGAGAATTTCAATCTTTTTGAATTTACTGAGGCTCTTTTTGTGGGCTAGTCTGTGGTCAATTCTGGAAAATGTTCCATGTGCACTTGAGATGAATGTGTATCCGGCTGCTTTTGGGTGTAGAGTTCTGTAGATGTCTATTAGGTCCATCTCTTCTAGTGTGTTATTCAGTGCCTTTGTGTCCCTACTTATTTTCTGTCTGGTGGATCTGTCCTTTGAAGTGAGTGGTGTGTTGAAGTCTCCTTGAGTGAATGCATTGCATTTTATTTCCTTCTTTAATTCTGTTAGTATTTGTTTCACATATGTTGGTGCTCCTGTATTGGGTGCATATATATTTATAATGGTTATATCCTTTTGTTGGACTGATCCCTTTATCATTATGTAATGTCCCTCTTTATCTCTTGTTACTTTCCTTGTTTTGAAGTCTATTTTGTCTGATACAAGTGCTGCAACACCTTCTTTTTTCTCCCTATTGTTTTCATGAAATATCTTTTTCCATCCCTTGACTTTCAGTCTGTGTGTGTCTTTGGATTTGAGGTGAGTCTCTTATAAGCAGCATGTATAGGGGTCTTGCTTTTTTATTCATTCTATTACTCTGTGTCTTTTGATTGGTGCATTCAGTCCATTTACATTTAGGGTGATTATTGAAAGATATGTTCTTGTTGCCATTGCAGGCTTTAGATCCTTGGTTACCAAAGGTTCAAGGGTAGCTTCTTTACTATCTCATTGTCTAACATAACTCACTTAATAAGCTATTATAAACACTGTCTGATGATTATTTATTTCTCTCCCTTCTTATTCCTCTTCCATTCTTTATATGTTAGATGTTTTAATCTGTGCTCTTTTGTGTTTCCTTTGACTGCTTTTGTGGGTAGTTGATTTTATTTTTTTGCCTTAAGTTAGTATTTGGTTCATCTGCTTTCTTTGGTATGATTTTATTTTCTCTGGTGACATCTATTTAGCCTTAGGAGTGCTTCCATCTAGAGCAGTCCCTCTAAAATATCCTGTAGAGGTGGTTTGTGTGAGGCAAATTCCCTCAACTTTTGCTTGTCTGGGAATTGTTTAATCCCTCCTTCATATTTAAATGGTAGTCATGCTGGATACAGATCCTTGGTTCAAGGCCCTTCTGTTTCATTACACATAAATATATCATGCCATTCTCTTCTCATCTGTAAGGTTTCTCTTGAGATGTCTGATGTTAGCCTGATGGGTTTTCCTTTGTAGGTGACCTTTTTCCTCTCTCTGGCTGCCTTTAGTATTCTCTTTGTCTTTGATCTTTGCCATTTTAATTACTATATGTCTTGGTGTTGTCCTCCTTGGGTCCGTTTTGTTGGGAGATCCGTGGGCTTCCATGGTCTGAGAGACTATTTCCTTCCCCAGTTTGGGGAAGTTTTCAGCAATTATTTCTTTGAAGACACTTTCTATCCCTTTCTCTCTCTTCTTTTTCTTGTGGTACCCCTATAATGCAAATATTGTTCTGGTTGGAGTGGTCACACAGTTCTCTTAATATTCTTTCATTCCTGTAGATCCTTTTATCTCTGTCTGCCTCAGCTTCTCTGTATTCCTGTTCTCTGAGTTCTATTCCATTAATGGCCTCTTGCACCTCATCCAGTCTGCTCTTAAGTCCTTCCAGAGAATGTTTTATTTCTGTATTCTCCCTCCCAACTTGATCCTTTAGCTCTTGCATATTTCTCTGCAAGTCCATCATCATGGTTATGACCTTTATTTTGAATTCTTTTTCAGGAAGATTGGTTAAATCTATCTCCCTATGCCCTCTCTCAGGGGTTGTCTGGGTGATTCTGGACTGGACCAAATTCTTCTGCCTTTTCATGGAGATAGAGGTAGTCGTAGGCAGGTCGCGCATGTGTTAGCTGGGAGAAAAAAGTTCCTTCCTGCTTGCTAGTTGCCTTGCCCTTCTCCGCTGCCTGTGCCTGTTACCTGCACACCGGGAGCAGGCTCCAGGTTAATTTCCTGAGCCGCAGTGGGCAAGGCAGCCCAGAGCCTTGCTGGGAGAGGCAGCCACCCCTGGTGTGCTGTCCTGTGAGAACGGTGCCCCTTTGTGCCTTGCCCCAGCTTCCTGTACCTGCACCAGGCAGCTGCTTGCCTGTGGCAGCTTTTGGATCTGGCCCAGGTGGCTGCACACTGGGAGGAGGCTCTGCATGGCTCCCGTGGGCAAGGCCACTCACAGGCTGCTCTTCCAGGGCCACACTGGAGGGGGAATGAGCAACAGGCTGTTTATTGCTGTGAGGGGCTTCAGAGCTGTGTTGCCTCCCAGGGAGTTACAGCGCCTGAAGTTTCCCAGGGTTCCCAGCTGCTAGGCTGAGTATGCCGGGACGATTCCATCCATCTGTGAAGCCCCTGTCCCTTTAAGAGTTTCATAAAGCACTCACTTTTCTTTTGTCGCAGAGGAGTTGGCTGCAGGGACCAGCTCGCAGATTTTACTGTTCCGTTTCCCTCATATCCAGCACACCATGCAATGTGTTTCTGCACTCCCGGTGTGGATTACTAGGACTGGTTATTTAGCAGTCCTAGGCTTCCACTCCCTCCCTGCTCCAATGCCTTTCTTCCCACCAGTGTGCTGGGGTGGGGGGAGCACTTGCATCCTGCTGGGTCACAGCTTGGATATTACCCCCTTTGTGAGAAGCTGCGTTCTTGCAGATGTAGGTGTAGCCTGGCTGTTGTACTGTATCCTCTGGTCTCTCTGTTAGGCGTAGTTTTATTTGTTGTAATTTCAAAAATATATATGGTTTTGGGAGGAGATTTCCGCTGCCCTACTCATGCCACCATCTTCCCCAAATCCTCCCAGAGCATTGTTTTTATGAAAAGATTTTGCTATAAATAATATCAAAAAGTATTCATTTTCAGTCTCGTCAATTGGATCTGTTGGATTATTCTACTTGGATTTCTAGGACCCCCATTTTTCTCCTCCTTCCTTTATCGCCAGCCTGGCAAACAACTACCTTGCTCTTCTGGATGTTTCTAACAGAGGAGAGGTCTGGGGCAGTGATAATTATTAGTGGAGAGGGAAGAATATCTAATGTTCTAGTTATTCATACACAGATTGCATTAAAATGATAGCAAGCTCCTCCCTCCCAGTTAGCTATACATCTCTAAGGGTGTGTACTGGGGGAGGGGTTCCAGCAAAGGACAATTTTAAATAAACATCTTAATAAAGTGTCTGATTCCTGGGGATTTTGCCTATAGCTGGGGAAGGATTTTATGGTCAAGGCCTGTTTCTTTTGAGTTAAAGCTAGTAGAATATTAATATCAAAATACTACAGCCAGGACACTATTTTAATTAAATAAATCCTTGCAAGTACATGCTGCCAGGGAAATATGGAATTTCAGTTTCTACTTGGGTAACTTTATAAAGAATCCTTTTATTGCCAAGGTATCCCATTTGAGTCATTTTATGCTGTTATCTACTCAGAAAGTAATACTGTCTCATGGAATCTCAGGATCTTGGCTTGGTATTTTGTTTGAAACTATAGATATAGAGCCTCTTCATCCTTCTGGAACTAACAAATCTAGGCAGCCTTAGTATGTGTGCATGTGTGTGCATGTATGTGTTTGTGCGTGTGTGTGTGTAAAAGGCTTCCACTTGTGGTGGTTGGTGCTCTCCAGGAAGTGCTATTGGAGCAGGAGTGGTTTGTTTGTGTTCTAAGCTTACACTAATGTCAGCCCAATTGGAAACCCTCAATTTGCCCTTGGAGAAATCAGTAATCTGGTACAGGCTCAGCAGGACTCTTGATGAAATTTTGACACTGCTCTACAGGAATTTCAGCTAGGGTTTGAATCCTTCTTATCAAGGATGTGAGACTCAGATAAACTGGTCAAATCCAATATGTGGGCTTGAAAATGGCCTCTTCTTGGTATCTAGGTTGCACAGGAGTGTTTCCTTGCTTTGAGCTGTGGGTGAGCCAATCTGTTTTGCTTCTCAAATGCTGTTTTCTATGAGCCATTTGTTACTCCTTGGTCATTAGTAAAATATATTTTTGGTGTATATTAAGCTCTTTACCCCTCCAGCCATGTAAAGAAAAATAATCACGCATGTACATACACACAAACCCAGCCTTTTTCCTTACAAGAAGCTTCCATCATTTTGCCCTCATGTAGTGGGAGAGAAAGTACACCAATTCAATGGGTATTTGACCAAAACAAAGCCCCTACTATTTTTGATGAAACTCTGGAGAAGTACACAGCTAACAGTCAAAATATGGATATAGATAAATGTTTCTTTCTTTGATGATTTATTTTTACTCTGAACTAAGTAGAAATGAACCTTGTCTATGAAATATTGGCTAAAGTGGAAACCATTTTGCTTTGGCTTGAATCTAAAATGATCCAGCCCAAAAATGAAAGAATATCCAGTTGCCTTTGTCCAGGAGTGTCAGATGAGTTTCTAAAAAGGATTGCTTTCCACAAATAGTTTCTTTGGGGGAAGTAGTCCAAGGCATATGTATCTGTGCCTAGATGTGTACAGTAGCACCCCTCCACCCTTATAGATACACGAACAAAGCTACACATAAGGATTTATGTTCAAATTTGGGAATGCCTGGCTCCTTTCTCTGAGAGTCTGGCAGCTCAGATTGCTAAAGAAAGAGGATCTTGAATTCTGGAACAACTATCAGGAACCTGACAGATACTTGATGTTCTAAGAGCACCTCCAGTGTTTGTTTGTTTGTTTCTTGTACTGGTTTAGATTAAACTTCAAAAACCTGGATATTATACTTAACTTCTCTCTTTTTCTCCCCACATTAGTGTGACATTCACTCAGTCACTAAGATCTATCATTTCTAGTTCTAAAATAGGACTCAAATTCATCTACTTTTCTCCATGTCCACTGTCACTCCATCATCATCTCACACCTAGACTTTTGGAACAATTTCCTAACTGGGCTCCCTGCACTTTGCCCAGATGCCTCTAATCCATTATTCACTTTGCAGCACTTTGCAGCTTGAGTACTCTTTCTAAAGCCCAAACTGCATGTCTCTCCTCTGTTCAATATTTTCCAGTGGTTCCCCATTGTTTACTGAATAAAATCCAAGCCCCTTGACTAAGATCCTTATGTGGCAGGAGCCTACATAGCCAGCATTTTTCCCCCAAGCCACCCCCACAACCCTGTCCCAACCCCCCCCCACACACACTTGGATATCCAGAAATACCAAATTATAGGCAGTCCCCCTAGCACAACCTGTTCCTTTGTACCTCTAGGCCTTTTCACAGAGTTTTTCCTCCTGCCTGGATGAATGCCCTCTACCTCATCCTTGTGTACCTAGCAAATCCCTACTCCTTCATCAAGTAGTTCAGAATCAGACTTTTAAAAGAAACCTTCTTTTAAAACCTCTAAGCTATTCTTTTTTGATGTTTCTATTGTCCCCTTTATATCACTCCACTGTAGCCGTGATCATATTTTATCACAATTATCTCCTGCCCTGGGCTGGATGTTCCTGAGGCAGGAATCATGACTGATCCTTCAATATACTCACCAGTGTCTAGCACAGGGCATGGACATAAACTGATGCTCAACTCATCACTGAACATGTGACCCTGGGCCTGGAAGACCAAAGGCATTTTTGGTCATATGAGAAGGAACTTTCTGATTGCTGTCTTGGTATCTCTCTTTTTTTGTTGAAATATAATTGACATATAACATTATATTAGTTTTTGGTGTAGAACATAATGATTCAGTATTTGTATAAACTGTGAAATTATCACCACAATAAGTCTAAGTAACATCTGCAACCATATGTAGTTAAAATTTTTTTTCTTGTAATGAGAACTTCTAACATTTATTCTTTTAGCAGTTTTCAAATATGCAATGCAGTGTTATTAATTATAGTTCCCATGCTGTACATTACATCTCCATAACTTTTTATTTATAACTGGAAATTTGTACTATTTAGCTCCCTTCACTATTTTGCCCACCCCTATCCACTTCTCCTGTGGCAATCAACTTGATATATTTCTTCAACATGGAATGGAAGATAAGGATTGCCTCACCTAGAGCAGCCAGCAAATAGGACACCACAAAGAGGCTCTTCTAATGATTCAGAACTCAAAAAGGATTCCTGAGATTGACCAAACTCCAAGCCTAGAAGGTGTTCTACTTTGATGCTGTTTTTGCTACTGGTGAACTAATATCAAAAAGAGAAAATATATATATAAATTTGTCTTGGCTATAGAAAAGGAGCATAAGGAATACATAATTGTCTTCTTCTGAACATGACATTCCAGGTGCTCCACAAACTGGCCCTTTACCTGCTCTTCAGCTTTGTCTCTCCCTGCTCTGACTCTCACTTTGCCCTCTGAGCACACCAAATCCCATCCCCACTGCTCTTATTTTACAGTGTATTCCAATTCCATACTATTACTCATGCTCTCCCTCTGCCTAGAGTACATTTCCCTTTGCTTTAGGTAACTCCTACCAATAGTTAAAGGTTTAGCTCAGGCCTCACTTCTTCCAGGAAACTTTCCCTAACTAACCAACATGCACGCATGTGTGCATGCACACACACGCACACACAATTAAATATGTCTGTGCAAATGAGGACCCTTGCTTTCAAGTGACAGAAATATAACACAAATAAGCCAAAGAAAGGGATTATTGATACTAAATAAAAAGTGAAGTGGCAATTCTAGACATAACTAGATCCAGGTGCTCAAATGTCATCAGTAAGCTGTTTCTATCTCTTGGCTCTTGGCTCCTGTATGTTGATTCAGTTCTCAAATAGACTCTCCCTATATGGTGGCCAACATAGCCACAAAGAGCTACAGATTTGCATCTTACCACTTAGCAACTCCTGTGGAAACACAGACCTACTTTCTCAATAATCCTAACAGAAGTTACAGAATTAAATCCATCCTTGAGCCAATAACAATGGCCAGATAAACAGAATTCTCTGATTAGCTGGGTGTATTAGAATTCTCGAGAGAAACAGAACCAGAACATACATTCATTCATTCAATCATTCACTCATTCATTTGTTTATCTATCTATTTATTTATTCTAGGAATCACATAATTATGAACATCAAGAAGGCCCACAATCTGCCATCTACAAGCTGAAGTACCACTGTTCTGGTAGTGTAATTCAGTCTGAGTCTGAAGGTCAAGAACCAAGAGTATTGATGTCCAAGGACAGTAGTGAATGGATATCCCAGCTCAAGCAAACAGCAAATTTGCCCTTCCTCTTCTTTATCATCTGTTCAGGCCCTCAATAGATTGGATGACTCCTACAGGCATTGGTGGGGGTTATATACTTATCTCTGTATCCCTAGAGATAGTATGGGAGCTTGGCTTATAGTAGGTGTTCTCAATCAATGAAGGATGAATGAATGGCATTGCTGTGCATTTTGAACAGATGATGTGATTACATGGAACCATACTGAAGGCTAATGCAGGTGAACAGTTTAATTTGATAATTAGAGAAATTAATAACATGGCTATGATTTATTTAATTAAATGCACAATTATTACTGGGTTGCATGGTGAAGAGGCATGAATAGTGAAAAGTTCACTCAACATTCCAAAAGTATGTAATGAATTACTTCTATGTGTCAGGCATTATGCTAGAGACTAAGGTTAACCTCTGCTTATTAGCCTTTTACCATTAATGAGAGTCAGAAGTGTAAAGAGATTGAATATGTTGACTGTAAGGCTCTGGATTAAAATTCTAGCTCTTGCATTTACTAGCTAAGTGATTTTTAGTCAGTTACTTAAGCACTGTGACTAGTTTCTTCTTCTGCAAAGTGGGAATAGCACCTACCATAGAGGGTTATTGTGAAGATTAAATGCAGAAATGGATGTAAAAAATTGAGAATAGTACCTGGAACATTTTTAAGTACTTAATAAGTGTTAAATCTTGTTATTACTATTAACAGAAACTCCTGTCTACCTAAATATCTCTTTACTCATTATATTTGACCTGAGGCAAGGCTCTGGGTTAGGGGTTTAAAATTGAACCTAAATCAACTTCTGGATTTCAAGAAAAGAAAATAGAACAGAATAGAAGAATGTCTCAGCCCTGGCAGAGTTATATTTGGACGTGCAATTTAGGATCTTGTTTTTCTTAGTGTGAAATGGTAATTTCCCAGTGAGCCACTAGTCCAAGCCTCATGGATATAGAAAAAGAAGAAGTGTACTTTTCCCTTGGAGAAGAGTTGGTGTTCTACAAAAGCTAGACGACTCTTAAATTCCTTCATTGTCACTGCATGTGGTTTGCTAGGAGAATCAGAGTACAAATAAATAGTTTGGGTGGCTAAACAGGGTTTACTAACAACATATAATAGTTCTAAGTGGGTTCTTTGATCTAATAAAGCGAGGACAATGTTTGGAGGCTAGCAAACATGGGCCAGAAACAAGGCTCTGCTGTTTACTGACTGTGCCATCTTGGGTAATAATAATGATCACAGCTCTAACCTTTTGAATGCTTACTATGTACTAGTAACTGTACAAAGCACTTTGCTTATACCTGTTTTCTTCAATATTTGCAAACTATTATTTATCTATTATTATCTTATTTTACAAGTAGAAGAAACTGAAGGGCCGAGAAGTTAAGTAACTTGCCAAAGATCACATAACTAATAAATGGGCTTCCAACTAGGTTTCCGCCCAGGCACTCTAACTCTGGAAGTTGTGCTATTAACTACCTCTGTATGCTGCCTGCCAACTCAACCTCTCAGCCTCTGATTCCTCATCTGTAGAGTCAGCTCAACTGTACCCACCTCATAAGTTGCTGTGAGGATTGGAGAAAGCTGGAGGAAGCATTTCACACAATCCTAAACACACAATGGAAGGAGCTCTCTGAATAAGAGTTGTTGCTACTCCATCTCTCCATTGTTTGTAGGAATGGTAGTCTGGATTTGACTTCCTTGTTGCTGGTGCTACTTCTTGATTCTAATTAGTCTGACTACAAATTAGTTTCTGTATGAGGAAGGTAATACTGGTTAATTACAGAATGGGATAAACTTTGATGCCAATGATCTTTCTTAGAGCATCCTCAAACTGATTCTTCCCTTTGTGTTCTGGTTACATGAGCCACTCACCAGGTACCCCAACACTGGTTGATGTCCCTCTTCACTGTCCATCTAACCTTTCCAACTGGGGCTCCTGCCAACCTGGCTGTATTTCTACCTGTCATCTCATTATGGAAAAATGTATCTGAAAAGGACTGAAGCAACAGCTTGCTGGGGGACCTCATGGTCAGAAATACACCTGAAATATTTTTTCTGTAACTATGAGTATTATTTTATTAGGGTATAATGGGCATATAATATTATATTAGTTTCAGGTGAACAACATAGTGATTTGACATTTGTATACACTGCAAAATGATCACCACGATAAGTATAGTTACCATCTGCTACCATATAAACTTAATAGAGTATTATTGACTATATTCCCTATGCTGTACTTTTCATCCCCATGGCTTATTTATTTTACAACTGGAAGTTCATACCTCTTGATCCCCTTCACAATTATTAATATCACTTTCCCAACCCCTCTTGCTTCTGGCAACCACCAATCAATTCTCTGTATCTATAAATCTGAGTTTTGTTTCTATTTTGTTTGTTTGTTTGTTTTTTAGATTCCACGTATCATTGAGATCGTGTGGTATTTGTCTTTGTCTGTCTGATTTATTTCACTTAGTGTAATACCTTCTAGGTCCATCCATGTTGCTGCAAATGGCATTATTTTATTCTTTTTTATGTCAGAGTAATATTCCATCACACGCACACACGCACACACGCACACGCACACACACCACCACATATTCTTTATCCATTTGTGGACAATTACATTGCTTCCATATGTTGGCTATTGTACGTAATGTTGAAATCAGCATTGGGGTGCATATGTTTTTTCAAATTAGTGATTTTTGTTTCCTTCAGCTAAATATCCACAAGGGGAATTGCTGGATGATATGGTAGCTCTATTTTTAATTTTTAGAGGAACCTCCATACTGTTTTCCACAGTGACTGCACCAATTTACATTCCCACCAACAGTGTAGGAGGGTTCCCTTTTCTCCTATACTCACCAATACTTGTCTTTTGGATAGTAGCCATTCTGAATGGTGTGAAGTGATATCTCACTGTGGTTTTGATTTGCATTTTCCTGACGATTAGTCACACTGAGCACCTTTTCATGTGCTGGTGCCCATTTGGATTTCCTCTTTGGAAAAATGTCTATTCAGGTCCTCTGCCCATTTTTTAATCAGGTTATTTTTATTTTTTATATTTTTGATGTTGAGTTGTATGAGTTCTTTATATTTTTTAGATACTAAATTGTGGCAAGCTATTTCATTCCTTACTGGTAATTTTAGTTTCCTGCCACCTTCACGCTATTTGGGATATACACCTAAACATAGAAACAATAAAGATTAAAGCTAAACTAAAAATATAGAAAGAAAAATAGCAACTAAAAAGCCCATCTGCCTGTGATGAGCTTGCACTTTAGCAACTACAATGCAAGTAGGACTAATGTTTTGGGAAAGCAATTTGGTAATTTACATCAAGAGCCATAATTATGTTCCTGCCCTTTGACACCACAATTCCTCTCAGGGGGTTCTGTTCTAAGGATGGACTTCAGCAGAAGGAAAACAAAAGTCTACAGGCACAAAGACTGTCAATGCAGAATTGTTTTTACTAATGAGAAACTGGAAATAATTTTAATGTTGAACTAGTGGATGTATAACCGGACCCATCAGTAAATGAAATAGGAATGATAAAAGGTTCACTTTAGAAGGTTAAATGAATATAGCAAAATACAAAATACTTACAACCAGGCAAAATTGTCTACAACCTAGAAAGGACTATAGACAATAAAAATTCTTACATTAGGACAGTGGGTCGAATTACAGTGTCTTCCTCCCCACTTCAATGTCCTTAATTATTGACTTTAGAGGTTATCTTTTTATTTTGCTTTTATTAATGTACAATTACATGAACAACATTATGGTTACTAGACTACCCCTATTATCAAGTCCCTGCCACATACCCCATTACAGTCCCTGTTCATCAGTGTAGTAAGATGCTATAGAATCACTACTTGTCTTCTCTGTGTTATACTGCCTTCCCCATGCCCCCCCTTATATTATACGTGCTAATGGTAATACCCCTTTTTCCCCCTTATCCCTCCCTTCCCACCCATCCTCCCCAGTTACTTTCCCTTTGGTAACTGTTAGTCCATTCTTGGATTCTGTGAGTCTGCTGCTGTTTTGTTCCTTCAGTTTTGCTTTGTTGTTATACTCCACAGATGAGTGAAATCATTTGGTACTTGTCTTTCTCTGCCTGGCTTGTTTCACTGAGCATAAGACCCTCTAGCTCCATCCATGTTGTTGCAAATGGTAGGATTTGTATTCTTCTTATGGCTGAAAAATATTCCATTGTGTATATGTACCACCTCTTCCTTATCCATTCATCTACTGATGAACACTTAGGTTGCTTCCATTTCTCGGCTATTGTAAATAGTGCTGCGATAAACATAGGGGTGCATCTGTCTTTTTCAATCTGGGCTGCTGCATTCTTAGGGTAAATTCCTAGAAGTGGAATTCCTGGTCACATTGTATTTCTATTTTGAGTTTTCTGAGGAACCTCTATATTGCTTTCCACAATGGTTGAACTAATTTACATTCCCCTTTCTCCGCATCCTCGCCAACTGTCTCCACATTCTCGCTAACTGTTGTTGTTTGTCTTTTGGATCTTGGCCATCCTAACTGATGTGAGGTGATGTCTCATTGTAGTTTTAATTTGCATTTCTGATGATTAGTGATGTGGAGCATCTTTTCATGTGCCTGTTGGCCATCTGAATTTCTTCTTTGAAGAAGTGTCTGTTCAGCTCTTCTGCCCATTTTTTAATTGGATTATTGGCTTTTTGTTTGTTGAGGTGCATGAGCTCTTTATATAATTTGGATGTCAACCCTTTTCAGATATGTCATTTATGAATATATTCTCCCATACTTTAGGATTTCTTTTTGTTCTACTGATGGTGCCCTTTGCTGTACAGAAGCTTTTTGGTTTGATATAGTACCACTTGTTCATTTTTGCTTTTGTTTCTTTTGCCCAGGGAGATATATTCATGAAGAAGTTGTTCATGTTAATGTCCAAGAGATTTTTGCCTATGTTTTTTCTAAGAGTTTTGTGGTTTCATGACTTACATTCAGGTCTTTGGTGCATGTTGAGTTTACTTTTGTGTATGGGGTTAGACAATGATCCAGTTTCATTCATTTACATGTAGCTGTCCAGTTTTGCCAACACCAGCTGTTGAAGAGGCTGTCATTTCCTCTTTGTATATCCATGGCTCCTTTATCATATACTAATTGACCATATATTATTCAGTTTATATCTGGGCTCTCTATTCTGTTCCATGGGTCTTTGGGTCTGTTCTTGTGCCAGTGCCAGATTGTCTTGGTTACTGTGACTTTGTAGTAGAGCTTGAAGTCAGGGAGCGTAATTCCTTCTGCTTTATTCTTCCTTCTCAGGATTACTTTGGCTATTCAGGGTCTTTTGTGGTCCCATGTGAATTTTATAACTATTTGCTCTAGTTCATTGAAGAATGCTGTTGGTATTTTGGTAGGGATTGCATTGAATTTGTAGATTGCTTTAGGCAGGATGGCCATTTTGACAATATTAACTCTTCCTAGCCAAGAGCATGGGATGAGTTTCCATTTGTTAGTGTCCTTTTTAATTTCTCTTAAGAGTGTCATGCAGTTTTCAGGGTATAGGTCTTTCACTTCCGTGGTTAGGTTTATTCCTAGGTATTTTATTCTTTTTGATGCAATTGTGAATGGAATTGTTTTCTTGATTTCTCTTTCTGTTAGTTCATCATTAGTGTATAGGGAAGCAACAGATTTATGTGTGTTAATTTTGTATCCTGCAACTTTGCTGAATTCAGATATTAGACCTAGTAGTTTTGGATTGGATTCTTTAGGGTTTTTTATGTACAATATCATGTCATCTGCAAATAGGGACAGTTTGACTTCTTCCTTACCAATCTTGATGCCTTTTATTTCTTTGTGTTATATGATTGCCGTGGTTAGGCTTTCCAGAACTATGTTGAATAAAAGTGTGGACAGTGGGCATCCTTGTCTTGTTTGCGATATTATAGGAAAAGCTTTCAGCTTCTCGCTGTTTAATATAATGTTGGCTGTGGGTTTGTTAATGTATGGCCTTTATTATGTTGAGGCACTTGCACTCTATACCCATTTTGTTGAGAGTTTTCATGTTCATTAGTTATCATGAATGGATGTTGAATTTTGTCAAATGCTTTTACAGCATCTATGGAGATGATCAGGTGGTTTTTGTTCTTCTTTTTGTTTATGTGGTGGATGTTGATGGTTTGTCTAATATTATACCATCCTTGCATCCCTGGAACGAATTCTACTTGGTCATGATGGGTGATCTTTTTGATGTATTTTTGAATCAGGTTTAGAGTGTCCCCAACCTGAATTTATCATCGTTTCCAAGGGAATCCATCCTTCATTCTGTACTGCCCATCTTAGCAGTACCATCAACCCATGCCAGAAACCTGGGAGTCACTCCTGATTCTTAACTGAATCAGCCACAAGGCCTTCCAATTTTACTTCCTAAATATTTCTCACATCCATCTTTTCCTTTCCATCTCCTGCAGTCCACACTCTCACCCTCTCCTGCATGGACTATTCTGGTAGTATCCTACCTGAATTCTCTGCCTCTAGTTTTGATTTCCTTTTAACCTATCCTACAGACTTCAACTAACATGATCTCTTTTCTTTTACTTTCCTTTTTCTACAAAATAATCTTTCTAAAATGTGAATCTGATCATTCAATTTCCCTACTTAAGAAATTCATAACTATCCTTTGAGTGATGTCCATGACCTGATTCTCTGTGCCCTCCTGCCTTATACCTACTTCTCTAAAGATGTTACAGAAGTATTGACTATATTCTATCTGCTTTACTTTCATCCCTATGACTAATTTATATTAGGACTGAGATTGTGTGCCTCTTTGTCCCCTTCACCTATTTCACTTACCCATCCCAGCCGCTCCCCCATGGTAACCACCAACCACTTCTCAGTGTCTATATAAATCTATTGCTGTTTTGTTCATTTTGTTTTGTTTTTAGATTCTACATATAAATGAAATCATATGGTATTTGTCTTTCTCTGCCTGGCTTATTTCACTTAGCATAATACCCCCTAATTCCATCCATGTTGTTGCAAATGGCAGGATTTCTTTCTTTTTTTATGGCTGAATAATATTCCATTGTGTATGTGTACTTCTTTATCCATGTATGATTTCATGTAGTTCTCACAACAAGCCTGAAAGGTAAGTATCAATGTTTCTGTTTTATAAGTGAAGAAAAACTCCTTATCACTCACAGAGAGAATAACAGAGATTTTGAGAAACTGGTATATTTACTGAGTCCATATATTTAATGATGATAGATTTAAAGATCAGGGTCACAGGATCTGGGGATGTAACAAAAATGCCAGCCCAATAAAATACTAATTAATAAGTGAATCTCTGACAAGCTGAACTGAATAGAAAGACTGCTTACTCTCTCCCCAGGAAGACACTGTATACATCCACATTCTACAAGTAAAGTCAGATTCACAACCTGAATAGCTAATTCTGTATTTTCTGTCCTGAAAGAATCTGGAGGCTTGTAAGGACTTCCACAGCAAAATTATATGGTAAGGCCATTGGAGCAAGAGTAAAATTTTTGCAGATAAGCCACTATGGATTTGCAGAGAAAAGTTAGTTTGTGGTACAGAGAATTAGGGTACCTAATCTATGACCTCTGTAGTTGCAAACCACACCTACGTCCATAAGAGCAGATGAGAGCCAAACACATTGCAAACGGCTTCTAAGACTGCCTCTAGTCAGGGTTTGGAATTTAACCGTTGTATCTGGAAGTTGGCCAGATCTCAACAGAGATGAAATGCCTCCAGAACTTTTGAATTTTACCTTAAGTTTTGGCCTCTGTAGTCCCTCACTTCAGCTTTGGCTCCTTCTAGCCCATTGGGGACTTACTTTCAGGTTTCTGACCTATTTATAAATTAGAAAGAGAGAAAAAACACAGGCTTAGGACAGGCAAGGCTGTTCCTATGTATTCTTGAAATTCTTCCTGTTGGCCCAGAGGGTATAATTTTCCTGAAATTTCCTAAAAGATTATCTAAAAAATTATTTTTTTCTCTGTGCATAAGTTCTCCCCAAAAGAAACGACATTTGTATCATACCTTATACTATATTGACTGTTTTTCATTTATACTAGGGCATTCTAATAATTCCATTCATTTTATAATGGAGGGAATGGTGGGTCAGCAAAAGCATACAGCTAGTTCAAGTACACACAAGTAGAAAATGGTAGAAATTGCTTTGTTAGTCTTAAATGAAAGTGAATCTTGTATATCCTACCTGTCGTTAGACACTTCACGTGGATGGCCCACAGGGCCTTCAAGTTTACTATGGTGAAAATTCATTATCTCTGCCTGACCTCTAAAACCTTGCTCTTTCTCTGTTCCCTATTTCAAAAGATGGAGACTTTACCCATCCTGGTGTTCAAATCAGGCACTTGGGAGTTAACCTTAACTTCTACTCCCATGATGACTCTGGAATATGTTTCCTCCTCAATAGCACTCTGTACCACATCCCAGATTCTCTTTCTCTCTCATCTGAGCCCATGCAATGACTGCTTCCCTGGATTTCTTGCCTTCATTTTTACCCTGCTTCATTCTCTAAGCCAGAGGGAACTTTCTAAAGCACAAATTAGATCAAGTCATTAAAACTCTTCAAAAACTTCTCATTGCCTTTAGACTAAAGTATGAATTCCTTAGCTCGGCATCACACCCTCCCTTCTTTCTCTCTACATTCCCTGACATGAACCCTACATTCTACTGACTGAAACTTAATTTCTTGAAAGGAACATGAACTAAGATCATATTTATTGGGTACTTACTATGTGCCAGGTTGTGACCTAAATGCATCATCTAATGTAATCATCAGCAACTATCCTATGTGGTAGATAATGTCATCATTCCCATGTGACAAATGAGGAAACTGAGACAGAGGGAGACCAACTAACTTACCCAAAGTCATGCAGTTAATAAATGGCAGATTAAAGATTTGAGCCCCAGCAGTCTGGTTCCAGAGTCTGTGTTTTTAGCTACTACTCTACCTCTTTCATTCCTTTCTATCTTCCAAGAATGTCCTTCCTCCTCATTGTCCATCAGACTTACACATTTAAGGCTTAACTCAAGACTCTTCTCTGGGAAATATTTCATGATCTATCCACATTCATTTGCTACTTATGATCCTCTACCTCTGGTTCTGGTTGAATAACATATCTCTCTTCTGGCTTCTCCTAGAACCTGTGCATTCCTCTAATAGAAATTGACACAGCTTAGGTGTCTATTCAAGAAACTTTCTTTAGTCACCTTTTATCCCAGCAGGTATGTAACACAGCACCTAGTACACAATAAAGATCTGTTGAGTAATTATTCTTCCCCTGGAATAACTGAGATGAGTTCCTATTTGTCAAACATGCAAATCCATAGGTAACATCCTTCACTATTCTGGAGCCCTGAGAGCTCCCACAAAACTAATCAGGGAAGGCTTCTAAAAATGATGCGATGAATCATGAGCTGTATTTCAAAAAATGTTTTATTTTCAAAGTTACAAGGAAGTTGTAAGAATAAGGATTCTAGACTCATATCCCCTTTAGCAGATTCACCCATTGCTAACATCTTTCCCATTTGCTTTATCATTTGTTTGCTCTATCTATCGCTATCATCTATTTATCTTTCTATACATATATCATAGTTGATTTTTCCTGAATCATTTGAGAGTATATTGCATATATAATGGGCATTTTCCTTATAAACACCTCAGTATTCTCTAACATGAGCACAGTACAGTTATAATATCATTAAGTTTAACATCAATATGATACTTTCATATCATCTACTTTCCATATTTCATATATTGAATATTCCAAATTCTAACTGTGGCAATTGGCTGTCCTTTATAGCATTTTTTGTTGTTTTTTCTGCCAGCATCCCATCTAGGATCAATTATTAAATTTTGTTGCCATATATCTCTGCTCTATTTTGATTTATAACATTTACACAGTATTTCTTTGTATTTTATGACATCATCATTTTTTATAAATACGGTCCTCTCCATTCTTTGTTTTTTTAAAAAATATGATGTTCCTCATTGCACTTGCCTGATGTTTTCATATAGTTAGATTCAGGTTATGTATTCTAGGCTGGAATACCACATAGGTGATAGTATGTCCTGCTCAGGGAATCATATATGGAAGCACATAATGTCCACCTGCCCTTTTATTGGTCATATTAATGTTGGTCATCCAATCAAGACGTTGCCCAATCATTTCACTGTATAGTTACTATTTTACCTCTTACAGTTTGTCTCTTAGGAAGACACACTAAGACCCTGCAGATAACCTGCTCCTCAATAAATGTCCCTAGGTATAGTGTCCTTTGATCCTTGCCTGAATTAGTCTTTACCATGATGATTGCAGAATGATAATATTTCCAACTCTAGTACTCTCCAGCCCTCAGTATTCTAATGTAAGCATGAGCCTTTCCTTCTCTCCCTTTATTTATCTATCTATTATCATTATGAACTCATGGATACTATTTTTCATCAATGGTTTATAATTCATTACTGTCCTTAATTATTTTGGCACTCAAATTGTTCCATGTTTGGACAGTGGGAATCCCGTTGATCAGGTCCTGTGTCCTTGTGATATGTCCCACCATTTTCTTGAGCACTTCCTTACTTTCTGGCATAATAAGATGTTCCAGGCTCATCTTGAAACTACCCTACCCCAATTCTGGAAACATCCATTTCTCCAAGGAGCTCTGATTTCTTTTAGCGGTGAATGGTATTAGAGACCAAGATCTAGGCACTAGGTGTATTGAGCTGAATGACAGACAGGTCCTATGGAAGTTGGCCAGATAGACGAGGGCTGTCCTAGCCCTGGGGGAAAGAGGAGAACAAGGGTTCGAAGCTATTCTCAAGAGTATGCTCAGCTACTATGGAAAACATTGTAGGTCACTCACATGACAGTCCCATATCCTCATCCCTCACGGGAAGAACCCAGAGTTGTTCTTTGTCCATCCCTGGGAGGTGAAACATTATTGGCTTAAGCCAATCATGGCAATCCCATTCCCATTTACTCACTGAGACCTACTGGTGAGCACATGACCAGTTCTAGTTAATGACACCTTTGGGAAAGTCTGTTCTGGGGTTTCTGAGAAGGATTGTATCTCTGTTAAAATCTGCAGGCCTTGGAAGAAAATAACTTCTTTGTCCTATGCCTTTTTTTTTTTTGCTGCTTAGAATGTTTTTGTTGAAGGTGTGTTGTTTAGTGCTCCAGTAGTCATCTTGTGACCAGTCATTTATTCAACAAATATTTATATATCTTATTCTATGTGTCAGGCAATGTTCTAGGTACTGGAGATACAACAATGAACAAAACAGACCAAAGTCTCTGCTTTTATTGAGCTTACATTCTCATATGGGAGAAAGGAAACAAATAAAGCATACGGTATGCCTGGTGGTGATAAGTGATACGGAGAAAAATGAAGCAGGGAAGGAAGAGAGGGAATGCTAGACGTAAGGCTATAATTTTTAATAGGGTTCTCAGGGATATCCCTATTAAAAAGGAAGCATTTGAGGGAAAAAATGGCATGCTTCATTAATTCTGGTATCATTGTAAAGGGCCATGGTACTCCCTATTTTGTCTCAGTTTTAGAGAAAATGTGCTGTTTAAGAAAAGGGAGATATAGCTACATACCTAGGATGGTAGAGCATAAAGATGAAAAGAGTCTGGGTCTTTCAGGCCCATAAAGATGACATCACTGGACTGCTGAATTAAAAGCAGCCCTGGAATTGACTCACTTCCATACTTCTTGTTATATGAGATCATGAAAGTCTTTATAGTTTAAGTGATAATTAGTCAGATATCTATTGTCACAGCCCAAAGTAGTGCAACAATACAGGGGTCACTAAGTTTGCTTGACTGGCTCAGGAAACAGATAAGGGGCCAGTTTGTGATTTCATTGTGCAGGATTTGGAAGATGTGAGTGCTAGAGTGGGGAAAAAATCACCATTTTGCAACCATCACAGTTAAACTGGTCTAGGCTAAAATCAAAGGACACTAAATATGGGGGACATTTTAATGAGGAGCAGGTTAAACAGACTGGTTAGAGGGACAATATTAAAGGCTGAATGTTACCAGGGGACCCAGGAAGGGAATTACAAATCTGCAAAGTTGAAGATGTCCATGAGAACATAAAGATAGGGAAGAATAAAGTTACCTGAAGAAAGGAAATTATTTGGGAGGTGGGAAAGCACATGAGGCAAGAAAGCTCAGCCTTTGGCATAAGAGACCTGAATTGGAGGTCTAGTTCTGATGATTATTGACTGGGTGACTTTGGATGGCTTCATTTCTGAGCTTCTGTTTCCTTGTCTGTAAAATGAAGGTGATGATGCCTGACTTAAGGTAGAGGTTGAAGGATAAAATAAGGTATTTTATAGGAAAGTTTCCTGGGCATGTATCAGTTTTTTCATAAGTCATAGGGCTCTAAATTAGTCAGACCGTTTCAGTTCAAAACCTTGTTCAACAACTTAGCAGCTGAGTGACTTGCGTAAGGTAAAACAATCTAGATTTCGGTTTTCTCAACATCAGATAGTGACAATAGTGATGTCTACCTCAGTAGATGTATTAAATTAGACTCTACATGGAAAGTGCTTAGAATAGTGTCAGGTTGAGTAAGTGATCAGTAAATTTTAGCTGATATTATTAAATGTGACAGATATTTCAAGGAGGATCACTGTATTAAGAAAAAAGCTGGAGTACTCTAATGTACTCAGAACTATTAGAGGAACAATAACAATAATTAACAAATCCCAACTAGATTTGTTAAAACCTTTCCTCCTCTTCATCAGAAGCTCTCAGAACATTGTTATTAGTCTTTATAACACTAAATACACTTTGTTACGAAGAGCTACATGTCTTACCTTAGGCCATAATTTTGAGAATTAGAACCCAGCCCTTTAATTGATGCTTCTTCCTGACCTAAATTGCTCTGTATTTCTTTTTTAGATATAGCACACAAAAATTCTTCCAAATCTGGCTTCTCACCATTGAAGTGCTTGACCCCAAGTCTCATGTCCCTTCTCCCAGACAAAAGGCTTGAAACTTACTCAGAAGTAATATTAAAAAATATTTAACCATCTTTGGTCTCAGCAGGAGGTCTGGAAGGTCATGAAGGTCCCCTGCATGTCAGTCATTTTCCTGTAGTTGCTGGGTCAAAGGGAGATGTGGCAGGAGCCTGGGGAGGCTGGAATGGCTAGGGCCAAAGGAGTACTTGAAAGGCTTGGGGCAGTGGCTATTTACAAACCAGTACAGAAGTATGTTAATATTTTAACCATAGAACTTGAATCACCATGCACCCCAGCTGCATATCAATTCTGGGCCTAAGAGAACGTTCTGGGCCATATATTCAGTGTCCATCTCTAACACTGCCATATAATATTCTTGAATTGCTTGAGATCCTACTGCCAGCTGTAATTAGGCATACAGGTGATACTATAACATGGCAAAGAGATCATTTAAATAATCTCTAAAATCCTCTACTGTCAACTTTCAAAAAGTGTACTGACAATACCAGTAACACTAGAGTCTTGACCAAATTGCAGATCAGGTGACACCTGTCTTCTTGTCCTTGTCCAATATCATGCTGTTGTATTGCTGCTTCATTTATATTTAAAGTCACAATGTGGCTTACTGGATAAGAATATTCCAACTTGCTGGTGTGGTGGAGCTAAGCTAGAGGGTCTCCAGCTTTATTTTTCAAGTAGGTGTCCTGTAGTTTGAGAATGGTCAAGAGCTAAGGTGATTCTCTCAGCTGTTCACATTTCTTCAGTGTTGGCTACCAAGTTCAGACAGTACTTCCCCTGAGTCCTTTCTGTTCTCCTGCTCCCAGGATTGAACTTTAGATTCAGGGATCTTGGCAGAGGAAGGGACTCCAGTACAGACTTGGGACCCTGACCGCTGCAAGAGAAGCAGCCGTGTGTCTCTGGGAGGCAGAGGTTTCAGTCTGCCAACAGGAACCTCACAGGCTCCCGTTGGCCACCCATGAGACAGGTGGGGCCAGGTGGGGCTGAAGCTGGGCAGCCAAGAGACAGAGCCGACCTAAGACAGAACCAGAGTGTCAGGTTCAGCGGAGTCTAGAGCCCATCTGCCCCACCTCATCAGTCCTCGCTCTAGGCCCTCATCAGATGCGGGCTAGAAAGTCTTTCAGGTTACCTGCTACCACCCTCTCTACCTGCTGTAGGACTCCCCTCCTCAGCCTTCCTCCGAGCACTGCCTGCCTAGTTTCTCAATGATCTGGGACAGACCTGGAAGCTCCCTGCCTCAGCAGGCACAGGATTCTACTTGACAGAATGTTCTTCCTGCTGGGGAGTCAAACCTGCTCCCCTGCAACTTCCTCCTACACACCCATGCTCTGCCCTCAGGACAACCAACCAGACAGGACTGCTCCTTAGTTTCAGGAATGCCCTCCACATATTTGAACTCAGCTACCTATGCACTTCTTCCTAGCCAAGTGACACTCCCCCACCCTGAATCCAGTTTTATTGTTATATAATCCATATACCATATACCATATAATTATTCATCCACTTAGAGTGTACAATTCAATATTTTCCATATATTCACAGAGTTAGGCAAGCATCACTATTTTAAAAATCAATTTTAGAAAAATTTGGTTACCTCAAAAAGAAATCTTATATCAACCTAGTCCTCCCCAGAACCTAAAGCCTAGGCAGCCACTTACCTACTTCATGTTTCTATAGATTTGTCTGTTCTGGAAATTTCATATAAATAGAGTTAGCAACATGGCTTTGATTGACACTCAGTGGAATTTCAGGTGAGTCACTTGACCTCTCTGTGACTCAGTTTATCATGAATTAAAAATAGTAATATTGGTTTGTACTTCAGGGAATAATTAGGCTTAAATGAGCTGACACATGGACAACACTTAGTAGAGGGTTTGCTTTTATTACTACTTTTTAAAAAGTGAATTTCCTGATCATTGTTCTTACCTTTAACTGATGTATTCCCATTGACACAGAGCAAAACAGGACCTAGGATGACAATATAAATATTTAGATGATATTCAACATATTTAGTGGCCTGTTAAAATATAGATATAACCTATCAGAATGGCCTCAGCACTGAAGCAGGTCCTATAGGCTCTCTGATGGACTGGGTACTAACTTACTAATTTCTGACCTGGAGAGGTCAATGGTCCACAGGATCATCAGAAGAGGGTAATAGAAGAGGCACTTGGGGACCTGTGTGTTACTGCTATCTTCTGATCAGCATGGAAGAATTTTAATACTTTAACAGCCACTATGGCCATACCACTGTGTACAGGATGGAAGTCAGGCCTGAGCAGGCCTAGCTTCCTTGCTATGGTCACTACACTTCCAGTTATGCATACTATATTCTCACTGTATTTTGGTAGCCACACCACAGGGCAATGAGGACTGAGATTGAAGACCTCAAGCTTTTTTTATTTAAACTTGCTGCTAGCACCATCATCTCTTAATAACCTCTATGAGCTCCTGTTTTGGACCTAAGTTCAGAATCTTAGTTCTACGAATGTGATTGATGTTGATCGTTAAAATCCTTCCGTTAGAGTGTGTGCTTCACAGCAGACCTTCTAGAGGGGCTTCAAAGCTGCCAAACAGGTGGGGCTGGCAATGGCAGCAATAACACCTTGACTCCCACATTTGTACTTTGTCTCCTCACAAGAAGAAGGGGCTCTGTTTAGCCTTGCCCTTAACAATTAAATTAGGATATTTTACACATTGAAAGAAGAGGAGATGGCTTCAAGTAAAAGAAGAAGATGGAAAGACTATAAAAAGGATCGAACCTCCAATCTGAACAGAGATGTGGCAAAGCCAGACCAACTGTAGTTCCAAGCAGTTCTTGAGGTGGAGGCTGATCTGCCAACAGCCAGGAAGGAGGCTTCTGAAGTGCAGGTAGAAAGAGTCTCTGGTCAAGTAGACCCATTTCCAGGAAATCTGAGAAGAGAAAGGCAAATAGAAAAATGACCCTGAAATGAGGAGAGCTAATGGACTTCTGGTCCAGTGATGGTGTGTGAGGTAGTGGGGGGGGGGCACGGGCAGGTAAATGGGATGTAGGTGATATCTGGAACTTCTTTCCCAGGACTCAAACTAGCAAGGTATTTCCAATCTTGTTATTTGGAGTTGGAGTTCTTTGCCATTTGGCTGGCTGGCCTCTCACTGGTGTTGAAAGTGGGGAGAGAAGTCAGCTGGTGCAAACAGCTGGGGCATGACTCTACCTGGGCTCAGGACAGATAATCTGAGGAGCCAGTGTGGTGATGAGGGCAACCCATCTGGTGAAGAAGGTAGAGGCTTTCTCACAGTAAGCTCCGATACACTGAGGAGAATAGCCAGTATCTGGGAACTTAAGGGAAAAAAACGTATTTCTCAAAATGCACTGCAGCCGCTCAGGAGAAGGAAGGCAATGGAATTGCAGGCTCTCTTCTTGCTCAACTTTGGTGGTTGAGTGTTGTGGGATGGGGAGGAGGTATTCAAGAGACTCGACGACACTCTGCACAGACCTCAGAACTGATGCTCACTGATACTGATGCCTACTCACAAAATCTCTCTTCAACACTGAGCTAAGGATACTTGCTAATGAAAACACTGAACTGTCTAGCAAGACAGGGGTGTCTTTCTGATGCAAAACCTCCAAGTACAGATCGGATCTTTTTCTCCATCAGGCAAGGCTAGGTCTTGCTTCCCTTTCACCTGGTTTAATAATGTTGTGATTAAGAGCACAGTCTGCCTGGCCTCAAATTTTAGCCTTGCCACTTACTACCTGTTAACTTCACCTCTCTGTGACTCAGTTTCCCTATCTGTAGAATGTTTATAGTAAGAGAATCTGCCTCTTAGAGTTATTGTGAGGAATCATATTGTAGGTCACATGCTTAAAAAAGCTTAGCAGGTACTTATAACTCAATAAATGTTATGATTTGGATTCTGACTTATCCAATTTAGGCACAGCCCTCCCTGCCTTGTTGATATATTTTTATTGAAATACAATTGATATACAGTATTATATTGGTTTCAAGCACACAACATAGAGAACAGCTGAGAGAACAGTTAAATACATTATACATCCTCATCCCAGCTAGTGCAGTTACTATCTGTCAACATAGAAACATGTTGGAGAGCTATTGATATATTCTCTATGCTGTACTTTCATCCCCATGACTAATTTATATAATGATTGAGATTTTGTGCCTCTTTATCCCCTTCACCTATTTCACCCACTCACTCCAGCCCCTCCCCCATGGTAACCACCAGTCACTTCTCAATGTCTATAAATCTATTGCTGTTTTGTTTATTTTGTTTTGTTTTGTTTTTATACTCCACATGTAAGTGAAATCACATGGTATTTGTCTTTCTCTGCTTGGCTCATTTCACTTAGCATAATAGCCTCTAGGTCTATCCATGTTGTCACAAATGGCAGGATTTCTTTCTCTTTCAGGTCTAAATAATATTCCATTGTGCGTGGCTACCACACATTCTTTATCCATTCATTGATTGATAGACACTTTGGTTGCTTCCATATCTTGGTTATTGTAAAAAATGCAACAATAAACATAGTTGTGCATATATCTTTTTGAATCAGAGATTTGTTTTCTTGAGGTAAATTCCTAGAAGTGGAGTTACTGGGTCATAACATATTTCTATTTGTAGTCTTTTCAGGAACCTTCATACTGTTTTCCACAGCATCTGTACCAATTGACGTTCCCACCAACAATGTAGAAGGGTTCCCTTTTCTCCACATCCTCACTAACACTTGTATTTCTTGTCTTTTGGATAGTGGCCCTTCTGACTGGTGTGATTTGATATCTCATTGTGGTTTTGATTTGTATTTCCCTGACAATTAGCGATGTGGAGCATCTTTTCATGTGCATGTTGGCCATCTGTATGTCTTCTTTGGAAAAATGTCTGTTCAGATTCTCTGCCCATTTTTTAATTGGGTTATTTGTTTTTTGTAAATATCCCTAATGAAGCCACTGAAAAAAATGATGTTGGTATAAAAGGGAATTTCCTTTTTCTTTCCTATCATCCTCCCATTCAGTTCTCGGACTTACCAGAGTACTTCTGGAACAACATGTATACATATTGCACTCATTCTGCACTGTATATTAGCACAGATTTCTTCCCTCAAGAGGCTGATCCTTCTCTTTCCTCCCTTCCTCTCTGCCTTCTCCCTTTACTTGCACTGACCATCTATCACTCTAGTCATATAACCCACATACCAAAGAGTCATCATCCTTGATGAATGGGTCAGCAAACATTTTTGTAAAGAGTCAGATAGTAAATACCAGATAGTAAGACTACATATAGTCCCTGTCACTACTCAGTTCTGCCATTGCAGTACAAAAGCAGCCATAGACATACATAAACCAATAGGTGTGGCTATGTTCCAATAACACTTTATTTACAAACACGAGTGATAGGTCAGATTTAGCCAGCAGGCTGTAGTTTGATAAGAATTATTGAAGAACATCCCTTTTCCTCAAAACACATCCTGTTACCCAAATTATTTAACAAATTTTCAAATCTGTTCTCTTCTTGCCAACTCTGCTACGTCCACCCTGGATCAAACCACTGTCACTTCTCTGCCTGGACCATTCATGGCAGGAGACTTCAGATCGGTTTCTCTGATTCTAGTCTTGTCCTCCTATAGTCCCTTCTCTACATAGCAGCCAGAGCAATCCTTTCAAAATTCACATCTGATTATGTCACCTTTCTACTTAAAACTATTCAACAGCCTTATGTTTTTCTTAAGATAAAGATCTAAATCTTTATTATGGCTTATGGCATGCTTCATGATGTTACCCTGCTTATCTATTCAGGCTTTTCTCCTACCACTTTCTCTCCAATCACTATGCCTTAGCCACACTGGCCTTTTAGCTCTTCAAACATGCTGTACTCTTTTACACCTCAGAACCTTTGCATAAGCTATTCCCTGTACTGAAAAATCTGTCTCTTCCCCATCCTTTCATCGCCATTAATCCATGCATAATTAACACCTGTTCATCTATCAACCCTCAATGCAAAGGCCGTTTGCTTTGGAAAGCCTTCTTTAATCATTCCCAGACTAGAATAGGCCCTACAATAATACGCCTTCAGAGCTCCACATAATTTTCCCTCCTAGAACATATTCCACTTTCTAATTAAGCAGTGATTTGTGGTATTATTTGATTAAAGCCTATTCTCTTTACTAGGGTGTAAGCTCTGTAAGAGCAGAGACTGGGCCTGTTTTGTTGGTTATGTAACCCTAGTCTTTAACAAAACTAGTTTTCAGGGCTTTTTAAAACTGTTTTTTTGGGATATAATTGGTATATGGTAAACTACACATATTAAAAATGTGCAATTTAATTAATTCTGATGTGTGTGTGTCTGTGTGTATATATATGTGTGTGTGTGTGTATATATATATATATATACACATATATATCATGAAACCGTCACTACAGTCAACATAATGCATTTGTATGCATTACTTCCAAAATTTCCTCCTGCCCCTTTGTAATCTCTCCCTCATGTGATCATTGACCTAATTTCTGACACAATAGCTTGCATTTTCAAGTTTTTATTTTTATTTTTTTGCAACTCAAAAGTTATTTTTACTGTTGTCATTTTTTTCTCATCCAAGTCCACCATCTCTTCCTTCTTTTTTATTGTGGTAAAATATATCAAAGAGTAACTGTGTAAACATTAAGCAGTAACTGCCATCCTCTTCTCCCCTGACTTTGGTAACTATAAATCTACTTTCTGTCCCTATGTATTTGCTGCTTCTATATATTTCATAGAAGTGGGATCATAAAATATTTGTCTTTTGTGATGGCTTATTTCACTTAGTATAATAATGTTTTAAATGCACATGTAGCATGTGTCAGAACTTTATCCCTTTCCATGGCTGAATAATATTCCATTGTGTCAATATACCTCATTTTGTTTATACATTTAGTCTACTGATTGACATAAGGTTGCTTCCACCTTTTGATTATTGTAAATAATGCTGCAGTAAACAGTGATGTACAAGTATCTATTTGAAACTTGTTTTCAATTCTTTTGGATATTTACCTAGAAATAGAATTACTGAATCATATGGTAATTCTATGTTCACCTTTTTGAGGAACTGTCAAAATGTTTTTCACAGCAACTGAACCATTTTACATTCCCATCAGCAATTTAAATGGGTTCTAGTTTTACCACATCCTTATCAACATCTGATATTCTCAATTTAAAAATATTATACCCAACCTAGTAGGTATGAAGGGATATCTCATTGTGGGTTTCATTTGCATTTCCCTAATGACTAATGATGTTAAGCATCATTTCATGTGCTTGTTTCTATTTGTGTGTCTTCTTTGAAGAAATGTCCATTCAAGTCCTTTCCCATTTCTCATTTGAGTTGTCTTTATATGTTGTTGAGTTGTACAAAAAGTTCTTATATATTCTAGATGTTAAACCCTTATCAGATATATGATTTTCAAATATTTTCCCCATTCTATAGGTTGTCTTTTCATTTTCTAAATGATGTCCTTTAATGCACAAAAATTTTAAATGTTTATAAAGTCCAATTGAGCTATTTTTCTTTTGTTGCTCATGCTTTTAGTGTCATATATAAGAATCCATATTCAAGGTCATGACAATTCATTCCTATGTTTTCTTCTAAGAATTCTATATTACTTTATTTAGGTCACTGATGAATTTTGAATTAATTTATGTACATGGTACAAGGTAGGGGTTCAAATTCATTCTTTTGTATGTAGAAATCCAGTTGTTCCAGCATCATTTGTTGAAAAGACTGTTCATTTCCCATTGAATGGGCTTGTCCCCCTTGTCAAAAATCAACTGGGCATAGATGTACAGGTTTATTTCTGGACTCTCAGTTCTATTCCATTGGTCTATATATCTATCATTATGCCAGTACCACACCATTTTGATTACTGTGGCATTTAGAAAGATTTGAAATTTGAAAGTATAATTCCTCCAACTACTGTCTTCTTTTTAAGGATTGTTTTAGCTATTTGGGTCCTCTTTCAATTCTATATGAATTTGATGATCTGCTTTACAATTTCTGGAAAAATAAGGCTGTTGGGATTTTGATAGAGATTCTCTTGAATCTATGGGTCATTTTGGCTTTCTATTTATTTAAGTCTTCTTTAATTTCTTTCGGCACTGTTTTATAGTTCAAGCCTTTCATTTCCTTGGGTGTTAGGTATACATTTAACATTGAAAGGGGACCCAAATAGCTAAAACAATCTTTAAAAAGAAGACAGTAGTATGTATAGTGTGGGGGGGCATGGGGAGGGCTGTGCAACACAGAGAAGACAAGTAGTGATTTTATAGCATCTTACTATGCTGATGGACAGTGACTGTGAAGGGGTATGTGGGGGGGACTTGGTGAAGGGGGGAGCCTAGTAAACATAATGTTCTTCATGTAATTGTAGATTAATGATACCAAAAAAATGTATACCTAGGCATTTTATGCTTTTAGATGCTACTGTAAATGGAGTCGCTTTCTTAATTTCTTTTTTCAGGTTGTTCATTGCAGGTATATAGAAACACGACTGATTTTTGCATGTTGATATTGTACCAAGCACCTTTACTGAATTATTTTATTAGCTCTAATAGCTTTTTTTCTGGAATCTTTGACATTTTGTAGGTATAGGATCATGTCATCTGAAAGTAGAGATGTTTTCTTCTTTCTTTTAAGTTGGGATGCTTTTTTTTCCTTGTCTAATTGTTCTGGCTGGAACTTTCAGTACAATGTTGAATAGCAGTCATAAAAGTGGGCATCCTTGTCTTCTTACTGATCTGAAGGGGAAAGTTTTCAGTTTTCACCATTGAGTATGGTATTAGCTGTGGGTTTTTTACAAATGACTTGTAACATGGTGAAGAAGTTCTCTTCTATTCTTGGTTCTCTGAGTGCTTTTATCATGAAACAGTTTTGGATTTTGCCAAACATGTTTTCTGCATCAATGGAGATAATCATGTGGATTTTCCCATCTATTTATGTGGCATATTTCATTGAGTAATTTTTTCATGTTGAACCACTCTTGTATTCCTTCCAGGTCATAGAGTATAATTCTTTCACTATGCTGTTCGATTTGGTTTGCTAGAATTTGTTAAGAATTTTGCTTATATATATAAGATATATATAAGCATTGAGAATGACTGATTTTCATTCTTTAAATATTTGCTAGAATTCACTATTAAAGCCATAAAGTCCTGGACTTTTCTTTGGTGGTAGGCTTTTGATTATTGATTCAGTCTCTACTTTTTATAGGTCTGTTGATATTTTCCACTTCTTGAGTTAGTTTAGTTTGTATATTTTGAGGAACTTATCCATTTCATCTAATATTTTTGCATATATTTTTTCATAGTATTCTTTTATAGTTCTTTTTTTAAATTCCTTTAGTGTTGGTAGTAATGGCTCCACTTTCATTTTCTAGCTTAGTTATTTTGCTCTTTTTAATTTGTCAGAATAGCTAAAGATTTGTCAATTTTATTGATCTTTCTAAAGAACGAATTTTCAATTTCATTGATTCTCTATTGTTTTTCTATTCATAATTTTATTTTTCTCCACCTTAGACTATTATTTCCTCTCTTCTGCTAGTTATGGGTTTTGTTTGATCTTCTTTTTCTAGTTTCCTCAAGCTGTAAAGCTAGGTTATTGATTTGAGAGATTCTTTTTTTTAACATAGGCATTTATAGCTATAAAATTTCCCCTGAACACTGCTGCATCCCATAAGTTTCAGTGTGTTGTGTATGCTCATTGAAATATCTGTTCCTTTGCTCGTGTTGAGCTAGTATTTTTAAAAAGATCCTTGAATTCCCACAGCTCAAAACAAACACCTCATTCAGTCTTTGCAGATTTGCTCTTAGCCAAGCTTGTGCAGAGCCTAGGGATCAGCCCAAGGTGAAAGCTTAGAGTCCTCTCTTCTCTGAGCATGTCTTGCCCTAGGCGTGTATGTGGACTTCTAGATTCCCCTGTATGTATGGTGCTTTGGAATGTCCTAATTTCCCAAGGAAATGTCCCTCAGCTTGTGTTCCCAGACTTTAGACGAGACTATTATATATTTTGAAAGTAATCTGTTGCCTCAGGGATCTGTAGCTTGTTAGTTCAGCTTGCAGTGTTTTCAAGCAATGTCAGTTCTTTTCTAGCCTGATTTCCAAGTTAGGTGAAACAAAAATGAGCATCTTGTATTAGTCCTTCAGGTAGCCCCAGAGAGGTTAAAACAAACATACCTAATACTTTGCAATTAAGTCCTCTTATTTACCCTCTGGAACTAGGGACCAGGATCTCACACTGGGAATATGGGCTAAGACTGCTGTTGTTCTGGGGAGGAGATGTGAGAAAGGCAAGTAGAAGTCCACAAGCTTTCCTATCATTTTGAAGTTGTATTTTTCTTGATTAAGCATTCAGTTGGTTGCTATAAACTCTTTACTGCTTACTAGAGTTCTGACGAAGTTGATTCTGACAGTTTTTGCTTGTTTTTTATGTTTCTGTGGGAGCACAGAGCTCCTACAAGCCCTCTAAGTGATTCTGATCAAGTTCAAGTTTAAGTTCAAGTTTTACTAATCAGCCTGTAAGAAATGACTCAGTTTCTTGTGGCATAACTGGAGGCTTTGTGGCTCTCTCTGACATCTCTATGTCAGGATTCTTTGGGAAATTCAGAACATGAGTCCAGTGGTGAGTTGACCTCCGCTCATGGCTCCCCTTCCTACTGTTCCCAAACAGGACAGATAATTATGGTCACTCCACTTTAGCTCCACAGCTCTTATACTAGTGGACTTTTACCTTACCAAAGTCTGAATAAAGCCAGATCAGCTATGGCTGGACACATGAAATCTAGGACTTGATCTTCACTTAATCGCACTCTATTAAGGCAGAGTTACTACTGGTCTTAATAGCCATGAAAAAGGCCATAGACCCAAAATTCAGAGACTGAAGGATATTCAAATGAGTGTCAAATAAATGATGTTCTGGGACAGTAGAGGGTCCTGAATTTCCATGTAGGAGGAGCTTGGATAATTCTTCAATTTGTGAATATGCAGGGTGAGTTCAAACAGGTGACTTTGTTCTCAAACTACATTTGCATACTATGCTGAATCAGATTGTATATTTTTCTGGGGGATTTATGAGTATCTAGAGGAGATTATGAGGAGTTTAAAGACCTATCCCTGTCCTGATGCCAAGCCAGGTATCTCTCTTCTGGCTGACCCTAAGTTCTCTTGACCAGTAGTGCCTAATTATCTGCAGAAATGGACTTGAAAGGGTGGAGGAAAGCAGGAGACCAATGAGATAGCAAAAATCTCCAGCCTAATTGTCTAGGGTCAGGGTTCTCCTACCTAAGAGTAGAGATAAAAAGCCTAAACTGGAGTCACCAGACTTGAAAGCATGCACACCTAGTCCCCTGCACTCACGTGCTCCCCTGAGAGTCCACATACCACACCCTGCATATGTGCTGTGAGCCAAGACACAGCAGGATTCTACTTTAAAAGAATAACAGCAAAGCATTTATTTCCAAAGAAGGGACAAGGTCACAAGAAAAGGCCTATAATAATTAACTAAGTCAATGGAAAACTCATTTTTTAAATACCCCCCATGGAGGTTTAGGACAAAACAACAGCTTAGTGAATGTTTGTTTGGTTACAGTTTATAGCTTCTTTTGCCCTTGATACACTGCTGTGATTTTTCAGCTTCCCTTGCCAATCTTGCTCAACACTAGTGATTCAAAGATTAAAGTCCAGGTATGTGAGAAAAGAATAGCCCTATTTAAGGCTTTGATATGTGGGTTCTTCTGAGCCCCGTGGCCCCTGTGTTGATTTTTGTCAGTTTTTATCCTGGCAAAGGAAATAGAAACTACACTAGCTGGAGTCTAGTCAAGAAAACAGAGACGTTATCAACTGTTCAATAGATGAAATTTAATAGGGGGAACAAATTATGAGAGCTGAGAGACCAAACAGAAGTGCGGCAACCCAGAGATTAGCAATAGTAGAAACCTGCTTACCATCCATAGGACTGCAAGAAGACAGGAAAGAGGTAGTGCTAATACAGCCCAAGTACCAAGTTCATTGTAGAGGCTGCCAGGTAGAAGCTAGAGCAATTGCGTGAAGGCTCCTCGGCAGAAACTAGAAGTTAGGAGGAGATCCAGATACAGCTGGAGATGACACTTGGATTAGAGAACAAGTGTCATGTCAAGTGTTATAGGCTAGATACCTTTTGTCGTTGCTCAGTCAGCATCTATTTCTATGTCCTCTGATATCTACACCATGAATTTTCTTTCTAGGGAACTGTTCCTCTCCCGTTTGGTGTGGTCCTGGTGATACTGTCATGCAAGGTGCTCTGCCCAACCCTAGCCAAGGCATGGGAGGACATGTGATACATGGTATACCAAATACATCCTCTCAGAAATTTTAATCTTTAGTACAAGGACAGAAAATAGTTGGAGCTGTTTCAGCCATATGGTGGTACCTTGAAAAGAACACACATCCATTCCTATCTACTTAGATCCCCAGGGACACTCTAATTCATATTTTGTTTTATTTTCTCCTAAAGCTTTTATGGATTCTTCCATTAAATTCTTTTATTTGTTCAAGCTTGCTCAAGTGTGGCAATTTTTAACTATGATGTTTACTATTCCTCCATATATCAAGTCCTTGTTTCCAATCCTCAGAATGTACTTCCATGCTATTATTACTCCTTGAGAATAGCTGCTCATCCTTCAATACCCAATCCGAATGTTACTTCTTCTGTGAAAACTTTTCCAATCCCCATTCTCTCTAGAAAGCTTTAGTTGCTTACTCCTTCAGTTTTGCATATTACTCTGTACATATTTGTGTTTCAGCACTTATCATAGTATCTGATCATTTGCTGTTTACTTGTCTGTCTAAAATTGACTGTGAGGTCCTGGAGGACAGAGCCATATCTTATTTTGTCTCAGGATTCTCAGTACCTAGCTACTAGGCACGCAGTACATACTTGATAAAAGTTTCATGAATGTATAAATAAGTGAACCAATAATGTTAGCATATTTAGCTTGATTTCAGTAGAAAACAGTTATTTCCTTCTTTGCATTTAAAAGGGTTTGGAGTTCATGGACTTAAGGGCTTAAAAGGGAGGAATTAGTCCAATATATGCTCCCAATAAGAAGGTCGGGGAATGCGAAATATGAAAAGGGCAGTAAGGAGTAATAACCAATTACAAGGCTATACGAGGAAATACTGTGTTGGGCTCGAGATACAAGAGAGAGGTCTTAGTGTTCCACTTGAGATGATGGACATTAAATTCCCTAGAGACTTAAGGGAGGTAAGTACAATAGTATGCTGGTAAATATTTAACAACTAGCTTTCTGGGGAAAAAATACCTTAATTGTAGCATTTGTCAATTTCCTTCTTGTAAATAGTACTATCGTGGCCAATATCAAGCTATTGATATGGCATTATTGAATGTAGAGTGGCACACCATTATATAGTATTTCCACCATATAGATGAAACAGATATAAATGCAAAATCATAAATAATAAAATGCATTAAAGTAATTAATAAATGATGAGCATTTATTATACTTATTTAAATGTAAGTTTATATAATTTAATTTTTAATGATCACTGTTGTTAACAACTTCCTTGTAAACTTCCTGAAAATTTAACTACCAGCTCTCATGGTGTGAGCCAGTAGCCCACTACTGTAAGTAACCCTATCCCTAGTCTATCTAGGGACTCAGAGAATAGACAAAGATATATTAAGGTGAGATAAAAATTGATGGTCAACTGTCACTGTAGTATGATTTTGAGGATCCAGCCTGATAGGTCTTAAAGGATGAGTGCTGGACAATGAGGCAGTAAATACATAAACACTGTGGCTTCCTGCTGTTCAGGGAAAAAAGTATAATCAGTAGTTCCAAATACTAGGTGGCTTCAAAACAGAATACTTCCCATTCATTGTATAATCAGCCTTATTGCTGAAATTTTTCTTTATAATTGAGATTGAGCCAGTGAGCGAGAAAAAAAAACTTGTTTTGGTGAGACTGTTCACTGAATATCCCTGGACTGAGTGGTGCTTATAGAGCTATGTTGAGAATTATGCTTTCTAAAACTTGTGCAATCAATAGCTTGGCCTTTTATAAAGTGTCTAGTTCATAAAGACTTCTCTTTTTACTCAAATAAGGAAAATGTATTTGAAGTGCCTAGACACTGGTTCAGATTTTATGCATGCAAGAAAAAGGTGGTACTGATTATAATTTGCCAAGAAAGTCTCACCTTTGTAAACTCAAGTGTCTCTTTGCAGTGAACTGGGCATATGTGTGATTCTTTACTTCAACGTTCTATTCTTGGTCTTCCTTAATCTTGGGTTCCACCTTCACAGGACATTTTCAGTACAAGAACAAGGAGGATATACAGCTCAACACCTGGTATTGTAATTATAAAAGCACCTACTATGTACTCATCACACTATATAAGCCATCTCATTTAATCCTCAAAAGAAAAAAAAATGACAAATGGGCAATATTATCTTCCCATTTTACAAATGAAGAAACTGCAAATCAGTAAGGCAAAGTACCTTGCCCAAGGCCATGACAGCAGACCTGGGTTTTGAAGCCAGGGATGTCTGATGCCCAAGTCTCACAGGCTTTCTGCCACACCATGCTGCCTTAAAAGCTTTCTCTCCACTTGGAGAGGCTGGGGTGGGAGAGAGGGTGGTCTATGCATAGTGTCAAAGAACAAGGAGAAAGTCACGTGTCTTTCTGGAGCATCACATGGGAATTCTGAACTCAAGCCCATACATGTAAAAGTACAATTAATTGCCCACTAAATTTATATCAAACAATATGGTTTACCTTAAAAGAACTTTAAACAAATATTTCCTTTTGAAAGCTGACACTTTAGGGAAGCTTTTAAAGAAGTTATGAGATAAAATTAGACAATTTATTCCCTTTCTCTTGTTCTTAATTCCTTTTCCTTGCCATACTCTGGAAAGAAAAGTTTTTCCTGGCAGTTTAGTCTATTCCTCTTGTTCAGTGTAAAAATCTCTTCAACTTTCACCTCAGCTGTCAGATGGATTTGTCTTTGTATTTTGTCTCTCCCTCTATCAGCCTGAAAGAACACCTTGAATGAAGGCAAAGGGATAAGAGAGAGAAAGACTAGTGGTGATCTCTCTCCTCCAAGATTTCTCCTTTATTCCTTTCCATGAGTAAGACCAAGTGCTCCACTTCCTAGGTTTACCCCAGTCATACAATGTTTTATAGCCATTTTGCTGTGTGCGCAGGGTTTTTTTCTCCTTCCCTTTCAGAATTCCACATTCCATCCTTCCACAAGAATGCCTCAAGCAGAGAATTGTTTACATACATTGCTGAGGTTACTGCTAAATTTCTTAGCTAGTTCCCCTTAGAAACTTCTTAACAATGGACATATTTACAAAGTGCTCCAGAAAATGGAAAGAGACCATTGGATTCCATCGGAACTAAATAATTTGAATAAAATTTGAACTGAAAATAAGCCAGTTTTATTATAGGGTCTCTCCTATCTTCCCCTTTATTAGTGTTTTCTCTTCCTAGCATCTCCCCATCTCTACCTAGCATCCTTCCCTTTTGCAGCTTTGTCAGGAGCCCAGGATCCACTCCTTCCCCTGAGTCACCAGTGAAACAAAACCAGCTGGAAGAAGCAGGTAGACCAGTGGTTCTCAACTCTAGTTGAATGATGGAATCATCTGGGAACTTTTTAAAATTGATTGTTTAGGGTGGAGCTTGGGCATCAGTATAGATTCATAGCTTCCAAGATTATTCTAATCCTATTCTCTGGGCTTGTCTTCCCTGTCCCACCTTCTTCCCCATCAAAATTGGTTCTCATCTATCAATTACTTGGGGAAAGATTTAATAAATTTATCTGCAGTAAGACATTGAAAACTGACAAAAGCTTAATGTGCTAGCCATCTGTGATATTTTTCATTTTATTATGAAAAAAAAAAGAAGAAAAAAGCTCTGATAACAGAAACTAAGCCATGGGGGAGATATGTGGGTTGGAAAAGTTTCCCAGTCCCCAATGTATACTACATAGGTCAGTGTTTTCCATGTTTCTCTCTCTCTCTCTCTCTCTCTCACACACACACAAACACACACACACACACATACATCCATTACTTTAAGACAAGGAAACTGAATTCCAAAAATCAATAATGATAATTTAATTGTAGTGAAAATAAAAATAATTAATTTGCAATATTTCACCAAGACACCTATATTTAGCTTAATAATTACTGGAGTTATAGATCAGGCTTAATATCCCTTTGGTTTCTTTTCATACCTTTTCTTTTACTGAAAGAATAAAATCAATTCACAAATTACATTTCTTGGGAATGGTGCAAGTGTTTGGTGGCTCTGGCAGATAACTTTGGATATTCATATTTGAATAGAACATTAATCTAGAAATTATGGAATGGCTTCTCACTAAGGACTACATTCAACACTCCATCAGACATAAAGATGATAAGCATTTCACACTTAAGAACTGAATAAGTGAATGTTTCAACTTGGAAGATAGTAACAAATGGATCTAATCTTTTCACTGGTTATATTCAGCTCCTAAAGGTATTTTTTCATGTTTCATTACGGCATGTGGATGTGGTTTTAAAATATGCCTAATTTTTTTCTCTGATGAATAAAGAAAAACTCTTGGTGACTGAACAACCTGTACCACACTTAAGTCATATAAAGAAACCCTGATATCATAAAATGGAAATATTTAAGCCCTGAATTGATAAGCTCAGACTGTTCAAAATACTAAATATATTGATTTAATTGAAATAATACAGATGGTCTTTGGTGTTACCACTGTCATGAAGAAATGCTTTATATTTCATCCAAAAAAAAACTTGGGAGGATATATTTCCTCTTGATAGATGACCTTACAAATCAGTGTGGAAAGACAGACTTGTGCTACTGCCCATTAAATTTAAAATCAAGAAAAGATGAACACTCAGTGGAGATATGTTATCACATTCCCAATCTTGACTCTTTTCTTCAACAATGAATCAAAATCAAGGGGAATATTTTTGACCACTGATGTTTCTTTGAATACATACAAGTATGCACTGACATTCAGGTACCACTTCTTTTATTCATGTGGGTGAAACATCCTTCGTTATGCATGCATATCTGCTGTTTTGTCGATATCGATTTTAGCCTGATATTTTTCCTTGTCTATCACACCTCACAAAATGATCTTTAAATAAATGAATATTATCTTCTTTTGAAGGCTGGTTTTTAGTGATTAGCGGTACAAAAGTTCACTAGCACTTTTCTTGAGTATGCATATCAACACACAGACTGAAAATATCCCATAGCATGTTCACATATGAAATTGATACTCCACTGTGTAATCCAATGATATCGTGCAACATATGATAGTGATGAAGGATTAGTGCCAAAAATTCATTCTGAATTTTATGAGTATAGTATTTGCCATAAACTTTACAGTTAGTGTTATAAGTTTCTTAGAAATAGTATTAGAAAAAAAAGAAATAGTATTAGAAATATTACTTATATTCTAAGTTAGTGTGATTTTGTTGATGCCATTTTAGTTTGGGTTTCTTACCTCTCGTGAGTAATAATGTTCATACTTTTAGAATTGGGAAGCATTATTTTCTCCTTTTTCTGGAGACATTTAACTCAGTTGCCAGAGGGTCCCTGTGTGCTCTATTAAAATGATATAAAAGCCAAAGTGGCATAATTGGATAAAGGTTCATAACAGACTATGATCTTTGCAAAATGCAAGTCAGTGTTCAGCTATTCATTGTTTTAATTCCTCTTTACTAATTTCTGCTGCTACATTAGCAGAAGCTGTTTTCTATTGTGGAAAACCACATATTAATCCTATTAATTGTGAAAAAATTAAAAGCTTTTTTGCCCGCTACATTATCATTGTATTTTCAGATTTACTCATCCTAATGCATATATCTTCACATTCTATATTTATCCCAAAGACAAGTTCACTATTTATGTTTTTTATGTATATTTTTATTGATGTATAGTTGATATACAATATTATATTGGCTTCAAGTATACAACATAGTGATTTAACAGTTATATACATAATTAAATGCTCACCCCAACTAGTGTAGTTATTATCTGTCAACATAGAAAGATGTTACAGAACTATTGACTACATTCTCTGTGTTGTACATTCATCCCCATGACTAATTTATATGATTGAATTTTGTGCCTCTTTATCCCCTTCACCTATTTTACCCACTTACTCCAGCCCCTCCCCCATGGTAACCACCAGCCACTTCTCAGTGTCTATAAGTCTATTGCTGTTTTGTTCATTTTGTTTTGTTTTGTTTTTAGATTCCACATGTAAGTGAAATCATATGGTATTTCTCTTTCTCTGCCTGGCTTATTTCACTTAGCATAATATCCTCTAGGTCTATCCATGTTCTTGCAATGGCACAATTTCTTCCTTTTTTATGGCTGAATGATATTCCTATATGTGCCACATCTTTATCCACTCATCTTTTGATGGACACTTTGGTATCTTCTATATTTTGGCTATTGTAAATAGTGTGGCCATAAACACTGGGGTGCATATTATCTTTTTGAATCAGAGATTTTGTTTTCTTTGGGTAAATTCCTAGATGTGGAATTACTTGGCCATATAGTATTTCTATTTTTAGTTTCTTGAGGAACATCCATACTGCTTTCCATAGTGGCTTCACTGATTTATGGTCCTGCTAACATGGTTGGAGGGTTCCCCTTTCTCCACATCCTCATCAACACATGTTATTTCTTGTTGTTTGGATAATGGACATTCTGTCTGGTATGAGATGACATCTTTTTTTAATTTGCATTTCCCTGATGATTAGTGATGGGGAACATCTTTTCATGTGCCTGTTGGCCATGTGTATTTCTTCTTTGGAAAAATGTCTATTCAGATACTCTGCCCATTTTTTAATTGGGTTATTTGATATTGGTGTTAAGTTGTATGAGTTCTTTATGTATTTTGGATATACATATACTCCTTATCAGATATATCACTTATGAATACATACTCCCATACTGTAGGTTGCCTTTTTGTTTTGTTGTTGGTGTCCTTTGCTGTACAGAAGCTTTTTAGTTTGACATAGTCCCACTTGTTCATTTTATCTTTTATTTTTAATGGTGCCCTGAGTTGCTATTGTTTTTCATCACTGCTTTTGCACTTGAATGAACCACTTTTCAGCCATTAATATTTTGGGGGAATTAGAGATAAAATGCAAAAAATGAAAACTATGAAACATTTAAAATTGAAAATTGTTTAACCACTGACAAGAGCAAATGACATGACACAATCAACATCTTGTTGGCTAAATGTTAGTCAAGATAAACCAATCATTGCATTCCTTGTAGTATATGCACAACCTCACCTATTAACACCACATTGAAATTTCTAGAAAAAACAATCATGATTAGTCAGGTGTAACCCTTCCATTATGTCCCACAAGCTCTAGCATAGACTGTCAATACATTCCATTACCAGAAAGAAAGCAATTATACATGAGGGGAAACTGAGTCTTAGAGAGGCAAAGTAACTTACCCAAAGTTTCACGAGTGTGAATCATATCCAAGTTGCCCAAGTTGGGCAATTAGCTGCCTCACTAAGGCATCAAGAGAAGTATCATATCCTTGGGCATTGATGAATAGTGACTGAAGAGATAAGGGTATTTAGCTTGGGAAAGAGAAGCCTGGCTAGGAAGCAAGAAAGGCTGAGTTCAAATATGTGGAGGACATTCCTGAAACTAAGGAGCAGTCCTGTCTGGTTGGTTGTCCTGAGGGCAGAGCATGGGTGTGTAGGAGGAAGTTGCAGGGGAGCAGGTTTGACTCCCCAGCAGGAAGAACATTCTGTCAAGTAGAATCCTGTGCCTGCTGAGGCAGGGAGCTTCCAGGTCTGTCCCAGATCATTGAGAATCTAGGCAGGCAGTGCTCGGAGGAAGGCTGAGGAGGGGAGTCCTACAGCAGGTAGAGAGGGTGGTAGCAGGTAACCTGAAAGACTTTCTAGCCCGCATCTGATGAGGGCCTAGAGCGAGGACTGATGAGGTGGGGCAGATGGGCTCTAGACTCCGCTGAACCTGACACTCTGGTTCTGTCTTAGGTCGGCTCTGTCTCTTGGCTGCCCAGCTTCAGCCCCACCTGGCCCCACCTGTCTCATGGGTGGCCAACGGGAGCCTGTGAGGTTCCTGTTGGCAGACTGAAACCTCTGCCTCCCAGAGACACACGGCTGCTTCTCTTGCAGCGGTCAGGGTCCCAAGTCTGTACTGGGGTCCCTTCCTCTGCCAAGATCCCTGAATCTAAAGTTCAATCCTGGGAGCAGGAGAACAGAATGTGTTCAGGCTGTCATGGGCTTTGGCTTTTGGTGTTCTTGCTCCCTATTAGATCTGGGATATGCTATTCACTTCACGGGATCTTCTCTGGGTTCCTCAGAGTATGCAGCATTGTAAAAAATGCGTGGGTAAAGGAGAGGCCAGTAAGAGGGTGAATCTCCTTCAGGTTAAGAGTCTGGGTGTCTGTCCCCATTCTGTTGCAGGTGGGAAACCACAGGCCACAGGGAGCAAATTACCTGCCTAAGGTCATGGTGAACTATTGAATTAGTATAGAGTGAATTAACGACAAACTGAGGATAATTAAACATGCCTCTGTTTCTTGGCCCAGGACTACTTATTTTCTTTATCTGTTTAACTATCACCTATCTATCTATATCTACCTATCTATCTGTCTTCATCATCATCTATCTCTGTTATCTTTCTTTCTTTCTTTCTTTCTTTCCTTTATCATTTTTCCATCTATCTACATAGCAAACCTGTGTTTGATTAGAGTAGAGGAAGTGTCTCCAATAAGGGTCAGGTGTTATGTCACATGATTATCATGTATCTGAAACATACTTTGCTCATCTAACCTCTAAGCCTTTACTCAAGTTGTTGCCTTGCCTGGAGTATCCTCTTCCCTTCTCTCCCTGCCTTTTCCCTTTTTCACCTTCACAAATCAACAATTCTTGAAAGCTTAGGAGTTCTGTCCACTTTTGCCTTCCTGGGGTCTCCAAGCCCACTCACTTGGCTGTTTAGCACATTTTGTAATGGAACCTAAGGGTTTGTTTTATCTTCCCAACTATATAGCAAAGACAGGTCTCTGCCTACTCGTATCTACTATAATTCATTTCTCTTGAGTCTAGGCTCCAATTAAGTGCTCAGGAAATCCAAATTAAAATCTAGTTGATGAGCAGCAGATGTATACAAGCCAGTCAAACAGCTAGCCACATAGTCATAGCTGTATATTTTTGTTGAAATTACATTGAAATTCCAGAAAACATATCACATAGCTCTCACATCGAGTCTGAGGTCTCCTATGCTTTCCAAAACCTCATGAAGGTCTCTCCTAGCAGCTGCTCTGCTATTAGACAGTTGTAGGTTGTTTGTGTGGCCATTCCTATACTAGTCACTGTGGGCATTATAAAACGAGAAGAAAATACTACAAGTTCTGCTCCAGCTTCCACATGGGAAAATTGTCTGCAACCTCCACTCACTGTTGACTCTAGTTCATCCAATCCATGCATTATACTTTCTTATACTCAACCCAGCTTCCTTTAGTCCAGTGTGACCATAAATCTCTCCTCCCTTCTCTTTCCTTCATGCCCTCCCACTCAAACCTCAGTCAGCAGTTGCCAGCAGTAAGGGGCTCTGAGAATCCAAGTGGGGATTGTCAGGACACTTCACCTTTTCTTTACTGTTAAAAAATGTGTTTTGCACATTTGAAGTGATTTGATTCCTTGCCCAGAGTGAGGCTGGGTGGATAAGGCACTGTCCTAAGCAGCCCCCAAAGGGTCACAGCCTGAGCAAAATCTAGCCAACCTTGTCTCTGGAAACCATAGTTTGTATAAACTGTAATCATCTTTTTAAGCCCTTCCTATGCACCTGCCCAGAACATTTCAGAATGGTGTGTGGTTATTTTCCTCCCTACTCCCTTTCTTCTTGGGAACTGGGGTTGCTGAACAGCTGCTTGACTTCTTGTCCTCCTCCCCACTCTCTCTCTCACTTATAGTGTCCAAGGTAGACAGTCTGTAGCCTGGACTGGGTTGCATTGCTAATTCAAGTCCCTTATTTGCTCTGTTCCTTGGTCACTCCCTCTCTCAGTAGAGACCTGCGATACATAGAGTGGCTCCTTCTCTAAGGCTTCTCAGATCCTTTCTCCTCTTTCTTTCACTTGATCTAATCTGTTTCTTTCTGTTCCCAGGGACTCTTCCTGCCAAGCTCTGATCATCTCCTGGACTCTTCTAGGAGTAAATGCCAGATATTCAGCAGATTTTGTAGCCCACAGCCTACATAAGGAAAGGGCTCTATTTATATAACATCATGCTCACACATGATCTAGGAGTTGTGGGCCTCTAAGCACTGGCAGAGCCAACCCTAGGGGCTTTATCTAACTTTTTGGGGGCTGGGTTGCTACTCACCTGTGAATGAGAAGCTAAGCTACATGGAATCTGAACTTCAGGGCCTGAAAAAATGATTTGGGGATATTTTCTAGTTTAGTTTTAGCATCTACACTGTGCTGTTAAGATGATAGGGCATTTCCATAACTTTTGCCTTATTTGACCCTCATAACAACCCTGTGAGTTAAATCTTCTTATCCTCAATTTTATATGTGAAAATATTAAAGCATACTAATAACATTAATGACTAACATTCATCAAGCACTTGCTATGTCCCAGATAGTGCTTTAAGCACTATGTATGAGTCAACTCATATTTTCCCTCACAACAACCCCTGACCTGTTATTAAAATTATACTGCATGTAAATATTAGGAAACTGAGGCCCAGAAATGATAAGGGATTTGTTCAAGTTCACATAGCTAGTAAGTGGTGGTGCCTTACTTTGAACATAGGCAGCCTGCCTCCAGAGCCCATATGCGTAAGCCTTATGCTATTTGACTTAGAAAGCTTGAAAGGTTAACTCACTCAGTGTCACAAAAATTGTTAGATGATAGATACTAGGCTGGACGCTAGGCATTCTAACTCCAAATTCTGTGCTCTTTTCACAGTGCATTCATATATACCCTCATTAAATAAACATTTATTAAGCAATACTATATGGCAAGCACTGTGCTAGGCACAGGTCTTGCTGCTCATAAGAAATACACAGTCTGGTGGAAGAGAAAGGCAGGTGAACAGCAAGCACAGCATGATGATTAAGAGAATAACTTTCATGCTCATTGTATCTGAGTTTAAATCACAATAACACTACATATAAATATTAGAACCTGAGCCTTAATATTGTTACCCTTCTCATCCATAACATGGAGATGATAATGTCAGTGCATTCCAAATAAGATCATCATGGTGATGGCTTGAATGGATTAACATATGCAATACATTTATGAAAGTGTCCAGCACATTATAAGTGTTACATGCTATTATTGTTATTGGTTTCTCTGTTCTGTGATAGAGTGCCAGTGGCTAAGAGAGGGCCCTAAACCAGTGTTTCAGGAACAGCCAGAATATGCCTGGATGGAGGATCAAGAGAAGGTACGTAGAAGTCAGAACATGCAGTGCTTTGAATGCCATGCATTATGCCAAGCTATGTAGCAGAATGGGATTGATGCAGGGTCTTTGAAGAGGTGGTTGAACAACACCTACATTTCTGCTATTTCGAGGAAAAGCAGGCTGAGTGATCAACTCATACATGTGGTCTAGTGCCCTTAACATGCAGCAAACCTATTTTCTCTAGCTCAGGTTCACAAGATTGAATAACTATTAGTGGCTATATGAACTGCTGGTCTATTTTGAAAGAAACCCAACCTTCCCTCAGTTGTCAGCGGCCTTCTGTTCCACCTGGCAAGAGCTCATAAAACCCTCATGGCCTCAGGCAGTGACCCAGGGGTAATGAGGCTGTTGGACAATGGCTTTTGGAGCTGAATTCTGTAAGATGAGGATTTGGGAGTGGGGTGGGTGGAGTGAAAAGGGATTTGAGATTGTACTGGGCAATTGGGCAGTCTGAGGTCAAAGTAGCCAGACACCTTAAGGATCTAGCTAGGATGTCTTCCAAACAGCTTGAGATGTTACAATCTGCCCACAGGGGTTGTTTTTCATTAAATCATATACTCTAACGTGGGATAGACAAACCAGTGTCAGTTTTAAGGCCACTATAATTATTTTGGTTATTTGTTTCCCATCTCCTCTATTTTTTCAAGGTCAGCTGCTTGAGCTGCTAGGCCCTGGGGAGTCTGGGAAGAAAAATAACAATAATTCCTCACATTTGTACAATGCTTTATGATTTACAAAGAGCTCCCATATTCATTGGGTTCTATAGTACCCCTGGAAAGGAGGCAGAGCAAGTATTTGCATAGCCATCATTTCCTATTTTACAGATGAACAAATTGAGGCAAAGAAAGAGGAAGACACATGCACAGAGTCACACAGTGAGTGGTGGATCTAGGACTTTGTGTTAGTTTTCTAGGCTACATACCAAATTATCATAAATTTAGCAGTGTAAAACACTACACATTTCTTATCTCACAATTTCTTTTGTCAGAAGGCTGAGCATGGCTTAGATGAGTCTTCTCCTTAGGGCCTTGCAAGGTCACAATCAAGGTATTGTTGATCAGGGCTGGGTTCTCATCTGGAGGCTCTACCAAGGAACAGTCTGCTTCCCCCTTCATCTGGTTGCTGGAAGCCTTCAGTTCCTTGTGGTTGTGGGATTCCTGGCATCTTATTCTTCAAAGCTAGCAGCAGGAGAGGAAAAAAGTCTGATAGCAAGATGGTGTCAAATATAACATAATGTAAGCATGAGAATGACATCCCATCACCTTCACCATATTCCATTGGTTAGAAGTAAATCATTGGTTAGGAGAAAAACCACTCAAGGGGCTGGGGGTGGGGGTGGGGATTACACAGGAAAATGAATGTCAGTAAGTGGATATTATGGTTACCACCTTAAAGTCTGTTTGCCATAGTCTCCAGCCCAGCTTTGTCTGACTACAAAGCCAGTAATCTTTCTACTGGGTCACACTGTTACCACTAGGGATGCATGACATCTATTCCCACTACTCCCAAATGTATGTACACCTCTTCAAAGATGCACTTTGCCGAACACAGAGTAGAGTAAATCTAAGCAGCCTACTCCGCCTTCATACCTGTGCCCTAGGTCATACAGCCCAGGGTTCTAATCAGCTGACATATGGACATACCCACACTTTCTTAACTTAGAAAAAACAACTCATCATGTCTAAAGATGGAATGCTGTTTGGGGACAATTTTGTGCAAACCCTGAGCTTGTTATCTTAAAAAAAGGATGCATGTCTTTTGATTTTAGGAGACTTTGGCTCTTATCCTGACAACTTCCAAATTACTTACAAAGGCAAAGGGAGTCGTGCTGTGTTTTGCTTCTTTTGCCTTTGTGGCTAAGTCCCATTAGTTTGATCCCATTAATGACTGTCAGAGAAGATGTGGCCTTGGAAGAAGGGGGTTAAAGAGAGCTTTTAAAATCTCCCAGTGAGGACTAAAAAGCTTTCTGTGGATAATTTCTAAACTTTAGGCTTGCCTACAAAAAACCCTGTAGCTCTCTGCAGAAGGCTCTTCTTATTGACAATAGGAGCTACCTCAACTATTCATTTCATTTCATTCAATCATTCATTCAATTAGTGTTTACTGAGCACTTCTTTGATGAAGGCCATAGAGCTGCTTTAATGGAAGTATGTACTGAGCCTGTGGGACTCTGCTTATGAAAGATTGCAAACCCAAAATTTCCAGGACCAAGCAAATGAATCAAACAGGTGGATGCAGGAAGTAGTGGAGTTTGTACTAAACTGGAGGGCATTGTAATAAAAAAAATGTAAGCACCATGTGGTCCTCATAAAATGTAGCTGCCCATATGTGACCCCAGCTTAGACAAAGGAGTCAGTGTTTATGGTAAGATTTAAATGAAAACAGCAAACACTTCTACAGAGTTTATTGTGTACAAGTACACTTATAAACAATTTAAACATATTAGCTCATGTAGTCTCCATAATAAACCTGTTAGGTAGATACTTTTATTAGCCCTATTTTATTCATGGGAGGACAGAGAACCAGAAACATTAGATAATTTGCCTGAGGTCACACAGCTGATAACCAGAGGTAGATGTTAACTCAGACAGCCTGGCTTTAGAACACATGCCCCAAACTGCCATGTACTTTGCTTCTGCTAAAAGATGGTTGTTTGAAAGGTGGTGAGAGAGCATGCCATACAGAAGAAGCAGCATGTGCAAAGATGGAGGCCTAGATATTTTGAGGGATTCCAGGGTCTATAAGCAGCACAGTATTTGTAAAATAGCAAGTGTGTGCTTTTAGGTTCTGGTGGGGGGATTATGTGGAGGGTAAGGAGTTAGATAGAGAGAAATGAAGCTGGACAGAAAAACATCAAGGTACTTGTATGCTATGCAATGATCTTACTCATTCCTTGGGTAGACATTTATTAAGCACTTTCTGTATGCCAGACATTTATAAGGCCTTGTGTTAAGTGCTGAGATAGCCCTTGGCACAAGGTATTTGGGGGTCTCAGAAAAGGGGGATTCAACTGAGTATAAGGGAGTCTGGGAACACTTCCCAGAGATGATTGGGTTGACTTAAGTCTTGAAGGATAAATAAGGCTGAACTGGACAAAGGAGGCAGAAAGGGGCCTTGTAGAAAGAAGGAAAAGAGGATACAAAGGCATTTCTGAACTCATGGTAAAATTGACCCTCTTCTTGTCTCAAGTTTTCCTTTTCCTTTCTATCTTTTCACCTATTCACATGTCACAGTTGGAAATATAAAGCCAGAGAAGAATTGGACCAAGAGTTCCTACACAAGATTTCCAGGTTCTGACATACATAGCAGAGGCAAGGGTGATAAATTTCAGGTTATAACAACTGAGTTTGGGCTTAGGCACATTACCCACATTAACTCCAATTAACCCCAATCATCAATCAACCCTGCAAGCTTTTCTTTTTAATCCTTTACCTTATTTTATAGATGAGGAAAAGGAGGCCCAGAGAAGTGATCCCACCTGCTTGAAGTTCTCTGTTAGTAAGTGTCACAATTTGGAGTTTGAATCCAGGACTGTCTGGCTCCAAAGCCTGTGTTCTCATATTCTCAACTGTTGAGAAGTTTCTTTCAAGTGAAAATAATGTTTTCTTTTAGTAACAATAGCTAAAAATCAATCATTGCAAGCTCAGTCCACAATGCTAAACTGTTTCCTTCAACATGTTATTCCTCCAAGTCTTGGATTTCTCAGCTGAAAAATGAGGCTGTGGTGGAAATTACTACTGTTCACCATTATTTAGTTTCTCTCTACTTTCAGTAATACAGGGGTATTACATTTCTTCACCCCCTTGAATTTGAATGTGGCCATTGACTTGCTCTGACCAATGAAATGTGAGCAGAAGTGATATGTGTCATTTTAGCATGGAAGCATTTAAGAGATCACATGATTGTCTGTGTTCTCTTTCCCCTACTTCTGGACAACATTCCAGATGGTAGTGCTTCCTAGGTTTCTGTGTAAATATGACATGGACTGGAGTCCTTCACTGACCAGGAATAAACACACAGAGTAAGAAAATTCTGGGATCATTTGTTACCTCAGCATAACCTATTATATTCTGACCAATACAGAGGCAATGTTCTGTATCTCAGGGTTGGTTGAGAAGATCAGTGAAATAATGGAAAGGGAAGTGCTTTATAAACTCTGAGACTGTGTGCCCATGCCATATATTATTACTTGCCAAGTGGTATATCTGAATGCAGGTCCTATTGAGTTGGGTTCTGATGGAACCTCACTGTACAAATAATATTGTTGTAGAGACATATCTTTTGCATGATAGGAAGGTATTTGTTTCCTTAGTGCTTTCATGTGGGGGCCTTCCATTTTTTTGTATTTTGTTATCATTAATGTACAATTACATGAAGAACATTATGTTTACTAGGCTCTCCCCTACCCCAACTCCCCCCCACAAACCCCATTACAGTCACTGTCCATCACCATAGTAAGATGATGTAGAATCACTACTTGTCTTCTCTGTGTTGCACAGCCCTCCCCTTTTCCCCACCCCCCACATTATACATGCTAATCATAATACCCCCTTTCTTCTTCCCCAACCTTATCCCTCCCTAGCCTCCCATTCTACCCATCCCTTTCCCTTTGGTAACTGTTAGTCCATTCTTGGGTTCTGTGATTCTGCTGCTGTTTTGTTCCTTCAGATTTTCCTTTGTTCTTATAATTCACAGATGAGTGAAATCATTTGGTACTTGTCTTTCTCCGCTTGGCTTATTTCACTGAACATAATACCCTCTAGCTCAATCCATGTTGTTGCAAATGGTAGGATTTGTTTTCTTCTTATGGTTGAATAATATTCCATTGTGTATATGTACCACATCTTCTTATCCATTCATCTACTGATGGACACTTAGGTTGCTTCCATTTCTTCACTATTGTAAATAGTGCTGCAATAAACATAGGGGTGAATCTGTCTTTTCCAACTGGAGTGCTGCATTCTTCGGGTAAATTCCTAGAAGTGGAATACCTGGGTCAAATGGTAAGTCTATTTTGAGCATTCTGAGGAACCTCCATACTGCTTTCCACAATGGTTGAACTAATTTATATTCCCAGAAACAGTGTAGGAGGGTTCCCCTTTCTCTACAACCTCACCAACATTTGTTGTTGTTTGTCTTTTGGATGGTAGCCATCCTTACTGGTGTGAGGTGATATCTCATTGTGGTTTTAATTTGCATTTCTCTGATAACTAGTGATGTGGAGCATCTTTTCATGTGTCTGTTGGCCATCTGAATTTCTTTTCTGGAGAACTGTCTGTTCAGCTTGTCTGACCATTTTTTAATTGGATTATTTGCTTTTTGTTTGTTGAGGTGCATGAGCTCTTTATATATTTTGGATGTCAAGCCTTTATTGGACCTGTCATTTACAAATATATTCTCCCATACTGTAGGGTACCTTTTTGTTCTATTGATGGTGTCCTTTGCTGTACAGAAGCTTTTCAGCTTGATATAGTCCCACTGGTTCATTTTTGCTTTTGCTTCCCTTGCCCAGGGAGATATGTTCATGAAGAAGTCGCTAATGTTAACGTCCAAGAGATTTTTGCCTATGTTTTTTTCTAAGAGTTTTATGATTTCATGACTTACATTCTGGTCTTTGATTCATTTTGAATTTACTTTTGTGTATGGGGTTAGGCAGTGATCCAGTCTCATTCTCTTACACGTAGCTGTCCAGTTTTGCCAGCACCATCTGTTGAAGAGACTGTCATTTCCCCATTGTTTGTCCCTGGCTCATTTGTCAAATATTAATTGACCATATATGTTTGGGTTAATGTCTGGAGTCTCTAATCTGTTCCACTGGTCTGTGGCTCTGTTCTTGTGCCAGTACCAAATTGTCTTGATTACTATGGCTTTTTAGTAGAGCTTGAAGTTGGGGATTGAGATCCCCCCAACTTCATCCTTCTTTCTCAGGATTGCTTTGGCTATTCGGGGTCTTTGGTGTTTCCACACGAATTTTTGAACTATTTGTTTCAGTTTGTTGAAGAATGTTGTTGGTAATTTGATAGGGATTACATCAAATCTGTATATTGCTTTGGGCAGGATGGCCATTTTGACGATATTAATTCTTCCTAGCCAAGAGCATGGGATGAGTTTCCATTTGTTAGTGTCCTCTTTAATTTCTCTTAAGAGCGCCTTATATTTTTCAGGGTATAGGTCTTTAACTTCTTTGTTTAGGTTTATTCCTAGGTATTTTATTCTTTTTGATGCAATTGTGAATGGAATTGTTTTCCTGATTTATCTTTCTATTGGTTCATTGTTAGTGTATAGGAAAGCCACAGATTTCTGTGTGTTAATTTTGTATCCTGTAAATTTGCTGAATTCCAATATTAATTCTAGTAGTTTTGGAGTAGAGTCTTTCGGGTTTTTTTATGTACAATATCATGTCATCTGCAAATAGTGACAGTTTAACTTCTTCTTTACCAATCTGGATTCCTTGTATTTCTTTGTTTTGTCTAATTGCCATGGCTAGGACCTCCAGTGCTATGTTAAATAACAGTGGGGAGAGTGGGCATCCCTGTCTTGTTCCTGATCTCAGAGGAAAAGCTTTCAGCTTCTCGCTGTTCAGTATGATGTTGGCTGTGGGTTTATCAGATATGGCCTTTATTATGTTGAGGTACTTGCCCTCTATACCCATTTTGCTGAGAGTTTTTATCATTAATGGATGTTGGATTTTGTCGAATGCTTTTTCAGCATCTATGGAGATGATCATGTGCTTTTTGTCTTTCTTTTTGTTGATGTGGTGGATGATGTTGATGGATTTTCGAATGTTGTACCATCCTTGCATCCCTGGGATGAATCCCACTTCGTCGTGGTGTATGATCCTTTTGATATATTTTTGAATTTGGTTTGCTAATATTTTATTGAGTATTTTTGCATCTACATTCATCAGGGATATTGGTCTGTAATTTTCTTTTTTGGTGGGGTCTTTGCCTGGTTTTGGTATTAGGGTGATGTTGGCTTCATAGAATGAATTTGGGAGTGTTCCCTCCTCTTCTATTTTTTGGTTAACTTTAAGGAGAATGGGTATTATATCTTCTGTTTATGTGTGATAAAATTCCGAGGTAAATCCATATGGACTGGGGTTTTTTTCTTGGGTAGTATTTTGATTACCACTTCAATTTCTTTGCTGGTAATTGGTTTGTTTAGATTTTGTGTTTCTTCCTTGGTCAGTCTTGGAAGGTTGTATTTTCCTAGGAAGTCGTCCATTTCTTCTAGGTTTTCCAGCTTGTTAGCATATAGGTTTTCATAGTAGTCTCTAATAATTCTTTGTATTTCTGATGGGTCTGTCGTGATGTTTCCTTTCTCATTTCTGATTCTGTTGATGTGTGTTGATTCTCTTTTTCTCTTAATAAGCCTGGCTAGAGGCTTATCTATTTTGTTTATTTTGTCAAAGAACCAGCTCTTGGTTTCATTGATTTTTTCTATTGTTTTATTCTTCTCAATTTTCTTTATTTCTTCTCTGATCTTTATTATGTCCCTCTTTCTGCTGACTTTAGGCCTCATTTGTTCTTCTTTTTACAATTTTGATAATTGTGTTGTTAGACTATTCATTTCATTTTGTTGTTCCTTCTTTAAATATGCCTAGATGGCTATATACTTTCCACTTAAGACTGCTTTTGCTGCGTCCCACAGAAGTTGGGGCTTTGTGTTGTTGTTGTCATTTATTTCCATATATTGCTGGATCTCCATTTTAATTTGGTCATTGATCCATTAACTATTTAGAAGTGTGTTGTTAAGCCTCCGTGTGTTTGTTAGACTTTCTGCTTTCTTTGTTCAATTTATTTCTAGTTTTATACCTTTCAGGTCTGAAAAGTTGGTTAGTAGAATTTCAATCTTTTTGAATTTACTGAGGCTCTTTTTGTGGCCTAGTTTATGGTCTATTCTGGAGAATATTCCATGTGCACTTGAGAAGAATGTGTATTCTGTTGCTTTTGGGTGTAGAGTTCTATAGATGTCTATTAGGTCCATCTGTTCTAGTGCGTTGTTCAGTGCCTCTGTGTCCTTACTTATTTTATGTCTGGTGGAACTGTCCTTTGGAGTAAGTGGTGTGTTGAAGTCTCCTAAACTGAATGCATTGCATTCTATTTCCTCCTTTAGTTCTGTTAGTATTTGTTTCACATATGCTGGTGCTTCTGTGTTTGGTGCATATATATTTAGAATGGTTATATCCTCTTGTTGGACTGAACCCTTTATCATTATGTAATGTCCTTCTTTATTTCTTCTTACTTTCTTTGCTTTGCAGTCTATTTTCTCTGATATTTGTACTGCAACACCTGCTTTTTTCTCCCTATTATTTGCATGAAATATCTTTTTCCATCCCTTGACTTTTAGTCTGTGCATGTCTTTGGGTTTGAGGTGAGTCCCTTGTAAGCAGCATATATATGGGTCTTGCTTTTTTATCCATTCAGTGACTCTATGTTTTTTGATTGGTGCATTCAGTCCATTTACATTTAGGGTGATTATCGATAGGTATGTACTTATTGCCATTTCAGGCTTTAGATTCGTGGTTACCAAAGACTCCAAGTTACTTTCCTTACTATCTAAGAGTCTAACTTAACGCTCATTATGCTGTTACAAACACAATCTAAAGATTCTTTTGTGTTTCTCCTCCTTTTTCTTCCTCCTCCATTCTTTATATATTAGGTATCATATTCTGTACTTTTTGTCTATCCCATGATTGATTTTGGGGATAGTTAATTTAATTTTGCATTTGCTTAGTAATTTGCTGTTCTACTTTCTTTACTGTCGTTTTATTACCTCTGGTGACAGCTAATCAACCTTAGGAACACTTCCATCTATAGCAGTTCCTCCAAAATAGACTGTAGAGATGTTTTGTGGGATGTAAATTCTCTGAGCTTTTGCTTATCTGGAAGTTGTTTAATCCCTGCTTCAAATTTAAATGATAATCTTGCCAGATTATGTAACCTTGGTTCCAGGCCCTTCTGCTTCGTATCATTAAATACATCATTCCACTCCCTTCTGTCCTGTAAGGTTTCTGCTTAGAAGTCTGATGTTAACCGGATGGGCTTTCCTTTGTATGTGATCTTATTTCTGTCTCTGGCTGCTTTTAACAATCTGTCCTGATCCTTCATCTTTTCCATTTTAATTACTATGTGTCTTGGTGTTGTCTTCCTTGGGTCCCTTGTGTTGGGAAATCTGTGGATCTCCATGGCCTGAGAGACTGTCTCCTTCCCCAGATTGGGGATGTTTTCAGCAGCTACCTCCTCAAAGACACTTTCTATCCCTTTCTCTCTCTCTTCTTCTTCCGGTATCCCTATAACGCGAATATCGTTCCGGTTGGATTGGTCACACAGTCCTCTCAATATTCTTTCATTCTTAGAGATCCTTTTTCCTCTCTGTGCCTCAGCTTCTTTGTATTCCTCTTCTCTAGTTTCTATTTCATTTATTGTCTCATCCACCATATCCAACCTGCTTTTAATACCCTCTATTGTGCTCTTCAATTATTGGATCTCCGACCTGAATTCATTCCTGAGTTCTTGGATGTCTTTTCATTCCCCCATTAGAATGTTGATGATTTTTATTTTGAACTCCCTTTCAGGAAGAGTCATGAGGTCCATATCATTTAAATCTTTCTCGGGAGTTGTATTAATAATTTACTCTGGACAAGGTTCCTTTGGCGTTTCATGTTTGTATATGGCACCCTCTAGTGTCCAGAAGCTCTATTCTGGAGCTGCTCAGCCCTGAACCATGTCAGGGATCGTAGGGGAGTGGTACTGGTACCTGGGGGGAGGTAAAAGCTGTTCCCCACCTCCTGGCTGCTGTGCCTGTCTCCACTGCCTGAGCCAGTGGGCCGATCACACAGGTATGTTTTTGTCCCAGAGCAGCTGGATATGGATCCCTGCTTTCCACAAGTGGCTGGAATCCCAGTCTCCCCAGGAACTCTGCCTGTATTAACTTTCCAACCCGGTAGTCATGCGAGTCTCATGAAAGCACCATGAAATGTAGGTTTGTGTTCCCAGAGCAGATCCCCGGAGCTAGGTATTCAGCAGTCCCAAGCCTTCCACTCCCTCCCTGCTCCATTTCTCTTCCTCCGGCTGGTGAGCTGGGGTTGGGGAGGGGCTTGGGTCCTGCGGAACCACAGCTCTGGTACGTTACCCCATTCGGTGAGCTCTACTCTTTGCTCCAGGTGTATGCAGTCTGAAACTGTCCTCTTTCCTGTTGCTCTCTCAGGATTAGTTGGGCCAATTAAATTTTCTAATTGTATCCAGTTTTAGGAGGAAGCCTCTGTCTCTCCTCTCACCCTGCCATCTTTAATCAGGGGACTTCCATTTTATCAGTAAGGAGGAACCAACTCTGAGATCTAAAGCTGATTTCTCAAAGACTATGGGTAGTTGATGACCAGTCACTCTAAGCAAAACAATTATTACTAGTTCCATTTTTTTTCTCTCTAGGCTCAAAGAAATAATTGAAGGTGATGGTTGGACAATGTACTCCTCCCAGATAGCAATTCTGGATTCTACCTCTCCTAGAGCAGAGGAGTGGCTGGTGATACTAAGTCTGATAATTCCAAACTAATAACCCTACCTTATGATGACTTTCAAACATTAGCCTAAAAGACCTAGTCATGACACTTGCCATGTAGTGTGGCTTGGATAGTTATGACCATAGGAAAAAGCCAACCTTTCCCCAAGACTTCCCTCACTTGAGCCCAGCAAAGTTGCCCTCAGAGGAAAAGCTCAGGAACCAGGGAGTCTGTGGGCCAAAGAGGAACCCAGACCTGAGCAGTATCTGCTACCTGTCTCTACCTTGTCCATGAGACTCCTAACAACAATAGCTATCTTTTCTTCCCTGAACATATAACTTATTCCTGACTAAGAACATTTATGCTTGCTGTTCCCTCTGACTAGAATTCCCAGAGGTCTTCCCATGCCTGCCTCTTTGGATTTTTCAAGTCTTAGCTCAGAGGAACCTCTTCAAAGAAACCTTCTTTGTCCCTTCTATGTCATCCCAACCTCTGTCACTCCCTATTTCTTCACCCTGATTTATTTTACTTTAAAGCATCTATGTCAACCTGTTATATGTTTATTATTTATTTTATACAGTTACTTATTTTTTATATTATATATTCTACACTTTATTTTTTATGTATATAATTATTTATTTGGTTTATATAATATAGTCATCTGTTTATTGTATTTGTCTCTCCCTTTTTTGTTTTTGTTCTATCCCCATTTTCTAGAATGTTTGTCATATAGATGGTGCTTAATGAATATTTGTTGAAGACTTTAGCAAAGAATGATGCTCTAACAGCACAGTAGGGTTTCTCAAGTGCACACCCTAAATCTAAAGTGTCTTTTGGGAGTTTCAGGGGTTTGGAGAAACAGATATAAATTTGCTTTTACCTTGGCATTCTCAATAATGAAGCACCATGCTTCTTTTGTCTTTTATTCATTCCACAAATGTTTTTTGAGCACCTAGAGGAAGAATAGAGAAGAAAGCTCTGGGACCATGTTCTAGTTTTTATTCCTGTAGGTGACTTCTAGAATATTACTGAGAAGATAAACAGGCAATAATATCAAGGAAGAAAAGTCAGGGCAATAATAGGAAGAGGTAGGCTACCACAAGATATCAAAACCTTTTATAGAGTAACAATGATGGAAATATAGCCATTATGCAAATATAGATCAAGAGAACATAAAAATATATAATTATTATGTTAATATTATTAAAATAATTTCCTATCTGATAAAGTAAGAAATACATACAAATGGGGTGTGGAAAGGATATTTAATTATTTGTATTAGAATAATTATTTTACAATCAGGCAAAGAAAATTTAGATTCACACCTTAAGGTGTACAAAAAAGTAAACTTAAGATAGATTAAAGAATAAGCTATAAAACTCAATCATAAGAAACTGTAAAATAAGGGATTATAATATTTTTTAGACATCCTTCAGGATAATTTTCACTTTCTTTTATTCAGTTTTTTTAAATTACAAATATTGAGCTCAATAGAATTTACCATATATTTAAAATGTGTATACAGAAAAGAAACAAAATTAAAAAGTAAGGAAGAAAGTTAAGGAAATATGTACATCAAATTTGATAGAAGAGTGATACCTATATGTATAGGGGTACCAAGAATACACTGGATAGGTAGACAAAGAACATGTAAATAATTCACACAAGAAGAAATATAAGGAGTAAATAAAAATATGGGGAAAAGTTCAAGATCACTAATAACAAAGGAAATCTAAAGTGAAATAATAAATAGGAAGTATTTGGCACTTATTAAATCACTCCATAATGATTTGGTCCTTTGGGAAAGCAATTTGGCAATATGGGTCAGCAGCAATCAGAACACTTACATGCTTTGACCTAATAATTCCACTCCTGAGAGTCAATCTTAAGAGAAAAATTCAATAGAAAAATAAAAAGCTATACGTATGAATGTTTTTTATGATAATAAAAATACAGAAAACACCTAAAACTCAACAACAAGGTAATGGTTATGAAAATTTTAAATGATAGTTATGAAAACTATGGAGAAACATGGAACTATATGTTAGTGGTGAGGAAGCAAGTCACAGGAAAGCCAAGTCAGTTATCTAAGTTCACCCAGTCAGTAAGTGGCAAAGCTGCAATTTGAACCCAAGCAATCAGTCTGTGGGTGTCTTAGTCTGCTCAGGCTGCCATAACAAAATACTTTAGACAGTATGGCTTAAACAAGTTTATTTTCTCACAGTTCTCAAGGCTGGAAAGTCAAAAATCAAGGTTCTGGCAGAGTTGTTTCTGGTGAGAGCTCCCATCTTGGCTTGCAGACAGCTGCCTTCTCACTGTGCCCTCACATAGTGGAGGGAGAGAGAGAATTCTGGTGATTCTTCCTCTTTTCTAAGGACACCAGTTCTGTCACATTAGGGTTCCACCCTTATGATTTCATTTAGTTTTTGTGACCTCCTTAAACATCCTCTCTCTAATACAGTCACACAAAGGAATAGGTCTCGTGCATATAAATTTGGGGGGACACAATTCAGTTTATAGCATTCTGCCCCTAGCTCCTCAAATTTATGTCCTTATTGCATGAAAAACACCTTCATTCCTTCCCCAAAGCCCCCAAATTCTTCATTCATTCCAACGTCAACTCTAAAATCTAAAGTCTAGTCTCATCTAAATATATTCTAAATCTGATATGGGCGAGAGCTGGATACATTTCATCCTAAGGCAAAATTCCCTTTCAGCTGTGAAACTGTGAAACCAAACAAGTCACGTGTTTTCAAAATACAATGGTGGAATAGGCATGGGATAGATCTTCCCATTCCAAAATGGAGAAAAAAGGAAAAGGGAAGAAGAAAGGAGTGAAAGGTCCCAAGCAAGACCAAGATCTAGCAAGGCAAATGCCATTAGATGTTGAAGCTTGAAGATAATCCTCTTAGGCTCAGTTCCTGGGCCAAGTAGTACTGTTAGTGATTTCCTATTAGCTGTTTCCCGCTATCCTTTTTAGCACTCCTCCCTCCCTCAGAGACTTCCAGTAATATCAAGCTCTTGATCAAATAACTGAAACTCTCACAGGGTAAGATCCAGTGATAGGCTAACAGTAGTGATGGCTTAATGCAGTGAGGATCTCAATGATTCCATGAAATCCTACCACCTAAGTGTCCTTCAACTTCCCCAGGTGAATACCCCATTCATTACCATGTACAGCCACATAGACTGTCTTAAAAATGATCAAGGAAATTGTAGTAAATGTGTCAATTCATTTAGTCATTCACTCACTCACTCATTTATTTAACAATATATTGTTAAGCACCTCAGCCGAAGGGATTCTAGGCAAGGTGAACAGCATGAGAAAGGCAGAGGGGATTCAGGGAGAGCTTGACCAATTTAAAGAACTGTTAGTACTTAGTCTTAAAGGGAGTGTAGGAGGATGCGAACATTTATGTGAATATAGATGTGGCCTGAGAAATAGTTACAGGTCAAATCAGAAAGGACCATGCTTGTCATTCTGAGGAGTCCAGGACTTTATTTTGAAGGTAGTGGAGAACAGTTGAAATATGTTAAGCAGGATAGTGACATGATCAGATATGTGTTTTAGAAAGGTTACTCAAGTAGTTATAGTGTGGATTATGTTGAGCAAAAGCAAAGACAGCCTCGAGATATCATTCAAGTGAAAAACAGTGCTTTTAACCTGTTACAGGAAAACGCTTCTTTCAAGGACCATGAGAGAAAGTAAAGTACAGGTTATTTAAAAGCAATTGGGAGCAGTGTAGTTGAGTCTGATCAGGATACTCCAAGGGAATTTGCTTTTGTTGGCAGTGAGCCCAAACATTCTATCTATGACCTGACTTTTAGTAATTTCTGGTACTTGAGCCTGAAAAATAAAGTTGGTACATGACACTTTCCCATCAGCACGCATAAGTTTCTCCCATTAAGAAAACTTCCGGGATCCTACACATTCCCTTAGCTACCACTTTATCTCTTTTTTGTCCTTTACAACCACACTTCTGAAAGGATTTTCTAGTCTTGCTTTTTCCATTGTCTCACCTGCTACTCACTCCCAAACCCAATACCATCGGATTGGTGTTGCCACTTTACCAAACACAGCTTTCACCAAGCTTGATGACCTTGATGCTAAATCCAATGGTCACATATTTGTTCTCATATTCTTTACTTCTGTGCACAGTTCAATACAGTTCACCAGTTCATGCTTTTGGGTTGAGCATTCTCTTGGCTCTCCTTCTGACTCCCCTCTTACCTTTACTCAATCTTAAAATGTTGGAGTCATCTAAGTTTCACACCAGGCCCTCTCATTTTCTCTCTCTGTACTATCTCTTCTAGATGAATTCAACCATTCCCATGTCTTCAATAATCATGTAGATGCCAACTACTCCAGTTCTGTATTTCTAGATTTCTCTTCTGAACTTCATAATAGTACATGTAATTGCTTACTTCATATGTATTTGAAATCATAATATCCAAAATCAAACTCATTATCTACCCTCCTCTCCAAACTTGCTCTTTTTCCAGTGCTCTGTAACTCTCAGTAAAAGGACCACCATTCCTCCAAAGTGGAGCAGACCAGAATTCAATTCTTGAGACACTCTTCTCGCAAATTCAAAATCATTAACATAGTCTAAATAAACAGTCACAGCATGATTTGACTCCTGTTGACTCCTCCAGCTTCATCTTATATTTTGTGCTCATGCCAAATGCTTTCTTTCAATTCCTTGCAGATATCTTTTTGTTTATTTTGTTCTGTTTGCCTTACAATATTTATATTGGTGTATCCACTTTCTGGAATATTCTTCGCTGAAATCTTTACCTGGTAAACTCCTACTAACCTTGATATCTCAACTTGACTGTCATTTTTTGGATTAATCTTCCTGGATCCATCTAATTAAATTGGGTCATTCATCCCACTTTCATCTCCTGCTGGATTATGCTCCCAGGGCAGCCCATAATTTTACATCAAAGCACTCTATTACAATTGTAAATGTTTATTCATTTTTGAGGTTGTCCATATAACATCTCTCTTCCTTACCTGGCTGTAGTCTCCACAAGCACAGGGACACTATCAGCATCGTTCTCTTCTGTGTCCTCAACACCAAGAACTGACACATAGCAGGTAGTTAATATGTACTCATTCACTGAATATGTATGAATGAGTGAATATTTACAAATGTTTCTCAAAGAGTATATATTCTTCTTTAAAGAGGAAAGACCTTCTGAATTTGGGGGCCTACTTCAAGGTCTGATGAGTGGATACTCTGAAAGATTGAGAGCTTTCATTGAGAACTTAGTGAAATTCTCAACAAAATTCACAAACATTTTTATAGCCATTTCCCAAGTCAGAACTGACTATTATACTCCCTTCGGCTCTTTTTGCCCCAAGGCCTCTCAGGATTTATATAAGCTTTTCTTTAACCTGAGAAGAGACAAAAAGAAAAACACCATAAAAATGTTCACTAGATTTTACTAAGAATCCAGAAGATTTGAAGTCTTCTTAGAGATTAGGCTGAAGTTTCAGTTATCTTCAAATTTATGTGAACAGTTTGTCTGGGCCTTATTCAGTATTTCACAAGCTTTCTTCTTCAATTTTCAGTTTCAGTGTGAGAGATGGGGTTGGAATCTTGTCATGGCCTAAATGGAGCAATAAAACTCAGGGCCTAAGGTGGATAAGCTGAGACAAAGAATCTGTATTTTCAAACCTCATGACCCACAGTGATGGTATCCCAGGTTCTGGCTCCCAGCTCCATGGAAGATTATGCTGTGGTCTTTCCAGAAGTCTTGCTGTAGTAGTAGGGGAAGGGAACACTTAGGGACAGTGAAGGATAAACATCAACCTTCATATTTTCTTTCTGACATCAGAAGTAAAAGATTAGACAAAGGCATGTTCAGCCCTGACTCAATAAGACAGTGTCAGGGATTTGTTTAGAGACAGAAAGTGACCATTCTAAAAAAAAATCCTATATACTCCCCACTGTTGGTCTCAAGCACTTGGCTTAGATCCAAGATTTTAGGTCTTTTCCTTTTTAACACCAAACTGTACAGTGGCTTTTGAGATGAGGGCAGGTCTTTTGGCTCTTAGACCTGAAAAGCAGGAGAATAGCTACTGAGTCTTTGAAGAGGTCATTCTTAACCTCCTTCTTCTCTGTCAAGCATCTAGAATATCTTCCTTGTACTGAGTTGTTCTGGCCCAGGATCCATTGGTATTCCCCCAGGCCCAACCTCTGGGAAGCCAACATACAGTACCAAATGGAAGTACTTATCCAGCCAATCTCTGCGGGACATTCAGGGGAAGGACAATTTCCCTCTCTCTAATATGGGAAGTCAGTTACCTAGGCATTTGCTTTAGTATCAAATTAAAAAATACAAGTGGCTACTGGGACCAGAGACAGGGAGGCCAGAGAATGGAAATACGGTCAATGGTTAACTGATGACTTGATTATCCAGAAATGACCAAAAACTCCAAAGGAGTCTCTCAGTCCAAAAGGATTTTCATAGTGTATCATGCTTAACCCTTGCTTGCTCACTTGGCTGAAAGAAAAAATGATCTTCTGGCTGCCTAGGAGCAAAATGGTCTATAAATAATGATGAGAATTAAAATTCTGCACTCTCAAGGTTCTGTTTTATATCATTATTCTCAGAGATTCCCTCTTGGACATTTCCTCCAGGCCATGGATCACAGTAGCACCATAAGGAGCTCTTAGAGGGATCATTTGGATAGAAGCTTCATTATCCTTACACTGAACACCAGATTCTGGAGATCCAAAATGAGAAGCCAAGCCTCATAAGTACTACAGAAGACAAGCACAGACTCCTCAAAGGTACAATAAAAGCCCTGGACCTGGAATAAGGAGATCTGAATGCAAATCTGCCTTTCATTATGGTTATGTGATCCAGATTAAGTCACTTAACTGCTGTGAACTTCAATTCCTCTTTCTGTAAAATAGGAATACCCATACCTATTTCACATTTGTAATTAATGAAAGAACACATGAACGAAGGATCCAGTATATGCTCAGTATGTGTGACTTGTATCTGAATTTGTTCCTTACAATTGCTGCCCAACTCTCCCTAAGAAACCTATGGTAAGGATGACATTGTTCTTCTTCAGGTCCTGCTTTGAAGAACCTTTCAAGGTGTCACCAATCCATCCTTCTTACAATTTTCAGGGTTATATTTGAAAAGTTCTGAACTGATCCTGGGATGGCTTATCTTTTCTCCAACAATCAAAATACCACTCATAACTGAAGATCCAGTACAAGTATCATCCTCATTGGGAATCTCCCTAAATGCTCCTTAGATCTAACCTGGGGACTCAAGGAAGTGATGCTTGAGCTGAAATATGAAGGCTGAGTGGGAGTTCCCTTGGAAATAAGAGGGGAGAGGGTATTTTGGGCAGAGGAGACAGTATATGTAAAGACCTTGAGGCAAAGTTGTGTAGTTTGTTGGAAAAACTGATAGATAAAAGAAGGCTAGTGTGACTGAAACACAGAAAATGCCAAAAGCCTTACAAATAGGGTGGTCATAAGTGGGTATGCAATTAGTGCACTACACATAGATGCCCTGTCAAGGAGGCATGTAAGGGCTGAATTCCAGCCTGTGTTCCACTTGCTAAACCATAGAGCCATATCCAACCAAAAGGGATATCTTTTTCTAATTTGCACATTATGTCAATAATATGCACAAAAGCTAGACCTCCTTACAAGGCTATGCATGTTCCAGTTCCTATTTACCATATCATTCTTACATGGAACTCTCCCCCAGTCTTTCTTTGTGTTCTGGCTACACAGGTATTCTGCATCCTCAGGACTTTTACACATATTTTCCTTGTTATATTTTGTTCCACTATGATGCACTCATCACGATGTTTGATACACCATTGAGTCTTGATTAAGTGTATTTTAGCATAAAGTCCGTGACCCAAGGCTGATTTGGCTGTATTTGTATTTGGACCTGAACAAACTGCAGTTGAATTTGACCTTTCCTGGTCTTCAGACTAGGGAAGCTGGTGCAATGCCCATTTCCAAGTGCTGTGAGCAGGGACTTGCTACTTATGCATGGCAAAGGTTATACATTTCATGCATTTTGCCAGTGTGCCCAGGATATTATAGTTTGAAAAGTTAAATAAGGAAAAAAGAAAAAAAAATAGAAAAGTTAACCTACACTGTGTCTTAACGGTTCCTGCTGCTCAAACCAACTTGTGGTGACTGACTTTTTAATGTCAAGAACCCCTTCTGTCATGTCAATAATCACCTCCTAAATTATCCTATTTATATAGTTAGTGTTTTCACACACTGGCTTTTTCTAAAGCAGGAAGGGCTGGTAAATATCCTGTAGGAGATCCTGTTCCAATCACCTACAACTCACCCCTCCACCCCACCCTACCAACCATACCATAAGGTTAGAAAGACAGTTGGTGCCCTCTTCTGGAAGTTTGGGGCAGCAACATAACACCGGGAAATAATCATGTCAACTTCTTTCAATTCTGGTGATAAGAATGGAGTTGGTTTGTGGATCTTTTTCTGAAAATAATAAAGCTATCTATTTAATCAAGTAAGTCTCCTGAAGCCCTGGTGGGCATACGGATGGAATAAAATTTCAACTGAATTTTAGAAGGATGCTGAGCAAATATTTCCCTTAGGTACACTTTACATACACTTTAAAATCATAAGCTTTTCATGATAAAATGTACCATCCATTTAGGATTATTTATGTGCTAGATACTTTATATACATCATCTCACTTAAATCTCACCATCATCCTGGAAGTTAAAGAGTATCTCCAATTTATATTTAAGAAAGCTGAGATGCAGAAAACTTAAGCAACAGGCAGAAAATGGCAGAAGCAGGAATTTAAATCATGCTCTTTCCAGGGTAATATATTGTCTCTTTTTACTTCTTTTGATGTTGTATCAAAATCTTACTATTAAGAGATGGCAGAAAAATGTTCTTGACAGATATAATCCTAATCCAATACCACTGAAACATCAAAGAAAACTGAGCCCAAAACTCTTATATGGATCCTTTGCTAGTTGTCCTGACAACTTGTTCTTCCATTCAGTTATGTTGGATAGAAAGATAGGAAGTTTAAATTGGTAACAGACTGAGGTCAAGGGCCAAAGAGAATATCGGGGAGGCAGAGAAGGGGTTAAGAGAGGAAGGAGTAGCAGTGTGGATGTGGAGGACAGAGAGTCTTCTTGGCTGCCTCTCTGCAGCTCATGAGGCCAAAACTAATATTAGCAAATTGAAGTAGAGAGAGGCTATGGTTTTCATTTTAAAGATGAGAAAACTGAGGCACAGAGATGTTGAGTAATTTTCCTAGGGCAAGATAATAAGTGGTGGAGATGGAATTTAAACTTGAGACTCTGGTTCCATGGCTTTCTTCTTACCTATTATGATATATTACCCATCCCAATATGTTGTAAGGATAAGTATTATTTCCAGAAATGTTTACTTCATGTATGTATGTTTGTGCATGAGTGTTTGAGCTTGTGTTTGCATTGGGTTACAATGTAAAATGTATTTATTCCTATGAGTCACAGACAAAAATGACTGAAAACTACTGCTCTAGCAATAGTATTGCTGTATCTTCAACCTCAATAATGCCAGATTGCTCTCTAAAATGATTGTACTAAATCACATTCCCACCAGCAGCCTAAGAGCATTACCTATGTTCTGCAACCTCACCTAAACTTAGCTTCAGACTTCTAATATACTGACAATCCAATGGGTGTGGAATTGAATCTTAGGTAGTTTCAAATTGCATTTTTCTGATTTCTCTGACATCTTTTCATGTGCTTTGGCCATTCAGGTTTTGCCTACTGTGGATCATTTGTTTATATCCCTTACTTATATATCATTTTATACAATACAAATGTATACACACTCACAACAACAAAAACTCTTGAAGGAGATAGCACTATAGATGGAGAAAGTCAGGTTGGGAGAAACCTTGCTTAAGGTCACCTAGCTAATAGGTTGTTCAGTTGAGATTTGAGTTCAGACCTAGAGGACCTATAAGCCCCTATCTTTTGTTTTACAATACATGCCAGGGCCAAGACCATGTTAGTGAAAAGCAGAGGAAGGGAACAAATAATTTCCAGCATGTAACCATATGTTGTGTATCTAATTAGGCTTTGTATGATTAACATAGATTACTTCCTTGTATCCACACAACAACTTGTGAGATAAATCATGTTATCTCCATTTTACATGTGAGCAGACTGAGGCTCAGGGAAATCAAGAGATTTGCCTTGGAGAGGTTAAATTACATCTAATAAGAGACAGAATCACAACTCAAACACAGATTTGTTTGATTACAAAGTCCATACCTGTCTCACAATAATGGTGTCTGCCCATAGATATTCTTGGTATGAGGTAAAGGCCTCCCACAAATCAAACCTGCCTCATCATCTCCTAGAACCATGTCTTGACCTCCTGCCCCACCTTCTCCTTAAAGCCCCAACAAGCTTCCTTTATGTGGACAGGGCCAATTTTTCAGCACCCTACCATTTTTCTTCAGAATCTTGCTCTGGCTGAGCCTGAACTAACTGGCTTAGCCCTGCTGTCTCCCATTAAGCAGTCAGGCAAGGTGAAATCCCACCCAACTTCTAGAGATTCATCCTCTACTGCCCCAGGCTTCTCTGATGAAGCCCACTCAGGAGATCAACACCTTCCATGGGAAACCAGAAAATTCGAGGTCAGAGACTTCCAACTTGGCTGCACATCAAAATCACCTGCTGAACTTAAAAAAATTCTGATGTCCTGGTAAACGCCAATACCCACTACATCAGAATCTCTGGAGATGGTACCCAGGCATCCATAATAGTTAAGTTCTCCAGGTGATTCCAACGTACAGACAAGATCGAGAACCACTGTTAAGGCATCTTCTTCAAGGTCTAGCAACCATACTCACACAGAGGTTTCTACATTTGAGTGTTCATAGACACTTTTTGGAGCATTTGTTAAGATGCAGATTTCTGGACCTCACCCCCCAGATTCATGTTTTGGTCTGGACCCAGGAGTCTGCATTCTTAATAATCACCCCAGATAATTTCACTGTAAGCCATTAGCAGACCACATTTGGGGAAACGCTGCATTGCAAGAGGGGCTGCAGGCCAGTGGAATGGGAGGAGGAGGTCGCTGGCCCTTTAAGGACTGATTAAGAGACAACCTTTAAAGCTGTGGAGCAGAGCAAGCTAGGGCTACTTTTTTTCATCCTAGTGGGTAAGGTAAGAGAGGGCGTCCTGGAATGGACCTCTCCTTTTAAGTTACCTCAGCCTCTGACTAAGTACTATCTTGTTCCCAGTGCTGGAGAGCAGGAAGGGCATGCTGCCTTGTTCCACCTGCTCTTTCTGCTTGTTTTGATGCAAAGAGGCCAAGTTAGGAGATATCCTTTGGTCTGGGAAATCGTCCCAAGTAAGCAATATAGGGCCTGCCTGTCTTTTATTTTTTTTCTTGCCCTCTCCTTTGTGGTTCTGGAGCCAGGATGTGGTTACCTGTGTGAAAGGAAAGGGTCAGAGTGACGTCCTTTGGACTTGGGCTGGAGTGTGTTGCTGAATGCCAATCTTTCAAGATGGTCCTCCTTAGCATCCTTAGAATCTTTCTTCTTTGGGGACTGGTGCTTTTTATGGAACACAAAGTCCAAATGGCAAAGGTAGGGCAGCCCTCTACTGCCCTCCTGGAAGAGGCCCCTACCTTGCCCCTGATTCAGAAGCTGCTAGAAGAAGCCCCTGGAGAGCAGCAGAGGAAGCCACGAGTCCTGGGGCATCCTTTACAGTACATGCTGGACTTGTACCAGCGTTCGGCTGATGCACGTGGACACCCTAGGGAGAACCGCACCATTGGGGCCACCATGGTGAGGCTGATAAGGCCCTTGACCAATGTAGCGAAGCAGCTCAGAGGTGAGTCCTCATCCTACATGGTCCTAGAAGGGAGAGAAATGGGGGAAAGGAGCAGAGAAAAAGGGATCTATAAATTTACTGTCAGGCTTCATTGCCTGGTAGGTGGGTTATTTACTCTAGCTTGGCTTTTAAAGGATGGCAAGCCTGGGGGAATTGGGCTTCTCTTTAGGGCCCCAATTTAAGAAGATTGCCTTGTGGCCTACCTGGGGGAATCTCTGCCAGGCCCCAGGACAACTGAATGATGTATCAGTTCCTATCTTTCAAAGAAAATCTTACTGCTTTTTATGCCACTGAAAACTGTAGTTGAGAAATACCCATATACATTTTTGAGCAGGTCTGTTTATGTATTATTTTATTCTTAGATTGCAAAGAACACAGGATGAGTCAAAATTTACAAGTCCTCAGAAAGGACAGAAACATGCTAACATCTGAGGGTCTATATACCTGGCTCAGTGAACATCTGCTATTGTATTTAATCCTCAATGATAGTTTACACCATTAACTGTCATGGAGCAATTAGCCTAATTTTTAAAGACAAGAAAACTAAAGCACAGAGAGGTTTAAATAACTTGCAACAGTTACACAGACAGTGAGAAACAGAGATAGGATTTGAGCTCAAGTCTGACTCAAAAGTCTGTCCATAACTTCTCAAGACTTTAAATGTGGTACCCCAATATCCTTGTATATCCAAAAGGTTTTCTATTAAGACTGTTGCTACTTCGGGTTTTTGGTACCAAATGTATTTTGGAATTTCCTTTGTTCCCATGATGCTTGATCTTTTCAACATCTGTGTTACATAATGTTCTAGGACAGCAGTGGGCTCCTGAGGTTCAGGGCTCTCTAGGGAATGCAGACAGCCATCAGCTTCAAGGAAATCTTGGGAACCTGGTGAGCTCAATCTTGGGCCTTTGCTAGTCTCAACAGAGGATTTACACTCCTTCCTTTAAGTAAAACAACCAACCTTCCCCTAATTAACCTTTACTGTTAACTTACCATGTGCCAGGCATTGGACAAAATACAAACATTATCTTCCTTAATCCTCACCATTATCATATGAGGTGGGTACTCTTAACATACCCGTTTTATAGGTGAAGAAACACAGGCTCAGAATAACTTATCCAGTGTACACAGCTAATTGGTAGAGCTGAGTATCAAGCCCAGGCTTTTTGGCTTCAGAGCCTATGCTTTTAATCACCCTGCTGTGCTGACTTCTCAGCAGATTTTAATTGATCACCAGGCGTTGTGCTTGGGTTGGCTATAGAGAGGCAACTAACTGCTTCCCTGGCCTTTAGGAGTGCTCATGCTAGTTGAATGGATAGATAAGTAATCACATAATGGTGTTACAGCATGATAAATGCTTTGAAAAGGAAAAGCAGTAGGGCTCTCAGGACTCCAAAGAAGAAATAGGTCACTGCTTAAAGCAGGGAAAGGAAAGCAGGGAGACAGTGGAAGATCTCATTTAGTTGGTGGTATTTAACTAGACCTTGAGGAAGGAGGAAGGAGACTATGCACAGAGGAAGAGAAATGTGTTCTGATTAAGGAAGGAGAAAACAACTTGGTGTGGGTGCAAGATTCACTCAACAAACATTTGCTCAGCACCTGCTGAGTGCTAGGCACTGTTCTAATCTAAGTGCCAGCATACAGATGTGAGTCAAGATAGGCATGGCTCTCATGGGTGAAGCAAATAAACACAGATAATTGCAAATTGTGGTAAATGCTATCAAGGAGTGAAACAGTTTATTTTGATAGAGTATGGAAAGGAAATCTTCCCTTTACATACATAGGATTGTCCGGGAAGCCATCTTTGAAGAGGTAACATTTGAGCTGAGGTCTATAAGACAAGAACCAGGTAGAAGTCTGATTACGGCAGGGGGAACAAGAGGTACAAAGGCCCAGAGGATGCAAACAAGCTTGTCTGAGTTGAAAACCAGAAGGAAGATCAGTATGGAGGGAACCTAAAGAGCACTGACTGTGGAGAGTGGCAAGATATGAGGCTGGGCTGGGGATTGTAGCCCATTATAAGGGATCTGGATTTCATTCCTAAGTGCAGAGGAAAGCTGCACAAATCAAGATTGTACAAATGATGTGAGGCTAAAGAGGAGGATGCCTAGAATTAGTACAGTATCCTGGTCTGACTGTGGGACATACTGGCATCTAGGGACTCTGGAAAGGATCCAGAAATGGTTGACAAGAGAGCAGAGCCTGTTCTTTCCATCAGGAGATAACCCAGCTGAATCGAGCTTGCCCGGAGAGCTATACCAGGTTCAATCACACAGAATGTGTGAGTCAGCGTTTCCCTGAAAAAGCTCTGAGCAGACCCTTCCTGGCTGTGATCCTTAGCAACCCCACCCTGCTTCAGGAAATATGTGATGTCAAGGTCTGAAAGAGAAGGGCATTTCCTCCCCAGACAGCCTATTAGAGGTTGAGTTGGGTTGGGTTCCTTTCCAGGCGGGGTGGGGCTGGTGTATGGGTGGGCCTCTTGGAAAGTTATTAGAGGGTGGGAGTGTGCAGTAAATTGAGAAAGCAAATAAAAGCCTGGCTTGGGTCTTGTGTGAATGGCCAATGCCCTAAACTTAAGGGTGTATTGAGCATGAACCTAAGGATATCTTGATGGGTGGAGATGGTAAAGAGTTGCTATGTTGAACATTCCAGGGCTACTGAAGAATTCTAGGCTTGTGGATTCAGTGGAGAAGATTACCTGAATAATATGTAAATTGGCATACTTTTAGCGATAAGATGTTTGAAGAGAAGCGAAGGCTTTTTTCCTGCGGTGCGTGGTGTTTGTAATCTTTGCTCTTGGCCTTTGTCAGGAGAGTGCACAGAAGTTCAGAGCACTGCAGGCCCAGCCTTCCAATGCTTTGGCCACTGGGTGTCAGCATTAGAGTTTGGGTTAAAACTCTTAATCACTAAGAGGCACGCAGCTTCCAGTAGAATTCTTAGCAAACAAAATATTTATATGGTCAAAGCCTGGTTGAAAATGGTATTTAGGAGAGTAGTGGTACAATGAATGGGGTAAAATAAAATAATTTTCAGTAAGGAATGAAAAAGGATCAGGCTAAAAGTGTTAAGGGGGAAGTGGCCCAAGAAAGAATAGCTGCGCAAAAGGCAATTCTTAAGTAGAAAGCCGAAATGGCAAAATAACTGCATCAAAGTTGAGAGACAAAATTATTTTGTGGTATCTTGGTCCTGGATATGAAGTGATGGCAAGCTATAGCCCCCGATATTGGACTGTCACACCAAAGCTGCCTTTGTATAGTGATATAACATGAGGATTCATTCTTAATTTGTATCTGTCTCAATGATTGTTTTAATTGGTCACCTTAAATACTCAACAAATAATATCCTCTCCGTACACACAATACACACAAAATAACTCTGTATTTGATGTTTTTTTTCTCAGCCTAGTGCTGTGACTGATTTAAAAATAAGACAGAATTTTTCTTCTAAAGGGAAATAGACTTGGCTCAAAACTTGATTCTACTACATATTTGTTATGTAACCTCTGGCATGGTTTATCTGAGCCTCAAGTTCCTTGTCTGCAAAATGGGGATAATAACTATCTCACAAAACTATTATGGATTAAAGAGCTAATGCATATAAAACATCTAATATACTAGTGCGCAATGCTAGCTATTATAATCTTGAGTAAATCTTAGAGCTGCTTACAGCTGTCAGTTTGTATTGAGCAGATTTGTGAGGGAGATTGAAGCTTGAGGGTAAGAAGCTAACCCTCTTGTCTTGTTCCTTCTTACTTTTGCAGGTCCCTGGCATATACAGACCCTAGACTTTCCTTTGAGACCAAACCAGGTAGCATACCAACTAGTCAGAGCCACTGTGGTTTACCGCCATCAAATCCACCTAGCTCATTTCTACCTCTCCTGCCATCTGGAGCCCTGGGTCCAGAAAAGCCTGACCAACCACTTTCCTTCCTCTGGAAGAGGTTCTCCAAAGCCTTTCCTGCTGTCCAACGCTTGGACAGAGATGGATGTCACACAACATGTTCAGCAAAGGCACTGGAATCACAAGGGGCTCAGGGTTCTACGACTCCACTTCATGTGTCAGCAGCAAAAAGGTAGTGAGGTTCTTGACCTCTGGTGGCATGGCACTTCATCCTTGGACACTGCCTTCTTGTTACTCTATTTCAATGATACTCATAAAAGTGTTCAGAAGGCCAAACCTCTCACTAGAGGCCTGGAGAAGTTTATGGAAAGGGACTCTTCTCTTCTTTTGCGGAAGGCCCGGCAAGCAGGCAATACTGCATCTGAGGTTCCTGGTCCCTCCTGGAGGAATGATGGACCTGAAAGAAACCAGTGTTCCCTCTACCCTTTCCAAGTCAGCTTCCGCCAGCTGGGCTGGGATCACTGGATCATTGCTCCCCATCTGTATACCCCAAACTACTGTAAGGGAGCCTGTCCTCGGGTACTACATTATGGTCTCAATTCTCCCAATCATGCTATCATCCAGAATCTTGTCAATGAGCTGGTAGACCAAAGCGTCCCTCAGCCCTCCTGTGTCCCTTATAAGTATGTTCCCATTAGCATCCTTCTGATTGAGGCAAATGGGAATATCTTGTACAAGGAGTATGAGGATATGATTGCTCAGTCCTGTACATGCAGGTGACAGCAAAGGTACAGCTAGCTCAAGTTCCCTGAGAAATTGGATAAGGGTTTAAAATAAATATCAGTGTTAAAGCTGCAAGTGATCCCCTGCCCAGTATATGGGTTTTATTCCTTGCCTTAAGTGTTGTTATTTCAGTCTCCTCCCCCATTTATTAGCTCCTCACTTTATAAAAGCAGTTCTGATACCAGACATCAGCATGTTTTGACCATTAGTCAGAGGCCTTAAGGCTTGAGTAAGGTGTTTCTTTGAAGACGCCCTCTGTGTTTTTTTTATTGCGACTTAATCAGAAGTCACCAGTTTATGATGGTAAAACTTTAGGAATTGTCCCACCAAGGCCTGGGGAAGGTGGAATATTTCTTGTGATCACCTTCTGAGGCTCTCTGGAAGATCTGGGGTAAAGAAGGCCACTTGAGATTCTATACTCCTTTTCCTTGCCTCCTGTATCCTAAAAACTAGTACCTAATCAGAAAGACTGCCTGCTTCTGTGTTTGGTTTGTCCCTTAAATCTAAAACTAACTTTTCTCAGATGGATTAGAAAACCATTAGGCAATAATCTTTATAAAAATCTTTTGAGGGGAACAGAAAGAGGGGAATCTTTTTATAAGTTTTCAGGGACTTTCCTCTCAGCCTCTGAACCTGGGAAATCACCTTAGATTCCTTCCTACCCTAGTGTAAGGAGAACAGCCTTTAGTAAGGCCAATGGTGATATTTGAGTATGGAGCTCTCTGAGATGACATTCATTTCAAAATTGCCTTTATCTATGGTGAAGAGAGGAAGAGCTGTCATTGCTGGTTAGGATTATATACAGGGGAGTCATTTTAAAGTTTCTATGGAACGATATGTTTCACAGGGTATTTTCTTGTTTTATGTAATACGTAAACCCCTGTTAGTTACCTCACAAAAAATGCTCCATGGTGGCTCAGATACTAGTAGGTGGCCTGGTTGGGGATGGAAGTGATAGATGGCTGCTTGAAGAAGATGGTTGCTTGAAGATGAAGCTTGATAGAAGCTTGAAGAGCTGTAGGGGAGGGTGAAACATGCTGAGACCTGGGGCCAACGTCATTCTGGGTTTGCCTGCTTGTGTGTTCAGTTTGGCTCTGGGCATGGGGTCTTTGGGGTAGATGGGCCTGCTATCTTAGGGGTTATGGAGCTCTGCCTTGCACTAAATGATGCTTGCAGTGTGACCCTTTTCTACTTCTGTGCTGTACTGAAGTGATGGGGACTGGGCTATGTTGCAAATGAACCATTTTTTATTGACAAGAGAAGCTTGAATATTTTGTGTATTGGGAAAGAGTGGGTGGAAGGAATTTATTTCCTTTGTTCCCTTTAATCAAGGCCAGGAAGTCAACCCATTTCCCAAGGGTGAGGCTAAAGGCTCCTATGAAATTCTACTGTCTTAAGTTAGAACTCCTAGTTATCATCCCTCCCCAAGGAGCCTCTTTGAGGAAACCCAGTAAGGCATTTCCCTCACCCAACCCAACTGTTCCTGGCTAGTCTCACGGCCATTCTCAGTGGAATGGGACTGATTTAGGATGGGTGCATGTATTTGCCAAATGTAAATCCCTATCTGTTACCTATCCATCGTAAACTAATTAATCTTACAGTAACTCATTTTACCCCTCCTTTCTCATTAATTGGTTCCAGCTAGACTGAATATCTTGTATGTCTATAAATATACAAACTTTATTCTTCTGCCTGAGGAGCTATTCCTTAAAGTCCTTTTGTGCATCTACCTTTACTGTATCTTTAGGAACCAGCTTAGGCATTTCTTTTCATCTCCTCCCCCATGACACCCCAGACTCACGTGCCCACACCCCTGTGCTCACATAGGACTATTTGCTTTCCTTCAACATGCTCTAGTGTAACTGTCTTTGTTGCCAAAAGATGGATCTCCTCTTGGAAGTTTCTACTGTGTTTTATCCATTTCTGTATTTCTCAAGCCTGACATATAATATGTCCTTGATGGATACAAGCATTGGACAGTGACACTTTTTTAGTGGGGGATGCACTCTTCCTGATGTGAAATATTTAAATGTTCACATATTTCATTAATTTTCTATTGGAATGAATATTTTATATACATACTTTGTATATAAAATAAAATTATTAATTTTGTGCCCCATGATTATAAAATCATGATTCAAATTACAACAGAACATTACATGTTCTTGAGTAAGGTAGTTTCTGGAATTATTTTACATGCTACTGTTTGACATGGGAAAACCAATGTGAGCTTCACTCCACCCATTCCTTAACCTACCTGGGTAGACCTAAGTACCCAATAGGCCTTAAGACAGACTTTGGTCACAGGACAAGATTCTGAGTCCAGCATCTCAGTGTTCTTTGTGGTTCTCAGAATATCATGGTCTTCTAGCCTTGTGAGTCCTGAATACATCTGAAACAATGTGTTTATGGAGGGCTCAGTGTTAATTGGCCCCAATATGCATTAAGCCCTGTGCTGTCAGAATACCCAAGGAAACACTGGTAGGATGGTGTCAGTTGTGGCTGACATGGATTCTTTTTTCTTTTGAAATACTGTTTTCATCTCAGCACTTTTTCTAAAGTCCAAAGTGAGAGATCTATACCTCAAACCTTCCTCTAGAAGGAAGAAGATATGCTTTCTAGTGGAGGAGAGTATGTGGATGGGAATCTGTCTACCCAGATGGGTGGGGAGAAATGGTTACTTGGTCTAGAAACGGAAAACAGGGAGCAAAGTCTCTTGTCGCAGCTCTCCCAGTGAATAAGCTAGAACTTCATTCAATGTATGGGTGCAAAAGGAGCAGGTATTTAAGCTTACTTCTGACCCTGGAGCTTTGTTGCATTTACCTTGTTGTAGTATTTAAGCAATTAGCAAAGTTGGGAAGAAGGTAAAATTTATCTTCAAGTCCATGAAATATTTGAGGGCCTAATATTGTAAAAGAAGTTTTATAAGTCTTCAGTTAATTCTCCTAATAGCACTACAAAGCAGGAGGTATTAGCCCCATTAAAAAAATCTGCTTTATTAAGATGTAATTCATATACCATAAAAGCCACCATTTTAAGTGTTCAATTCAGTGGTTTTTAGTATATCCACAGAGTTTTGTACAAAATTCACTAAATTTTACTATAAAAAGAAACCCTATATCCATTCGCAATTAATCTCCAATCCCATTCCCCCACTTCAGACCCAGCCCCAGGCAACCTCAAATCTTTTTTTTCTGTAGATTATGGATATTTATATAAGTTGAATCATACAATATTAGGTTTTATAGTGACTGCCTTCAACTTAGCATAAGATTTTCAAGGTTCATCTGTGCTGTTTATGCCTTTTTATTGCTGAATAAAATTCCATTACAGAATATACCACATTTTGCTTATCTGTTCATCGTTTGATGGGTATTTGGGCTGCTCCTAGTTTTTGGTTGCTATGAATAATACTGCCATGAATGTTCATGTGAAAGATTTGTGTGGATATATACTTGTAATCCTCTTGTGTATATACCTAGGAGTAGTAATGCTGAAATCATATGGTAACTCTATGTTTAACATTTTGAAGAACTTCTAACCTGTTTTCCAGAGTGGCTGTACCATTTTATGGTCCAGCAATGTATGACGGTTTTAATTTCTCCACATCATTACCAACACTTGTTAATGTCTGTCTTTTATTTTAGCCATACTAGTAGAGGTAAAGTGGTATTTCATTGTGGTTTTGATCACATTTCACTAAAAATGTTGAGCATTTTTTCATGTGCTTATTTGCAACTTGCATATCTTCTTTAGATAAATTTCAATTCAAATAATTTGTCTAGTTTTTAATTGACTTGCCCCTTAATGCTGAGCCATAAAAGTTCTTTTTGAGAATTCAGGAGCCAACACGGCGGCGTGAGTAGGACAGCGGGAATCTCCTCCCAAAAACATATATTTTTGAAAATACAACAAATACAACTAATCCTAAAAGAGAGACCAGAAGACACAGGACAACAGCCAGACTACATCCACATGTGTGAGAGCTCAGCACCTGGTGAAAGGGGTAAGAGACAACCCCCGGCCCGGCGGGAACCGAGCACGCTTCCCCCCAGCTCCCGGCAGGAGGAAGAGGGAGCCCAGGATGGCTAAACACCCAGCCCCAGCCACCCGCACCAGAGCATGAAAACAGTGCACACATGGAGGGCTGGAAACTAGGGAAACAGGGCAGCAAGACCTCTGAGTGGGTTCCGAAGCTGATGCCCCTGTGACAAAGAAAAGTGAGTGCTTTTTGAAAGTCTTAAAGGGACAGGTACATAACAGCTGGACGGAAATAACACAGGTCACAGCCAAGTGGCTGGAAATTACAGGGAAAACCGGGCACACTAACCCTCTGGGCAATAGCTCTGAGAACCCTAACGGAGGTAAACAGCCAAAAGCCCCCCTGTCCATTACCCCTACCGGCGCTGCGAAAGCAGAGAAGCAGCCTAAGGGAGACCACGCCAACAGAAAGGGAAATTCCTCCATTCCGGCAGGGCAAGACACAAAGACCCAGTCTACACGCAATTACCCAACACAAGCCACTAGGGGGTCTCAGTTGTCCCAGTAAAGAAAGGCCAGTAGCAAGTGAAAAGTTTGGCCCTCCCAGCTGACAGTCAATAGCACCTGTCAACATGAAAAGGCAAAAAAAATTTGATCCAGACAAGACTAACCCAGACAGCTTCGGCATCTGCTACATCCTCCCCTGAGAAGGAACCTGGGGAGATAGGTTTAACCAGTCTTCCTGAAAAAGAATTCAAAACAAAAGTCATAACCATGCTGATGGACTAGCAGAGAAATATGCAAGAACTAAGGAAGGAGAATACAGAAATAAAACAAGCTCTGGAAGGACTTCAAAACAGAATGGACGAGATGCAAGAGACCATTAATGGACTAGAAAACAGAGAACAGGAACGCAGAGAAGCTGATGCAGAGAGACAGAAAAGGATCTCCAGGAATGAAAGAATTCTAAGAGAGCTGAGTGACCAATCAAAATGGAACAATATCTGCATTATAGGGTTACCAGAAGAAGAAGAGAGAGAAAAAGGGATAGAAAGTGTCTTTGAAGAAATAATTGCTGGAAACTTCCCCAAACTAGGGGAAGAAATGGCCTCTCAGACCACAGAGGTACACAGAACTCACATGACAAGGGATCCAAGGAGGGCAACAACAAGACACATAATAATTAAAATGGCAAAGATCAAAGACAAGGACAAAGTATTAAAGGCAGCCAGAGAGAAAAAAAAGGTTACCTACAAAGGAAAACCCATAAGGCTATCATAAGACTTCTCAACAGAAACGCTACAGCCAGAAGAGAATGGCATGATATACTTAATGCAATGAAACAGAAGGGCCTCAAACCAAGACTATTGTATCCAGCACGAATATCATTTAAATATGAAGGAGGGATTAAACAATTCCCAGACAAGCAAAAGTTAAGGGAATTTGCCTCCCACAAACCACCTCTACAGGGCATCCTACAGGGACTGCTATAGATGGGAGCACTCCTAAAAAGAGCACACAACAAAACACCCAACATATGAAGAAGGGAGGAGGAGGAATAAGAAGGGAGAGAAATAAAGAATCATCAGATTGTGTTTATAATAGCTCAACAAGCGAGTTAAGTTACACAGTAAGATAGTAAAGAAGCTAACCCTGAACCTTTGGTAACCACAAACTTAAAGCCTGCAATGGCAATAAGCTCATACCTTTCAATAATCACCCTAAATGTAAATGGACTGAATGCACCAATCAAAAGACACAGAGTAATAGAATGGATGAAAAAGCAAGATCCATCCATATGCTGCTTACAAGAAACTCACCTCAAACCCAAAGACATGCACAGACTTAAAGTCAAGGGATGGAAAAAGATATTTCATGCAAACAACAGAGAGAAGAAAGCAGGTATTGCAATTCTGGTATCAGACAAAACAGACTTTAAAATAAAGAAAGTAACAAAAGACAAAGAAGGACATTACATAATGATAAAGGGCTCAGTCCAACAAGAGGATATAACCATTATAAATATATATGCACCCAATACAGGAGCACCAACATACCTGAAACAAATACTAACAGAACTAAACAAGGAAATAGAATGCAGTGTGTTCATTCTAGGAGACTTGAACACACCACTGACTCCAAAGGACAGATCCACCAGACAGAAAATAAGTAAGGACACAGAGGCACTGAACAACAAACTAGAACAGATGGACCTAATAGACATCTACAGAACTCTACATCCAAAAGCAACAGGATACACATTCTTCTCAAGTGCACATGGAACATTCTCCAGAATAGACCACATACTAGGCCACAAAAAGAGCCTCAGTAAATTCCAAAAGATTGAAATCCTACCAAACAACTTTTCAGACCACAAAGGCATAAAACTAGAAATAAACTGTACAAAGAAAGCAAAGAGGCTCACAAACACATGGAGGCTTAACAACACGCTCCTAAATAATCAATGGATCAATGACCAAATCAAAATGGAGATCCAGCAATATATGGAAACAAATGACAACAACAACACTAAGCCCCAACTTCTGTGGCACACAGCAAAAGCAGTCTTAAGAGGAAAGTATATAGCAATCCAAGCATATTTAAAAAAGGAAGAACAATCCAAAATGAATGGTCTAATGTCACAATTATCGAAATTGGGAAAGAAGAACAAAGGAGGCCAAAAGTCAGCAGAAGGAGGGACATAATAAAGATCAGAGAAGAAATAAATAAAATTGAGAAGAATAAAGCAATAGCAAAAATCAATTAAACCAGGAGCTGGTTCTTCGAGAGAATAAACAAAATAGATGAGCCTCTAGCCAGACTTATTAAGAGGAAAAGAGAGTCAAAACAAATAAACAGTATCAGAAACGAGAAAGGAAAAATCACGACGGACCCCACAGAAATACAAAGAATTATTAGAGAGTACTATGAAAACCTATATGCTAACAAGCTGGGAAACCTAGAAGAAATGGACAACTTCCTAGAAAAATACAACCTTCCAAGACTGAGCCAGAAAGAATCAGAAAATCTAAACAGACCAATTACCAGCAACGAAATTGAAGCGGTAATCAAAGAAGTACCAAAGAACAAAACCCCCGGGCCAGATGGATTCACCTCGGAATTTTATCAGACATATATGGAAGACATAATACCCATTCTCCTTAAAGTTTTCCAAAAAATAGAAGAGGAGGGGATACTCCCATACTCATTCTATGAAGCTAACATCACCCTAATACAAAAACCAGGCAAAGACCCCACCAAAAAAGAAAACTACAGACCAATATCCCTGATGAACGTAGATGCAAAAATACTCAACAAAATATTAGCACACCGAATTCAAAACTACATCAAAAGGATCGTACACCATGACCAAGTGGGATTCATCCCAGGGATGCAAGGATGGTACAACATTTGAAAGTCCATCAACATCATCCACCACATCAACAAAAAGAAAGACAAAAACCACATGATCATCTCCATAGATGCTGAAAAAGCATTTGACAAAGTTCAACATCCATTCATGATAAAAACTCTCAGCAAAATGGGAATAGAGGGCAAGTACCTCAACATAATAAAGGCCATTTATGATAAAACCGCAGCCAACATTATATTGAACAGCGAGAAGCTGAAAGCTTTTCCTCTGAGATCGGGAACTAGACAGGGATGCCCACTCTCCCCACTGTTATTTAACATAGTACTGGAAGTCCTAGCCACGGCAATCAGACAAAATAAAGAAATAGAAGGAATCCAGATTGGTAAAGAAGAAGTTAAACTGTCACTATTTGCAGATGACATGATACTGTACATAAAAAACCCTAAAGACTCCACCCCAAAACTACTAGAACTGATATCGGAATACAGCAAAGTTGCAGGATACAAAATCAACACACAGAAATCTGTGGCTTTCCTATACACTAACAATGAACCAACAGAAAGAGAAATCAGGAAAACAACTCCATTCACAATTGCATCAAAAAAATAAAATACCTAGGAATAAACCTAACCAAAGAAGTGGAAGACTTATACTCTGAAAACTACAAGTCACTCTTAAGAGAAATTAAAGGGGACACTAACAGATGGAAACTCATCCCATGCTCGTGGCTAGGAAGAATTAATATCGTTAAAATGGCCATCCTGCCCAAAGCAATATACAGATTTGATGCAATCCCTATGAAACTACCAGCAACATTCTTCAATGAACTGGAACAAATAATTCAAAAATTCATATGGAGACACCAAAGACCCCGAATAGCCAAAGAAATCCTGAGAAAGAAGAATAAAGTAGGGGGGATCTCACTCCCCAACTTCAAGCTCTACTATAAAGACATACTAATCAAGACAATCTGGTACTGGCACAAGAACAGAGCCACAGATCAAATGGAACAGACTAGAGAATCCAGAAATTAACCCAGACATATATGGTCAATTAATATTTGATAAAGGAGCCATGGACATACAATGGCAAAATGACAGTCTCTTCAACAGATGGTGCTGGCAAAACTGGACAGCTACATGTAGGAGAATGAAACTGGACCATTGGCTAACCCCATATACAAAAGTAAACTCAAAATGGATCAAAGACCTGAATGTAAGTCATGAAACCATTAAACTCCTGGAAAAAAACATAGGCAAAAACTTCCTAGACATAAACATGAGTGACCTCTTCTTGAACATATCTCCCCGGGCAAGGAAAACAACAGCAAAAATGAACAAGTGGGACTGTATTAAGCTGAAAAGCTTCAGTACAGCAAAAGACACCATCAATAGAACAAAAAGGAACCGTACAGTATGGGAGAATATATTTGAAAATGACAGATCCGATAAAGGCTTGACGTCCAGAATATATAAAGAGCTCACACGCCTCAACAAACAAAAAACAAATAACCCAATTAAAAAATGGGCAGAGGAACTGAACAGACAGTTCTTCAAAAAAGAAATACAGATGGCCAACAGGCACATGAAAAGATGCTCCACATCGCTAATTATCAGAGAAATGCAAATTAAAACTACAATGAGGTATCACCTCACACCAGTAAGGATGGATGCCATCCAAAAGACAGACAACTACAAATGTTGGCGAAGCTGTGGAGGAAGGGGAACCCTCCTACACTGCTTGTGGGAATGTAAATTAGTTCAACCACTGTGGAAAGCAGTATGGAGGTACATCAAAATGCTCAAAACAGACTTACCATTTGACCCAGGAATGGCACTCCTAGGAATTTACCTTAAGGACACAGTAATCAAGTTTGAGAAAGACAGATGCACCCCTATGTTAATCGCAGCACTATTTACAATAGCCAAGAATTGGAAGCAACCTAGAAGATGTGGTACATATACACAATGGAATACCACTCAGCCATAAGAAAAGGGCAAATCCTACCATTTGCAGCAACATGGATGGAACTGGAGGGTATTATGCTCAGCGAAATAAGCCAAGCAGAGAAAGAGAAATACCAAATGATTTCACTCATCTGTGGAGTATAAGAACAAAGGAAAAACTGAAGGAACAATACAGCAGCAGAATCACAGAACTCAAGAATGGACTAACAGGTACCAAAGGGAAAGGGACTGGGGAGGATGGGTGGGTAGGGAGGGATAAGGGGGGGGTAAGAAGAAGGGGGATATTAAGATTAGCATGCATGGCATGGGAGAAAGGGGAGGGCTGTACAACACAGAGAAGACAAGTAGTGATTCTACAACATTTTGCTATGCTGATGGACAGTGACTGTAAAGGGGTTTATAGGGGGACCTGGTCTAGGGGAGTGCCTAGTAAACATAATATTCATCATATAAGTGAAGATTAATGATAACAACAACAACAACAAAAAGCAGTTCCTGTGTTGTGACCTCCAATGAGTTCTACACAATGGTATAAAGGGCATATAAAAGTGCAGGCAAAGGGTCTGTTTGTGTTTATACAGAGGATCAAAGCCTAATTTGGCTACCCAGAAAATGAACTAAGATATGATATGAAAAAGAACTTCCAACATCAGCACTCTCTGGAAGACTCATACCAGAAGATGATCATCAAAAATCCCCAACAAAGATCCACGTGCTGCTACAGCTGTAGATGCACTCATCCCACCGGTTCCTGGACTTGCCATGGGAATGAAGAAGGAGATATCTAAGCTGGCCTCTGCATACAGTAAAACAACAAATTTGACTGGATCTATACTGTTGGAACTCAACCAAGAATTAGGAGAAGTGGCAAATTGTAGCGCTCCAAAATCTTTCAACTACAGACTATCTACTGTTAAAAGAACATATGGGATGTGAACAGTCCCCAGGAATGGGTTGTTTTAATTTGTCTGATTTCTCTCAGACTGTTCAAGTTCAGTTGGACAATATCCACCATATCATAGATAAGTTTTCACAAATGCCTAAGGTGCCAACTGGTTTTCTTGGTTTCACTGGAGATGGCTGGTAATTATAGGTCTGCTTTGGTTATGTAACTGTACTCCTATTATGTTAATGTGTGTGCGCAATTTAATTAGTAGTTTAAAACCTATCCATGCTGAAGTTACTCTACAAGAAGATATGTCAAAGAAATAATCAATCTTCCCAAGTTTTCTTCCGCCTGCTACTTCTATAGCTTTTCTTCTTCCTTCCTAATTACAACCCTTAAATAGATTTCGTGCCTCATATCGAATTTACTGAGTATCATAATTCTTCCAAGTGGTAAAGATACATCAAGACAAATGCTGGGCATAGAAGCCACAGGGCATAAATACGCAAAGAAGTGAAAAGCTAACCTTTTCAAACAATAAGGCTTCTCTCTCACTTACCAACTTTACATTTCCCTGTATGGCCCCGGAAGATGACTGGTTAGCCAGAGACAGGTAAGATTCCTCAAGGGAGGAACAACCTAAGACAGGCACAGTCGCAGGGGGACCATCAGGTAAGAAATTGGGGATGAACAGAGGTGACGCTTAGAACCTCACCACCCCTGTTCTGAGAGAAATCTTTTGCATCCGTGGATGTTTTATTGCCCTTGTCTAGCTTGGATTAACACATAGTCTACAGGCACACACCTGATCATCTACATTTGCTCTCTTACAACACTAAACTATGTTTTCTACCTTTATCTTGCATCTACCTACCACTTCAGCATTTTATGAAAAATAATAATAATAAAGAGAGAAATGTGGTATCCTCATATAAATCAAGTATAAAAATCAAACGAATATTCATATTTGAACTGATTGCTAATAGTTCATAATGCATGAGCAAAACCGAAAGTTTCTGCGATGACTGCCCTTGTACTGTTCACCATGTAACTTATTCACTATGTAAGAATTTGTTCTCCATGTAAGAACTTGTTTGTTATGCTTCAGAAGATTGGAGACTGACGAAAATTAGGCTTGGGGTGGATTAATGATTGTGCATTGAGCATTGACTCCCCTATACAGAATTTTATTGTTGTTAACAACCATTTGATCAATAAATATGAGAGATGCAATCTCAAAAAAAAAAAGTACAGACTTCCAATTGTAAAATAAATAAGTAACTGGGATGTAATGTATAGCATAAGGAATATAGTCAAAATATTCTAATAACTTTGTATGGTGATAGCTGGTAGCTAGAATTATCATGTATATAAATGTTGAATCACTGTGTTGTACATCTGAAACTAATGTAATACTGTGTGTCAACTACCCTTCAATAAAAAATAATTTTAAAAAAAGTTTTTATATATTCTGGATGTTAGTCCCTTATCAGAGGTATGATTTGCAAATACTGTTTCTGATTCCATGGGTTATCTATTATTTAGATAAATTGTCTAAACTATATTAGATTTTTTTTTATTAAGGTATCATCGATATACAATCTTACAAAGGTTTCACCTGAGCAATATTATGGTTACTACATTCACCCATATTATCAAGTCCCCCAACACCCCACTGCAGTCACTGTCCATCAGCATATAGTAAGATGCTATAGAGACACTGCTTGTCATCTCTGTGCTATACTGCCTACCCTGTGACCCCCCTACATTATGTGTGCTAATCATAATGTCCCTCAATCCCCTTCTCCCTCCCTCCCCATGAACCCTACCCAACACCTCCCCATTGGTAACCACTACTCCCTTCTTGGAGTCTGAGTCTGCTGCTGTTTTGTTTCTTCAGTTTTGCTCTGTTGTTATACTCCACAATGTACGGAAATCATTTGGCACTTGTCTTTTTCCACCTGGCTTATTTCACTGAGCATAACCTCTAGCTCATGGGTTGTCTGTATCCAGTTGTCATAGCACCATTTCTTTTTTTTTTTTTTTTAATAATTATTTTTTATTGAAGGGTAGTTGACGCACAGTATTACATTACATTAGTTTCAAGTGTACAACACAGTGGTAGAACATTTATATACATAATTCTAGGTTCCAGCTATCACCCTACCAAGCTGTTACAATATCTTGACTATATTCCTTATGCTATACATTACATCCGGGTTACTTATTTATTTTACCATTGGAAGTCTGTCCTTTTTTTTTTTTTTTTTTGTGAGGGCATCTCTCATATTTATTGATCAAATGGTTGTTAACGACAATAAAATTCTGTATAGGGGAGTCAATGCTCAATGCACAATCATTAATCCACCCCAAGCCTAATTTTCGTCAGTCTCCAATCTTCTGAAGCATAACAAACAAGTTCTTACATGGAGAACAAATTCTTACATAGTGAATAAGTTACATAGTGAACAGTACAAGGGCAGTCATCACAGAAACTTTCGATTTTGCTCATGCATTATGAACTATAAACAGTTCAAATATGAATACTCATTTGGTTTTTATACTTGATTTATATGTGGATACCACATTTCTCTCTTTATTATTATGATTTTTAATAAAATGCTGAAGTGGTAGGTAGATACAAGATAAAGGTAGAAAACATAGTTTAGTGTTGTAAGAGAGCAAATGTAGATGATCAGGTGTGTGCCTGTAGACTATGTGTTAATCCAAGCTAGACCAGGGCAATAAAACATCCACGTATGCAGAAGATTTCTCTCAGAACAGGGGGGGTGAGGTTCTAAGCCTCACCTCTGTTGATCCCCAATTTCTCACCTGATGGTCCCCCTGCGACTGTGCCTGTCTTAGGTTGTTCCTCCCTTGAGGAATCTTACCTGTCTCTGGCTAACCAGTCATCTTCCGGGGCCATACAGGGAAATGTGAAGTTGGTAAGTGAGAGGGAAGCCTTATTGTTTGAAAAGGTTAGCTTTTTACTTCTTTGCATATTTATGCCCTGTGGCTTCTATGCCCAGCATTTGTCTTGAGGTATCTTTACCACTTGGAAGAATTATGATACTCGGTAAATTTGATATGAGGCACAAAATCTATTTAAGGGTTGTAATTAGGAAGGAAGAAGAAAAGCTATAGAAGTAGCAGGCGGCAGAAAACATGGGAAGATTGATTATTTCTTTGACATATCTTCTTGTAGAGTAACTTCAGCATGGATAGGTTTTAAGCTACTACTTAAATTGCGCACACACATTAACATAATAGGAGTATAGTTACATAACCAAAGCATATCTGTAATTATCAGCCATCTCCAGTGAAACCAAGAAAACCAGTTAGGCACCTTAGGCATTTGTGAAAACTTATCTATGATATGGTGGATATTGTCCAACTGAACTTGAACAGTCTGAGAGAAATCAGACAAATTAAAACAACCCATTCCTGGGGACTGTTCACATCCCTTATGTTCTTTTAACAGTAAATAGTCTGTAGGTGTAAGACTTTGGAGCGCTACAATTTGCACTTCTCCAAATTCTTGGTTGAGTTCCAACAGTATAGATCCAGTCAAATTTGTTGTTTTACTTCATGCACAGGCCAGCTTAGATATCTCCTTCCTCATTCCCATGGGAAGTCCAGGAACTGGTGGGATGAGTGCATCTACAGCTGTAGCAGTGTGTGGATCTTTGTTGGGGTTTTTTGATGATCATCTTCTGGCATGAGTCTTCCAGAGAGTGCAGATGTTGGAAGTTCTTTTTCATATCGTATCTTAGTTCATTTTCGGGGTAGCCCAATTAGGCTTTGATCCTCTGTATAAACACAAACAGACCCTTTGCCTACACTTTTATATGCCCTTTATACCCTTGTGTAGAACTCGTTAGAGGTTACCACACAGGAACTGCCCTTTTTTTTTTGCTTTGTTTTTGATATCACTAATCTACACTTACATGATGAATATTATGTTTACTAGGCTCTACCCTATACCAGGTCTCCCCTATAAACCCCTTTACAGTCACTGTCCATCAGCATAGCAAAATGTTGTAGAATCACTACTTGCCTTCTCTGTGTTGTAAAGCCCTCCCTTTTCTCCTACCCCCCCATGCATGTTAATCTTAATACCCCCCTACTTCTCCTCCCCTTATCCCTCCCTACCCACCCATCCTCCCCAGTCCCTTTCCCTTTGGTACCTGTTAGTCCATTCTTGAGTTCTGTGATTCTGCTGCTGTTTTGTTCCTTCAGTTTTTCCTTTGTTCTTATATTCCACAGATAAGTGAAATCATTTGGTATTTCTCTTTCTCCGCTTGGCTTGTTTCACTGAGCATAATACCCTCCAGCTCCATCCATGTTGCTGCAAATGGTAAGATTTGCCCTTTTCTAATGGCTGAGTAGTATTCCATTGTGTATATGTACCACATCTTCTTTATCCATTCATCTATTGATGGACATTTAGGTTGCTTCCAATTTTTGGCTATTGTAAATAGTGCTGCAATAAACATAGGGGTGCATCTGTCTTTCTCAAACTTGATTGCTGCGTTCTTAGGGTAAATTCCTACGAGTGCAATTCCTGGGTCAAATGGTAAGTCTGTTTTGAGCATTTTGATGTACCTCCATACTGCTTTACACAATGGTTGAACTAACTTACATTCCCACCAGCAGTGTAGGAGGGTTCCCCTTTCTCCACAGCCTCGGCAACATTTGTTGTTGTCTGTCTTTTGGATGGCAGCCATCCTTACTAGTGTGAGGTGATACCTCATTGTAGTTTTAAGTTGCATTTCTCTGATAATTAGCGATGTGGAGCATCTTTTCATGTGTCTGTTGGCCATCTGTATTTCTTTTTTGGAGAACTGTCTGTTCAGTTCCTCTGCCCATTTTTTAATTGGGTTATTTGATTTTTGTTTGTTGAGGCATGTGAGCTCTTTATATATTCTGGATGTCAAGCCTTTATCGGATCTGTCATTTTCAAATATATTCTCCATTACTGTAGGGATCCTTTTTGTTCTATTGATGGTGTCTTTTGCTGTACAGAAGCTTTTCAGCTTAATACAGTCCCACTTGTTCATTTTTGCTGTTGTTTTCCTTGCCCGGGGAGATATGTTCAAGAAGAGGTCACTCATGTTTATGTCTAGGAAGTTTTTGCCTATGTTTTTTTCCAGGAGTTTAATGGTTTCATGACTTACATTCAGGTCTTTGATCCATTTTGAGTTTACTTTTGTATATGGGGTTAGCCAATGGTCCAGTTTCATTCTCCTACATGTAGCTGTCCAGTTTTGCCAGCACCATCTGTTGAAGAGACTGTCATTTTGCCATTGTATGTCCATGGCTCCTTTATCAAATATTAATTGACCATATATGTCTGGGTTAATTTCTGGATTCTCTAGTCTGTTCCATTTGATCTGTGGCTCTGTTCTTGTGCCAGTACCAGATTGTCTTGATTAGTATGTCTTTATAGTAGAGCTTGAAGTTGGGGAGTGAGATCCCCCCTACTTTATTCTTCTTTCTCAGGATTTCTTTGGCTATTCGGGGTCTTTGGTGTCTCCATATGAATTTTTGAATTATTTGTTCCAGTTCATTGAAGAATGTTGCTGGTAGTTTCATAGGGATTGCATCAAATCTGTATATTGCTTTGGGCAGGATGGCCATTTTAACGATATTAATTCTTCCTAGCCACGAGCATGGGATGAGTTTCCATCTGTTAGTGTCCCCTTTAATTTCTCTTAAGAGTGACTTGTAGTTTTCAGAGTATAAGTCTTCCACTTCTTTGGTTAGGTTTATTCCTAGGTATTTTATTTTTTTGATGCAATTGTGAATGGAGTTGTTTTCCTGATTTCTCTTTCTGTTGGTTCATTGTTAGTGTATAGGAAAGCCACAGATTTCTGTGTGTTGATTTTGTATCCTGCAACTTTGCTGTATTCCGATATCAGTTCTAGTAGTTTTGGGGTGGAGTCTTTAGGGTTTTTTATGTACAGTATCATGTCATCTGCAAATAGTGACAGTTTAACTTCTTCTTTACCAATCTGGATTCCTTCTATTTCTTTATTTTGTCTGATTGCCGTGGCTAGGACCTCCAGTACTATGTTAAATAACAGTGGAGAGAGTGGGCATCCCTGTCTAGTTCCCGATCTCAGCGGAAATGCTTTCAGCTTCTCGCTGTTCAATATAATGTTGGCTGTGGGTTTATCATAGATGGCCTTTGTTATGTTGAGGTACTTGCCCTCTATTCCCATTTTGCTGAGAGTTTTTAACATGAATGGATGTTGAACTTTGTCAAATGCTTTTTCAGCATCTATGGAGATGATCTTGTGGTTTTTGTCTTTCTTTTTGTTGATGTGGTGGATGATGTTGATGGACTTTCGAATGTTGTACCATCCTTGCATCCCTGGAATGAATCCCACTTGGTCATGGTGTATGATCCTTTTGATGTATTTTTGAATTCGGTTTGCTAATATTTTGTGGAGTACTTTTGCATCTACGTTCATCAGGGATATTGGTCTGTAGTTTTCTTTTTTGGTGGGGTCTTTGCCTGGTTTTGGTATTAGGGTGATATTAGCTTCATAGAATGAGTTTGGGAGTATCCCCTCCTCCTCTATTTTTTGGAAAACTTTAAGGAGAATGGGTATTATGTCTTCCCTGTATGTCTGATAAAATTCCGAGGTAAATCCATCTGGCCCGGGGGTTTTGTTCTTTGGTAGTTTTTTGATTACCGCTTCAATTTCGTTGCTGGTAATTGGTCTGTTTAGATTTTCTGTTTCTTCCTGGGTCAATCTTGGAAGGTTATATTTTTCTAGGAAGTTGTCCATTTCTCCTAGGTTTCCCAGCTTGTTAGCATATAGGTTTTCATAGTATTCTCCAATAATTCTTTGCATTTCCGTGGGGTCCGTCGTGCTTTTTCCTTTCTCGTTTCTGATACTGTTGATTTGTGTTGACTCTCTTTTCTTCTTAATAAGTCTGGCTAGAGGCTTATCTATTTTGTTTATTTTCTCGAAGAACCAGCTCTTGGTTTCATTGATTTTTGCTATTGTTTTATTCTTCTCAATTTTATTTATTTCTTCTCTGATCTTTATTATGTCCCTCCTTCTGCTGACCTTAGGCCTCATCTGTTCTTCTTTTTCCAATTTCGATAATTGTGACATTAGACCATTCATTTGGGATTGCTCTTCCTTTTTTAAATATGCTTGGATTGCTATATACTTTCCTCTTAAGACTGCTTTTGCTGTGTCCCACAGAAGTTGGGGCTTAGTGTTGTTGTTGTCATTTGTTTCCATATATTGCTGGATCTCCATTTTGATTTGGTCATTGATCCATTGATTATTTAGGAGCGTGTTGTTAAGCCTCCATGTGTTTGTCAGCCTCTTTGCTTTCTTTGTACAGTTTATTTCTAGTTTTATGCCTTTGTGGTCTGAAAAGTTGGTTGGTAGGATTTCAATCTTTTGGAATTTTCTGAGGCTCTTTTTGTGGCCTAGTATGTGGTCTATTCTGGAGAATGTTCCATGTGCACTTGAGAAGAATGTATATCCCGCTGCTTTTGAATGTAGAGTTCTATAGATGTCTATTAGGTCCATCTGCTCTACTGTGTTGTTCAGTGCTTCCGTGTCCTTTCTTATTTTCTGCCCAGTGAATCTATCCTTTGGGGTGAGTGGTGTGTTGAAGTCTCCTAGAATGAATGCATTGCAGTCTATATCCCCCTTTAGTTCTGTTAGTATTTGTTTCACATATGCTGGTGCTCCTGTGTTGGGTGCATATTTATTTAGAATGGTTATATCCTCTTGTTTGACTGAGCCCTTTATCATTATGTAGTGTCCTTCTTTATCTCTTGTTACTTTCTTTGTTTTGAAGTCTATTTTGTCTGATATTAGTACTGCAACCCCTGCTTTCTTCTCACTGTTGTTTGCTTGAAATATGTTTTTCCATCCCTTGACTTTTAGTCTGTACATGTCTTTGGGTTTGAGGTGAGTTTCTTGTAAGCAGCATATAGATGGGTCTTGCTTTTTTATCCATTCTGTTACTCTGTGTCTTTTGATTGGTGCATTCAACCCATTAACATTTAGGGTGACTATTGAAAGATATGTACTTATTGCCATTGCAGGCTTTAAATTTGTGGTTACCAAAGGTTCAAGGTTAGCCTCTTTAGTATCTTACTGCCTAACTTAGCTCACTTATTGAGCTTTTATATACACTGTCTGGAGATTCTTTTCTTCTCTCCCTTCTTGTTCCTCCTACTCGATTCTTCATATGTTGGGTGTTTTGTGCTGTGCTCTTTCTAGGAGTGCTCCCATCTAGAGCAGTCCCTGTAAGATGTTGGGTAGAGGTGGTTTGTGGGACTCAAATTCCCTCAGCTTTTGTTTGTCTGGGAATTGTTTAATCCCACCGTCATATTTGAATGATAGTCGTGCTGGATACAGTATCCTTGGTTCAAGGCCCTTCTGTTTCATTGTATTAAATATATCATGCCATTCTCTTCTGGCCTGTAGGGTTTCTGTTGAGAAATCTGACGTTAGCCTGATGGGTTTCCCTTTATAGGTGACCTTTTCCTCTCTAGCTGCCTTTAACACTCTTTCCTTGTCCTTGATCTTTGCCATTTTAATTATTATGTGTCTTGGTGTTGCCCTTCTTGGATCCTTTCTGTTGGGGGTTCTGTGTATTTCCGTGGTCTGTTCGATTACTTCCTCCCCCAGTGTGGGGAAGTTTTCAGCAATTATTTCTTCTAAGATACTTTCCATCTCTTTTCCTCTCTCTTCTTCTTCTGGGACCCCTATAATATGGATATTGTTCCTTTTGGATTGGTCACACAGTTCTCTTAATATTGTTTCATTCCTGGAGATCCTTTTGTCTCTCTCTCTATGTCAGCTTCTATGCGTTCCTGTTCTCTGATTTCAATTCCATCAATGGCCTCTTGCATTCTATCCATTCTGCTTATAAACCCTTCCAGAGTTTGTTTCATTTCTGTGATCTCCTTTCTGGCATCTGTGATCTCCTTCCGGACTTCATCCCATTTCTCTTGCGTATTTCTCTGCATCTCTGTCAGCATGTTTATGATTCTTATTTTGAATTCTTTTTCAGGGAGACTGGTTAGGTCTGTCTCCTTCTCTGGTGTTGTCTCTGTGATCTTTGTCTGCCTGTAGCTTTGCCTTTTCATGGTGACAGGAATAGTCTGCAGAACTGGGACAAGTGACGGCTGGAAGGACTTCCTTTCTTGTTGGTTTGTGGCCCTCCTCTCCTGGGAGAACAGCGACCTCTAGTGGCTTGTGCTGTGCAGCTGCGCTCAGACAGGGTTTCTGCTTCCTGCCCGGCTGCTAGGGAGTTTATCTCTGCTGTTGCTGTGGGCGTGGCCTAGCTCGGGCAGCTACTCCAAAATGGTTCAGTCGCGTTGGAGCAGGAGCTGCTGGGAGGCTATTTATCTCCGTAAGGGGCCTCCCTGCTCCCTGCAGCCCAGGGGTTAGGGTGCCCAGAGATCCCGGATTCCCTACCTCTGGATTAAGTGACCCGCCCTGCCCCTTTAAGACTTCCAAAAAGCACCCACCAAAACAAAACAATGCCCACCCAAAAAAAAAGAAAAAAAAAATTTTTTAAATTAAAAAAAAAAAAAAGGTGGTCATTCGTTTTTCTTTATTCTCCGGTGCCAGTCTCAGGCCTCTGCTCACCGGTCTTTCTGCCCTGTTTCCCTAGTATTGGGGTCCCTATCCCTTTAAGACTTCCAAAAAGCGCTCGCCAAAACAAAACAGCAAAATGCAAAAAAGAAAAAATAGTCACGCGCTTTTCTTATGTCCTCTGTCGCCCAGCCTCCAGTGCCTGCTCACTGTTCTTGCTGCCCTGTTTTCCTAGTATAGAGCGCCCTGCACTCTGGCCCGGATGGCTGGGGCTGGGTGTTCAGCAGTCCTGGGCTCCGTCTCCCTCCCGCTCTGCCTATTCTTCTCCCGCCGGGAGCTGGGGGATGGGCGCTCGGCTCCAGCCGGGCCGGGGCTTGTATCTTACCCCCTTCGCGAGGCGCTGGGTTCTCTCAGGTGCGGATGTGGTCTGGATATTGTCCTGTGTCCTCTGGTCTTTATTCTAGGAAGGGTTGTCTTTGTTATATTTTCATAGATATATGTTGTTTTGGGAGGAGATTTCCGCTGCTCTACTCACGCCGCCATCTTCCGCCCTCATAGCACCATTTCTTGAAAAGACTAATCTTTTCTCCATTGAATTGTTGAAAATTGGCCATAAATATAAGGGATTATTTCTAGCCTCTCAGTTTTGTTCCATTGATTCATATGTCTATTCTTTTTCTTTTGTAGATAATTATTTTTTATTGAAGGGTAGTTGACACACAGTATTACATTAGTTTCAGGTGTACAATGCAGTGATTCAACATTTATATACGTGATAATTCTAGCTACCAGCTATCACCATACAAAGTTATTAGAATATTTTGACTATATTCCTTATGCTATATATTACATCCCGGTTACTTATTTATTTTACAATTGGAAGTCTGTACTTTTTTTTTTTTTTGAGATTGCATCTCTCATATTTATTGATCAAATGGTTGTTAACAACAATAAAATTCTGTATAGGGGAGTCAATGCTCAATGCACAATCATTAATCCACCCCAAGCCTAATTTTCGTCAGTCTCCAATCTTCTGAAGCATAACAAACAAGTTCTTACATGGAGAACAAATTCTTACATAGTGAATAAGTTACATGGTGAACAGTACAAGGGCAGTCATCGCAGAAACTTTCGGTTTTGCTCATGCATTATGAACTATTAGCAATCAGTTCAAATATGAATATTCGTTTGATTTTTATACTTGATTTATATGAGGATACCACATTTCTCTCTTTATTATTATTATTTTTCATAAAATGCTGAAGTGGTAGGTAGATGCAAGATAAAGGTAGAAAACATAGTTTAGTGTTGTAAGAGAGCAAATGTAGATGATCAGGTGTGTGCCTGTAGACTATGTGTTAATCCAAGCTAGACAAGGGCAATAAAACATCCACGGATGCAAAAGATTTCTCTCAGAACAGGGGTGGTGAGGTTCTAAGCGTCACCTCTGTTCATCCCCAATTTCTTACCTGATGGTCCCCCTGCGACTGTGCCTGTCTTAGGTTGTTCCTCCCTTGAGGAATCTTACCCGTCTCTGGCTAACCAGTCATCTTCCGGGGCCATACAGGGAAATGTAAAGTTGGTAAGTGAGAGAGAAGCCTTATTGTTTGAAAAGGTTAGCTTTTCACTTCTTTGCGTATTTATGCCCTGTGGCTTCTATGCCCAGCATTTGTCTTGATGTATCTTTACCACTTGGAAGAATTATGATACTCGGTAAATTCGATATGAGGCACGAAATCTATTTAAGGGTTATAATTAGGAAGGAAGAAGAAAAGCTATAGAAGTAGCAGGCGGAAGAAAACTTGGGAAGATTGATTATTTCTTTGACATATCTTCTTGTAGAGTAACTTCAGCATGGATAGGTTTTAAACTACTAATTAAATTGCGCACACACATTAACATAATAGGAGTACAGTTACATAACCAAAGCAGACCTATAATTACCAGCCATCTCCAGTGAAACCAAGAAAACCAGTTGGCACCTTAGGCATCTGTGAAAACTTATCTATGATATGGTGGATATTGTCCAACTGAACTTGAACAGTCTGAGAGAAATCAGACAAATTAAAACAACCCATTCCTGGGGACTGTTCACATCCCATATGTTCTTTTAACAGTAGATAGTTTGTAGTTGAAAGATTTTGGAGCGCTACAATTTGCCACTTCTCCTAATTCTTGGTTGAGTTCCAACAGTATAGATCCAGTCAAATTTGTTGTTTTACTGTATGCAGAGGCCAGCTTAGATATCTCCTTCTTCATTCCCATGGCAAGTCCAGGAACCGGTGGGATGAGTGCATCTACAGCTGTAGCAGCACGTGGATCTTTGTTGGGGATTTTTGATGATCATCTTCTGGTATGAGTCTTCCAGAGAGTGCTGATGTTGGAAGTTCTTTTTCATATCATATCTTAGTTCATTTTCTGGGTAGCCAAATTAGGCTTTGATCCTCTGTATAAACACAAACAGACCCTTTGCCTGCACTTTTATATGCCCTTTATACCATTGTGTAGAACTCATTGGAGGTCACAACACAGGAACTGCTTTTTTTTGTTGTTGTTGTTATCATTAATCTTCACTTATATGATGAATATTATGTTTACTAGGCACTCCCCTAGACCAGGTCCCCCTATAAACCCCTTTACAGTCACTGTCCATCAGCATAGCAAAATGTTGTAGAATCACTACTTGTCTTCTCTGTGTTGTACAGCCCTCCCCTTTCTCCCATGCCATGCATGCTAATCTTAATATCCCCCTTCTTCTTACCCCCCCCTTATCCCTCCCTACCCACCCATCCTCCCCAGACCCTTTCCCTTTGGTACCTGTTAGTCCATTCTTGAGTTCTGTGATTCTGCTGCTGTATTGTTCCTTCAGCTTTTCCTTTGTTCTTATACTCCACAGATGAGTGAAATCATTTGGTATTTCTCTTTCTCTGCTTGGCTTATTTCGCTGAGCATAATACCCTCCAGTTCCATCCATGTTGCTGCAAATGGTAGGATTTGCCCTTTTCTTATGGCTGAGTGGTATTCCATTGTGTATATGTACCACATCTTCTAGGTTGCTTCCAATTCTTGGCTATTGTAAATAGTGCTGCGATTAACATAGGGGTGCATCTGTCTTTCTCAAACTTGATTACTGTGTCCTTAAGGTAAATTCCTAGGAGTGGAATTCCTGGGTCAAATGGTAAGTCTGTTTTGAGCATTTTGATGTACCTCCATACTGCTTTCCACAGTGGTTGAACTAATTTACATTCCCACAAGCAGTGTAGGAGGGTTCCCCTTCCTCCACAGCTTCGCCAACATTTGTAGTTGTCTGTCTTTTGGATGGCATCCATCCTTACTGGTGTGAGGTGATACCTCATTGTAGTTTTAATTTGCATTTCTCTGATAATTAGCGATGTGGAGCATCTTTTCATGTGCCTGTTGGCCATCTGTATTTCTTTTTTGAAGAACTGTCTGTTCAGTTCCTCTGCCCATTTTTTAATTGGGTTATTTGTTTTTTGTTTGTTGAGGCGTGTGAGCTCTTTATATATTCTGGACGTCAAGCCTTTATCGGATCTGTCATTTTCAAATATATTCTCCCATACTGTACGGTTCCTTTTTGTTCTATTGATGGTGTCTTTTGCTGTACTGAAGCTTTTCAGCTTAATACAGTCCCACTTGTTCATTTTTGCTGTTGTTTTCCTTGCCCGGGGAGATATGTTCAAGAAGAGGTCACTCATGTTTATGTCTAGGAAGTTTTTGCCTATGTTTTTTTCCAGGAGTTTAATGGTTTCATGACTTACATTCAGGTCTTTGATCCATTTTGAGTTTACTTTTGTATATGGGGTTAGCCAATGGTCCAGTTTCATTCTCCTACATGTAGCTGTCCAGTTTTGCCAGCACCATCTGTTGAAGAGACTGTCATTTTGCCATTGTATGTCCATGGCTCCTTTATCAAATATTAATTGACCATATATGTCTGGGTTAATTTCTGGATTCTCTAGTCTGTTCCATTTGATCTGTGGCTCTGTTCTTGTGCCAGTACCAGATTGTCTTGATTAGTATGTCTTTATAGTAGAGCTTGAAGTTGGGGAGTGAGATCCCCCCTACTTTATTCTTCTTTCTCAGGATTTCTTTGGCTATTCGGGGTCTTTGGTGTCTCCATATGAATTTTTGAATTATTTGTTCCAGTTCATTGAAGAATGTTGCTGGTAGTTTCATAGGGATTGCATCAAATCTGTATATTGCTTTGGGCAGGATGGCCATTTTAACGATATTAATTCTTCCTAGCCACGAGCATGGGATGAGTTTCCATCTGTTAGTGTCCCCTTTAATTTCTCTTAAGAGTGACTTGTAGTTTTCAGAGTATAAGTCTTCCACTTCTTTGGTTAGGTTTATTCCTAGGTATTTTATTTTTTTGATGCAATTGTGAATGGAGTTGTTTTCCTGATTTCTCTTTCTGTTGGTTCATTGTTAGTGTATAGGAAAGCCACAGATTTCTGTGTGTTGATTTTGTATCCTGCAACTTTGCTGTATTCCGATATCAGTTCTAGTAGTTTTGGGGTGGAGTCTTTAGGGTTTTTTATGTACAGTATCATGTCATCTGCAAATAGTGACAGTTTAACTTCTTCTTTACCAATCTGGATTCCTTCTATTTCTTTATTTTGTCTGATTGCCGTGGCTAGGACCTCCAGTACTATGTTAAATAACAGTGGAGAGAGTGGGCATCCCTGTCTAGTTCCCGATCTCAGCGGAAATGCTTTCAGCTTCTCGCTGTTCAATATAATGTTGGCTGTGGGTTTATCATAGATGGCCTTTGTTATGTTGAGGTACTTGCCCTCTATTCCCATTTTGCTGAGAGTTTTTAACATGAATGGATGTTGAACTTTGTCAAATGCTTTTTCAGCATCTATGGAGATGATCTTGTGGTTTTTGTCTTTCTTTTTGTTGATGTGGTGGATGATGTTGATGGACTTTCGAATGTTGTACCATCCTTGCATCCCTGGAATGAATCCCACTTGGTCATGGTGTATGATCCTTTTGATGTATTTTTGAATTCGGTTTGCTAATATTTTGTGGAGTACTTTTGCATCTACGTTCATCAGGGATATTGGTCTGTAGTTTTCTTTTTTGGTGGGGTCTTTGCCTGGTTTTGGTATTAGGGTGATATTAGCTTCATAGAATGAGTTTGGGAGTATCCCCTCCTCCTCTATTTTTTGGAAAACTTTAAGGAGAATGGGTATTATGTCTTCCCTGTATGTCTGATAAAATTCCGAGGTAAATCCATCTGGCCCGGGGGTTTTGTTCTTTGGTAGTTTTTTGATTACCGCTTCAATTTCGTTGCTGGTAATTGGTCTGTTTAGATTTTCTGTTTCTTCCTGGGTCAATCTTGGAAGGTTATATTTTTCTAGGAAGTTGTCCATTTCTCCTAGGTTTCCCAGCTTGTTAGCATATAGGTTTTCATAGTATTCTCCAATAATTCTTTGCATTTCCGTGGGGTCCGTCGTGCTTTTTCCTTTCTCGTTTCTGATACTGTTGATTTGTGTTGACTCTCTTTTCTTCTTAATAAGTCTGGCTAGAGGCTTATCTATTTTGTTTATTTTCTCGAAGAACCAGCTCTTGGTTTCATTGATTTTTGCTATTGTTTTATTCTTCTCAATTTTATTTATTTCTTCTCTGATCTTTATTATGTCCCTCCTTCTGCTGACCTTAGGCCTCATCTGTTCTTCTTTTTCCAATTTCGATAATTGTGACATTAGACCATTCATTTGGGATTGCTCTTCCTTTTTTAAATATGCTTGGATTGCTATATACTTTCCTCTTAAGACTGCTTTTGCTGTGTCCCACAGAAGTTGGGGCTTAGTGTTGTTGTTGTCATTTGTTTCCATATATTGCTGGATCTCCATTTTGATTTGGTCATTGATCCATTGATTATTTAGGAGCGTGTTGTTAAGCCTCCATGTGTTTGTCAGCCTCTTTGCTTTCTTTGTACAGTTTATTTCTAGTTTTATGCCTTTGTGGTCTGAAAAGTTGGTTGGTAGGATTTCAATCTTTTGGAATTTTCTGAGGCTCTTTTTGTGGCCTAGTATGTGGTCTATTCTGGAGAATGTTCCATGTGCACTTGAGAAGAATGTATATCCCGCTGCTTTTGAATGTAGAGTTCTATAGATGTCTATTAGGTCCATCTGCTCTACTGTGTTGTTCAGTGCTTCCGTGTCCTTTCTTATTTTCTGCCCAGTGAATCTATCCTTTGGGGTGAGTGGTGTGTTGAAGTCTCCTAGAATGAATGCATTGCAGTCTATATCCCCCTTTAGTTCTGTTAGTATTTGTTTCACATATGCTGGTGCTCCTGTGTTGGGTGCATATTTATTTAGAATGGTTATATCCTCTTGTTTGACTGAGCCCTTTATCATTATGTAGTGTCCTTCTTTATCTCTTGTTACTTTCTTTGTTTTGAAGTCTATTTTGTCTGATATTAGTACTGCAACCCCTGCTTTCTTCTCACTGTTGTTTGCTTGAAATATGTTTTTCCATCCCTTGACTTTTAGTCTGTACATGTCTTTGGGTTTGAGGTGAGTTTCTTGTAAGCAGCATATAGATGGGTCTTGCTTTTTTATCCATTCTGTTACTCTGTGTCTTTTGATTGGTGCATTCAACCCATTAACATTTAGGGTGACTATTGAAAGATATGTACTTATTGCCATTGCAGGCTTTAAATTTGTGGTTACCAAAGGTTCAAGGTTAGCCTCTTTAGTATCTTACTGCCTAACTTAGCTCACTTATTGAGCTTTTATATACACTGTCTGGAGATTCTTTTCTTCTCTCCCTTCTTGTTCCTCCTACTCGATTCTTCATATGTTGGGTGTTTTGTGCTGTGCTCTTTCTAGGAGTGCTCCCATCTAGAGCAGTCCCTGTAAGATGTTGGGTAGAGGTGGTTTGTGGGACTCAAATTCCCTCAGCTTTTGTTTGTCTGGGAATTGTTTAATCCCACCGTCATATTTGAATGATAGTCGTGCTGGATACAGTATCCTTGGTTCAAGGCCCTTCTGTTTCATTGTATTAAATATATCATGCCATTCTCTTCTGGCCTGTAGGGTTTCTGTTGAGAAATCTGACGTTAGCCTGATGGGTTTCCCTTTATAGGTGACCTTTTTCTCTCTAGCTGCCTTTAACACTCTTTCCTTGTCCTTGATCTTTGCCATTTTAATTATTATGTGTCTTGGTGTTGCCCTTCTTGGATCCTTTCTGTTGGGGGTTCTGTGTATTTCCGTGGTCTGTTCGATTACTTCCTCCCCCAGTGTGGGGAAGTTTTCAGCAATTATTTCTTCTAAGATACTTTCCATCTCTTTTCCTCTCTCTTCTTCTTCTGGGACCCCTATAATATGGATATTGTTCCTTTTGGATTGGTCACACAGTTCTCTTAATATTGTTTCATTCCTGGAGATCCTTTTGTCTCTCTCTCTATGTCAGCTTCTATGCGTTCCTGTTCTCTGATTTCAATTCCATCAATGGCCTCTTGCATTCTATCCATTCTGCTTATAAACCCTTCCAGAGTTTGTTTCATTTCTGTGATCTCCTTTCTGGCATCTGTGATCTCCTTCCGGACTTCATCCCATTTCTCTTGCGTATTTCTCTGCATCTCTGTCAGCATGTTTATGATTCTTATTTTGAATTCTTTTTCAGGGAGACTGGTTAGGTCTGTCTCCTTCTCTGGTGTTGTCTCTGTGATCTTTGTCTGCCTGTAGCTTTGCCTTTTCATGGTGACAGGAATAGTCTGCAGAACTGGGACAAGTGGCGGCTGGAAGGACTTCCTTTCTTGTTGGTTTGTGGCCCTCCTCTCCTGGGAGAACAGCGACCTCTAGTGGCTTGTGCTGTGCAGCTGCGCTCAGACAGGGTTTCTGCTTCCTGCCCGGCTGCTAGGGAGTTTATCTCTGCTGTTGCTGTGGGCGTGGCCTAGCTCGGGCAGCTACTCCAAAATGGTTCAGTCGCGTTGGAGCAGGAGCTGCTGGGAGGCTATTTATCTCCGTAAGGGGCCTCCCTGCTCCCTGCAGCCCAGGGGTTAGGGTGCCCAGAGATCCCGGATTCCCTACCTCTGGATTAAGTGACCCGCCCTGCCCCTTTAAGACTTCCAAAAAGCACCCACCAAAACAAAACAATGCCCACCCAAAAAAAAAGAAAAAAAAATTTTTTTAAATTAAAAAAAAAAAAAAGGTGGTCATTCGTTTTTCTTTATTCTCCGGTGCCAGTCTCAGGCCTCTGCTCACCGGTCTTTCTGCCCTGTTTCCCTAGTATTGGGGTCCCTATCCCTTTAAGACTTCCAAAAAGCGCTCGCCAAAACAAAACAGCAAAATGCAAAAAAAAAAAAATAGTCACGCGCTTTTCTTATGTCCTCTGTCGCCCAGCCTCCAGTGCCTGCTCACTGTTCTTGCTGCCCTGTTTTCCTAGTATAGAGCGCCCTGCACTCTGGCCCGGATGGCTGGGGCTGGGTGTTCAGCAGTCCTGGGCTCCGTCTCCCTCCCGCTCTGCCTATTCTTCTCCCGCCGGGAGCTGGGGGATGGGCGCTCGGCTCCAGCCGGGCCGGGGCTTGTATCTTACCCCCTTCGCGAGGCGCTGGGTTCTCTCAGGTGCGGATGTGGTCTGGATATTGTCCTGTGTCCTCTGGTCTTTATTCTAGGAAGGGTTGTCTTTGTTATATTTTCATAGATATATGTTGTTTTGGGAGGAGATTTCCGCTGCTCTACTCACGCCGCCATCTTCCGCCCTCATAGCACCATTTCTTGAAAAGACTAATCTTTTCTCCATTGAATTGTTGAAAATTGGCCATAAATATAAGGGATTATTTCTAGCCTCTCAGTTTTGTTCCATTGATTCATATGTCTATTCTTTTTCTTTTGTAGATAATTATTTTTTATTGAAGGGTAGTTGACACACAGTATTACATTAGTTTCAGGTGTACAATGCAGTGATTCAACATTTATATACGTGATAATTCTAGCTACCAGCTATCACCATACAAAGTTATTAGAATATTTTGACTATATTCCTTATGCTATATATTACATCCCGGTTACTTATTTATTTTACAATTGGAAGTCTGTACTTTTTTTTTTTTTGAGATTGCATCTCTCATATTTATTGATCAAATGGTTGTTAACAACAATAAAATTCTGTATAGGGGAGTCAATGCTCAATGCACAATCATTAATCCACCCCAAGCCTAATTTTCGTCAGTCTCCAATCTTCTGAAGCATAACAAACAAGTTCTTACATGGAGAACAAATTCTTACATAGTGAATAAGTTACATGGTGAACAGTACAAGGGCAGTCATCGCAGAAACTTTCGGTTTTGCTCATGCATTATGAACTATTAGCAATCAGTTCAAATATGAATATTCGTTTGATTTTTATACTTGATTTATATGAGGATACCACATTTCTCTCTTTATTATTATTATTTTTCATAAAATGCTGAAGTGGTAGGTAGATGCAAGATAAAGGTAGAAAACATAGTTTAGTGTTGTAAGAGAGCAAATGTAGATGATCAGGTGTGTGCCTGTAGACTATGTGTTAATCCAAGCTAGACAAGGGCAATAAAACATCCACGGATGCAAAAGATTTCTCTCAGAACAGGGGTGGTGAGGTTCTAAGCGTCACCTCTGTTCATCCCCAATTTCTTACCTGATGGTCCCCCTGCGACTGTGCCTGTCTTAGGTTGTTCCTCCCTTGAGGAATCTTACCCGTCTCTGGCTAACCAGTCATCTTCCGGGGCCATACAGGGAAATGTAAAGTTGGTAAGTGAGAGAGAAGCCTTATTGTTTGAAAAGGTTAGCTTTTCACTTCTTTGCGTATTTATGCCCTGTGGCTTCTATGCCCAGCATTTGTCTTGATGTATCTTTACCACTTGGAAGAATTATGATACTCGGTAAATTCGATATGAGGCACGAAATCTATTTAAGGGTTATAATTAGGAAGGAAGAAGAAAAGCTATAGAAGTAGCAGGCGGAAGAAAACTTGGGAAGATTGATTATTTCTTTGACATATCTTCTTGTAGAGTAACTTCAGCATGGATAGGTTTTAAACTACTAATTAAATTGCGCACACACATTAACATAATAGGAGTACAGTTACATAACCAAAGCAGACCTATAATTACCAGCCATCTCCAGTGAAACCAAGAAAACCAGTTGGCACCTTAGGCATCTGTGAAAACTTATCTATGATATGGTGGATATTGTCCAACTGAACTTGAACAGTCTGAGAGAAATCAGACAAATTAAAACAACCCATTCCTGGGGACTGTTCACATCCCATATGTTCTTTTAACAGTAGATAGTCTGTAGTTGAAAGATTTTGGAGCGCTACAATTTGCCACTTCTCCTAATTCTTGGTTGAGTTCCAACAGTATAGATCCAGTCAAATTTGTTGTTTTACTGTATGCAGAGGCCAGCTTAGATATCTCCTTCTTCATTCCCATGGCAAGTCCAGGAACCGGTGGGATGAGTGCATCTACAGCTGTAGCAGCACGTGGATCTTTGTTGGGGATTTTTGATGATCATCTTCTGGTATGAGTCTTCCAGAGAGTGCTGATGTTGGAAGTTCTTTTTCATATCATATCTTAGTTCATTTTCTGGGTAGCCAAATTAGGCTTTGATCCTCTGTATAAACACAAACAGACCCTTTGCCTGCACTTTTATATGCCCTTTATACCATTGTGTAGAACTCATTGGAGGTCACAACACAGGAACTGCTTTTTTTTGTTGTTGTTGTTATCATTAATCTTCACTTATATGATGAATATTATGTTTACTAGGCACTCCCCTAGACCAGGTCCCCCTATAAACCCCTTTACAGTCACTGTCCATCAGCATAGCAAAATGTTGTAGAATCACTACTTGTCTTCTCTGTGTTGTACAGCCCTCCCCTTTCTCCCATGCCATGCATGCTAATCTTAATATCCCCCTTCTTCTTACCCCCCCCTTATCCCTCCCTACCCACCCATCCTCCCCAGACCCTTTCCCTTTGGTACCTGTTAGTCCATTCTTGAGTTCTGTGATTCTGCTGCTGTATTGTTCCTTCAGTTTTTCCTTTGTTCTTATACTCCACAGATGAGTGAAATCATTTGGTATTTCTCTTTCTCTGCTTGGCTTATTTCGCTGAGCATAATACCCTCCAGTTCCATCCATGTTGCTGCAAATGGTAGGATTTGCCCTTTTCTTATGGCTGAGTGGTATTCCATTGTGTATATGTACCACATCTTCTAGGTTGCTTCCAATTCTTGGCTATTGTAAATAGTGCTGCGATTAACATAGGGGTGCATCTGTCTTTCTCAAACTTGATTACTGTGTCCTTAAGGTAAATTCCTAGGAGTGGAATTCCTGGGTCAAATGGTAAGTCTGTTTTGAGCATTTTGATGTACCTCCATACTGCTTTCCACAGTGGTTGAACTAATTTACATTCCCACAAGCAGTGTAGGAGGGTTCCCCTTCCTCCACAGCTTCGCCAACATTTGTAGTTGTCTGTCTTTTGGATGGCTTCCATCCTTACTGGTGTGAGGTGATACCTCATTGTAGTTTTAATTTGCATTTCTCTGATAATTAGCGATGTGGAGCATCTTTTCATGTGCCTGTTGGCCATCTGTATTTCTTTTTTGAAGAACTGTCTGTTCAGTTCCTCTGCCCATTTTTTAATTGGGTTATTTGTTTTTTGTTTGTTGAGGCGTGTGAGCTCTTTATATATTCTGGACGTCAAGCCTTTATCGGATCTGTCATTTTAAAATATATTCTCCCATACTGTACGGTTCCTTTTTGTTCTATTGATGGTGTCTTTTGCTGTACTGAAGCTTTTCAGCTTAATACAGTCCCACTTGTTCATTTTTGCTGTTGTTTTCCTTGCCCGGGGAGATATGTTCAAGAAGAGGTCACTCATGTTTATGTCTAGGAAGTTTTTGCCTATGTTTTTTTCCAGGAGTTTAATGGTTTCATGACTTACATTCAGGTCTTTGATCCATTTTGAGTTTACTTTTGTATATGGGGTTAGCCAATGGTCCAGTTTCATTCTCCTACATGTAGCTGTCCAGTTTTGCCAGCACCATCTGTTGAAGAGACTGTCATTTTGCCATTGTATGTCCATGGCTCCTTTATCAAATATTAATTGACCATATATGTCTGGGTTAATTTCTGGATTCTCTAGTCTGTTCCATTTGATCTGTGGCTCTGTTCTTGTGCCAGTACCAGATTGTCTTGATTAGTATGTCTTTATAGTAGAGCTTGAAGTTGGGGAGTGAGATCCCCCCTACTTTATTCTTCTTTCTCAGGATTTCTTTGGCTATTCGGGGTCTTTGGTGTCTCCATATGAATTTTTGAATTATTTGTTCCAGTTCATTGAAGAATGTTGCTGGTAGTTTCATAGGGATTGCATCAAATCTGTATATTGCTTTGGGCAGGATGGCCATTTTAACGATATTAATTCTTCCTAGCCACGAGCATGGGATGAGTTTCCATCTGTTAGTGTCCCCTTTAATTTCTCTTAAGAGTGACTTGTAGTTTTCAGAGTATAAGTCTTCCACTTCTTTGGTTAGGTTTATTCCTAGGTATTTTATTTTTTTGATGCAATTGTGAATGGAGTTGTTTTCCTGATTTCTCTTTCTGTTGGTTCATTGTTAGTGTATAGGAAAGCCACAGATTTCTGTGTGTTGATTTTGTATCCTGCAACTTTGCTGTATTCCGATATCAGTTCTAGTAGTTTTGGGGTGGAGTCTTTAGGGTTTTTTATGTACAGTATCATGTCATCTGCAAATAGTGACAGTTTAACTTCTTCTTTACCAATCTGGATTCCTTCTATTTCTTTATTTTGTCTGATTGCCGTGGCTAGGACCTCCAGTACTATGTTAAATAACAGTGGAGAGAGTGGGCATCCCTGTCTAGTTCCCGATCTCAGCGGAAATGCTTTCAGCTTCTCGCTGTTCAATATAATGTTGGCTGTGGGTTTATCATAGATGGCCTTTGTTATGTTGAGGTACTTGCCCTCTATTCCCATTTTGCTGAGAGTTTTTAACATGAATGGATGTTGAACTTTGTCAAATGCTTTTTCAGCATCTATGGAGATGATCTTGTGGTTTTTGTCTTTCTTTTTGTTGATGTGGTGGATGATGTTGATGGACTTTCGAATGTTGTACCATCCTTGCATCCCTGGAATGAATCCCACTTGGTCATGGTGTATGATCCTTTTGATGTATTTTTGAATTCGGTTTGCTAATATTTTGTGGAGTACTTTTGCATCTACGTTCATCAGGGATATTGGTCTGTAGTTTTCTTTTTTGGTGGGGTCTTTGCCTGGTTTTGGTATTAGGGTGATATTAGCTTCATAGAATGAGTTTGGGAGTATCCCCTCCTCCTCTATTTTTTGGAAAACTTTAAGGAGAATGGGTATTATGTCTTCCCTGTATGTCTGATAAAATTCCGAGGTAAATCCATCTGGCCCGGGGGTTTTGTTCTTTGGTAGTTTTTTGATTACCGCTTCAATTTCGTTGCTGGTAATTGGTCTGTTTAGATTTTCTGTTTCTTCCTGGGTCAATCTTGGAAGGTTATATTTTTCTAGGAAGTTGTCCATTTCTCCTAGGTTTCCCAGCTTGTTAGCATATAGGTTTTCATAGTATTCTCCAATAATTCTTTGCATTTCCGTGGGGTCCGTCGTGCTTTTTCCTTTCTCGTTTCTGATACTGTTGATTTGTGTTGACTCTCTTTTCTTCTTAATAAGTCTGGCTAGAGGCTTATCTATTTTGTTTATTTTCTCGAAGAACCAGCTCTTGGTTTCATTGATTTTTGCTATTGTTTTATTCTTCTCAATTTTATTTATTTCTTCTCTGATCTTTATTATGTCCCTCCTTCTGCTGACCTTAGGCCTCATCTGTTCTTCTTTTTCCAATTTCGATAATTGTGACATTAGACCATTCATTTGGGATTGCTCTTCCTTTTTTAAATATGCTTGGATTGCTATATACTTTCCTCTTAAGACTGCTTTTGCTGTGTCCCACAGAAGTTGGGGCTTAGTGTTGTTGTTGTCATTTGTTTCCATATATTGCTGGATCTCCATTTTGATTTGGTCATTGATCCATTGATTATTTAGGAGCGTGTTGTTAAGCCTCCATGTGTTTGTCAGCCTCTTTGCTTTCTTTGTACAGTTTATTTCTAGTTTTATGCCTTTGTGGTCTGAAAAGTTGGTTGGTAGGATTTCAATCTTTTGGAATTTTCTGAGGCTCTTTTTGTGGCCTAGTATGTGGTCTATTCTGGAGAATGTTCCATGTGCACTTGAGAAGAATGTATATCCCGCTGCTTTTGAATGTAGAGTTCTATAGATGTCTATTAGGTCCATCTGCTCTACTGTGTTGTTCAGTGCTTCCGTGTCCTTTCTTATTTTCTGCCCAGTGAATCTATCCTTTGGGGTGAGTGGTGTGTTGAAGTCTCCTAGAATGAATGCATTGCAGTCTATATCCCCCTTTAGTTCTGTTAGTATTTGTTTCACATATGCTGGTGCTCCTGTGTTGGGTGCATATTTATTTAGAATGGTTATATCCTCTTGTTTGACTGAGCCCTTTATCATTATGTAGTGTCCTTCTTTATCTCTTGTTACTTTCTTTGTTTTGAAGTCTATTTTGTCTGATATTAGTACTGCAACCCCTGCTTTCTTCTCACTGTTGTTTGCTTGAAATATGTTTTTCCATCCCTTGACTTTTAGTCTGTACATGTCTTTGGGTTTGAGGTGAGTTTCTTGTAAGCAGCATATAGATGGGTCTTGCTTTTTTATCCATTCTGTTACTCTGTGTCTTTTGATTGGTGCATTCAACCCATTAACATTTAGGGTGACTATTGAAAGATATGTACTTATTGCCATTGCAGGCTTTAAATTTGTGGTTACCAAAGGTTCAAGGTTAGCCTCTTTAGTATCTTACTGCCTAACTTAGCTCACTTATTGAGCTTTTATATACACTGTCTGGAGATTCTTTTCTTCTCTCCCTTCTTGTTCCTCCTACTCGATTCTTCATATGTTGGGTGTTTTGTGCTGTGCTCTTTCTAGGAGTGCTCCCATCTAGAGCAGTCCCTGTAAGATGTTGGGTAGAGGTGGTTTGTGGGACTCAAATTCCCTCAGCTTTTGTTTGTCTGGGAATTGTTTAATCCCACCGTCATATTTGAATGATAGTCGTGCTGGATACAGTATCCTTGGTTCAAGGCCCTTCTGTTTCATTGTATTAAATATATCATGCCATTCTCTTCTGGCCTGTAGGGTTTCTGTTGAGAAATCTGACGTTAGCCTGATGGGTTTCCCTTTATAGGTGACCTTTTTCTCTCTAGCTGCCTTTAACACTCTTTCCTTGTCCTTGATCTTTGCCATTTTAATTATTATGTGTCTTGGTGTTGCCCTTCTTGGATCCTTTCTGTTGGGGGTTCTGTGTATTTCCGTGGTCTGTTCGATTACTTCCTCCCCCAGTGTGGGGAAGTTTTCAGCAATTATTTCTTCTAAGATACTTTCCATCTCTTTTCCTCTCTCTTCTTCTTCTGGGACCCCTATAATATGGATATTGTTCCTTTTGGATTGGTCACACAGTTCTCTTAATATTGTTTCATTCCTGGAGATCCTTTTGTCTCTCTCTCTATGTCAGCTTCTATGCGTTCCTGTTCTCTGATTTCAATTCCATCAATGGCCTCTTGCATTCTATCCATTCTGCTTATAAACCCTTCCAGAGTTTGTTTCATTTCTGTGATCTCCTTTCTGGCATCTGTGATCTCCTTCCGGACTTCATCCCATTTCTCTTGCGTATTTCTCTGCATCTCTGTCAGCATGTTTATGATTCTTATTTTGAATTCTTTTTCAGGGAGACTGGTTAGGTCTGTCTCCTTCTCTGGTGTTGTCTCTGTGATCTTTGTCTGCCTGTAGCTTTGCCTTTTCATGGTGACAGGAATAGTCTGCAGAACTGGGACAAGTGACGGCTGGAAGGACTTCCTTTCTTGTTGGTTTGTGGCCCTCCTCTCCTGGGAGAACAGCGACCTCTAGTGGCTTGTGCTGTGCAGCTGCGCTCAGACAGGGTTTCTGCTTCCTGCCCGGCTGCTAGGGAGTTTATCTCTGCTGTTGCTGTGGGCGTGGCCTAGCTCGGGCAGCTACTCCAAAATGGTTCAGTCGCGTTGGAGCAGGAGCTGCTGGGAGGCTATTTATCTCTGTAAGGGGCCTCCCTGCTCCCTGCAGCCCAGGGGTTAGGGTGCCCAGAGATCCCGGATTCCCTACCTCTGGATTAAGTGACCCGCCCTGCCCCTTTAAGACTTCCAAAAAGCACCCACCAAAACAAAACAATGCCCACCCAAAAAAAAAGAAAAAAAAATTTTTTTAAATTAAAAAAAAAAAAAAGGTGGTCATTCGTTTTTCTTTATTCTCCGGTGCCAGTCTCAGGCCTCTGCTCACCGGTCTTTCTGCCCTGTTTCCCTAGTATTGGGGTCCCTATCCCTTTAAGACTTCCAAAAAGCGCTCGCCAAAACAAAACAGCAAAATGCAAAAAAAAAAAAATAGTCACGCGCTTTTCTTATGTCCTCTGTCGCCCAGCCTCCAGTGCCTGCTCACTGTTCTTGCTGCCCTGTTTTCCTAGTATAGAGCGCCCTGCACTCTGGCCCGGATGGCTGGGGCTGGGTGTTCAGCAGTCCTGGGCTCCGTCTCCCTCCCGCTCTGCCTATTCTTCTCCCGCCGGGAGCTGGGGGATGGGCGCTCGGCTCCAGCCGGGCCGGGGCTTGTATCTTACCCCCTTCGCGAGGCGCTGGGTTCTCTCAGGTGCGGATGTGGTCTGGATATTGTCCTGTGTCCTCTGGTCTTTATTCTAGGAAGGGTTGTCTTTGTTATATTTTCATAGATATATGTTGTTTTGGGAGGAGATTTCCGCTGCTCTACTCACGCCGCCATCTTCCGCCCTCATAGCACCATTTCTTGAAAAGACTAATCTTTTCTCCATTGAATTGTTGAAAATTGGCCATAAATATAAGGGATTATTTCTAGCCTCTCAGTTTTGTTCCATTGATTCATATGTCTATTCTTTTTCTTTTGTAGATAATTATTTTTTATTGAAGGGTAGTTGACACACAGTATTACATTAGTTTCAGGTGTACAATGCAGTGATTCAACATTTATATACGTGATAATTCTAGCTACCAGCTATCACCATACAAAGTTATTAGAATATTTTGACTATATTCCTTATGCTATATATTACATCCCGGTTACTTATTTATTTTACAATTGGAAGTCTGTACTTTTTTTTTTTTGAGATTGCATCTCTCATATTTATTGATCAAATGGTTGTTAACAACAATAAAATTCTGTATAGGGGAGTCAATGCTCAATGCACAATCATTAATCCACCCCAAGCCTAATTTTCGTCAGTCTCCAATCTTCTGAAGCATAACAAACAAGTTCTTACATGGAGAACAAATTCTTACATAGTGAATAAGTTACATGGTGAACAGTACAAGGGCAGTCATCGCAGAAACTTTCGGTTTTGCTCATGCATTATGAACTATTAGCAATCAGTTCAAATATGAATATTCGTTTGATTTTTATACTTGATTTATATGAGGATACCACATTTCTCTCTTTATTATTATTATTTTTCATAAAATGCTGAAGTGGTAGGTAGATGCAAGATAAAGGTAGAAAACATAGTTTAGTGTTGTAAGAGAGCAAATGTAGATGATCAGGTGTGTGCCTGTAGACTATGTGTTAATCCAAGCTAGACAAGGGCAATAAAACATCCACGGATGCAAAAGATTTCTCTCAGAACAGGGGTGGTGAGGTTCTAAGCGTCACCTCTGTTCATCCCCAATTTCTTACCTGATGGTCCCCCTGCGACTGTGCCTGTCTTAGGTTGTTCCTCCCTTGAGGAATCTTACCCGTCTCTGGCTAACCAGTCATCTTCCGGGGCCATACAGGGAAATGTAAAGTTGGTAAGTGAGAGAGAAGCCTTATTGTTTGAAAAGGTTAGCTTTTCACTTCTTTGCGTATTTATGCCCTGTGGCTTCTATGCCCAGCATTTGTCTTGATGTATCTTTACCACTTGGAAGAATTATGATACTCGGTAAATTCGATATGAGGCACGAAATCTATTTAAGGGTTATAATTAGGAAGGAAGAAGAAAAGCTATAGAAGTAGCAGGCGGAAGAAAACTTGGGAAGATTGATTATTTCTTTGACATATCTTCTTGTAGAGTAACTTCAGCATGGATAGGTTTTAAACTACTAATTAAATTGCGCACACACATTAACATAATAGGAGTACAGTTACATAACCAAAGCAGACCTATAATTACCAGCCATCTCCAGTGAAACCAAGAAAACCAGTTGGCACCTTAGGCATTTGTGAAAACTTATCTATGATATGGTGGATATTGTCCAACTGAACTTGAACAGTCTGAGAGAAATCAGACAAATTAAAACAACCCATTCCTGGGGACTGTTCACATCCCATATGTTCTTTTAACAGTAGATAGTCTGTAGTTGAAAGATTTTGGAGCGCTACAATTTGCCACTTCTCCTAATTCTTGGTTGAGTTCCAACAGTATAGATCCAGTCAAATTTGTTGTTTTACTGTATGCAGAGGCCAGCTTAGATATCTCCTTCTTCATTCCCATGGCAAGTCCAGGAACCGGTGGGATGAGTGCATCTACAGCTGTAGCAGCACGTGGATCTTTGTTGGGGATTTTTGATGATCATCTTCTGGTATGAGTCTTCCAGAGAGTGCTGATGTTGGAAGTTCTTTTTCATATCATATCTTAGTTCATTTTCTGGGTAGCCAAATTAGGCTTTGATCCTCTGTATAAACACAAACAGACCCTTTGCCTGCACTTTTATATGCCCTTTATACCATTGTGTAGAACTCATTGGAGGTCACAACACAGGAACTGCTTTTTTTTGTTGTTGTTGTTATCATTAATCTTCACTTATATGATGAATATTATGTTTACTAGGCACTCCCCTAGACCAGGTCCCCCTATAAACCCCTTTACAGTCACTGTCCATCAGCATAGCAAAATGTTGTAGAATCACTACTTGTCTTCTCTGTGTTGTACAGCCCTCCCCTTTCTCCCATGCCATGCATGCTAATCTTAATATCCCCCTTCTTCTTACCCCCCCCTTATCCCTCCCTACCCACCCATCCTCCCCAGACCCTTTCCCTTTGGTACCTGTTAGTCCATTCTTGAGTTCTGTGATTCTGCTGCTGTATTGTTCCTTCAGTTTTTCCTTTGTTCTTATACTCCACAGATGAGTGAAATCATTTGGTATTTCTCTTTCTCTGCTTGGCTTATTTCGCTGTGCATAATACCCTCCAGTTCCATCCATGTTGCTGCAAATGGTAGGATTTGCCCTTTTCTTATGGCTGAGTGGTATTCCATTGTGTATATGTACCACATCTTCTAGGTTGCTTCCAATTCTTGGCTATTGTAAATAGTGCTGCGATTAACATAGGGGTGCATCTGTCTTTCTCAAACTTGATTACTGTGTCCTTAAGGTAAATTCCTAGGAGTGGAATTCCTGGGTCAAATGGTAAGTCTGTTTTGAGCATTTTGATGTACCTCCATACTGCTTTCCACAGTGGTTGAACTAATTTACATTCCCACAAGCAGTGTAGGAGGGTTCCCCTTCCTCCACAGCTTCGCCAACATTTGTAGTTGTCTGTCTTTTGGATGGCATCCATCCTTACTGGTGTGAGGTGATACCTCATTGTAGTTTTAATTTGCATTTCTCTGATAATTAGCGATGTGGAGCATCTTTTCATGTGCCTGTTGGCCATCTGTATTTCTTTTTTGAAGAACTGTCTGTTCAGTTCCTCTGCCCATTTTTTAATTGGGTTATTTGTTTTTTGTTTGTTGAGGCGTGTGAGCTCTTTATATATTCTGGACGTCAAGCCTTTATCGGATCTGTCATTTTCAAATATATTCTCCCATACTGTACGGTTCCTTTTTGTTCTATTGATGGTGTCTTTTGCTGTACTGAAGCTTTTCAGCTTAATACAGTCCCACTTGTTCATTTTTGCTGTTGTTTTCCTTGCCTGGGAAGATATGTTCAAGAAGAGGTCACTCATGTTTATGTCTAGGAAGTTTTTGCCTATGTTTTTTTCCAGGATTTTAATGGTTTCATGACTTACATTCAGGTCTTTGATCCATTTTGAGTTTACTTTTGTATATGGGGTTAGCCAATGGTCCAGTTTCATTCTCCTACATGTAGCTGTCCAGTTTTGCCAGCACCATCTGTTGAAGAGACTGTCATTTTGCCATTGTATGTCCATGGCTCCTTTATCAAATATTAATTGACCATATATGTCTGGGTTAATTTCTGGATTCTCTAGTCTGTTCCATTTGATCTGTGGCTCTGTTCTTGTGCCAGTACCAGATTGTCTTGATTAGTATGTCTTTATAGTAGAGCTTGAAGTTGGGGAGTGAGATCCCCCCTACTTTATTCTTCTTTCTCAGGATTTCTTTGGCTATTCGGGGTCTTTGGTGTCTCCATATGAATTTTTGAATTATTTGTTCCAGTTCATTGAAGAATGCTGCTGGTAGTTTCATAGGGATTGCATCAAATCTGTATATTGCTTTGGGCAGGATGGCCATTTTAACGATATTAATTCTTCCTAGCCACGAGCATGGGATGAGTTTCCATCTGTTAGTGTCCCCTTTAATTTCTCTTAAGAGTGACTTGTAGTTTTCAGAGTATAAGTCTTCCACTTCTTTGGTTAGGTTTATTCCTAGGTATTTTATTTTTTTGATGCAATTGTGAATGGAGTTGTTTTCCTGATTTCTCTTTCTGTTGGTTCATTGTTAGTGTATAGGAAAGCCACAGATTTCTGTGTGTTGATTTTGTATCCTGCAACTTTGCTGTATTCCGATATCAGTTCTAGTAGTTTTGGGGTGGAGTCTTTAGGGTTTTTTATGTACAGTATCATGTCATCTGCAAATAGTGACAGTTTAACTTCTTCTTTACCAATCTGGATTCCTTCTATTTCTTTATTTTGTCTGATTGCCGTGGCTAGGACCTCCAGTACTATGTTAAATAACAGTGGAGAGAGTGGGCATCCCTGTCTAGTTCCCGATCTCAGCGGAAATGCTTTCAGCTTCTCGCTGTTCAATATAATGTTGGCTGTGGGTTTATCATAGATGGCCTTTGTTATGTTGAGGTACTTGCCCTCTATTCCCATTTTGCTGAGAGTTTTTAACATGAATGGATGTTGAACTTTGTCAAATGCTTTTTCAGCATCTATGGAGATGATCTTGTGGTTTTTGTCTTTCTTTTTGTTGATGTGGTGGATGATGTTGATGGACTTTCGAATGTTGTACCATCCTTGCATCCCTGGAATGAATCCCACTTGGTCATGGTGTATGATCCTTTTGATGTATTTTTGAATTCGGTTTGCTAATATTTTGTGGAGTACTTTTGCATCTACGTTCATCAGGGATATTGGTCTGTAGTTTTCTTTTTTGGTGGGGTCTTTGCCTGGTTTTGGTATTAGGGTGATATTAGCTTCATAGAATGAGTTTGGGAGTATCCCCTCCTCCTCTATTTTTTGGAAAACTTTAAGGAGAATGGGTATTATGTCTTCCCTGTATGTCTGATAAAATTCCGAGGTAAATCCATCTGGCCCGGGGGTTTTGTTCTTTGGTAGTTTTTTGATTACCGCTTCAATTTCGTTGCTGGTAATTGGTCTGTTTAGATTTTCTGTTTCTTCCTGGGTCAATCTTGGAAGGTTATATTTTTCTAGGAAGTTGTCCATTTCTCCTAGGTTTCCCAGCTTGTTAGCATATAGGTTTTCATAGTATTCTCCAATAATTCTTTGCATTTCCGTGGGGTCCGTCGTGCTTTTTCCTTTCTCGTTTCTGATACTGTTGATTTGTGTTGACTCTCTTTTCTTCTTAATAAGTCTGGCTAGAGGCTTATCTATTTTGTTTATTTTCTCGAAGAACCAGCTCTTGGTTTCATTGATTTTTGCTATTGTTTTATTCTTCTCAATTTTATTTATTTCTTCTCTGATCTTTATTATGTCCCTCCTTCTGCTGACCTTAGGCCTCATCTGTTCTTCTTTTTCCAATTTCGATAATTGTGACATTAGACCATTCATTTGGGATTGCTCTTCCTTTTTTAAATATGCTTGGATTGCTATATACTTTCCTCTTAAGACTGCTTTTGCTGTGTCCCACAGAAGTTGGGGCTTAGTGTTGTTGTTGTCATTTGTTTCCATATATTGCTGGATCTCCATTTTGATTTGGTCATTGATCCATTGATTATTTAGGAGCGTGTTGTTAAGCCTCCATGTGTTTGTCAGCCTCTTTGCTTTCTTTGTACAGTTTATTTCTAGTTTTATGCCTTTGTGGTCTGAAAAGTTGGTTGGTAGGATTTCAATCTTTTGGAATTTTCTGAGGCTCTTTTTGTGGCCTAGTATGTGGTCTATTCTGGAGAATGTTCCATGTGCACTTGAGAAGAATGTATATCCCGCTGCTTTTGAATGTAGAGTTCTATAGATGTCTATTAGGTCCATCTGCTCTACTGTGTTGTTCAGTGCTTCCGTGTCCTTTCTTATTTTCTGCCCAGTGAATCTATCCTTTGGGGTGAGTGGTGTGTTGAAGTCTCCTAGAATGAATGCATTGCAGTCTATATCCCCCTTTAGTTCTGTTAGTATTTGTTTCACATATGCTGGTGCTCCTGTGTTGGGTGCATATTTATTTAGAATGGTTATATCCTCTTGTTTGACTGAGCCCTTTATCATTATGTAGTGTCCTTCTTTATCTCTTGTTACTTTCTTTGTTTTGAAGTCTATTTTGTCTGATATTAGTACTGCAACCCCTGCTTTCTTCTCACTGTTGTTTGCTTGAAATATGTTTTTCCATCCCTTGACTTTTAGTCTGTACATGTCTTTGGGTTTGAGGTGAGTTTCTTGTAAGCAGCATATAGATGGGTCTTGCTTTTTTATCCATTCTGTTACTCTGTGTCTTTTGATTGGTGCATTCAACCCATTAACATTTAGGGTGACTATTGAAAGATATGTACTTATTGCCATTGCAGGCTTTAAATTTGTGGTTACCAAAGGTTCAAGGTTAGCCTCTTTAGTATCTTACTGCCTAACTTAGCTCACTTATTGAGCTTTTATATACACTGTCTGGAGATTCTTTTCTTCTCTCCCTTCTTGTTCCTCCTACTCGATTCTTCATATGTTGGGTGTTTTGTGCTGTGCTCTTTCTAGGAGTGCTCCCATCTAGAGCAGTCCCTGTAAGATGTTGGGTAGAGGTGGTTTGTGGGACTCAAATTCCCTCAGCTTTTGTTTGTCTGGGAATTGTTTAATCCCACCGTCATATTTGAATGATAGTCGTGCTGGATACAGTATCCTTGGTTCAAGGCCCTTCTGTTTCATTGTATTAAATATATCATGCCATTCTCTTCTGGCCTGTAGGGTTTCTGTTGAGAAATCTGACGTTAGCCTGATGGGTTTCCCTTTATAGGTGACCTTTTTCTCTCTAGCTGCCTTTAACACTCTTTCCTTGTCCTTGATCTTTGCCATTTTAATTATTATGTGTCTTGGTGTTGCCCTTCTTGGATCCTTTCTGTTGGGGGTTCTGTGTATTTCCGTGGTCTGTTCGATTACTTCCTCCCCCAGTGTGGGGAAGTTTTCAGCAATTATTTCTTCTAAGATACTTTCCATCTCTTTTCCTCTCTCTTCTTCTTCTGGGACCCCTATAATATGGATATTGTTCCTTTTGGATTGGTCACACAGTTCTCTTAATATTGTTTCATTCCTGGAGATCCTTTTGTCTCTCTCTCTATGTCAGCTTCTATGCGTTCCTGTTCTCTGATTTCAATTCCATCAATGGCCTCTTGCATTCTATCCATTCTGCTTATAAACCCTTCCAGAGTTTGTTTCATTTCTGTGATCTCCTTTCTGGCATCTGTGATCTCCTTCCGGACTTCATCCCATTTCTCTTGCGTATTTCTCTGCATCTCTGTCAGCATGTTTATGATTCTTATTTTGAATTCTTTTTCAGGGAGACTGGTTAGGTCTGTCTCCTTCTCTGGTGTTGTCTCTGTGATCTTTGTCTGCCTGTAGCTTTGCCTTTTCATGGTGACAGGAATAGTCTGCAGAACTGGGACAAGTGGCGGCTGGAAGGACTTCCTTTCTTGTTGGTTTGTGGCCCTCCTCTCCTGGGAGAACAGCGACCTCTAGTGGCTTGTGCTGTGCAGCTGCGCTCAGACAGGGTTTCTGCTTCCTGCCCGGCTGCTAGGGAGTTTATCTCTGCTGTTGCTGTGGGCGTGGCCTAGCTCGGGCAGCTACTCCAAAATGGTTCAGTCGCGTTGGAGCAGGAGCTGCTGGGAGGCTATTTATCTCCGTAAGGGGCCTCCCTGCTCCCTGCAGCCCAGGGGTTAGGGTGCCCAGAGATCCCGGATTCCCTACCTCTGGATTAAGTGACCCGCCCTGCCCCTTTAAGACTTCCAAAAAGCACCCACCAAAACAAAACAATGCCCACCCAAAAAAAAAGAAAAAAAATTTTTTTTAAATTAAAAAAAAAAAAAAGGTGGTCATTCGTTTTTCTTTATTCTCCGGTGCCAGTCTCAGGCCTCTGCTCACCGGTCTTTCTGCCCTGTTTCCCTAGTATTGGGGTCCCTATCCCTTTAAGACTTCCAAAAAGCGCTCGCCAAAACAAAACAGCAAAATGCAAAAAAAAAAAAATAGTCACGCGCTTTTCTTATGTCCTCTGTCGCCCAGCCTCCAGTGCCTGCTCACTGTTCTTGCTGCCCTGTTTTCCTAGTATAGAGCGCCCTGCACTCTGGCCCGGATGGCTGGGGCTGGGTGTTCAGCAGTCCTGGGCTCCGTCTCCCTCCCGCTCTGCCTATTCTTCTCCCGCCGGGAGCTGGGGGATGGGCGCTCGGCTCCAGCCGGGCCGGGGCTTGTATCTTACCCCCTTCGCGAGGCGCTGGGTTCTCTCAGGTGCGGATGTGGTCTGGATATTGTCCTGTGTCCTCTGGTCTTTATTCTAGGAAGGGTTGTCTTTGTTATATTTTCATAGATATATGTTGTTTTGGGAGGAGATTTCCGCTGCTCTACTCACGCCGCCATCTTCCGCCCTCATAGCACCATTTCTTGAAAAGACTAATCTTTTCTCCATTGAATTGTTGAAAATTGGCCATAAATATAAGGGATTATTTCTAGCCTCTCAGTTTTGTTCCATTGATTCATATGTCTATTCTTTTTCTTTTGTAGATAATTATTTTTTATTGAAGGGTAGTTGACACACAGTATTACATTAGTTTCAGGTGTACAATGCAGTGATTCAACATTTATATACGTGATAATTCTAGCTACCAGCTATCACCATACAAAGTTATTAGAATATTTTGACTATATTCCTTATGCTATATATTACATCCCGGTTACTTATTTATTTTACAATTGGAAGTCTGTACTTTTTTTTTTTTTGAGATTGCATCTCTCATATTTATTGATCAAATGGTTGTTAACAACAATAAAATTCTGTATAGGGGAGTCAATGCTCAATGCACAATCATTAATCCACCCCAAGCCTAATTTTCGTCAGTCTCCAATCTTCTGAAGCATAACAAACAAGTTCTTACATGGAGAACAAATTCTTACATAGTGAATAAGTTACATGGTGAACAGTACAAGGGCAGTCATCGCAGAAACTTTCGGTTTTGCTCATGCATTATGAACTATTAGCAATCAGTTCAAATATGAATATTCGTTTGATTTTTATACTTGATTTATATGAGGATACCACATTTCTCTCTTTATTATTATTATTTTTCATAAAATGCTGAAGTGGTAGGTAGATGCAAGATAAAGGTAGAAAACATAGTTTAGTGTTGTAAGAGAGCAAATGTAGATGATCAGGTGTGTGCCTGTAGACTATGTGTTAATCCAAGCTAGACAAGGGCAATAAAACATCCACGGATGCAAAAGATTTCTCTCAGAACAGGGGTGGTGAGGTTCTAAGCGTCACCTCTGTTCATCCCCAATTTCTTACCTGATGGTCCCCCTGCGACTGTGCCTGTCTTAGGTTGTTCCTCCCTTGAGGAATCTTACCCGTCTCTGGCTAACCAGTCATCTTCCGGGGCCATACAGGGAAATGTAAAGTTGGTAAGTGAGAGAGAAGCCTTATTGTTTGAAAAGGTTAGCTTTTCACTTCTTTGCGTATTTATGCCCTGTGGCTTCTATGCCCAGCATTTGTCTTGATGTATCTTTACCACTTGGAAGAATTATGATACTCGGTAAATTCGATATGAGGCACGAAATCTATTTAAGGGTTATAATTAGGAAGGAAGAAGAAAAGCTATAGAAGTAGCAGGCGGAAGAAAACTTGGGAAGATTGATTATTTCTTTGACATATCTTCTTGTAGAGTAACTTCAGCATGGATAGGTTTTAAACTACTAATTAAATTGCGCACACACATTAACATAATAGGAGTACAGTTACATAACCAAAGCAGACCTATAATTACCAGCCATCTCCAGTGAAACCAAGAAAACCAGTTGGCACCTTAGGCATCTGTGAAAACTTATCTATGATATGGTGGATATTGTCCAACTGAACTTGAACAGTCTGAGAGAAATCAGACAAATTAAAACAACCCATTCCTGGGGACTGTTCACATCCCATATGTTCTTTTAACAGTAGATAGTCTGTAGTTGAAAGATTTTGGAGCGCTACAATTTGCCACTTCTCCTAATTCTTGGTTGAGTTCCAACAGTATAGATCCAGTCAAATTTGTTGTTTTACTGTATGCAGAGGCCAGCTTAGATATCTCCTTCTTCATTCCCATGGCAAGTCCAGGAACCGGTGGGATGAGTGCATCTACAGCTGTAGCAGCACGTGGATCTTTGTTGGGGATTTTTGATGATCATCTTCTGGTATGAGTCTTCCAGAGAGTGCTGATGTTGGAAGTTCTTTTTCATATCATATCTTAGTTCATTTTCTGGGTAGCCAAATTAGGCTTTGATCCTCTGTATAAACACAAACAGACCCTTTGCCTGCACTTTTATATGCCCTTTATACCATTGTGTAGAACTCATTGGAGGTCACAACACAGGAACTGCTTTTTTTTGTTGTTGTTGTTATCATTAATCTTCACTTATATGATGAATATTATGTTTACTAGGCACTCCCCTAGACCAGGTCCCCCTATAAACCCCTTTACAGTCACTGTCCATCAGCATAGCAAAATGTTGTAGAATCACTACTTGTCTTCTCTGTGTTGTACAGCCCTCCCCTTTCTCCCATGCCATGCATGCTAATCTTAATATCCCCCTTCTTCTTACCCCCCCCTTATCCCTCCCTACCCACCCATCCTCCCCAGACCCTTTCCCTTTGGTACCTGTTAGTCCATTCTTGAGTTCTGTGATTCTGCTGCTGTATTGTTCCTTCAGTTTTTCCTTTGTTCTTATACTCCACAGATGAGTGAAATCATTTGGTATTTCTCTTTCTCTGCTTGGCTTATTTCGCTGAGCATAATACCCTCCAGTTCCATCCATGTTGCTGCAAATGGTAGGATTTGCCCTTTTCTTATGGCTGAGTGGTATTCCATTGTGTATATGTACCACATCTTCTAGGTTGCTTCCAATTCTTGGCTATTGTAAATAGTGCTGCGATTAACATAGGGGTGCATCTGTCTTTCTCAAACTTGATTACTGTGTCCTTAAGGTAAATTCCTAGGAGTGGAATTCCTGGGTCAAATGGTAAGTCTGTTTTGAGCATTTTGATGTACCTCCATACTGCTTTCCACAGTGGTTGAACTAATTTACATTCCCACAAGCAGTGTAGGAGGGTTCCCCTTCCTCCACAGCTTCGCCAACATTTGTAGTTGTCTGTCTTTTGGATGGCTTCCATCCTTACTGGTGTGAGGTGATACCTCATTGTAGTTTTAATTTGCATTTCTCTGATAATTAGCGATGTGGAGCATCTTTTCATGTGCCTGTTGGCCATCTGTATTTCTTTTTTGAAGAACTGTCTGTTCAGTTCCTCTGCCCATTTTTTAATTGGGTTATTTGTTTTTTGTTTGTTGAGGCGTGTGAGCTCTTTATATATTCTGGACGTCAAGCCTTTATCGGATCTGTCATTTTAAAATATATTCTCCCATACTGTACGGTTCCTTTTTGTTCTATTGATGGTGTCTTTTGCTGTACTGAAGCTTTTCAGCTTAATACAGTCCCACTTGTTCATTTTTGCTGTTGTTTTCCTTGCCCGGGGAGATATGTTCAAGAAGAGGTCACTCATGTTTATGTCTAGGAAGTTTTTGCCTATGTTTTTTTCCAGGAGTTTAATGGTTTCATGACTTACATTCAGGTCTTTGATCCATTTTGAGTTTACTTTTGTATATGGGGTTAGCCAATGGTCCAGTTTCATTCTCCTACATGTAGCTGTCCAGTTTTGCCAGCACCATCTGTTGAAGAGACTGTCATTTTGCCATTGTATGTCCATGGCTCCTTTATCAAATATTAATTGACCATATATGTCTGGGTTAATTTCTGGATTCTCTAGTCTGTTCCATTTGATCTGTGGCTCTGTTCTTGTGCCAGTACCAGATTGTCTTGATTAGTATGTCTTTATAGTAGAGCTTGAAGTTGGGGAGTGAGATCCCCCCTACTTTATTCTTCTTTCTCAGGATTTCTTTGGCTATTCGGGGTCTTTGGTGTCTCCATATGAATTTTTGAATTATTTGTTCCAGTTCATTGAAGAATGTTGCTGGTAGTTTCATAGGGATTGCATCAAATCTGTATATTGCTTTGGGCAGGATGGCCATTTTAACGATATTAATTCTTCCTAGCCACGAGCATGGGATGAGTTTCCATCTGTTAGTGTCCCCTTTAATTTCTCTTAAGAGTGACTTGTAGTTTTCAGAGTATAAGTCTTCCACTTCTTTGGTTAGGTTTATTCCTAGGTATTTTATTTTTTTGATGCAATTGTGAATGGAGTTGTTTTCCTGATTTCTCTTTCTGTTGGTTCATTGTTAGTGTATAGGAAAGCCACAGATTTCTGTGTGTTGATTTTGTATCCTGCAACTTTGCTGTATTCCGATATCAGTTCTAGTAGTTTTGGGGTGGAGTCTTTAGGGTTTTTTATGTACAGTATCATGTCATCTGCAAATAGTGACAGTTTAACTTCTTCTTTACCAATCTGGATTCCTTCTATTTCTTTATTTTGTCTGATTGCCGTGGCTAGGACCTCCAGTACTATGTTAAATAACAGTGGAGAGAGTGGGCATCCCTGTCTAGTTCCCGATCTCAGCGGAAATGCTTTCAGCTTCTCGCTGTTCAATATAATGTTGGCTGTGGGTTTATCATAGATGGCCTTTGTTATGTTGAGGTACTTGCCCTCTATTCCCATTTTGCTGAGAGTTTTTAACATGAATGGATGTTGAACTTTGTCAAATGCTTTTTCAGCATCTATGGAGATGATCTTGTGGTTTTTGTCTTTCTTTTTGTTGATGTGGTGGATGATGTTGATGGACTTTCGAATGTTGTACCATCCTTGCATCCCTGGAATGAATCCCACTTGGTCATGGTGTATGATCCTTTTGATGTATTTTTGAATTCGGTTTGCTAATATTTTGTGGAGTACTTTTGCATCTACGTTCATCAGGGATATTGGTCTGTAGTTTTCTTTTTTGGTGGGGTCTTTGCCTGGTTTTGGTATTAGGGTGATATTAGCTTCATAGAATGAGTTTGGGAGTATCCCCTCCTCCTCTATTTTTTGGAAAACTTTAAGGAGAATGGGTATTATGTCTTCCCTGTATGTCTGATAAAATTCCGAGGTAAATCCATCTGGCCCGGGGGTTTTGTTCTTTGGTAGTTTTTTGATTACCGCTTCAATTTCGTTGCTGGTAATTGGTCTGTTTAGATTTTCTGTTTCTTCCTGGGTCAATCTTGGAAGGTTATATTTTTCTAGGAAGTTGTCCATTTCTCCTAGGTTTCCCAGCTTGTTAGCATATAGGTTTTCATAGTATTCTCCAATAATTCTTTGCATTTCCGTGGGGTCCGTCGTGCTTTTTCCTTTCTCGTTTCTGATACTGTTGATTTGTGTTGACTCTCTTTTCTTCTTAATAAGTCTGGCTAGAGGCTTATCTATTTTGTTTATTTTCTCGAAGAACCAGCTCTTGGTTTCATTGATTTTTGCTATTGTTTTATTCTTCTCAATTTTATTTATTTCTTCTCTGATCTTTATTATGTCCCTCCTTCTGCTGACCTTAGGCCTCATCTGTTCTTCTTTTTCCAATTTCGATAATTGTGACATTAGACCATTCATTTGGGATTGCTCTTCCTTTTTTAAATATGCTTGGATTGCTATATACTTTCCTCTTAAGACTGCTTTTGCTGTGTCCCACAGAAGTTGGGGCTTAGTGTTGTTGTTGTCATTTGTTTCCATATATTGCTGGATCTCCATTTTGATTTGGTCATTGATCCATTGATTATTTAGGAGCGTGTTGTTAAGCCTCCATGTGTTTGTCAGCCTCTTTGCTTTCTTTGTACAGTTTATTTCTAGTTTTATGCCTTTGTGGTCTGAAAAGTTGGTTGGTAGGATTTCAATCTTTTGGAATTTTCTGAGGCTCTTTTTGTGGCCTAGTATGTGGTCTATTCTGGAGAATGTTCCATGTGCACTTGAGAAGAATGTATATCCCGCTGCTTTTGAATGTAGAGTTCTATAGATGTCTATTAGGTCCATCTGCTCTACTGTGTTGTTCAGTGCTTCCGTGTCCTTTCTTATTTTCTGCCCAGTGAATCTATCCTTTGGGGTGAGTGGTGTGTTGAAGTCTCCTAGAATGAATGCATTGCAGTCTATATCCCCCTTTAGTTCTGTTAGTATTTGTTTCACATATGCTGGTGCTCCTGTGTTGGGTGCATATTTATTTAGAATGGTTATATCCTCTTGTTTGACTGAGCCCTTTATCATTATGTAGTGTCCTTCTTTATCTCTTGTTACTTTCTTTGTTTTGAAGTCTATTTTGTCTGATATTAGTACTGCAACCCCTGCTTTCTTCTCACTGTTGTTTGCTTGAAATATGTTTTTCCATCCCTTGACTTTTAGTCTGTACATGTCTTTGGGTTTGAGGTGAGTTTCTTGTAAGCAGCATATAGATGGGTCTTGCTTTTTTATCCATTCTGTTACTCTGTGTCTTTTGATTGGTGCATTCAACCCATTAACATTTAGGGTGACTATTGAAAGATATGTACTTATTGCCATTGCAGGCTTTAAATTTGTGGTTACCAAAGGTTCAAGGTTAGCCTCTTTAGTATCTTACTGCCTAACTTAGCTCACTTATTGAGCTTTTATATACACTGTCTGGAGATTCTTTTCTTCTCTCCCTTCTTGTTCCTCCTACTCGATTCTTCATATGTTGGGTGTTTTGTGCTGTGCTCTTTCTAGGAGTGCTCCCATCTAGAGCAGTCCCTGTAAGATGTTGGGTAGAGGTGGTTTGTGGGACTCAAATTCCCTCAGCTTTTGTTTGTCTGGGAATTGTTTAATCCCACCGTCATATTTGAATGATAGTCGTGCTGGATACAGTATCCTTGGTTCAAGGCCCTTCTGTTTCATTGTATTAAATATATCATGCCATTCTCTTCTGGCCTGTAGGGTTTCTGTTGAGAAATCTGACGTTAGCCTGATGGGTTTCCCTTTATAGGTGACCTTTTTCTCTCTAGCTGCCTTTAACACTCTTTCCTTGTCCTTGATCTTTGCCATTTTAATTATTATGTGTCTTGGTGTTGCCCTTCTTGGATCCTTTCTGTTGGGGGTTCTGTGTATTTCCGTGGTCTGTTCGATTACTTCCTCCCCCAGTGTGGGGAAGTTTTCAGCAATTATTTCTTCTAAGATACTTTCCATCTCTTTTCCTCTCTCTTCTTCTTCTGGGACCCCTATAATATGGATATTGTTCCTTTTGGATTGGTCACACAGTTCTCTTAATATTGTTTCATTCCTGGAGATCCTTTTGTCTCTCTCTCTATGTCAGCTTCTATGCGTTCCTGTTCTCTGATTTCAATTCCATCAATGGCCTCTTGCATTCTATCCATTCTGCTTATAAACCCTTCCAGAGTTTGTTTCATTTCTGTGATCTCCTTTCTGGCATCTGTGATCTCCTTCCGGACTTCATCCCATTTCTCTTGCGTATTTCTCTGCATCTCTGTCAGCATGTTTATGATTCTTATTTTGAATTCTTTTTCAGGGAGACTGGTTAGGTCTGTCTCCTTCTCTGGTGTTGTCTCTGTGATCTTTGTCTGCCTGTAGCTTTGCCTTTTCATGGTGACAGGAATAGTCTGCAGAACTGGGACAAGTGACGGCTGGAAGGACTTCCTTTCTTGTTGGTTTGTGGCCCTCCTCTCCTGGGAGAACAGCGACCTCTAGTGGCTTGTGCTGTGCAGCTGCGCTCAGACAGGGTTTCTGCTTCCTGCCCGGCTGCTAGGGAGTTTATCTCTGCTGTTGCTGTGGGCGTGGCCTAGCTCGGGCAGCTACTCCAAAATGGTTCAGTCGCGTTGGAGCAGGAGCTGCTGGGAGGCTATTTATCTCTGTAAGGGGCCTCCCTGCTCCCTGCAGCCCAGGGGTTAGGGTGCCCAGAGATCCCGGATTCCCTACCTCTGGATTAAGTGACCCGCCCTGCCCCTTTAAGACTTCCAAAAAGCACCCACCAAAACAAAACAATGCCCACCCAAAAAAAAAGAAAAAAAAATTTTTTTAAATTAAAAAAAAAAAAAAGGTGGTCATTCGTTTTTCTTTATTCTCCGGTGCCAGTCTCAGGCCTCTGCTCACCGGTCTTTCTGCCCTGTTTCCCTAGTATTGGGGTCCCTATCCCTTTAAGACTTCCAAAAAGCGCTCGCCAAAACAAAACAGCAAAATGCAAAAAAAAAAAAATAGTCACGCGCTTTTCTTATGTCCTCTGTCGCCCAGCCTCCAGTGCCTGCTCACTGTTCTTGCTGCCCTGTTTTCCTAGTATAGAGCGCCCTGCACTCTGGCCCGGATGGCTGGGGCTGGGTGTTCAGCAGTCCTGGGCTCCGTCTCCCTCCCGCTCTGCCTATTCTTCTCCCGCCGGGAGCTGGGGGATGGGCGCTCGGCTCCAGCCGGGCCGGGGCTTGTATCTTACCCCCTTCGCGAGGCGCTGGGTTCTCTCAGGTGCGGATGTGGTCTGGATATTGTCCTGTGTCCTCTGGTCTTTATTCTAGGAAGGGTTGTCTTTGTTATATTTTCATAGATATATGTTGTTTTGGGAGGAGATTTCCGCTGCTCTACTCACGCCGCCATCTTCCGCCCTCATAGCACCATTTCTTGAAAAGACTAATCTTTTCTCCATTGAATTGTTGAAAATTGGCCATAAATATAAGGGATTATTTCTAGCCTCTCAGTTTTGTTCCATTGATTCATATGTCTATTCTTTTTCTTTTGTAGATAATTATTTTTTATTGAAGGGTAGTTGACACACAGTATTACATTAGTTTCAGGTGTACAATGCAGTGATTCAACATTTATATACGTGATAATTCTAGCTACCAGCTATCACCATACAAAGTTATTAGAATATTTTGACTATATTCCTTATGCTATATATTACATCCCGGTTACTTATTTATTTTACAATTGGAAGTCTGTACTTTTTTTTTTTTGAGATTGCATCTCTCATATTTATTGATCAAATGGTTGTTAACAACAATAAAATTCTGTATAGGGGAGTCAATGCTCAATGCACAATCATTAATCCACCCCAAGCCTAATTTTCGTCAGTCTCCAATCTTCTGAAGCATAACAAACAAGTTCTTACATGGAGAACAAATTCTTACATAGTGAATAAGTTACATGGTGAACAGTACAAGGGCAGTCATCGCAGAAACTTTCGGTTTTGCTCATGCATTATGAACTATTAGCAATCAGTTCAAATATGAATATTCGTTTGATTTTTATACTTGATTTATATGAGGATACCACATTTCTCTCTTTATTATTATTATTTTTCATAAAATGCTGAAGTGGTAGGTAGATGCAAGATAAAGGTAGAAAACATAGTTTAGTGTTGTAAGAGAGCAAATGTAGATGATCAGGTGTGTGCCTGTAGACTATGTGTTAATCCAAGCTAGACAAGGGCAATAAAACATCCACGGATGCAAAAGATTTCTCTCAGAACAGGGGTGGTGAGGTTCTAAGCGTCACCTCTGTTCATCCCCAATTTCTTACCTGATGGTCCCCCTGCGACTGTGCCTGTCTTAGGTTGTTCCTCCCTTGAGGAATCTTACCCGTCTCTGGCTAACCAGTCATCTTCCGGGGCCATACAGGGAAATGTAAAGTTGGTAAGTGAGAGAGAAGCCTTATTGTTTGAAAAGGTTAGCTTTTCACTTCTTTGCGTATTTATGCCCTGTGGCTTCTATGCCCAGCATTTGTCTTGATGTATCTTTACCACTTGGAAGAATTATGATACTCGGTAAATTCGATATGAGGCACGAAATCTATTTAAGGGTTATAATTAGGAAGGAAGAAGAAAAGCTATAGAAGTAGCAGGCGGAAGAAAACTTGGGAAGATTGATTATTTCTTTGACATATCTTCTTGTAGAGTAACTTCAGCATGGATAGGTTTTAAACTACTAATTAAATTGCGCACACACATTAACATAATAGGAGTACAGTTACATAACCAAAGCAGACCTATAATTACCAGCCATCTCCAGTGAAACCAAGAAAACCAGTTGGCACCTTAGGCATTTGTGAAAACTTATCTATGATATGGTGGATATTGTCCAACTGAACTTGAACAGTCTGAGAGAAATCAGACAAATTAAAACAACCCATTCCTGGGGACTGTTCACATCCCATATGTTCTTTTAACAGTAGATAGTCTGTAGTTGAAAGATTTTGGAGCGCTACAATTTGCCACTTCTCCTAATTCTTGGTTGAGTTCCAACAGTATAGATCCAGTCAAATTTGTTGTTTTACTGTATGCAGAGGCCAGCTTAGATATCTCCTTCTTCATTCCCATGGCAAGTCCAGGAACCGGTGGGATGAGTGCATCTACAGCTGTAGCAGCACGTGGATCTTTGTTGGGGATTTTTGATGATCATCTTCTGGTATGAGTCTTCCAGAGAGTGCTGATGTTGGAAGTTCTTTTTCATATCATATCTTAGTTCATTTTCTGGGTAGCCAAATTAGGCTTTGATCCTCTGTATAAACACAAACAGACCCTTTGCCTGCACTTTTATATGCCCTTTATACCATTGTGTAGAACTCATTGGAGGTCACAACACAGGAACTGCTTTTTTTTGTTGTTGTTGTTATCATTAATCTTCACTTATATGATGAATATTATGTTTACTAGGCACTCCCCTAGACCAGGTCCCCCTATAAACCCCTTTACAGTCACTGTCCATCAGCATAGCAAAATGTTGTAGAATCACTACTTGTCTTCTCTGTGTTGTACAGCCCTCCCCTTTCTCCCATGCCATGCATGCTAATCTTAATATCCCCCTTCTTCTTACCCCCCCCTTATCCCTCCCTACCCACCCATCCTCCCCAGACCCTTTCCCTTTGGTACCTGTTAGTCCATTCTTGAGTTCTGTGATTCTGCTGCTGTATTGTTCCTTCAGTTTTTCCTTTGTTCTTATACTCCACAGATGAGTGAAATCATTTGGTATTTCTCTTTCTCTGCTTGGCTTATTTCGCTGTGCATAATACCCTCCAGTTCCATCCATGTTGCTGCAAATGGTAGGATTTGCCCTTTTCTTATGGCTGAGTGGTATTCCATTGTGTATATGTACCACATCTTCTAGGTTGCTTCCAATTCTTGGCTATTGTAAATAGTGCTGCGATTAACATAGGGGTGCATCTGTCTTTCTCAAACTTGATTACTGTGTCCTTAAGGTAAATTCCTAGGAGTGGAATTCCTGGGTCAAATGGTAAGTCTGTTTTGAGCATTTTGATGTACCTCCATACTGCTTTCCACAGTGGTTGAACTAATTTACATTCCCACAAGCAGTGTAGGAGGGTTCCCCTTCCTCCACAGCTTCGCCAACATTTGTAGTTGTCTGTCTTTTGGATGGCATCCATCCTTACTGGTGTGAGGTGATACCTCATTGTAGTTTTAATTTGCATTTCTCTGATAATTAGCGATGTGGAGCATCTTTTCATGTGCCTGTTGGCCATCTGTATTTCTTTTTTGAAGAACTGTCTGTTCAGTTCCTCTGCCCATTTTTTAATTGGGTTATTTGTTTTTTGTTTGTTGAGGCGTGTGAGCTCTTTATATATTCTGGACGTCAAGCCTTTATCGGATCTGTCATTTTCAAATATATTCTCCCATACTGTACGGTTCCTTTTTGTTCTATTGATGGTGTCTTTTGCTGTACTGAAGCTTTTCAGCTTAATACAGTCCCACTTGTTCATTTTTGCTGTTGTTTTCCTTGCCTGGGAAGATATGTTCAAGAAGAGGTCACTCATGTTTATGTCTAGGAAGTTTTTGCCTATGTTTTTTTCCAGGATTTTAATGGTTTCATGACTTACATTCAGGTCTTTGATCCATTTTGAGTTTACTTTTGTATATGGGGTTAGCCAATGGTCCAGTTTCATTCTCCTACATGTAGCTGTCCAGTTTTGCCAGCACCATCTGTTGAAGAGACTGTCATTTTGCCATTGTATGTCCATGGCTCCTTTATCAAATATTAATTGACCATATATGTCTGGGTTAATTTCTGGATTCTCTAGTCTGTTCCATTTGATCTGTGGCTCTGTTCTTGTGCCAGTACCAGATTGTCTTGATTAGTATGTCTTTATAGTAGAGCTTGAAGTTGGGGAGTGAGATCCCCCCTACTTTATTCTTCTTTCTCAGGATTTCTTTGGCTATTCGGGGTCTTTGGTGTCTCCATATGAATTTTTGAATTATTTGTTCCAGTTCATTGAAGAATGTTGCTGGTAGTTTCATAGGGATTGCATCAAATCTGTATATTGCTTTGGGCAGGATGGCCATTTTAACGATATTAATTCTTCCTAGCCACGAGCATGGGATGAGTTTCCATCTGTTAGTGTCCCCTTTAATTTCTCTTAAGAGTGACTTGTAGTTTTCAGAGTATAAGTCTTCCACTTCTTTGGTTAGGTTTATTCCTAGGTATTTTATTTTTTTGATGCAATTGTGAATGGAGTTGTTTTCCTGATTTCTCTTTCTGTTGGTTCATTGTTAGTGTATAGGAAAGCCACAGATTTCTGTGTGTTGATTTTGTATCCTGCAACTTTGCTGTATTCCGATATCAGTTCTAGTAGTTTTGGGGTGGAGTCTTTAGGGTTTTTTATGTACAGTATCATGTCATCTGCAAATAGTGACAGTTTAACTTCTTCTTTACCAATCTGGATTCCTTCTATTTCTTTATTTTGTCTGATTGCCGTGGCTAGGACCTCTAGTACTATGTTAAATAACAGTGGAGAGAGTGGGCATCCCTGTCTAGTTCCCGATCTCAGCGGAAATGCTTTCAGCTTCTCGCTGTTCAATATAATGTTGGCTGTGGGTTTATCATAGATGGCCTTTGTTATGTTGAGGTACTTGCCCTCTATTCCCATTTTGCTGAGAGTTTTTAACATGAATGGATGTTGAACTTTGTCAAATGCTTTTTCAGCATCTATGGAGATGATCTTGTGGTTTTTGTCTTTCTTTTTGTTGATGTGGTGGATGATGTTGATGGACTTTCGAATGTTGTACCATCCTTGCATCCCTGGAATGAATCCCACTTGGTCATGGTGTATGATCCTTTTGATGTATTTTTGAATTCGGTTTGCTAATATTTTGTGGAGTACTTTTGCATCTACGTTCATCAGGGATATTGGTCTGTAGTTTTCTTTTTTGGTGGGGTCTTTGCCTGGTTTTGGTATTAGGGTGATATTAGCTTCATAGAATGAGTTTGGGAGTATCCCCTCCTCCTCTATTTTTTGGAAAACTTTAAGGAGAATGGGTATTATGTCTTCCCTGTATGTCTGATAAAATTCCGAGGTAAATCCATCTGGCCCGGGGGTTTTGTTCTTTGGTAGTTTTTTGATTACCGCTTCAATTTCGTTGCTGGTAATTGGTCTGTTTAGATTTTCTGTTTCTTCCTGGGTCAATCTTGGAAGGTTATATTTTTCTAGGAAGTTGTCCATTTCTCCTAGGTTTCCCAGCTTGTTAGCATATAGGTTTTCATAGTATTCTCCAATAATTCTTTGCATTTCCGTGGGGTCCGTCGTGCTTTTTCCTTTCTCGTTTCTGATACTGTTGATTTGTGTTGACTCTCTTTTCTTCTTAATAAGTCTGGCTAGAGGCTTATCTATTTTGTTTATTTTCTCGAAGAACCAGCTCTTGGTTTCATTGATTTTTGCTATTGTTTTATTCTTCTCAATTTTATTTATTTCTTCTCTGATCTTTATTATGTCCCTCCTTCTGCTGACCTTAGGCCTCATCTGTTCTTCTTTTTCCAATTTCGATAATTGTGACATTAGACCATTCATTTGGGATTGCTCTTCCTTTTTTAAATATGCTTGGATTGCTATATACTTTCCTCTTAAGACTGCTTTTGCTGTGTCCCACAGAAGTTGGGGCTTAGTGTTGTTGTTGTCATTTGTTTCCATATATTGCTGGATCTCCATTTTGATTTGGTCATTGATCCATTGATTATTTAGGAGCGTGTTGTTAAGCCTCCATGTGTTTGTCAGCCTCTTTGCTTTCTTTGTACAGTTTATTTCTAGTTTTATGCCTTTGTGGTCTGAAAAGTTGGTTGGTAGGATTTCAATCTTTTGGAATTTTCTGAGGCTCTTTTTGTGGCCTAGTATGTGGTCTATTCTGGAGAATGTTCCATGTGCACTTGAGAAGAATGTATATCCCGCTGCTTTTGAATGTAGAGTTCTATAGATGTCTATTAGGTCCATCTGCTCTACTGTGTTGTTCAGTGCTTCCGTGTCCTTTCTTATTTTCTGCCCAGTGAATCTATCCTTTGGGGTGAGTGGTGTGTTGAAGTCTCCTAGAATGAATGCATTGCAGTCTATATCCCCCTTTAGTTCTGTTAGTATTTGTTTCACATATGCTGGTGCTCCTGTGTTGGGTGCATATTTATTTAGAATGGTTATATCCTCTTGTTTGACTGAGCCCTTTATCATTATGTAGTGTCCTTCTTTATCTCTTGTTACTTTCTTTGTTTTGAAGTCTATTTTGTCTGATATTAGTACTGCAACCCCTGCTTTCTTCTCACTGTTGTTTGCTTGAAATATGTTTTTCCATCCCTTGACTTTTAGTCTGTACATGTCTTTGGGTTTGAGGTGAGTTTCTTGTAAGCAGCATATAGATGGGTCTTGCTTTTTTATCCATTCTGTTACTCTGTGTCTTTTGATTGGTGCATTCAACCCATTAACATTTAGGGTGACTATTGAAAGATATGTACTTATTGCCATTGCAGGCTTTAAATTTGTGGTTACCAAAGGTTCAAGGTTAGCCTCTTTAGTATCTTACTGCCTAACTTAGCTCACTTATTGAGCTTTTATATACACTGTCTGGAGATTCTTTTCTTCTCTCCCTTCTTGTTCCTCCTACTCGATTCTTCATATGTTGGGTGTTTTGTGCTGTGCTCTTTCTAGGAGTGCTCCCATCTAGAGCAGTCCCTGTAAGATGTTGGGTAGAGGTGGTTTGTGGGACTCAAATTCCCTCAGCTTTTGTTTGTCTGGGAATTGTTTAATCCCACCGTCATATTTGAATGATAGTCGTGCTGGATACAGTATCCTTGGTTCAAGGCCCTTCTGTTTCATTGTATTAAATATATCATGCCATTCTCTTCTGGCCTGTAGGGTTTCTGTTGAGAAATCTGACGTTAGCCTGATGGGTTTCCCTTTATAGGTGACCTTTTTCTCTCTAGCTGCCTTTAACACTCTTTCCTTGTCCTTGATCTTTGCCATTTTAATTATTATGTGTCTTGGTGTTGCCCTTCTTGGATCCTTTCTGTTGGGGGTTCTGTGTATTTCCGTGGTCTGTTCGATTACTTCCTCCCCCAGTGTGGGGAAGTTTTCAGCAATTATTTCTTCTAAGATACTTTCCATCTCTTTTCCTCTCTCTTCTTCTTCTGGGACCCCTATAATATGGATATTGTTCCTTTTGGATTGGTCACACAGTTCTCTTAATATTGTTTCATTCCTGGAGATCCTTTTGTCTCTCTCTCTATGTCAGCTTCTATGCGTTCCTGTTCTCTGATTTCAATTCCATCAATGGCCTCTTGCATTCTATCCATTCTGCTTATAAACCCTTCCAGAGTTTGTTTCATTTCTGTGATCTCCTTTCTGGCATCTGTGATCTCCTTCCGGACTTCATCCCATTTCTCTTGCGTATTTCTCTGCATCTCTGTCAGCATGTTTATGATTCTTATTTTGAATTCTTTTTCAGGGAGACTGGTTAGGTCTGTCTCCTTCTCTGGTGTTGTCTCTGTGATCTTTGTCTGCCTGTAGCTTTGCCTTTTCATGGTGACAGGAATAGTCTGCAGAACTGGGACAAGTGACGGCTGGAAGGACTTCCTTTCTTGTTGGTTTGTGGCCCTCCTCTCCTGGGAGAACAGCGACCTCTAGTGGCTTGTGCTGTGCAGCTGCGCTCAGACAGGGTTTCTGCTTCCTGCCCGGCTGCTAGGGAGTTTATCTCTGCTGTTGCTGTGGGCGTGGCCTAGCTCGGCAGCTACTCCAAAATGGTTCAGTCGCGTTGGAGCAGGAGCTGCTGGGAGGCTATTTATCTCCGTAAGGGGCCTCCCTGCTCCCTGCAGCCCAGGGGTTAGGGTGCCCAGAGATCCCGGATTCCCTACCTCTGGATTAAGTGACCCGCCCTGCCCCTTTAAGACTTCCAAAAAGCACCCACCAAAACAAAACAATGCCCACCCAAAAAAAAAGAAAAAAAAATTTTTTTAAATTAAAAAAAAAAAAAAGGTGGTCATTCGTTTTTCTTTATTCTCCGGTGCCAGTCTCAGGCCTCTGCTCACCGGTCTTTCTGCCCTGTTTCCCTAGTATTGGGGTCCCTATCCCTTTAAGACTTCCAAAAAGCGCTCGCCAAAACAAAACAGCAAAATGCAAAAAAGAAAAAATAGTCACGCGCTTTTCTTATGTCCTCTGTCGCCCAGCCTCCAGTGCCTGCTCACTGTTCTTGCTGCCCTGTTTTCCTAGTATAGAGCGCCCTGCACTCTGGCCCGGATGGCTGGGGCTGGGTGTTCAGCAGTCCTGGGCTCCGTCTCCCTCCCGCTCTGCCTATTCTTCTCCCGCCGGGAGCTGGGGGATGGGCGCTCGGCTCCAGCCGGGCCGGGGCTTGTATCTTACCCCCTTCGCGAGGCGCTGGGTTCTCTCAGGTGCGGATGTGGTCTGGATATTGTCCTGTGTCCTCTGGTCTTTATTCTAGGAAGGGTTGTCTTTGTTATATTTTCATAGATATATGTTGTTTTGGGAGGAGATTTCCGCTGCTCTACTCACGCCGCCATCTTCCGCCCTCATAGCACCATTTCTTGAAAAGACTAATCTTTTCTCCATTGAATTGTTGAAAATTGGCCATAAATATAAGGGATTATTTCTAGCCTCTCAGTTTTGTTCCATTGATTCATATGTCTATTCTTTTTCTTTTGTAGATAATTATTTTTTATTGAAGGGTAGTTGACACACAGTATTACATTAGTTTCAGGTGTACAATGCAGTGATTCAACATTTATATACGTGATAATTCTAGCTACCAGCTATCACCATACAAAGTTATTAGAATATTTTGACTATATTCCTTATGCTATATATTACATCCCGGTTACTTATTTATTTTACAATTGGAAGTCTGTACTTTTTTTTTTTTTGAGATTGCATCTCTCATATTTATTGATCAAATGGTTGTTAACAACAATAAAATTCTGTATAGGGGAGTCAATGCTCAATGCACAATCATTAATCCACCCCAAGCCTAATTTTCGTCAGTCTCCAATCTTCTGAAGCATAACAAACAAGTTCTTACATGGAGAACAAATTCTTACATAGTGAATAAGTTACATGGTGAACAGTACAAGGGCAGTCATCGCAGAAACTTTCGGTTTTGCTCATGCATTATGAACTATTAGCAATCAGTTCAAATATGAATATTCGTTTGATTTTTATACTTGATTTATATGAGGATACCACATTTCTCTCTTTATTATTATTATTTTTCATAAAATGCTGAAGTGGTAGGTAGATGCAAGATAAAGGTAGAAAACATAGTTTAGTGTTGTAAGAGAGCAAATGTAGATGATCAGGTGTGTGCCTGTAGACTATGTGTTAATCCAAGCTAGACAAGGGCAATAAAACATCCACGGATGCAAAAGATTTCTCTCAGAACAGGGGTGGTGAGGTTCTAAGCGTCACCTCTGTTCATCCCCAATTTCTTACCTGATGGTCCCCCTGCGACTGTGCCTGTCTTAGGTTGTTCCTCCCTTGAGGAATCTTACCCGTCTCTGGCTAACCAGTCATCTTCTGGGGCCATACAGGGAAATGTAAAGTTGGTAAGTGAGAGAGAAGCCTTATTGTTTGAAAAGGTTAGCTTTTCACTTCTTTGCGTATTTATGCCCTGTGGCTTCTATGCCCAGCATTTGTCTTGATGTATCTTTACCACTTGGAAGAATTATGATACTCGGTAAATTCGATATGAGGCACGAAATCTATTTAAGGGTTATAATTAGGAAGGAAGAAGAAAAGCTATAGAAGTAGCAGGCGGAAGAAAACTTGGGAAGATTGATTATTTCTTTGACATATCTTCTTGTAGAGTAACTTCAGCATGGATAGGTTTTAAACTACTAATTAAATTGCGCACACACATTAACATAATAGGAGTACAGTTACATAACCAAAGCAGACCTATAATTACCAGCCATCTCCAGTGAAACCAAGAAAACCAGTTGGCACCTTAGGCATTTGTGAAAACTTATCTATGATATGGTGGATATTGTCCAACTGAACTTGAACAGTCTGAGAGAAATCAGACAAATTAAAACAACCCATTCCTGGGGACTGTTCACATCCCATATGTTCTTTTAACAGTAGATAGTCTGTAGTTGAAAGATTTTGGAGCGCTACAATTTGCCACTTCTCCTAATTCTTGGTTGAGTTCCAACAGTATAGATCCAGTCAAATTTGTTGTTTTACTGTATGCAGAGGCCAGCTTAGATATCTCCTTCTTCATTCCCATGGCAAGTCCAGGAACCGGTGGGATGAGTGCATCTACAGCTGTAGCAGCACGTGGATCTTTGTTGGGGATTTTTGATGATCATCTTCTGGTATGAGTCTTCCAGAGAGTGCTGATGTTGGAAGTTCTTTTTCATATCATATCTTAGTTCATTTTCTGGGTAGCCAAATTAGGCTTTGATCCTCTGTATAAACACAAACAGACCCTTTGCCTGCACTTTTATATGCCCTTTATACCATTGTGTAGAACTCATTGGAGGTCACAACACAGGAACTGCTTTTTTTTGTTGTTGTTGTTATCATTAATCTTCACTTATATGATGAATATTATGTTTACTAGGCACTCCCCTAGACCAGGTCCCCCTATAAACCCCTTTACAGTCACTGTCCATCAGCATAGCAAAATGTTGTAGAATCACTACTTGTCTTCTCTGTGTTGTACAGCCCTCCCCTTTCTCCCATGCCATGCATGCTAATCTTAATATCCCCCTTCTTCTTACCCCCCCCTTATCCCTCCCTACCCACCCATCCTCCCCAGTCCCTTTCCCTTTGGTACCTGTTAGTCCATTCTTGAGTTCTGTGATTCTGCTGCTGTATTGTTCCTTCAGTTTTTCCTTTGTTCTTATACTCCACAGATGAGTGAAATCATTTGGTATTTCTCTTTCTCTGCTTGGCTTATTTCGCTGAGCATAATACCCTCCAGTTCCATCCATGTTGCTGCAAATGGTAGGATTTGCCCTTTTCTTATGGCTGAGTGGTATTCCATTGTGTATATGTACCACATCTTCTAGGTTGCTTCCAATTCTTGGCTATTGTAAATAGTGCTGCGATTAACATAGGGGTGCATCTGTCTTTCTCAAACTTGATTACTGTGTCCTTAAGGTAAATTCCTAGGAGTGGAATTCCTGGGTCAAATGGTAAGTCTGTTTTGAGCATTTTGATGTACCTCCATACTGCTTTCCACAGTGGTTGAACTAATTTACATTCCCACAAGCAGTGTAGGAGGGTTCCCCTTCCTCCACAGCTTCGCCAACATTTGTAGTTGTCTGTCTTTTGGATGGCATCCATCCTTACTGTTGTGAGGTGATACCTCATTGTAGTTTTAATTTGCATTTCTCTGATAATTAGCGATGTGGAGCATCTTTTCATGTGCCTGTTGGCCATCTGTATTTCTTTTTTGAAGAACTGTCTGTTCAGTTCCTCTGCCCATTTTTTAATTGGGTTATTTGTTTTTTGTTTGTTGAGGCGTGTGAGCTCTTTATATATTCTGGACGTCAAGCCTTTATCGGATCTGTCATTTTCAAATATATTCTCCCATACTGTACGGTTCCTTTTTGTTCTATTGATGGTGTCTTTTGCTGTACTGAAGCTTTTCAGCTTAATACAGTCCCACTTGTTCATTTTTGCTGTTGTTTTCCTTGCCCGGGGAGATATGTTCAAGAAGAGGTCACTCATGTTTATGTCTAGGAAGTTTTTGCCTATGTTTTTTTCCAGGATTTTAATGGTTTCATGACTTACATTCAGGTCTTTGATCCATTTTGAGTTTACTTTTGTATATGGGGTTAGCCAATGGTCCAGTTTCATTCTCCTACATGTAGCTGTCCAGTTTTGCCAGCACCATCTGTTGAAGAGACTGTCATTTTGCCATTGTATGTCCATGGCTCCTTTATCAAATATTAATTGACCATATATGTCTGGGTTAATTTCTGGATTCTCTAGTCTGTTCCATTTGATCTGTGGCTCTGTTCTTGTGCCAGTACCAGATTGTCTTGATTAGTATGTCTTTATAGTAGAGCTTGAAGTTGGGGAGTGAGATCCCCCCTACTTTATTCTTCTTTCTCAGGATTTCTTTGGCTATTCGGGGTCTTTGGTGTCTCCATATGAATTTTTGAATTATTTGTTCCAGTTCATTGAAGAATGTTGCTGGTAGTTTCATAGGGATTGCATCAAATCTGTATATTGCTTTGGGCAGGATGGCCATTTTAACGATATTAATTCTTCCTAGCCACGAGCATGGGATGAGTTTCCATCTGTTAGTGTCCCCTTTAATTTCTCTTAAGAGTGACTTGTAGTTTTCAGAGTATAAGTCTTCCACTTCTTTGGTTAGGTTTATTCCTAGGTATTTTATTTTTTTGATGCAATTGTGAATGGAGTTGTTTTCCTGATTTCTCTTTCTGTTGGTTCATTGTTAGTGTATAGGAAAGCCACAGATTTCTGTGTGTTGATTTTGTATCCTGCAACTTTGCTGTATTCCGATATCAGTTCTAGTAGTTTTGGGGTGGAGTCTTTAGGGTTTTTTATGTACAGTATCATGTCATCTGCAAATAGTGACAGTTTAACTTCTTCTTTACCAATCTGGATTCCTTCTATTTCTTTATTTTGTCTGATTGCCGTGGCTAGGACCTCTAGTACTATGTTAAATAACAGTGGAGAGAGTGGGCATCCCTGTCTAGTTCCCGATCTCAGCGGAAATGCTTTCAGCTTCTCGCTGTTCAATATAATGTTGGCTGTGGGTTTATCATAGATGGCCTTTGTTATGTTGAGGTACTTGCCCTCTATTCCCATTTTGCTGAGAGTTTTTAACATGAATGGATGTTGAACTTTGTCAAATGCTTTTTCAGCATCTATGGAGATGATCTTGTGGTTTTTGTCTTTCTTTTTGTTGATGTGGTGGATGATGTTGATGGACTTTCGAATGTTGTACCATCCTTGCATCCCTGGAATGAATCCCACTTGGTCATGGTGTATGATCCTTTTGATGTATTTTTGAATTCGGTTTGCTAATATTTTGTGGAGTACTTTTGCATCTACGTTCATCAGGGATATTGGTCTGTAGTTTTCTTTTTTGGTGGGGTCTTTGCCTGGTTTTGGTATTAGGGTGATATTAGCTTCATAGAATGAGTTTGGGAGTATCCCCTCCTCCTCTATTTTTTGGAAAACTTTAAGGAGAATGGGTATTATGTCTTCCCTGTATGTCTGATAAAATTCCGAGGTAAATCCATCTGGCCCGGGGGTTTTGTTCTTTGGTAGTTTTTTGATTACCGCTTCAATTTCGTTGCTGGTAATTGGTCTGTTTAGATTTTCTGTTTCTTCCTGGGTCAATCTTGGAAGGTTATATTTTTCTAGGAAGTTGTCCATTTCTCCTAGGTTTCCCAGCTTGTTAGCATATAGGTTTTCATAGTATTCTCCAATAATTCTTTGCATTTCCGTGGGGTCCGTCGTGCTTTTTCCTTTCTCGTTTCTGATACTGTTGATTTGTGTTGACTCTCTTTTCTTCTTAATAAGTCTGGCTAGAGGCTTATCTATTTTGTTTATTTTCTCGAAGAACCAGCTCTTGGTTTCATTGATTTTTGCTATTGTTTTATTCTTCTCAATTTTATTTATTTCTTCTCTGATCTTTATTATGTCCCTCCTTCTGCTGACCTTAGGCCTCATCTGTTCTTCTTTTTCCAATTTCGATAATTGTGACATTAGACCATTCATTTGGGATTGCTCTTCCTTTTTTAAATATGCTTGGATTGCTATATACTTTCCTCTTAAGACTGCTTTTGCTGTGTCCCACAGAAGTTGGGGCTTAGTGTTGTTGTTGTCATTTGTTTCCATATATTGCTGGATCTCCATTTTGATTTGGTCATTGATCCATTGATTATTTAGGAGCGTGTTGTTAAGCCTCCATGTGTTTGTCAGCCTCTTTGCTTTCTTTGTACAGTTTATTTCTAGTTTTATGCCTTTGTGGTCTGAAAAGTTGGTTGGTAGGATTTCAATCTTTTGGAATTTTCTGAGGCTCTTTTTGTGGCCTAGTATGTGGTCTATTCTGGAGAATGTTCCATGTGCACTTGAGAAGAATGTATATCCCGCTGCTTTTGAATGTAGAGTTCTATAGATGTCTATTAGGTCCATCTGCTCTACTGTGTTGTTCAGTGCTTCCGTGTCCTTTCTTATTTTCTGCCCAGTGAATCTATCCTTTGGGGTGAGTGGTGTGTTGAAGTCTCCTAGAATGAATGCATTGCAGTCTATATCCCCCTTTAGTTCTGTTAGTATTTGTTTCACATATGCTGGTGCTCCTGTGTTGGGTGCATATTTATTTAGAATGGTTATATCCTCTTGTTTGACTGAGCCCTTTATCATTATGTAGTGTCCTTCTTTATCTCTTGTTACTTTCTTTGTTTTGAAGTCTATTTTGTCTGATATTAGTACTGCAACCCCTGCTTTCTTCTCACTGTTGTTTGCTTGAAATATGTTTTTCCATCCCTTGACTTTTAGTCTGTACATGTCTTTGGGTTTGAGGTGAGTTTCTTGTAAGCAGCATATAGATGGGTCTTGCTTTTTTATCCATTCTGTTACTCTGTGTCTTTTGATTGGTGCATTCAACCCATTAACATTTAGGGTGACTATTGAAAGATATGTACTTATTGCCATTGCAGGCTTTAAATTTGTGGTTACCAAAGGTTCAAGGTTAGCCTCTTTAGTATCTTACTGCCTAACTTAGCTCACTTATTGAGCTTTTATATACACTGTCTGGAGATTCTTTTCTTCTCTCCCTTCTTGTTCCTCCTACTCGATTCTTCATATGTTGGGTGTTTTGTGCTGTGCTCTTTCTAGGAGTGCTCCCATCTAGAGCAGTCCCTGTAAGATGTTGGGTAGAGGTGGTTTGTGGGACTCAAATTCCCTCAGCTTTTGTTTGTCTGGGAATTGTTTAATCCCACCGTCATATTTGAATGATAGTCGTGCTGGATACAGTATCCTTGGTTCAAGGCCCTTCTGTTTCATTGTATTAAATATATCATGCCATTCTCTTCTGGCCTGTAGGGTTTCTGTTGAGAAATCTGACGTTAGCCTGATGGGTTTCCCTTTATAGGTGACCTTTTTCTCTCTAGCTGCCTTTAACACTCTTTCCTTGTCCTTGATCTTTGCCATTTTAATTATTATGTGTCTTGGTGTTGCCCTTCTTGGATCCTTTCTGTTGGGGGTTCTGTGTATTTCCGTGGTCTGTTCGATTACTTCCTCCCCCAGTGTGGGGAAGTTTTCAGCAATTATTTCTTCTAAGATACTTTCCATCTCTTTTCCTCTCTCTTCTTCTTCTGGGACCCCTATAATATGGATATTGTTCCTTTTGGATTGGTCACACAGTTCTCTTAATATTGTTTCATTCCTGGAGATCCTTTTGTCTCTCTCTCTATGTCAGCTTCTATGCGTTCCTGTTCTCTGATTTCAATTCCATCAATGGCCTCTTGCATTCTATCCATTCTGCTTATAAACCCTTCCAGAGTTTGTTTCATTTCTGTGATCTCCTTTCTGGCATCTGTGATCTCCTTCCGGACTTCATCCCATTTCTCTTGCGTATTTCTCTGCATCTCTGTCAGCATGTTTATGATTCTTATTTTGAATTCTTTTTCAGGGAGACTGGTTAGGTCTGTCTCCTTCTCTGGTGTTGTCTCTGTGATCTTTGTCTGCCTGTAGCTTTGCCTTTTCATGGTGACAGGAATAGTCTGCAGAACTGGGACAAGTGGCGGCTGGAAGGACTTCCTTTCTTGTTGGTTTGTGGCCCTCCTCTCCTGGGAGAACAGCGACCTCTAGTGGCTTGTGCTGTGCAGCTGCGCTCAGACAGGGTTTCTGCTTCCTGCCCGGCTGCTAGGGAGTTTATCTCTGCTGTTGCTGTGGGCGTGGCCTAGCTCGGGCAGCTACTCCAAAATGGTTCAGTCGCGTTGGAGCAGGAGCTGCTGGGAGGCTATTTATCTCCGTAAGGGGCCTCCCTGCTCCCTGCAGCCCAGGGGTTAGGGTGCCCAGAGATCCCGGATTCCCTACCTCTGGATTAAGTGACCCGCCCTGCCCCTTTAAGACTTCCAAAAAGCACCCACCAAAACAAAACAATGCCCACCCAAAAAAAAAGAAAAAAAATTTTTTTTAAATTAAAAAAAAAAAAAAGGTGGTCATTCGTTTTTCTTTATTCTCCGGTGCCAGTCTCAGGCCTCTGCTCACCGGTCTTTCTGCCCTGTTTCCCTAGTATTGGGGTCCCTATCCCTTTAAGACTTCCAAAAAGCGCTCGCCAAAACAAAACAGCAAAATGCAAAAAAGAAAAAATAGTCACGCGCTTTTCTTATGTCCTCTGTCGCCCAGCCTCCAGTGCCTGCTCACTGTTCTTGCTGCCCTGTTTTCCTAGTATAGAGCGCCCTGCACTCTGGCCCGGATGGCTGGGGCTGGGTGTTCAGCAGTCCTGGGCTCCGTCTCCCTCCCGCTCTGCCTATTCTTCTCCCGCCGGGAGCTGGGGGATGGGCGCTCGGCTCCAGCCGGGCCGGGGCTTGTATCTTACCCCCTTCGCGAGGCGCTGGGTTCTCTCAGGTGCGGATGTGGTCTGGATATTGTCCTGTGTCCTCTGGTCTTTATTCTAGGAAGGGTTGTCTTTGTTATATTTTCATAGATATATGTTGTTTTGGGAGGAGATTTCCGCTGCTCTACTCACGCCGCCATCTTCCGCCCTCATAGCACCATTTCTTGAAAAGACTAATCTTTTCTCCATTGAATTGTTGAAAATTGGCCATAAATATAAGGGATTATTTCTAGCCTCTCAGTTTTGTTCCATTGATTCATATGTCTATTCTTTTTCTTTTGTAGATAATTATTTTTTATTGAAGGGTAGTTGACACACAGTATTACATTAGTTTCAGGTGTACAATGCAGTGATTCAACATTTATATACGTGATAATTCTAGCTACCAGCTATCACCATACAAAGTTATTAGAATATTTTGACTATATTCCTTATGCTATATATTACATCCCGGTTACTTATTTATTTTACAATTGGAAGTCTGTACTTTTTTTTTTTTTGAGATTGCATCTCTCATATTTATTGATCAAATGGTTGTTAACAACAATAAAATTCTGTATAGGGGAGTCAATGCTCAATGCACAATCATTAATCCACCCCAAGCCTAATTTTCGTCAGTCTCCAATCTTCTGAAGCATAACAAACAAGTTCTTACATGGAGAACAAATTCTTACATAGTGAATAAGTTACATGGTGAACAGTACAAGGGCAGTCATCGCAGAAACTTTCGGTTTTGCTCATGCATTATGAACTATTAGCAATCAGTTCAAATATGAATATTCGTTTGATTTTTATACTTGATTTATATGAGGATACCACATTTCTCTCTTTATTATTATTATTTTTCATAAAATGCTGAAGTGGTAGGTAGATGCAAGATAAAGGTAGAAAACATAGTTTAGTGTTGTAAGAGAGCAAATGTAGATGATCAGGTGTGTGCCTGTAGACTATGTGTTAATCCAAGCTAGACAAGGGCAATAAAACATCCACGGATGCAAAAGATTTCTCTCAGAACAGGGGTGGTGAGGTTCTAAGCGTCACCTCTGTTCATCCCCAATTTCTTACCTGATGGTCCCCCTGCGACTGTGCCTGTCTTAGGTTGTTCCTCCCTTGAGGAACCTTACCCGTCTCTGGCTAACCAGTCATCTTCCGGGGCCATACAGGGAAATGTAAAGTTGGTAAGTGAGAGAGAAGCCTTATTGTTTGAAAAGGTTAGCTTTTCACTTCTTTGCGTATTTATGCCCTGTGGCTTCTATGCCCAGCATTTGTCTTGATGGATCTTTACCACTTGGAAGAATTATGATACTCGGTAAATTCGATATGAGGCACGAAATCTATTTAAGGGTTATAATTAGGAAGAAAGAAGAAAAGCTATAGAAGTAGCAGGCGGAAGAAAACTTGGGAAGATTGATTATTTCTTTGACATATCTTCTTGTAGAGTAACTTCAGCATGGATAGGTTTTAAACTACTAATTAAATTGCGCACACACATTAACATAATAGGAGTACAGTTACATAACCAAAGCAGACCTATAATTACCAGCCATCTCCAGTGAAACCAAGAAAACCAGTTGGCACCTTAGGCATTTGTGAAAACTTATCTATGATATGGTGGATATTGTCCAACTGAACTTGAACAGTCTGAGAGAAATCAGACAAATTAAAACAACCCATTCCTGGGGACTGTTCACATCCCATATGTTCTTTTAACAGTAGATAGTCTGTAGTTGAAAGATTTTGGAGCGCTACAATTTGCCACTTCTCCTAATTCTTGGTTGAGTTCCAACAGTATAGATCCAGTCAAATTTGTTGTTTTACTGTATGCAGAGGCCAGCTTAGATATCTCCTTCTTCATTCCCATGGCAAGTCCAGGAACCGGTGGGATGAGTGCATCTACAGCTGTAGCAGCACGTGGATCTTTGTTGGGGATTTTTGATGATCATCTTCTGGTATGAGTCTTCCAGAGAGTGCTGATGTTGGAAGTTCTTTTTCATATCATATCTTAGTTCATTTTCTGGGTAGCCAAATTAGGCTTTGATCCTCTGTATAAACACAAACAGACCCTTTGCCTGCACTTTTATATGCCCTTTATACCATTGTGTAGAACTCATTGGAGGTCACAACACAGGAACTGCTTTTTTTTGTTGTTGTTGTTATCATTAATCTTCACTTATATGATGAATATTATGTTTACTAGGCACTCCCCTAGACCAGGTCCCCCTATAAACCCCTTTACAGTCACTGTCCATCAGCATAGCAAAATGTTGTAGAATCACTACTTGTCTTCTCTGTGTTGTACAGCCCTCCCCTTTCTCCCATGCCATGCATGCTAATCTTAATATCCCCCTTCTTCTTACCCCCCCTTATCCCTCCCTACCCACCCATCCTCCCCAGACCCTTTCCCTTTGGTACCTGTTAGTCCATTCTTGAGTTCTGTGATTCTGCTGCTGTATTGTTCCTTCAGTTTTTCCTTTGTTCTTATACTCCACAGATGAGTGAAATCATTTGGTATTTCTCTTTCTCTGCTTGGCTTATTTCGCTGAGCATAATACCCTCCAGTTCCATCCATGTTGCTGCAAATGGTAGGATTTGCCCTTTTCTTATGGCTGAGTGGTATTCCATTGTGTATATGTACCACATCTTCTAGGTTGCTTCCAATTCTTGGCTATTGTAAATAGTGCTGCGATTAACATAGGGGTGCATCTGTCTTTCTCAAACTTGATTACTGTGTCCTTAAGGTAAATTCCTAGGAGTGGAATTCCTGGGTCAAATGGTAAGTCTGTTTTGAGCATTTTGATGTACCTCCATACTGCTTTCCACAGTGGTTGAACTAATTTACATTCCCACAAGCAGTGTAGGAGGGTTCCCCTTCCTCCACAGCTTCGCCAACATTTGTAGTTGTCTGTCTTTTGGATGGCTTCCATCCTTACTGGTGTGAGGTGATACCTCATTGTAGTTTTAATTTGCATTTCTCTGATAATTAGCGATGTGGAGCATCTTTTCATGTGCCTGTTGGCCATCTGTATTTCTTTTTTGAAGAACTGTCTGTTCAGTTCCTCTGCCCATTTTTTAATTGGGTTATTTGTTTTTTGTTTGTTGAGGCGTGTGAGCTCTTTATATATTCTGGACGTCAAGCCTTTATCGGATCTGTCATTTTCAAATATATTCTCCCATACTGTACGGTTCCTTTTTGTTCTATTGATGGTGTCTTTTGCTGTACTGAAGCTTTTCAGCTTAATACAGTCCCACTTGTTCATTTTTGCTGTTGTTTTCCTTGCCCGGGAAGATATGTTCAAGAAGAGGTCACTCATGTTTATGTCTAGGAAGTTTTTGCCTATGATTTTTTCCAGGATTTTAATGGTTTCATGACTTACATTCAGGTCTTTGATCCATTTTGAGTTTACTTTTGTATATGGGGTTAGCCAATGGTCCAGTTTCATTCTCCTACATGTAGCTGTCCAGTTTTGCCAGCACCATCTGTTGAAGAGACTGTCATTTTGCCATTGTATGTCCATGGCTCCTTTATCAAATATTAATTGACCATATATGTCTGGGTTAATTTCTGGATTCTCTAGTCTGTTCCATTTGATCTGTGGCTCTGTTCTTGTGCCAGTACCAGATTGTCTTGATTAGTATGTCTTTATAGTAGAGCTTGAAGTTGGGGAGTGAGATCCCCCCTACTTTATTCTTCTTTCTCAGGATTTCTTTGGCTATTCGGGGTCTTTGGTGTCTCCATATGAATTTTTGAATTATTTGTTCCAGTTCATTGAAGAATGCTGCTGGTAGTTTCATAGGGATTGCATCAAATCTGTATATTGCTTTGGGCAGGATGGCCATTTTAACGATATTAATTCTTCCTAGCCACGAGCATGGGATGAGTTTCCATCTGTTAGTGTCCCCTTTAATTTCTCTTAAGAGTGACTTGTAGTTTTCAGAGTATAAGTCTTCCACTTCTTTGGTTAGGTTTATTCCTAGGTATTTTATTTTTTTGATGCAATTGTGAATGGAGTTGTTTTCCTGATTTCTCTTTCTGTTGGTTCATTGTTAGTGTATAGGAAAGCCACAGATTTCTGTGTGTTGATTTTGTATCCTGCAACTTTGCTGTATTCCGATATCAGTTCTAGTAGTTTTGGGGTGGAGTCTTTAGGGTTTTTTATGTACAGTATCATGTCATCTGCAAATAGTGACAGTTTAACTTCTTCTTTACCAATCTGGATTCCTTCTATTTCTTTATTTTGTCTGATTGCCGTGGCTAGGACCTCCAGTACTATGTTAAATAACAGTGGAGAGAGTGGGCATCCCTGTCTAGTTCCCGATCTCAGCGGAAATGCTTTCAGCTTCTCGCTGTTCAATATAATGTTGGCTGTGGGTTTATCATAGATGGCCTTTGTTATGTTGAGGTACTTGCCCTCTATTCCCATTTTGCTGAGAGTTTTTAACATGAATGGATGTTGAACTTTGTCAAATGCTTTTTCAGCATCTATGGAGATGATCTTGTGGTTTTTGTCTTTCTTTTTGTTGATGTGGTGGATGATGTTGATGGACTTTCGAATGTTGTACCATCCTTGCATCCCTGGAATGAATCCCACTTGGTCATGGTGTATGATCCTTTTGATGTATTTTTGAATTCGGTTTGCTAATATTTTGTGGAGTACTTTTGCATCTACGTTCATCAGGGATATTGGTCTGTAGTTTTCTTTTTTGGTGGGGTCTTTGCCTGGTTTTGGTATTAGGGTGATATTAGCTTCATAGAATGAGTTTGGGAGTATCCCCTCCTCCTCTATTTTTTGGAAAACTTTAAGGAGAATGGGTATTATGTCTTCCCTGTATGTCTGATAAAATTCCGAGGTAAATCCATCTGGCCCGGGGGTTTTGTTCTTTGGTAGTTTTTTGATTACCGCTTCAATTTCGTTGCTGGTAATTGGTCTGTTTAGATTTTCTGTTTCTTCCTGGGTCAATCTTGGAAGGTTATATTTTTCTAGGAAGTTGTCCATTTCTCCTAGGTTTCCCAGCTTGTTAGCATATAGGTTTTCATAGTATTCTCCAATAATTCTTTGCATTTCCGTGGGGTCCGTCGTGCTTTTTCCTTTCTCGTTTCTGATACTGTTGATTTGTGTTGACTCTCTTTTCTTCTTAATAAGTCTGGCTAGAGGCTTATCTATTTTGTTTATTTTCTCGAAGAACCAGCTCTTGGTTTCATTGATTTTTGCTATTGTTTTATTCTTCTCAATTTTATTTATTTCTTCTCTGATCTTTATTATGTCCCTCCTTCTGCTGACCTTAGGCCTCATCTGTTCTTCTTTTTCCAATTTCGATAATTGTGACATTAGACCATTCATTTGGGATTGCTCTTCCTTTTTTAAATATGCTTGGATTGCTATATACTTTCCTCTTAAGACTGCTTTTGCTGTGTCCCACAGAAGTTGGGGCTTAGTGTTGTTGTTGTCATTTGTTTCCATATATTGCTGGATCTCCATTTTGATTTGGTCATTGATCCATTGATTATTTAGGAGCGTGTTGTTAAGCCTCCATGTGTTTGTCAGCCTCTTTGCTTTCTTTGTACAGTTTATTTCTAGTTTTATGCCTTTGTGGTCTGAAAAGTTGGTTGGTAGGATTTCAATCTTTTGGAATTTTCTGAGGCTCTTTTTGTGGCCTAGTATGTGGTCTATTCTGGAGAATGTTCCATGTGCACTTGAGAAGAATGTATATCCCGCTGCTTTTGAATGTAGAGTTCTATAGATGTCTATTAGGTCCATCTGCTCTACTGTGTTGTTCAGTGCTTCCGTGTCCTTTCTTATTTTCTGCCCAGTGAATCTATCCTTTGGGGTGAGTGGTGTGTTGAAGTCTCCTAGAATGAATGCATTGCAGTCTATATCCCCCTTTAGTTCTGTTAGTATTTGTTTCACATATGCTGGTGCTCCTGTGTTGGGTGCATATTTATTTAGAATGGTTATATCCTCTTGTTTGACTGAGCCCTTTATCATTATGTAGTGTCCTTCTTTATCTCTTGTTACTTTCTTTGTTTTGAAGTCTATTTTGTCTGATATTAGTACTGCAACCCCTGCTTTCTTCTCACTGTTGTTTGCTTGAAATATGTTTTTCCATCCCTTGACTTTTAGTCTGTACATGTCTTTGGGTTTGAGGTGAGTTTCTTGTAAGCAGCATATAGATGGGTCTTGCTTTTTTATCCATTCTGTTACTCTGTGTCTTTTGATTGGTGCATTCAACCCATTAACATTTAGGGTGACTATTGAAAGATATGTACTTATTGCCATTGCAGGCTTTAAATTTGTGGTTACCAAAGGTTCAAGGTTAGCCTCTTTAGTATCTTACTGCCTAACTTAGCTCACTTATTGAGCTTTTATATACACTGTCTGGAGATTCTTTTCTTCTCTCCCTTCTTGTTCCTCCTACTCGATTCTTCATATGTTGGGTGTTTTGTGCTGTGCTCTTTCTAGGAGTGCTCCCATCTAGAGCAGTCCCTGTAAGATGTTGGGTAGAGGTGGTTTGTGGGACTCAAATTCCCTCAGCTTTTGTTTGTCTGGGAATTGTTTAATCCCACCGTCATATTTGAATGATAGTCGTGCTGGATACAGTATCCTTGGTTCAAGGCCCTTCTGTTTCATTGTATTAAATATATCATGCCATTCTCTTCTGGCCTGTAGGGTTTCTGTTGAGAAATCTGACGTTAGCCTGATGGGTTTCCCTTTATAGGTGACCTTTTTCTCTCTAGCTGCCTTTAACACTCTTTCCTTGTCCTTGATCTTTGCCATTTTAATTATTATGTGTCTTGGTGTTGCCCTTCTTGGATCCTTTCTGTTGGGGGTTCTGTGTATTTCCGTGGTCTGTTCGATTACTTCCTCCCCCAGTGTGGGGAAGTTTTCAGCAATTATTTCTTCTAAGATACTTTCCATCTCTTTTCCTCTCTCTTCTTCTTCTGGGACCCCTATAATATGGATATTGTTCCTTTTGGATTGGTCACACAGTTCTCTTAATATTGTTTCATTCCTGGAGATCCTTTTGTCTCTCTCTCTATGTCAGCTTCTATGCGTTCCTGTTCTCTGATTTCAATTCCATCAATGGCCTCTTGCATTCTATCCATTCTGCTTATAAACCCTTCCAGAGTTTGTTTCATTTCTGTGATCTCCTTTCTGGCATCTGTGATCTCCTTCCGGACTTCATCCCATTTCTCTTGCGTATTTCTCTGCATCTCTGTCAGCATGTTTATGATTCTTATTTTGAATTCTTTTTCAGGGAGACTGGTTAGGTCTGTCTCCTTCTCTGGTGTTGTCTCTGTGATCTTTGTCTGCCTGTAGCTTTGCCTTTTCATGGTGACAGGAATAGTCTGCAGAACTGGGACAAGTGGCGGCTGGAAGGACTTCCTTTCTTGTTGGTTTGTGGCCCTCCTCTCCTGGGAGAACAGCGACCTCTAGTGGCTTGTGCTGTGCAGCTGCGCTCAGACAGGGTTTCTGCTTCCTGCCCGGCTGCTAGGGAGTTTATCTCTGCTGTTGCTGTGGGCGTGGCCTAGCTCGGGCAGCTACTCCAAAATGGTTCAGTCGCGTTGGAGCAGGAGCTGCTGGGAGGCTATTTATCTCCGTAAGGGGCCTCCCTGCTCCCTGCAGCCCAGGGGTTAGGGTGCCCAGAGATCCCGGATTCCCTACCTCTGGATTAAGTGACCCGCCCTGCCCCTTTAAGACTTCCAAAAAGCACCCACCAAAACAAAACAATGCCCACCCAAAAAAAAAGAAAAAAAATTTTTTTTAAATTAAAAAAAAAAAAAAGGTGGTCATTCGTTTTTCTTTATTCTCCGGTGCCAGTCTCAGGCCTCTGCTCACCGGTCTTTCTGCCCTGTTTCCCTAGTATTGGGGTCCCTATCCCTTTAAGACTTCCAAAAAGCGCTCGCCAAAACAAAACAGCAAAATGCAAAAAAGAAAAAATAGTCACGCGCTTTTCTTATGTCCTCTGTCGCCCAGCCTCCAGTGCCTGCTCACTGTTCTTGCTGCCCTGTTTTCCTAGTATAGAGCGCCCTGCACTCTGGCCCGGATGGCTGGGGCTGGGTGTTCAGCAGTCCTGGGCTCCGTCTCCCTCCCGCTCTGCCTATTCTTCTCCCGCCGGGAGCTGGGGGATGGGCGCTCGGCTCCAGCCGGGCCGGGGCTTGTATCTTACCCCCTTCGCGAGGCGCTGGGTTCTCTCAGGTGCGGATGTGGTCTGGATATTGTCCTGTGTCCTCTGGTCTTTATTCTAGGAAGGGTTGTCTTTGTTATATTTTCATAGATATATGTTGTTTTGGGAGGAGATTTCCGCTGCTCTACTCACGCCGCCATCTTCCGCCCTCATAGCACCATTTCTTGAAAAGACTAATCTTTTCTCCATTGAATTGTTGAAAATTGGCCATAAATATAAGGGATTATTTCTAGCCTCTCAGTTTTGTTCCATTGATTCATATGTCTATTCTTTTTCTTTTGTAGATAATTATTTTTTATTGAAGGGTAGTTGACACACAGTATTACATTAGTTTCAGGTGTACAATGCAGTGATTCAACATTTATATACGTGATAATTCTAGCTACCAGCTATCACCATACAAAGTTATTAGAATATTTTGACTATATTCCTTATGCTATATATTACATCCCGGTTACTTATTTATTTTACAATTGGAAGTCTGTACTTTTTTTTTTTTTGAGATTGCATCTCTCATATTTATTGATCAAATGGTTGTTAACAACAATAAAATTCTGTATAGGGGAGTCAATGCTCAATGCACAATCATTAATCCACCCCAAGCCTAATTTTCGTCAGTCTCCAATCTTCTGAAGCATAACAAACAAGTTCTTACATGGAGAACAAATTCTTACATAGTGAATAAGTTACATGGTGAACAGTACAAGGGCAGTCATCGCAGAAACTTTCGGTTTTGCTCATGCATTATGAACTATTAGCAATCAGTTCAAATATGAATATTCGTTTGATTTTTATACTTGATTTATATGAGGATACCACATTTCTCTCTTTATTATTATTATTTTTCATAAAATGCTGAAGTGGTAGGTAGATGCAAGATAAAGGTAGAAAACATAGTTTAGTGTTGTAAGAGAGCAAATGTAGATGATCAGGTGTGTGCCTGTAGACTATGTGTTAATCCAAGCTAGACAAGGGCAATAAAACATCCACGGATGCAAAAGATTTCTCTCAGAACAGGGGTGGTGAGGTTCTAAGCGTCACCTCTGTTCATCCCCAATTTCTTACCTGATGGTCCCCCTGCGACTGTGCCTGTCTTAGGTTATTCCTCCCTTGAGGAACCTTACCCGTCTCTGGCTAACCAGTCATCTTCCGGGGCCATACAGGGAAATGTAAAGTTGGTAAGTGAGAGAGAAGCCTTATTGTTTGAAAAGGTTAGCTTTTCACTTCTTTGCGTATTTATGCCCTGTGGCTTCTATGCCCAGCATTTGTCTTGATGGATCTTTACCACTTGGAAGAATTATGATACTCGGTAAATTCGATATGAGGCACGAAATCTATTTAAGGGTTATAATTAGGAAGAAAGAAGAAAAGCTATAGAAGTAGCAGGCGGAAGAAAACTTGGGAAGATTGATTATTTCTTTGACATATCTTCTTGTAGAGTAACTTCAGCATGGATAGGTTTTAAACTACTAATTAAATTGCGCACACACATTAACATAATAGGAGTACAGTTACATAACCAAAGCAGACCTATAATTACCAGCCATCTCCAGTGAAACCAAGAAAACCAGTTGGCACCTTAGGCATTTGTGAAAACTTATCTATGATATGGTGGATATTGTCCAACTGAACTTGAACAGTCTGAGAGAAATCAGACAAATTAAAACAACCCATTCCTGGGGACTGTTCACATCCCATATGTTCTTTTAACAGTAGATAGTCTGTAGTTGAAAGATTTTGGAGCGCTACAATTTGCCACTTCTCCTAATTCTTGGTTGAGTTCCAACAGTATAGATCCAGTCAAATTTGTTGTTTTACTGTATGCAGAGGCCAGCTTAGATATCTCCTTCTTCATTCCCATGGCAAGTCCAGGAACCGGTGGGATGAGTGCATCTACAGCTGTAGCAGCACGTGGATCTTTGTTGGGGATTTTTGATGATCATCTTCTGGTATGAGTCTTCCAGAGAGTGCTGATGTTGGAAGTTCTTTTTCATATCATATCTTAGTTCATTTTCTGGGTAGCCAAATTAGGCTTTGATCCTCTGTATAAACACAAACAGACCCTTTGCCTGCACTTTTATATGCCCTTTATACCATTGTGTAGAACTCATTGGAGGTCACAACACAGGAACTGCTTTTTTTTGTTGTTGTTGTTATCATTAATCTTCACTTATATGATGAATATTATGTTTACTAGGCACTCCCCTAGACCAGGTCCCCCTATAAACCCCTTTACAGTCACTGTCCATCAGCATAGCAAAATGTTGTAGAATCACTACTTGTCTTCTCTGTGTTGTACAGCCCTCCCCTTTCTCCCATGCCATGCATGCTAATCTTAATATCCCCCTTCTTCTTACCCCCCCTTATCCCTCCCTACCCACCCATCCTCCCCAGACCCTTTCCCTTTGGTACCTGTTAGTCCATTCTTGAGTTCTGTGATTCTGCTGCTGTATTGTTCCTTCAGTTTTTCCTTTGTTCTTATACTCCACAGATGAGTGAAATCATTTGGTATTTCTCTTTCTCTGCTTGGCTTATTTCGCTGAGCATAATACCCTCCAGTTCCATCCATGTTGCTGCAAATGGTAGGATTTGCCCTTTTCTTATGGCTGAGTGGTATTCCATTGTGTATATGTACCACATCTTCTAGGTTGCTTCCAATTCTTGGCTATTGTAAATAGTGCTGCGATTAACATAGGGGTGCATCTGTCTTTCTCAAACTTGATTACTGTGTCCTTAAGGTAAATTCCTAGGAGTGGAATTCCTGGGTCAAATGGTAAGTCTGTTTTGAGCATTTTGATGTACCTCCATACTGCTTTCCACAGTGGTTGAACTAATTTACATTCCCACAAGCAGTGTAGGAGGGTTCCCCTTCCTCCACAGCTTCGCCAACATTTGTAGTTGTCTGTCTTTTGGATGGCTTCCATCCTTACTGGTGTGAGGTGATACCTCATTGTAGTTTTAATTTGCATTTCTCTGATAATTAGCGATGTGGAGCATCTTTTCATGTGCCTGTTGGCCATCTGTATTTCTTTTTTGAAGAACTGTCTGTTCAGTTCCTCTGCCCATTTTTTAATTGGGTTATTTGTTTTTTGTTTGTTGAGGCGTGTGAGCTCTTTATATATTCTGGACGTCAAGCCTTTATCGGATCTGTCATTTTCAAATATATTCTCCCATACTGTACGGTTCCTTTTTGTTCTATTGATGGTGTCTTTTGCTGTACTGAAGCTTTTCAGCTTAATACAGTCCCACTTGTTCATTTTTGCTGTTGTTTTCCTTGCCCGGGAAGATATGTTCAAGAAGAGGTCACTCATGTTTATGTCTAGGAAGTTTTTGCCTATGTTTTTTTCCAGGATTTTAATGGTTTCATGACTTACATTCAGGTCTTTGATCCATTTTGAGTTTACTTTTGTATATGGGGTTAGCCAATGGTCCAGTTTCATTCTCCTACATGTAGCTGTCCAGTTTTGCCAGCACCATCTGTTGAAGAGACTGTCATTTTGCCATTGTATGTCCATGGCTCCTTTATCAAATATTAATTGACCATATATGTCTGGGTTAATTTCTGGATTCTCTAGTCTGTTCCATTTGATCTGTGGCTCTGTTCTTGTGCCAGTACCAGATTGTCTTGATTAGTATGTCTTTATAGTAGAGCTTGAAGTTGGGGAGTGAGATCCCCCCTACTTTATTCTTCTTTCTCAGGATTTCTTTGGCTATTCGGGGTCTTTGGTGTCTCCATATGAATTTTTGAATTATTTGTTCCAGTTCATTGAAGAATGCTGCTGGTAGTTTCATAGGGATTGCATCAAATCTGTATATTGCTTTGGGCAGGATGGCCATTTTAACGATATTAATTCTTCCTAGCCACGAGCATGGGATGAGTTTCCATCTGTTAGTGTCCCCTTTAATTTCTCTTAAGAGTGACTTGTAGTTTTCAGAGTATAAGTCTTCCACTTCTTTGGTTAGGTTTATTCCTAGGTATTTTATTTTTTTGATGCAATTGTGAATGGAGTTGTTTTCCTGATTTCTCTTTCTGTTGGTTCATTGTTAGTGTATAGGAAAGCCACAGATTTCTGTGTGTTGATTTTGTATCCTGCAACTTTGCTGTATTCCGATATCAGTTCTAGTAGTTTTGGGGTGGAGTCTTTAGGGTTTTTTATGTACAGTATCATGTCATCTGCAAATAGTGACAGTTTAACTTCTTCTTTACCAATCTGGATTCCTTCTATTTCTTTATTTTGTCTGATTGCCGTGGCTAGGACCTCCAGTACTATGTTAAATAACAGTGGAGAGAGTGGGCATCCCTGTCTAGTTCCCGATCTCAGCGGAAATGCTTTCAGCTTCTCGCTGTTCAATATAATGTTGGCTGTGGGTTTATCATAGATGGCCTTTGTTATGTTGAGGTACTTGCCCTCTATTCCCATTTTGCTGAGAGTTTTTAACATGAATGGATGTTGAACTTTGTCAAATGCTTTTTCAGCATCTATGGAGATGATCTTGTGGTTTTTGTCTTTCTTTTTGTTGATGTGGTGGATGATGTTGATGGACTTTCGAATGTTGTACCATCCTTGCATCCCTGGAATGAATCCCACTTGGTCATGGTGTATGATCCTTTTGATGTATTTTTGAATTCGGTTTGCTAATATTTTGTGGAGTACTTTTGCATCTACGTTCATCAGGGATATTGGTCTGTAGTTTTCTTTTTTGGTGGGGTCTTTGCCTGGTTTTGGTATTAGGGTGATATTAGCTTCATAGAATGAGTTTGGGAGTATCCCCTCCTCCTCTATTTTTTGGAAAACTTTAAGGAGAATGGGTATTATGTCTTCCCTGTATGTCTGATAAAATTCCGAGGTAAATCCATCTGGCCCGGGGGTTTTGTTCTTTGGTAGTTTTTTGATTACCGCTTCAATTTCGTTGCTGGTAATTGGTCTGTTTAGATTTTCTGTTTCTTCCTGGGTCAATCTTGGAAGGTTATATTTTTCTAGGAAGTTGTCCATTTCTCCTAGGTTTCCCAGCTTGTTAGCATATAGGTTTTCATAGTATTCTCCAATAATTCTTTGCATTTCCGTGGGGTCCGTCGTGCTTTTTCCTTTCTCGTTTCTGATACTGTTGATTTGTGTTGACTCTCTTTTCTTCTTAATAAGTCTGGCTAGAGGCTTATCTATTTTGTTTATTTTCTCGAAGAACCAGCTCTTGGTTTCATTGATTTTTGCTATTGTTTTATTCTTCTCAATTTTATTTATTTCTTCTCTGATCTTTATTATGTCCCTCCTTCTGCTGACCTTAGGCCTCATCTGTTCTTCTTTTTCCAATTTCGATAATTGTGACATTAGACCATTCATTTGGGATTGCTCTTCCTTTTTTAAATATGCTTGGATTGCTATATACTTTCCTCTTAAGACTGCTTTTGCTGTGTCCCACAGAAGTTGGGGCTTAGTGTTGTTGTTGTCATTTGTTTCCATATATTGCTGGATCTCCATTTTGATTTGGTCATTGATCCATTGATTATTTAGGAGCGTGTTGTTAAGCCTCCATGTGTTTGTCAGCCTCTTTGCTTTCTTTGTACAGTTTATTTCTAGTTTTATGCCTTTGTGGTCTGAAAAGTTGGTTGGTAGGATTTCAATCTTTTGGAATTTTCTGAGGCTCTTTTTGTGGCCTAGTATGTGGTCTATTCTGGAGAATGTTCCATGTGCACTTGAGAAGAATGTATATCCCGCTGCTTTTGAATGTAGAGTTCTATAGATGTCTATTAGGTCCATCTGCTCTACTGTGTTGTTCAGTGCTTCCGTGTCCTTTCTTATTTTCTGCCCAGTGAATCTATCCTTTGGGGTGAGTGGTGTGTTGAAGTCTCCTAGAATGAATGCATTGCAGTCTATATCCCCCTTTAGTTCTGTTAGTATTTGTTTCACATATGCTGGTGCTCCTGTGTTGGGTGCATATTTATTTAGAATGGTTATATCCTCTTGTTTGACTGAGCCCTTTATCATTATGTAGTGTCCTTCTTTATCTCTTGTTACTTTCTTTGTTTTGAAGTCTATTTTGTCTGATATTAGTACTGCAACCCCTGCTTTCTTCTCACTGTTGTTTGCTTGAAATATGTTTTTCCATCCCTTGACTTTTAGTCTGTACATGTCTTTGGGTTTGAGGTGAGTTTCTTGTAAGCAGCATATAGATGGGTCTTGCTTTTTTATCCATTCTGTTACTCTGTGTCTTTTGATTGGTGCATTCAACCCATTAACATTTAGGGTGACTATTGAAAGATATGTACTTATTGCCATTGCAGGCTTTAAATTTGTGGTTACCAAAGGTTCAAGGTTAGCCTCTTTAGTATCTTACTGCCTAACTTAGCTCACTTATTGAGCTTTTATATACACTGTCTGGAGATTCTTTTCTTCTCTCCCTTCTTGTTCCTCCTACTCGATTCTTCATATGTTGGGTGTTTTGTGCTGTGCTCTTTCTAGGAGTGCTCCCATCTAGAGCAGTCCCTGTAAGATGTTGGGTAGAGGTGGTTTGTGGGACTCAAATTCCCTCAGCTTTTGTTTGTCTGGGAATTGTTTAATCCCACCGTCATATTTGAATGATAGTCGTGCTGGATACAGTATCCTTGGTTCAAGGCCCTTCTGTTTCATTGTATTAAATATATCATGCCATTCTCTTCTGGCCTGTAGGGTTTCTGTTGAGAAATCTGACGTTAGCCTGATGGGTTTCCCTTTATAGGTGACCTTTTTCTCTCTAGCTGCCTTTAACACTCTTTCCTTGTCCTTGATCTTTGCCATTTTAATTATTATGTGTCTTGGTGTTGCCCTTCTTGGATCCTTTCTGTTGGGGGTTCTGTGTATTTCCGTGGTCTGTTCGATTACTTCCTCCCCCAGTGTGGGGAAGTTTTCAGCAATTATTTCTTCTAAGATACTTTCCATCTCTTTTCCTCTCTCTTCTTCTTCTGGGACCCCTATAATATGGATATTGTTCCTTTTGGATTGGTCACACAGTTCTCTTAATATTGTTTCATTCCTGGAGATCCTTTTGTCTCTCTCTCTATGTCAGCTTCTATGCGTTCCTGTTCTCTGATTTCAATTCCATCAATGGCCTCTTGCATTCTATCCATTCTGCTTATAAACCCTTCCAGAGTTTGTTTCATTTCTGTGATCTCCTTTCTGGCATCTGTGATCTCCTTCCGGACTTCATCCCATTTCTCTTGCGTATTTCTCTGCATCTCTGTCAGCATGTTTATGATTCTTATTTTGAATTCTTTTTCAGGGAGACTGGTTAGGTCTGTCTCCTTCTCTGGTGTTGTCTCTGTGATCTTTGTCTGCCTGTAGCTTTGCCTTTTCATGGTGACAGGAATAGTCTGCAGAACTGGGACAAGTGGCGGCTGGAAGGACTTCCTTTCTTGTTGGTTTGTGGCCCTCCTCTCCTGGGAGAACAGCGACCTCTAGTGGCTTGTGCTGTGCAGCTGCGCTCAGACAGGGTTTCTGCTTCCTGCCCGGCTGCTAGGGAGTTTATCTCTGCTGTTGCTGTGGGCGTGGCCTAGCTCGGGCAGCTACTCCAAAATGGTTCAGTCGCGTTGGAGCAGGAGCTGCTGGGAGGCTATTTATCTCCGTAAGGGGCCTCCCTGCTCCCTGCAGCCCAGGGGTTAGGGTGCCCAGAGATCCCGGATTCCCTACCTCTGGATTAAGTGACCCGCCCTGCCCCTTTAAGACTTCCAAAAAGCACCCACCAAAACAAAACAATGCCCACCCAAAAAAAAAGAAAAAAAAATTTTTTTAAATTAAAAAAAAAAAAAAGGTGGTCATTCGTTTTTCTTTATTCTCCGGTGCCAGTCTCAGGCCTCTGCTCACCGGTCTTTCTGCCCTGTTTCCCTAGTATTGGGGTCCCTATCCCTTTAAGACTTCCAAAAAGCGCTCGCCAAAACAAAACAGCAAAATGCAAAAAAGAAAAAATAGTCACGCGCTTTTCTTATGTCCTCTGTCGCCCAGCCTCCAGTGCCTGCTCACTGTTCTTGCTGCCCTGTTTTCCTAGTATAGAGCGCCCTGCACTCTGGCCCGGATGGCTGGGGCTGGGTGTTCAGCAGTCCTGGGCTCCGTCTCCCTCCCGCTCTGCCTATTCTTCTCCCGCCGGGAGCTGGGGGATGGGCGCTCGGCTCCAGCCGGGCCGGGGCTTGTATCTTACCCCCTTCGCGAGGCGCTGGGTTCTCTCAGGTGCGGATGTGGTCTGGATATTGTCCTGTGTCCTCTGGTCTTTATTCTAGGAAGGGTTGTCTTTGTTATATTTTCATAGATATATGTTGTTTTGGGAGGAGATTTCCGCTGCTCTACTCACGCCGCCATCTTCCGCCCTCATAGCACCATTTCTTGAAAAGACTAATCTTTTCTCCATTGAATTGTTGAAAATTGGCCATAAATATAAGGGATTATTTCTAGCCTCTCAGTTTTGTTCCATTGATTCATATGTCTATTCTTTTTCTTTTGTAGATAATTATTTTTTATTGAAGGGTAGTTGACACACAGTATTACATTAGTTTCAGGTGTACAATGCAGTGATTCAACATTTATATACGTGATAATTCTAGCTACCAGCTATCACCATACAAAGTTATTAGAATATTTTGACTATATTCCTTATGCTATATATTACATCCCGGTTACTTATTTATTTTACAATTGGAAGTCTGTACTTTTTTTTTTTTTGAGATTGCATCTCTCATATTTATTGATCAAATGGTTGTTAACAACAATAAAATTCTGTATAGGGGAGTCAATGCTCAATGCACAATCATTAATCCACCCCAAGCCTAATTTTCGTCAGTCTCCAATCTTCTGAAGCATAACAAACAAGTTCTTACATGGAGAACAAATTCTTACATAGTGAATAAGTTACATGGTGAACAGTACAAGGGCAGTCATCGCAGAAACTTTCGGTTTTGCTCATGCATTATGAACTATTAGCAATCAGTTCAAATATGAATATTCGTTTGATTTTTATACTTGATTTATATGAGGATACCACATTTCTCTCTTTATTATTATTATTTTTCATAAAATGCTGAAGTGGTAGGTAGATGCAAGATAAAGGTAGAAAACATAGTTTAGTGTTGTAAGAGAGCAAATGTAGATGATCAGGTGTGTGCCTGTAGACTATGTGTTAATCCAAGCTAGACAAGGGCAATAAAACATCCACGGATGCAAAAGATTTCTCTCAGAACAGGGGTGGTGAGGTTCTAAGCGTCACCTCTGTTCATCCCCAATTTCTTACCTGATGGTCCCCCTGCGACTGTGCCTGTCTTAGGTTGTTCCTCCCTTGAGGAATCTTACCCGTCTCTGGCTAACCAGTCATCTTCCGGGGCCATACAGGGAAATGTAAAGTTGGTAAGTGAGAGAGAAGCCTTATTGTTTGAAAAGGTTAGCTTTTCACTTCTTTGCGTATTTATGCCCTGTGGCTTCTATGCCCAGCATTTGTCTTGATGTATCTTTACCACTTGGAAGAATTATGATACTCGGTAAATTCGATATGAGGCACGAAATCTATTTAAGGGTTATAATTAGGAAGGAAGAAGAAAAGCTATAGAAGTAGCAGGCGGAAGAAAACTTGGGAAGATTGATTATTTCTTTGACATATCTTCTTGTAGAGTAACTTCAGCATGGATAGGTTTTAAACTACTAATTAAATTGCGCACACACATTAACATAATAGGAGTACAGTTACATAACCAAAGCAGACCTATAATTACCAGCCATCTCCAGTGAAACCAAGAAAACCAGTTGGCACCTTAGGCATTTGTGAAAACTTATCTATGATATGGTGGATATTGTCCAACTGAACTTGAACAGTCTGAGAGAAATCAGACAAATTAAAACAACCCATTCCTGGGGACTGTTCACATCCCATATGTTCTTTTAACAGTAGATAGTCTGTAGTTGAAAGATTTTGGAGCGCTACAATTTGCCACTTCTCCTAATTCTTGGTTGAGTTCCAACAGTATAGATCCAGTCAAATTTGTTGTTTTACTGTATGCAGAGGCCAGCTTAGATATCTCCTTCTTCATTCCCATGGCAAGTCCAGGAACCGGTGGGATGAGTGCATCTACAGCTGTAGCAGCACGTGGATCTTTGTTGGGGATTTTTGATGATCATCTTCTGGTATGAGTCTTCCAGAGATTGCTGATGTTGGAAGTTCTTTTTCATATCATATCTTAGTTCATTTTCTGGGTAGCCAAATTAGGCTTTGATCCTCTGTATAAACACAAACAGACCCTTTGCCTGCACTTTTATATGCCCTTTATACCATTGTGTAGAACTCATTGGAGGTCACAACACAGGAACTGCTTTTTTTTGTTGTTGTTGTTATCATTAATCTTCACTTATATGATGAATATTATGTTTACTAGGCACTCCCCTAGACCAGGTCCCCCTATAAACCCCTTTACAGTCACTGTCCATCAGCATAGCAAAATGTTGTAGAATCACTACTTGTCTTCTCTGTGTTGTACAGCCCTCCCCTTTCTCCCATGCCATGCATGCTAATCTTAATATCCCCCTTCTTCTTACCCCCCCCTTATCCCTCCCTACCCACCCATCCTCCCCAGACCCTTTCCCTTTGGTACCTGTTAGTCCATTCTTGAGTTCTGTGATTCTGCTGCTGTATTGTTCCTTCAGTTTTTCCTTTGTTCTTATACTCCACAGATGAGTGAAATCATTTGGTATTTCTCTTTCTCTGCTTGGCTTATTTCGCTGAGCATAATACCCTCCAGTTCCATCCATGTTGCTGCAAATGGTAGGATTTGCCCTTTTCTTATGGCTGAGTGGTATTCCATTGTGTATATGTACCACATCTTCTAGGTTGCTTCCAATTCTTGGCTATTGTAAATAGTGCTGCGATTAACATAGGGGTGCATCTGTCTTTCTCAAACTTGATTACTGTGTCCTTAAGGTAAATTCCTAGGAGTGGAATTCCTGGGTCAAATGGTAAGTCTGTTTTGAGCATTTTGATGTACCTCCATACTGCTTTCCACAGTGGTTGAACTAATTTACATTCCCACAAGCAGTGTAGGAGGGTTCCCCTTCCTCCACAGCTTCGCCAACATTTGTAGTTGTCTGTCTTTTGGATGGCATCCATCCTTACTGGTGTGAGGTGATACCTCATTGTAGTTTTAATTTGCATTTCTCTGATAATTAGCGATGTGGAGCATCTTTTCATGTGCCTGTTGGCCATCTGTATTTCTTTTTTGAAGAACTGTCTGTTCAGTTCCTCTGCCCATTTTTTAATTGGGTTATTTGTTTTTTGTTTGTTGATGCGTGTGAGCTCTTTATATATTCTGGACGTCAAGCCTTTATCGGATCTGTCATTTTCAAATATATTCTCCCATACTGTACGGTTCCTTTTTGTTCTATTGATGGTGTCTTTTGCTGTACTGAAGCTTTTCAGCTTAATACAGTCCCACTTGTTCATTTTTGCTGTTGTTTTCCTTGCCCGGGAAGATATGTTCAAGAAGAGGTCACTCATGTTTATGTCTAGGAAGTTTTTGCCTATGTTTTTTTCCAGGAGTTTAATGGTTTCATGACTTACATTCAGGTCTTTGATCCATTTTGAGTTTACTTTTGTATATGGGGTTAGCCAATGGTCCAGTTTCATTCTCCTACATGTAGCTGTCCAGTTTTGCCAGCACCATCTGTTGAAGAGACTGTCATTTTGCCATTGTATGTCCATGGCTCCTTTATCAAATATTAATTGACCATATATGTCTGGGTTAATTTCTGGATTCTCTAGTCTGTTCCATTTGATCTGTGGCTCTGTTCTTGTGCCAGTACCAGATTGTCTTGATTAGTATGTCTTTATAGTAGAGCTTGAAGTTGGGGAGTGAGATCCCCCCTACTTTATTCTTCTTTCTCAGGATTTCTTTGGCTATTCGGGGTCTTTGGTGTCTCCATATGAATTTTTGAATTATTTGTTCCAGTTCATTGAAGAATGTTGCTGGTAGTTTCATAGGGATTGCATCAAATCTGTATATTGCTTTGGGCAGGATGGCCATTTTAACGATATTAATTCTTCCTAGCCACGAGCATGGGATGAGTTTCCATCTGTTAGTGTCCCCTTTAATTTCTCTTAAGAGTGACTTGTAGTTTTCAGAGTATAAGTCTTCCACTTCTTTGGTTAGGTTTATTCCTAGGTATTTTATTTTTTTGATGCAATTGTGAATGGAGTTGTTTTCCTGATTTCTCTTTCTGTTGGTTCATTGTTAGTGTATAGGAAAGCCACAGATTTCTGTGTGTTGATTTTGTATCCTGCAACTTTGCTGTATTCCGATATCAGTTCTAGTAGTTTTGGGGTGGAGTCTTTAGGGTTTTTTATGTACAGTATCATGTCATCTGCAAATAGTGACAGTTTAACTTCTTCTTTACCAATCTGGATTCCTTCTATTTCTTTATTTTGTCTGATTGCCGTGGCTAGGACCTCCAGTACTATGTTAAATAACAGTGGAGAGAGTGGGCATCCCTGTCTAGTTCCCGATCTCAGCGGAAATGCTTTCAGCTTCTCGCTGTTCAATATAATGTTGGCTGTGGGTTTATCATAGATGGCCTTTGTTATGTTGAGGTACTTGCCCTCTATTCCCATTTTGCTGAGAGTTTTTAACATGAATGGATGTTGAACTTTGTCAAATGCTTTTTCAGCATCTATGGAGATGATCTTGTGGTTTTTGTCTTTCTTTTTGTTGATGTGGTGGATGATGTTGATGGACTTTCGAATGTTGTACCATCCTTGCATCCCTGGAATGAATCCCACTTGGTCATGGTGTATGATCCTTTTGATGTATTTTTGAATTCGGTTTGCTAATATTTTGTGGAGTACTTTTGCATCTACGTTCATCAGGGATATTGGTCTGTAGTTTTCTTTTTTGGTGGGGTCTTTGCCTGGTTTTGGTATTAGGGTGATATTAGCTTCATAGAATGAGTTTGGGAGTATCCCCTCCTCCTCTATTTTTTGGAAAACTTTAAGGAGAATGGGTATTATGTCTTCCCTGTATGTCTGATAAAATTCCGAGGTAAATCCATCTGGCCCGGGGGTTTTGTTCTTTGGTAGTTTTTTGATTACCGCTTCAATTTCGTTGCTGGTAATTGGTCTGTTTAGATTTTCTGTTTCTTCCTGGGTCAATCTTGGAAGGTTATATTTTTCTAGGAAGTTGTCCATTTCTCCTAGGTTTCCCAGCTTGTTAGCATATAGGTTTTCATAGTATTCTCCAATAATTCTTTGCATTTCCGTGGGGTCCGTCGTGCTTTTTCCTTTCTCGTTTCTGATACTGTTGATTTGTGTTGACTCTCTTTTCTTCTTAATAAGTCTGGCTAGAGGCTTATCTATTTTGTTTATTTTCTCGAAGAACCAGCTCTTGGTTTCATTGATTTTTGCTATTGTTTTATTCTTCTCAATTTTATTTATTTCTTCTCTGATCTTTATTATGTCCCTCCTTCTGCTGACCTTAGGCCTCATCTGTTCTTCTTTTTCCAATTTCGATAATTGTGACATTAGACCATTCATTTGGGATTGCTCTTCCTTTTTTAAATATGCTTGGATTGCTATATACTTTCCTCTTAAGACTGCTTTTGCTGTGTCCCACAGAAGTTGGGGCTTAGTGTTGTTGTTGTCATTTGTTTCCATATATTGCTGGATCTCCATTTTGATTTGGTCATTGATCCATTGATTATTTAGGAGCGTGTTGTTAAGCCTCCATGTGTTTGTCAGCCTCTTTGCTTTCTTTGTACAGTTTATTTCTAGTTTTATGCCTTTGTGGTCTGAAAAGTTGGTTGGTAGGATTTCAATCTTTTGGAATTTTCTGAGGCTCTTTTTGTGGCCTAGTATGTGGTCTATTCTGGAGAATGTTCCATGTGCACTTGAGAAGAATGTATATCCCGCTGCTTTTGAATGTAGAGTTCTATAGATGTCTATTAGGTCCATCTGCTCTACTGTGTTGTTCAGTGCTTCCGTGTCCTTTCTTATTTTCTGCCCAGTGAATCTATCCTTTGGGGTGAGTGGTGTGTTGAAGTCTCCTAGAATGAATGCATTGCAGTCTATATCCCCCTTTAGTTCTGTTAGTATTTGTTTCACATATGCTGGTGCTCCTGTGTTGGGTGCATATTTATTTAGAATGGTTATATCCTCTTGTTTGACTGAGCCCTTTATCATTATGTAGTGTCCTTCTTTATCTCTTGTTACTTTCTTTGTTTTGAAGTCTATTTTGTCTGATATTAGTACTGCAACCCCTGCTTTCTTCTCACTGTTGTTTGCTTGAAATATGTTTTTCCATCCCTTGACTTTTAGTCTGTACATGTCTTTGGGTTTGAGGTGAGTTTCTTGTAAGCAGCATATAGATGGGTCTTGCTTTTTTATCCATTCTGTTACTCTGTGTCTTTTGATTGGTGCATTCAACCCATTAACATTTAGGGTGACTATTGAAAGATATGTACTTATTGCCATTGCAGGCTTTAAATTTGTGGTTACCAAAGGTTCAAGGTTAGCCTCTTTAGTATCTTACTGCCTAACTTAGCTCACTTATTGAGCTTTTATATACACTGTCTGGAGATTCTTTTCTTCTCTCCCTTCTTGTTCCTCCTACTCGATTCTTCATATGTTGGGTGTTTTGTGCTGTGCTCTTTCTAGGAGTGCTCCCATCTAGAGCAGTCCCTGTAAGATGTTGGGTAGAGGTGGTTTGTGGGACTCAAATTCCCTCAGCTTTTGTTTGTCTGGGAATTGTTTAATCCCACCGTCATATTTGAATGATAGTCGTGCTGGATACAGTATCCTTGGTTCAAGGCCCTTCTGTTTCATTGTATTAAATATATCATGCCATTCTCTTCTGGCCTGTAGGGTTTCTGTTGAGAAATCTGACGTTAGCCTGATGGGTTTCCCTTTATAGGTGACCTTTTTCTCTCTAGCTGCCTTTAACACTCTTTCCTTGTCCTTGATCTTTGCCATTTTAATTATTATGTGTCTTGGTGTTGCCCTTCTTGGATCCTTTCTGTTGGGGGTTCTGTGTATTTCCGTGGTCTGTTCGATTACTTCCTCCCCCAGTGTGGGGAAGTTTTCAGCAATTATTTCTTCTAAGATACTTTCCATCTCTTTTCCTCTCTCTTCTTCTTCTGGGACCCCTATAATATGGATATTGTTCCTTTTGGATTGGTCACACAGTTCTCTTAATATTGTTTCATTCCTGGAGATCCTTTTGTCTCTCTCTCTATGTCAGCTTCTATGCGTTCCTGTTCTCTGATTTCAATTCCATCAATGGCCTCTTGCATTCTATCCATTCTGCTTATAAACCCTTCCAGAGTTTGTTTCATTTCTGTGATCTCCTTTCTGGCATCTGTGATCTCCTTCCGGACTTCATCCCATTTCTCTTGCGTATTTCTCTGCATCTCTGTCAGCATGTTTATGATTCTTATTTTGAATTCTTTTTCAGGGAGACTGGTTAGGTCTGTCTCCTTCTCTGGTGTTGTCTCTGTGATCTTTGTCTGCCTGTAGCTTTGCCTTTTCATGGTGACAGGAATAGTCTGCAGAACTGGGACAAGTGACGGCTGGAAGGACTTCCTTTCTTGTTGGTTTGTGGCCCTCCTCTCCTGGGAGAACAGCGACCTCTAGTGGCTTGTGCTGTGCAGCTGCGCTCAGACAGGGTTTCTGCTTCCTGCCCGGCTGCTAGGGAGTTTATCTCTGCTGTTGCTGTGGGCGTGGCCTAGCTCGGGCAGCTACTCCAAAATGGTTCAGTCGCGTTGGAGCAGGAGCTGCTGGGAGGCTATTTATCTCCGTAAGGGGCCTCCCTGCTCCCTGCAGCCCAGGGGTTAGGGTGCCCAGAGATCCCGGATTCCCTACCTCTGGATTAAGTGACCCGCCCTGCCCCTTTAAGACTTCCAAAAAGCACCCACCAAAACAAAACAATGCCCACCCAAAAAAAAAGAAAAAAAAAATTTTTTAAATTAAAAAAAAAAAAAAGGTGGTCATTCGTTTTTCTTTATTCTCCGGTGCCAGTCTCAGGCCTCTGCTCACCGGTCTTTCTGCCCTGTTTCCCTAGTATTGGGGTCCCTATCCCTTTAAGACTTCCAAAAAGCGCTCGCCAAAACAAAACAGCAAAATGCAAAAAAGAAAAAATAGTCACGCGCTTTTCTTATGTCCTCTGTCGCCCAGCCTCCAGTGCCTGCTCACTGTTCTTGCTGCCCTGTTTTCCTAGTATAGAGCGCCCTGCACTCTGGCCCGGATGGCTGGGGCTGGGTGTTCAGCAGTCCTGGGCTCCGTCTCCCTCCCGCTCTGCCTATTCTTCTCCCGCCGGGAGCTGGGGGATGGGCGCTCGGCTCCAGCCGGGCCGGGGCTTGTATCTTACCCCCTTCGCGAGGCGCTGGGTTCTCTCAGGTGCGGATGTGGTCTGGATATTGTCCTGTGTCCTCTGGTCTTTATTCTAGGAAGGGTTGTCTTTGTTATATTTTCATAGATATATGTTGTTTTGGGAGGAGATTTCCGCTGCTCTACTCACGCCGCCATCTTCCGCCCTCATAGCACCATTTCTTGAAAAGACTAATCTTTTCTCCATTGAATTGTTGAAAATTGGCCATAAATATAAGGGATTATTTCTAGCCTCTCAGTTTTGTTCCATTGATTCATATGTCTATTCTTTTTCTTTTGTAGATAATTATTTTTTATTGAAGGGTAGTTGACACACAGTATTACATTAGTTTCAGGTGTACAATGCAGTGATTCAACATTTATATACGTGATAATTCTAGCTACCAGCTATCACCATACAAAGTTATTAGAATATTTTGACTATATTCCTTATGCTATATATTACATCCCGGTTACTTATTTATTTTACAATTGGAAGTCTGTACTTTTTTTTTTTTTGAGATTGCATCTCTCATATTTATTGATCAAATGGTTGTTAACAACAATAAAATTCTGTATAGGGGAGTCAATGCTCAATGCACAATCATTAATCCACCCCAAGCCTAATTTTCGTCAGTCTCCAATCTTCTGAAGCATAACAAACAAGTTCTTACATGGAGAACAAATTCTTACATAGTGAATAAGTTACATGGTGAACAGTACAAGGGCAGTCATCGCAGAAACTTTCGGTTTTGCTCATGCATTATGAACTATTAGCAATCAGTTCAAATATGAATATTCGTTTGATTTTTATACTTGATTTATATGAGGATACCACATTTCTCTCTTTATTATTATTATTTTTCATAAAATGCTGAAGTGGTAGGTAGATGCAAGATAAAGGTAGAAAACATAGTTTAGTGTTGTAAGAGAGCAAATGTAGATGATCAGGTGTGTGCCTGTAGACTATGTGTTAATCCAAGCTAGACAAGGGCAATAAAACATCCACGGATGCAAAAGATTTCTCTCAGAACAGGGGTGGTGAGGTTCTAAGCGTCACCTCTGTTCATCCCCAATTTCTTACCTGATGGTCCCCCTGCGACTGTGCCTGTCTTAGGTTGTTCCTCCCTTGAGGAATCTTACCCGTCTCTGGCTAACCAGTCATCTTCTGGGGCCATACAGGGAAATGTAAAGTTGGTAAGTGAGAGAGAAGCCTTATTGTTTGAAAAGGTTAGCTTTTCACTTCTTTGCGTATTTATGCCCTGTGGCTTCTATGCCCAGCATTTGTCTTGATGTATCTTTACCACTTGGAAGAATTATGATACTCGGTAAATTCGATATGAGGCACGAAATCTATTTAAGGGTTATAATTAGGAAGGAAGAAGAAAAGCTATAGAAGTAGCAGGCGGAAGAAAACTTGGGAAGATTGATTATTTCTTTGACATATCTTCTTGTAGAGTAACTTCAGCATGGATAGGTTTTAAACTACTAATTAAATTGCGCACACACATTAACATAATAGGAGTACAGTTACATAACCAAAGCAGACCTATAATTACCAGCCATCTCCAGTGAAACCAAGAAAACCAGTTGGCACCTTAGGCATTTGTGAAAACTTATCTATGATATGGTGGATATTGTCCAACTGAACTTGAACAGTCTGAGAGAAATCAGACAAATTAAAACAACCCATTCCTGGGGACTGTTCACATCCCATATGTTCTTTTAACAGTAGATAGTCTGTAGTTGAAAGATTTTGGAGCGCTACAATTTGCCACTTCTCCTAATTCTTGGTTGAGTTCCAACAGTATAGATCCAGTCAAATTTGTTGTTTTACTGTATGCAGAGGCCAGCTTAGATATCTCCTTCTTCATTCCCATGGCAAGTCCAGGAACCGGTGGGATGAGTGCATCTACAGCTGTAGCAGCACGTGGATCTTTGTTGGGGATTTTTGATGATCATCTTCTGGTATGAGTCTTCCAGAGATTGCTGATGTTGGAAGTTCTTTTTCATATCATATCTTAGTTCATTTTCTGGGTAGCCAAATTAGGCTTTGATCCTCTGTATAAACACAAACAGACCCTTTGCCTGCACTTTTATATGCCCTTTATACCATTGTGTAGAACTCATTGGAGGTCACAACACAGGAACTGCTTTTTTTTGTTGTTGTTGTTATCATTAATCTTCACTTATATGATGAATATTATGTTTACTAGGCACTCCCCTAGACCAGGTCCCCCTATAAACCCCTTTACAGTCACTGTCCATCAGCATAGCAAAATGTTGTAGAATCACTACTTGTCTTCTCTGTGTTGTACAGCCCTCCCCTTTCTCCCATGCCATGCATGCTAATCTTAATATCCCCCTTCTTCTTACCCCCCCCTTATCCCTCCCTACCCACCCATCCTCCCCAGACCCTTTCCCTTTGGTACCTGTTAGTCCATTCTTGAGTTCTGTGATTCTGCTGCTGTATTGTTCCTTCAGTTTTTCCTTTGTTCTTATACTCCACAGATGAGTGAAATCATTTGGTATTTCTCTTTCTCTGCTTGGCTTATTTCGCTGAGCATAATACCCTCCAGTTCCATCCATGTTGCTGCAAATGGTAGGATTTGCCCTTTTCTTATGGCTGAGTGGTATTCCATTGTGTATATGTACCACATTTTCTAGGTTGCTTCCAATTCTTGGCTATTGTAAATAGTGCTGCGATTAACATAGGGGTGCATCTGTCTTTCTCAAACTTGATTACTGTGTCCTTAAGGTAAATTCCTAGGAGTGGAATTCCTGGGTCAAATGGTAAGTCTGTTTTGAGCATTTTGATGTACCTCCATACTGCTTTCCACAGTGGTTGAACTAATTTACATTCCCACAAGCAGTGTAGGAGGGTTCCCCTTCCTCCACAGCTTCGCCAACATTTGTAGTTGTCTGTCTTTTGGATGGCATCCATCCTTACTGGTGTGAGGTGATACCTCATTGTAGTTTTAATTTGCATTTCTCTGATAATTAGCGATGTGGAGCATCTTTTCATGTGCCTGTTGGCCATCTGTATTTCTTTTTTGAAGAACTGTCTGTTCAGTTCCTCTGCCCATTTTTTAATTGGGTTATTTGTTTTTTGTTTGTTGAGGCGTGTGAGCTCTTTATATATTCTGGACGTCAAGCCTTTATCGGATCTGTCATTTTCAAATATATTCTCCCATACTGTACGGTTCCTTTTTGTTCTATTGATGGTGTCTTTTGCTGTACTGAAGCTTTTCAGCTTAATACAGTCCCACTTGTTCATTTTTGCTGTTGTTTTCCTTGCCCGGGAAGATATGTTCAAGAAGAGGTCACTCATGTTTATGTCTAGGAAGTTTTTGCCTATGTTTTTTTCCAGGAGTTTAATGGTTTCATGACTTACATTCAGGTCTTTGATCCATTTTGAGTTTACTTTTGTATATGGGGTTAGCCAATGGTCCAGTTTCATTCTCCTACATGTAGCTGTCCAGTTTTGCCAGCACCATCTGTTGAAGAGACTGTCATTTTGCCATTGTATGTCCATGGCTCCTTTATCAAATATTAATTGACCATATATGTCTGGGTTAATTTCTGGATTCTCTAGTCTGTTCCATTTGATCTGTGGCTCTGTTCTTGTGCCAGTACCAGATTGTCTTGATTAGTATGTCTTTATAGTAGAGCTTGAAGTTGGGGAGTGAGATCCCCCCTACTTTATTCTTCTTTCTCAGGATTTCTTTGGCTATTCGGGGTCTTTGGTGTCTCCATATGAATTTTTGAATTATTTGTTCCAGTTCATTGAAGAATGTTGCTGGTAGTTTCATAGGGATTGCATCAAATCTGTATATTGCTTTGGGCAGGATGGCCATTTTAACGATATTAATTCTTCCTAGCCACGAGCATGGGATGAGTTTCCATCTGTTAGTGTCCCCTTTAATTTCTCTTAAGAGTGACTTGTAGTTTTCAGAGTATAAGTCTTCCACTTCTTTGGTTAGGTTTATTCCTAGGTATTTTATTTTTTTGATGCAATTGTGAATGGAGTTGTTTTCCTGATTTCTCTTTCTGTTGGTTCATTGTTAGTGTATAGGAAAGCCACAGATTTCTGTGTGTTGATTTTGTATCCTGCAACTTTGCTGTATTCCGATATCAGTTCTAGTAGTTTTGGGGTGGAGTCTTTAGGGTTTTTTATGTACAGTATCATGTCATCTGCAAATAGTGACAGTTTAACTTCTTCTTTACCAATCTGGATTCCTTCTATTTCTTTATTTTGTCTGATTGCCGTGGCTAGGACCTCCAGTACTATGTTAAATAACAGTGGAGAGAGTGGGCATCCCTGTCTAGTTCCCGATCTCAGCGGAAATGCTTTCAGCTTCTCGCTGTTCAATATAATGTTGGCTGTGGGTTTATCATAGATGGCCTTTGTTATGTTGAGGTACTTGCCCTCTATTCCCATTTTGCTGAGAGTTTTTAACATGAATGGATGTTGAACTTTGTCAAATGCTTTTTCAGCATCTATGGAGATGATCTTGTGGTTTTTGTCTTTCTTTTTGTTGATGTGGTGGATGATGTTGATGGACTTTCGAATGTTGTACCATCCTTGCATCCCTGGAATGAATCCCACTTGGTCATGGTGTATGATCCTTTTGATGTATTTTTGAATTCGGTTTGCTAATATTTTGTGGAGTACTTTTGCATCTACGTTCATCAGGGATATTGGTCTGTAGTTTTCTTTTTTGGTGGGGTCTTTGCCTGGTTTTGGTATTAGGGTGATATTAGCTTCATAGAATGAGTTTGGGAGTATCCCCTCCTCCTCTATTTTTTGGAAAACTTTAAGGAGAATGGGTATTATGTCTTCCCTGTATGTCTGATAAAATTCCGAGGTAAATCCATCTGGCCCGGGGGTTTTGTTCTTTGGTAGTTTTTTGATTACCGCTTCAATTTCGTTGCTGGTAATTGGTCTGTTTAGATTTTCTGTTTCTTCCTGGGTCAATCTTGGAAGGTTATATTTTTCTAGGAAGTTGTCCATTTCTCCTAGGTTTCCCAGCTTGTTAGCATATAGGTTTTCATAGTATTCTCCAATAATTCTTTGCATTTCCGTGGGGTCCGTCGTGCTTTTTCCTTTCTCGTTTCTGATACTGTTGATTTGTGTTGACTCTCTTTTCTTCTTAATAAGTCTGGCTAGAGGCTTATCTATTTTGTTTATTTTCTCGAAGAACCAGCTCTTGGTTTCATTGATTTTTGCTATTGTTTTATTCTTCTCAATTTTATTTATTTCTTCTCTGATCTTTATTATGTCCCTCCTTCTGCTGACCTTAGGCCTCATCTGTTCTTCTTTTTCCAATTTCGATAATTGTGACATTAGACCATTCATTTGGGATTGCTCTTCCTTTTTTAAATATGCTTGGATTGCTATATACTTTCCTCTTAAGACTGCTTTTGCTGTGTCCCACAGAAGTTGGGGCTTAGTGTTGTTGTTGTCATTTGTTTCCATATATTGCTGGATCTCCATTTTGATTTGGTCATTGATCCATTGATTATTTAGGAGCGTGTTGTTAAGCCTCCATGTGTTTGTCAGCCTCTTTGCTTTCTTTGTACAGTTTATTTCTAGTTTTATGCCTTTGTGGTCTGAAAAGTTGGTTGGTAGGATTTCAATCTTTTGGAATTTTCTGAGGCTCTTTTTGTGGCCTAGTATGTGGTCTATTCTGGAGAATGTTCCATGTGCACTTGAGAAGAATGTATATCCCGCTGCTTTTGAATGTAGAGTTCTATAGATGTCTATTAGGTCCATCTGCTCTACTGTGTTGTTCAGTGCTTCCGTGTCCTTTCTTATTTTCTGCCCAGTGAATCTATCCTTTGGGGTGAGTGGTGTGTTGAAGTCTCCTAGAATGAATGCATTGCAGTCTATATCCCCCTTTAGTTCTGTTAGTATTTGTTTCACATATGCTGGTGCTCCTGTGTTGGGTGCATATTTATTTAGAATGGTTATATCCTCTTGTTTGACTGAGCCCTTTATCATTATGTAGTGTCCTTCTTTATCTCTTGTTACTTTCTTTGTTTTGAAGTCTATTTTGTCTGATATTAGTACTGCAACCCCTGCTTTCTTCTCACTGTTGTTTGCTTGAAATATGTTTTTCCATCCCTTGACTTTTAGTCTGTACATGTCTTTGGGTTTGAGGTGAGTTTCTTGTAAGCAGCATATAGATGGGTCTTGCTTTTTTATCCATTCTGTTACTCTGTGTCTTTTGATTGGTGCATTCAACCCATTAACATTTAGGGTGACTATTGAAAGATATGTACTTATTGCCATTGCAGGCTTTAAATTTGTGGTTACCAAAGGTTCAAGGTTAGCCTCTTTAGTATCTTACTGCCTAACTTAGCTCACTTATTGAGCTTTTATATACACTGTCTGGAGATTCTTTTCTTCTCTCCCTTCTTGTTCCTCCTACTCGATTCTTCATATGTTGGGTGTTTTGTGCTGTGCTCTTTCTAGGAGTGCTCCCATCTAGAGCAGTCCCTGTAAGATGTTGGGTAGAGGTGGTTTGTGGGACTCAAATTCCCTCAGCTTTTGTTTGTCTGGGAATTGTTTAATCCCACCGTCATATTTGAATGATAGTCGTGCTGGATACAGTATCCTTGGTTCAAGGCCCTTCTGTTTCATTGTATTAAATATATCATGCCATTCTCTTCTGGCCTGTAGGGTTTCTGTTGAGAAATCTGACGTTAGCCTGATGGGTTTCCCTTTATAGGTGACCTTTTTCTCTCTAGCTGCCTTTAACACTCTTTCCTTGTCCTTGATCTTTGCCATTTTAATTATTATGTGTCTTGGTGTTGCCCTTCTTGGATCCTTTCTGTTGGGGGTTCTGTGTATTTCCGTGGTCTGTTCGATTACTTCCTCCCCCAGTGTGGGGAAGTTTTCAGCAATTATTTCTTCTAAGATACTTTCCATCTCTTTTCCTCTCTCTTCTTCTTCTGGGACCCCTATAATATGGATATTGTTCCTTTTGGATTGGTCACACAGTTCTCTTAATATTGTTTCATTCCTGGAGATCCTTTTGTCTCTCTCTCTATGTCAGCTTCTATGCGTTCCTGTTCTCTGATTTCAATTCCATCAATGGCCTCTTGCATTCTATCCATTCTGCTTATAAACCCTTCCAGAGTTTGTTTCATTTCTGTGATCTCCTTTCTGGCATCTGTGATCTCCTTCCGGACTTCATCCCATTTCTCTTGCGTATTTCTCTGCATCTCTGTCAGCATGTTTATGATTCTTATTTTGAATTCTTTTTCAGGGAGACTGGTTAGGTCTGTCTCCTTCTCTGGTGTTGTCTCTGTGATCTTTGTCTGCCTGTAGCTTTGCCTTTTCATGGTGACAGGAATAGTCTGCAGAACTGGGACAAGTGACGGCTGGAAGGACTTCCTTTCTTGTTGGTTTGTGGCCCTCCTCTCCTGGGAGAACAGCGACCTCTAGTGGCTTGTGCTGTGCAGCTGCGCTCAGACAGGGTTTCTGCTTCCTGCCCGGCTGCTAGGGAGTTTATCTCTGCTGTTGCTGTGGGCGTGGCCTAGCTCGGGCAGCTACTCCAAAATGGTTCAGTCGCGTTGGAGCAGGAGCTGCTGGGAGGCTATTTATCTCCGTAAGGGGCCTCCCTGCTCCCTGCAGCCCAGGGGTTAGGGTGCCCAGAGATCCCGGATTCCCTACCTCTGGATTAAGTGACCCGCCCTGCCCCTTTAAGACTTCCAAAAAGCACCCACCAAAACAAAACAATGCCCACCCAAAAAAAAAGAAAAAAAAATTTTTTTAAATTAAAAAAAAAAAAAAGGTGGTCATTCGTTTTTCTTTATTCTCCGGTGCCAGTCTCAGGCCTCTGCTCACCGGTCTTTCTGCCCTGTTTCCCTAGTATTGGGGTCCCTATCCCTTTAAGACTTCCAAAAAGCGCTCGCCAAAACAAAACAGCAAAATGCAAAAAAGAAAAAATAGTCACGCGCTTTTCTTATGTCCTCTGTCGCCCAGCCTCCAGTGCCTGCTCACTGTTCTTGCTGCCCTGTTTTCCTAGTATAGAGCGCCCTGCACTCTGGCCCGGATGGCTGGGGCTGGGTGTTCAGCAGTCCTGGGCTCCGTCTCCCTCCCGCTCTGCCTATTCTTCTCCCGCCGGGAGCTGGGGGATGGGCGCTCGGCTCCAGCCGGGCCGGGGCTTGTATCTTACCCCCTTCGCGAGGCGCTGGGTTCTCTCAGGTGCGGATGTGGTCTGGATATTGTCCTGTGTCCTCTGGTCTTTATTCTAGGAAGGGTTGTCTTTGTTATATTTTCATAGATATATGTTGTTTTGGGAGGAGATTTCCGCTGCTCTACTCACGCCGCCATCTTCCGCCCTCATAGCACCATTTCTTGAAAAGACTAATCTTTTCTCCATTGAATTGTTGAAAATTGGCCATAAATATAAGGGATTATTTCTAGCCTCTCAGTTTTGTTCCATTGATTCATATGTCTATTCTTTTTCTTTTGTAGATAATTATTTTTTATTGAAGGGTAGTTGACACACAGTATTACATTAGTTTCAGGTGTACAATGCAGTGATTCAACATTTATATACGTGATAATTCTAGCTACCAGCTATCACCATACAAAGTTATTAGAATATTTTGACTATATTCCTTATGCTATATATTACATCCCGGTTACTTATTTATTTTACAATTGGAAGTCTGTACTTTTTTTTTTTTTGAGATTGCATCTCTCATATTTATTGATCAAATGGTTGTTAACAACAATAAAATTCTGTATAGGGGAGTCAATGCTCAATGCACAATCATTAATCCACCCCAAGCCTAATTTTCGTCAGTCTCCAATCTTCTGAAGCATAACAAACAAGTTCTTACATGGAGAACAAATTCTTACATAGTGAATAAGTTACATGGTGAACAGTACAAGGGCAGTCATCGCAGAAACTTTCGGTTTTGCTCATGCATTATGAACTATTAGCAATCAGTTCAAATATGAATATTCGTTTGATTTTTATACTTGATTTATATGAGGATACCACATTTCTCTCTTTATTATTATTATTTTTCATAAAATGCTGAAGTGGTAGGTAGATGCAAGATAAAGGTAGAAAACATAGTTTAGTGTTGTAAGAGAGCAAATGTAGATGATCAGGTGTGTGCCTGTAGACTATGTGTTAATCCAAGCTAGACAAGGGCAATAAAACATCCACGGATGCAAAAGATTTCTCTCAGAACAGGGGTGGTGAGGTTCTAAGCGTCACCTCTGTTCATCCCCAATTTCTTACCTGATGGTCCCCCTGCGACTGTGCCTGTCTTAGGTTGTTCCTCCCTTGAGGAATCTTACCCGTCTCTGGCTAACCAGTCATCTTCCGGGGCCATACAGGGAAATGTAAAGTTGGTAAGTGAGAGAGAAGCCTTATTGTTTGAAAAGGTTAGCTTTTCACTTCTTTGCGTATTTATGCCCTGTGGCTTCTATGCCCAGCATTTGTCTTGATGTATCTTTACCACTTGGAAGAATTATGATACTCGGTAAATTCGATATGAGGCACGAAATCTATTTAAGGGTTATAATTAGGAAGGAAGAAGAAAAGCTATAGAAGTAGCAGGCGGAAGAAAACTTGGGAAGATTGATTATTTCTTTGACATATCTTCTTGTAGAGTAACTTCAGCATGGATAGGTTTTAAACTACTAATTAAATTGCGCACACACATTAACATAATAGGAGTACAGTTACATAACCAAAGCAGACCTATAATTACCAGCCATCTCCAGTGAAACCAAGAAAACCAGTTGGCACCTTAGGCATCTGTGAAAACTTATCTATGATATGGTGGATATTGTCCAACTGAACTTGAACAGTCTGAGAGAAATCAGACAAATTAAAACAACCCATTCCTGGGGACTGTTCACATCCCATATGTTCTTTTAACAGTAGATAGTCTGTAGTTGAAAGATTTTGGAGCGCTACAATTTGCCACTTCTCCTAATTCTTGGTTGAGTTCCAACAGTATAGATCCAGTCAAATTTGTTGTTTTACTGTATGCAGAGGCCAGCTTAGATATCTCCTTCTTCATTCCCATGGCAAGTCCAGGAACCGGTGGGATGAGTGCATCTACAGCTGTAGCAGCACGTGGATCTTTGTTGGGGATTTTTGATGATCATCTTCTGGTATGAGTCTTCCAGAGAGTGCTGATGTTGGAAGTTCTTTTTCATATCATATCTTAGTTCATTTTCTGGGTAGCCAAATTAGGCTTTGATCCTCTGTATAAACACAAACAGACCCTTTGCCTGCACTTTTATATGCCCTTTATACCATTGTGTAGAACTCATTGGAGGTCACAACACAGGAACTGCTTTTTTTTGTTGTTGTTGTTATCATTAATCTTCACTTATATGATGAATATTATGTTTACTAGGCACTCCCCTAGACCAGGTCCCCCTATAAACCCCTTTACAGTCACTGTCCATCAGCATAGCAAAATGTTGTAGAATCACTACTTGTCTTCTCTGTGTTGTACAGCCCTCCCCTTTCTCCCATGCCATGCATGCTAATCTTAATATCCCCCTTCTTCTTACCCCCCCCTTATCCCTCCCTACCCACCCATCCTCCCCAGACCCTTTCCCTTTGGTACCTGTTAGTCCATTCTTGAGTTCTGTGATTCTGCTGCTGTATTGTTCCTTCAGTTTTTCCTTTGTTCTTATACTCCACAGATGAGTGAAATCATTTGGTATTTCTCTTTCTCTGCTTGGCTTATTTCGCTGAGCATAATACCCTCCAGTTCCATCCATGTTGCTGCAAATGGTAGGATTTGCCCTTTTCTTATGGCTGAGTGGTATTCCATTGTGTATATGTACCACATTTTCTAGGTTGCTTCCAATTCTTGGCTATTGTAAATAGTGCTGCGATTAACATAGGGGTGCATCTGTCTTTCTCAAACTTGATTACTGTGTCCTTAAAGTAAATTCCTAGGAGTGCCATTCCTGGGTCAAATGGTAAGTCTGTTTTGAGCATTTTGATGTACCTCCATACTGCTTTCCACAGTGGTTGAACTAATTTACATTCCCACAAGCAGTGTAGGAGGGTTCCCCTTCCTCCACAGCTTCGCCAACATTTGTAGTTGTCTGTCTTTTGGATGGCTTCCATCCTTACTGGTGTGAGGTGATACCTCATTGTAGTTTTAATTTGCATTTCTCTGATAATTAGCGATGTGGAGCATCTTTTCATGTGCCTGTTGGCCATCTGTATTTCTTTTTTGAAGAACTGTCTGTTCAGTTCCTCTGCCCATTTTTTAATTGGGTTATTTGTTTTTTGTTTGTTGAGGCGTGTGAGCTCTTTATATATTCTGGACGTCAAGCCTTTATCGGATCTGTCATTTTCAAATATATTCTCCCATACTGTACGGTTCCTTTTTGTTCTATTGATGGTGTCTTTTGCTGTACTGAAGCTTTTCAGCTTAATACAGTCCCACTTGTTCATTTTTGCTGTTGTTTTCCTTGCCCGGGAAGATATGTTCAAGAAGAGGTCACTCATGTTTATGTCTAGGAAGTTTTTGCCTATGTTTTTTTCCAGGAGTTTAATGGTTTCATGACTTACATTCAGGTCTTTGATCCATTTTGAGTTTACTTTTGTATATGGGGTTAGCCAATGGTCCAGTTTCATTCTCCTACATGTAGCTGTCCAGTTTTGCCAGCACCATCTGTTGAAGAGACTGTCATTTTGCCATTGTATGTCCATGGCTCCTTTATCAAATATTAATTGACCATATATGTCTGGGTTAATTTCTGGATTCTCTAGTCTGTTCCATTTGATCTGTGGCTCTGTTCTTGTGCCAGTACCAGATTGTCTTGATTAGTATGTCTTTATAGTAGAGCTTGAAGTTGGGGAGTGAGATCCCCCCTACTTTATTCTTCTTTCTCAGGATTTCTTTGGCTATTCGGGGTCTTTGGTGTCTCCATATGAATTTTTGAATTATTTGTTCCAGTTCATTGAAGAATGTTGCTGGTAGTTTCATAGGGATTGCATCAAATCTGTATATTGCTTTGGGCAGGATGGCCATTTTAACGATATTAATTCTTCCTAGCCACGAGCATGGGATGAGTTTCCATCTGTTAGTGTCCCCTTTAATTTCTCTTAAGAGTGACTTGTAGTTTTCAGAGTATAAGTCTTCCACTTCTTTGGTTAGGTTTATTCCTAGGTATTTTATTTTTTTGATGCAATTGTGAATGGAGTTGTTTTCCTGATTTCTCTTTCTGTTGGTTCATTGTTAGTGTATAGGAAAGCCACAGATTTCTGTGTGTTGATTTTGTATCCTGCAACTTTGCTGTATTCCGATATCAGTTCTAGTAGTTTTGGGGTGGAGTCTTTAGGGTTTTTTATGTACAGTATCATGTCATCTGCAAATAGTGACAGTTTAACTTCTTCTTTACCAATCTGGATTCCTTCTATTTCTTTATTTTGTCTGATTGCCGTGGCTAGGACCTCCAGTACTATGTTAAATAACAGTGGAGAGAGTGGGCATCCCTGTCTAGTTCCCGATCTCAGCGGAAATGCTTTCAGCTTCTCGCTGTTCAATATAATGTTGGCTGTGGGTTTATCATAGATGGCCTTTGTTATGTTGAGGTACTTGCCCTCTATTCCCATTTTGCTGAGAGTTTTTAACATGAATGGATGTTGAACTTTGTCAAATGCTTTTTCAGCATCTATGGAGATGATCTTGTGGTTTTTGTCTTTCTTTTTGTTGATGTGGTGGATGATGTTGATGGACTTTCGAATGTTGTACCATCCTTGCATCCCTGGAATGAATCCCACTTGGTCATGGTGTATGATCCTTTTGATGTATTTTTGAATTCGGTTTGCTAATATTTTGTGGAGTACTTTTGCATCTACGTTCATCAGGGATATTGGTCTGTAGTTTTCTTTTTTGGTGGGGTCTTTGCCTGGTTTTGGTATTAGGGTGATATTAGCTTCATAGAATGAGTTTGGGAGTATCCCCTCCTCCTCTATTTTTTGGAAAACTTTAAGGAGAATGGGTATTATGTCTTCCCTGTATGTCTGATAAAATTCCGAGGTAAATCCATCTGGCCCGGGGGTTTTGTTCTTTGGTAGTTTTTTGATTACCGCTTCAATTTCGTTGCTGGTAATTGGTCTGTTTAGATTTTCTGTTTCTTCCTGGGTCAATCTTGGAAGGTTATATTTTTCTAGGAAGTTGTCCATTTCTCCTAGGTTTCCCAGCTTGTTAGCATATAGGTTTTCATAGTATTCTCCAATAATTCTTTGCATTTCCGTGGGGTCCGTCGTGCTTTTTCCTTTCTCGTTTCTGATACTGTTGATTTGTGTTGACTCTCTTTTCTTCTTAATAAGTCTGGCTAGAGGCTTATCTATTTTGTTTATTTTCTCGAAGAACCAGCTCTTGGTTTCATTGATTTTTGCTATTGTTTTATTCTTCTCAATTTTATTTATTTCTTCTCTGATCTTTATTATGTCCCTCCTTCTGCTGACCTTAGGCCTCATCTGTTCTTCTTTTTCCAATTTCGATAATTGTGACATTAGACCATTCATTTGGGATTGCTCTTCCTTTTTTAAATATGCTTGGATTGCTATATACTTTCCTCTTAAGACTGCTTTTGCTGTGTCCCACAGAAGTTGGGGCTTAGTGTTGTTGTTGTCATTTGTTTCCATATATTGCTGGATCTCCATTTTGATTTGGTCATTGATCCATTGATTATTTAGGAGCGTGTTGTTAAGCCTCCATGTGTTTGTCAGCCTCTTTGCTTTCTTTGTACAGTTTATTTCTAGTTTTATGCCTTTGTGGTCTGAAAAGTTGGTTGGTAGGATTTCAATCTTTTGGAATTTTCTGAGGCTCTTTTTGTGGCCTAGTATGTGGTCTATTCTGGAGAATGTTCCATGTGCACTTGAGAAGAATGTATATCCCGCTGCTTTTGAATGTAGAGTTCTATAGATGTCTATTAGGTCCATCTGCTCTACTGTGTTGTTCAGTGCTTCCGTGTCCTTTCTTATTTTCTGCCCAGTGAATCTATCCTTTGGGGTGAGTGGTGTGTTGAAGTCTCCTAGAATGAATGCATTGCAGTCTATATCCCCCTTTAGTTCTGTTAGTATTTGTTTCACATATGCTGGTGCTCCTGTGTTGGGTGCATATTTATTTAGAATGGTTATATCCTCTTGTTTGACTGAGCCCTTTATCATTATGTAGTGTCCTTCTTTATCTCTTGTTACTTTCTTTGTTTTGAAGTCTATTTTGTCTGATATTAGTACTGCAACCCCTGCTTTCTTCTCACTGTTGTTTGCTTGAAATATGTTTTTCCATCCCTTGACTTTTAGTCTGTACATGTCTTTGGGTTTGAGGTGAGTTTCTTGTAAGCAGCATATAGATGGGTCTTGCTTTTTTATCCATTCTGTTACTCTGTGTCTTTTGATTGGTGCATTCAACCCATTAACATTTAGGGTGACTATTGAAAGATATGTACTTATTGCCATTGCAGGCTTTAAATTTGTGGTTACCAAAGGTTCAAGGTTAGCCTCTTTAGTATCTTACTGCCTAACTTAGCTCACTTATTGAGCTTTTATATACACTGTCTGGAGATTCTTTTCTTCTCTCCCTTCTTGTTCCTCCTACTCGATTCTTCATATGTTGGGTGTTTTGTGCTGTGCTCTTTCTAGGAGTGCTCCCATCTAGAGCAGTCCCTGTAAGATGTTGGGTAGAGGTGGTTTGTGGGACTCAAATTCCCTCAGCTTTTGTTTGTCTGGGAATTGTTTAATCCCACCGTCATATTTGAATGATAGTCGTGCTGGATACAGTATCCTTGGTTCAAGGCCCTTCTGTTTCATTGTATTAAATATATCATGCCATTCTCTTCTGGCCTGTAGGGTTTCTGTTGAGAAATCTGACGTTAGCCTGATGGGTTTCCCTTTATAGGTGACCTTTTCCTCTCTAGCTGCCTTTAACACTCTTTCCTTGTCCTTGATCTTTGCCATTTTAATTATTATGTGTCTTGGTGTTGCCCTTCTTGGATCCTTTCTGTTGGGGGTTCTGTGTATTTCCGTGGTCTGTTCGATTACTTCCTCCCCCAGTGTGGGGAAGTTTTCAGCAATTATTTCTTCTAAGATACTTTCCATCTCTTTTCCTCTCTCTTCTTCTTCTGGGACCCCTATAATATGGATATTGTTCCTTTTGGATTGGTCACACAGTTCTCTTAATATTGTTTCATTCCTGGAGATCCTTTTGTCTCTCTCTCTATGTCAGCTTCTATGCGTTCCTGTTCTCTGATTTCAATTCCATCAATGGCCTCTTGCATTCTATCCATTCTGCTTATAAACCCTTCCAGAGTTTGTTTCATTTCTGTGATCTCCTTTCTGGCATCTGTGATCTCCTTCCGGACTTCATCCCATTTCTCTTGCGTATTTCTCTGCATCTCTGTCAGCATGTTTATGATTCTTATTTTGAATTCTTTTTCAGGGAGACTGGTTAGGTCTGTCTCCTTCTCTGGTGTTGTCTCTGTGATCTTTGTCTGCCTGTAGCTTTGCCTTTTCATGGTGACAGGAATAGTCTGCAGAACTGGGACAAGTGACGGCTGGAAGGACTTCCTTTCTTGTTGGTTTGTGGCCCTCCTCTCCTGGGAGAACAGCGACCTCTAGTGGCTTGTGCTGTGCAGCTGCGCTCAGACAGGGTTTCTGCTTCCTGCCCGGCTGCTAGGGAGTTTATCTCTGCTGTTGCTGTGGGCGTGGCCTAGCTCGGGCAGCTACTCCAAAATGGTTCAGTCGCGTTGGAGCAGGAGCTGCTGGGAGGCTATTTATCTCCGTAAGGGGCCTCCCTGCTCCCTGCAGCCCAGGGGTTAGGGTGCCCAGAGATCCCGGATTCCCTACCTCTGGATTAAGTGACCCGCCCTGCCCCTTTAAGACTTCCAAAAAGCACCCACCAAAACAAAACAATGCCCACCCAAAAAAAAAGAAAAAAAAATTTTTTTAAATTAAAAAAAAAAAAAAGGTGGTCATTCGTTTTTCTTTATTCTCCGGTGCCAGTCTCAGGCCTCTGCTCACCGGTCTTTCTGCCCTGTTTCCCTAGTATTGGGGTCCCTATCCCTTTAAGACTTCCAAAAAGCGCTCGCCAAAACAAAACAGCAAAATGCAAAAAAGAAAAAATAGTCACGCGCTTTTCTTATGTCCTCTGTCGCCCAGCCTCCAGTGCCTGCTCACTGTTCTTGCTGCCCTGTTTTCCTAGTATAGAGCGCCCTGCACTCTGGCCCGGATGGCTGGGGCTGGGTGTTCAGCAGTCCTGGGCTCCGTCTCCCTCCCGCTCTGCCTATTCTTCTCCCGCCGGGAGCTGGGGGATGGGCGCTCGGCTCCAGCCGGGCCGGGGCTTGTATCTTACCCCCTTCGCGAGGCGCTGGGTTCTCTCAGGTGCGGATGTGGTCTGGATATTGTCCTGTGTCCTCTGGTCTTTATTCTAGGAAGGGTTGTCTTTGTTATATTTTCATAGATATATGTTGTTTTGGGAGGAGATTTCCGCTGCTCTACTCACGCCGCCATCTTCCGCCCTCATAGCACCATTTCTTGAAAAGACTAATCTTTTCTCCATTGAATTGTTGAAAATTGGCCATAAATATAAGGGATTATTTCTAGCCTCTCAGTTTTGTTCCATTGATTCATATGTCTATTCTTTTTCTTTTGTAGATAATTATTTTTTATTGAAGGGTAGTTGACACACAGTATTACATTAGTTTCAGGTGTACAATGCAGTGATTCAACATTTATATACGTGATAATTCTAGCTACCAGCTATCACCATACAAAGTTATTAGAATATTTTGACTATATTCCTTATGCTATATATTACATCCCGGTTACTTATTTATTTTACAATTGGAAGTCTGTACTTTTTTTTTTTTTGAGATTGCATCTCTCATATTTATTGATCAAATGGTTGTTAACAACAATAAAATTCTGTATAGGGGAGTCAATGCTCAATGCACAATCATTAATCCACCCCAAGCCTAATTTTCGTCAGTCTCCAATCTTCTGAAGCATAACAAACAAGTTCTTACATGGAGAACAAATTCTTACATAGTGAATAAGTTACATGGTGAACAGTACAAGGGCAGTCATCGCAGAAACTTTCGGTTTTGCTCATGCATTATGAACTATTAGCAATCAGTTCAAATATGAATATTCGTTTGATTTTTATACTTGATTTATATGAGGATACCACATTTCTCTCTTTATTATTATTATTTTTCATAAAATGCTGAAGTGGTAGGTAGATGCAAGATAAAGGTAGAAAACATAGTTTAGTGTTGTAAGAGAGCAAATGTAGATGATCAGGTGTGTGCCTGTAGACTATGTGTTAATCCAAGCTAGACAAGGGCAATAAAACATCCACGGATGCAAAAGATTTCTCTCAGAACAGGGGTGGTGAGGTTCTAAGCGTCACCTCTGTTCATCCCCAATTTCTTACCTGATGGTCCCCCTGCGACTGTGCCTGTCTTAGGTTGTTCCTCCCTTGAGGAATCTTACCCGTCTCTGGCTAACCAGTCATCTTCCGGGGCCATACAGGGAAATGTAAAGTTGGTAAGTGAGAGAGAAGCCTTATTGTTTGAAAAGGTTAGCTTTTCACTTCTTTGCGTATTTATGCCCTGTGGCTTCTATGCCCAGCATTTGTCTTGATGTATCTTTACCACTTGGAAGAATTATGATACTCGGTAAATTCGATATGAGGCACGAAATCTATTTAAGGGTTATAATTAGGAAGGAAGAAGAAAAGCTATAGAAGTAGCAGGCGGAAGAAAACTTGGGAAGATTGATTATTTCTTTGACATATCTTCTTGTAGAGTAACTTCAGCATGGATAGGTTTTAAACTACTAATTAAATTGCGCACACACATTAACATAATAGGAGTACA